>NC_054746.1:42330950-43799700 GCF_018143015.1 Lytechinus variegatus
GTTATTGTACATTTTAATGATAATGTGTGATGATAATGTGAGACACAAAATCGCCTATTACTATGCCTTGTCTTAGTTTAGAAAATCGCTTTGCAGAATACATCTCACACTACCGTTGGTGAAATTTTGTGCTCGTTCAACTGCATTTTTTTTGGGGGGGGGGGTGGGGTATACCACTCATTCAATGAACAAGGTTATAATATAACCTTGTTCTCAGTTATATCTCCATGTGTGACAAAATAAAGGTGGCAATGTTTGGCTTATTTTCTCTTTTTCTTTGGGGCAAATGCTTGATTTTTTACACTGACAGTTTTCATTAGACCTGTTAATTCATACTGCTTGGCTCTTATTTAAATTTGATTCTTTATATCATTTTGTCTTAATTAAAAATAGAGATCAAAAAATGAAAATTTTCTTGCCATATTACTTTCCACCAATAGAGGGCGTACACAAAATATGCCCAAAATTCAAGTTTTTGAGCGCTCTGGTGAATACAAAAATTATTCCCACATTACTAATGATAAATAAATTGCAACTATATGGAAATTAGTGATTTTGGTCACAAAAGTGATATTTTAATGATTTTTTAAAGTGTGTGCTCTATACAGCATTGGCATACCATAGTCCTACCTGTAGATTCTCCACAGGCTAGGCCAGATGGTAGCAGTGAACAAGTGGGGTATACAAACATCTGGCCATGGAGTAGCCACAAGAGCCCATCTTAAGGTTAACACTAATAACAGTGAATGTGATGTAAATAAAATTGATTACCATCAGTACAGATCATGAAAAACCTTTGCATTTCAAAATTTGACATAAAAAATAATTGCTGTATAGAGTTAAAATATTTTTTTTTCTTAAATGTCATTACAGAACCCAGAAGTACATGTACAACAACTTAATTGGGAAGGACAGTGAGAAGTCTCTGGAGGACAGGAGATGTGTGTGCATTTGAGTTTTGTCAGATGTGTATCAATCAGATTATTTACGTCTGGGACCGACCTTTTACATCACAATCTGAAAGACGTGACCAGGGCTCGAAACTCTGCATCAATTTGTAACTTCCCCACAGCTTGGATTACAGGCGCAAGCCACAACGCCCAGGACAGGAGAGCTGTCACATATTATTTTACAAATTTGTTATCCCAGGTACTGAACTAGCTGCATTCATGTTGTTTACATAATTTTGAACATGCACCACAGGCCACAAGTTAAACGACAAGTCCATCCCTACAGGGAGGAATTAAGTTGATTGTATAAAACGAGAAAAATCCAACAAGCATAACATTGAAAATTTCATCAAACTTGGATGTAAAATAAAAAAAGTTACGACATTTGAAAGTTTAGCTTAATTTCACAAAAACAGTTATATGCACATCCTGGCGGGTATGCAAATGAGGAGACCATGATGTCATCCACTCACTATTTCTTTTGTATTTTATTATATGAAATATTCTAATTTTCTCATTGTCAAGTGATACAATGATTAATTCCTCCCTGAACATGTGGAATTAGCACTGTTTATGGTTCAGTCAAGTTGGTCCTTATTGTCAAATCTAAAAAAAGGAATATTGTATAATGGATGGACATCATCGACTGACTCACCTAGTCGTGCATATCACTGTTTTGTAAAAAATAAGCAAAACTTTAAAATGTCATAGATTTCTTATTTTCCTTATTTTTATGAAATTTTCAGCACTATGCTAGTTTGATTTTTCTCTATTGATTTAAGTCAGTATTTTCCTGGGTTAGACTTGACCTTTAATAAAAAACTTACTCTTGTCTACAAATCCAATGCAAATTTAATCATAAATGTCAGTTGCCACCCAATAACATAACCAATTGTCAAATATTTTAAGGTGAATTGTGTAATTGCTGTGGCTTTGAAATTAAGATAATTTATCCTTGTGTAGCCTTGAACTTTTAATGAGATTAATTTATCTTCTTGCCGCTTTGAAATTAAGATCAATTTATCCTTGTGTAGCTTTGAAATTTAGATAAATTTATCGTGTAGCTAATTTATCCTCCTATAGCTTTGAAATTAGGATAAATTTATCCTCTTGCAGTTTTGAAATTAAGATAAAATAATCCTCGTGTAGCCTTGAAATTAGGATAAATTTATCCTTGTGTACCCTTGGAATTAAGATAAATTTATCCTCATATAGCCTTGAAATTAAGATAAATTTATCCTCTTTAGCCTTGAAATTAGGATAAATTTATCCTTTGTAGCCTTGAAAAAAGGATAAAATTATCCTCCTGTAGCCTTGTAATTAGGATAAATTAATCCTCGTGTATCCTTGTAATTAGGATAAATTTATCCTCGTGTATCCTTGTAATTAGGATAAATTTATCCTCATGCAGCCTTGATATTAAGATAAATTTATCCTCGTGTAGCCTTGAAGTTAGGATAAATTTATCCTCATGCAGCCTTGATATTAAGATAAATTTATCCTCGTGTAGGTTTTAAATTAGGATAAATTAATCCTCATGTAGCCTTGATATTAAGATAAATTTATCCTCATGTAGGTTTGAAATTAGGATAAATTTATCCTCGTGTATCCTTGTAATTAGGATAAATTTATCCTCGTGTATCCTTGTAATTAGGATAAATTTATCCTCATGCAGCCTTGATATTAAGATAAATTTATCCTCGTGTAGCCTTGAAGTTAGGATAAATTTATCCTCATGTAGGTTTTAAATTAGGATAAATTTATCCTCATGTAGCCTTGAAATTAGGATAAATTTATCCTCGTGTATCCTTGTAATTAGGATAAATTTATCCTCGTGTATCCTTGTAATTAGGATAAATTTATCCTCGTGTATCCTTGTAATTAGGATAAATTTATCCTCGTGTATCCTTGTAATTAGGATAAATTTATCCTCATGCAGCCTTGATATTAAGATAAATTTATCCTCGTGTAGCCTTGAAGTTAGGATAAATTTATCCTCATGCAGCCTTGATATTAAGATAAATTTATCCTCGTGTAGGTTTTAAATTAGGATAAATTAATCCTCATGTAGCCTTGATATTAAGATAAATTTATCCTCATGTAGGTTTGAAATTAGGATAAATTTATCCTCGTGTATCCTTGTAATTAGGATAAATTTATCCTCGTGTATCCTTGTAATTAGGATAAATTTATCCTCATGCAGCCTTGATATTAAGATAAATTTATCCTCGTGTAGCCTTGAAGTTAGGATAAATTTATCCTCATGTAGGTTTTAAATTAGGATAAATTTATCCTCATGTAGGTTTGAAATTAGGATAAATTTATCCTTATGTAGGTTTGAAATTAGGATAAATTTATCCTCATGTAGGTTTGAAATTAAGATAAATTTATCCTCATGTAGTCTTGAAATTAAGATAAATTTATCCTTGTGTAGCCTTGAAGTTAGGATAAATTTATCCTCGTGTAGCCTTGAAATTAAGATAAATTTATCCTCATGTAGTCTTGAAATTAGGATAAATTTATCCTTGTGTAGCCTTGAAGTTAGGATAAATTTATCCTCGTGTAGCCTTGAAATTAAGATAAATTTATCCTCATGTAGGTTTGAAATTAGGATAAATTTATCCTCATGTAGGTTTTAAATTAGGATAAATTAATCCTCATGTAGCCTTGATATTAAGATAAATTTATCCTCATGTAGGTTTGAAATTAGGATAAATTTATCCTCATGTAGCCTTGATATTAGGATAAATTTATCCTCATGTAGGTTTTAAATTAGGATAAATTTATCCTCATGTAGCCTTGAAATTAGGATAAATTTATCCTCGTGTATCCTTGTAATTAGGATAAATTTATCCTCGTGTATCCTTGTAATTAGGATAAATTTATCCTCGTGTATCCTTGTAATTAGGATAAATTTATCCTCATGCAGCCTTGATATTAAGATAAATTTATCCTCGTGTAGCCTTGAAGTTAGGATAAATTTATCCTCGTGTAGCCTTGAAATTAAGATAAATTTATCCTCATGTAGGTTTTAAATTAGGATAAATTTATCCTCATGTAGGTTTTAAATTAGGATAAATTAATCCTCATGTAGCCTTGATATTAAGATAAATTTATCCTTATGTAGTCTTGAAATTAAGATAAATTTATCCTTGTGTAGCCTTGAAGTTAGGATAAATTTATCCTCATGTAGGTTTTAAATTAGGATAAATTTATCCTCATGTAGGTTTGAAATTAGGATAAATTTATCCTTATGTAGGTTTGAAATTAGGATAAATTTATCCTCATGTAGGTTTGAAATTAAGATAAATTTATCCTCATGTAGTCTTGAAATTAAGATAAATTTATCCTCGTGTAGCCTTGAAGTTAGGATAAATTTATCCTCGTGTAGCCTTGAAATTAAGATAAATTTATCCTCATGTAGTCTTGAAATTAGGATAAATTTATCCTCGTGTAGCCTTGAAGTTAGGATAAATTTATCCTCGTGTAGCCTTGAAATTAAGATAAATTTATCCTCATGTAGGTTTGAAATTAGGATAAATTTATCCTCATGTAGGTTTTAAATTAGGATAAATTAATCCTCATGTAGCCTTGATATTAAGATAAATTTATCCTCATGTAGGTTTGAAATTAGGATAAATTTATCCTCATGTAGCCTTGATATTAGGATAAATTTATCCTCATGTAGGTTTTAAATTAGGATAAATTTATCCTCATGTAGCCTTGAAATTAGGATAAATTTATCCTCGTGTATCCTTGTAATTAGGATAAATTTATCCTCGTGTATCCTTGTAATTAGGATAAATTTATCCTCGTGTATCCTTGTAATTAGGATAAATTTATCCTCATGCAGCCTTGATATTAAGATAAATTTATCCTCGTGTAGCCTTGAAGTTAGGATAAATTTATCCTCGTGTAGCCTTGAAATTAAGATAAATTTATCCTCATGTAGGTTTTAAATTAGGATAAATTTATCCTCATGTAGGTTTTAAATTAGGATAAATTAATCCTCATGTAGCCTTGATATTAAGATAAATTTATCCTTATGTAGTCTTGAAATTAAGATAAATTTATCCTTGTGTAGCCTTGAAGTTAGGATAAATTTATCCTCGTGTAGCCTTGAAATTAAGATAAATTTATCCTCATGTAGGTTTGAAATTAGGATAAATTTATCCTCATGTAGGTTTTAAATTAGGATAAATTAATCCTCATGTAGCCTTGATATTAAGATAAATTTATCCTCATGTGGCCTTGAAATTAAGATAAATTTATCCTAATGTAGTTTTAAAATGAAGATAAATTAATCCTTGTATCAGCAGGATGAACTAATCCGTACAATTGAAATAGATTTGTATGATATATTTATTTGATCTGTTTTTCCTATTAAATGGTTGTATTAATTGAAATGCTGTTTCCGTTTGTTTCTTTTATTGTTATAGACTTGCAAACATACATTGAATTGCCAATAGTCATTAAATAGAGTGATTGGAGAGAATGTCTAGATGAGAGAACAAGTCATAAAATTGGTTGTTACGTGCAAAAATGTGAAATAAATATTGTGGAGTGAACATGATGAATATTTGAAGAAAAATGAACAAAGATTCATTCATTTTGAAAAGATTTACTGTTTCAAATGGGTTTGTTTTATGACGAAATGAAAAGGTCCTGAATCCGGCCACCTGCAACTCGTTATCACCCAAGGCCATAAAATGTATTATTGTTATTAACTTTAATTCTTTATATTTACAAAAGATAAGAAGAAAATGATTCACTATTGAAATTGACCTTGTCAATGACTATAAATTATGATATACAAATCATAACCTGGAAATAAAGAGAGGACTTTCTTTGGGAAATAAAATCTTACAAGTTCGAAAATTCGCCCTTTATAATTATGGGTGCCGGGTCGCCAGTTTCTAGTTGAACACTTCAAATTGGTTTGGATTGATTAATTATTCTTCATTACTAAATGTTAATACTGTCAATGAAATAGAAAAGCTAGGACTGGTACGTTTGAAAGTTACCGTGTCGATAACAAATCAAAAGAATCTTGTAATCTTGAAAATTCTAATATATTAACCCTCCCGACAAAAAATACGAAGAATATGATTCAATTCGATGCATGCTCATATACACTTTTTCTCCTCAAGTTGTTATTAGACCAAGAATTCAAACAAAATAATATAATCCAAACAAGCATATTAAGTATATTCGAATCGGATGGAAGATGAAATGTTTATATAGCATTTTTTGCTATATAGAAGCCTTCAGTCAGCACCCTTTTTTACTTCGAAATTCCTTCCTACATGATGTAAAAAAAAATGTTTGTCGAACACGTGGAGTGGCCTGTTTTGAAAATAAAATGAAGTAATTGATGAATTAGTAGGGGTATTTATTTATCATATTCTCTAGTAGACATTCTCGAGGATGTCATTTTTTGATCGCCCTTGTGCATTATCTTTATTCAATATACACAAAGAATTAAAATTCAAATGTAAGAAGATCAATGAAAAACATACTCGAACATACTTAAAACATTACCCCAGAAAACCTACATTTTTTTACAAATATTTTCACAAAATTCACAAAAAGTGTGAACGAAATCGTTCAATTTTACTATTAGAAATGCGCCTAATTGACAAACTCGGTCGTTTCACTCAACTGCTTTCGAGGTTTTTTCGACAAATTTTTAGGTCTTACCTCCCAGAAAAAGTTTCTGGGTATTGCCTTGGATGAAGTGAGAAATGTAATGATTTCATGGGTAGCGATATTGTGGAATTAAGCGAAACTTTAAACTTGAATAGCTTTAAAATTTAACATACAGTGTATTTAATTTTCAGTGTTAGGCATATTTAATTTTCCTCCATTAATTTGATTCAAATTTTGTAGCGGTGTGTATTGTGAACTTGGTCTTCATTCGATAGATTACCGAATTACTTTTATAATTGAAACACTAAAAAACATTGTTTTTAAATTACCTCATAAGTCCATGCGCTGTTTTTGCACCTTCATAATCATATGATTATACCCTTTTTGTTATAGGAAATTAATAAAAAAAAATAATCACACAATTGTTCAAGCTATTGCTAAGAAAGTGCAAAAAGGTGTTTATAAAAGTGATTCGATTGATGTCTGTATGAAATCTGCTGCATGGTTGAAAAAAATGCAACCAGTAATTGCGACATCCAAATATAGAGAAGAAATATAGAGAATATTTGTCAACACGTTAATATTTAAGTCCCTGCGCTGTATTTGCACTTTCATAATCAAATGATTATACTCTTTTTATTATAGGAAATGAATACAAAAACATCACACAAATTGTTCAAGCTATTGCTAAAAGTGCAAAAAGGTGTTTACAAAAGTGATTCGATTGATGTCTGTATGAAATCTGCTGGTTGAAAAAAATGCAACCAGTAAATGCGACATCCAAATATAGAGAAGACCCCTCCCCCCCCCCCCCCACCCCCGCCTCCCGATCCACCTGCCCCATTCCTGTAGACACACACGTTTCCACCCTTCTTTTTATTTTCTTAATGTTGAATTAGGCGTCATGTTACCTTGTTTTCCATTGAAAAACTTGTTCATCATAGTACCAGGTGTCTCCTATCTCCTCCAATTATCTTTTATATTTATCAACACGTTAATTCTTTTCAAGTACTGTCCTTTTGTGTCCATCGAAGCAAGTCTTAATTAAGATGGGTTAATTATGACATACTGTGTGTTTTTTTTTCTTTTAAGGCGGAATAATAAGGAGCTTCTAATCTGGAAATAAAAGAATGAAGAATTCGCGCGCATCCTGTCCCGCTACAAAAGCAGAGTTTTTAATAGACTCTGGTCCATTATTGTTCCTCCAATCAATAAAAGGTTTATCTTGCTCATTAGAGTGTCTAGCTCATAAATGTACCACGTAGGCCATAAACCAAAGCACTTCAATATGCAATGTATATGCTTGAAACATTTTTAGCATCTTTAATCATCAGAATATATATATATATATATATATATATATAAAACGAAGGGTTTTATATATATACATGTATATATATATATATATATATATATATATATATATATATATATATATATATATATATATATATATATATCTATATATATATCTATATATATATATATATATATATATATATACTTGTATATATAAAACCCTTCGTTATAGAGATCATATTTGTGTACAATGTTTTTTGTCCCCTGCATAACAATCTCAATTGAATTACGCCCAGCATTTAGCAAAAACCCTGAACATACCAAGCATGCCAATTAGTATAAAAGCGAATATAGAATGACCCTTTTTTATGTACATGATATATCATTTTTCTGAAACGTTTGAATTAGTCATTAGGAAATGATTTTTCATTATGTATTGCCAATTTCAATGTTGTTCAGTTCGTAATGGTCCAATTAAATATCCAATTACAAAGCAGTTTAAAGATTGTGAAAATCTGTCAAGAACAAACCTTCAAACCAACCAGGTAATAGTTTTCATTCTCCCTCTCATCTGCTACATGAAGTGGTGCTGTATCGGCTACGACCACGGGTACGATCACGGATATTATCATCCACGGTAGAACGACCGCGCTCTCCATGACGATAACGCGCAGATTGCCCTGTACGAAATTACGGTGAATTATAAACATATAGTAATTGCAGCAAAACTTTATATACGATGTCTTTGCCAAAATAATATTTTAATGCCGGAATGAATTTATCCCTGCGATTATTTATAAACTATATACATGTACTGTCATTTTTGCAATGAACTGCTAAGCGGTGTGAGGCTATGATTATGATGATGATGATGGTGATTAATATGCATGGTGGTGATGGTGGTGGTGGTGATGATGGTGGTGATGATGATGATGACGACGACGACGATGATGATGGTGATGATTATGCATGGTGGTGGTGGTAGTGGTGGTGGTGGTTGTGATGGTGGTGATGATGATGATGATGATGATGATGATGATGATGATGGTGGTGGTGGTGATGGTGACGATTATGCATGGTGGTGGTGATGATGATGTTGATGATGGAGGCGGCGGTGGTAGTGATGATGAAGGAGATGTCTGATGATGATAATAATTGGTAGACATTGGCGCATTGGTAGGAGAACCCTAAGACCGAAACATCGATCATTGCCGTCCTAGAAAATGAAGGGAGTTTTTTCATCATTACGTAGCTTCCAACATGATTATTCGATTTTACTAAAAAAATATTTGTCACATCTTATGATTATGTCCACGCCAAACCTCGAACTCTTGAAATCAATATTTTATTTGGGAATATATCTTTCTTTGACTTCGCTTTGCTCACCAACAATAAATTTTCGAAATAGCGCGCTTTATCCAAAACTCAAACCCCATGGGCATTTTTTTTCTCGTCTGAGTTTAATAATTCAAATTCTATTGTAGTTTGGATGGATTAAATTATCATTTCCCATTACTGAATGTTAAAGGGATGGTCCGGGCTGAAAATATTTATATCTTAAGACATAGAATAGAATTCACTGAACAAAATGAAGAAAAATTAATCAAAATCGGATAACAAATAATAAAGTTATTGCAGTTTAAAGTTTATCAATATTTTGTGAAAACGGTCGTCATGAATATTCACTAGGTGGGCTGATGACGTCACATCTCCACTTTCCGTTTTCTTATATGTTATCATACATAAAATCATATTTTTTTCATCATTTCATACTTGTGTGAATAATACTATGTCTCCCTTATAATGAAATAAGTTGCAGCAATCAATATCTAATGCACTAAATCGGATGTGAATCCAATTTTTCTAGTTCTTGGAGGAAACATTTTGAATAAACCTATTTTCATATAATAAAATACAAAAAACAAGTGGAGATGTGACATCATTAGCCCACCTAATGAATATTCATGACGACTATTTTCACAAAATATTGCTACACTTTAAAATTCAATACATTTGTTATTTGTTATCCGATTTTGATGAAATTTTCGGCATTTTGCTCAGTGAATTCTACTCAAGGTATTAAGATATAAATATTTTCAACCCGGACCATCCCTTTAATACTCTGAATAGTCATCAACTCTTCAAGGGCAGGAAATATACAAATGTTGGGTTTTAAAGTCCAATAAAGACGACCTGTTTACAAGTGAAATGATGCCTGTAACCATAAAATTACATTAAAACTGTGACAAAATCAACATGCTCTGTTGAAGAACAAAATCAGATTGTCCAATAAATCTTACATACGAAAAGAATAAAATAAAATTTAACAAAAAAACACAAATCAGTTATCAAGGAACTTAAAAAGAAAAACAAGATTCATATATCACATAACTATAGGGGCATAGCATATCCAGCGCAATATTGCTGATTTTTTTAAATTCCATATGGGTGGATACACGAGTTATGTCATTCCATATCGAAAATAAATATAGCTTGATCTTACCACGTAAATGTTGACGATTATTTTCTCTCGACTGCAACCAACGATCAACAAAAAGTAGGATGCTTCGTCAAAATCAATATTCTTAAGATTTTATCTTTGTCCTGTTTGTATCAAACTGTTTAGATCTTAGCATCACGTCTTGGCTTCCTATGCAAAAATAGTTTCAATTCACAATTATATTATTTGTCAGTTGTGCTATATACGACCGTAGAGTGATATCTCCTTTTATCCGGCATATGTAAATCATCAGGAATAACAAAAATGCTGGTATGTTCACATGAAATTTCTGTCATCACCCGTGGAAACTTTGATTGATAACTAAATGAATATCGGATGAATAATCACAAATTTGATATACCACACCATATTTCAAACTTCCATATGGTTTAACGGCATCCCAAAACTAACAATTCGTCGTCGCACAATATATACATACTTAACGTTTAAAATTTGCATTGAGAACTATACATTAATATTTCTATTAGTCATCAATGGATCATGATCATTGATAGCCATTACATGTATCAGGTCTTTAACTTTTTTCCCTTTTGCAATTACATTTAATCATTGCCCTTATTTCATGTATTTACTGTCATTTCTATCGTAATTTTCTTTCATTTTGCGTTGGATTTTCTTGAAAACTAATAGATTATTTTGATAGGTTTATATGACCTATAAGAAATAAAAATGCACAAGCAATAAACCATCAAAATTGGCATTTGTCTTGTCATTCGTACAAGTATTGCGGTTCGGCGATATAGTCATTTTATTTTGATTTTGTCTATTTGCCTCGATAAAGGGCAAATTCTTTATCTCCCCGTGTAAGAGTGATGCTATTCGATTAACAACTTAAAAAAAATAAATCATGTAATTTTTTTTAAATTCTAATTAAGTTTGGTTCAAATTCAATGGCACATGTATTTGTATTTATTTGATTTCTACTGAATTAATAAAAAGTTATTAGAAAATCTTGGCTTCTAAATCTACCTTTCAAATCAAACTGAGAAACTATTTTGCATGCATCTGTTAAATGTAGTGAAGTTGATTTTATACTTTATAGCGAGGAATCCAATTTAACACATAATTTTGTTTTGAAGTCGACTTATGTTTTTAATTCTTTTCACTTTACACACATTTTTGTTTTTGTTTGTTTTAGTTTGTTGTCTTTATTGACCGTTCAGTTAAAAAACCTTCAGGCCTACATAATCCGAAAAAAATATACTTACAGAAGAATAACATCAAATTGATTGCAGCTAAGCATGTACATAGTAAAAATTAAAACTTATTATTGAAAATAGGAGTATGTGATGATCAGTTTCCAACATAAAAATGATATCATGTATATATGGTAGGGTCCATGTATGCAGACCTAAACTCTGAACTGTGATTGCTCGCCATTTTTTTAGTTTCACTTAATTTAGTGCAATTGAAATTTTAGAAAGCTGATATCTTCAGGTATCCTTTATGGCGTACCTGTTGTCCCCTCCCCCTTCCCATCCTACAATCCCCCTCCGATGTACCACTGGGGTGGGGTGGCGAGACAAAAGGGTCAAAGGGTATACAAAGTGCCCCTCGCCCACACATATAAATATAACAAAGCGCGCGAAATAAAGCCGTGCTGTACATGCTCCCACGGATGTACACATTCCAACGGGTGTGTGTCCGTCGTCGCGTTGAAGAAACGCGGACAATCGTGATTATTGATACCGTAATTACAGGGGTGTTAATTGCACCCCTTCTTATTGTTTCGCCACAACACCAAGTCCTGATTGGTCAAGTGTTGTTAATTAGGGCAAATTTCTCAGCCTATTTAACTGGAAAAGCAGAAGAACATTTTCATTCGTTCTAAAGTCAACACAACTGAAAACAGTGACTGTTCGACGCTTCCACTAACGTCTAACTCTCCTGTCGTAGTATATATATAGTATACAGTAATCACCGACCAGTCCATACGGAGATATATATACTACACACGAAGTAACACTGTCAGCTGAATCTCTACTTCACGAGATATTATCATTTAGGTGAGTATCCTACTTTACAACATTTGTTTTTTCATACAGGACATGTTAAATGGCGATGAATTACAGTTCAGTGAGGGATCGGATCAAGATAATAAGTTACATGCCACAAATAATATTACGTGTATGAAAATTATGGCGGTCTATTTCCCGATCTTATCTTCATACACTGCTATACTCGTACCATGCATGTTCATTGTAATGTAGAACCGTTAACACACGTCATTACATCAGGAGCGTTTATTAATTTATATGCCATTATTAATTAATTATGTATCAATGAATTCTGTAATTTCATCAAAAATGATGGTCATTGAATTTTCAATGGAGAGCCTAATACAAGCCTCTAGGCAGATAATGAAATATGTAAAAGTGGTCTTGACTGTATCTGTGTTATAAATCATGGAAAGCTTCCTTTGTACCAGTATGTAATTTCAAATTATCCTCAAGCCAACATATATTCTCTCTCTTGTATTTTCACAGCTTCCATTATGGCACCCATCTTGCGCTCATCCTCCAGAACTGCACAACATGTAGCACCTGAGGTTACCACTGCTGATCCACCTTTCTCAGCCCTTACTAGAGCCGGTGAATCTCTCTTCATGTGCAGCAATAAAGAAGGTCACACCTGCTACCATGCCTGCAGAGGTCATGGACGATACCCATTATGGAACGATGAAGACTTGGAAGATGATGTTGATGAGGAGGAACCAGAGCCAGAAAGAAAGAAGGATGAAGATGATGTGTCTTCTTCAGAGTATGAGTTCGAGTCAGATGAAGAGTGGATATCGGATGCAGATCGTGAAGGCGAAGCACAGTTTTGGAGGGAGATCCAGGAGTCTGTTGAACGCACACGTCAGGAACGGGACCGTCGCATCCACTACAGTGCAACTGATCTCCGCTTCCTTCCTGAGCCAGGTCGTGAGGGCAGCGCCATGGAACATGTGAGAGAAGGTCAAGGTCCTATTGTTGGTGTTGTCCATACCAAGCCTCCTCCTGAGTACGTGTGGTATCTCTCCGATGACAGCGAATCATGGATGAGAGGATCGCTTCCTGAGAGGCTTTCAGAGGAACCAGATGGTCTCTACCACCGCTACAAGTACCATGTCTGGGATCGCATCCCAGCTTCGGAAGTTCACGAGAGTGAGGAGAGTGATGAGGACGATGATGAGTACGAAGACGAAGAATGGGAGGAGGAGATGGATGATGATAGGAGATCATGGAGTGATCTAGCTGACCAGCAGGAGCAGGAACAGAATTCGTGATGACATTGAACAATGAACATTGACTTTTTAAAGCAAATTCAATCTGGAGAAAGAGACTCTGTCCAAGGACCATGTTGTTTCCAGTTACAACAGCCAGTCTAGATGAAAATTGTTAACCAGTATTTATTGCAATTGCTTGGAAACAAGCACAGTTTATGATTTTACAATTTTTTATTTCTTATAGCACTTCATTTATTTCTATTCACATTTTAGTCTTATGATCATCTCATATGCATTCATTCAGTTCATTGGTTGTTTTGGTTGATAATTATTCCAAGAATGCATTTTATTATATTTAAAGCCTTCAATTGCAGTAATTGTGGTAATTATACCACCTGCTTGTAAGCGTTTTTAACATTTTAAACCAAATTTTTAAAGTGAAAATTGCATTATTATATATATTAGATGAGATATATTTGGAGCATTTTTTATTGAATTCAAGTTTTGCTTGAAGCAAAATGATTGATTATCTTGTACAAATTCGAAAACTTTACCACAAAATTGTTTAAAATTAAATCAAATTTTGCTTGAAGCAAATGTAAATCTGAATAAATTTTACCATGCAATGATTGCTAGTGGTATAAAAACTTATTTTTTTCTTATATATTTTACCTATACGGATTGGATTTCATTGGACACTTGTTATTGCATTTGGAAGCTTGTATATCATCATCACTTTTGACATATTTTGACTGCAATGTATGCATAGCAAAATTGATACTGTATATGAGTAATGTATATGAAATGTAACTTTGTATTTCATCTTACTGTATATTGATAGTAACTTTGGAAATTAAACTTTAATAATCAATTTATTATGTTTAATTAGTTGAATATGTTCTCGTTATTTAGAATGCATTATGTTTTTTTAAGCCAAGTGTCTCTTCTTAAAAGTGGAGATGGGGGGGGGTGTAAATAAGTATACATGTGGAGAGGGCGATGGGGGGGGGTGAGCTTGTGAGATGGGCAGGGGATTAGATACACATGTGCAAAAGAAAGAGAGAGAGAGAAGATATGCATACGAGTAGTTGAGGTTGCCAAGAAGGAGGAAAATGGGCATGTAAAACACTTAAAATGAAGTTATGTGTTAAAGGAGAGAGATAAGAAACACAGAATATTATAGTCATTAAAGAGAAATCAAACATTTGTGATAAAATGAATGTTGAAGGAGAAATAAAAAGCAGAACTGAGAAATTTGAATGAAATCGGACCAGGAATAAGAAATTATGATCTAAAAAGATAATGATAATAATAGTGACAAGTGGCCAAGATAACTCAAATCATGCATGTAGGTTTAAAGGACCAGTCCATCCCAACAAAAACTTGATTTGAATAAAAAGAGAAAAATTCAACAAGCATAACACTGAAAATTTCATCAAAATCGGATGTAAAATAAGAAAGTTATGGCATTTTAAAGTTTCGCCTAATTTCACAAAAACAGTTATATGAACGAGCCAGCTACATCCAAATGAGAGAGTCGATGATGTCATTCACTCACTATTTCTTTTGTTTTTTATTGTTTGAAATATGAAATATTTTGATTTTCTCGTCATTGCCATGTGAAATGAAGTTTCATTCCTCCCTGAACATGTGGAATTCCATTATTTTAACATTTTGTGCTTCAGGCAAGGCAAGGAGGTCCCAACCGTCAAATTCGTAAAAAATGAAATATTGTATAATTCAAACAATAAAAAACAAAAGAAATAGTGAGTGAGTGACATCATCAACTCTCATTTGGATGTAACTGGCTCGTTCATATAACTAGTTTGTTAAAAATAAGCGAAACTTTGAAATGTCATAACTTTCTTATTTTACATCCGATTTTGATGAAATTTTCAGCATTGTGCTTGTCTGATTTTTCTCTATTGATTCAAATCAACATTTTTCTGAGGTGGACTTGACCTTTAAATAAGGAATATGAGGGTTTTTTTTCACATTCCCTCGAAGTCTTATTATTGCATGTCCTCACATGTAGAAGAAAATAACCTTTGGAAAATAAAATTTCTCATGGAGAAATCGTCACCACTATGAAATTATCCATGTGATAGGTCACATAGATAATACTGTCATATAGCTTATCCTGATTCATTCAAACTTTCAAGTTATCGGTTTCTTTTTTTTTAGGTTGGTGAATCAGTGAAAAAAGGAAGGGAAATTATTGTCAAGTTAATTTTGATCAAAATCAGAAAAAGATAAACGAGTGAATTGAGATTGTGAAAACTCTTCATTTTAATATAGTGAAATGTCAATTTTTGCCATTTGAAACATGTTTGATATTGGAAATTGAACATAAAACACATGAATATGGCTAGCAGAGTACATTTCACATATTTTCTGGTGCTTATCCTTTGAAAATTACAATAATAAAAATATTTATATATTTTGTCATCTTTTTTTTAGGACGGTGAATTTTCGATATCGAATTCCAAAAGGAGCTAAATCCAAAAATATTCATAAAAATTGTAAAATTTTGATATTTTCTTCAAAATTTGCACGGATGCTATAAACTTGTATCCATGTACCTAAAAATTGAATGCATTACTTTGTGCAATATAGGAAAAAAATTACCGTGAAGTGGATTTAGCTCCTTTTAGAACAAAACTCAAATTTACAATATATTTACACTAATCTTTCCAACAAAAAAATCAAATGCGATATGTTGCATTCCCACGTCTAAGATACATATATTTATTTTTAAATAATTTGGGTCAAAAGTGGATTTAGCCCCTTTTGGAATCAAGCTCTTCATTTTTCGGCAGGCCTATCCTTCATTCCCAATAATATCAAACTTTTCAAATCTATAATGACCATTTTGGTGGATGCGACTGACATACAGACAAGTATAATGTATTATTGTAAATACCATGCACTGATTTGAATCATTTTTGCATAGTGGCGTACCGTGAATCAAGGCATGGGGGGGGCACCAGCAAAAATTTTGAGTCAATTAGAGGGCGCGCGATTGCGCCTGGTATTGGTATCAATTGCCAGGTATACTGACCTAATAGAGACATTTTACGGACTGATGTGTCATTAGAGTTATGCCATTAGACGGATATGTATCTCACATATATCACACATCTCTCTCAAATAATGAGTGCGCGAAGCGCGAGCTGATTTATTTTAAATTCAGACCTAAAAAGGAACATTATGCAAATTTTCCAATCTGATAATACCTTTCAGACTAAACAAACAATACGAGCGCGAAGCGCAAGATGATTTTTTTATGTATGGACCCCAAACAGGGACAATAAATTTAAGGACTATTTTTTTAGGAATTCATGAAGAGTATACCCCAGAGCATACATATCTCATCAATCCGCTTGCGGATTTTGTTAGATTTTACATAAAGCACTTTTTGTATTAATTTCAATCATGAACATCAAGTATTGCGAGAGCGAAGCGTGAGCTGATTTTTTTTTAATTGAGGTCTGGAAAGGGGCATTCTAAGGCTCGTTTGTAAGAATTTACTAAGACCATATATTTCTCTTACCAAATGATGCGATCGAGATCTTAACATTTTTTATATTCAGACCAGAAAAAGGGACATTTTAAGGACTGTTTCGTTATGAAGAGCAGATCTCATCCCCCTTCCAATCCACCAATACGAACGAAATCACGGACTGGAAGTGTGTTCAGACATTAAAAGGGGGCAGTTACTTTAAGTAGTCATGAAAAAGAAGCATATGTCACAACATAAAACAATAATAACTCGAAGTGTGATGAAACATATTTGGTGTATATTGACTTGAAGGCGGGATCTTTTAGTACAAGAGTATTATGCACCAGGAATGATTTATTTATTTATTCATTCATTTATTTATCTATTTATTTATTTATTTATTTATTTATTTATTTATTATTTGTTTATTTATTTATTTGTTTATTTATTTATTTATCTATCTATTCATTTATTTATTTATTTCACATCTTTATACAGGGTAACCAATTCAGCTATACACGATAAAAAACACCAAAGATAAAAATCTGGTTTGCAATTGGAACCTGTTAATCAAAATACATACGAATTATAAAGTACATAATATGCAAAATATACAATAAATAATGAACACATAGGCCTAAGCAAATTGTTTCATAAAGTTTTGAACAAAATATTTTTGTAATAAAATATTATATATATAATAATACAACACAATATATAAAATACAATAACTTTTTTTCTCCGCCCTCTACGCCCCCCCCCCCCCCCTAGTCCAGATTGGACCTTGTTGTTTGGAAGTGCCCTTTATAGAGGGCACATGTCTCCCAATCTCTAATCAGCGACAATCCACTCATTGTCGCTGATTAGAGATTGGGAGACATGTGCCCTCTATGTTAGCTTTTGGGAAAGGGCACTTCCAAACAACAAGGTCCAATCTGGACGACCCCCCCCCCGTCGTAGTTACGCCACTGTTTTTAAAGATGAGAAATGTATCAGTGCACCATACTACACCGAGCTTTCTGTGAAATAGCGCCCCCTGTAAACCATGTTTTCATTCTACTTTGGGGGCAATTGCGCTTTGAAAGGTATATGATCTACAATGGTAATGGTCATTCTGAGCAATCAATATCATATATTTATTTTGAACAAGATTGGTGTATTATAAGCGAACAAAAAGTGTGTTAAGAAAAATTATGACATTCCCATCCAAAACTGTGCATATTTTCTTTTTAAATAAAGACCGTGTTGTTTATTCATTAAAAACGGGACATTTAAGCACCTTTCGCAATAGAATCCCGGAATAGTATATAACTAAACGATGCAAACTCAGTGAGCTGAGAATATTTGAAACAAGCCTATTTACCTGAAAAGGGGGTAATTTCAAAGAATAATATGGGGATTTGAGGAGAGGATACGTATCTCGCTTGTAAAATAATGAGAGCGAGGATTTTTTTTTTGGTCTTATTCACCACTTTTTCGTTAAAATGAACAGGATTCGTATCTTACATTCTCACTGAAATAAAATAATGAAAATCGAATCGTGGCGTAGGTAGGATTTTTTCGGGGGGCTCTGAGGGTCCTTAATATTTAATGGGGGGCCTTTTTTTTCCTGTGTGTGAAAGTGTCACAGGGGCGGATCCAGTTTTCGCCAATAGGGGATAAGGCCCGAAATAATCTCCCCAGATCCAGATCGGTCGCTCAAAATTGATTTATGTTTCTATTAAGGGGTAGTCCTCACTGTCACTTCTTAGCTTATAAATCAACAAAATTATGAAATAATCTCATAATCCCTACATCAAAAGTGCGAGCGCGAAGGGCGAGATATTTTTCCCTTTCATTTATTTTGTCTTGAAAATTTAACATTCTGGGCAATTAATATTTGTGATCCTGAACAAGGTGCATATGAAACTAAATAATTACCGCGAACGCCAAGCGCGAGCAGAAATTTCTAATTTAATGCTTTGGCCTGATCGAAAAGGAACCTGTAAAGGATTGTTTGCAGTTACCCATGAAGACGATACATCATATCAGCAATAATGCGAGCGTGAAGCGCGAGCTGATTTTTTTTTTTTACATTCTGACCGATAAAGAACTTGTCATTCTAAGCACTTTTTGTAATCATGAGAGGGATGTAACTAAACGATAATTGATGCGAGCGCGAAGCGCGAGCGGAAGACAGCTGATACATTAGACCTAAAAACTGGACTCTCTATTCATGTTGGGTAATTGGGTATCTTACTATAATGAGAGTGTGAAGCGCGAGCAGAAAATTATTGATATTCTGATTTGAAACTGAATAAGTCTAAGCACGTTTTGAATAAAGAACAAGCTGCCCATAGCAGTAAACATGTGCGTGACATTTATATATATATATTTTTTTTGACCTAGCATATGGGCATTCTGTATACATTTCGTTTTTATATGATGAAACCTGAAACCCTGACATTAATTCTAATTACATTTTGCCATCGAAACAAGAGTAAATTATTCATGAGTTCGCGAAGCGTGAGCTGAAATTATTAATATACTGACTTGTAAAAGGATTGTTTGCAGTGACTCTTGAATAGAATATTTATCTCACCAATCAAATAATTCGAGCGCGAAACGCGAATTGATTTTTCTTTCAGTTTGTGACTGAAAAGTTAGCAGGTTAACCACTTTTTGCAATCATAATTAGGATGAGTATCTAACAGACAATTATTGCGAGCGCGAAGTGCGAGCGTTTATATTCAGACCATGACAGTTGAGGCCCGAGTTTTTTTTTCTACGAAGAACATGGAATTAGAACGCTAAGCAGGAGCTGACTTGTATACATACAGGACATTCAAAGCAATATTTTACCATCTACAGGCTATATAGGCCTATCTAAACACTTACACTGCGATTGCTAAGCACAAGCTGATTTTTTTATAATTATTTTTTAGACATGCCAAACCTGGACGTTCTAAGCATATTTTGCGATCAAGAAGACAAGAACATATTTAAGAAATACTGCGCGAGCGTGAAGCGCAAGCTATTTTATATTATCAGGCTTTTATTTCCTTTTTATTAATCTTTGGACTTTTTTTATTCATTATTATTATTATTTTTTTTTAAAAGAGGACACCATTGGATTCCGCTCCCATTTGAAGTATTAGGGACAGCCGTCTCTTACCCAGGCCAAGGATTCCACTGACACCCCTCCCATCCCCACCACCGCCTCTATACACGACCCCCACGAAGGGGCTCAGCTTAGCCGATCGAAATCATTGGATCGGATCTCCGCAGTGGGTTCGTGAGTGCGCGCGGCCGTGTAGTGCATAGCTCCATGCATGCATGCACCACCAAAATACCAGTCCAGAGTATAGTAGCAGACGACGATCAACTACCATTTGCGAGGAAATCTTTGCCGAAACGGAGGGCATCATGAAACTTCTCCTGGGATTCTTAGCAGCTCTCGTTGCTGTCGTGCAATGTTTGCCTCGGGAACAATTCTTTCCTTTTGGAGATGGAACCGCCAACAAGAAGCTGAGTAGGAGAAGCAAGAAGACTCTTTCCATTACGTTCAGAGATCATTTTACATTTTTAGGAGAGGAGCAATCTGTACTTCATGTAAGTTTTTACCAAAATGCTTTAACAAGTTACTACGTGTAGGCATGGAACAATGCACTCATTGTATGACCCGTTTTCAGGTGGATCTCATAAATAAAAAAAAGTGTGTATGCATACACACTTTTTTTATTCCGAATCATAATAATAAAGTTATGAGGAGGATCAAAGGTAAGAACCAGTTGATATGGGTTGTTTAATCTGAAGTTTTTAATTTGGGCAAGGGTAGATGGGAAAACCACTGTTTCACATCACAAGAAGGTAGCCTTGCTTTGCCAAATGCCAGATTTATTGATTACAAAGTGGTTTTGAGACTTTGATTTTTTTCAGTCATATAATTTATTTTGAAGAGTTCCTAACTTCCTATAAGAACCAACCATCAACAAATATACCAGTCTGATGATTTACATAATAGATCAATAACCAATTTGTAAACTTGTGTTTTCAAAATAATGGAATTTGTTATGTCTATATTAAAAGAAAAACATTGAATATCTAATAAAAGACCACTGTTGATACCTTGCAAAGGTGATGTGGTGTGCCTGGGTTGGGGATTGAACAATAGACTTCAGACCACTCGGCCACGGCACCTCCACATTATTTTGATTCATGACTTTGACCTTTGATGGATCTTTGTAACTGTCACTGACAGGGGACAGGTATGATTAAGATCAACTTGAAAGTAAGGCCATCCAAATTAGACTCCTAGTACAGTGACATTGTACAGAGTCTGTTCGATCAAGGAGCTTCCAAGCTCCTTGGTTAGATCCTATATCATATTTTGGACACAATTTTCTTTTTATTACCTACCTTACCTACAATGGGTGTTTTCAAGTCTGGTGTTGGTGTCAATGTTAGAATTTGCATTGCTTCCCCTAGCTCCAAACCTATTCTGAGTTTGTTAAACTGATCCAGATTACAATATCGACATCTCAACAAGTGAGTGATTTTTCAGGACCATCCTCATTTTATGTGTGGTGTTATACTTGTGTAAAAATTTACCTAACACCAACACCAAAAGGTCAACACCGAACTTTAACATTGACATTAAGGTTGTGATGTAACTGCTGGTGTATACATGGCAGTGTGATACATTTTTCCAATATCTTTGAACCTTTATTATTGAGTTAAATCTTTCACATTTGAAACATCTTCCCCAGTGTGTTAGATTATGAATAATATGTGGGTCAGGGAGACTTGGCAAACTTGTTCTTAATACTTTAAGTTTTATGTAAATAAATGAAGTTTCAGGAAATATTGAGAGGTATCAAAGTAGTGAACGATCAGTCATATTGTTATGCCTAGGGGCAGTTAGATAGGCCCCTTAATCTTAAAGGTTAATCCTGTGCCAAAGAGTTCATTAAGTGTTTCAATGGAATTTAGATGGCCTCTAATCTAATCCAGTGTCTCGGAACACTGCACCTTGATTGAAAGGAAGACTTTTGAAAGTAATTTTTTTGAATGTGTACACACGTTCATATATGTAGTGTATGCTTGCTCTTTCATACTTGTTTGATATTTTTTCTTGTGGACTCTAGACTACTTTAGTGTGTATGTGTGCCAACAACCTGTATCTGAAATAATTAGCCCTACTTGTAGCTTATTCCGTTAAGTACAGTCCTCTTCTATGCTTTTCACACATACTTTCCTTAACCCTGGGGAATTAGTGGGGCTCAGAATGGGGGGGGGGGTCTTAGCCCCACCAATATCCGAGGGTTAAGCTTTGCGCTCTTCGATTTCACACTACGTTTGAGCAAAGTTGGATAGCATGGTAAATAGTATGGTACTGTCTGGCCCTTCAAAAAAGCAGGGTTAGCTGGCTTATTGCCGTGCTAGCACTACAATTACAGTGCTAAGAAATACAGTGTGAAACAAAACTGAGCTGAGGAAAAGTGAGGCTAAGCATTAGCCAATCAAAGAAGTCAAAATTGCACGTTAATCACGCTCTGTGTGGCAAAATCATTAATATTCATGAGCAGTGCGATATACCGGGGTTAAAGGTTAACCCTGGCTAAGCAAATAGTATGGGGTTAAGAAAGACAGTGTGAAAAAAATACGGGGGTTAAGGAAGTGCAGTGTGAAATGCATATTGGTAGAGTATAGTAGACCTTTGCATGGATTTGTCCTTGTTATACTTTATCATAGAAATGTGAAAGTAGATGTTGGTAAGAAAATGTTAAAGTACATGTTTGTAATCATGTAAAACACTTGAAAACTTATGTAGATGATATGGAACTTGATTTTCCTGAAATTTGAATGTTTTTGATATGTGAACTTTCCTTCCTAGACCTGTGGTTAAAAGAGTTTTTTTTAATTGGAAACATGATTAAAATATGAAAGTTATTGTAAAGCAGTTAGTTGGTATGTAGAGTAATATGATTTTTGAGTTTGGACTAACTTATTTCATGATCAACATAATTGGAAGCTTCGGCTACATTTGCTTGCAGCTTAGGATTCATATTTATTTCGTGTATCTTTTGGGGTAGAGATGACTTCGACCAAATCTACTTAAATTACCCACAGGAAGTTTATTGTCTGGTGTTAGTCACTAGATTACCCCCCTTCTAGGACTCTACCTGATTGATATAGGGGTACACAATAGGGGATGTACATCGCTCTGAAAGGGGCGTGTAACATACAGTAGTGCTATTGGTATCAAGAGAAGAGAAAAGAAAGGACATCCTCTGTCATTTTAGGGTCAGGTTTCAGGCATGAGAGCTCTACTATGACTCTATTGACATGTTCAATCAATAGTCCATGGCTTCAGCTGCCACAACTCAATCTTCTCTGATTGTTCCTTTTAAAAATGTAAAGTTATTTGACACTTTCTTGTTGTATTGGCTATGGGCTGGCGTATATGTGGGCCAATCCAGTACTCACTCCACTGGTGAGCAATTCCATTTCACAACATTTATCAACCTGCTGTCCAAACGAAGGAAGAACTTCAATTTGCTTTGTGGTAATATTAAAGTACTACTGGGTAGACATAAAACCAACAAAAATATGCCGTCCATTGGTAAATTAGAGCTTGAAATGTTGTGTGTCGTACAGGACATTTCTGCGTCCCATACGACACACAACATTTTCACCTATAATTTACCCATAATCAATTTTTTGGTGTCGGTCATTAGTGTTACACATGACTACCCACTATAGCTTTATCACTGACAAAAGAAAATATTTTATTGCTCAAACATTTGGCAATGAAACTAGAAATTGTCGAAATGTCCCATAAGACATGTATGGAATTGCCCTGGTAGGGAATTGTTCCCTGTTTTGATGTCTGTTCACCAGGGGGCCGTTTCATGAAGCTGTTCATAAGTTAAGAGGGACTTTAAGAATGACTGGTGATCCTTTCTTGTGGTAAGAGCGACTTTAATAGTTAGTGACTGGTACAGTAAACCTTTTTTACATGCTAAACCATCACCAATACCATTTACCACAAGAAAGGATCACCAATCATTCTTAAAGTCGCTCGTAACTTACGAACAGCTTTTAACACCCACCTGTCCCCTGAATATGAAGAATGTAATGCAATATTCTTCTTGTAGTTTGTGTAATTGTCATGTTAGTATGCAAGAAAGCTTTTAGGCCTGCTTTTTTGTGCATCATTCAGTGAGGTTTTATAAACGAAATAATACCATTCTTAAACGAGTATTAGCCTACTTGCCTCAGACACATTTTATTAAGTTTCATTTTTTTTATTATGGTTTCAAAAGTATATAAGGAATTCAATTACTTTTAAGTCATCTACATTTTTATGCAGAAACTATTTCATACATTTTGTGTGTATTAGTTTTATGGCAAGTCAGGAGATAAAAATATTAAACTTGGCTTAGAAACCAAACCTTTATTTCTCAAAATCAGTATGCCAGCAGGCCTTGATACTGTGCCCTTCTTATCAACCTCAAATCTAACAAATATCTTTGAATTCATATTGAATTTAATGGGGTCTTTTACCTCCACCAAAATATGATACACCTTGGGGAGCAATTACACAGCAGGGAGTTAACAAGAAAATTGAGGCTGCTGTAATATATCATTGAAGTATTGTATGTCAGCCCCACTTTGTCTCCTGGAAGTTTTGTGCTAAACTTCTGGTTGAACTTGTTCCATCAGGAATTCCATTAGACTAGTGAAGCTGAAATCAAAACAGATTTGGCTTTGAGGAGGGAGTATAGGTATAATGCGTGATTGCACTCTCTTCTCACATGAGATATAAATATGTGTAATTGGATATGAAATTACTTATAATTGTAGCACGATTTGTCTGAATCTGTGAAAAGATTTGTTCATCAAATCAATGTATTGTCAGACTTGTAGAACCATTGTAAGAATTTCTTTTCCCATGCCGAAATGCAGAGGGAGTGCTGTGAATTTCCAATTGAATGCTAGAATATAAATGGCAGTCAGTGTGTGTTGCAAAACACAGACACTATGGAGCTGGCATGTTTTACAGGGTGGTGGGACAACAATAGAGAAGAAGTGGGTATTGTTCCATTCATAGCAATGGTTTGTAGCTTGGGCTGCTCCTCTGTGGTAGACTTTGTCAGTAGTAGCTTTGGCAGTAGTGTGAAGTGCTATAATAGTGAAGCTCTATAAACTCTTTATAGGAGTGTATGAATAACATTAGGTGAACAGTAGTTCACACTGTCATGGAAATTTGGATAAAGAGAAGTTTTCCATTTTATAAGTTGAAAACTTGTCTAAAGCCTTGGCAAATTTTCATTATTGTGAATACTGGTACATGTAGGCCTATACTGGAATATCATTCTAATCGTAATCATATAGTCCGCTTGTTGAACACTAAACTCAGTTTCGCCTGAATATCATTATAAATAATTCTTATACATATTTACCTTGTTTTTAGCAATTATTTCATGTAGGGCCTATTTAAAAAATGTTTGTTTATAGTACCATTAATTTATCTTGATTATTGAGTATTATGTTCATATTTGATTTCTAGTGATTTATTTTCCTAAGTTACTCTCACACTAGCCAGTTAACTGATTTTACCTTTTTTGATTGCCAACACTTCATTTAGTACAGAGGTTAAAAAACATTTCTTTTATCCAATTGTTTTTAAAATGCATAAATATGACATAATTATAATTTAGTAATGATGTTCTGTTCAATCTTCTCTGGTGGTCTCATTGTATGACAGTCTAAAATCTTTAAAATACATTTTTTCATAGCTTTTCAAATATTGTCTTACATTACCACTATTACCTTGAGTATACAATAATATTTTGAATTTATATTGTAATTATAATTTATTTTATTCTTTTGTTATATATTGCTTATTTGTTGATTTCATTTTTTATTTTCAATTGAAAACCTACGTCAATTCAGCCTTTGAGCTACAATCACATGTTTTTAATAAATCTTGAAATCTTGTTTAGTGACTTATTCAATTTTTATTAAATTTTCAGTGTTATTTGATTTTCTGTATGATTGAAATCATCTTGTTGTTGGGATGGACTTCCCTGAGGCTTTCAACTTTAATAATCAGACATGAAAACCTTTATAATTAGTATGCAAAACTTATCTGTAGAGTGACATTATTCCAATTTTGTGCCCAATTGAATTGAACTTTCACTGTTTTACTGTAATTTGAAAAAAAAATGTTATCTTACTTTATATTTGATTTGCATCATCAGTAGTCAAGTATTGGATGTTTGGTTTTTGAAACTTTGAATTATGATGTAATACTAAAAATTTCATGTTTTTAAGCCTTTAGTTTTGGTAACTCTCCCTACAGTTCCATTCACATTTATGATTAATATGTTTGCCCTATTAACAGTTATCATAATGTGAAAGATATGAAATAAAACTTTATTCAATAATTCTTCAATTTGATAAAAAGTTACAGATTTTACATCAAAATTTATTTAGATCGTGTGTCCAATCGAAACAAAATAGCTGCACATTTATGCCTTGTTTATATAAAAACCTAAAGCTTGGAATTGGATGAAAATATGTACTTGTATAATTTTTGTCTGTAGCTTTCTAGTATCCTATTAGAAAAGTTGTAAAGTAAATGCTCAAATGGTTGATTAAATTATAAAGAAATGATAGAGAAACTAAACGGATGCTAGATGCCAAATTACAATTATAATTGTTGAAAAAATATTCGATACCACTACACGATTGTAATTCAAATTGATGATACTTTCAAAAGAATTTATAATTCACATTTCTGACATTTCTACCAAAGCTTTTAGACTTTTTATTAAAATTCTTACATGTGTTAAATTTTTTAAATGAATGTGTAGACATTTCGCATTTGATTTGTTGTTAATATTTGTTTTTGACATTTATTTGAGTTTATTGTCTTTTAATCTTTGCAGATCTTACGTGATGGATATGTTAGCTTTTTTGAAGGCAGTGAGGTTGCACCTTTCCATACAAAGCTCAAGTTAATAAGGTAACTTGGAATATTACAAACATCTCTCTTACTAAAAGTTATTCCTGCATTTTAAAGGGACATATTATTTAGGCTAGTATATGACACTGTAACACAAGACAATGTCTTGTGCATTTTCTGAAGTCTGAAGTAAATTCACATATGACTTCTTGGATTCTGCAATCTGACTCCTTGAAGAGCTACATGTGCATGTTGTAATCTGGTTACTCTTTATCAATTTATAATAAATTCTTTCTTTTATTTTTCCCGTTATTTGCAGAGGTAAAAGCTCTGTCTGGTATAGGAACACAGTATCACCCAAAGAAGAAGAGGAGATAAAACGTCTTATCAAGGGAAACTTTAGAAGTCGAGGATCTTTTGATGTCAACAACTTCAGTCCTTCCTCATTTGTCATTGTCACATGGGAGAATATGGCAATCAGAAACAGAGACAGCAATCATGAAGTAATTGGGGTAAGATATTGTACTGGTTTTCTATTAGCCTGAGTTTGCTGAATCTCAAGATTCTAGCCAAGTCATCCCTTTATTGAATAATGATAATAATAGTTCAGTTCTTGTAGGCCTATAGTGCATATCACATTTTGTCATAATGTCCCTATGCGCTTCTAAAGGACTAGGATAGGCTATTATTACCCTGGCTTTATCCCTGCAGCCTTGTACAGCGTGGTGGCATTTCAAGGAATAAATTCCTGCCAAGAACCCATTCTTCTCACCTGGGTTGAGTGCAGCACAATTTGGATGAATTTGTTGCTGAAGGAAATTACGCCATGGCTGGGATTCGAACCTACGCCCCTCTGTTTCAAAGTCAGAAGACTAATCCACTTGGTCACAACGCTCCACAATAAAATACAAAATACACAATCCACATTGGATAAAACACCCTCTGTGGGGGAAAAAGAAATTGGAAAAAAAGTCATCTCTTTAATCTTGAAGTTAAAGAAACCCCATCTCAATCAGTCTGGAGACTTTTCAAATACAACATTGGGTTACTGAGCATGCACACTTTGGATTTGTTGTTTAATTACTGTGTGATTGTATAGTACTACATGTATGAATAGATGAAACAAAGCAAGAGTTCATCTTTATTTGGGAATTGGCAAATACTAAGTTCACTTACAATCTTACGATGAATCCCACAAAATATCCAATAATTGCGTATCTTTATTTCAAAACAATATTTAAGGATATTACCTCAACAGAAAGTTGATTTCAATAAAAAGAGAAATGAATCTTAGAAGCATATCACTGAAAATTTCATCAGAATTGTGCGTAAAATAAGAAAGTTGTGAACTGATGACATTTTAGAGTTTTGTTTGATATCACAAAAACAGTATTATGCACTTTCTGGTCGGTATGCAAATGAGGGGACTGGTGACGTCACCCTCTTATTTCTTCTGTACTTTTTTATATGAAATTTGAAATACTATTTTATTTTCTACTCATTGTCATGTGAAACAAATTTTTATTACCCTTTGATTTAATATTTTACTGTTCAGACAAGTTGGTCCTTATTGTCAAATATGTAAAAATTTGAATATTTATAAACTTTTCAAACAACAAAAGAAATAGTGAGTGAGGGATATCATCGACTCTTATTTGCATGTCAATGAGTTGTGCATATAACTATTGTGAAAAATAAGCAAAACTTGAGGAGGTTATATCTTTCTTATTTCAATAAAATTTCAGCATTATGCTTGTTTGATTTTATTTCATTAATTCAAATCAACATCTGGGGTGTACTTTATCTTTATAAAGAGATCTGATTGCGATAATTGCTGGATCAGAAACGGTGGTGTAAATGAACCCCACCTCCCCCCCCTCTCCCTGGGCTGATGCAGATGAGTTTAGATGAGTGGTGGGATTGAAACCAGGAATCATGGAGAAGTCCTCAAGGGATGATGAGGTTTTGCTTTAAATACTATCCTGTGCAGGTTGTGTGTTTTGCTATGTGACATCATGAATGCATGAAACCAAGTCTGGTGTTGTCAAGGGATGGAGACACTTACAGACATTGAGGCTGTTCTCACTACATTCCTAAAACTAGTTTACTGGAAACGAGTTTAGTGGAAACTAGTTTAACGCGTAATGAGAACGGTCAAAGCGGTCTTGGAAGCGATCTTCCAAACCAGTTTGGAAAACCACCTCGCGATGTAGTTTTCAAGATCGCTTTGCCTCGTTAAACTGGTTTTAGCGTAAGTGAGGACACAACCGTTCTTCGGGAAGCGATCTTCGCACATTTTGAGCGCGCTACTCCACACGACAGGTGTAGAATGCCTATGCTGCGGTTTCGAATTTCGCGCGAAACGTGTCACCCCACTGAGAGCGTTTCCATAGCAACAAGAGCGCTTTACGTGAAGTGATTTTGAAAACCACTTTCGTGTGATCAAGTGGGAACGCTAGCAAAGCGATCTTCCAAAGTGGTTTCCTGAATCTGTTTCCAGTAAACTAGTTTTAGAAAGCGTAATGAGAACGGCCTCATTTACTAAAGGTGATGTATCATCACAAAACCTCAGGACAAGACTACAAAAAATGTCTATGTCTTGGCACAAACATGCAAGGCGTTATACCAACAAACTTGTAAATAGTACTCATTTGATTGGTTCATATGATTCAGAAATACAGAACTATAAACATTTTCATCTTGGCTTGTCTGTATGTTTTATGATGACTCACCTTTCTGCAATATGTATAAAGGACAAGTCCACCCCAATGAAAAGCTGATTTTATTAGAAAGAGAAAAATCAAACAAGCATAACTTTGACAATTTCATCAAAATCGGATCTAAAATAAGAAAATTATAAGATTTTAATGTTTTGCTTAAATTAAAAAACAGTTATATGCACATCCTGGTCAGCATGCAAATTTCTTTTGTATTTTATTATATGAAATATTTTGATTTTCTCATCATTGTCATGTAAAACAAAGTTTCATTTCTCCCTGAACACATGTAATTCCATTATTTTAACATTTTGTGGTTCAAGCAAGGTGGTCCTAATTTTCGAATTCGTAAAAATTGAGAAATATTGTATTATTCAAACAATAAAAAACAGAAGAAAAAGTGAGTGAGTGACATCATCGACTCTCTCATTTGCATATCACTGAGTTGAGCATAGAACTGTTTTGTGAAAAATAAGCGAATTTTAAAATATCATAACTTTCTTATTTACATCCGATTTTGATGAAGTTTTCAGCGTTATTAATGTTTGATTTTTCTCTATTTATTCAAATCAACTTTTTTATGGGGAGGATTTAACCTTTAAGTATTGCATGAATTGAAAGGTATAAGAAATTTGCATGATATTGATTTTTATTTCTAAAAGAAAATAATCTTATTTAATCTGGCTATAGTGATGTAAAATCTAGAAATTGGCAGCAGGAAGAAAAATTAAAAGACAACTGTTGAGGCATCTACATAATAATGGCAGTGAGTCCAAACTTTGCGGATGCATCATTATCTGAATAACTATTCAATATCTTTAAAATCTGATGTCATCCACATGAAAAGCGACTTAGAATTACCCTCTAGTGTAATAGGATGAGTTCATTATTTATGAAAATATTTACCAAAGATTGGCAAATTTGTCAACGTTAGTGACCATTCCGAAAAATTTGATACAAAAAATGTGGTACTGACCGATTCTATAGCACTTGCTATCCATCTGATATGAACATCTCACCTTTTTAGCTTGAGTTTTTGTTTAAATCTCCACACTTTGGTCTGCGAAGTTAGGTCACACCTTTTCAGAATGGATTTCCAGCACAGCGCGCATTCATCGATCGAAATAGAATTTTGAAATCGCGATACTGACAAAACCCCTTGACCTACTTCACATTTTCTTAAATGGTTTTACTATCTTGCAGTCATTTTGGTAGCCATTTTCTTAATTGGTTGTGTATAAATTGTGAATATTCATGTGAATGAATTTAAGCCTGATATATATTTTTGAAATGTTCATAAAATTTGGACAGCCCATCATATAGGCAAAATTCAAATGAAGTAGATGTAAACCTGTTTATCATCCCTTAATTTGCACATTTGTGCACTGTGGCAAACTACCCACTTGCTCTGGTGAGTTTTATTGATAATATTATGGACCTACTAGAGAGATCCATGATAATACTTAAGTGTGATTGAATGATTAATGATGAATTGAGTGAAGTCATCACTCTCTCTGGGTGAGCTTCTTTAATTTGATGCTTGTACTTTTTGCTTACTGCCCTCCTCTCGGCTAGACACAATAAATCTCCATTGACTTGTGGATACCACATGGATGGAGTTCCTGTTTGATGATGAAAGTTCTAAATATAACTTCCTTTATTGAGGATTTGTACCTCAAGTAATGAATTTCAGATGTACATGTCGTCTTTCTGTTCCTTCTCATCTGTTCAAGTAGGTGTGGAATATACCTGATCTGCTTAACTATATTTGTCAACAATTACATGTAGGCTAACGGAAAGTGAAATTGAGAGTTTCCTATCAGTCCATTCATACTAAGTAGTTGTAGTTGCAGTTTATTTGAAGCACATTTATAACCAATTAACCCATTTATTTATTTTTTTCCATTTTACTTTTATAACTTCTTGACAAAATATTAGGGCCTGTAAGTTAAAGAAAGGAGTTCTTCAATTATTGGACTAAGAAGTTGAGACTGATGAATATTTCTTCATTGAATGAGTAGAGCCTAGTCTTTTGTTTACATTCAGATTATTCCTATAGAGGATCGCACATAATTTTAAATTTGGAGAAAAAAATGTATCTAAGGGCTATATGCCTCGGGAAGCTTGAATAAATTTGAAGATCACCAAGGCATCGACTTGAATACTCTATTGGTCTCATATAATTCTAGTACGTCAAAATAGTATGATATAGATAAAAACTAAATTAGACAAAATTGATGAGAGTATCTGCCCATAGGTATCATCTTTCCCTTTTAAGATTTGTGAGTGATTTATTTATTTTCAAATCTATTGAGCACCACAGTGGATATTTATTTCACAAACCTATTCATGAATAATTGAACAAGCAATATACAGATTTCAGCATTTTTTTTAGTTTTGTTATCAGTTTCACATAAAAATATGCTTCAGACTTTGGACTCCCTGTGTCTGAAGCATAATTTTATGTGAAAAGGTTACACTTCAGTGAACTTGTCCTTGCTTAATCATGAAGTGAATATTAACTTAACTTGAACTATATTTTCATCAAAGGATTCTCTAAATTGACAGATGTCCCAATCCTGTATGAAATGGAATCATAATGCATTGAATATCACAAGCAGCCAAGAAATTGATTTCTTCAAAAACATTGCACTGTACCTGAAAAGTCTATCAAAATGCACCCTTGAAATTGGTTTGACAAGTAAATTGGTTATGATTTAATTTGTTCAAGTATATTTTTTTTCTTGTGAGAGCACCTCTTTGGTATGCAGTGTGATTAGATGGAATGGTAACCAGATGTGGGAGTGTCAAAAGCCAGATGGAAATCAAATCTAATGGTGGTGCGTTTACACTTTCACTACATCTGGTCACCATGGTTATTTCACACTCTCCTGTCAAATATATATTTGTCAAGAGATATTTTTAGTATAAAATATTTTTATTTCAAAATTGATGTAATTTACTTTACATAATTTTTCAACTGATAATTTAGAAAGGTTTCACTGTAAAGGTAATAATTTGATACAGTACCTCTCATTCAGAGACCTTGTTGTACTTGTAGGCCTACAGTTTACATGTGTTTAGTGAAAGGTGAGTAAAAGGACGTTTTAACTGATTCCAGTCATTAATTCAGTCAATTATTTAGTAGAATAGCAATATCAATTCATTCAGCATGAACTGCAAGCACTGCTTTCAGAGGGCACAACAAAGTAAAATGACTTAAAGAGAAATTGTGATGAATATGGTATATTTCTGCAAAAGTGTCAAAAGTTGATGAAGCCATGAAGGACTGCCTTTTTTTTCTGCCGCTATCTACAGTATAGGCCTACATGTACAAACAGAACTATTGATGTACTGCAGAGAATTATACATGCTTTCTTCTTCCAAGGCTGTTTTGGTGGTGTAAACAGTGCAGATACAGATTCATTCAGATATGAATGTTGCGTAGATTTATAGGTGCAAACATACATGGAAAGGTCATATTGTGAATGGATATAGGCTGTCAGTCCTATCAATAACAAATGAGGGATTGCATCCACATCTTGATAACTACAACTTTAATTATACTTCCAGAGCTGTCACAATAAACAGAAAGATATACAATATTTGATCAATTTTACCTACATGTATTCATGTTGTGTCAAACACAATTATGTATTTTGATTAATTGAACATTATTTTTCAAAACTATGTTCCTTGGCTAATCATTTGTTCACAACTTTATATCAAATTTGACTGACATAACTTACAAACAAGACCATACATTGGTCAAGAGAGGGTTTTGTGATTGTTCTTAACTTTTCTAGTATTTTTCTAGTATTTTTTTGTTAGAATTACAATTTCTGGAAAGATATTCGTTAACCTGTTGAATCAGGCAAATAAATTTTCATGATTTTGTATTAAAGATTTGTGAAAAATATTGGAGCCAACTTTGAGGCCTATGATTTATAGTATAAAGCTATAGACATCTGATGAATTTGTTCTTGTTATGAAAATGTGATTTCCAAGTAGTGGAAATTGCATTACCGTAAATTAGGTTGCCAGACTATATTTCTTTTATAACATAAATATTGTCATATTGCCAAAGGATTAGATGAGTGTGAACTGCATGGTGGTCCTCATTACAAGTGGGAAATGAAGCCAAATATATTTTGTTTTAACTTCTCAATCTTTTTATATCAAGATCCAAATCCTATAATGCCAGCTAGTAGAAGTGCATTTTCCTGTACCCCTTTTTATATTTGACTGTTTTTATAATATATTTGATTACTATTATGTTAGTTCAAAATATACTTCAAACTATTTTGCAAATAAATGAATATTTTTTTGTTCTATTGTCATTTTACTTTACCATGAAATAATTCATATTGTATCAGTGTGGATTAGGCATAGCGGTACATTATAGGCTGTACACTAATATTTGTGTCTGTCTTGATATTTTCACATCTTTTGACTTCGCGCATAATTATAAAAGGGTATCATTTTATAAGTCACTGACATTGGTAATTTTATGGATTCTACTTATAAGAAGAAAACTTTAGTGCAGAAGTAAAATTTGTATTGCAGTTTGACTCCTTTAGCTTGCACCCTTTACTTTACAAGTACTGTTAAGCTATGTCATTTATTTTTTTAAAGACTTTTTATGAATGGCAGGCCATACAAAAACTATCATCATCATATAGTTTTCAACTCCCTATTTTTTCATTTGTATTTTCTTGATATATGATATATTTTATTTGCTTTATGTTATTTCTTCATTTACACAGACCGTAACATTCCAGCTCATCTTGGTAGCAGATTCGATCCATTCTTTTGCCTTCTTCCTGTACGATGATGACAATGAATACCCTCGTCCTGATCTTATCAGTAGCCCAATAGATGCAGGGTTTACCTCTGGCAAGGCCCATAATCAGTGGGAGTTTGAGATGGTCTATACAACAGAAGAAAACAAGGCTGCTACTCTCTTTGAAGCCATGAGGTATTTAAAAAAATTGGAAATCAGTCGTCTATGCTTAATCTAAATCTCCCCTAGCTTTTTTTTCTCTCTCTTTCTCTTTATATATACTTATATAATAAGCTTACATGTAAGTATTCCTTTAATATATTTCTGACCTATTGCATACCAGTGTGATGACTCCAAGGACATTATCTATTGGGAGTTAGATAAATATAATGGTAATGTCATCTGTGCTAGTGTAATATACCTCAATGCTGTAGTCATATATAATGTTCTTTCCAGATTTCACTGTTAAGCAAATCATATCCCCGCTCTTTTCTTACTTAAATCAGATATTTTAAATAAAATCATCCTATATTGATTAATTCGTGTGTGTTTTTTTTATTAGACCCTGTAATAGTAGTTTGTATTCATTTTTTTACACATCCCCTCCCTCCAAAGAATCAAAACCTAAATTATTTTACTTAATTTATTGTTCTTGTTTTGAAACTTTGTAAAGTTTTAAAATGTTAGACAGTTGAGAATGTATATTTTGGGCCTTATTTGACACTTTGTAAAGTTAAAAAATGTTAGACTAGACAGTTAAAGATGTTTATTTTTGGCCTATATGATACATCTACCCAAGGTGATATACATATTACAGGTCTGGTTTTGTTTTGGTTTTTTTTTTTTTTTTTTATAGATTTATATGTAGATACTGGTCTATGAATGGGTTTTCATTCTATAATACAATTTTAATATTAGAATTGAAAGAGAATTTTTTTTAACATTTCCTTCATGTTCAATATCAGAGTTTATAAGGACCTTTACCATGGAAATGATATCATTGCCAAGGGATTGTGATGAATCTGACAAATTTTTCAGAGTCAATCTATGCAAAACTAATCTAGGCTTTATGGTCCCCAACTTTATTGTTCAAGATTGAAATTGGAATTTTGGTCCAATCTAAATTACATTTTGGCTTTAAAGTCTTCTTGACCATGATTCTTTGTATATACAATTAAAAGGTCAAAGCCTGGGAGAAAACGGATTGTTTACATAATGGAAAAAGTTTCAAAGGGGACCACAAAGGAGAATGTACACACAGACCTTAGAGTCTAGATCATAGGGTACCAACATGTAGAGTACTAATCAAATTTACAGAGCTATGGTGTGCATGATGTTTACCCATTTACCAGTTAAGTTAATCACTGCATCTTGGAGACTGTTATGAATGACTCAAACAGACATGAAAAGAATTCAGTTGAACTCAGTGGACTTGATGGGTCCTCGTGTAAACTTATTTGAACTCTTCTACCAAGAGTATCTGGAGGACTATTAAAAATTTGATTTTTTTATTGTTGTTGACATGAGTCTATTATATTGTGATTAAACAATAATGTGGTTTGGTTTGTGATATATTATAGAGCAAGGCAATTATGAATGCATGGTACAAATTCTCATAATGGATAGGAATTTTAAACAGAAGCAGTCAATTATAGCAGTCATGGGGACTTCTGATTTTATAAGTTTATTAGTAATGTAGGGATGAAGATTAGAAATAAGAACACATTTCACACACCCTACTTCCACAATTCCTTCTTGAAATGCAGGTCAAATTGAAAGCAATATAAACTTTTCCCCCTCTCCACTCTTCAGCCTTTTCAAGTAGGCCTACATGAACCTATTGCTTTACTATTCAGAAAAAATCTCTTATTTTATACTTAAAGGGGAATGAAACCTTTGGAACAAGTAGGCTTGTGTCGAAACAGAAAAATCAAAGAATAAGAACAAAGAAAGTTTGAGAAATATCAGAAAAATAATGAGAAAGTTATGAGCATTTGAATATTGCAATCTCTAATGCTATGGAGATCCTCCCATTGGCAACGCGACAAGGATGTGTGATGTCACTGATGAACAACTTTCCCTTTGATGGACTATGAAATACTCTGAAAATGTGTCTTTTTGCTTTTTCGTATGGTGATACAAACTCTTTATCCATGATGTATTCTTTAAAAAATCTGTATTACATGCCCTCCTATAGAAAGAATACATCTTCTACTGATAGATGTAATAAAAGAGGCAATTTAAGTGAAATATATACTAAAGTAATGGGGAGAGTTGTTCAAGAGTGACATCACACATGTTTGTCGCATTGCCAATGTGAGGATCTCCATAGCATTAGTGATTGCAATATTCAAAAGCTCATAACTTTCTCATTACTTGTCCGATTTTTCTCAAACTTTCGTTTATCTGTTTCTTTGATTTTTCTGTTTTCACACAAGCTATCTTGGTCTAAAGGTTTCATTCTCCTTTAACTATTTCAACAAATACACTAAGTAAAAACTGTGTCTTGTGGATCACATACCAATATATCAAGATATTACATATCAAGGTATTTGAGTCTTTAAAAAATTGTTAAGAATGAAGGACTGGGGGATATGGATATGTCCGGTGATTGACATGGGTACACAAGGGTCATTTTGGTATGGTGTTGAAAGAAAAATGGGAGGTTCATCTGAAGAGACACAAGTCGAAACTAAATCAAGAAGGTATTTTTTAGCATCAGTGTGTACAGTTATGAACCGCTCAGGTTAAATTAGCATGTTCATAATGCTGAATAAGTAGAGTTAGGCATAAACATCAACACAAAATTTTGAGGAGGCTAAATATATTTCAAATTATATCTTCTAAAGAACGAATCCACCCAAACAAAAAGTGGATTTGAATAAATTAAGAAAGAAAAAATCATACCACTGAAAATTTCATTGATTTGGGGTGTAAACTTAAAGAAAGTTCTAACATTTTATAAGCTTTGTTTATTTGAGGCTGCATACATCATGAGAAAATTGACAATTTCTCAATATTTCATTGAAAACATATTTGAATATTGTTAATCAACTTCTTGTTTCCATGGCCTAGAATACATGATGTTCTAGTTTCAAGAAGACATAATGTTAATGGTGATATGTAATTCACATAAGATCAGAGAAGACAAGACAGACTATGATACATTCAAAGATTTTGGCTTGATTTCCTGTTGTGCATTTGCCTGAATTGTTTTAGCAGGAAACATGAGTATTGTCTCGTCTGTTTCCCAAAACAAAGTTGTAACTCCCACCTACATGTAGATTTGAGGTTTCTATATCCTCTACTTTATTCATAAATAGAACATTTTATTATACAGGTCTGACAGATTTCATAAAGTTGTTTTGAACATTGTTTCCTCCTAAAGCGTGGGAAAATCTCATACTATTAATAAATATGATGATTTAGTTGTACTAGAATGAATAATGTCAGGTAATTTCCAAAAGATTTACTTCACTATAGACTTTTATTAGAATATATGAATAACTGTTATTTCTTTTTGCTAAATCTGTCCATTTATTATCTACTCTGTATAACAAGTTCATTTCTAAATTACACTTGACCTAGTCAACCTAGTCATCACAGTTCAATTAGACAGTTGGTTAATTTGATTATATTTAGATATCCTGCCATGCCGGTGGTACTTTACACTGATCAGGATCCTGTCTTACTGTAGAGTTGCGATTGATCCAATCAATCGCAACTATGGGAAGCCAGTAAAGTCAACATATGAAATGAATGTTTGTTTAAAAAAATTCTAGATATGAATGCATATCCATAAATTAATTGCTCTCTTGATAGTTTGGTGTGTTTTCCTTTGTTTACAAAGGACATTTTGCAAATTTCCTGTAGAAAAATTATGACACTGATGGATTTCCATAGAGTTACAATTGATTGGATCGATCGTAACTCTTTGTAAAAGTGTTGTAAACCAAATGTCAGATGTTATACAGTGACATCTCCATTGCTATGTCAGATAAATAAGTTTTATTGCCAGCTCCAGTTTAGATTAGAGGGCGATAAGAAAAAAATGTTTCCTAATTTGAATAATATAAAGACTCCAACCCATTTAATGGACTCAATATTTTAGCAAACAGATCACTTTTTCGATGTTTACAACAAAGATGATTCTTGATTCAAATTACTTTTCCCTTGGAACATTTTTTTTCTCATATAACCTTTTAGGGATTCCAATGTTGGATTGAATGGTGTCTGGGCATATAAGATTGATGGACGTATGGATGGTAACATCATCCCTGCTGTGGCCTATGTCCCTTTGGAAGAACTTCCTCAGAATGATCAGCCTCCTCCAGAAACAGTCGATGTCCAACTAGACAATGGTGAATTCACATTTTTCTTTCAAACAAATAATATCCTTCAACTGCCACTGGTAATGATGAATTACTTAGTCAAATGTAGATAAATAAAATTAATTATTATTGAATTATTAAAATGTATTTTGTGTATACTTGTGTTTATAATAAGTGTCATAAATATGTACTCCTAGGATAAATTATAGAAGTAACTGTTCACATCATTAGTTCGAAGTTCGAACACAATTGTTTTTTATACATTTAGAATTATTTAGATTTAACTCAAGCGTGTCTTTCCCAGTTTGCAGTGAAAATTTCAGTGAAAGTTTATGCTCACTTTGTATTATAGACTATAGAAATATATTTCATGTTGAGATGGTTTAAAGATAAGAAGGGGGCATCTGAAGAAGTCATAATCTCATGATGATATTACTCATCATGTGATGGTTTATGTTAATACTGATTTTCATTCATTTAAGTTTAAATTTGATTTTACATTTCTGAAATCTTGCCAAGTGAGGCACTCTCTGTATGTGCCATGTTGGAAAATGAGGCAATAAAGCAGTGAGGGTCTTTTGTAAATTGTGATTCATAGATAACCATTGTCAGTTTTAAAGTCACTAAGGCCTCTTTCCTTCGTCATGTAATGTTGAATAGGAAAATTCCATCAGATGCTGTGATAATTAGATATGTTAGATGTTTTTATCATTGAATTCTTTTATCTCAATATTAAGTTATATACAGGTAATGTTATTTTAATATATTACATAGGCTATGTAAATTCGAATCAGTGATAGGTCAATACACCATCACGTGATCATAGCTGCGAGGATCGCATTTGTTATATTCTAGGTTTTGACGTCACCTCAGGGAATATACTGCGTAGTATTTTCAATTGCGGCGTTATATCCACTAAGGTGATGTCACTCGCTGCATACAAGTTGCGCAACAAGATAGGTTATTTGATGTACGCGCTAGTGTTAACGCGTCGATTGCATTGTCATTGTCATTGCATGAAGAACGCGCTTGATGTATTTTCATTTTAAAAAATCTATTATGACGTAGACGGATCAGAGCTGTAGCAAGAATTTCGCTCTTGAACCAGATGATAAATGCAATTTCTGATGGCGAATCCAAATATACTATATAATATAACAGATATTGCCTGGTCTATCGTTTTAATAAATAACATTTCAACTCCCCTCCGAAGCTATATTTTTCCCTCGGGATAATATTTTCCCTCAGCGCTGCGCGCTTCGGGCAAAATATATTCCCTTGGGAAAAATATAATTCCATCGGGGAGAGGAAATGTTATATTCAAACTCTAGGTAGGCAATATCTGTATAATATATTAGTGCAAAGTGATATTATGCATCATTATATATTTAATTAAAATAAACTTATATACAAAAGTTTACACACTGGTACACCCGTGGAATTCAGTGAAATTTGTTTGCTTGCCAAACATAAAATTTACTATATCTTCAGAAATACTACTATGACTATTGGTATCAAACAAAAGAGCGTATTCATATATTTCAAGTGGAATTTTCTTTTAAAAAAAAGGAATATTCATGCTAAGTGTATTCTATAGTTTGTTATAGAAATATATATGTCAAAATTATGATTTATATTACATTTTCTATCATAATATGTCACCACTGAACAAAGAAGCGTAATCTGACATGTTTGTGTTGAGAAGTAACTAGCTTAAATATGAAGTGTTTTTGTCAAATTTTTATTTTAAATTTTTCTAAAATATTAAGATTTTTGGGGAAAAATGACACCTTAATATTTTTCAGCTCCTGACGACAAAGCAATGTGATGAAGGGGCATGACATACTCATTTGTTTGATATCAAATTTGTCATGATAGCACAAATATTTTATAACATACAGTAAGTTTTATGATTTTTGGCAAGTGTCAACTTTTCTTTGAATTTCCTGGGTGTATGTAAACTTCTGGCCTCAACTATATAAAGTTATTTTAGTTTGATATTAGTGCAAAGTAAGAATATTGCATTTGCTATTTTGACTTATTGGGAGCCTCCAAAGCAATCACCTCCAAAATGTTAAAATGTCAAAATGATCAAAGATCAAGAAATGTGTGGCGATAAAAGATAATAGAGGTTTGATTAAATAGCAGATTTTCTTTTTGCTTCATCTTTTGTTGTTGTTATATTTCAGTGCCCTCAATGATAGCAGTTTGTATTACTGATGAGACCATGCAGTGATTAAATAAAGCTAAAAATAATAAAGAAATAAATGTTTGATGTAAAATTTTCAATTCATAGTATACAGTATCTATACCTACAATTCAATAAGGAGGGCCCGGAAGGAGGGTCTCCTGAAAATGAGCAAATTCCTTAGAAGAATTTTGATTTAGCGTTAAATGAGGTTCTTAAACAGAAATCTATCAAATAAAACAAATGAACCATCAATACTTGCAATTGTTTGACTTTTAGCTTATTGATCTACATTGCTGTTTGTTGTTTAAATAAGGAAAAGGCATATTTTAACATTTAATGATGCAGTAGAGCACTTCTCTAAGTTTCTTTCTTTTATTTTTCAGCACTTGATGTTGTTTTGAACTTTGAGAACCAGTGTAGAGAAGGAAGCTGTAGTCAAAATGGCCGATGTGTTCCTTACCCCACTGGATACTGCTGTGCATGTAATGAAGGCTTCATTGGTAATGGTATCCATTGTTTATCTAATGGTAAGTACAACCAGTTTGTTTGGTATTCACTCACAGATCAAGTTGATTGGAATAAACATGTATAAAAATCAAACCAGCAAATTTCATCAGCATCAGATTTACTTTTTTTTTAATTTTGTATAGGGTTGAAGAGTTTTATTTCAAAAGGAGCTAAATCCACTTTTGGAGATTTTCTGTAAATCATGTTTTTTTTTAATTCACCACTTTCCCTTATCCACTGTTTTATTTTGATAAGATTTATAGTGCCATCATCGTGATTAATTAAATCATGTTTTTAAAGTCTAGCATTCAGCATCATTTTTTTTCAGATTTTTTTATTTTTTTCATGGATTAAGCTCCTTTTGGAATAAAGCCTTAGTTGAATGCCCATTTTTGCCAATTTAAACATGTTTAACACTGATTTTACATGATTTCTGATGTTTATCCATGGAAAATTTTAGAAAGAAAAAAAAGATATTTTTTCATCTTTTCTATGGACAGTGATTTTTTTTATTCCAAAAGCAGCTAAATCCACAAAAATATTCATAAATATAGTAAAAGTATATTTCTTCATCCAAATTTGCACTGATGGGGTGAACTTGTATCTATAACATGTACCTAAAAGATTGAATGCAGAACTTTATGAAAAGTAGTAAAATTTAACAAATTTTAGATGACCCAGGAGTGGATTTAGCTCCTTTGGAATAAAATTGTTTTGAATTTTGATAGCTCCTTTTGGAATAATACTCAAATTTACAATCAATTTTTACCAAAATTTCAATTTTCTTTTTAATGTGATGTGATGCATTTGATTCCCATGTCTAAGATACATATATTTATATGAAAAAAAAAATCAATTTTGGTCAAAGGTGGATTTAGCCCCTTATGGAATCAAGCTCTTCATATATAAGTTAATATGATGTTATATGCCCACTTTCATTATTGTTTTCTTTTTGTCACTACAAGAAATATTCAGGAGTTCATCTTAATTCATAGATGTTTAACATAATCTCTCCCTTGCATATAACATAAATATTTTATATGGTATGGATGTTTTTTTATTCATTACTTGAGAAGTAAAACCATACTCATGGAGCAGAAATAGAAATATTTGTATTTCATGATGATATTGTAAAATATGTCTTGTGCTTGTGACATCACCTTACTTGTTTTGACACAGCCTTGTTCATTGATTTTTAAACAGTGCAAACCTTTAAAAAGCTGTTAATTTCTTTCATCTATTTTTGATGAAATTTGCATGATTGAGTTCATTTACATGTAATATGACTCTTTTTTATATGAATCAAATTGATCCTGTGGTGATGTAACATTTAAAAAGTACATTTTCATGTAATTTATAATATTTATCAACAATAATAGGTACAAAATGCACAAATGATGGGACTCTTTTTTTTTCTTTTGCGGTCATTTTGTTATTTCATATTGAACTAGTATCATTCAAAATGGAATTTGAGGCGTACAGGTGAAGTGACAAAAGCTAAGCTATTTATGTCATGTATTACAAAGTTGACCGTAAGATGTTCCCTTGATATTTTGGTGGGATTAGATTGTGGTTTATTAATCATGGTAGTCTCCGTAAATATCAATGATTCATGAGAAGGGTGGTTTCCAAGGAAAAAAATAGGAAATACTGTTTGAGATTGGAGATAATTCCCAGGGAAGATGATTTAATCCGAAAATCGGAACTACATTTACACTCAATCAATTGTAAAGGTACATCTCATTAATTTAACTCAGTCCATAATGAGCTGGTTTTTACAATTCATGCATTTCATAAACATACACCACCAACATTCATTCTCACAGGAAGCTTGTGGCTCAAATATTTTTTTTCTAAGACATACAACATGGTCTTTTCAGGATTACATGTCTACTGCTCATATTTGAGTCAATGACACGAGACTGTTTGATCAAATATATTCTGGCACCATTGCTATTTTAGATAACAATGGACGTATGAACGGGAACGTTAACGGAACCGTCAATGGAGTAACCATACCTGATGATGTCTACATACATACCTTCATCATGGGAGGAGGTGGACGTACCTTTACAGCAATCAGTCCTGTACCATCATCACTGTCTTATACCCTACAGCTTCTATTACCTATTGGTGAGCTTATGGGATGGATGTTTGCTGAACCAGCTACAAAGGGAATCAATGGATTCATGCAGACAGGTATGTATCTTGGAAAATATATGAGAAAATTGAACTTAATTTTTGAATCTCAGAATTGAAAAAGTATAGGTGGCTCAATATCAAAAAGCTGTTTTGTAGAAACACGGTAGTCTTGGCTCGCTGATATTTTCTGTAAGGAGTCCAAATTCATGTAGAGAACTTTTTTCCTATGCAAACATAATGTTTATAAATTTTAATGTCATAACTTGATCTGAAGTCCAACTTTTCCTGAGCTATCCTAATATTTGTTAAATTTTGAGATACAAGGTCTTGTCAGTCCAGCAACATTTTTCTCTGGAATTGACAAAGTTGGTTTTGTGCCTCCAAATTACTGTAGCTCAGACATACACTTCACTGAATGTGTAAACATATATATGTGAACGATTCAGTGGGGAAAGTAATGTTGACATGATGGGCAATGAGTTTGTTTGACATTCCACTATGCTTTGCATTAAAACTTAAGTTCACATTAATCACAGTTGCCTTTCCTCATTTTTATTTCACAATAGATAATCGTAGGTATCTCAGATTGTTTTATAGTGTTTCTTTTGAAAGAGGTCCAAGGAGGAAATTTTGTCTATTTTGAAGAATGATCTTCCCTGGAAGCTTTCTGTTTTGCTTGTAAATCTATTTCTCCCATAAGTACTTCCTTAGATGCAATTAAAAATATACTGACAGGAAACAGGTTGTATTCTTAATAAAGCTTCAAGAATTTATCTTGAAGAGTTATTATATTTATATAAAGGGTGCCACATCTGAATCGTAACTATTGCTATTTTGTTGTCCCCTTATACCAAAGATCTCATTTTCTCATTTGTACACCAAAAATACTGTTTTGTATAATATAATATTGGTTATAAAGTTTCAACTTCAGTCTAGTCCACATTGATTATCTGTATAATATCTTGTCTAAATCATTCAGGCGGAGTCCTTCTCTACTCTGCCAACATACGATTTGATGGTGGTGAAGAGGTTAGCATCACACAGAGGTATACTGGTGTAGATGACAGTGAGGCGGAAGGGGTCATATCTGGTTATGTTAATATCAATGGTGATGTACCCTACCTTCCACCTGGTACATCTGTCAATGTAATCCCTCACTCAGAGGTTTATACCAAGTATCGACCAGGTAAGTCTCATATTTCAACTATTTACCTTACAGAATTGGGTAGCTTGGTTGGTTAATGGCCACTTAGTCGATATAGGGTACCGGTACCTTATTTGTCTACTTTCCATTTGGTCTCATCCAACATTGTCTGATCCTAGTTTGTCTGCAACTAGTACTAGCATTTCTGCCTACCATGTGGTTGAATATCCTAATTGTCTGATATAAATTTAATGTAACCATAATCTCAATAAAGAACAATGAATTCATACATATTTTTGTTTTCAGGATATGTTCATTCTTCTGAGGAGCGTGAGCTTCTTGTCAATGCTAATACTGCTGATGAGCGGACCATTAGTTTTACCATCGAACAGACCATCACCTACGAGGAATGTGAAGCTGATGATATCGACACTGATGCCTCACTTACTGCTATGAGAATGAATACCACCTATGCTTATTCCATATTTGAGCCCCAGGGAGAAATCCTCCGCTATGCCATGGTCACCAGTGTAGGACCTGATATTGGTAAGTAAATCATTGAAACTGTAATAACTACTAATGCTTCTTCACCCACATTGCTATGATTTCTTACATATAATAGAAAAAGTTTTATCTTAAAGGTAAATGCTAGTTTTGGTAACGATATCAAAATGAGTTCGTACAGAATCCAATGAAATGACCACCAAAGTGTCTGTTTGTATAAATAAATGCATGTGCCAAAGGATTCTGGAAGACATTGTGTAATTGCTGAGAAATCAGCAAATAAGCACAGGATTCGGGTAGAGCGTTGGGCCCGACGCTCTATGCAATAATTATACATTGTCCCACACGCGCTTATCTGTGTTGGGGATCTTCGGTGTGAACAATTTTCAGCGTAGATTTCAAGATTTCACAAAGTTCAGTTAATGTAACTGTACCAGATCTAGATCCTCGATGATATACTGACAATTAAGCCTTGTTTTACAGACTTTCTCATGAAATCAGTGTTTACTGCAACTACTGGAATTTCTCTTTAAATTACCTGCATGGAGCAACTTATCTAAGACTTTGATTAGTGAAGTTATGGGGGTGGGGGCACTTTGTAATATAGCAAACTGTTTGGTAAAGTTTATAAGCACTCTTCTTCGGTGATTCAGATATAGCTCTTTTCCCAAGCTGAGGCAGAGATAAGGAAAGAGATAAATATTTATTTTACAAAGGAAGTATTAGGTTATGTGCATATATATCTGTACAAAACAAGTCATTATATAGAAAATAGATTAAAATTATCTGGGCCAAGTGCTCTCAAATTATGGATGAATTAGTGGTAATTGTATATAGTAATATGTATTTTTAGCGTGAATTTGTGCAAGATTATACAATAATACTTTTTTTAGTGAAAGTAGTACACAGTGCGACATACTGCTATTCAAGATGTTACACAGTATGACCACAGTTTAACCAGTAATACAGCAAGATTTGTAGTGTATGGGATGTACAAAAATCAGATTGTTAGTGAAGTTCATAATTAACTTATTTGTCAACTGTTATTTAAACATTTATGTATACATGAAGCTGCAATATCAATTAGATTTAAAAGTACAATATTGCTTAAAGTGATTGGTTAATTAACATTGGTTTGACTTTAAAAAAATCTGAGCTAGAAGGTCACACTTGTCACCTGTGTCTGTGATATGTTACAAAAATGAAGCCCAGAAAAAATTGCATTCAAAAATAAATATTTAGTGCATCAAGAATTGAAATATAAAGTGACCGGAAACACCATCTTAAGTTCATCCCATACACTTATGTGTACTATTTAGGCGTCTATAAGATGCCTATTTACAAAATCGGAGTTTGCCTTGTAGTTTTAGCTTTTCATTCTCAATAATGGTTGTTTTCAGGGTTTATTAGTTCTAACACATGCACTTGTACACATGTTTCATCTTGGTTTGAGAATTTTTAAATCGGCTGCTCACAAAGATAAACAATACCTTTAAGTATAGAACAATATGGAGAGAAAATTATTGCATTTTTTTTTCATACATTAATTTGAATGATTAAACAAGTAGACATTACAGACTTGTAATATCTCATTCTTCCATCTCCTAGGTGTACCTACCGATGCTTGTGAGAATAATAATTGTGGTGAAAATGCAGAATGTTTTGTTCAAGGTGATTCCTTCACCTGCCAGTGTAGATCAGGATTCACTGGTAATGGATACACATGCGTAGGTAAGTCAGAATTTTAGTCCATCCCAGAAAAAAGGTGATTTGAATCAATAGACAGATGTCATACAAGCACAACATTGATCTTTTTTTTCCGAAATCAAATGTAGAAAAACATTTTTTTTTTGCTTATTCACAAATGTTATATTATACAGTGCGTATCAAAAAAAACGGGACAGATTTGAAAAGTCTATAAAATTTTTGTTTCAAATTATTATCTCTATATTTTGGTGTCAAAAGATGCTCTGGGGTCTTATCCTTCAAATGTTATTTAAAAAAATTAGTTTCGTTCACGCTTGAGCGAACACGGAATGTTTTTGTCTGGGGTTAAAAAGGAGGCTTGCGCCAAAATGTCATCAAATGATAAACATGATCGGACTTCTTGCTTATCAGCAGACTTCCTCTTAATCTTCACATTATCTTTGCCATAATTTTTGTATTATGCGGTCAAAATTCATTTCCAAATCTACTTTAATATTTGCTCAAATATTTCTGTTGTTGTTCCTTTTTTAATATCCTGTTTTAGCATTGAATTTTCCTTCTTTAGCTTAGGCAAGAACAATTTTGTTAAACCGAAGTATGAGAGAACTTTTTTTTCAAATCCTTTCATTGTGTGCTACGAAGGTTATGGTGCTTGAACAGTGGCATACTGATGGGTTGGGGCTCGGGGTGCTCGCTTCCCCCCCCCCAAAAAAAAAAAATCATGACCAAGAAAAAAAGTGGAAAGAAAATAACAGAAAACATGGAAAGTGAAATATGATATCGCTTTCTGAATATTATGTCAAAATCGCAAAATAAGATATTTTAATGAAATGGTGGAAATTTTTTTGCTTGCTCGCTTCACAACGTTTTAATACATTTTACTCGATCTGCCATATCTTGCTCCTTCAAAATTGAAGGAGCAACGACGATTGCCATTGAAAGACATGGGTCCTTTCCTGTTTGCCCTGTCAAGCACATAATAAACTTGGTGAATGATTCAATAACCCCTTGAAAATAGCATTCATGTCTTTTATAGGTACCATAACATGATTTGTTTCACATAATAAAAGGATTTGAAAAATTACAAATTCTCCCAATTAATAATGCAAATCTTCCTACTTGGGTTGACAAAAAGTCTTATTTTCTTACTTACATGTATGAAGGAAAATTCAAAGGTAAAAGAAGTTTAAATGAAAAACAAAATAATTCAGGTAAATAAATAAAATTGTAATGAAAATTGACAGCATGATTCGAAAATTATGGCAAAGACAATGAAAGGATTAAGAGAAAGTGCGCTGATTAGCCAAAAGCCTTATTGTCAAATTTCTAATTTCTGCCATTTTGGCGCAAGCCTCTTTTTGAACCCCCGACAAAAACTTCCCGTGTTCGCTCAAGCATGAACAAAAAATATTTTTTAATATGGCATATCAAAGATAAGATCTCAGAGCATCTGTTAACATCAAAATATAGACATAATATTTTAAAAACAATTTTTTAATAGACTTTTCAAAACTGTCCCGTTTTTTTTGATACGCACTGTATTTCAGTATTTACAAATTTGACAATAACATTCTTATTTGAACCAAGAAATGACATGTTTAGAGGAGATAAAACTTTGTTTCATGATGACGATGAGGAGAAAATTCATATTTAGATTTGAGGTCTTGAATGACTTTGCAGTGATGTTTAATTGATCATATGAGTTTGAAAACTGAGAGCATTATGGCTCTCTATAGAAATCATTTACGCTGCCTTTAAATGATGATGTCTGATGTTGTATTCTTATGCAGAAGAGGATCCTTGTGCGAACAATCAATGTGATCGTAATGCTGACTGCTCTCCTGCAGCGGGTGGATATTCTTGCTTCTGTAGATCTGGTTATGAAGGAAATGGATATAACTGTCAGCCAGAAGGTAAGACTGTTTGTTAGGGGAGATCTTTGAAGATACTTGTGTGAACAAGTGATATCATCCAATCCTTTGTAAATAAACAATCAATTCAACAATGCACATTGTTCACACATCCATGATAATAACAGCGCAATGCATTTTAATCCAAGATTGTCCACATGCTCTTCTATACACATTTCATCATACTTTTTTATTTGATCATTTGGGGAACGACAAATGGTGAACTGAAGACATTCATGTTAATGATAATTAAACAAAAATGTATCTACGTAGAATGTATAATGTTATAGTTGACACAATTGTCTTTAAAATACTACAATAAGTAACATAGAACCAGAATTGTGTTTCCACAGTATTGCCATCCACATGCAAACTTTGGTAAATCATATTTCTCTCACACTGCTGTGATTGTTTATTTCTTCCTGAATATTTCAATTCATAGTTAAAACATTGCCATGTGTCCAGTTTTGATTTCAGGTCAAAAAACCGAAGAGAATTTATACCGAAAATATTGTACCACTTTGAAACTGAAAAAGTGTAGGCCTGACATTGAATCATGGAGGAGTCCAGAACTGTCTTCCCATTTCCGTCAGCTTTTACCTCAAGAATTTTATACAAAATGTACTTTATCAGGTCTGTTTTAAGCATTCAACTATGATATTTCATTGACTGTTTGACCCATACTAGGTTCAACCGGTAATCCATGTGATAATAATGATTGTGATAGTAATGCTGATTGCTACCCTGCTGGTGACACCTTCACATGTCAGTGTGCACCAGGATTTAATGGAGATGGACGTGTCTGTGTTCCAGGTGGGTTACCGTCAAATTATCATTTTAAACATCAATTTTACCTACAATAAATATAATTTTATACTTTCCATTGCAAGTAGCACATCTGAGGAACATTTTATGAACAGACTTGTCAGATATTTTATTCGACAAGTCCAGTTTTATCCGACAGTTAACGTAGTAACTGCTCCTCAGGAGTCTGATCAGACATGTGGATGAGAAATGTTGATGAAATACTCTCCAAGGTTTTTTTTACGAAGAGTTGGTATGACTTAAAGTCGAATGGTCTATACAAGCAGTCTTGTTGATAAATACGATGTAGCATGCATCCTCAGGGTATGGTCTGATCAAGGTGTTAACTACATGCTATTGTGCATTCAGTTATGATATTTATTGAAATGTATCTCTTAAAATCTTGGTGAAAGACCACTCAGCAACCAAGTACAATTCTGTGTACCCACACATGTACTGTTGACTTGCAAAATACCAACCAAATGTGCTGTGAATTCTTACTGCTGAATGAAATAGTCTTTATAAGAAGTTATTTCTAATATTTTCTTTGTATAATAGATGAAGGAAGTGATCCTTGTGATACCAATGACTGTTCTCTTTATGCCTACTGCTACCCTGATGGTGAGGGTTTCTATTGTCAGTGTGCTCCAGGATTCATAGGAGATGGCAGGAACTGTGAAAGAGGTACCATCATTCTCTATTTGTATTTCAAATGCTGTGGTCTGGGCCCTGTATCACAATGAGATATAATAACTATTTACAAATTAATTTGTAAAACTCACAAATGGATTGAAGAGTTTCTCACCAAACATAAACAACGTGTAGTGGTAGAGGGTGAACATTCTGAATGGGTCAATGTAGATTCTAGCGTGCCACAGGGAACAGTGTCAGACCCATTAATACTTTCTGCTTTATATCAACGTCTTGCCTGAAGGCTTAGAATCTCGATGTTGTCTGTTCAAAGACGATTGTATATTATACACTATACAGTAACCCGCCCAAAACATTCTGAGAAGTTGCAAAGAGATCTTGATAAATCAACATCTGGCAAAACAAGTGACAGATGAATTTTCTCAAAAGTGCTATATGTCTTGCAACTTTCACATGCTAGAAGCCCTCTTAAGTACAATTACACCCTGAATAACACTGTACTAGAAGAAACCAAAACCTTTCAGTACCTAGGTTTAGATATAAGTAATGATCTCTCATGAAATTCTCATGTAGACAGAGTCTGCTCCAAGGCAAAAAGAATACTAGGTTTTCTGAGAAGGAACTTGCATTCGTGTCCTTCATATGTTCAGGAAATGTCGTACAAGACATGGGTTATACCAATATTTGACTATTTTTCATCAGTATGGGATCCACATACTCATAACGCTCCTCAATAAATTAGAGCAAATTCAGAATAGGGCATTTTGTTTTATCACTTGATTGTATGAAAGAAAGAATAGTGTAACTGATATGAAGAAGACACTCAAAATAGAGTCTCTTCAACAGAGACACAGACCTTCGGACTTAGTGATGAATAGCATTGGGGACAAATGATTGTCTTTTTTGGTTTGGATTGGTTTTTAGTGTGCATGGTGTGTATAGACAAATGCCTGGACAGTTGAAAGTAAAATTATCGTACAGTGGGTGAGTGGGGTCCTGCTGCTCCTGCATAATGTGTTTTAGTTCATGAGCGACTCTCTCTAGGTAGAGGTCACCAAGGGAAGGTCAGTCTAACCCTAATCAGCATTGTACAATTTTTTTGGGTTGATTTAGCTTCTTCGAGTCGCATTTTGCTGCATTGGCAAAATAACACACAGAACACTCTGGATGATGGACTTGTAGAATAGAACAATGATTCTGTCTTTCATTGTGACCTATTCCTTACATGTTATATTTTGTTCATTACATTGTAGTAATCACTTGTAAAGAGACAAGAGCTTTACACAATATTGTATACCGGTAGTCCTCATATAATTCCAAATTAAGGGATATTACTTCCATTAATTTTATTCTTAAATCATTAGAACAAAGCGGTAATCCATGTGACAATAACAACTGTAGCCCTTATGCTTATTGCCGCCCTCGAGGAGATACAGCCTTCTACTGTGAATGTGCTCCAGGTTATACGGGAGATGGATATAACTGCCAAGGTAGGTATCAACAGGAAAAAATCATGTTCAATCCCTCAGCCAACATTGATCTGTTTTATATGATCTTTATTTGTTGCAAAATATTTTCTAATAACTATAGACTGGCCCAAGGCCATTCTCCCAAGTGAGCAAAATGCCTTTTTTTTTATTCATGTCAATTTCAAATGATTAAAGTCATATTAGTTAATTTTTCATTAAATATTTAATATTTATTTCATTTTTGTCTTGAAATTTTGGCATTAAATCATCAAATGTGATTTTGCCCTAGATTGTGATGATTTGTAACATTATGTTTGAAATATTGGCTATCTACATTAAAGTATGTGTATGCAGATGTATATTGTAATTACAATTTTTAATAATTTTCTTGATATTTCTTTTCAAAATAACCCTGTGAAAATGGGACAAATGATGATTTATTACATCTGGGATAAAAGAATGACAATTATTGTTAACCCATGATTGGTGCACACCATGTATACCATCGTGGCATATTATTAACAATAAATTTAGATTGATCGATTTATAAGTTGTCATCAATTCAAAAGATCAGGGGAGTGTTTCATAAAGCAAAGAGTTCAATGATTCTTACTGTTTGATTTGTTCTGAGCGAATCAGATGCAAGGATTTCAGTAGATTATAACAGTTTTCAGTGATTATCTATGACTAATTGTTTCATGAAATGCTCACAAGTTTGAAGAATCTCAACATTCTCTTTTGTTATAAAAGCTGCTTTTATCATAATCATTGTCCATTTGGTTTTGTATTTATGTTTCTTCTGTGGTGTCACCTAGAAATTGAATTCATATTTATGTTTACCTGTGGTATAACTGGTATTGTTTTGATATGTCTTAAAACGTAGAAGAGAATCCTTGTGTGAACAATCGATGTCATCCCAATGCTGACTGCTTTCCTGCACCGGGAGGATATTCATGCTCTTGTCAATCTGGTTATGAGGGAGATGGATATATCTGTGAGCTAGCAGGTAAGTCTCCTTGATTTATTCACCATTATTTTTTTTCCCATGTGACCAGCATACTTTTGCTTAATTAATGATAACTTTGCCATTTAACAACTACCAAGAAAGCCTTGTTTGTGATTGGCTCTTGACCATTCTAGCCATTAATGGCAGAGTTTAACATTGATTTTATATGTTAAGTAATCTAGCTGTGAGTATAGTGTTTCATCTGTGCAATGTTTAGAGGATTGAGGATAAAACTTCATGGAAACATGGAATTTAGGGGATGATGATAGTATAAAGAAAAGGATGTATGTGTGTCCCCTTCTCCCGGGGGGGCCACTTACATTGACGAGTGGATACCATGCGCGACCCAAAAAACACGTAAAAAGGATGTCTTTTTCACGACAGGGCACGTTACGTACGTAACGTGATAAGGGTGTCAAAAACACAAAAATTGTGTAAAAAGGGTATCTATTTCGCTAGGAAAATTACGTGTTTAGGGTCGAATTTGCGGTGATGATAAAACAAAATTAAAATGTTTTATAAAGGATGTCATTTTTGCCCCAACACTTCGTGTTTAGAATCCGATTTGCGCGAGGTGTAGAAGGTTCGGTTGTACTAAACCAAATAAGGTAAAACCGACGACCGAAGGACCCCTAACAATAAACATGATAAAACATTCCCGTACTTGTTTAGGGGTTCATTTCAGGGAATATTTGCCAAGAGTATCGTTTTGTGTCCAATACTTGTTAAGGGTTGGGTTTCACACGCCAATACTTGTTAAGGGGTGCATTTTCAGAATATGGAAATTACGTGTTTAGGGTGCTTTTCGAGACCCCATGGTCGCGCATGGTATCCACTCGTGAATGGAAGTGGCCCCCCGGGCCCCTTCTCCACTAATATTGTTTAAACTCATTCCCCTTTTTTAGGAAGGGGGGGGGGGGTGAATCATCAAGATTTAAATGTAATTGAGAATTATCTTTTATAGCATTTTTCATGGTAAATTCTGAAATGTTGGTTTGATGCATGTATTTGACCATTTTGTATTCTTTGTTTGATAACAGACCAGCTGGTGAATGTATGTGAAGATTGTAGCACTGATGCTAGTTGTTATCCTGAGGGACGGGGCTATAGATGTATCTGTAATGGAGGATACAATGGTGATGGCATCACTTGTACTGGTGAGAATCTTTCTTCAGATGAAGTTTACCAATAACATGTCATCACAAATAAGTTAGATGAATAAATTGATTCCATTCTAGATTACATATTGTTATTCATTATTCATGTATTCTGCATATCTAGTTATTCATTCCTTTTTGTCTCGCTTGCATAGCAGAGCGTGGCTTATAGGCACGGCTTTTCTGACGGCGGCGACGATAACATCGTCAACATGAAATCTTAACCATCTTTCAATTGAAAAAATCAACCCATACTTTTTGTCTCACCTGCATAGCAGAGTGAGACTATAGGCGCCGCTTTTCCGACGGCGGCGGCGGCGGCGGCATCAACATCAAATCTTAACCTAAGGTTAAGTTTTTGAAATGTCATCATAACTTAGAAAGTATATGGACCTAGTTCATGAAACTTGGCCATAAGATTAATCGAGTATTACTGAATATCCTATGAGAGTTTCATGTCACATGACCAAGGTCAAAGGTCATTTAGGGTCAATGAACTTAGACCATGTTGGGGGAATCAACATCAAAATCTTAACCCGAGGTTAAGTTTTTGAAATGTCATCATAACTTAGAGAAAATATATGGACCTAGTTCATTAAACTTGGACATAAGGTTAATCAAGTATCACCAAACATCCTGCATGAGTTTCACGTCACATGACCAAGGTCAAAGGTCATTTAGGGTCAATGAACTTTGGCCGATTTGGGGGTATCTGTTGAATTACAATCAAAACTTTAAAAGTTTTTGGATCTGATTCATGAAACTTGGACATAATAGTAATCAAGTATCACTGAACATCCTGTGCAAGTTTCAGGTCACATGATCAAGGTCAAAGGTCATTTAGGGTCAATGAACTTTGGCCGAATTGGGGGTGTTTGTTGAATTACCATCATAATTTTAAAAGTATATTGGTCTAGTTCATAAAACTTGGACATAAGAGTAATCAAGTATCACTGAACATCCTGTGCGCATTTTAGGTCACATGACCAAGGTCAAAGGTCAATGAACTTTGGCCATAATGGGGGTATCTGTTGAATTACCATCATAACTTTGCAAGTTTATTGATCTGACTTTTGAAACTTGGACATAAGAGTAATCAAGTATCACTGAATATCCTGTGCAAGTTTCAGGTCACATGATCAAGGTCAAAGGTCATGTGAGGTCAATGAACTTTGGCCGATTTGGGGGTATCTGTTGAATTACCATCCTATCTCTGTAAAAGTGTATTGGCCTAGTTCATAAAACGTGGAAATAAGAGTAACCAAGTATCACTGAACATCTTGTGCGAGTTATAGTAGTTTTCAAAGTCAGCACTGCTGCTATCTTGAATCGTGTGATGTAGGTGAGACGGCCAGAGGCATTCCACTTGTCTTATTTTCATCTGCTTACTTGGTTCATCACTCATCATCTAAACTTTTTTTTCCAGATATCATTTACAGATGATTAATTGCTCAAAATAATTCCCCTTTGGTGAGTGAGAATGATTTCTTTGAGTGCAAGATGATTCCAGCCAATCTCCGATTTAAAACCTGTATTACTATTCCTGCTACTACTACTTGATATATCAATGTATTATATTCATGACAATATCTTGATGTTAATGTAGTATTGTTTAATTTCTGTAGATGTCAATGAGTGTTTGGAAGGAGCTGAGATTGCCTGTGATGAAAATGCTCAGTGTCAGAACACACGAGGTTCCTACAGGTGTCGCTGTAATCCTGGCTATCAAGGAGATGGATACACATGTCAAGGTAAACTATCTTAATACTTTTTATTTGCCATGATAGGCGGGAATGAACGTCTGGTGTAATGTTTCAATTAATTTCGTATACATCTACTATTTCTGTGATACAAAAAAAATTGACAAATTTCATGGAATCTGGGAGGAAAAAGACATGTTTTAACAAAGCAAAATACAATAAAATGGTGCATTAGTCAAATCTAACAAGAAAATGAAGAATAACAGGATTGGAATTCTAGAATACCAAGAACACGCTAAAAAAAGTGCTCTTAAGAAAACTTGAACTTTTGACTATAATGACTATGTAATTTGGTCAGGTAAGTATTATGACTGGCTTTTCTTGAATTGGTCATAATCATAGTTCAAGTGAAATGTTGTTTTTAAAAAGTAAAAGGGAATAGCCATACAAATTGAAACTCAATTATTCTATAGTATTTCCCTGTCGTCACTTGTATATGTGCTGAACAAGAGTTTATTTTATTCTATATTGCTTATACGGGTGCATTAATGATTTCTTTGTTTACCAGTAGTAGTAAATTTGTGTATACTTATTTGTAGGCCTACTTATTTGTTCATATCACAGTTTTGATCATGATTTGACAAGAAATATTGTTAGTCAAGAACATACCAAATATCTGAGATGCTAGGTATTCAGTAAATACACAATAGAAATAAAACAGTGAAATTAATAACTTTTAACTTTTATTTAGGGAAACTACATGGTAAGAAAATAGAAAGTTTTCAGTGAAATCATGATACCTGAAAGTGAAATTGATTCAGACTGTTGCAAGTTTATGTACAAGGAATAGCCACATCATATATTATTTGGCAATATTTGAATATTTTTATTAATTTATTCATTGCAGCTCTTCCTGAAGTGGAAGGGTCACTAGTTTTTGGATATGGTATGTCTGTGATGAACCTTCCTCTTGATGGTAGTCAAGGAAGCAAGGTGTATATGAAGAGCCGTCAAACAGTGGTTGGAATAGGTTATGATTGCATTGATGAACATGTATATTGGACTGATGTCAGTGGTAGGACTATCATGAGGGCATCCATTGATGGCAGGGATGTCAGTGTCATTATCAATTCAAGTAAGTCTATTTTAAGAATAATGATTTTAGTATGGTAGAAAAATGGTTATTTAAAAAGTACAGTAAGTCAAAAACTCTTAAATAGGATATGGTAAATTTGAGATAAATTCATTTAGGAAAAGGAGATAGTCATAAAGAAATAGGTGTATTACTAATGCTTTATTCAGTGTTAGCCTTTCTATATCAGTTAAAAGCCATTTATAGATTTATAGATACCCTATTTAAACAATTTAAAATGCAAAAAAATGTACAAATTTGCAATTTAACCAAAGAGAGTAGGATCATTAAAACCTATCTTATATATTTTTTTCAACGGTGTTATTACAGACCATTTCAATCATAAATAACATGAAATCAATTGATTATGATCATTAAAAGTAAAAAATGAAAAAATAATGATACAATTATGAATATTTGCTAGAAACAAAGTTTGAATTGGATTTGCATATGAAATCATGTTTTTGCAGTTTTTAGTTTGACATACTTACAAAATGATGCTTAACTTGAGAACTGAATGTGCGGATGTCACAAGTTTGTTCTTAAAAGTTTTACAAGACCCGAAAGAGAAAAGATTTTAAAACAATGTTTAGACTGCTTTTTGTGTACATGTTAGCACAAGACTTATAGTGAGGGGGGGGGTTATTGTGCCCCCTGTCCATGCTACCTGGTGTAATATCCTATGCCTTGATTCTCATCTTTCTCAGGTCTGAGCAGCCCAGAAGGTGTAGCTATTGATCATCTTAGTCGTAACATGTACTGGACTGACTCAGGATTTGATCGCATTGAGGTCTCTAATCTTGATGGACGCAATAGGCATGTGCTATTTGATACAGATCTTGTCAATCCAAGATCTATTGTTGTGGATCCAGTCGGAGGGTAGGAAGTTATTTGTTCATAACTTTGTATGATTTGTAAAATAAAGAATAATAATGCTTTTTGTTACTAAAGTGATGTTAGAATACATGAAGATGTCTGTTTACTCTCATATCCCATTGTGTTTCTAAATCTCAATCTTGAAGAGGAAATTTGTAATAAATCAAAACTGATATTACTTAGCATTTCAGATATAATGATATTCAGAATGTTATTTCCTTTTCTATTAATAGTTTACAAATTAATGATGTTTATGCACAGCCTCTTATTTTAAAAATTTTTCAATGGTATCAATTGATCTTCATTGATATAGAGATATTTGTTGTTTATTTGTCCCATTCATTCAGATACTTGTATTGGGCTGACTGGGATCGTAGCTACCCACGTATTGAAGTGTCTAGTACAGATGGAAGCAACCGAGAGGTGTTTTTGGATACAGATATTGTCATGCCAAATGGTCTCACTATTGATCTGATCTCAAACAGGCTTTGTTGGGCAGATGCTGGTAAGAATTTTCGTCATGTATCTCTCTCTTATAATCTTGTCTAAATATCTGTATGTGAGTTAGAGAAACATATCTAGATTCACTAGTTAGAGCTTGCTATCCTGATTAGGTTTTAGGGTATTGGAATAAAATCATAAAATAAACTTTCAAATTGTTCCTCTTGTTATTATTATTATTTGGTGAAAGTGTTGAAAAAAAATTTAGCTATGTATTTGTTCTGAACCTATACAATTGAGACAATTTCAGTATTTCTCTAAATGTCCTCACTTATTACTTGATTGAATCAATTAAGTATTACATAGATATAGGAGTAAATGAATACATAGATTAAGAAATGAATAAGATATACAAAAAGTTAAGGATAAATAAAACTATGAATTTATGAATAAGTATAGCAGAATATGAAAATTTCAGCCACATTTTATTTTTGTTTTTAGGTGAACAAGCGGTTTCTTGCATGAATCGTAATAAAGATCCAGATTCACGTTACCAGGCTTCCACTGCCGAATATCCTTTTGCTCTTACTTTATTGGGTTATGATCTGTATTGGACAGATTGGCTGAAGTAAGTACCATCATCCTGCTTTTCTTCCTTTTCCCTCTGTCCCTCCATTGCCTCTTTATTTCCTCCCATTGTATCTTTATCCTTGTCCTTACGTTATATTCCTCTTCTCTCCCTCCATTTTCCTTCTTTTATAATCATTTTCTATCAATTTGATGTTTTAGTAACATGCATTCTATAAGAAAATTAAATGGCATTCATAATGAATTTCTTGTTGTATTCACTATTAGTAAAGCAAATAATCACCGTTGGTGAAGGTGATGGGCAAATTATCACTTATGAGGAGAGATAACTAGTACATCCAGCTTGCAGAGAAAGTGATAGTTTGCCTCGTCACCTAAAATCAAGAGGTGATTATGTGCTTCATATTCCACATCCAGAACCACTATAAACGAACAAACAAATATCAATAAATCTCTGTAAGAAGAATTTTGATTTTTTTTTTAAATCAAGGTTTCCTTTGAAAAAAAAATCCATCAAGATGGTTATGCTTCTTTTAATGCTAGTGCGTACATGTATGTAAGCTGTGCACAGGCATCCTAGATCTTGCTCCAGCAAGATTTATTGTGACTTCACGTCACAACAAAACAATCGAGGGGTAATGCAATTTTATTTTGTGCAAAGGTTTACTGCTAGTGTATATGAACACTGTGCATGCCCATCTAGATCTTGCACGATCATCACTGCAGGTGATCGAGAAAAAAAAAAATTGAGTGGCAATTACCTCTTTATTTCACTCGTACTCAAAACTAATTCACAACGGGTTATGACCCTATGGGCTGAAAAAGATGGTCAAAACAAAAAAAGGTTCATCACTGTAAGTGATCATTGATTGATCCTATAGCAAGAATCTTCGTATGCAGAATATAACAATTTCTACAGCAAGATAATTTGTAATATATTTGCCATCATCATCATTATTACAATAGAAGCCATTCTCTTTTTTCCTAGCAACAACATCCAGTCTGTGAACATAAATGGAGGTGTTAGCCAATCTCATGCTCTACCCAGAGGTGGTAATGGAAAGCCTTATGGTATTGCTGCTATTACACAGTGCCCTGCTGGTAAGTGCTTAAATCATTTATATTGCATCAACAATGTCATGCAAATTAGTCAAAGTACAAAACTGCCTTATGCCTTAATGCCTGAACTAGTAAATATGTAAATTTAAATTTGTATTTGTGTAATCAGCAAACTTGTGATTGGTATGTCTTTATTGGTTATGAGACAGTCCTTTAACTAAACATCATGTATATAAATATCAAGATCTTGTGAGTAAGTAATACAGTTTTTAATTGTAAAATTGCCAAGTATGTTTTCAGAAGTTGTTATTCAAGCTGCTGGTACATTTTGATTGAAACATATATTTGATTCATCAATATTTTGATATTAGGTTATAAAAAGTTTGTTAAGTCCAAGTTTGATTAAAAGATAATTTGACATTTGCTTTCTTTTTCATTTTGATGTTTAGGTAACAACCGATGTAACTATCAGAATGGTGGATGCAGAAACCTATGTCTTCCAGCTCCTGATTCCAGGGCTACGTGTGTTTGTCCTAATGCCCTCGCACCAAATGACATCCCTTGCAACTAAATGTAAGTAATTCATTGCCCTAATGCTGTTTTTTTTTTCAAATGACCACGTCGCAGGCAGAACAATCATCTCATTTGGAAAAAACTAAGTTCAGTGACTTGTTATAAAGGATTGCTTTGTATATTTTATAAACAAACCATGATGTCTCTGCTCTAATATGTAATGATACAGAAACAGGACGCGTTGACCCTGGAGCATCGACGATATCATTGATTGTACAGTTAAACAATGGTGTAGACAGGTCTTCTGGGGGGGGGGGGTTATTCCACATTGGCCAACTGCATGGTGCATGATATGAATATGCATGTAAAATATTAGATCAATTTGATATTGTGATATTGAAATCCCATTGTTCCCACTTTGTGACACACAGTGCTCTGTATTTTTAGCATTTCTCTCCTCTGTAGCATCGTTCAATGTCCATATATGGCAAGGTCATTTATGAAGACTTCAGATTATTATTCATAGATGACTCAATCAATATAACAGGTCTAAAGTCCATGTTTGCTTGGGTTCTTTGTGTACATATCTGCTCTCTGTCTTTTTTCAAGGAACTCCAATATCCTCCTAGCTGAGAATTAAAAAATGAATACTTGAAAATCTATTTCATGATCCATTGGTTCATGGTTTTCTGATATATCCAAAACTCAAATTACAAATGATTTATTATTTTCTTCACTTAACGTGTGATTATTGATGAGAAGATGAAACATATACTTTATGATTAAAAAAAATATGTCGAAGCAAAGATATAGACTTGATTCAAACCTAACTTCATATTCTCATATAAGAAAATATAATACTCTTCCGTTTTATTTATCGTTATTATTTTCTTACTATTTTTTCACATACCAGATCTCAATGTAGATTGTTACATGGATGTTCCAGTTAGCTAGCTGTCATTTGATATTCATTCGCTATTGAAGTCAAGAGATTCTCCAACATTGTGGAAATACACTTTCAACTTATGGTGCCTAGAAATGGTTTCTCTTTAACAAAGAGAAATGCACTTCTGTTAATTTGTATAATAGCTGTGTAGATTGTTAGTTGTTGTTGTGTATCTTGAATGTATATTGGCTATTTTTTCATTCATTTAATCCTCATATATATGTCCACTGTGTATAATTCAGTCTTCTATATGATTGGTGCCTTCCTTCAGTTATTGTGTAAACTAGCCTACCTGCACTTGAAATGCTGCTGGTGAAGCACTGGAGAAGCTTTTCATTTTCCTGTTTAAATATATTGCAATGAAGTAATATACTGGTTGATAACAAGTACAGTGTTAAGTGATGGTGTTTATTTTGAGAGCATAAGACTTGGGTTTAGAAAATGATAGTACTTTCACTTGCTGCCATTTAATCCCTACAGCCTTACTTCATGTAACACAATCACCAGTATTCAACACTGTTAGACCACCCCAGTAATTGATCTTAGAAGCTTACCTCATTTGAAAGACATTTTCCAAAGCAGTACTTGACAGTTACTATGCAACTTTTTTTTAAGATGCGACAATGATCTGATTGTTGATTTTATGCAGTATTTTATTAAAAAATTGATACCCATTTTTAACCTTATGGACATGGAAGTTTTGTTTTATCTGTGCTACATAATGTGAGCTGTGTACTTATATTTTTATCATTCATTTTGATTTTAGTCCTTTTTATTGTAATGGTGATTGAAATATTAAAAAACAGTGAGAATCAACAAATTATTATCTTGTATATGATTATTTTATTAAAAGGAATAATGTTGGGTAGATAATGACAATAAATGCTTTGAAATACGTATCACCTTTTCACTTTCTTAGAATTATTTGTCAATCAGCCTTTCAATCATGATATTACCATATAAATAAAACAGTTTTTAAAATCTGTATGCAAAGTTGTGTATCTTTAAATCATGTGTAGCAAGTGAAATTCTTTCGATAAAAGTCTGAGGACTGTTATAATCTTCTTCTAGAAATTGTCTTTGGTAAATGGGATTTGCTATTCTTAAATTTCATGCAACAGACTGATAATGACCTAATTGTAACAGCATTGAAATATCTTTCAAATCCCGGTCTTTCTTCTGTGTAGTGTAATTGTAAGTCTTTCACATTTTTAATAAGGTCTCTATTTATAGCCACAAATTTAGATAATGTTTATTGATTTTTAAGTGGGGTTGATTCATATATGTATAATACACTCTGTTTCAAATATAAACAATGCATTTATTATATTCATTTAGTTGTTTACTTTGATGGTATTCACCCTGTATTTGCAGTTACTTACTTTACATTGTTTTTTTTCTCAGTTTTTTATAAAAATCACTGGTGTAAATTCAAGCAACAAACCTATAGGGGGATGAACTATTGTGTCATACCCCCATTAAAAGAATATGACATCATGTATTTACACCCATGATATCAATATTTCACAATTTGCCATGTTTCTAAAGATTTGACTGCTCTTAAATGGCATAGTCAAAAACTTTGATGTAACATGAATAGTTGGTTCAGGCTAAAGAACAATGTAGTAAAACAATTTTGAACTCTTTCTATCAGTTATATCAAATAAGGATTTGTAATCCTGAAATCATTATTGATGCTTCACTTGTTCTTTCCAATAGTTATTTGTGACCAACACACACAATGCCAAAAAGTATTAACACATTGTGCAGACTACATTTGTATCTTAGATTATGTGAACAATTTCATAAGAACTTTCTCAATAAAAATGAACACATCCATTTAGGTGCTATTTGAAACCATTCTTGTTGATACTCTTGTTGATTATTTATATGATGGACTTGTTCTTGTTGATATTTTCTTGTATTTCAGGTGACATGAAACAAATAATTATAGATAATAATGGTGATGAACTGATGATGATGGTGACGATGGTGGTGGTGGTGATGATGATGATGATGATGATGATGATGATGATGATGATGTTGGTGATGATGGTGATGATAATGATTGTAATAATCAATAGATAAAGTTATTTTTATAGAGATTTTGATAAACTTCATTACAAATCAAATCTTTCTTCTGATAATATTAGTTTTTATGATCAGAGAGAAATGAAATAATGATAGTTATGATTGAAAGACCTTGGCGCTTCTACAATTGGGTTTGTGTGTGTGAGCAGGAGTAACTCGTCCTATGATTTTTTTTTTTAAGTAAAAGACAAAAGTTGGGAGAAAAGGATAAAGAAAGAAAAGGGAAAGGAGAAGAGTGTACAAAAGAGGTATAGCCTTGGCTTTGTATAACCCCATTCCACTATAATTTGATTGAGAAGAAACTTCATCTTCAGATCCCCCCCCCCCCATCAAGATATCCTCACAGGCTGAGAATGGCAAAGAAAATGAAATCTAACAATGGAAGAGAGCTGAGAAAGAATAATATAAGAGGGTGTTTTATCAGTTTTTAATAATGTTTTCATGCATAAATACATACCTAAACATCTAGGTAAAAAAAGGGATGATGCAGGGGCGGATCCAGCTTTCGCCAAGAGGAGGTGGAGGCCAAAATTTTTTCACCCATAATTTTATGATTAGCCGTACAAAATCGATTTTTGTTTTGTTTCTTTGAAAGGGTAGCCCTAACAGTCGATATAGCTTATTCTTTTATAACAACAAATATGCATTTAACTGATATATTTATATTGGCATGAAATATTTTCAAATTTTATTTTCTAAGTCTTCCCCTAACCTTATTTATTCACTCGTCTTCCTGCTCTTTTTTCTCCTTTCTTTTCCCTTTTTCCTCTTTTTTTTTGCTCTGCCAATAGTAAATGTAAATTTGACTAGCAAAAAAAAAAAATAATTCACTCCATAATTAAGGTCGTTTTGGTGCCAAATATGTTGACACCCCCCAAAAGTAAAAAGATAAAAAGGTTGACCACAAGATGTTGGTCATTTTCCGTACATTTCTCCCTTGTGACACACCTACCACAATTCCAGGGGGTGCTGCCTATGGAAAATAATACACGCAGCACCCCCTGGCAAAATCTTGGGGGTGATTCAGCACCGCTCCCCAGCCGCGGTTCTAGACTCAAAGTTTTATGGGGGCATTGAACGATGAGGGGGGGGGGAGTAGAACTGGAAATGGGTTTGTAATTGATATACTCTCTCCTGAGGCATTTTTTAAAGACTTTGAACGTAAAAGGAATAATAGAACATGCAGAAGATGGCGTTTTGATATCAAAGACACCCCTTGAAATATTACGAGGGAATTTCGTGACCAGGGAGAAAACGTTTAAACCTCGTAATTGGAGCACTTTACGATCTTTACAAATGTAGGCCTACTACACCTGCGACATCGTGAAATTACTGAATGTGATACTCATTCAACATTCATAAAGGCTGCAAAAACCGGCCCAATCACGAAAGTATATATACACATGTTGAAGAGGGTAGTCAAATCATTCTTCATCTTTCTTCTATCATGGCGGAGGTAGCTAGGGGGCGATCGCCATGAAAATATTGGATTTTTTGAGATGCGGCAGACATAACGATTTGCCCTGCCAAATAATTTTGATAGATCGATAGACAAATTTAAGAATCCATTGCAAAATGTGTTTGAAAAACATCAGAAACCGCTAAACCATCAGACTTGACATGAAAATACTATTAAACATATAAAACTGCATGTAAACTTTTCGGTGAGCTTCACGTGCAAAATTCCGCATCATAATTTGGCGCGCAGAGTGCGCCGAAATGTTTTTTTCACCCCCCCCAAAAAAAAAAAAAATAAAAACGCGCCTGCATGCCGCTTCCCACACGACCATGAAACCGTAAAGTATACATAAAACGAGCTGTAGAAATCTTTTTACCATAAAAGGATTTTCTTTACACCAATGATATTTTATAACTTTCCACTTCATCGATCAGATCAAAGTACAGTGCATGGGCGTGGTCTATATGTTATTGTCTCATTCCACAGTTTTTGCCCACAATAATCGCGACTGGAGCCGTACTCATTCAAAGTGGTGCACGTTCGCTCCTCAATTCACCCTAAATTTTCTCCATTCAACACACGGATCCAGCACAAATCCGACACATTGAGCCTGCGGACAATATTTAGAAGCAAGATGTATACCACACTTTTACTAATAGTTTGTGTTATCATTTTGTATTTCACGTAAGTATTATGATCTTCTGGAAATAATAATTTTGTACGGCTAGGAGTAGGAGTAGGACAGTAGGAGAAGCTGATCGATGCAAATAGGTACACGTGTATTACGTTCAACTTCAAGGGTTCAATCAGAACTGCGATGGTGTTTTTTCAGTATGGTTGTTAATATATAGCTCTATGGTTGTACTTATAATTGGCCTTTGAGTGGGACTGAATTCAGCATTATGGCTGGCTGTCAGAGACATTTTCCCAGATCCAGCCGGCTATTCACTGTAGCATATGTCATCTAAATTAAGCCATGATAGTCTTTGCAAAACATTTTGAAACTTTTGACCAATCACAGCCACACATCAACACAACGCAGGATTCTGTGATGTCAGATTCTATTTTTAATTTTGCCTATAAATTCATATTTTGGAAATTAATTATACATCCCCTAATTGAGATGGGTTGAATGTGCAGTATAGTTATATATATAGCTCATATCCCTGCATGGTGGGGGGGGGTATATAGTCAAGGTTTATGTAGGATGTGGCTTCACTAAATGGGATATCCAGTAACATATGGTGGCTTAATTGTAATTTCTTGTAAAAATTTCTATTTCCAGGCTCCCCTTGGTTGATCTGTATGCCTGTACACATTTTCTTTCTTATTCTATCAAATGACCTATAGAAATGCAGATCTTCAGTTTTTGCTGGCTCCTTAGCTGCACCCACCTCCCCATCTCCCCATTTTTTAAAGACAATCTAATCTTATTTTGTTTTATTGAATTTGATACAATTGAATGAAGTTTAATTTATTATATCATATTTGGATAGGCCTTCTTTGATCCTTGTAGCTACTATAATGGTGGAAAACTAATTTACTACGTTCATTCTGACTGATGATTAAGATTTATTTTGTTAGTATTTATTTTGTTATAGTCATCAAGTTCTGATCGCTTGGCTTTTACATACTCTGGGTAATTGGTGTTCTATATGACACAGTTTTGACAAACTGAATCGATTACCGGTAATTGGCTATAATTTATTCTGACATGTAGACCTAAAACATGTTAACTTTTGACTAGATGCAAGCTGGAAATACCTATACCTGACTAGCTGGGAACAAAATAACACTTTTATGTGCTATCCACTTCAAATGAATTTTCCTAGAAAACTTATAACCTTATTTTATTGCAGGTATGACAAATGGTGCAGGACATACTTTCAGAGGCAGGGCATCCCTAGCCCTCCTTCCATACCTGTATTTGGAAACTTTATAGAGTGGTTTGTTGTAAGTACAATCAGTTTAACCCATTTCATATCCCCATCTCATGTTGGCCCTACACTGGGCATATGTTTGAATCTCTGAATCCATATTTCCCTTTTGTGAGCTGCCAATCTTACCTGTTTATATTGTAAATAGTTTTTAAACCTTATCTATGTAATGATTGCATTTGTTATTAACTGTTTTATTCCTATATGCAAAATAAGATTTAAGTAGAGATTCACTAACAGCAATTTGGAGAGAGAAAACAGAACACATGAAGGGGTATTTTTTCAGTTTACTTTATTTTGTTCAAACTATATCATTATGGGCCTGGAGTACCTTTTATAATGTTTTGACATCATAGTTAATAGGTCCATGATTTGAATAAGAAATTTCACTATTCATTGAGAAAACAAAATCGGAGTTGTCAACATTGAAATCTTAACCCAGGTTAATATTTTTAAATTTCATCATAACTTAGAAAGTACATTTATCTAGTTCATGAAACTTGGACATAAGGGTTATCAAGTATTACTTAAAGCTTGTGTATAGTTTTGGTAAATCCACCAAAATGCACCTATCACTATTCCAATTCAATGCTATCTAATATGAATGGATATGCCCTATAACAGTTATGATGTGGAGGATATGAAATGAAAATGTGTTTTACAGGATAAATTTTGTGATTTTACATGGAAATTTAACTTTATCGGGTCACCCGATCAAATTAAAATATCTGTGTGTTTTTTTCTTTCAATTAAATCCTATTCCAAATCATGGAATGGGCTGAAACTTTCAAGATATGTTCTTTGTCTGTAACTTTTGGATATCTAATCACTAAATTTATAAGATAAGTGCTTGAATGCCCATTTTTAAATTTAAAACAAGCATCGCCGAGAGAGGGCGCTATATATCCAAGATTTGAATATTTGAAATTTTCTCAGAGAAGTGCAGTTAGAAAAATATCTAACGGTCTCTACGCTTCAGTAAGACTGTCATATTAGATGATATTCGATTATCAATCACATTATTGACCATTTACCAAAGCTATACACAGGCTTTAACATCCTGCTTTAGTTTCAGGTCACATGACTAGGTCAAAGGTCACTTATAGGGTCAATGAACTTTTACCATATTGGGGGTATTTGTGGAATTGTCATCATAACTTAAAAGTTTATGGATCTATACACATGTAGTTCATCAAACATAGGCATAAGGGTTATCAAGTATGTTTTTGCACATGTGTAATAGGTCACATGATTATATTCAAAAGTCATGTTGGGTCAAGGGACATAGTATTTTGATATCATATGAGTGTTTTCTTTTGTGAATAAGTATTCAATAGCTGTTTTGAAAGTCAGCACTGTAATCGCGTAATACAGGCGAGACTGCCAGAGGCGTTCCACTTGTTTATCTATATCCCTTCTATAGGAGTATAATGGTATTTAAATTAATTCTTACAGGTATTTCATGATAGATTTGCTGAATACTTCCAGAAATATGGAAAGATTGTTGGGTAAGTTGAAGTATATATGGAAAATAGATTTATAAGACTATCATAAATAAAAATTTGACAAAATATGAACAAAAAAGGAATAATTTCACATTAAAAAATATTAAATTTTTGTTTTGAATAGTAAATTTTAAAAGTATGATAATGTGTTTCTCATATGAAATGTCATTTGGAAAAGATGATTAAAAAGAGGTAAAGAAAATACTGACTTGTTTTTATATTGTTACAGTGTCTACAATTTCCGGAAACCCACGCTGTTAGTCTCTGATCCAGATGTAGTGAGGAAAATATTGGTGAAAGACTTTGATCATTTCGTGAATCGAGATGTATGGAGCTTATTCTATTTTTAAATCTTTTGTTAGGGTACATAATTATTGTCTTTGAGAGATTAGGATATTCAAGTTTAAATTGTAAGATGAAGACTGGAATTGGTAATCAAAGGAACGTCTTTAGATTAGCCTCTTGAAATCTAAATTCATTCATTTAAAGCCAGGCACCTTTTTATCTGTATTATAGGTTCTCAGATTCTCCCTCTTTCATGTTAAAGTGAATGCATGTACCATGTATTTTAATGATCATATAAGTAGACTCTAGAAGTAGACAGTGTGACCATAGGGACAGATGTTTAAATATTAAAATGATAGAGGATTTGTATAGTGCATATATCCACCTTATTAGGTGCTCAGACGCTCCTATATCACCCCGGCTGGGCTAGTATATTCCGATGTTCACAGCTTTTTGAGAAATTGCTCCCTGCCGGTACCAATTTACATGTATCTCACCTGGGTTGAGTGCAGCACAATGTGAGTAACTTTTTTGCTGAAGGAAAACACGCCATGGCTGGGATTTGAACCCATATCCCTCAGATTGAAAGACAAGAGTCTTATCCTCAAGACTACAACACCCCCTCAAAATAAACAATAAAAATTTCGTGAAATATTTTCTGTTCAAATAAGTGATCAAAGTTATTTTATCTTTGAATTATAAGATGAAGACTGCTTGCTTATCATGTATAGGCAGTTTCGAAAATAGTAACAATATCACTGCTATCAGAAATATTTGATAATGATGTGGAGATTGATTTATGTATTTTTAGTATTTTTTACTGATTCAAAACTTAGGAAAGGTATTTTTTAATGCTTCTTGTCATTACATGGTATTATTTTCTCTATCAAAAGCATGAATAACATTGGTTATATGATTTGATAGTGAAGTTTAATTATGTTTGTATCCTAGAAAGCTGTATTGAAGAATGAGCTTCTTGATGGTGGTATGTTGACTGCTAAGGATGAGAGATGGAGACAAATTCGTAATTTACTCTCTCCATCATTTACAAGTGTCAAGCTTAAGAGAGTAAGTGCTTTAAACCTATTCAGAGTAATCTTTAAACAAATATTGTACCATAGTATTGAAATAATGTTATGCCTAGCTGTAGGCCTATGTAGTGTGATGTGACATAATGATGTACTGTAAATTTGACACTAAATTAAACTGGTAAAGGGATGCGTGCCTTCTCACACAAGTTTCTTACTGAATAGTAGCATGTGGTACAGTTCTATTGGCCCATATTCTGAAGTCAGGTTTAACTTAAACTCAGGTTTAAAGTTTGGTTTAAGTATAGACACCCAATTGTTTCATAATCACCAACATTAGAGATATAATACTTCAGCTCATTCGGCTCTCAAATCAGTCATAATTGTGTAGGAAGTATAAATAGATGATTGTCTTCAGCATCGATGAATCAGGAAAGAGCACAGTAACATAAGAAACTTACAACTTAATAAAAAAAATTGATACTTCTGGCTTCTCATACTTAAACCCCAACTTTAAACCTGGGTTTAAGTTAAACCCGACTTCAGAATATGGGCCATTGAGTTTTGCAATTACATACTTGTAGAAATCAAGTGTACTACTTTTGCAGCAGAACTGAATTCCTGGTTGTATCTGATTGTCTATATCTTATAAAGAATATTGACTTCATATCATAATAATTGTTCATGCTATATGAGTTGAAATATGTGATTTTGTTTTATATTCAGATGTTTCCATTGATGAAAGAATGTGCTGAAGTTCTTGTTGATGTTTTCAACAAACGTGAAGAAGAGGGAAAGAATATTGAATGCAAGGAGTATGTATAATGTAACACTTGTAATATTTAGTTTTCATTATGTTTTGTATTGCTGTACCATCTGGCACCATATTGCGAACACCTGCAATTCTACCATATTTCTATTTTCAAAGTGCTATAATTTGGTATTTTGCCAGCTATATTATTTTATAATAAGGATGGTGGAAGGAGGAGCTCCAGCCATTAAGAAACCAACCGATCCAACTTTTCACATCATTTTCTGCATATCTTAATCTAAGAAAATGTTATGCATTTAAGCTTGGATTAAGATGATTGGATAAGGTCTTTACAAGATGGTAAAATATAGCCTTCACCAGTCATGTTTAAGATGAAAATACTGAATTTGCATCAAAAGTGTTTTGGTTGAACAAAGAAGTAAGTAAGATTATTATTCTAGTAGAGAGTCAGTCATTTTTAAGTGCAGCAGAGTGATCTCGTTTTTAGCCTTGGTTGAAATGGGTATCTCTTCTTGTTTAATAACTTGGTTCCCTTTGTTTTTGAAGGCATATCACACACAGACTTAAGTCATCGAAGAAACAGACATATGAACACTTCAGCATGATTTTAAAGGCATTCAAATTTTAACATTGCTTATTAAGTAGTAATTCAAGTTTAATGGTGTGAATCTTCTTATTAACGTTTAATTTTGCTTAAAATGTACAGTGTAATCAATGCATATGTTTATGTAGTGGATTTTCTTCTGAATATCACAATAGTGTAGCTATTACTTGTGTCTTTCTTTTTTTTATTAGACTGTATGGTCCATATGCCATGGATGTGATTGGATCATGTGCCTTTGGTCTTCGTGTTAACTCTCAAACAAACCAAGATGAGCCTTTCATTGAATATGCAAAGCGAGTTTTCAACTTCAGTGCTACAAACCCAGTCTTTCTGATTGTCAGTGAGTAAAGTTTATCATATTTATATCTTTCAACAGAGTGATTTACACAAAGATGAGTCTTTCTTGCTGTTATATGCAATATACTATACAAAAGTTTCTCAAGGTTGTAATGATATTGAGAATAATGATGATGGTGATGATGATGATATTGATGCCCCCTTCAAAAAAAAGTCAAAAATAAATAAATGAAGATAAATAAAATAGAATAGAATAGAATGAAATAAATAAATCATGACCATAACAAAAAAATAAGATATTTTTGTCCAAATGTTTGGCTTATTATATATACCACTGATTAACCATGAAACTCTTATTTACCCATGGTAGTCTTTGGTATGACTTGGGTGGTTATCTAACCAATGGTTTCCCATTTATGTGACAGGCTTTCTACAACTGAGTTACCTTAATTACTCTTTGGACTTTTCCTCTTTTTACCTCTGTGTAGTGTTGTTTCCATGGACTGCACCCATTCTGAATTTCTTCAAGTTGGGTACAATGCCCAAGGATATTGAGAAGTTTTTCTTAGGGGTGTTTGAGAAGGCTATAGCAGATAGACAAGCAAGTGGGGATACAGGGGTGAGATTAATGTCAAAAATCTATTGATATTTCACTGCTTCGAAAATGAAAATAGATTGATTAGATTATGACAATGAAAATTCTGAGTTGGATAGGATAAATTTATGAATAAGTACAAATAGAAGAAATCAAAGAGAATTGAACGTAATATTTTTAAGGGAAAACATTTCAAATACTAGTATCTTAATGTGGTATTGATTATGTCTTTAAGTTGACGGCATCTTCAGTCCTAATTGTTAGATCAGATAACAAAGGAAGAAAATAACCATCTAAGGTGAGACCAATTAGCAACAATGAATTTGTTCTAAAACAAACTGTTATAATGGTTGCTTCTGTTAGCGCTTTGTAACTTTTGAAAAAGCGCTTAATAAGAAGGAATTATTATTATTATTATTAATGCAAAATAGGAAAATAGCTTAATATTTAAGTATTTTCAAGTATTCTCTTGATTGCTGGGGACCACTTTTGTTTTAATCATTGATCAGATCAGTAATTTAACACAATTGTTATTGATGAATATTGTTTTATGATTCTTAGCAATTAGATTTCCTTCAGTTGATGTTGTCTGCTCACAAGGAAGATGGTGATGTGAATAGGATGAATGATGAAGATGATGATGTTGCAGACTTAGCCCAGGAAACAAGCTGGAAACCAAAACAGAAGACTGCTCTCAGTAAAAATGAAATTATAGGAAATGTAAGACCCTTCTCTATATGAATACATAATCAATATCTCTGTGCAGGTAATTGCCAAACCCTTTTCTGGGGGACTCTCAAAATGATCAAATGTATACACTGAAATGACTTAAAAGTATTGTAATAATTCCCAGGTTTATTAAATGAGTCCTTATAAGGTTGATTATCTTTTTTCAATAGTTTGAATTATGTTCCTGGAATCCCTAAAAACAATCTTTAAAAATCCTTTTAAAAGGATATTTTTGGGGTGCAGAGTACTTCCTACCTCGTAATGTTGCTCTTACCTAGATGGCTCATTACCAGACTATTTTGGTCTCACCCAATTTAATTTTTGTACTTTTTTTTTTATTTCAGGCAATAACCTTCCTCTTGGCTGGTTATGAGACTTCTAGCACAGGTTTAGGCTTTGTTTCCTATCTCCTAGCAACCAACCAACGTGTCCAGGATCGCCTTATAGAGGAGGTCAAGGAAAAGGCGCCCTCACTGAATGATATCACTTTTGAGACGGTAACGAAGATGGAATATCTAAATATGGTTATCATGGAATCAATGAGAATATATCCCCCTGGAGAACTGTAAGTTTTATTTTGACTTGCCTTTTTTTGGAAATGCAGATATTGTATCCATATTTCTACGTTAAAGCATAATTCCACTTTCTTTCAAGATTTTAGCTTATTGTACATTGTTTTATTGATTTTTTAAAATAGTTTTTGCATTCATACAATGTTTGAGTAAAATATAACTTAACAATGCAGTAAAATATCAAGTTGGAATTATACTGAGAGGATAAAAAAATGTGTAGAAAATTCTTGGGGAAAGGTCACCTTGTGGTTTTTATTGCTTTGTATTTGTGAATTGTTGAATATGACTGTTATGACATCATTTTACAGTAATTTACCAGAAAATTAATTAATTTGAAGAATAACTTCATCATTTGATTCTATAAAAGTTAACCTGGTAGTTTCTTTTATGTGAATTTTTTTATTCATTTTCAAATTTATATGTTAGATCAGAAAGATGGTGCTCTATAAATGTCTATTATTATTTGAATTAACAACATGATAGTTACCTGTCAATCTTTTTGATGTTATTATTCTTTTGAAAATAACATTTAACATTCAGTAATTTGTGCATTTACCTTCCAGCCTAGACCGCGTTTGTAACAAAGAAATCACCTACAATAATATCACCATCAAGAAAGGACAACATATTCTTATACCAATATGGAACCTTCAACATGATCCTGACCTTTGGCCTGACCCAGAGACCTTTGACCCTGAAAGGTATTTGATGCAAACTCAATATTACAATACATTCTTTACATCATAATCCTGCTAAGCTGTAAATTGAAGCAATATATCATTAATCTGTGATGTAACATTTAGACAAAAGTATAAATTTCTACTTACACAATATGGCCATAGAAAACACAATTTGTGTACATGAAGGGAAATATAAAGTAATTTTCATACTATTACCAAAACAACAAAAAATAAGTGGCATCCCATTGATTTAGACTTGCACTGTTCATATGATATTGGATATGCTATATTGCTCACTTTATGAAAATGCATTCATTATTTTTAAATGTAATTGGAGCTGTACTACAGTCTTGTGCAGATATGTTTAAGAAGAATGTCACCAAGGAATTAGTTGAAATTCTTGAAAAATCAATATCTAAATGTCTTTAATTCTCTGATATCATGCTTCAATACTATTTCATTAGACTTTTTAGTGTTCACGAATACTTACTACAAACCATCAAAAAATACTAAAACAAACAACTTGAAATGATTTTTTTTAATGATTTTTCGTGATCCAAACTTTCAACCTTTTTGCTTGTAAGTATATTGTATGGCACAGAAACTAGTATAATTAATGATTAAATTCTAGGTTCAGCAAGGATCGTCGAGGAAACAACCACCCATGTGGCTGGCTACCCTTTGGTATGGGCCCACATAGTTGTATCGGTGTCAGGTTTGCATTGTTAGAGATCAAAGTAGCTGTGGTCTGCATCCTACAGAAGTTCCGTTTTGAAACTTGCCCTGAGACAGAGGTAAGCACCTAAACATTAATATTGTCTGTTTGATAGCTAGACCAATCATCAGTGAGATAAGCTTTGAGGATGTTAAAATTTTCATGCAGTGCATTAACATATGGGGTGATTCACAAAGGTGTATTGATTGTCGGGCTATTTGACAGAAATGTCACAGCCATTCATTCACCCTTGGTAACCGGTGCTCAATAATTTTTATCGCCTAGTACAGAAATGTAACATCACAGACACAAATTTGCTCTTCATAGAAACTTAGTTTTAGTCATTATCATTATGAGGGGAAAATAAACATGTTTTTATTTGTATTTTTCCTCTCATTGTTATAGATTCCACCAAAACTTGGCAACCTGAGTTTCCTTACCCCTCCCAATGGAATCAATCTACGCATCCTTCCTCACTCTCGTTACAACCTACGAAGTCGATGAACATATGTACCAGCTTTGTAAAATATGAATGTTGTACCTACATTCCTAAAGAATATAGAAAGGTCCTAGTGACATGTACATTATCCCATAGTTGTCCTAGCTTTAGCAATTCAACAATAAACCATTTTTAATCTAATGTTGTTGCTTAATGTATATTCCAGTCTTAAGATGAGTTTAAAAGTGACACTGTAATGTTCAATACACATACCAGGTGCAGATATTTTCATTGGGTAAGCATATTGGTCTAATGTATTAGGGTAACTCGTGGCCATCATCAAATTTCATTTGCTTGTGTGTACTTATGCATGCTTTCTTTGATATTTATTTGATTTATATCAAATGAATTCCATTGGGCCAATATCAGATTCTTATGTTAAAATGACAAGTGAATAAATGCACTAGTTTCAGAAAAAAATTCAATATATTCTATGCTACTACTTCTTCCTGTGCTTAACAAAAGCTGTTCAAAGTCTCAAACTGTAATCATAAGTTGTCCATTTTTATAACTTATTTTAGATAATCACATTAAATCAAATAACATGTAACTTTTCACAGTTTTTTATACTTTTTCAAAACAGTAGTAAGTTACAATAATAAGGAATAATTTGCCATCAAAATCTGAGTGTATTTTCTAAATTCTTTGAAAGAAATGTGAACCTTTACTTTCCAATTCATACTTCTTACTGATTTAACTTAGTGACATTTTACATTTTCCTATTAATATTGGATTTTTTATGTTTTGTTTTTTATAGTCCTGTATACTGCATCTCTTGATTTCTTAGAGTGATGAATGTCAGGGTATTCGCTTTTCCATCATATTCTCCTGTTACATTATTGGTGTTCTATTAGCAATGATGTTGATATTTACAGTAGATGACAGATCAAGAAAATTAAGAAGGGAGATTATAAGTGTATATTTTCATGAGTGATTTAACAAGCTATGATGTAAAACGAGGTAAATCTGACATTGATTTAAATTATTGAATTTAATTATGAATAAAGAATTACATATTCATTAATCATTTTTTCTTTGTTCAATTATTTTCTGGTATGTTTTAATGGAAGTAGTGAAGATAGTTGCCATTTATCACAACAAGGTTAGCTATGTTACATTATTCCTATGAAAATAAAATAACACAATCAATAATTTGCATTTGAAATTTTAAAAGCACAGATGTGCTAAGTTTATGTTATTCCTACAGAGCTATATGAAAAAGTGAGATGAATATATAATACATACAGGATCAACAATAGTATTTCAGTAGTGTGCAAAATGGTTATGATGTTAATCAGATAATTTCTGTAAGCTTGGCAACAATTTAAAGAGTAGATGAGTTCCTTTTGAGTGTTTAACAGTTACATTTGCTCTGTAAAGAATAGATATAGAATGTGTGTGAATGAGCATGCTCCCTCACATTACAGACATAATAATCTCTGACCAAGGCCTGGAGTATACACTTGATCTTTCTATCAAGAAAAAGAATTGGAAATAGAAGAGAGGAAGGTGTCAGAGGGCAGAGAGGGGATAATGTATAAAGTTTATGAAAAATATGATTTAAAAAGAAAAAAGTCATAATAAAGGTAATGATGATATGTTTTAGTGATGATAATTGTAATGTGTCACAATCAAGCTCCCCCACTTCTCTTTGTTTAATCAAGCTTTCAATTTCTCATTTCCATATCCACATTCACCATCAAATATCCTCCCTCTCTCATCCCTACACACAATCAACCACACTTGATACCACTCTCACTCTCCTCAAACATTTTCTCATTGGCATACATTCCTACTCGCCTTATAACACTTTCTTTCTCACCTACACCCTTACCATTAAGCTTTATATCTTATTCCCACACATTCTCAACATCAATTACCTTCTCGACACACTCATTATCAAGTTCTTGCTCTCTCTCATTCCCACACACCCTTAACGACACTCGCCAACACTTTCTACCTTTATTTCCACACTCACCATTACACACTTTCTGTCTCATTCCCACACACACTCGCCATACTATGTTCATTTACACACACCATCCATACTCTCACACCCTCATCCACACCACCTATTCTCTCCTCATTCACACACGCCCTCACTTGACATCAAACTCACTTTTCTCATATTCACACACACTTTCCCCCACACTCGCCATCAAATACTTTCTCTCTTTCTACCACACACCCACATCATTTGTGCACACAATCCACGGTCACACTTGCATTCACATCATGCTCCCGTATACTTTTTAAAGGTCACGTGAACAAATTGGAACAAACAATGTGTCCACGCGTACTCTTTTTCTAGCTTCTCTATAACTATATTACACACACGCACACACACTCCTTGCACAGCCCCATCCATCAACGTGCTATTTTTATTACTAGTAAGTCATCCTCAGATCATTTTTCATGCGTCTCAATTCTCCATTTTTTCTTAGGTCTATATACAATAACTACACCTTTGAACAGCCTTTTCCTCATGTTTTTTTTTCTCTCTCTCTCTTGATGTAGAAAATGAACAAAGATATAGAACTCTCTGAAACTTATCAATATGCACCCCCTCCCCTCCTCGGAAGCTTCCACTGGCACATACACAGTCTATTATTCAACCTCCATATTTTAGCTCTTGAACGATACTTACAATAGAAACATCATTTAAATTTCAATACATTTCCATCTTGTCTGAATATTCCTTCTACGTATAATTAAATTTAACACAAAAGACGTGCAAAGAGTGCAATATTTCATTCTTGGGTGTACATAAGCCACGATTGGGTATGAGAATTTGGGTTGATTTTTTTATTTCTAAAAATTTTATTTGAGTACCAAGACAACTGCATAGCTTGTATACTACTATAATACAAACGATGAGAAAAACATGATGATAAAATATAACATAGTTTACAATTGTTTTTTTTTATTATACTCGAAGTTAAACTAAAATTGTATCCTTCAACTAAAAGAAATATAGTTACAAATGTGAAAAAAATGACTGAATTTAAAACCAAACAAACCTGCTTGAAAGACGAAACTTTGTTTTTTTAATAATTACATTTTAACTTGCCTCTATGTAAAACAAAACAATTTCAAACCATATTGAGAGCATGCCCCTGAATCCTAAAAGATATATGATGATACGATCATTGCCTAAATTGTTTTTATTTACCAAACAATTTTCTATACAAAAAGAAACAAACGAAGGATAATTCCCTGTTGTTCTAAACTAATTCTTGGAACAACCTTCCTTAAAATGTTACAGCAGTACTGGGTCTAGATATCAGCCAAAGAATTTTAAACTTCTCAATATTAGCCAATATGAATCAACTTTAATACTTATATGCTTAATTTGCACTTTTGTCAAATTTTAAATGTCGAGGTCACCTTATAGAAAAATAAAATTAGCGATGAATAGTCATACTCATTATAGGCCAAGTACATGATCAAAATATAATAGGTTACGTACTATTATAATTTAAAAAAAAATACATTTACTATGATAGAGCGTTTATTTATAAAACACGTTACTTTGCCCTGTTAGGGAATTATTCTTTACAACTGAATGTCCCGATGCATTAATCGTCAGATTGACATCCCTTTGAGTAACAGTAGGGCTATGTCCACTCCCTGTAGAATGATTGAGAAAATTAATAGAATATCATGGCAACATCATATTTTCCTACAACGCATTCTCGAATTGTTTTACATCTTATAATCAAATATATTTAATCATACATTAATATTTCAAACCCTCATAATTTTTTGGTATCATAAAATAGATATATATATATTTCAGTTTTGACAAGAAGGAATTCCAAATTAATAGCAACTCTACAAATCAGGAAGGAATGAAAGTTTGCTTAAAAGTAAAATGAAGATAATAAAAGCTTCATAAACTTAAAACAAAGTTAAATAGTGAGCGGGTGACATCATCGGGTTACCCCATTTCCATACTGGCCATGCAGATTTCATAAAATGAGAACTTTCTCATTTTACATAATCTTTTTGCGTTATATTATATTTCTTTTTTTATCTATGTATTCAAATAAAAATTTTGGGAATGGACTAATTTTTCAAGAGTTTTATGTAAGTGAATGATATAAATCAATAATCATGATAAAACAAAGCAACAGGCAAAAAAAACAGTTATTTTCTTGTTAAATTTTATATAGGTCTACACTGACACGAAAAGAAATGTTTTAAACACTATTGGTACCAAGTATATAAAATCATGTAAAGGATACGCATGTCAGTATAAATTAATTTTGGAGCTCAAAGCGCGAACTAAATTTTTGGATATAAACAATTATTGTTGTTGTTTGGTTATTTAGAAAAAGTTAATGCATTTTTGGACATTGATAGGAACATTTTTATTTGGATACGTTTGTAAGTAGATAACCAACCGAAATACATAATATTTTGGGACATGGCCTGATTTATCCCCCACCCTTTAATTTTTTTTTCATTTTTCTTTATATTTTTAATCGTTTTGGGGGGTTGGCTAATTCTCCACCCCCTTCCCCGGTCTTACGCCCATGTATCTGCACATAACCTACCTTGATTAGGCGGCGTATATTCTTCATGTATAGGTCCAGATTGCTCTTGATAAGTGTCCTCGTATTTCTTCACTGTAAGATATAGATGAGTCGAACCCTCCATCTTCTTAAGGCACTCCATAAATGACCCATAGGCTTTATCCCCTCTCGTCGGTATGATATCCAGAAGCGCTGATACTTTATCTCTTGGGGTTGCTTTAGCATTGATTTTTGCAGCATCCTGTGATGTAATTATCATATCTGCTAGAAGGTGTGGCATTATATCATCTGCATGCAAATCGTTCAGAAGATCAGGAGTAGCCTTCTGAAGAATCTCACGATGTTTCGTTGTCATAGACATGTTGCTGAAAAAAATATTTTGGTAAAAAAATTAATACCGAAAAACAAATTCAGGTAGTGTTGTTTCTCCTAGGTAATTAATCATCATGAATAGTGAGTTACGGTTTGAAATACGAATATCAGGAGGAAATTTAATGAGAGAATCAACTGAAAAACAAAACAGCTCGAGCTCAGAATATCGGACTTCAAACAGAGAGTATACATGCATGCATATATATATTCTATTTGTGAATAATAAAATATCTTATTCTCCACAAGCATCAGTACAAGGTCCTTGCAAATTATCTCAATGAGCAAATGATTAGATCATATAAGTAATTATCAGGTAAGAAAATGCAACAAGGTATCCGATTTCACATCAAGCAAGCGATAAATAATGGGCATACATACGGAAATGTGTATTATTCTACACGATGCTCAACTAAACTTGCCTCTTCCGACTGTCCCAATTATGATATAGGGGAATTATGGCAGTTCAAAGCTCAATGCAGAGAATAATGAATACGCAGACCGATTCGGGGAATACCAAATACCACTATCATAACAAATAAATGCAATCACATTTGTTGGCGGAGGAATAAACCCAGGAAAAAAAATTCCCATGAGGTGAGTATTGGCCTATATATAGAGAAAGACAAAGAACCCTTTGCATTTTGTTTTGTTTGCAATACTACATTATGTGTTTGGCAATACAGTTATTATACACAATAGGCCTAATTGCAGTCTAATTATATTGATTCGATTTATCTGATGGATATAAATTGATGAAATTCGGGTAAAAATATACACATACCGCAAGTTTTAATGACATATTTTCCCCTTAAATTGGGGATTGAGGTGTCAAGTTTTTTTTTCTAGAACATCCTACATTGCAGCTCACCAATGATTTCTTTCTTCCTCCTATTCTGAATTAATATTTTGGGTAAATTATAGATCTATAACCACTTTATAATTTGAGGTAACTTTCATAACATGGAATACAAAATAATGTAGAATGGAAAATGCACACCAAATCCGCAATGAGGTGGTCATAGCCTATTATTAAACGTAAGAAAAATACACTTCTCACTTTCCATTTGCTCTTTTTGTACGAGATATCATCCGAATCGTTGCTTAGTTTTCTTTCTTCACAATTGAATTCACCAATAGAAAAGTGAAAAGGACATTGTATGGTTTAATTGTTACTCGTGCATGTACGGTCATGCGTACGTGATATGAGATTATACATAATATAATTCTATATAAATATATCGCATAATCTATTCCGTTAAGGTAAAAGAGGAAATTATGTGAAGTAATCAATTTTTTTGTGGCCCTCCGCATATTTAGTTCTCCTTTTTTTTTCTATCATTTTGTTTTTTCTAGAAAGGAACAAAAAAAATTGTCGGGGATTGTTCTCTTAAGTCCCTTTGTATGTGTTTGTCTTTGTATGACCTAATTTTTTACCCCTTCCCATTTTTTTTTACTGGGATAGAACTGCTAAAATCTTTTAGATCTTTACTACAATTAAGTCCACAATTAAATTCTGTCATATATATTTACTGCATTTTCGTTTCTTTGGATTGTCATTCCTTCTTGGTAACAAATAATTTCTTCATAACTTGTATATATATATTTAATTTCTTTGTGAAAAAATTAATTGAATTGAAGTCAAACTGTACAAAGTCTTGATATCAAACTACTTGCATCATCAAAAGTCCTTCCTATAACGGCATCTATTATGTTCAATAATGATATATGCAAAGGCGAGAAGAAAATTAAGGCGGTTATGATTGATTGATAATTGGGCTTAGAACAATGGCATCGCATCAGGGGGCAGGGGGCAACGTACCATGATTTTTAAAGGAGTTTGGGAAGGGAGAAATAAAAAAGAATATCAAAAGAATACATCATCGGGTATAACTCTATAAGGGGGAAATGGCGTCACTATTGAATCATTACCCCCCCCCCTCCCATCAAAACACACTCCAATCACCACTGGCATGGCTGGTTCAGAATAATATAAAGATAGGTAGTGTTAAGTTTAAAGTTAAAGGTTTTACATTTCGTATAATGCTAATATTTCCGAGGAAGCTATTAACACAAGCATTAAATTCACTTCAACAGAAGACAATCGCCGTGAGATTGAAAAATAAAACCCTGCAGAGATCTATAATAAATTCAAAGAGACTTGTGGTGTGAATGTAGCTAGTTTTCAACAGATGTTACCTGTAATTGTCTATCCTTTATTGTTTTTATAAGGTCATTTCTCAAGTTTTGCCGGGCAATGAAAAAGCCTAAATAGCACACATTCTAAATGTGTGCTGTTTGTGTTTTGTGTAATTTTCAAGTTTCCGTAATTCATGTTGACACCGAACTACTAGGTCTACATGATTGTAGAACGAAGTACTTATTTTGTGTGTGGGTAATTTTTTGCCATAAATTAATGAATCTGTGTTTCGGTAGAAATTTTTCCTGTAACATAATTACAAAAATGACATAAGGAACTGTAATTTTTATGAATACGCTTTGTCTTGAGCCATATAATATTGGTCGAATCGAGTGGGGTCATGCAGAAGCGGCGCGGCGCCATGTAGGTATAATGGGAAGCTATGCATGGGCTACCTATTTTTTCAGCTACTGAACTTCAGGGGTCGTAGAGTTATAATGACCAACATCTCTCTTTTCATGCTCTTTTTGTCCTCTCTTAATATTCGTTTTCTTCTTTTCCCCTTTTCCATCAGTGCCCCTAGCTGCCCGCTTTAGCACCTCCCCAGAGATATTCGGCCTAAATCTATTTTCCTGTTTCATCATTTCAATCGACACTTATAATTATGAATTTTGTAATTGAAAATGGTGCTATTAAATTCCATCTGACCATTAACAATTTTTTTGTCTTTTGTAGGCGTACGGCAAGGTCAGCCAAAGTGGACAAAATAAAGTAAGACCATAGAGTTCGGTATGATTTGACCAATAGAATATAGGGGCCAAACAATTTTTTTTTCAATCATTTAATACAATAATAATTGAAGTAAATTATATTTTATTAAAAACATCAATGATATTATACACTGTCCCTTCATCTTTTATGTAAAGTGTAGTATAGGCCCGGAAAAAGTATTTCCAAATTGATGGGAGCGCAAAGCGCGAGAGGAATAAAATTGAGATTTTAAACCTAAAAGGGACATTCATATTTTGTAAATCATATATAGGAAATAGTTAATTGGGTATGATTAATAATGCAATCGTTATTGATATTCTAATGTGAAACAGGATAATTTAAGTACATTTTAAATAAAGAACATGCATGCTATCGCGCATGTTTTAGATTGAGACTTATAAAATCTGGGCATTCTGAATACATTTGTTTAATGCATGGACCTTTATGAAGGAACTTGGCAAATCATACAATGTGACCACGCAGCGTGAGCTTAAAATACTACGGACATTTTACAGAGCACTTATTTTGTAAATGAAAAAATATGAATTAAGCTTGATGTCCGAGTTAAAATATGTTTTGTAGATTGACTTCAAAACTTGCTCCATATCAGCCTATAATGAGCAAGATATGAATCTCATCGAACAGGCAATTCTGGCGCGAAGCGCAAGCAAAAATTTTATATAGTAACATATGAAAGATATGTTGTTTTTTTTTGCAAGTCTTCCCCTCACATTATTTCATTCACTCGTCTTCCTCCTTTTATTTTCCCCTTCTTCTTTGTCTCCTTTCTTCTTCTTCTTTTCCTTTCTTCTTTCTCCCTTTTTTATTTGCTCTGCCATTTTTTCAGGGGGGGGGCACACCAAATCTCAGGGGGGCGTGCGGGTAATTTTGTTTGCTGCCATCTTTAGATACAACTGTGCTCATGCTAGCTGTGCAAGATTCAAATTCTCGACGGCTTTGCCGAGTTTGACTTTGTTTTGCAATTTTGGTAAGTCATTCTATGAAACAATATGATTTCTTGTTAAACCATTTTGATATTATTATTCTAACAGTTCTTTGACATCTTGCTTCTTGTTCAATGCTCGATGATAAGATCAATTCCCTGTTTTACCCGCACCTTTATCCGCTGGCTCTGCTGCTCTGGACTGCACGCAGTCCGCGATCTCCCCCGCGGCCGCAGCCCAGGCCCGGGCCGGGGAAGTAACCCAGTGGCAGTGGGGGTAGTCGTTACATTACCGGCGCCGCGCCGGCACGCTCGTTCCCACGGCCCACCTACCTCAACTTCCTCAAGTGAAGTTCGTGCAGGCTCCACTTCACTTCACTACTGCTACACTACGCATCACCTACCTGAAGTCAAGGTGGTGAACTCCAGAGATGCCAAGTTCAAAGACCAGCTTAGACCAAAAGCTTCGGTCTCTGGGAGTGTTATGTTGCTTGTTCAGCTGAACTCCGTTGGCTTCACTCACCAAATACAGAGACCGAAGTTCTAGCGCGATCTGTACAGCATGTACAGGGCCAGGGACTCAAGTCAATGGCCATATTTTTATGTACTTAAGATTGGACAAAACGGGGAAGTGAATTTGCGTGACAGCCGAGGTAAGTCACTGTTTTTGTTCTTTTTAACTTGATTTTTCTCCGTTTTTTGGCAATTAATGCCAAGAGGGAATATTAATTTGCATTTTGGTTGCAATAATTGTCAATTTTTTTATTCATTAAAGACAAAAATTGAAGAGCCCCGACGGAAGGATTTTGCATTGCAAGTCCCCTAATGGTGGCTGCACGATAGCGAGCAGTCTGTGTACGAGGAGAAATTTTAAAAAAATGTTAAAAAACTCGAAACAGACGGCTGCCAGCTGTCTAAGACCAGCTGCCAGCTGTCTAAGACCAGCTTTCTGTGAATCTGAGTGAGATCACAGACATTGTGTACAATGTATATGGGGATAGGCTGGGATAGTTGCGTGAGACAGATTTGAGGGGATGAACTAGAGTCCAAAAAGGCAAAATGCTTGAGTCTCACGCATAATGCGTGAGACTTGGTAGCTCTGGAACTCGTTCAGATACTCCGAGTGACATGAAGCCAAAGCCAGGTGGGAAAAAATGCATGGTATTTCTTGTAAAAATTATACAAAAAAATGCATCAACAAGGAATAAAGTTGAATTTCTTACTTCTAGTCTAGGTACACCACTCATCCTACAAAAGACTCATCTCGTTCTCGGCAGTATACAGGGTCGCATTTCATAAGTTGGGTATGCAAAAAGGGTGGCGTATGAACAATTTTCCACACAGTGCCATGGATAAATTGTTGCTACATCACAGCATCTTGACCAAATTTATTGAGTAATATCTCATTTTGAAGCTAGAACTATAGGCTAAATATATTACTATGAATTAGATCAATACAATATCAGGAACAAAAACTATAGCACATTAAGTTTGAAGTAACAGGGGTGGCCGAGCCGGTGGATGCGGTAAATGATAAAATATAAATTAAACCTAATTAACAACTTACTACAATATGTAATATGACTGATATCCTCATATTTCTGGGCGTTTTAAAGCAGGGAACAACTAAATGTCATAAAAATTTGACAATTTTGAAAATATGCAGCAATGGAATACATGTGTATGTCAGCTCTGATCTGCAACCTTATCAATTAGTAAACCGGAGAGATTTGTTAATTATCTAATTTGTAATCTTAATTTTTAGTACACTACAATTGCAATTGTATCATTGCAACAAACATTTCTACCCATGATGTTGTCATTTTGCCAAGCATACAAATACAGTGACAGGTATTTTGGGGGCAAAAATGTGAAATTAAATACTGTTAATTAATTAGTATAATTAATATGCATAAAATAATAGATAATCATTCGATGTTTGGTACAGATTTAATCATTGATGTTTCAAGATTATAACTGCAAAATACTAGGGTGATCCAATGTTGCATTAACTTTTGACACCATGTTATGTGCAGCAAGTCCAATTTGAGAAAAACATTTCAAAATTCACATTTACATTGACATCCATGTAATAATTAGCTGTTAATTAGTCATTTTAAGGAAAAATAACAGCATTCGAGACTTAAAACTTTTTAATTATTTAGAGAATGGCTCTATAACATATCAAATAATAAAATTTTTGACCATTTTTACCCTGTTCGCGAAATGTGACCACCTTATGACATGCGACCACCTACACTGCAGCATATATCATAACCTTGTTCAGTGAACTAACCCAGGCCAGGGAGCGCCCATGATCTCACCATGTATTTACCCATACTCACGGGACAAGGGTAGATAACGGTGAAAATATCTAGCAAGATAAATTGTGAAAACAGAAACTATGCACTTACCATTATATGGATGAAAACTATCGAGTGGTAGAATCCTGAAATCGAGGCATAGACTGGAACCTCAAAAAAACGAAAAGTTCTCTCTTTCTGCCCCAGTCTCGATCGGCCATTTTTGTTATGAATCATAACAAAATAATATAAAACATCCATCAAGATTTAGACAGCATAATAGCTTCTGTACAAACTCAATAACAAATAATAAGAACACACAGTTCTTGTATAGCACATATCACATTAATACTTCCATCCCTATGCACTTCCAAACGACTGATGGATAACTGAAATATACATATTTTAAAAAAATCAATAACTGAAATGATAGTATTAATACACAGTTCTTGTATAGCACATACCACAGTTTAATAAAACATCATATCATTATGCGCTTACAAAGGACTATGAAGTACAAATGAAATATATTGACTGGAAAAATGATAAGAAAATATGTATAGAATACAACCAGGCACTTTAGATAAAGAAACATTTAAGAGGTACCAAAAACTAAAACAAAAGCACACAGAACTCAAAGAAATTGTACATGAAATCAGCTCAGAATGCATTTATTGTGCAACTAACAATCAACTAGCCATGGTTGATATGTGAAATAAAAAAAAATTACCTGAAAGCAATGGAATGTAAACAGAGAAATGCCACTTCTTGATGGATACACCAAATAAAGAAACATCAGCTGATTTAAAGATTGACATTTATTTATTTATCTCTAGAGTACAAATTATACATGTATTGTAAACTGTTACCAATGTAATATTGATTACACAAAATTGTGTCAGTTCAAAGTAAGGTACAAGTGATTTGATTTAGAGCTGCTTAATTGATGAAGCTTTGCCCAACTTTTAATACAATGCGATAAGAAACCTTGCCAATTTCAGGGAATAATTATACTTATCAAAGTTGATTAGCAATTTAGGTTGATATGGGGAAACACTTTTAACAAAGTTCTGTACAAAAAAAATTATGTATGCATTCTTATAAAAAAATGCAAAGCAAATTGCAAAATACAAGGAAAATTATTCCTTGAATTTATAGTAACCCTTATTTTATGCACACTTGTTCATCTATATCCCTACAGATAGGTTTGCATATTCAAACTCTTTGTCAAATAAAAATAGAGCGTGTTAATTTCTCACTCTCTTTCCTACCAACAGAGGGACGTCATCAACTCTAGCTGTCTGGAGGGTGAAGGCATTCTGCACAAGCTACTTAACTTTCTTTGCAAGAACAGTCCATGAGAAGGAATTGCCCTTTTCACTAAAGGCAAATATGTGGGGGTCATTATGGGCCTGGTGCAGGACATGCTGACGGAATCTCAGCTGGGCCTTCAGTGCTTCCATCTTTGCATTGGTTGACGGTAAAGATGAGAGCATCTCGTCAACCTCCCTTTCATTCTGCCACAGGCCATGGTACTGAATGTCTGCGGTAAATTTTTCAAGTTCTCTGATTCGACGCTGTGCCTTGGCCTCCTTTTCTTTTTCCTTCTCTTTCAGTGCCTTCCTCTTCTGGTCGACTATGGTGGCAACCCTTCCATGGAACCGCTTGGTCAGCTTTCTTCCTGCTGTTCTTGCCGTGTTCATGATTTCCACCATGTCTTCTTCCTTCATCCCATCTAACCATTCCCCCGTTCTGTTCAGAGCAAACACGATGGTTGCCTCATTTGCTAACGGAAGAATTAAGGCGCGTTTTAATGAGGTAATCCAAGTATTCAAACACACGCTCAGCAAATTTATTGTGTTTGTGTTTGTCAACACTTCCTGTTTGAGATCTAGCAGAGGTCTTGCTGAGTTCCCCTAGATGTGCTGAGTGATTTTCCATCACTTTACTGAGAGATGGGAGCATATGATGCAGGATAGTTGCAGTGAGACCATCATGCTCAGTTGGTTCTTTCAACTTCTCCAAGATTGGATCATCTCTGATGGGTTCATGCCAAGGGAGAGTAAGGTTCCCTTCCAAGAAGCTTGTAGGGTCTTTGCCTGCATCACTCAGTAGCTTAATGATGTCACTGTAGATGGGAGGAAGATCTAAAATGTGCACTGCCTTGTCTTCCAGGAGTTGCCAAAGAGGTGTTGTGATGTATGTACTAACTAGACCCAGAGCTCTGCAGCCAGCCAGGTGAAATGGCTCCTGGAGGTCAGCTTCAAGTGCACGTAGTAGCTTGTTGGTTGCCCCGGTCTCAAGGAATGACTTCATGTACTCAGACAAGAAATATATGTGCAGCATTGAAAAAGAGGATATTGAAACGTTTCCCTCTAAAAGGAACTAAGGGTAATGATCTCATGTTGTACTTCTGAAGCAAATCCTTGCAGTACACTTCGAACTGCCTATAGTTGCCGGCCTTTTCATCGCCCCCGCGAGCAAAAGCCTTGGATGCTGACTGTACCAACCTTAGCACACAATTCTCATGCTTGAATGCAAGTCCCTTGATGGCTGCCCCTGAACCCTTACCCTCAAACATTTCCTCCTTGACCTTTGCCAGAGATTTTTCAGAGACTTCCGCATACTGGACAAGACTATGCAGTCCGCAGAAGAAGGATGTCATATCCTCTATGGGCCTCCTTTCGTTCTCACTTAGGGCTTCCCAATTTTCGTGGACATAGGGCAAAACTTCCTTACGGTGGACTCGAAGAAGTTGATGCCACTTCATTTCTGTTGCCGCACGGTCACTCATCGTGTTCCTTATGTGCCCTAGGTTTTTTTTCCAGCACCACAGCCACATCATCAAGGTCTGCCAAGACTTGTTGGAAGGTAGACAGAGTGTTCGAAGCTGACTTTGTTGCAATGTCTCTCAACATGAGAACATTATAGCGTTTGTCATCATCGCTTAGATGGTATCCCATGATGACTTTGTTTCCATATTGGGATGTCAGTCATTCGAGTACAAAGTTGTGTTTTCCTTTGAGGACACTTCTTGGGCAAGCTGTTCCTGTGCAATGTGGAGCCGCTGTATGTTCATGTTTTCGACTGTTTATTTACTAGGAAGTCTTGTACATGTTCTCCCTGTAAGGTTTGTGACCACAGAGTTAATACAAGGAGAAACTTGGCTACAGCCAAATGATTATCTAGTAAATCATACACATATCTGGTCAAATTTGTGCCGTAGCAATTTTTCTCATTGTCATATGTTTCAATCACTTGATTTTCTAGTCTCTTTATTCTGTCACGTAACTGTTTGTTTTCATCTGTGAGAAAGGTTATGTCATTTCCCATTTTCTTTACCTTTTCTTGCTGTGATTTTCATCTCACACTCTTCATGATCTATTTTTTCTTCCAATGTTTTGCTTTTCTTGCATTGGTAATCCTCCCTCAGAAGTGCCTGTTTTAAGGACTGTTTATTTTGAGTAGCCTTATCTTTCACATGTTCAAGTTCTTGATGATTGGTACACTCAAGTTCATGTTTTTGTTCATTACATTGTTTGTCAACCCCTCTATTGTTCTTTCAAAATTACATGCTTCATGCACCTGACAAATCCCAGAACTTTGAGGCTTCCTTCTCTCAAGCTTGATGGTAGGATATTCATATACTGCCTTCATGAATTCTTCATATGCTACATAGCCAGACTTCTTTCCATCTTTACCTAATTGTATCCCCTGAACAGAGTTCGGAGGATACTATGGATTTGGCCTCGTTTATTCCTCTCTTTTAAACGGGATAAACTTTTTTCTACAGTCTTTGGCAATATTTCTAGGTCAGGACGTAATGAGATCAAATGATATGCAGTTGCTCCTGACGAACTAACTTTCAACATTTCCAATAATAATAATAATCCGCTTTTATGTATAGCGCATAATACATCAAAACGACATGTCTAAGCACTTTACAGATATATTATTACCCCGGTCATTGGATTCAGTCAGTCATTCCCGCACACAATGTGTGCACACCCTCCACTCCCTTCGGGAGTATTCCAGTCGGTCACCTATGAGGCGCACAAAGTACTGGACAAGCTACCGGTACAATGACTTCAACATCCTACCGGGTACCCATTTAGCACCAGGGTCGAGAGTGGCAAAGTGTGGATTAACGCCTTGTGAAAGGACGCCAGACCGCGGTGGAATTCGAACACCTGATCCTCTGTTTACAAGGCGAGTGTCAGAACCCCTACACCACGGCTCATCCACAACTTGGCATTTTATAACCATGTCTAAGCCCTGAGACATTTTGCTTTATGTTCTGAATACATTTTGTGATGTTGATGTATGTACAAACATGTTTGTGACCTATTGTTAATTAATTTGTTTGATCTAAAATAAAATTGTTTAATTAATGTTTAGTTACAGAAATGCAAAAATGCAATTATTCATGCTTTGAAAACTTGTTAGTTCACCATTCTAAGATGTTTAATGGATTTCCTCTGTTTTTTAGAATGTTAGAAAGCCAAACACTACACTGGTGGCAATGCTGGGATTCATGACTGTTCGATGTACATTTTAACAGAGGATAATTGCAAAAAATGCAAATAAGTCCCTTGTCCTTGTTTGTTCATTTTCTTTAAAATACACATAAAAAAGTCTTTTTCTTTTACTTCAGACACCCCATATATGATTGATTGATTAGTGATGGCTGACATGAATTTTAGTGAAGAGGATATCAAGAGACAACTGGAGTTACTTGGCTATCGTGATGTACCAAGGCATCGACTTGCTCAGTTTGCAAGAGGTAAGTATTAAAGGGGGAGCAAATTCACCAACACCGTGTGTGATCTCTCTCTAATTGACTATGTGTAATATATAACTCGTTAAAAAAATATACCTTTGAGATATATGGGATATGGAGCGTTGTGGCCCAGTGGATTAGTCTTCGGACTTTGAAACAGAGGGTCGTGGGTTCGAATCCCAGCCATGGCGTAATTTCCTTCAGCAAGAAATTTATCCACATTGTGCTGCACTCGACCCAGGTGAGGTAAATGGGTACCGGCAGGAAGTAATTCCTCAAAAAGCTGTGTGCACCGAGAAGGTAGCCTAGCTTAGCCGGGTAATAATAGCAGGGCCCGCTGGGAGAACAGTTTTCGGAACTGAAGTGGCTACCCTGGGTAAATATACCATTATTATTATTATTAGATATGTATTGATACAGAGAATAAATTAGTTTATGATTTTATTGTTCATAGAAACTAAAATGTTTTATTAAGATTGGTGCTCTTTCTGCTTCTTGGTAACATAATTATTGCATGTATTATATGAATGTTTGAGTACCGGTAGTGAATTAATGAATGTGTTATCTTTCAAGTGGGTCTGTATTACATGACTATGATGGTCAGAATGTTGCATTGTAGGATTGGACCAGGCAAATGCACTTTGAAAATTTTAGGTCACTTTTACAGAATTTTGTTTAACCACTTAAACACCAGGGAATAATTTTGCTTTACAAATTTGAGTAGAATTTTTGGCCATAAGAGAAAAGCTCTCAACTAAGTAATGTATTGTCTTATATAAAAATATGCTATACAAAAGGCTTTATGCGTAGCAGTCTTTAAAAAAAAATGTGGAGCAAATTGTGATGCGATACCAGGAAAATTATTCCCTGAACCCTCTTAGATTTTAAAAGATTATTTCAAAAGAACAAGTCACAACTTCATTTTTATTGCAGTTGACATTTTTTTCCTTAAAAATTTACACATTATTTACTTTGTGAATTGTGAAGGTTAGACCTGGTACTAGTATTTGAATGTTGATGTTGGTTTTTGTCTCACCTGCGAAGCAAAGTGAGACTATAGGCGCCGCTTTTCAGACGGCGACGGCGGCGGCGTCAACATCAAATCTTAACCTGAGGTTAAGTTTTTGAAATGACGTCATAACTTGGAAAGTGGAAAGTATATGGACCTAGTTAATAAAACTTGGCCATAAGCTTAATCAAGTATTACTGAACATCCTATCAGAGTTTCATGTCACATGACCAAGGTCAAAGGTAATTTAGGGTCAATGAACTTAGACCATGTTGGAGGAATCAACATCGAAATCTTAACCTGAGGTTAAGTTTTTGAAATATCATCATAACTTAGAAAATATATGGACCTAGTTCATGAAACTTGGACATAAGGTTAATCAAGTATCACTGAACATCCTGCATGAGTTTCACGTCACATGACCAAGGTCAAAGGTCATTTAGGGTCAATGAACTTTGGCCGGATTGGGGATATCTGTTGAATTCCCATCATAACTTTGAAAGTTTATGGATCTGATTCATGAAACTTGGACATAATAGTAATCAAGCATCACTGAAGATTTTGTGCAAGTTTCAGGTCTCATGATTAAGGTCAAAGGTCATTTAGGGTCAATGAACTTTGGCCGAATCGGGGGTATCTGTTGAATTACCATCATAACTTTGAAAGTTTATTGGTCTAGTTCATGAAACTTGGACATTAGAGTAATCAAGTATCACTGAACATCCTGTGCGCGTTTCAGGTCACATGACCAAGGTCAATGAACTTTGGCCGAATTGGAGGTATCTGTTGAATTACCATCATAACTTTGAATGTTTATGGATCTGATTCATGAAACTTGTACATGAGAGTAATCAAGTATCACTGAACATCCCGTTCGAGTTTCAGGTCACATGATCAAGGTCAAAGGTCATGTAAGGTCAATGAACTTTGGCCATGTTGGGGTTTTTTGTTGAATAACCATCATATCTCTGTAAGTTTATTGGTCTAGTTCATAAAAAGTGGACATAAGAGTAACCATGTATCACTGAACATCTTGTGCGAGTTAGAGTAGTATTCAAAGTCAGCACTGCTGCTATATTGAACTGCGTGATGCAGGTGAGACGGCCAGAGGCATTCCACTTGTTTATATTTAAATTCAAGGTCACCTTGACAATAATTTGGTCTTAATAGAAAAGCAGAAAAAAAGAGAAAAATATTGGTGAAGGTTTGATGAAAATCCATCATAGAATAAGAGAGCTGATTGTAAAATTTTCAAGAATATTTTATGACGTCACAGATGAACAATTATTCCATACATGTACAGTATGACAAAAATTCCCCTAAATGTCATTGTAAAAAATGACCTGGATTTAATTTCTTACGTCTCACTCCCTTCCATTAGAAACATATTTTTATGGAACAAATTTTCACCATTATTTTTCTCTGTCATATCTGTTTCAATTATTAAAAGTAACGTCTTATCAGGGTGAACTCTTTTTCATAGTTTGTATTATATGTATGTATTTATTACTTGTATGCAGGGCCCCAAAGAAAAACAGTGGTTCGTCCACTGATGGGGTTACCCAGGGTAAACAAAACAAAAATAATAAATAAATTAATAAATAAATAGGGCATATATTCTGAACTCAGGTTTGAATTAAACCCTGGTTTGAATTTTATTGTCATCAATGATAAAATAAATTCTATTATGTAATTAAAATTCAAAACAATTTTGAAACTCATCAGGGTCATCCTTCAATACCAAGGACAATGATTCACTGAAATACATGTAGTCAAAGTTGACAATTCATTTAGTGCTGACAATTGTCCCCCCCACAGTTGTCTAATATTTAAGACACATTTTAAGTAGTAAACTTGTGAATTTTATAAGTGAAATTTTGTTTTGTTTATGGTTTGATAACAGATCTTGAGAGGATGATTGATGAAGAGAAACAATCAGATGATTCTCTCTACTCAAGTGAGTATACACTAATATGAGCATGGTGTTTAGTGGAACCCATTAAATATCAACAAGTTTTCAAAATATTACATTTTGATGGAGGACATGTTTTTTAATGTTTTGTAATTATTCTTTCTAATACTACATTATAGACCTGTATTCCTGTTTGTTAAAGAATGTAAATATTTATTTTTGGGATAGATTTAGGCACTTCTTTAGGTACTGGGAAGTTTCTTTTACTTTGATTTCTATCTTTTTGTAAATCAATTCTGAGGGGATGATGGTGACATCAGGTTTCCTTAATCAAATGTTAACTTTACTTGACATGTTATTGAAACACTGGCTTTGTTTTGTTTTTCAAATGCAATTCTGCAACATCTGCGCGCAATAAGTTCATGATCTACTCACATATGTACAAGTAATATTCTTATTGCTAGTGGCATTAATTTTTCATTGTCTATTAACAAAAAATACAATAATAAAATCATGCTATATTCCTTCGTCCCTATTGAATTCAAATTGAAAGTTGCTTTTATAAGTTACTAACACTGGAAATAAATTGCACACTTTCATTCAGTTTTTGTACAAGGCATCATGTATGGGAAAATGCCTGAATGTATCACTGTGCATTTAGAAGAAAAGAAAAAAGTCTAAATTATTTCCCATCTTAACTATTTATACTTTCATGCACAGATATTAGTGATCATCATAGTTCATCAAGGATCAGATCACCTGATACCTCTGATGTATCATATGACAGATCAGCTTTTCGATCGCCTTTTAATGATGTACCAAGACAACCAAATACAAGACATGTACAGTTCACCGAACAAGTAAGTTACTAAGTATTTTTAAATGTTAAAGTTTTTACTTTTTGCAGTGCTGCATGAATGTCATTTTGAGATTTCCAACAAAATTTTAGCTTATAGAAAGATAAAGTGCTGCATTTTTTCCTTTGTTGGTTATATGGTTAAAATGCCCTCAACAACAGACTTGCATATTTTTGTATTTCTATTGTTTATTTCTTAAAACTCTATCTTTAAGTACATGTATTTCCCATTTCGGTTCTGCAGCCTACATTGAAAGAATCCAGACTAGATCAAGAGAATCAACCAATCCCTACCAATTCATCAGGAGTTCAAAGATCAGGTCAAGTCAGGTCAACAGGGGTCAATGACTCCAAGGTATATGATCCATATCAGAGGAAAGATAACAGACCTGGGGAAGTTGAAAGGTCAAGTAAGGTCATTACTCCAGGAGGCATTGACTCTAAGGTATATGATCCATATGAGAGAAGAGAAGCCAGGTCCAGAGTCCCTGCTGCCAAGAAGGTTTCAATGAAGAGGAAAGTTGTGAGGTATGTATCGGTTCCATGTAGTCTTTTGTAGAATGTTCAGATCGTTTGTTTGCATCATATGGGTTAGCAAGAATTATAAGTGAATGTGATTGCAGTTAAAGAGAGTCGTAAATTTTGGAGATAAAGTTCTTTATTTGTAGAATTAGTGCATCCTATTTAAATCCTGAAATAAATTTGATATATACATTGAATTATAAATTTCAAATATAGGCACCTTTTCTATTAACAGTTTGTTTAGTATAGGCCAAGGTATCCCAGATATTAACATTGAATTTTGTGCGATGGCAGTGTTTGATAATAATAATACCAACATGCTTATCTAGGGCATATCACTGCCAAATGTGTCGCAATGCGCTTTTGAAGAAGACAGAAAAGGCAAAGAAAAAAGTCACTCATGTGTCAATGAGACGTCTGTTTATAAAACATGCTTGCAAGGGATGTGTATTATAAGGGGAGTTGTTAGTTTAGATGCCCATACAAAATTATAGTTTATATGTGATCATGTGTAGGAAATTATTTTACTGAAAAGTCACTTGCAGAGTTACTAAAAATATGATTGCAATATGAGACAAATTAAAAACATTAACTTTCAATTGTTTTGTGCCAACTTTTGTGTCTTTTTGATAGTGTGCTTTTTGATTTGCAGTGCATGTTTATATTTACACAATGAAGATGATATCTTCCTCATATTCTCCCATACTAATGATATGTCATTTATCTCATATATAACTTTCTTGCATGTAAACAATAATGCTAGTTATAAACTAGGCCTGATTCATTTTAATCCTTCACAGGAAACGAGATGGACATTCTCAAGTGTTTGATGAATCAGTGACAGAAAGTGAATCTGGTGAGTTTTGTAGTAAAATAAGGGTTTTTTTTAGTATTTTTATAAAAATTGTGTTAATTACTTTAACAAGATCGGGTAAAAGTTTCAAACTATCTTTTCTTGGTTCCCATAATCTAACAAGTGTACAAAGCCTTTACAAAAAGCATGACAGCCATTTGTAAGCATACTTTTTGCCCAAATTCTCAGCTTTTTGAACAAGTTCATCTGCCAGAAATATACATGTATGGTCTTATCATTCTTATTTTTTTTTACTTTTGTGTAGATGCTTCGATACTCATTTCACCAATATACAAAATTCTTCTTTTATGGAATTCAATGTTTTTCTTCTTAATGATTTTTGTTTTAAGATAAAGTTCAGTATTTCTTTGTATAATCTTAAATTGGAATGACTTTTGTTTGTTTCTTCCCTAGATATATCCTACCTGAATGAGAGACTTCAAGATCTACCTTTAAATGACGATGAGACAGAGTCTGATGTTTCGAGCACAGGGTTTGATAGCTTTAGAAGACATGTGGGTAGACCTCATTCTTCACAAGGATTGGTAGGTATACACTCAACATACAATAATGTACTACTAGGTCAAAGCTAGGTTTGTCAATTTAAATTCTTAAAAATATGTTTTCCATCATGAATTAGACAAATAGATGCAATAATATCCACTATTCAGAGAATTACACTCATTAATTATTTTTATTGCAAATTCAAGAGTAATAGGAAGAAAAGAATCTCTTCTTGATTTTGGACCAAATAAATTATAAATTGTTTATACATGACAGATAAGGTACAGTGAAAATTGGGACAAGTCAGAAAATTTTAATCAGAAATGTGTGTAGTAATGTGTATTTGGTGAAACAAAGAACATTACAAGAAATGCTAATGACCCATCCCTTTCATATGCAAGGTTATCAGCTCCTTGATCAATTATTTTGTGCAGCTTTATTTTGACATAGAAATTTTAAACTCTCTGGAACTGATGTAATATATTGCCATAAAAATGAGTCAGTGTTGTTGTCTCTTTGTTTGTTTGTGAATTGTGCCTTCATTTCTCGTCTTGTAGAGAATAGTTTTGATTATTTCCTTGAAGATTTTGCTTTGATCGACTCACATACTTTGCACTTGCGAAAATTTACCCGTAATATGATTTCTATGGATAATTACTTTTGTAAAGGTAGTCATGGTAACATTGGTCAGCAGATGAAATCCAGGTTCCCATAGTAATTACCTTTTGTTATTTTTTGTACATCAGGAACCAGGTTAGAGAAATCAAAATCTGTCATATATAAATCACAAAATAATTCAATAGAAAACATGTGACCTAGTTGATTTTTTTTATATCAATATACAGTATTCCCACCGCCCAGCTGGAAATGATGAGAGTGTATATAAACCACATCTACCACGTTCATGTAAGTAACCATTCATTCAAATGTTATCAGAGGGGAAAAATATCCTTGATATTAAAAATTCATTGATCAGATATACGATTCACATTTTGTTAATTTTAACTAAAATACAATTTATATTGTATTTGTACATGAAAATCACTTTCTTTGTCACTTTCTGTTTCATTTTATAGTCAGGAAGATACAAAATTATATCACTTTGGAACTATGTAGCCAGAATTTCACACATAGTCTAAACAAATGAAGTCATGAAATGTTGCAGTGAAAGCTTTTGTTTTATAACTTAAGTTTGAAAGAAATATCGGGGGGGGGGGGGGGGGTTCGCTGCTGCATGAACCTCCAGTCTTTGAAGGTAAGGGTCGTATGATGCATCTTTCTCAACATTTCATACCTACATAATAGGTCTGTAATAATTGTCAGATAGAAATATGAGTTCGGTGTAAGATGAAAAAATATCTAAAATGTAAATTTTTGTTATAATATAGTAGATCTGTATTCTGTGAAAACTATTTTGTGTCCTTTTGATGACAATCAGTTGATTGGCTAACATTGTTGTTGGTAGTTTATATTGATGATATTGTTAGTCCTCAAAGCTATCCATTGTCTTTATTATTTATATATTCTGTCTAATCTTTTTCTCTTCAGTTATCAGACCATCAAGTGCTAATACAACATGGAAGCACAACAAAAAGACAGATCCTGTAACAAGGTATGTTCTGTTCTATCTTATCTTGGACAATGTCTATGTGATTGCTATCTTGTAGAGGATAGGTAACATATTAATTCTATGTAGATCATGCTTTATATTCTGGATGTGATTTGGTCAGTGTACTTACAAAGGGATTTAATAGGAATGAAAGTCATAGAATGAGCGAGGTAAAGAAATTTATCTAAATGCTTACAGGGGAAGTTCACCCTGATAATAAATTGGTTTGAATAAAGGCAGAAAAGTTAGAAATGTTATTTTATTTTATTCAAAATCCATCAAATAATGACAAAGTTATGAATATCTAAGTTTTGTATTTCGTGACATCATATGTGAGGAGCTCCCCATGAATTCAAATTTTTAAAGGAACATGAAGAACAAATACATTTTTTCTTACAGAAGGGCGTATGATATGATGTGTCTGATTAAATGTCCACCACATTATAAAAATCACTTCGATTTTTTAGAAAATTGTATTTTGAGGAATTCATATGACACAACATAGAACGGAGCTGCTCATTAGTAACGTCACAAACCAATCTTTAAAAATTCATAAATCTTATTCTTTCAAAGGTTTTCATCAAACTACACCAGTATTTATCTCATATCTGTCCGGTTTTATTAAAACAATATTTTTAGGGTAAGCGACTCCTTTAATACAATATACTTCTTTGTAATTTACTGATTGGCTGCTACAAGCCTTACTTTTGATATTGCTGAGAGGATAAAGGTTTTTCAAAATGTAATAAACAGATTTAAAATGCATTTGTGGAGTACCTTTGAAAGAAATAATTGAATATACCTCTTCTGTTCTGAATGTCCTTTACTGAATACAAAATGCCTATGTTAGTTATGGGCAGCCATAATTTGAAGATTATTGATGCATACATGTACACTTTACGTGTTGAGTATTTGAAATAATTTCATGCTCTTGTTAGATGTCTTCTCTTTATGAGAAATTAATGATTTTCATAACCTAAAATTTAAGTGAAGAACTACTTATAGAATTCACTCTATGAAATGCAATGATTTATTTTGTAGACATCAAATGTATCGAGAGCAATGGAATACTCAGAAGGCTCCAGGAGAAAAGAATCATAAAGGTCTTAGATGGAGTGTGAGGGTAAGATATAAACATCTTTCCTTTATTTGAAGATAACGAGTAGTACATTGATTTGGGTTTTATTTTGATACAACCACTGAATTGTGCCTTGTACTTTTGAAATAGTAGTTATGGCCAGCATTAATTTGGAGTTTTATTTTTATTATAAATCTACAAATCTCCATATGATAAAGTAATAATGATAACTAATAAAGTGTTGTGCCAATGATTTGCTGCCTGAAATGACTGTATCATCCCATAAGACCAAAACTCACTCTTCATGACTCATGTAGCTCAAGATACATGTACTTCACATTTAAGTTTCACCTTAGTGTATCACACTCTGCTTTCTTGTGTCGTCTCTGACTCATTGGTCTTTATGGTTTAGTGGGCTGTCCAATTTATGGGCCTATTTTACTTGGTTTCTAGCTCGAAAGCTGATGTGACATATTTCCTTACTTGCAGGCTGTCTGAATCATGAATGTCTGTTGCATTGACTTTACCTAAAATGACTGAGTTTTCTGGTTTCCAGAGAGAGAGGGGGGGATTTCATTTGAAGACATGCCCATGCTTTGAACCAGATTCTGTTCAGTCATTTATCCAACACCCAATGCCGAATCAGAGATAAGCTTGATACAGATTTTGTGTTTGTTTTAAAACCAGTGAGGTATATATATTGTTTACCAAAGTGTGATGCATAACGACCAAGTTGTTCAGGTTTAGCGATACCAACTTGCTGTTTACAGTTTTGTCGTATCTTTAGCTCAAAATAATTGATTGTCTTTGCTTTAGTCAATTGAATTTGCAGCTCTGTGTAATCCTGATGATAAGCTATATAAATATTAGAATTCTGAAAGCAAAGTAAAGGAATAAACTAGCAGTATGAAAAATTAACTTTCTTTTCATTTTTTTTTTCATTAACTCATGCAGTACAAGAACATGTTAAAATTATCTGAAAATCTTGTTTTCCCCTTTATTTTTCTTGTGTAGGAACTGATGATGTATAAAGATGAGATTGTTCAACCGAGGTCTAAACCACGAGTCTATGTTCCTAACAATTACGTGATTCCTTCTGACAAGAAACGTCAAGCGCTTCGGTGGGCAGTCAGAACTCAATTAGCTCATAGAGAAATGCCTTCAACCTCATTCGATTTGTAATAGTAATTGTTGAATTCTTAATCCACCTTGATATTAACTTGGCTCAAGACATATCCATCATTCCTATTCTATCATTAAAAGGGTTGTAGTAGCCATCTCTGCAATTAAATCAAAGTTTACTATCAGCACACAAGACATAAATAGTCATGCAGCATGTCTTAGTATAATTGAATGAAATGATGATTTACCTTATATAGTATTGAGTGGTGAGTGTGATTTTACTCATATCACAGCAAAGAGGCAGATCACGTTGATGCTTACATATCGCAATCATGTAAGTGCAAATCATTGTTATTCATATTCACACGATTCTATGGTGTGATTTTTTTCTTTCTTTCCCATTATCTTATTGTAAATTATCCCCCAAACTAACAGCGTAACTTGAGCATACATTGTAGCTGGCAGGCAAGGTTATTATATTGCCTAGGCAAGCAAAATATAATAAAGCATGATATATCACAAAAAAATTACAGCAAATGAATGAAATCCAGCTCACTATAATATATAGTATTTTAAAGTATAAGATTGAAATTCTGAAGTTAAATTAATATTGGATGGACGTCGAAGTCTTGATGTCAGTCAGTCTATCTGGATGAGTGTAGGTCTAGTTTATATAGTCATGTCTCTCTAATAATCAGGAAGTCTTATTTATATAATTAGTTTTGGGGGTGTAACAATTTAAGGTGGGGGTGATCTAAACTTGCTCTGATTGGTCTCCAGGTAACTATCAAACTTTCTTTGGTATAAGGATGTGGTGATGCACTGTGCAGAGGCTAGGGGTGGTATTGTAAGTCATACTTCTTCCTAGAACTTTTGTTCTTTGAAGTTAGCTGATGAGGGTTGATCTTTTATGGTCAGGGTTTAGGAGTTAAATGGTAATGGGGTTTCTGGAATACTAAGACGAAATTGTAGGAGATTATAAACAAGTGAATGTGAATGACTGAAAGGATAACAGGAATTTAAACTACCTACTGCATAACATTAGTGGCTGCTGCTGATTATTGGTTTGGTAAATGGTAAAATGGAAACCTGTTTCTTTTTCTAGCGAATAAGCTTGTTATTAATGTGTATTGGTCTTAGAGATGGTTGAGTTGAATTTGATAGAACTCATATTTGAAGTGTATTTTGTCAAAAGTATTTCCTTTTCAATATGTGATATTTTACATCTGTTAGCATTTTCTTTAGAGATATTTTCATAAATCCCTCTCTCACTGCTTCATTCTCATTTCATTTCATGTGAAATTCATGAATATGTGGCCTTATATTTTCTCCCATCCGTCCTTTCCTTCAATCATTTCTCTTATTGTTTTTCTTTCTCTAAAATTCAACATATTCATTGTGCGGTATTTTTATTTTTGAAAATTCTAATAAAATCAATAAGAATTAAGAATGAAAATTTGATTTTCTCCCTACCTCTTTAATTCTGAAGTTGCGTGCATGCAGCTGCATGTAGATATATTGAAATGGCTTGTTTCCATTCTGATGGAATCTTCCCTTCATGCTTTAATATAATTTCAATTTGTTTGGAAATCTTGCTATGGGTTTCCTTCAATACATGTGAGTGAATACCATCAGGACCTTGAGATTTGTTGAGGTCCAGATGCACTAACAGACCATCTATTTCTTCACTTCTGAATTCATTATTAGGAGTGCTCCATCTTGAGTCAAGTACTCAAACTGTCTGTCCTCTAGTTAGAAAGCACTACCAAAGTAATTATTCAAAGTCTCTGCTTTCTTTTGGTCCTCTCTAGCCCATGTTCCGTCAGGTGATTGTAGATCATACAGTGATCTTCTCTTTATTTGTCTCCTTGTTTACATATTTATAAGCTTTTGACATTTAATAATTATACTTGCTTAATACGTACTTTGTCTCTAAGCGCTCTACACTATATGCAGCATAATCACCCTGGCTTTAGCAGTGCAGCTGTTACGCATGCTGCGTTTCAAGGAATAAATTCCTGCCAGGTATCCATTTACCTCACCTGGGTTGAGTGCAGCATATTGTGGATCAATTTCTTGCTGAAGGAAATTATGCCATGGTTGGGATTTAGCTTGATTTCTTCTGCTAACTTATTCTCAAAGTTAAATTTTGATTTTGAATACAGGCCTATGAGCCCAGATGCTTTGACTTTTGTAAGTTTGGAGGAAATTGAACAACGCATAGTAAAACAGTTTTCCACAGTTCCACATACATTAGTGCTTATGGTACTTTGTCTTATTACATAATTAGTATTGATATTCAAAATACAGAACTTTGAGAAGTTTGGACACACTGCCATACTGTAAAGCCTACATTTTATGAAATTTGCAATATTTTTTAAACAGAATACAAGTATTGCAGGTAGGACGTTCTACTTGAAACTGATTTTTCATTGTATTATCAAGGAAAATGGATAAGTGTTTGGTATCACAAAATTGTAAAATAGCCCTAAAAACAGACATACTCAACTTTTACAGCTGATCACAGCTCGTCATTTAGTGTCCATTGTCTTTTGGTTCTATTATACGTTTCATTCTAGCTGTCCTGTACACTCGTGCGATTATAATCTGATGAGTGATGAGTGCACGTTGAAAAGTGTAGTATGTCCGTTTGTAAGGCTTTAAGAGAATCCCAAATGCAGGTAACTCTGCCTAAGTTGACCTATTCGTCAAATAATCACCTAACTCAAAGCATTTTTTTAGACCTGGGTGTGGTTTCATAAAGCTTTAAGCTAAGAGCGACTTTAAGAACGACTGGTGATCCTTTCTTACATGCGAAACCATCGCCAATTCAATAGACCATTTACCACAAGAACGGATCTTCATTCTTTCTTAAAGTCGCTCTTATGAACAACTTTATGAATCGCCCTCCAGATTATTCTAAAACATGTGTTATATCCCTCAAACAGATTTCTCTGTTCCTATGAGATTCAACCTAGGCAGAGTTTGTTTCACCCATGAGAATGTTTTCAATGTATCCTAAAGGTATGCCCTGCACATTGTGTGTTTTAGCTAAGGCACAATATTTGCTCTGTATTCTAGATGTACTACAGGTCAGGTTCAGACCCAGCCGTTTTTAGGACACAATGGCCCGTATACTGAAGTCAGGTTTAACTTAGACTATGGTCAAACTCTGTGCTAAAAATTTTTATTACATGTACATTGTGTGTTTCTTATGTTTACTCTGCTTTTCCTGATTCATCGAAGGTGAAGACAATCATCTATTTATACTTCCTTAACAATTATGAATGATTTGAGAGCTAAATGGGGTGAAATATTAAATCTCTATTATTAGTGATTTATGTAACAATTGGCTGTCCATACTTAAACCACAACTTTAAACTGGAGTTTAAGTCAACCCGACTTCAGAATACGGGCCAATAGCCTTGAGAGGCCGACTATTGTGCGCAAACACTACAGCCCCCGAAATACATGTAGTATAATATGCATCCTGGCTTGACCTGCAGATGCCTGTAAGAAAAGATTCCTCTGCAAACTTTCCACAAGCACTGTCATATTATAGAAGTTAAAAATTATTAACTTATTATATAAGTTAAAAACGATAGTATAATCCTGGTTTGAATGAAAATAATTTAAGATGTCACACTTCGGTATAGTCTATTGAGATTCGCCATCAGAGTTTACACTGGTTATACCTCACGCTTGTTCTCATCAGTAGCGCATACATCAAGAACGCAGATTAGAAGCAGTGAATGTAACAGTGTTATGTTCATTTAGGTAGCATCAAAACCTAGAATATATCAATCTTTGTAGCTCTTGTTACATGATACCATTTTGAACTATTTGATTCCAAGTTATATTGCCTATGTAATATAATGTCATTTGCCTTCCAGTAAGAGTACTCTTGAAAATATGTAATATAAGTTTGCTTTTTTTTTCTTTGTGTACATGTATATATACAGTAGTATTTTATTGTAGGAATTGTATGATGAATAAATCCTCATGAGCAATATCATGATTCTTAAGAAAGCTAATACTACGTATAGAGTCTTCATTTTGTTAAATAAACCTTCAACAAGCAAATGACACTAGAAAAAGTAGCAACAAACAGCAAACAATTCAAACTGAGATTGTATATTTTAATTGATTCTCTCATAAATATATATAATTTTCTATATTTCTCACAATTGTTATAAAAGAAAACAACAAACTTTCAATTCACAAAAAGAATATTTCAATATTGCAAACCCTAAAAAACAACAGTACAGTGAAAAAGAAAAGAGGTTACCTTATATATAGTACAATTATCATTTAACATTATATTGGATAATGAATATGGCTGTTAACAGGCCATTTAATCACAAGTATTACAAATAACTTATTAATCAGATTTTTTTCAATTTACAATCACCTTTGATTACACGCATGAATTAACAATGATTTTTCTCTTTCCTTTCTTGTCTAGATAAAAAAATAATGGACAATACAAAAGACATTACAGTTACTGATGTGAGTACTGAAAATTTATACACTTGACAAAGTGTTACATGAGATGGCACTAAATTGGAATATATTAAATTGATTGCAAAACACACCAATGACAAAGATGAAAAATATCTGATTGAAGGGGAGGAGAGCTTAATACTTCCATTTAGGAAACTTGAAAATTAAAGAATGAAACCTTTGGAACAAGTAGGCTTGTGTCGAAACAGAAAAATCAAAGAATAAGAACAAAGAAAGTTTGAAAAAATAGGACAAATAATGAGAAAGTTATGGGCATTTGAATATTGTAATCACTAATGCTATGGAGATCCTCCCATTGGCAATGATATGTGATGTCACATGTGAACAACTTTCCCTTTGATGGACTATAAAATACCTCCAAAATGTATCTTTTTGCTTTAAAAATCTGTACTACATGCCCTCCTATAAAAGAACACATGATCTACTGATAGATGTGATAAAAGAGACAGTTAAGTGGAATATAAAGTAATGGGGAGAGTTGCTCATAAGTGACATCATACATCTTTCTCGCAATGCCAATGTGAGGATCTCCATAGCATTAGTGATCTCAATATTCAAATGCTCATAACTTTCTCATTTGTCTGATTTTTCTCAAACTTTCATTGATCTATTTCTTCGATTTTTCTGTTTTCACACAAGCTATCTTGTTCCAAAGGTTTCATTTTCAGGAGGGCTTTTGAGATGGGAGGTTGAAGAAGAAGCAAGCAGAAAAGAAGAGTAGCAAGGGTTGGATTAAGGGTGGAGCAAGCAATGGATCATTCAAATTGGAGAGAGGGGACAAGGATGATTGTCAGGAGAGTGGGGTGAATATGGCCACCCCAATTCAATGAAGACAGATTCTAATTTAAACTTCGGAAAACTGACATTACACTGACAGCTGATAAACATTTTTTATAATAATACCTTTGATACATTTTTTTTTATGATTTAGAAAAACTATATGATTATGGTGTGGCATAGTTGTTTCATGTACAATGTCATGAACTGCTGAAGCAGCTGGAATCAAAGTACGGAATTGAGAGCCCATAGTTATTCCTAACTAAAATTCCCAGATTCCTGTAACACAAAGCTTAGCAATGATAGTAAAACATTTTTCTACCATTGATTCCATTGACTACAATGTACAATCAATCATGAAAATCAGGCGTGTGATTAATTGCTAACCTTTGTGTTACTGGACCCTGATTGTGATTGGCTACGACAGGCCAGTCATTTCTCAACAAAATTCTGGGATCAGTATCATAAAAGATTAAGCAAATTGGTTAATGAAGTGTTATTGCAGCAAAACCACATGCAAAATGTTATCTGTTTATGTTAGACCATCCTGCAGTGACTGCAATACTCAAACTTTGTGTTCAAGGGCCTGGGGTAGGGGTGATAAAGCTGTTTACAAGTTATGACTGGGGACCTTTTCATGGGTGCTACTAGATCATTTTGGTTCCCATCAGCTTAAAGTAAACATTCCTATTCCTATGCATTAAAAGTGCACCTTTTGTCAGAATTTAATTTGGGTTACAGGAAATTAAGAATAAGTTACACAGAAGTATACTTTGAAAAACAAGTGAAAATTTCAGTAGCTTTAAACTATTATTGCAACTTTGTTCCTATAACAGGTTTTATGAAACAGGCTCCAAGTCAATAATCGCTCATAAAGTCATGTCTAAGCAAAAAGCTTCATGAAAAACCACCAGGGTTTTATTCCTTTTCTTTTTTTTCTATAATTAAATAACTTTATAACCAGATACTTTTCATTAGCCAAATACATTTATATTCAATGCTATAAATGGTTGATGTGAAATTTGGATACTGTATCATTATAAATTAGCAAACATGTACATTTATTGCAGTACAGTGCAAGAAAAGATAACACACAATATCATTTTCAAATTGTCATCATCAACTCACTAGTCCCTTTAGCTCTCTTTGTCTAAGATTGTTTATTGATCAAAGTGATTTTACTTTGGTCAGTTGTAATACTGAAAGCATGTGTCTATATTTGTTTGAGACCTGTACTGCATAATTACATCAAGGCTAAACAAATACCATACTCATACAACGAAGATAATATAATTCTAGTACGCACAGATGACATTGGAAATTGGAGCTGTACAACACTTTAGGTTCAATGTGATAATAAAATTCTCTCTCTTACTATACATATACATATTGAATAGGGAAAAAATGTCTACATGTAAATAATAAGGCAAACATATATCAAATAACTTAATTGCAGCAATGTATAATTGTCAATAGGATTACAAAATCATTTCAATCTAGTTTCTGTGGTTTTCTTTCTTTGCTGAATTTCACCAAATTTTAATATAGTACCAGTATATTGAACCTATAATAATAGCAGGGCCCAGGCCACTGGGAGAACAGTTTTCGTAACTGATCTAGCTCCCCTGGATAAATATACCATTATCATCACCTAATTATCAGTCAAAACAGAGATAAGATGTCAGCACCAGTGCGCAGACAGACCTGGGGTCTGTTGCAGAAAGAGTTGCGTTTAAACGCAAGTCAAAAGATCAATCGCAAGTCCCAAATGCGCGCTCTTGATTGGTTGAAAATCAAGTTGCGCATGATTTTTTAGAGTTACGATTGATTGCAACTCTTTCTGCAATGGGCCCCTGGTGGGTATTTCACAAAGCTGTTCGTAAAGTTACGAACGACTTCACGCTCGACTGGAACATGTTCTTAGGTCATAACTCAATTACATAGGGATATCACCTAGCACAAGAAAGGATCACCAGTCGTGCGTAAGGTCATTCGTATCTTATGAACAGCTTTATGAAACACCCACCCGGCGGGTGTTTAATAAAGTTGTTCGTAAGTTAAGAGCAACATTAAGAATGACTGGAGATCCTTTCTTGTGGTAAATGGTACATTTATTGGCGATGGTTTAGCGCGTAAGAAAGGATCATCAGTCATTCTTAAAGTTGCTCTTAACCTATGAACAGCTTTATGAAAGGCCCCCAGGTCCTCATCGTCAATAGAATTGAAATTAATGCAAACATGCTACCATAAAATATACATTTCCAGCAAGTTCACATTGAAACTCAACTCAAGACCAAGACTGTCTTGAGCATTAATATTGACAATGAAATCAATATAGAGCTCATAAAAGATGATTACTGTGACTAAACTCCAAGTGACTTGACACATTTGATGTGGATAGAATAAAGTACATATGAATATGCATTAACCAAGATAACTATTTAATCCTTTAGAATAAAAGAGGAATTCTCATATTCATGATGACATGAATATAACTGTTTGACTTAAATTTTTCAAAAACTTGACCTGTAATAACTTGGTTACTCCTTATCAAAATTTAATGAAGTGTTTCATAGTTTTGTTTGTCTGATTTTACTCTCTCGTCAAATCACTTACATTAATTTTCAGTCTGGAGTATCCCATTAAGCTAGTCTTTGGATACAATCCATGTGAGTGAGATGTTAGTAGAAACTTCAGTGAGAATTCAGATTAAAAGAAAGGGAAATGCTACCCTCTATTAACAGGTGATCCTTATAGACAAGTAGTAGCTAAGGTTAGGATGTGTCTGAAACTATTACTTATCTCTTGACAATCTTGATGGAATCTATAGACTATTCACAGTCACAGCAGAGTGAGCATATCTGGTCAGGATTGCCAGGTAGACTCTTGCAACCCCCCAAACCACACCACTTTTCGATTTCTCGACAATTCTTATTTTGACTATTGAAGTGTGTGTATTTGAGGGAGAGATGTCATCATTTCTTTTGATTCCCTCCAAAAGATGAATATTAAAGTATGTAGATCTATCAATACACTGCCCTTGCCAGATTTCACTCATCAATATTCTGAATTTTTAATATTTCTAATTCTTCCATGCTTAATCTACATTTCATCAAATTTTGATAAGACATGCTTGTCCAATATTAAGATTGGATGATGAAGCAAGTATTGGGATTGCTCAGAGTAATTCCCAATCATCTTCCCCTGGTAGAGTACTCTCCATGGATGTAGCAGCTTTGGTGGATGGACTACGAATGAACATCTTAGTGAGTCGATGGAACAAACGACCATCACTATTAACTGTCCATAGTTCGTCATTTTGAGAAACTGCAGGGAAAATGGCACAGGAGTAAAATAAAATTATGATTTGTGTGAGTTTTGAAGATTTGAATTATTTATCACACTCAGGTCTTTTTGAAGCTAAGAAAGATACATCAAATTCAACAGTTAAATAAAAAAAGACATCGCAATAAACATTACTTTTTTTTAATGCAGAAGTGATTCAAGAATACTTTCTACAGAATCATATGAATACCATAAGCTCTTAACGTTGCTCATATAATAACTTATTCTAATGAAAAAACAAAATATTCAGTCATTTAGTAAAACAGAATCAAAGGAATTAGTTAAATGAGATCAACAAATAAAATATACCAATCTTTATGTCGCAGTCCTACCTGTTGCATATTTGAAATTCCCTGATATCTTCTTCCAATAGTCCCCTGTAGAATTGTCAGTAGAGATACCAAAACGACATGCAAGCTCTCCATTTGGACAAAGAGCCCACACAGTATCAGTGCTCATACACAGCTGAGTAGCCTGAGTACCTGCAATAAAACATTGAATCAATAACAAATGTTCAAGTGGACATGATTCTAATACACATGCACAGAATAGTGTAAGACATAGTTTAAAAGTCTTTAAACGTTAAAATGGAATATTTAATTAGAGTCACACTTATATTGTGATGACCTGTTCATTTTGATTGGCTGGTGAGTCTTGTTACCATTGCATTGTGAAGTTACCATAAAAGTTACTTTTATGCAGCAGATTATGAGCATGACCTGAATAACTTACCTTCTACCGGCTCCCATCCAAGTCCAATAGGATTACTCTTACACACTCCCTGCCTAGCATAGACAGTCTTCTTGTTATCAATAGCCCATACTATGTCATTGGATGGTCCACAGAAGACATGGGTAAAGTGTACTCCATAACCGACTGGTTTTCCTTCCACAGGGACCCACGCTAGTGGGAGAGCATCATGCTTTGGAAGATGGACACCGTATCGGAAGTGAATGTCACCAGCAGAATCTACCGCCCATACTGTCTCACTACCAAGGGTGAAGTGTACAATACGACGGGTACCTGATATATATGATATAATGAAATTAAGCATCATATGAAGTCAAGATTGTATAGAAAAAAGACCGGTCTTCAAACTCATATGCTTAGCAATCGATTATTAGGTGATCTGTCAATTGACAGATCAACTATTAATTTCGTACAAATTTTCTTATTTATTATTTATTTTTATTTTCCCACCTCTTCTTGTGAGCACAAAATCTCAAAATCTACATCATCAATTATCTTAAAAATATCATCAGATATGGGGACTTATCATGTGATGTGTATAAAGCAAGTTCAAGGTCAAAAGGTCATCATGACGTCATCTAGACGCCATTTTGTAAAATCACATTATCAATCATATCTTCATTATTAATTATCAGAAATTGACAATATTTACATCACATTTACTTCAGGTCAAGGGTCAACTGCCCATGTCATCAAAGGTCATGTAAAGATCACGACGTGCGCGTCAAAATTTTAAAATGCTCAAAATCACCTTTTGACCCAAACAGAGTACGAATCAGGTCATTTTAAGCGTTTCAAAAATTTTTGCGCGCGCACGGTTACGCGCGCGTTTTCGCGCGTAACGGCACTATAAAACATAGGATCGCAATTTCTTTCATATCATTGCACTGATAATATAATTCTGAACAATTTGATACCTTGATCAACCTTCTACGACAAGTAATAAAGGAATTAGCCTCCATCAAATTTTACAGCACGCGCACGCACACTAACCATAGACAATATATGTGCAAAAACATGCCTATACAAAATTCATTATAGCTCTTAAAGTAGTCTGTTGACCCCCATTTTTTTTTCATATTCGAATAGAGTATGGATGGGAGATGTGATTTCATGTCACATTTGACCCGAAATTTTATCATGACGTCATCAAAGTGGCGTCGGAACTCAAAATTCCCATTTTGGTACTTATGACGTCATCTACAATTATGTAGACTTGACTCTGTAAATATCGGTCAATTTTCGCTCAGTTTTCAATATGTTGTAGCTGAGGACATATTCTTTCTAATGTGATGCCTAAATTCACTTTTAAAGGAATGGATCATCCTGAAAAATGGCAAGTTATAGAGGCATGTCATTTTCGCTCATTTTGTGTGCAAACTCTATGGGAAATGACTTTTTCTCAAAACTGTATTTTACATTCCTCTATTTCGCGAGCTATATCTCCATTTCTATTGGTTGGTTTTCTCTGAGCTTGAAGTATGTTGTAGCTGAGATTGTAAGCTATCGCAAATGTGGTCTTCGTTTTCCGATAAGATGCCAGGATCATGCCCGTATTTCACTTGCAAAATTGGATTTGAGATCCTCTTAATTTGCTTGTGTAGAAAGTCTATGGGATACAGTGCAGCTTAATTGGTAAGGCACCAGACTTACTTACATCCTTAAGGTCGAGGGTTCGAACCCAAAATTGGACATAAATTTTTTTTTTTTCAACTTTTCGCAAATGTTCCTTAATCACCATTACAAGGTATATTAGTTCAAATATCGCACAATAAAGTAGGTTAAAATCGTTTTTAATGGGCCTATAACATGTACAATGTGTATCGCCTACACCTACATGTATTTCACATATTCTCATTTCCCTCTTTTCAAGAGTATTCAACATGTTCTTTTCGTAATAAAAGTTAAGTTTTCAATATGAGCATCGTATTGATCTCAATATACATGGTGATTGTATTCGTGATCATGAAAATCAGAGACAGATCACCTAATTCGTCCTCCTGACGAATTAAAATTCTAGTTTAAACATAAAATTAATCAATAATCATAAGGAATATATACTTGTCTGGATTTGCTTATGCACAATATATATGTTGACTTTTGTTCTACATACACACATTATTTCAGTATATCTGTGTGTGTCCTGCAGGTTGCTTGTCTCTTTGAACATATTTTCTTCCTTGCTTAATATATTTTCATTGTTTGTACTTTTTAATATATGTATGTATTTGTTACTTGTATGCATGGTCCCCAAGAAAAACAGTGCTTAGTCCACTGATGGGGTTACCCTGGGTAAACAAAACGAAATAAAATAAATAAATAAACAGTACAAACGGAATAAAAAAGGACATATGTTGAAATAAAAGACTAATTGTTATGACGACCGTATAAGGAAATGTTACCACTCCTAACTCCATTCCTTGATACTCATTGAGAATAACAAACAACCCAGAGGCCCACAATGTAATGTCACGTTTTACTTAGACCAAGGTCATATCTGTGCTAATACTGTGCGAAACTAAAATGCCAACAAAAAAATTATATTGTATGTTTCTTTCTATATGTTTACTGTGATCAATCCTCATACTTAAATGGTAAAAAACCATCATAGACAGACAATCATATCACACCTGAGTTTAGAATACTTGCCAATCACTTTATATCTGAATATCTGCCTCTATCTAAACAACACATCAAAATGCCCAAACAATTGATTTAATGTTAACCAACACACTTACCAAACTGATTTAGATTAAGTTTCTTCCATAGGGTACCACCTGGACAGCGTTGAGTGATGTTCATCCTGACATAGATATCCCAGTTAGTTGATAGAGCCCAGACAGAGTCTGATGTAGCTCCTATGTACTCAAATACAACATGGTCAGGTGATTGTACCATGTTAGGTTTACGGTTCTCTGGAGAGAAGCAGAAGATCTCTCCACTAGTTTGCAGTGCCCAAATCATACCTACAAAAAAAGTGATGAATTCATATATGCAATCTCTATTTTTTTATTCATATCACATATACAAACATCAAGTTAGCTAAAACACCCTACGATGTAAATTCTAAATTGGAACTCTGAGAATATTAGCTTTAGTGTGCTTAACTGAGTAGAATATTGACACAATTCTATCATTAAAAAGATCAAGCTTATGTGGCATTTAAAGGAAAAGGAAAGAGCACAAGAAGATAGAAATTGAATTAAATTTTCTAAAGTAATCCATCTCAAAATGGTTCTAACAGGGGGAATATAATCAGAAAATAAATCAAGACAAGACAAGCCTTACCACTGGGTCCATAAGATGGTGAAGCACAAACACATTTCCATGTAGCCGATGCTGCCAGACCAACAGGGTTGGAAAGCTCCCATCGAGATCCTTCAAAAGACAAGTAAAAAATGTTTCTATTTACTGCATGCCAATGCTTTCAATTCTACAAAAGTTCAAAATCTAATTCAAATTTGGTGCTAATTGGTTGGTTAATGAGTAGATAAATCAAGATGGGATTCTCCTCATGAATTGGGAGTGTGAACATCTATAAATTTCACCTCAGCTTTTCTTCTTTCTTTTTATCTCTTTTGCTAGGAATGAGAGCCACCCTCTCATTTTCTTCTTCAAATCCTCTCAATTCTCAAGTGCTACCGATCCCCTTCCTACATGCAGTATGGTCTTATTGTAATATGAGCTACACACTCAGAAACTTACTGGCCCTTATTCTCAAAAGAGGTTTCAATTGTACCATGGTACAAAACCATGGACTATTCAGATTTATTTAATTAACGCTTCATTTTAAGTGCACTATGCAGAAAGCGCGCATTTAATTGGACTTAACTTTGTGTACGCGATGAAATAAGCATAATTATATTAGTCCATGGTTTTGTACCATGGTACAATTTAAACCTCTTTTGAGAATACGGGCCATTGAGTTTGGAGTACGAGAGGTTTTTCTCCACTCTCCTACTCGTAACCACCCTCTACCTGTCATACGTCCCTTCCCCACTTTTCAGTAAAAAAAATCATTTTTCTTGCCTTTCTTTTTGTTTTCCTCTGGTATTATGTAAACAGTTCAATCTTAAGAAGGGCAATTCAGTAAAAAAAAGTCAACTTTTCCTATATCCAACTCCCAATTTCTCCATTTATTTGATAAGTCACTTCATGATCTGTACAAGTACTGCTGATTTTCATAAGAATTAGCTAACAGAGACAAATGATTTCAGAAGATCCCACATACAGGTAATTTTCATGGAATTGCCTAGATAAATGTTGACTGAACCCTCATCATTTCTTTGATCATTCTGTCATGACGATTCAATTCCACATCCTAACAGTCACACTTACCAAGTAGGTTACCCCTTGACACATGCAGTGTGGTCTTATAGTGATAGGAGCTACACACCCACACACTTGATGAGTTAGCAGCAATGGCTGTAGCTTTGTAACATTGTTTCTTGAGCCAGTTGACCACTCTGTCCACTTTGGTTGCCGACCCTGCCATGTTGACCATCATACGCAGGACATTGGGATCCTCCATTAGGTACTCACTCATACACACCTAAGACAAAAAACAGACTCTTTCATCATCCTCATTATCTAAATCAATATCATATTCATAATCAACATCAAAATCAATATCATCATCACAATTATCATCTTTAACATCACCAAGATCAACATTATAAACATAAATATTGCCATTAACATCATCATCATCACCACAACCATCACCATTAGTAGCAGCAGCAGCAGTAGCAAAAAAATATCATCATCAACATCATTGTCATCATCATCATCACCACCACCATCATCACCACCACTACCATCATCATCACCATCATCATCAACAACATCATAATCATCATCACAACCATCAGCACAGCCATAAAGCGAAACATCCTGAATATATTTCCAACATCACCTGCCACCATTTTTGGTCATCCCCCATTGGTTTGTCAACTGTAACTCCTGTCCTGAACCACACCATACCATCATGATCTATGGCCCAGCCAGTGTTCCTTGAGTCTAGAGCTATACACACCATCTGCAAGTGCCTGGTCCATTATATAGAAGAGACAGGGGGAAAAGACAGAGACAGACAGACAACAAACCAAAGACACCACATAGGTAGGGACACGAGGAGGAACAGGGAAGAAGGATGAGATTTCACATGGGAAAGTGGTAAAGGAGAGTAGCAATGATGAAGAAACATTAAAGACACAAAAAGGAAGGACAGAAAATTGGCAATACAAGCAAAATACATGTATATTTTAGAAGATGATGGGAAAAGAAATGAAAAATATATTAAGAATGGGAAATGATAATGAATGTTGATTAAAAGCACTTTGACTCAAAAAGAAATTTGTAAGTTACAAACTTAAAGCTTTTAAAATCTTATTGAAATAGAAATTAGGTAAATTTTGGTCCATTTTGAAATTTTGGAATCAACATGACTTTGCCAATCTTGCTAATGAACTGACTTCTGTGCCATTGTATAAAGCAAAAGTAAATTACTGAGCATCTTACAGTATTATATACCAGTATTATATCTTAATTAGGAAGGGCCATATGTGCCAAATATTCACAGGAAACTAGAGGCATTACTTACTCATCATCGGGTAGTTCCATCCAGTTCTGACCTTGTGGTTTCCTAGAAGTGATTCCTGCTCTGTACACCACCTTGTGTGATGCTGTCCTTGCCCACACAACACCACTGTTAGCTGCAATCTGCAGAACATGGACATTGCTGTCAATGAAGGTGTCCTTGGTGTAAGGTTTGTCTCGGCTGATTCCCTTATGAACACACAGCTGTCCATTGTTCTTGATGATCCATGCAATATTCTCATCAAGACAAACGTGGGAAACATCCTTGGAGACATCAATCCACCGGATACCAACATGACTGCGCTGGGTGATTGCTGCACTTGAGCAGGCATGGCTGGTTTTAGGATTCACACGCCATACTATACTTCCAGATGGGGACACAGCAAGCAAGCGGCAGTGTGCATCTTTCAGCTTGCTCCATTTACAGGCTATAGCCGATGAAAGACTGTGATGAGCTCTATCACGGTTGTCCACATACCATATGTGACGTTCAGATGCTATGAGCTGGTATATATAGTTTGGTGTGGTACATTGCATCCAGCTGCCAGCAAGCTTCTGCTGTATGCTGTCTGGCAAAGAAGATTCTCCTCCCTCTCCTTCATCAGATTCTTGACTTTCTGTCTCTGAGTTGTCACTATGAGAGGCTTCCTTTGAGTCATCTTTACGGACAGCCTCTGGAGGATCCTCAATATAAATAGATTCTTTCATCATAATCACAGTCTGTCTATACTTGGAATAGATATCTTCAAACTCTGATGTTGGTCTTGAACCTGCTGCAGATTGTCTAACAACATTATTGAGGAGCATGTGTTTCTTTCTTGGTGGCAAGACTGGCAGAGGAGATACATAATCATCATATTCTTGAGCTGCTGCTGGAGAAAGTGGACGTGGAGAGGTGGTTGGACTTGGCTGTTTATCTTCCTCAGGGACTTTATTATAGTTAAAATCCTCCATTATAACACCTAACCTTCTTGCCTGTCTCCCTTCTTCTTCCTCTGCAGACATTCGACGTGGTGACCTTGGTGATCTGGGACTAAGAATAGGGGACAATTCATCACCATCTTTCTTAGGTGGCATATCATTAGAGTTCAAAGACCTTGGTAAACTTATGCTCAATCCAGTCCCTGCCAATCTATGACCATTCATTGGGTATCCTGACTCTGAAGGATTATTTGCCGTATCAATTCTGTATTCATTCCGAGGTGTCTCTAATTCCAGAGAATTCTCAACATTGTTAGCTTTTACAAGTTCATCAGTATTGGATCTTAGTGACAAAGGCGGTGTGTAGATGCTAAGCTTTGGAGAAGATACAGCAGGTGATAATTTCCCTGATTTATCATCCTTCATTACATCTGGACCAAGTAATCTCTCTTCAGGGTGATCAATGTCAGATCCTTGATCACCTTTCTTGCCAGTACCTTCCACTACACCATTCCCCCCAGATGTATCAACCACATCAACAGGAAATGCTCTTAATCTTTCTGCAACTGCCTCTGGATCAACCCCTGATCTTAAAGATACTTCTCTTTCCTCTCCTTCCTGAATAGATCCTAACTTTGGTGTTACACGAGGACTGGAACTAGGAGTTGGTGGATCGCCATCAAGAACTTTACCTGGAGAAGATATTTGGTCCATCTCAACAACAGATGCAGAACTTTTACTACCTGCAAACAAACAAATGTAAACAAAATGAAGAAGAAGATTTACAAAAGCAGGTGTATTCAACATACCATAACTTTGGACATGTCCAGGAACAAGTGCATTTGCACTGCTATAAGTGGTCAAATCAAGTTAGAAGTAATGCCATTATCTACAGAATTTATTTCTACTCAAAAACAGGGAATGAATGAATTTGCATTTTTGTGATATAGCATTATTTGGAGGTCATTCTTAATAAAAATACATCATATTAATTTGAAGAATTATACATCCAAAATAAATCAGTGGTAAAAAAGCACCATTGATTTGTGAAAACATGCTATAAAAACAGTACTCTCTTTATTTGCTTTGAAATATGGAAAGTTCATCTCCAATTAGTATCCTCTAAAATAATTCAGTTTTGTAACACTTGCAGAAAATTTGAGGACTATGTAAATGATTCAAAATTCACACTGACACAGAACAGAGGCATGAAAAATTAATAATACATAAATGAAATAAATAAAGGTGGTTACCTTTAACTGTCTTTTTCTTCTTCTTTGTTTTTGACTTTGGCTTTGATTGGAACACAATGCTATCCGAATAACCACCGTCAATGTTCTCAAAAGTGTCCTGGGAAGTCTTTGATGCATAAGATTGTCTCTTGCTTAGATTCTCAATGACCTTTGCTGATTGGTCCTCTTCAGGGTCCTCAGTGATTACAATAGAAACCCTATCAGCAGCAATGTGTTTTCTCCCTTTCAGAGCAGTTACTTCAATAGCACTGTTAAAGGATTCTTTAGGATCATCACTGGTAACTGCTAAATTCTCATCCTCTGCTGACGTTGTGTCTTCCTTGCTAGGTTCATCCGCTTCAGTCTGGCTGACACCATTAGCACTTGCTTCTTTCACATGAGAGTTTGATCTACTCCTAACTTCAACTTCATGTCCACTGAAGGAGTTGGCAGGACTTCTGAACGGAGCAGTAGGAGATGATGGGGATCGCTCACCACTCATGTTGCTTGAGTTTATGACAGAGACCATCAATCGTTCTGACAGCATGGCTTCAGGGGTCCCAGGATCGGAGCTCTGCTGCTCACCATCGTTGATAGATGATCTATCACTCTTAATGCTAACAGTGTCTTCAGACTTCTCAGGGATGGGAAGATTCAACTTAAACGAACGCTCAATATTCCTCTCCATTTTATTCTTGGTTTCAGCAGCTTTGTCGGCCAGGTCATCTGCTGCTTTGCTGAGAAAACCTCGCATGGAACTGAACTTGTTCTTTAATCTAGTAGAGGTCATCCTATCTGAGGACACTGTGGCACTAGGAATCAAGGTCATCTGGGAAGAGTTACCAGTAACTGTCAGCTTGGTGATTTGGATTTTACCAAAATCCTTTTCTGATTTAGATGGTTCTACAAAAAGGAAAATATAGAAAGATATTAATTAATTAGCCTAATCAATAAGTCAATGTATTGTGAAACATCAATATAATCATATCTAGTACAAATTTACTTAACAAACAAGAGCAATCGGCTGTGATATTCAACATCTAAAATAAAAGCAAATGCATACCAAATTAATAATCATACACAAAATATCTGAACAAACTGATGGTGTTGTCTTAGTTTGCAATCCCTTGTAAACAATTGTGTTTATTTTGCTCAACATTTCAGCTGAAAGTACTAAGATTAAAGATCCATTATTAGTCAATCTTTTTGATTGACTTACCTCTGGTTAGAGTCATTTCAGGAGCAGTAGCAATGCGGACCAGGCATCGCTCACATCCCTTCCTCAAGGCAAAGATTTCATGTCTGGTCACAGCAACCGACACCAAGTTTCCAAGCTCACCAAAATTACTCCCGACAACCAGGGCACCCTCTGGTCCAAAGGGCTGTAGGATAACAATAGCTGAGAGAGACCAGCTCACCAGAAGGCCATCACTGAATGGAAGGAGGACGCCAAGCTGAAGATCAGTAGGTGGTGGGATTATTTCTGGTGGGGTATCTGGAAGCAGTTGAATCAATGGATGCTCCTTGCTGATGAGGTCTTTGAACATGATGGTTTCCAGGACAGTACCTTCAGTATTGGTGTGCCAGAGTCTCCAGCCAGGTCTAGAGACATAGGTGGTAGCATCGCTGGGTTTGCACAGGCCTGGAACAAAGTGGGCACCATAGCTTCCAGTACTGCAAGATAAATAAAAGGAAATACTATGTTTGTCTTATATTAGATATTTTATATAGCAAATTAATGCACATAATATTCTGAGTTAGGGCACCATGTCAAAAGTACAAGAAGAAATCATGCAATACCAATCCTCACATTACATAGAGAAAATGGGGAATGGTGGAGAGCTGCAATGAAAATACATATAGGCCTGAATTCACAAAGATGGTTTTGAAAAACCATGGTTGAATCCATGGTTTTATGCAGATTTCCTGTATAAATTACGCTTAATTTAGCGCGTATCGGGCACGTGTATAAAAAATTCCAATGCTGATACACGCTTTTGTCAGTGCGCCAAATAGATACCTGTTACCACGGTTAGATACGCTATTTTATTCATGAGTCCACTGTTTGAAGAGTTGACTCATTAATTCAAAACAGTGGACTCATGAATAAAATAGTGTGGATAACCACGGCAACAGGTGTCAATATGGCGCACTGTGACAAAAGCGCGCATCAGCATTGGACATTTTTTATATTTACCGGTACGCGGTAAAATAAGCATGATTTATACAGGAAATCTGCATAAACCATGGACTCAACCGTCGGTTTTCGAGACCACCCTTGTGGATTTGGGCCATAGTGTTTTCATCATGGGCATCCTGCTAGACAAGTTGCCTAATCACAGCTAAACAGCAACACCAAAAGTAAGATTTGCATGTTTAAGCAAGATGTACTTCCATAAACAAATTGGAAAAATAAATCTATGAATGCTTCCATTTAAAGCACACCCTAGCCAGATGCGCTACTTCACCTAAATTTAACTTTTCGAGAAATATAACATATAGAGGTACAATGTACATGAAAATGAATGATCAGCAAATAAGACTTTTTTTAATTTGCAAAGCTTTCACGGTAATAATGACATGGAGAGAGATATTGGTACAAAGAAAAAGTAGATTAAATTTAAAGGTCAAGTCCACCCCAGAAAAATGTTGATTTGAATCAATAGAGAAAAATCAGACAAGCACAATGCTGAAAATTTCATCAAAATCGGATGTAAAATAAGAAAGTTATGACATTTCAAAGTTTCGCTTATTTTCAACAAAATAGTTATATGAACGAGCCAGTTACATCCAAATGAGAGAGTCGATGATGTCACTCACTCACTATTTCTTTTGTTTTTTATTGTTTGAATTATACAATATTTCAATTTTTACGAATTTGACGATTAGGACCTCCTTGCCTGAAGCACAAAATGTTAAAATAATGGAATTCCATGTGTTCAGGGAGGAATGAAACTTCATTTCACATGACAATGACGAGAAAATAAAAATATTTCGTATTTCATATAATAAATTACAAAAGAAATAGTGAGTGAGTGACATCATTGACTCTCTCATTTGGATGTAACTGGCTCGTTCATATAACTATTTTGTTGAAAATAAGCGAAATTTAAAAATGCCATAACTTTCTTATTTTACATCCGATTTTGATGAAATTTTCAGTGTTATGCTTGTTGAATTTTTCTCTTTTTATTCAAATCAAGTTTCTGTTGGGGTGGACTTGTCCTTTAAAATGATTATATGTTGTCATCACAAAAATGTCAGAATTACACAACACAACCACACTCCATCCAAGGACCCATTTCTTATCAAGATACTGAAACTAAGCATGGCATGAACTGCGTTTTAATTGCAAATAGAGTGAAGGAGCGCATTTCCTGTTTATCATATTTCAAAAATTAAAGCCGATCTATTAAGATTTGGTAAATATTCCATAATGTGATTTTTACAATTATTATTAAAATCCTACAAAAGAAATTTGTAGTGACTCATAATCAATTATTAGTTGATTCTTTGAATGTTACATGAAGATATTTAGCACCATCTCTTGGTTAATACTTTTATTTCTACAGTACCTCTATAAAGGCATTTTGAATGCTTTTCTTACAAATTTAGTGATTGAATTTATGAAGCCGTTATAAGGTTTAATATGTCATTTAATTTTCAGCTCATTCTATGCTTAAGGGTTTTTATTTTTATCAAAATCAGGGGATTTACCCAAACTTAAGAGGGGCTTTAAGTTTAAGGAAACAAATGTGCAGCAAAACATTGCTATGGCCATTAGGAAATATGTGATCAATTTCACATGATTTCAGATACATGTATATAGTACTGACAGTCATATTGATAATCCTGAATTTAGTGAAATCCTTGGATTAAATCAGGAAATTACATTATCTGTCAGAATTTGTATAAACAATGTATGTTTATATAGAAAACCCTTGTTCTGTCAAATGGTTTGATTACATACCTAATAATTATCTTACTGTGATTGAAAACCACAATGTTATGAATGTAAGCAGAAAATTGTTGGAGTGACAAGTTCAAGTGTTAGAACAGGTGATTCAAATCAAACTTATCTATCTCAAGTCAAATTTGATTTGAATCTATTATAACAGGTCAGACCCAGTATGGTAAGGTCCATCAAGTCTGCGCAATCCCTTTTGTCAGTGTGCGCGCGTATCTGCGCAATTATAGAAAAAGATACGCAACTAATATAAACTTGACACCTAGTACCTGCAATACATGGACAGATATTCATTTAAAATTCTGACTCAGAATGTTAGATAAAAGATAAATTTTGGGCATTTCATGTGACAGCATCGAAATGTAGCCCTTCTCACCAAAATCACTGAATCAAGTGTAAAGTGAGTGGTTGCGCAGACATGGGGCACCATTTTTTTTTCAATCTGAAAATGACTAGCCAAGATTTTCCAAGAAAATCATATAATATTTCTTTCAAATTTTTATGAGATTTTTGGCACACTTACTCATAACAATGTAAGGAATATATCAAGTAAATTTTTTGTGAATTAAACAGAAATTCATGTATGTTAAATCTTAAGTGAAATAGTTACATGTCTCGTCATATATTACACATCAAAGGAAGTCAAGGCAATTCACAAACAAGCAAGCAAACTATTACAAATATTTCTAACAGATTCACTCATGTGTGGAATTGACTAATGGCATTACATTGCTGTAATGTAATCTTTTTTATCAGCAGTTTTAAACATGATGTCTGGTCTTTCTTGCATTGGAGACAAATGAAGAGAGTACAGAAGAGGCATGAGATAAATATTTCATAAATTTGAAGGAACGATATATATATATAAAAATAATAAAACATTTGAGCATTGATATATATCAACAATGAAGGACACATATATCTTTTGCAAAGTCTAGAACTGATTATAAATGCAGTAGTTGAACAAAAATTAATGCCATGCTAGTTACATGTATATTGGGAAATTTTGTAAATGATGATTCAGTTTCACAAATAAATAAATACTTAAACTTTGTCATATAAGAAGATAAAAGTGATGCAATATTAAATTGCAATATTAAATTGTTTTTACTGTTGCTATTTACTATTTAAAATAAATGTCCATTTCCGAAATGTTGGTTACATAGAATGAGGCAAAGTTTCTGTATAAGACTAAAAGATCTATTCATGAAGTTGAAACATTTTTATGGAATAAGTCGATTTATCTACATACAAATTTGTATTAAAATTAGATTGTTTTTGTTGTATTCACAAATTGTAATTTGAGTTTTATTTCATTTGTAAATTTTAACAGTATAATTTGGTAGATGTTTGTAATAGTGGAATTGTAAACATGTGACCTGCCACCTCTAAAGCAACAATAAGTCACCAGGGAAGGTTCCCTGTGATTGGCTAAAATAGTATCTTGGTCTTCAAAAAGTTTAACTTAAAAAATTAGCTTTCTGAATGAATAATTTTTCTTCTTTATACTGTCAACATTGTAAAGTTAAATAAAAGACCAGGTGCAAGAGTTTCTTTGAGACCATATTTTGGGGGGACTAAGTTGAAGTTTCACAGAGATTGCATAGTGTGCTTATCTCATGTCTGATCAAACCCTACTTGAACATCAAAACTTGTGCTTTTTCAGGCTCAATGGAAAGCTTAAAATTCACTTTTGGCAACTTATTGTTTGTTTTGGTGTGGCTGGTCACAAATGATAATACAATGAGCCATAATGTATATTTAAGCACATTAACGAACAGCAAAATTAACACATTTGATATTTTGATAATTATTCCACCATAACGCAACATACCTGATCCAATGAAAACTCATCCTTGACAATGCTTCTGATACTTTCCTAAATATGTCGTGTTCATGAGTAGGTAAATTAGACTGAGCTACTTATTCTACTTATTCCAGATGTAATTACTATGCAAATTTTCACAAATACATGTCAACTTTGGAATAATGTGACAAGTGCAAAATCATAATAGCCAACTTTTCAAACAAATAGTACATCTGCAGAAGTGTAGTTACAGATACAGACTCAAAGAATATAAACAAGTACCGGACATGGTATGCCATTAGGTATTAATATTTTCATCTAAATGACGGGAAGCACACTTTTTGTGGTACTTATGATAGACAGTTCCACAGTGTGTGTGTATTATCACCATCATAACTGGAAAAACATCTTTGTTGAACCATATTTGGAAAGGGCCAAAGTAATGGTTTAATTGATTTTCATCAAGATTCAAGAAGAAATTATACTTCACTTTTGTCCGGGGGGGGGGGGGGGTCAAGACCACCCTTTTAAGGTATTATTTGGAACATTCCTGATATATTTTCTTGGTGATGTTTAACCCTAAAAAGACTGGGGGGGCTGATTCAGCCCCCCCTCAACATTTTTCGCGATAAATCTGCTGCGCAAAATTTTTTGACCGCGTCGCTCGCTGACTTTTTACTTTCAAGTCTCGCGCAACTTTTGAGACCAAAATTGTGACCTCCGGGTACGCGGTTCGGAAATTACGCAACATTTTGTAAGTGCATGCAGACCCAAAATTACTCAAAAACGTGAATTTGTGTACAAATCCAATGCAAATAGTGTTTTTAGCCAAAATTCATAAATGTATCATTATTTTTCCTTTTACTGCTTAAAATCAATTAATTTAATTTTTTTATGGTTAAAATGAAGTCCCCGACAATTTCCATTGAAAAAACAATATAAGACAAAAAGTCGAAAACCAAAAAAATACATAAGAAATTTAGAAAACAATAGAATACATTAGAAAATAAATGTGATGTTGAATTTTTAAAAAAATAAATTTGATCAGGTGCCTATCTAGAGTATGTGAAACAAAAATCAGCATTTCAGGGGCATTATTTATAAATTAGAATGATTTTACCCATAAATTAGCATAATTAATGAAACATGAGATTTTTTGCAGAATATGATGTTATAGTTTTGTAGATAATGCCATGGGTAACGCGTGTGCCAATTTTCGTCTCGATCGCACGATCGACGGCCGAGATCATAAGGGGGGCTGAATCAGCCCCCCCCCAGTCTTCTTAGGCGTCGAAATAGCCCAGTCTATTTAGGGTTTAAAAAAGGTGAAATTATCTCCCTAAACACTAATGATCTTCTTGCGACATGTAGTGTGATTGCATTATAATGACATTGGTTATGACATCAAACTGTACTTACGACTTCCTAGGTTTCTGTCCAACCTGTACTATCTTATTATCTTCCTCTGGTGTACAGATAATAGTTCGTGCGGTTGTTGAAACAAGAAGTTTTTTGTGAGCATAGCTGAGCTGTACCACTGCTTCCTCTTCTGTTACCACGCATGACGCTTGGCATTGATTCTAGGAAATAGACAAGGACTGTATATGATCATCACAAACAATACACGAATTAACTTCAAAGTACCATTGGAAAAAATATGTATGTGAAAACTTTTTTAATGATAAATTTTATACCATTGATAATAAGGTAAATGTGAAAACGTCTTAATTAAAATAATAAATTAAAAATAATTCCTGTGACAACAACAACTACTGATAATCTTCATATTTGAAGGTCATTCGAAGTAAATCTAAATCCCTTTATGCTGCAGGTTAATCATAATATATTATATTCTAGAACACAAAATAAAGACACATTAAACAAATGATTGTTCAACATAATTTACAAATCTTTCTAGAAGTTGAATGCAAATTATCTGAAATTCATTGTGATAGGGCTTCTACTTTATATTCTAGGATTTACATGGTACCAATAATATTCAGAGCCACCCGCGGCAAAATTCTACTCACAATGTCCATGGAATCAAAAGTGACCACACAAAAATTATCAGAGACAATTCTTGTTAGGATGTCTCTTGGTTGCAAAGCAGTTTCAATCAAATTCTTTTTTAAAAAATTGAAAATGAATGAAAATCGTTCAAAATGCACTGCCACAAATTTATCTGGTAACTTGGGACAAAAACTAAAAAGAGAAATTATGTAATTCAAAGGCAGGAATTTTGTAGTGGCATATATGAAGACAACAAACATTGGTGAGCATGTGTGAATAGTTACCTCATAGAAATCTAGAGTTGTCTGTATGACTCTACCCTGATTGTCTCCAGTGAATAATTTCATACCATTACTACTCCATTCAATACATGTTACTGGCTTGGTGTCATGTAAGTTCTCTATTACAAACTTCTTAGCCTGGAAGAAGGAAAATCATTCAGAGATTATATTGATTGATAGTTATTATGAGAGAACAGAATAAAGTACAATATATAAATACATGACATATCAATAACAAGGAGAGAGAGACAGAATGAGAAACAACAGTCTAGAAAATCTTGACTTGAAAAGGGGAAATTGTGTTAGAAAAGAGAGAAAAAATGAGAAAATAGGACAAAGGGAATAAAGAATCAAGACACTATGTTAGAAAAGAGAGAAAAAATGAGAAAATAGGACAAAGGGAATAAAGAATCAAGACACTATGAAAGACTGTAATTCACACAATGTGAAATATATCAAACTTCAAATAAATGTGCAACAGGGATAGAGAGGGAAGAGTGCAATAGTTAGGAGCGCCTCTGGCAGTCTTGCCTGCATTATGTGATTCGATATAACCAGTAGCGTATGCAGGATTTTTGAAAGGGGGGGTTCATGCTGAATGAAAAAATGACAAGCACCACCCCCCCCCAAAAAAAAAGTCTTCACCAAAAAGTGGAGGTCATTTCGTACCCCAAAAATTGGACAAGCAAAAAAAAAGGGGGTACCCAAAAAAATGAAGGGGGGGGGGTTGAACCCCCATAACCCCCGCCCCCTTTGTACGCAACTGGATACCAGATTGATGCTGATTTTGAAAACAGCTATTGAATAATTATTCACAAAAGAAAACATTCATATTAATAAAATACTACTGTATGTCCATTGACCCTTATGTCTATTTTTCATGAACTACATGTAGATAATAATAATAATAATAGCTGGATTTATAAAGTGCTTTTTGCCTGAGGATACAAAGCACTGCTATTATTACCCTGGCTTTAGCTCGAGCTGCTATCACCGGCGCTCAGTGCCGTAAGGAAATAATCCTACCGGGTACCCATTCACCTCACCTGGGTCGAGTGCAGCACAAAGTGGATAAATTTCTTGCTGAAGGAAAACACGCCATGGCTAGGATTAGAACCCACGTCCATCTGTTTTAAAGGCGAGAGTCAGAACCACTAGATCCATAAACTGTCTAAGTTATGCCAATTCAACAAATACCCCCAACATGGCCAAAGTTCATTGACCTTAAATGACCTTTGATCTTGGCCATGTGACCTGAAATGCGCACAGGATATTCAGGGATATATGGTTGCTCTTTTGTCCAATTTTCATGAACTAGATCCATAAAGTTTTAAAGTTTTGATGACAATTCCACAAATACCCCAAACATTACCAAAATCCATTGACCCGAAGTGACCTTTGACCTTGTTCATGTGACCGGAAACTCACAAAGGATGTTCAGGGATACATGTACATGATTGATGTCAAAGTTTCATGACCTAGATAAAAAAATACCCCCACATGGCCAAAGTTTGCTGATCTTAAGTGACCTTCAACATGTGACCTGAAACTCAGGCAGGATGTTCAGTAATATTTGATTACTCTTATGGCCAAGTTACTATTTAAGTTATGATGACATTTCAAAAACTTAACCTTGGTTAAGATTTCAATGTTGACGATGTTGGCACCTACATGTATAGTCTCGCTCTGCTATACAGGCACGACAAAATGAAATTAGAATCAAAAGTAGGAAGTATTAGCAATTATATCACTTTTAGTATCACATGGTTCAAATCAATGTGATACAAAACAGTCAGATTGACATTGTGATCTAAACATCACACATACAGGTGAAGGATTATGAGACAAAGATAAAAATATTTCAAAAAAAATTCATACAAAAAAAATTGTATAAAATCATGGAATGAACACTGTTTACATACAACATGTTGCATGTTTACACACAGCATGTTAATGTACTGTATGTAACCGTAAAAGTAATTATAGTTTTTGCAATTTCCCCATCATCAAAGCATCATAGAAACCTGATTATTCTGATATTAAGAAAAGGGTCATGCCAGATAGCACTATCTCCTTTCCAGAAAATAGCTAGATAAAATTTACAATAGACTAAATTAGACATTGGACTTTTGCCCCTCCTGAATAACATTTCTCCAATACATAAGAGTTCTCGCATAAAGGTTGTGAAATGAGAGACTGAAACACAAGTACACCGATAATTATCAGCATAGTCAGGCATGTGAATTCTAAGCTTGTTTTGCTTTATATTTCTCAGCAACTACTCATTTTCTACCAGAATAAATTTGCTTCTTTTTTAATTTATAAACATGTAAGCAAATACTTGGGCAGACAATTTATCAGATTTGGATCAAACCCATTACGTGATTGCTACCAAATGTTTGACATTTAAAGTCAGAATGAACTTTAATTCAAATCATTGCTATCTTATCATACTACAGGTGTGATTGCTCAGAATATACTTCTACCAAATTGGGTGAAGGGTACATGTACATGTAGGTTTGGGGAATCACACAAACACTCTGGCATCTACTGAATGCAATCATACCTGTACCAAAGTATGTACAAGTATTACAGCTCATAGCATTCTTTTTCACCTCTTTAGTTTCCTCTTTACAGTTATGACTTCATCAGGAAAGGGACTTTGGACTTTCTATACCACTTCTCAGGTATTAATAGTCTCACATGATCGTAAGCTTACTACATGTACATGTAATACATGATCTTATACACTGTTATCTCTATAAGTTATAGATATTGCAAAGGTTCAGCTTTTTATCAATCTTCATTTGTTAACTTTATTCATGACATTTTATTACTTCATTGAACATGTTCTTAGATAGTGTGTAATCCAAATGACATTGAGCAACATGTGAGATGCATCTTAAATGATTGAAAATTCAATTCACTCATAAATCCTAAATAAAATTCAATAAAGCCAATGACAAAAGCTACATTCAACATATTTTCAAATTAAAAAACAAAACAAAAACCTTTTACAAAAGTGAACATTTTGCCTACCAAACTGAAAATGTATTCAGAAAACGTACCAGGTAATGGGCAAAATATTTTTTTTAAACAATAGTATCAGGTTCATGAAATATTTCTTTCATTTCAGAGTAGTAAAATGTCCAATACTCTTAGTGATCCGATTTACTTACTCTTCTTTCCTTTATACATGTAAGAGCTTCAAACTATTTCAGTAAACATGCTTCCAGATATTCTACAACATGAAAGTTACACTCTATATACATACACTGTACATATATAAACCTGAATCTTAATGTAATCTTAGGCAGTTTATCTTGAAAGTTTCCACCTCTGCAAATTTCCATGGCTGCTCATGATGGTAGAGAATGACGTAATCTGTGCAGCTGCATTGGTAAATTTCACTGAATTCATATATTTTTATTTTATATGAATTAATTATGCTAATTTATTCATGAAATCACACTTTTTGCTCTGATTTACTAAATAAAGCTCCTAGAATGCTATTTTTTGGTGAAAATATTCTTTAAAGCATTCCTAACAATTGTGAATGAAAAAAATTCTGGTACCAAGACCAATTTCTTATGTATATTATTTTTTTATTTTTTATTATGTATTTCTTTGTTTTTTACTGTTTGTTTTTTTTATTGTTTTTTTCAATGGAAATCGTTCAGACCTACATGTAATTCTGATCATAAACAAGGCAAAATGAATTAAGTTTAATCAGTAAAAGTAGAAATAATGATACATTTATAAATTTTGGCTAAATACACAACTTGCATTGGATTTGTACATGAAATCGCGTTTATGAGCAATTTTGAGTCTGACATGCACTTACATACATAATAATGCGTTATGTCGTAACCGCGTACCAGGGCGTCACGAATTTGGTCTCAAAATTTGCGCGAGACTTGAAAGTAAAAAGTCTGTGAGTGGTGAGGTCAAAATATTTTGCGCAGCAGATATATCGTGAAAATTGTCGAGGGGGGGCCATAATGGCCCCCCCCCCGGGAGAATTGGGGTTAATACAGAGCATGTGCTGTAGATCCAGAGGATAAGGTGGGTGGGGTCATATTTACCTGTACAGAGTGCCCATGAGATCTTGATGGAAGAAGAAATATCTCAACATGTCCATTAGAAGTACCTACAGCCAACTGATGATCCAAGCATGTCAAAAGCTTTACACTAGTCACATGAGAGTATTTATCCTATAAAGATCAAGACAAGGAAAATACATTTATACAGAAATTCAGAGCCAAGAAAAAATTTAGTTACCAGTCTTACTGTTGTATAGAATTGAGCTGTAATATAACTTCATGATGAATTTTTTGGTTTGTTTTGTTAAAGGTGCCACTGTGCATTCTTGGCTAGGAAAAAACATAACATAGTAACATACAGTATAGAAATGATTATAAAGATACAAGATTTCCTCCCATTCTTACTGTATGTGAATGTCTTACCAAGATGATTCAGTATTACCATCAGTCATTCAATCTCTATCTTTTCAAATTGATCTCAAACCTTGAAATTGATTGAATGATATAGTTGACAAAAACAAAATCTCTCATCTACTTTTTGTATAAAGTATCAAACCACATTATTCTTATGTTATCCAAGCACACCTATCCAATAGTCATTTGTTATATAGCGCTTTTTCTTTTCGGTTTAATACAAAGTCCTTCACACACACTACTCCATGTTTGGGCCACTAAAATAATATTTCAATACCGGTACTTAAAGGACAAGTCCACCCCAACAAAAACTTGATTTGAATAAAAAGAGAAAATTTCAACAAGCATAACACTGAAAATTTCATCAAAATCAGATGTAAAATAAGAAAGTTATGGCATTTTAAATTTTCGCTTCATTTCACAAAACAGTTATATGCACATCTCAGTCGGTATGCAAATGAGGAACTGATGACATCACTCACTCACTATTTCTTTTGTATTTTATTATATGAAATATGAGATATTTTTATAAATCTTGTCATTGTCAGTGGCGGATCCAGAGGGGGGCGCCCCGGGCGCGCGCCCCCCCTATTTTCGCCGGATTTTTTTTTTTTTTTGGATGGTTATATTTACTGGATTGGTACAATGTAGTCAATTTCAAGGGCTAGATCTAGTCAAAACTATATTTTAACTTACGCTCATGGCCTTTGTGTTCGCACAAATGCACCTCTGTCATACTGTATTGCAATATGTAAATTCCGGAATTCCAGGGCGCGCATTGGATATCATTTTTTCCCGAAATTTTGTGTTTTTTGTAACATGCGTTTGTCCGTCTTTATGGCAAATACATGTAAATTGTAAGTAACAGATCGCGGGAGAAAGTGTCAACGATGCGAATGATAATGTCTATCCCCGAGATTATTCTTCACTCAAAGATGAAGCCCTATATCGGGCGCCACGTGCGCAGCATTATCATTCTGCCTTGCATGGTCATGTACGTTTTCACTGTATAGGTCAGACATATTTGCATTTAATGTAAACTAACTTTTACACTTTCTGGTAGATTCAGAGGCATATTATCCAGGGCGCCCCAACTAAGTTTCGCCGAAGCAATCATTCCAACGAATTTATTATCAAGGAGCAAATTTGTATATTCTCAATCACCAGTCGACCCCACTCCGCGTTTGCTGTGTATAGGCAGCTATATGTCAGCGTAAGGAGCGAAGATTTTATGTGACGGGGGGGGGGAGAATAAAAATACTTTCGTGCTGGGGAAAAACGTCCCGAGGACACATTGTGTATTGTTAAAAAGTAGAAATTGTGACATTAACCCCCCCCCCCTTACCCCATTTTTAATGTTTGATAATGGGCAAGTCCAAGAATTCGCGCGCGTTACGTATGGGACATTTCAGAGGCTTCAATGACCTGAAAAATAGTGTTGACTTTGATTAGATTGAATACCCTCATGATGGTAGACATCTAGGAGAAGAATAATCATGGAAAAAATGGTGGCATATGACCTCGACCTTGGCCTTTTATAGAGAAAAGATGGGCCGTTACGTATGGGACGCAGAAAAAAGACAATTTTTAAAACAATTTTTACAAGTTGAGAATTCTCTGAAAGTATTTTATTTGACAACTTGTAACTCAGTGTGATAGAAGTCACAATACTCTAGTATATCTAAGGCAAGTTTCATGTCATAAGCCAAATCCCTTTAATTACAGACTCTAATTAAACAAATTAATGACATGTTACGTATGGGACAGTTACGTATGGGACATTTTGTCCCCATAGAGAATGTACACAATTTCCCCCATAATTAAGAAAATTGAAATAATTTAAAATATGGAAATAACAAAAGAGTTTCTGTCTTTTGAAATGTTCTATTGAGACATATTTGATATGACTGACAAGGAAATTAGCCATTTCCACATTTTTTCCTTGTTTTTCATGGTTTCATGAATTTCTTATGTATTTCTATTGTTTTTTATTTTATTCATATTTTTCCATTTTCACAATTTTTTCGCTTCAATTGTTTTCATTAATCAGTATTCATAACAAATCAGTCTTTAAAAACTAAAGAAAAGGTAAATAATCACTTTTTAGAGCACTCTTGAAATTTGTTTTTCTCCATTCACTTTGTACACAAATCTCCCCATTGACATTGTGTGTAAATGTCCCATACGTAACATGTTGTCCCATACGTAACAATTATTTAATTAACTTTTAATTAAAAAGTAAACTCTATTTTTGAAACTTTTTGGGGTATAACATTTTCATACTTTATAAATTAGAACTTCCCAGAGATGCAACAATACAAGTATTGTATTATGAGAAATAACTTAAAAAAACATCCTCAAAATGTTACGTATGGGACATTCCGCCGGAACCGCCCTTGGACAAGACCTAATTTGCATAATTAATTAGATGACATCACTTCTTTTCCCCCAAAAGTAATAAGATGTTAGGGGGTCCATGTCCAACCTTTGACTAAATCTCACAAGTTTTGTTTTTATTTTCTATGAGTTTTTATAATTGTCCCATACGTAACGTCCATTTTACCAATTATGCAAATTAGGTGCCCCAAATTAGCATAAATATGCATATTATCAAATTTTTCTTAATGAAATTTTAAATTTCAACATATGGGCTTTCTTACCCCACCAAAGATAACTTCTTAAATTAAAGATGAAATTTTGCCTTCTAGGGTGACCTTTTCTTGGACTTGCCCTAATCTATAGGTTTGCTGATTACAATATATCTTTAAAAAAAATTGCAAGCAAAATCGAAAAAAAAATAGTTTTAAAAATATCCCAGAAGAATGCTATTCATGAATCCACTCGGCACTAAAATATAACCTTGCGAACTTTGGGGATTTCACATAATGTATGCGCAAATCGCTGATAGTAAACAATACATAGAGTGCACCAGAAACATCAATACATTGGTCATCGGGCATGGTTCATTGGTTTGTTGGCGCTTAGTACACATTCAGTGGTCCTTCTTCATGTTTTACAAGCGTAAAATCCCCCATTTTCCCAAACCCACGGGCCAATTTGTAAGTCCTAAACATTATTCCTATTCCGTAATCCTAATGCAAAACCATTATCTTGCAACCCAGACCAAAAAAAGTCACAATTTTCTCTAAGATGGTATGAAAAAATGAAATAGAAGTCTGCAGACTAAATAACTATTTACCGCTCCACCATATGAAAAAAAATCATTATCTCTTTTTCAGAAACTAAATTTGTACCAGCGATTACGCAAAAAAAAGAAGATCAACACCACTGAACAGACCTAAACCTAGCTGAAAGCAATCACAACATTGTAATGATGATGAACTAGCAGGGGCGTCGATCCATTTTTCAGATTGGGGGGGCAAAATCATGAATCAATTTTCCAAAGGCGCTCGATCACACACACACACACACACACATATATATATATACATATATATCTCTCCAGCAGATTAATGCGAGCGCGAAGCGCGAGCTGAAATTTTTATATTTCGATCTGAAAAAAAAAGAGTTTAATGGACGTTTTTAATAAAGAACAAGATATATATCCAACAAAAGATTATTGCAAATCGAAGTGGGAGTTCTTTTGAGGTTTAGAACTGAAAACGGGACCATATTTACCTATTTAATCATGGAAATTATGGGTTTTTGTTACAAAAATGATGCGAGCGCGAAGCGCGAGCTGAAATTTTTTGATATTCCAATCTGAAAAGTGGACATTTTGAGCACGATTTTAGACGAAGAACGAGTTGTGTATCTCAATCGCGCTTGCTGATTTCTGTGTAACATTACAATCTTATTTTATTTTTAGCACATGCGGAATTATTGGGGGGGGGGGCAAAATGATATGTTTGCCCCCCCAATATTTTCATTGGTGGGGCGATCGCCCCCCCTGCCCCCCCATAATCGACGCCTCTGTGAACTAGTTAAGTATGCAGTATCTTAACACAATATAATTATGACAAAATGGGAGAATACGGTATTAAATCTAAAGCGGGACATTCTCATAACATTCCTCCAATCGCGCTTACGTGATAATGCATTGTACGGCAAAACTTCCTTGAATTAATTAATCATGCATGTCATAGAAATACATTTGGGTGTGATATTCGTTATTAAATTATTTACTGAAGTATTTCACTTACGAAAAACGTATATAATATGTTGTGGCTATATGCCCACAGAACCTCGAGACTTGCACAGGCAGCAAACGGGATCTATATAGTGCAGAGCTTTAAAAATATATCCCTTATATATTATAGTGTGAGTAATTAAATTCCACTATTTCGTCTGTTCTTCGTTTGTCTTGCAAAAATAAACTTTCCATATTTTCATCTTAAAAAAATAAAAGTCATGATTGAGCTCAAACTTGGCAGGAATAGCTTTGCCCAACAGAAGGCAATCAATACAGTTTACAACATTTACTTTGTTGGTTGGAAAGCTACATGTAGTATACATTGATTCAACATGTAGAAAAAACATCAAATTGGAAGCCTATATGAATTCATGGTCTAAACAAGTTGTAATTTCATAAATGAAAAGCTTACAAAATGCCTTCTGAACTCTGTATACCGAAGACGAGCCTCGGTTTATTTTACATTTTCTGCCACTGATAGTTATAACTTATACAATTATGGACTGGATATCAAAGCTCCTTACATGTATTTTCTAGCATTTTATCATTGACCTTATTTAATTATTTGTGGTATAGTTTTAACAAGTGCTTCGTAAAAATTGATTATCTTATGTTAAAATAAATATAAATACAATTTCATCCTGGCTGGTCATAAGTTAAGATGGCAACGCGATGAGAGACTTTGAACGTAAACAATAAAAATGATGAGAATCCCCTTAAGAAGCATTATATTACTTTGAGGTTGTGCAGAATGACTGGATTATTGAAGATGATTTGAAAATAATACGAGGGAAAAGGTTGATTACCAGAAGATGATGTCGTTTTTTTCTGTAGTTTGATTCTCGTTTGAAACACATAATGTAAATACACAAATGACAATAAACAGAATGGATTATTCGGAACTTATCGATTACAAGTCTCAGTTTCGTATCATTTAAATTTGACGTTTCAATCACACGATGCAAGCAAGTGAAGAGCCTTTGCCAAATGTATGTTTTGAATGACCGCTTATACGGTGTGTGACTGGAAACCAGCTCCTAAATGAGTCAGTATGTGTCTTTTATTCATGAAGTTACAGTGATTTAAGTGTGCATTTTTCTTCTAAAGGTGCTCTCAAAATACGACTTTTGGACATGATTTTTTGAAAAAGTCCTTGCCGTGGGAGGGGGGTATCCCCCCTCCCACACCCTCCCCCCGCTCGGCCGCTTCGCTCCCTCGCCGCTGGCGCCCCCCCTATTTCAAAATCCTGGATCCGCCCCTGATTGTCTTGTGAAATGAAGTTTCATTCCTCCCTGGACACGTGGAATTCCATTATTTTAACATTTTGTGCTTCAGGCAAGGAGGTCCTAATTGTCAAATTCGTAAAAATTGAAATATTGTATAATTCAAACAATAAAAAAAAAGTGAGTGAGTGACATCATCGACTCTCTCATTTGGATGTAACTGGCTCGTTCATATAACTATTTTGTTAAAAATAAGCGAAACTTTGAAATCTCACAACTTTCTTATTTAACATCCGATTTTGATGAAATTTTCAGCATTGTGCTTGTCTGATTTTTCTCTACTGATTCAAATCAACATTTTTCTGAGGTGGACTTTAAGATTGATCAACTGTAACAGTTCCTGCAATTCTGTATTTTAAGAAAGATTCAATCAGTTTTATGAATAATTTATTGATTAAAAATCAATTCATTCATGTAAAATATGAAAGACAGGCACACGCTGGCAAACAATAATTAAGTTTTAATCTGTTTGGAGTGGCCTATCCATAGTTACTTTGAATAATCTAATTTGAATACAACTCTTAATATCACTGGAATTACATAGAATGCATGTATATATTCATCAAAGAATTGATCTGAGTCACACATGTATCTGTATTAAGTTTGTTTGTTTTTCAGCAAGAGATATAAAGGCCAAGGGTATATAGTTCTGCATAAATCATCAGTTCCATGTTCCGTAGATAAGGATTCTCTCTTCATTTATTATAATCAATGACTACACACTTGGTTCATGATGTGTATGTACAGTACATGTATAAATATTGAAGTGTGGCCAAGGCCTATTCACAATCTCATCTCAAGCATACATGTGATACTGAAAGAAATGCTGGTACAGTGCAGTATTTAGACCATTTACATACATTTCATGTCAATTGTCAAAGTGATAAATCCTGGTACATGTACATGCTGCAGCAATATACATGTGTTGTTTGTAACATGAATGCAAATCAGAACAGAATTTATTGATCAATGAAAATTCATTTAAGGGATAAAATTTAAAAAAAAATCAATATCAATTTCTCAGTTCATTAATTGTATTTAGGAGTTGATCAATTGGACAAAGTAATCTGCAATAATTCATTAAAATACTATGGATGAATTCATCTGTACAGTTCAAAACAGGTCAATCAATTGTGTTCTCAAAAATACAATTAAAAAAAAACTTGTTTAGTCTATCAACAAGAGGTCACAGCAAGTAATACCAATACCAGTAATAATGATACTGGAAGTACTCATTTCCTACAACAATAGATGGTTTATCAATTATATTCTGTTGATCTGTTCTGATAAAAAGAAAGTTCATATATACAGTACGTACATGAACAAGTACAGTTATATCAAATAATTTAGCACAGAATGTGATTGATGAATAATTAAGATGAATGACGAATACATGTAAGTAATTTCCAAACTTTAAATCTATTGAATAATCAATAAAGTTTTATGATTTGTTTTATTTCATAGTTTTTCTACCATATTTAAACTTGCTTCATGGTGAATAGAGCATTAATTGGTTAAAAATTGCATGAACAGTTGAAAGTTGCAATGAATTTCAATTAAGTTTCTTGCAAGAGTTTGTCTTCTTACCTCACATCTAAGCTTTGCTAGTTGCTGCTCCTGCCTGTCAAACACATACACTATAGAGATATTGGATCCCAACACAATGAATTCACTGCTCGCATCAACACATGTAAATTCCACATCGATATTGGATTGACTGAGGGCGAGTACTCGTTGAGCCTTCTTAGGAAGCAGCCGAAAAAGGGAATCCAAAGGAGCATATTCCCTCAGCGTAACCAGCTCCAGTATAGACACTGGTCTACTCGCCATTCCTGAGAGAAAAACAAGAATCATCTACAGTCATGGTTTCTTCACATGTTGGCACCACTTTTGGTAAGTAAAGAAATCCCTAACATTCCAGGGGGGGGGAGATGGCTCACACTTATTCCAAAACTGCTTTGACATTGATGAAACAGGAGAAGCAGAAGGTAAAAGATGTTGAGTGACTGGGATTCCATCTGACATCAAATACCAATAGCAGCTCTGATCTTAATCTGCTTTTAATTAAGGTGGGATTTCTGATGAATTTATCACAACTTGGCCTCAATAATGTTTTCGTCTAGACAACAAATTACAAGCTTACAATTACATTTAAATGAACATCATACAAAAAATACATCAAGTCTACATATTAAAAAAAAAAGAGTACTTAATATGTTTCTCTACATCCATCTAGTGGGCTGACACTTTTCTCTTTGCCCTTTTTTATTATGTCATATGAAGGTTTAAATGTCCCTTAAAACTAACCAAGTGCCTTTTATGAAAATCATCCATTTCCTATGACAGTCATTGGAATACTCACTTGAACCAAATGGAGAAATAAAATCATCTTCTTCATCCTCTGACTGATATTCCAATCCCATTATTACACACCATAGAGCATACAATGAACAAACTAACATTCACTGGAAGTGATCTATCTCTCTCTTTTTTTTTACAACACAGAATCTGGTTCTCAAGTTTTGTTTTTGCTAAGTGCTGAAAAAGGCAGCATTGTGGTGTATCCTACCTTGTGACGCAGGAGAAATACAAGCAAAATAGGAAATGAGTGTGTGAGAGAAAGAGAGACCTGTTCAGAGACAAACATCCTGATTTATAGCAGTGATGTTTTCAGTCAAATTGATGTCAAGCCCTTCACAACACCTTAATTCATATTTGTATTTACTGTCAGACAGAATGGCATGATATTGCAGTACTGAGGACTGTAATGCATAAAATCTATTTAAAAGGGAAGTTCTCCCTGATGAAAACTTTTGAAGTAAAAATAGAAGAAAAAAATACAAGAATATTGGTGAGGGTTTGAGGAAAATCTACATGTAATAAAGATTAAACAAGCTATTAGAATTTCAAGTTTTTGATTTGTGACGTCATAAGTGAACAACTGCCCCATATGTTATGTTTGTGTAATTGAAATACTGAAGGTACATGTATAACAAATGGAATGCCTCTGGCCGTCTCACCTGCATCACGCAGTTCAATATAGCAGCAGTGCTGACTTTGAAAACTACTCTAACTCGCACAAGATGTTCAGTGATACATGGTTACTCTTATGTCCACTTTTATGAACTAGACCAATAAACTTACAGAGGGGTCATTCCATCTGGATTCACCCAGTGGTTGCACCCGACCGTCTCAGAATTCGTTGTAATTTGGTATACATAAAATTCACCATGGCTCAAGCACAAAACAAAAAAAATTAGTCCAATCGGTCCGTCGGTTCTCGCGCTACAGCCCGCCCTTTTCTCCTTGTTTTGACAAAAATGGGCGTGACCTTCAACTTTCAATGGCCACTGCGTCGTTACGTGTTGACCAATTTTCATGAAACTGGTACCATTTGATAGGAAATTCAGAGAGAAATCCAAAACATGCATCAAATAATGTATTGGAGCAATTTATAAGGTCATGACCTTTGACCTTAACTTTGACCTTGAGTTTGACCCCCGGACAAATAATTTTTTAACTTGATTTTCATGTATGTTAATTATTGGTATGATATTGACAAAATATGTTAAAATCAATGATGATATTTTATTTCTTCACCTTTAAAAACTCTTTCCAAAGATACCATGAAATTTCACTCTAGTCCCACACACTGATATTCATGTTAGTAAAGTGTTTACCAGTTACATGATTTCTTCCAATCTTAAGTTACAGTATGCAAGCACATGAAAAGAAATTAAGCTTAATCAGTTCACAAATAAAAGATTAAACCTTTATGCTCATGAATAGGTATCTGTTTAGGCATTTTTGATGTTCATCAATATATATTCATTTTGATGTTCGGCAATATATATCATATATATTCATGGTAGTAAAGTCTTCACTTTTATCATCAAAATATATACATGTATATATATGTATATGATATATATTGCTGAATCATAAAATGCCTAAACAGATAACTATTCATGAGCATAAAGGTTTAATCTTTTATTTGTAAACTGATTAAGCTTAATTTCTTTTCATGTGTTTGCATGCTGTAACTTAAGATTGGAAGAAATCATGTAACTGGTAAACACTTTACTAACATGAATATTAGTGTGTGGGACTAGAGTGAAATTTCATGGTATCTTTGGAAGAGTTTTTAAAGGTGAAGAAATAAAATATCATCATTGATTTTAACATATTTTGTCAATATCATACCAATAATTAACATACATGAAAATCAAGTTAAAAAATTATTTGTCCGGGGGTCAAACTCAAGGTCAAAGTTAAGGTCAAAGGTCATGACCTTATAATTGCTCCAATACATTATTTGATGCATGTTTTGGATTCCTCTCTGAATTTCCTATCAAATGGTACCAGTTTCATGAAAATTGGTCAACACGTAACGACGCAGTGGCCATTGAAAGTTGAAGGTCACGCCCATTTTTGTCAAAACAAGGAGAAAAGGGCGGGCCGTAGCGCAAGAACCGACGGACCGATTGGACTAATTTTTTTTGTTTTGTGCTTGAGCCATGGTGAATTTTATGTATACCAAATTACAACGAATTCTGAGACGGTCGGGTGCAAAATTGCACATTCATTGGGTGAATTGGCATGGAATGACCCAGAGATATGATGGTTATTCAACAAAAAACCCCAACATGGCCAAAGTTCATTGACCTTACATGACCTTTGACCTTGATCATGTGACCTGAAACTCGCACAGGATGTTCAGCGGTACTTGATTACTCTTATGTAAAAGTTTCATGAATCAGATCCATAAACTTTCAAAGTTATGATGGTAATTCAACAGATACACCCAATTCGGCCAAAGTTCATTGACCTTTGACCTTGGTCATGTGACCTGAAATGCGCACAGATTGTTCAGTGATACTTGATTACTCTAATGTCCAATTTTAACGAACTAGACCAATAAACTTTCAAAGTTATGATGGTAATTCAACAGATACCCCCGATTCCGCCAAAGTTCATCGACCCTAAATGACCTTTGACCTTAATTGCGAGACCTGAAATTTGCACAAAATGTTCAGTGATGCTTGATTACTATTATGTCTAAGCTTCATGAATCAGATCCATAAACATTCAAAGTTATGATGGGAATTCAACAGATACCCCCAATTCGGCCATAGTTCATTCACCCTAAATGACCTTTGACCTTGGTCATGTGACGTGAAACTCATGAAGGATGTTCAGTGATACTTGATTAACCTTATGTCCAAGTTTCATGAACTAAATCCATATATTTTCTAAGTTTTGATGACATTTCAAAAACTTAACCTCAGGTTAAGATTTTGATGTTGATTCCTCCAACATGGTCTAAGTTCATTGACCCTAAATGACCTTTGACCTTGGTCATGTGACATGAAACTCTAATAGGATGTTCAGTAATACTTGATTAACCTTATGGCCAAGTTTCATGAACTAGGTCCATATACTTTCTAAGTTATGATGTCATTTCAAAAACTTAACCTCAGGTTAAGATTTGATGTTGACGCCGCCGCTGTCGCCGCCGCCACCGGAAAAGCGGCGCCTATAGTCTCACTCTGCTATGCAGGTGAGACAATAAAAACCATTCCAATTTTCTGAGAAAATGACATCGGTGATTTTACCTTACAACATGCAAGACAGCTACTTGCATATATGACGTCACAAATCAAATAATTAAAAATTTAAATAACTGGTTCATCCTTTGATTTTCCTCAAACCTTCTCCATATTTTTTTTCATTATTTTTTTCTGATATTTTTACAATAAACTTTTTGTCAGGTGAACTTCCCCTTTAAATAAGAGGTGCTTCTTTATCTACAAGTATGTAAAAAAAAAGTGTTGCATTAAAGGGGGTACTCAAGGCAGAAAATATCATTTGAACAGATAAAGCAATTAGATGAAAATATCAGAATCAGACAAAAAATGACAGGTATAACATTTTTAATTTGTGCATTATTTAGGTGAACAGTTCTATGCATATACTCATGAATATTCAGCTGATGATGTCATATCCCAACTTTTTTTTATGAAATCACATTTTGTCATCCAAGAATGGAAAAAAATGAATTGAATACTGATTTAATGTCTAAGAAAATCATTGTTGTAAACCTTTTTTGTTACAAGGGGAACAAATCTTGGATAATAAAAATACACAAATTATGAATTCATGTAACAAATAATAACAACACAAAGAAGAAAAAAGGAAAGTGAGGACTTGGGACATGACCTCATCATCCCACCTTCTGCATACATTCATGATGGCGAGCATGTAAGTGTACCCTCAAAATATTTCTCAACTTCAAAATTCAATGACTGAAAATAACAAAAGTTATGACATTTTCATTTTTTTATATTATTATTCAGTAAAATAGTTCTTGGTATGTCTCCATGAATTAGCAATGAGTGAGCTCATATCCCACTTTTTTATTTGAATTAAATCATATTTATTCAATTTTTTTTATTGAAGACTGAAAAATTGGATTGACAACTGATTTAATATGAGAGATAAACATGCATGCAAACAAAATGAAAATTAAACAATAATTATGTAATTTCACAAAAAGGAAAGTGGGGATATGACATCAGCATGTGAACCCATCGCATATTCATTGCACCATCCATAAAGGCCTTGCTACACCTTACATTGCAAAATAACTTTTTTGTTTTGTTGAAATTTTCAGCATTTTGCTCAGTGGTTTTTGCTCAATTTTAATTAATATCATTTTCAGCCATAAAGAGTTCTTTGTCTTATATAAATACCTTTCTTTAAAAAGGAATGGGTGGGAGTGAAATACTTATCAAATAAAAAGGGAACAAGAAAAAAAAAGTATTTTGCAATGCTATTCTTAAGTTAGAGTTAAACAAGTGGAATGCCTCTGGCAGTCTCACCTGCATTACACAATTCAATAGTGCTTACTTTGAAAACAGCTATTGAATAATTATTCACAAAGGCAAACAATCATATGATAATAAAATTCAATGTCCCCTGATCCAAAATGACCTTTGACTATGATCATGTGATCTAAGATGTGTGCAAAACAATCATTTATACTTGATTACCCTTATGTCTATGTTTCATGAACTAGATCCATAAAATTTCTAAGTTAAGATCATAAGATGCCAATCAACAAACTATACCCCCAACATAAACATGTTCATTGACCCTAAATAACTTTTGACCTTGGTCATGTGATCTGAAACTCACACAGGATGTTCCGTGATACTTCATTACTTTTATGCCAAAGTTAAATGAACTAGCTCCATAAAATTTGATGTTATGATGGAAATTCAACAAATACCCCTAACATGCCCAAAGTTCATTGACTCTTAATAACCTTTGACCTTGGTCATGAGACCTGAAACTCGAGCAGGTTGTTTGGTAATATTTCATTACCCTTATGTGGAATTTTCATGAACTAGGTCTATACGCTTTTTAAGTTATGATGACATTTCAAAAACTTAACCTTAGGTTTAGATTTCGATAATTGAGACCTTTCGTTTTCTGTGACGTGCCATGTGGACGTACGAGATTAAGGAATTTTGGGAGCACTGCGCATGCGCGAAGTAATGTGTGACGAGCCTTCTCGTTCACTGACCAAATCTGTCTCGTATTCGAGGGTTTTGACGTTCGGTGCCATAGTGCTCGAACGAGTGCTAGTTCGTACATGATGACGTCATCCCAGCTTGGCAAAAATGAATGAAGCCGCATCAACACTCGAGTTTCGTTGATTCAGCAGGGCTGGTAAACTGCAAATTACTGCTTGTTACCAGCTTTTCCATTACATTTAGTGTGTCCTGTTTTCAGACACTACATATCCGATAGGTAATTGATGTTTTATTTCCAAACAACCGTGTTTTTCGCCTTTTTGCGCAAGAGTACAAATGTTGCACCCACAGTCGCCCCACAGGTTCGTAGCGTGATGCTACGCCTGATTCTCCGGCCAAGCATCGGCCCACGGCCCGCTCGCTATCACGCTGGTACATGTATATGCTGTGGCGTGGTACGGGTACGTCGACTTAAATCGAAACTGTTTTCATCAATGTACGAACGTGATACTGAACGAGCGGTGTCACCACTTCCGGTGAACTAGGAATATGTTGCAGTCGCAGACAATCGAAATCTCTCTATTGGTTTCCCCAACATGGTCCAAGTTCATTGACCTCAATGACCTTTGACCTTGGTCATGTCATTCATGTGACCTGAACCAAAGCAGGATGTTCAATAATACTTGATTAACCTTATGTCCAAGTTTCATGAACTAGGTGACGTACATGTAGGTCCATATACTTTTTAAGTTATGATGACATTTCAAAAATTTAACCTAACCTTAGGTTAAGATTTCGATATTGATTCCCCCAACATGGTCTCAGTTCATTGACATTATGGTTTCATTGGTGTTTCGCTCTGCTATGCAGGCGAGACCAAAATGGGCATTGCATGTACATACATCACTAGTAGGTCAATCAAATCATTCAGTCATTGCAGTGACTAGTATCATGTCATAAAGGTAAAAAAAAGGTTACCATATTGCCTCCAAAAACATCTAACTTAAATATTTTTAGAGGCAACATGGTAACCTTTTTTTTTAATTGATATGTTAATAGGGGTCCGGACAGCCCGACCCTGGACAGCCCGACCCGCTGCCCTGGACAACTCGTCCCGGTCGAGTTGTCCAGGGTTGGCTCTGAATCGGACAACTCGACCACTTGAATTCTTCTTCAAAATTTCATTAAATAAAATTTCAAACTTTACTTCAAAAGTATTTTCCCGCATAATCCATGTTTCTTCAATACATTCTCGACAGAGAAATTGACATTTCAGTGCATTTTGAGCTATTTTGAAAGAAAATATAGCGAGTCCTCTGCAACGAGAATAATCCGATACCGCCGGCTAGCCGTGTTCATTCAATTTACAACTTGCAAATTTGAGTTGATTTTTCCGTCACTTTACATATTTTAATGGTGAGTGTGTGCTATTTTGTATTTTCATATTCCATTTTCACATTTCCTGTACTTATTTAAAGTTATTGCATTTCACAAAACTGATACTTAATGCAAACTTTTTGAGATAGTTCACCTGGAAAGGACACCGATGCGGTGCTTCGCCGATCGCCTCGCCGGCCAGCCAGCTGGGTGACCAGCTGTGCTGTGATTGTGACTGAGTGAGGCAGTCGGCTCAACTAGCTATGCGAAGTCAACTTACTTATTTTAGTTAATTTTTCCGTCTCTTGACATATTTCCCATTTTCCAATGGCGAGAGTGTGCTATTTTTGTATTTTTACACTTCTACTTATTAAAAAGTTTTTTTAATATCACTAAGCTGATTATCATTAGGACAGTGACTGCGTGGTCTGAGAATGCGCTTCCCAATTAAAGTAACCATCCTTGACGCCCCTTTTTGGAGGCCTTCAGGCCGCAGGGGGGGGGGGTGCTTCCAACCAACATCTAAACCAATTCAGGAAATACATTTGTAAGTTATGAAGTTTACAATATGGAATAGTTTATTGAAAAAAATGTATTGTACCGAAATTGAAAAATTTGTTTTTATCAAAATCTAAATTTTAAAACTTGATTTTCCTTATCGAAAAACACGTCTCTTATTTTTTTACGGTTTACCTGTCAGTATCTGTCACAGCTGTTTTAAATGCAAATTCCACTGGAAACAATGGGTCTTCTGGAGGATACAAGCACTTGGGCTGGTTCCAACCACCTACACCCGGGATGAGGAGAAGAGGTTTCATACTCGACAAGCGATGGCCTTTCCATTTCTTTCACGAGCAGAAATGATACCGAGTTCCAATGACTTGGGGTGGTATTCTGAGATCCATTTTATCTCAGATAAAATAAAATATTTCATCTCCGTTAAAATCAGTGAGATAAAATACCCTTAAAATCTCTCCGAATTGGTATTCTGAGAACCATTTTATCTTCATTTTATCTCTGTAAGACACACCTATTTTTTAATCAATATCCAATTAGAAACGCGCTTTTATAGCTCTCTCATATCACTCAACCAATTAAAATCCATTCCGCCAGGAGGTGTGGCAAACATGGCAAAGGGGCCAGATTGCGTCAATTTTTTTACTTCAAATACGCTTGCACTATACGCTTGCGCGTCTTTACAGAGATTTCTTTTTAACAAAAAGGACAATACTCTCATCTTTTTTCGAAGTCTATATCGCATCTTTTCAAACATCATTTCAAAGACAATATTAGTAAAGAAAAGTCTTATGAAATACTCTCTGATTGTACAGGAACAACGTTAAGGTGTTATTCTCAATAAGTATATAATTTTTCTTCATTTTCATGTCACCATTTGGGGTTAATTCACCTAGAAATACTGGTGAAATCAACGTCGCAGAGATAAAATAGCCTCTACCCTCTTTTAAGTTTATTTTATTTTTTCTTCAAAGTAATGGGCGCAAGCACATCATCTGCGTTGCAATGGCCAGGTACGCGATGGGTATGTGTACGCAGGCATTGTTCTGTTGCGTATCATTTGTAGAAACGCAAGATAAAATCTAAAATTTTATCTGAGAGATAAAATCTCATCTCAGAATACCAATTTCATTTTAAGAGATAAAATAAAATATTTTAAAGATAAAATGACCTCAGAATACCACCCCAGGGCATCAGAGCAGCAGTCCCTTGATCGATGAGGTAAGTACAGCTTCTTAGATAATATCAAATTTGTGCACTTCATGAAGGCATATCAAATTTCAATTTTTATTTTTTGGTATTTTCAAATTCTTTAAATGAAAGAAAGAACAATTGAATTGAACATTTACTTATTATTTCTTTTATATGGTATATACTTTTCGTGCGGGATTGAAATGAATCCAATGACCGGGGTAATAATATACTGTAACGCGCTTTGGGCCATTCTGGGAAAAGCGCTTTATAAAATTGGGTATTATTATTATTATTATACATTGTTTGAATTGAACAAAAATTTAACTTTTTTTTATAGGCCTATATATGCATTGTATTCATAAAAATTCAAAATTGCTTCTTAAAAATGTAACTACTACATGTTTAGGTTAAGTAGAAGTTGTAACATTCTAAATTAATTTTGGGTATGTAGGGGTTATGCTTAATTCTTGAGGAACATTTATGTCATACACATCTAGATGATAAAAAGGGTTACACTTCATAATTCCGAAGCTTCGTAATTCTGAAGGTTCTTTATTCCAAAGGTTCGTAATTCCGAAACACGTATATTGCCTTTACCTCGATGTTCGTTAATCTGAAAACAAAAAAGGGTTCGTTAATCCGAACATTTGTGGCGTAATTCCGACGATTCGTTATTCCGAAGGTTCGATAATCCGAAAACGAAATAAGGTTCGTTGTTCCGAAGGTTCGTTAATCCGAAAACGAAATAAGGTTCGTTGTTCCAAAGGTTCGTTAATCCGAAAACGAAAAAGGTTCGTTGATCCGAAAAAGAAATAAGGTTCGTTTTTCCGAAGGTTCGTTAATCCGAAAACGAAATAAGGTTCGTTTTTCCGAAGATTCGTTAATCCGAAAACGAAATAAGGTTCGTTAATCCGAAAACAAAATAAGGTTCGTTAATCCGAAAACAAAATAAGGTTGGTTAATCCGAAAAATGAAAACCGGGAAAGCAGAGGCAGGGGCAAGGGGAGGGGGGCGGGGGACATTTTTGCCGTTCAATTATTATGAGGATGGGAGGGCAAGGGCGGCCGAACGAATTTTCGGATTAACGAACCTTCGGAATTACGAACCTTATTTCGTTTTCGGATTGACGAACCTTCGGAAATACGAATGTATGCGATAAAAAGTATCGTTCAAGTGAGCTTGAAGGGGAAGTTCACCCTGACAAAAAGTTAATTGTAAAAACAGCAGAAAAAATAATAAAAAATATTGACAAAGGTTTGAGGAAAATCCATCAAAGAATTGAAAAGTTATTAGAATTTCAATTATTGGATTTGTGATGTCATGTGCGAGCAGCATTTCTGCATAATAAATGGTAAAAAGTCAAGAAATTGTAATTTTCTAAGAAAATTGAAACTGGTTTTACTATTCCTTTTGTATATATTCAAAAGACAAAACATTTCACACCCAAACATGAAAAGAAAACAAAAATAAGTCATCAGGAACCATTGAAAAAAATTGAATTCATGAATTTTATATTACAAAACATATGGGGCAGCTGCTCATTTATGACGCCACAAATCTAAAACTTAAAATTCGAATAACGTTTTGAAACTTTTCCTCATACATTCACCAATATTTTTTTGGTATTACTTTTCTGCTATTTTTACGACCAACTTTTTTTCAGAGTGAACTTTCCCTTTATGATATTGAATTAGTTGCAATTAATTTAACTTTAATATATTTAAAAGTATTTGCTTCTAAACTGAAGGTTGAAATGATTTGATTTGTTTCAGTAGCAAAAGAGGTGCAGAGCTTCAAATAGTTGAAATTACTTTATTTTATTTCTATCTTTCCAGCTCTTTGAGACCACCTGAATTGCAAGCTCTGTATGGCCAGTTTTTGTGTGACAAAATAAAAGATGAGGAAGGGTTGAAAATCCCTCCAGCTAAGTTAGGGATCATGTAATTGCCATGGAAACCAAATATAGTTATGTATAACAGGTTGTATATTCCTGAAAGTGCAATTGTTGGATAAATGTTAATTTATATTGGCACTAATGTATTTTTAAGATTGTCCTTATTTTTAGCTTTACATAAACACCAAAAGCAGAGAATATTATTCCCAGTTGGAATTGTGTCATATTTATTATCATAATAGTATTATCATAATTGTGGTAATGTAATCCTATTTGAAATTTTGAACCAGTATTTATTTTATGTGGGATATAATGTTTTATATACACTGAAGTTCAATATGTGTTACTATGTAATTTTAGATCTGATCAAGTTTACCTTAATGTTACTTAATAAAACCCACTTAACTCCAAAGAAGTATTTTGAATATTTGGTTCTTGCACTATTTTGTATCCCTTTTCTCGCTAAATATTTACCTTTTATTGAGAGCTGTGGTGACGGGTTCCATGACATTTGCTCTGGCAAATTCCACGCCATAATCTTATGAACAGCTTCAACCAGTAAGGTCTAAACCTAACTTAAAACCATATTGCAACCCTGAACCTCTATCTTAAGGGGCTTTCACAATTGCTCGTGCGATTGTTTGCGATCACTTGGTCACAATATATGTTGCACAGAATTGCAACGGTGAAGGGTCGTAAGTAGTCACGCAACCAATTGTGAAAGGGGCTTTAGACAAAATTAAGCCTGGGGCAATTGTCGCAGGAGCAAATGTTGTGTCACATGGTAATCAGATGGAGATGATTGGAGAGATGAAGATGGGGGGATGAAGATGGTGAAAGGTGGGATGGCCATGATGAGGAGTGATGGAGTTGAGAGGGGTGTGGATGATGAGTGGATGGAGATGATGAGAGGAGGGATGGTGATAATGCAAGGATGGATGGAGATGATGCGGGGAGGGATTGAGATAAGGTTTAGAGATGAGGATGGAGATGGTGAGTGGTGGAGATGGTGAGAGGATCGAGTAGAGATAATGAGGTGAATGGAGATGATGTGGAAGGGTTGACAGGAGTAGGGGGTGGAGATGAGAGGAGAGATTGAAATGAAATAGGGATGGAGATGGTAATGTGTTGGAAACGGCATTACCATGGGAATAACAAAAGACAGGGTATTAATTTCCTTCAGTTCAGTGGTATCCCTTTTCTGCACTTTTATTCCTTTGCATTATTTTTTCCTTTCTTTATTTGCGCCCCCTGAATGTGCCCCCTAGATACGACCCTGACTGACCTGGGTAAAATACTATTTTTATCTACTTGATGGTAGCTCCCCAAAATCTATCAACTTTTGACATGGCTTCCGAATAAAAAATATATCACTTTGGGGGGGACCTACATATATAACAAAGCCAACTTTCAAATGACACCAAAATGTGTTCAGCGAGCACTTCCCACTTAAACAAAGGGTATGAAAATTAGGCTGGGCAGGAAATAGCCTTCCAATTTCAGTCAGTTTTTGATAGGCAAATCCGTTAGAACCTCCAAAGTTAAGGGTGATAAATTAATGATCAATCGTGGCCAGTTTTGGTTGTTAAAGCAAATTTCATAAATTAATAAATTGAACTTTAATGCATGAGTGAAGTTCAACACACATTGCATTTTTGGGGGCAGCATTTTAACTTTATTATGTGGATCTCAGCAATGTGTTCATGTGAGTCGGGAGAATAGAGGGTGAGATGGAACTTGGAAGTGGGAAAAGTAGGTTGATGGAATAAGGTTCAACAGAACATTTAGCCCCCCCCAAAAAAAAAAACCTCCCTCTCACCCGCCCTCCCCTTCTGTTGAGAGACTGATTGCTCTTACATGTACGTATGAAGTCCAGAGCAGAATTTTCGGAATTTAATGATAAGTTCCGAAAATTGGGGCATCAACTTTTACCCATCAATCCTTCTGTCAAAAATTTATCAATAAATCAACTCAATCAATGTGCAATATGCTTGATCAAACATTCATTTTTTTCAATAAATTATTTAATAAATCATCATCGGCCTAATCAGTCAATTTCTTGGTAATCATTTGGCAACCCCTAGTTCAAACATCAATCCCCCCACCTTAGTTCAAACATCAATTTTGCACTCCTACATGGATAGAACATGGCAGCGGATAAGGTTTTAATATCAATGACACCCTTAAAAATGTTATGAGGGAATGTGGTGACCGGGGAGAAAATCTTTGAAGAATTTGAATAGTAAAAACTTAGTTGATTCTAGAGCAAATTGATGACATGAATGAAATAGTACATTAATACATAATATGGCCCACATATATAGCGATTATTTTTCTTTGTGGTCGAAAAAACTTGGTAGGGCTTGAGCGATTTTTTTTTGGGAAGGGGGGCTTTAACCCCCCCAAAAAAAAAAACGCACCTGAAGAAGAGCAAAAGGGAGGGAAAGGAAAAGAAAAAGTGGAAAGACAGAGCGAATGAAACAGTGGAATGGGGGAGTAAGGAAAAAGAAGAGGAAAAAAAAAACAGAAAAAGCGAGAGAAGAGGGGAAGAGAGTGACGGTCCAACTTTAGGCCTTTTGAGATAAGCTAATCGTGTTTTTGAGAATGAAATGATGATTTTCTTAAACCTTTTTCTGCAGGACTATCCCCACAACATATATATCTTGGTGCCCCCTACAAAAGTTCAAGGCCCCCAGTGCACCCAAAGCTGAATAAACCCAGCTACTTCATGCACTGATGAGATCGAGTCAATGGATTGCATCATTTCCAAGAGGTTCTCAATAATATTCCTGAGATGATGAAAAGGATGTTGGTGGCGATGGTGATAATGATGAACATTGGTGATGACGGTGACGACAGGTGGTGATGATGATATTGGTGATCATGATGATGATGATTATGATGGCGATTATACTGGTGATACGATGACAATAATGATGGGTGTTGTGGTGATGGTGGCGATGTGATGAAGATTATGGTGATAATGATGGCGATGATGATAGTGGTGATGGCGATGATTATGATGATGATGGATGAGAATGATGTTGGTGGTGATGATGATGATGATGTTGGTGTGATGATGATGGTGGTGATGGCAATAATTGTGATATTGATGGTGGCGATGATAGAGACGATGATGTTGGTGATGATGTTGAATGATAATATGATGATGGTGATGATGATAGCGATAGTGATTATGGTGATGATGATAAGTGGTGATAATGATGGCGATGAATATAGCGATAACGATTGTGGTGATGATGATAATTAAGATAATGGTGATGATAATGATGGCGATGATAATAGCATAGTGATTTGGTGGTGATGATGATGGTGGTGATGGCAATGATTGTGACGATCGTGGTGGCGATGATAGAGATGATGTTGGTGGTGAACTGGTGATGATGTTCCATTCCTCCTCTACATCCCCTCATCTCCATCGCCTCCTCATCTCTGCTCCTCTCAGCTTCATCTCTCATCGTCATCCTTTCCCTCATAATTTCATCCCTCCTCGTATCATCTATTCCACTCATCTCCATCCTTCCTTTCATCTCCATGCCTCCTCTCATCATCTCTATCCCTCTCATCTCCATCCCTCCTCTCATCATCTCCATCCTTCTTCTCATCTCCAACCCACTTTTCATTACCATCCTTTTCACTTCACCGTCTCCATCCCTCCAATTTCAACTTCATCTCTCTCAAAATGTCCACCTGCTCACCACAGCACTTAACAGTGAAATGTTCAGCAGAAAAAAATACATGGGAGTAATAGAACCCAATATTCACAATACTTTTTAGTAGACTCTTTATTTTCTTTGTAACAATGTGATAAACTTGATCACAACTAAAATTACTAAGTAACACATAATTTTCTGTTATATCTTACAAACAGTATAGCATAACAAAACATGGTCTTCTAATGCTGTTGAAAAAAAAAACATACATAGAGAAAATCAAATAGTGCACCATTCCTGGTATATTTGTTTACTATTTATATATTCACAAATTCATGTGTGCCCAGCCCTACTTTTGCCTCTTAGTATTAAAAGCAATTGCCAGTCCAACTTCAGACAAATAATTCCTGCTATACTTCCTTAAAGCCCTCTATATTTGTATACTATTTGTGCATATTCACATATTCATGTGTGCCCATACTATATTTGTTGATTTGTAACTCTGATTGAGAACAATATCCTCTGCTTTGGGTGCGAATGTAACAATATAGACAATCTTAAAACTACAATAGTAACCATACAAATTAACATGTAATAATTAATTGCCCCTTTTGGTTTAAGAATATACATTTCAAAATTTATTGCATATATATTTGATTACCATGACAACTAACTTAACCCTAACTTACGTAGAGGGCTCTTTCAAGGTTAATTAAGTCCACCCCAGAAAAATGCTAACTTGAATACATAGAGAAAATCAAACTAGTATAGTGCTAAAAATTTCATCAAAATCGGATTTAAAATAAGTTATGACATTTTAAATTTTCGCTTATTTTTCGTAAAACAGTGATATGCACAAATAGGTAAGTTGATGATGCCCATAACTCACTATTTCTCCATTTTTTATTGTTTGAATAATAAATATTTCATTTTTTTAAATAGATCTGATTTGACAATAAGGACTAACTTGACTGAACCATATTAGCATTAAACAATGATAATTCCACATGTTCAGGGAGGAATTAATCGTTGTATTAGACAATGAGAAAATTAGAATATTTCACACAATAAAATACAAAAGAACTTTGATAGTGAGTGGATAACGTCATAGTCTCCTCATTTGCATACCAGCCAGGATTTGCAGATAACTGTTTTGTGAAATTAAGCGAAACTTTAAAATGTCAAGACTTTCTAATTTTACATCCGACTTTGATGAAATTTTCAGTGTTATGCTTGTTGGATTTCTCTCTTTTTATTCAAATCAACTTTTTGTTAGAGTGGACTTGTCCTTTCAGCACTTCCTTACAATTTTGTTTTATAAATAAAAACAAGCTAAGTACGGTTTGCAATCCATGTTGTCTCAACTAAGTCAAACAGCTGGAAAGATGAAATGAAGTATGAAATGAATTATTGACAAAATTATTGTAATTTCAAATATTTGAAGATCTGCAGTCTGCACCTCTTGATAATAAAAGAAATTAGACCATTTTTAATCTTCACCTTGTCTTGAACAATTTAGAAGCAAATACAAGTTTAATATATCAAAGTTAAGTTAATTTGCTAAACACACTAGAACCATACCTGTTATCTTCTGGAAGATTTACATAACATAAAGGATCCACATAAATTTCGCATTACCATACCCAAAAATTAATTTGAAATGTTACAACTTCTACGAAACCTATAAGTAATTTTTTTGTTCAATTCAAACAATGTATAAAGAAAAAAAGTAAATTCATTTATATTCAATTCAATTGTCCATTCTTTCTTTTAAAGAATTTGAAAATACAAAAAAAAAATTTCACTTTGATATGCCTGCATGAAGTGCGCAAAAATTGATTTATTGTATCTATAAAGCTGTATTTACCTCATCGATCAGGGGACTGCCGCTCTGATGCCCAAGTCATTGGAACTCGGTAATATTTCTGCTCGTGAAAGAAATGGAAAGGCCATATTATAAGTCGAGTATGAAACCTCTTCTCCTCATCCCTGGTACAGCCCAAGTGCTTGTATCCTCCAGAAGACCCACTGTTACCAATGGAAGTTGCATTAAAAAAGCTGCGACAGTAATCGATAACGAAAAGCAAGTTTTTAGATTTTGATAAAAAGTTAAGTTTTTCAATTTCGGCAGAATACATTTCATTTTTCAATAAACTATTCAATTTTGATAATTATAAATACCCAATCTATTGCCAGTTTTTTACCCCCCCCCCCCCCACTGCCCTTCAAAACTTAGAAAACAATAAAAAAAATTGTAGTTATTTAAGAAAAAAAATAAACAATGACACTTTCCTACAAAAATTGTAAACTTCATAACTAGTTACATGTACATATGCCGGCTACTGAGACATTTTCAAATCTATTTCCTTTTAGTTAGTGACATCAAAAAAACCCTTTTTAATAAGTGGAAGAAGCGTAAAAATACAAAAAATAGCACACTCTCGCCACTGGAAAATGAGCAATATGTCAAGAGACGGAAAATTAACTAAAATAATCAAGTTGACCTCGCATAGGCCATAGCCATAGCTAGCTAGTTGAGCTGACTGCCTCAATCAGTCGGTACCCACTCAGTCACAGCACAGCCGGTCGCCCAGCTGGCCGGCCGGCTAAGCACCGTATCGGTGTCCTTTCCAGGTGAACTATCTCAAAAAGTTTGCATTAAGTATCAGTTTTGTGAAATGCAATAACTTTAAATAAGTATAGGAAATGTGAAAATGGAATATGAAAATACAAAATAGCACACACTCACCATTAAAATATGTAAAGTGACGGAAAAATCAACTCAAATTTGCAAGTTGTAAGTTGAATGAACACAGCTCGCCGGCGGTATCGGATTTTTCTCGTTGCAAGGGAACTCGCTTTATTTTCTTTCAAAATAGCTCAAAATGCACTGAAATGTCAATTTTTCTGTCGAGAATATATTGAAGAAACATGGATTATGCGGGAAAATACTTTTGAAGTAAAGTTTGAAATTTTATTTAATGAAATTTTGAAGAAGAATTCAAGTGGTCGAGTTGTCCGATTCAGAGCCAACCCTGGACAACTCGACCGGGACGAGTTGTCCAGGGCAGCGGGTCGGGCTGTCCAGGGTCGGGCTGTCCGGTGGTCGGGCTGTCCCGGAACCATATCATTAATACTTTTATTGAAATGGAATTTTAATTTGTTCTTACTGAAATATGGATAATTATTTCTATACAGTAACTTTTTGAATATGTTATACTAAATTTATATCTATATTGGAATGAAATTTTTGAATTGTTTGTATGAAATATTGATTACACATAATTTAAACCTTTCTGGAGGCAATACATTCATTTTTAGGAATTGATATGTTTATTATACTAGGCCTACATGCATATTATTGGAATATTTAAATTGTTACTATTTAGTAATGAAATATTGATTATACACATCTAAAAAACTTTTTGGGGGCAATACAGTAATTTCTTAGGAATTAATTACGTTAGAACTTCATATGCTTTTATTACATTATGTATTGGAATAAAATTTTGAAATGCTTTTTAACTGTTCATAATGAAATATTGATTACACACATTTATTTGATTCTTTTTGACGACAAAACAGTATACATGTAGCTTTTAAAATTTAATATGTTAATACTTCATGCTTTCATAATTGGAATGAAATTTCAAACTGTAATGAAATGTTGATAACACACATGTACTTTAAACCTCTTTGGAGGCAGTATAATGGGGGTCGCGCATCCGGACGCTTTATGTTTTTGAAGCCTTCTTTTTTGTCTTTGGATTACACTAAAAGTATGAATTTAATAGTTGTAATCATCATCTATTTTTTTCTCTATAATATCTTCCCAACATTTTGCACTAAAATTGATGAAACTTCACTTGTAAATTTTTTCAAATGACTTTAAAAAATTGATCATCCAGACACACAAGAACTGGGTATACTTTACCTGAAGTGATGTTTGTGCAGGCCACTCCACTTCACTACTGCTACACTATGCTCCACCTACCCGAACATCAATCCTGCACCTGTGTGAACTCGCTCTGATACTCTGAGTGACAAAGGTGGGAAAAAATGCACATTTATTGTAAATTTTATGTTAAAATCCTACACCGCACCGAAACGAGCTTAATTTCTTACTTTTCATCCTAATTTCACTCCATATCCATCCTCCGGTTAGCTTCAAATTTAGCGAGTTTCGGGTAGATGGAGACATGGATTGGAGTGTAGTGTAGTGGTAGTGAAGTGGAGTGGAGCCTGCACGAACATCACTTCAGGTAAGTATACAGTAGGCAGCTGGCAGCCGTCTGTTTCGAGGATTCTTTAACATTATTTTTTTTATCTTGATTTCTTTGTCTTCCGCTTCATTGGCGAAAGCACGCAAATTGCGCGATTTGCGTGCTGTCGCCAAGCGGAAGACAAAGAAATCAAGATGGCAACGTAAACACGGCCATAAGGCAAGCTCTTCCCATCTTTTCATAACAAATTTCTCGTTTTTTTTACTGAATTCTTCTTTAAAGGGGAAGTTCACCCTGAAGAAAACTTTGTGGTAAAAATAGCTGAAAAAATAGTAAAAAATATTGGTGAAGGTTTGAGGAAAATCTGTTAAAGAGTAAGAAAGTTATTAGAGTTCAAAGTTTTGGATTTGTGACGTCATAAACGAGCAGCTGCCCCATGTGTTATGTAATATAAAATGTATGAATTTCAAATTTTGTATGGTTCCTGATGACTTAATTTTGTTTTCTTTTCATGATCGGATGTGAAATGATTTGTCTATTGATATACAAAAGTTACAGTGATAAAACCATATTCAATTTTCTGAGAAAATGACATTTCATTGATTTTTTACCATTCGCTATGTAGGAATGCTGCTCGCATATGACGTCACAAATCAAATAATTGAAATTCTAATAACTTTTTAATTATTTGTTAAATTTTTCTCAAACCTTCGGCAATATTTTTTATTATTTTTTCTGTTATTTTTACAATGAACTTTTTGTCAGGGTGAACTTCCCCTTTAAAAATATGATCAATAACGCAGAAATGTTGGAAATGAAGTTGGACACCATGTACATGTTTTAGGGTTAGGCTAGATCTTTTAGAGGGAAAGTAGAATTCTCGGGGGCGAAAGTTTCTGGTTTTGTACCCGTATGTGGGGAAATACAGGTAGGGATCCCAGGCGTCAGTGGCCATATGTATAGTATAGTATGACTTTCACTGCCAAGACGCCTCCAGGCTACTTCTACCCCAGTCTCGATCGGCAATTTTGTTACGATTCATGACAAAAATAGCCGATCAAGACGGGGTAGGACTAGCCAAAACTTTTCGTTTTTTTGTCTTAATTTTTGAGGTTCCAGTTTGTGCCCAGACTCCAGAGGCCAGGCAGATGTCAGGAAACTGCCACTCGGCACTCGTTAGACCTTCTTCCATATAATCGTGGTAAGTGCATAATTTCTATTTTCACAATTCATTTGGGGAAATATTTAGACCATAAATCACGCTAGTCCCGTGAGCATGGTCAAATGCGCGGGCGGGAGCTCCCTTGGTTATGACCGACCCTGACTGAGTTCTGAATTCTGGACTGGACTGGAGCCTGCACGAATACATTACATCACTTGAGATAGATTTTGTCTACATCTGTACTTACTACGACTACGGTAAATATCCAGTTAAATGTTGATTCTATAGACCGATGGAATTTTTCGTAATGAACACAGACACATTATGTATATCCAAAGAATAAGAATTATTAGGTTAGGCCTATCCAGGAAAGACATTCCTCGCACTCGCACTCGTGATGATGATTATGACAAAAGCATAGAGATGTAGTTGTAAACAATGTGACTGAAATTTCGGAAGAAAATGAGAGTACCGCATCGATACATCCGGTAGCGTTAATGCTTCACAATGATAAAAAAAGTCATATAATTTATCCGACGTGGTATATCCAATCCACTCAAATAATGTAAGAAGGAAACAACTTTTTTTGTTTCAAAGTTGATTTTTTTTTTATTGTTTTGGTATATCTTATGTATGCTGCAGTGGCGTAACGATGGGAGGGGGTTGGCTTCTTAAAAAAGAGAGAAAAGGACCGATTGGGTTGAAATGTAATATCATTTTCTGAATATAAAAAAAAAATGATATTTGTGAATTTTTGCTGGCTCGCTTCACTCGCTCACAAGCAATGGAAGTAGGGGGCAAAGGGAACACTTCCCCATCCCCCCCAAAAAAAATGAAGTGGGGGGGCAAACCAGTCAGTTTTGCCCCTACAGTGTCAGTAAATAGTTGGAAAGTCAAAATAAATAATGAAGGCATTTTTTCTTAATTGTCTAATGTCGATTTTATAAACGAAAAGTTTGGGGTTTTTTTGCTCCTCAAGGGGCGATTTATAATAAAGTAAAAATAGAACATAGAATAGAAGTAAAATTTAATGTATAGATGGTATATATAGTCTTGTGGAGTGTTGTGGCCCAGTGGACTTTGAAACAGGGGGTCACGTGGGTTCGAATCCCAGCCATTGCGTAATTTCCTTCAGAAAGAATTAAACTCATCCACTTTGTGCTAATCTCAATGGGTACCCGGTAAAGGAAGAAATTCCTTGAATACTTGGGTGCCTATAGGCAGCTCAGCTAAAGCCGGGGTAATAATAAGGCCCCCCCCGCAGGCCGGGCCCGCTGGGAGAACGGTTTTCGGAACTGACTGAGTGGCTGCTCTGGGTAAATATGCATATTATTATTATTATATTATTATTATTATCTGTAAATGAGTATTCCCCATGCCCGAGTGTCGGTACACTTTAATTCCATTTTGTTTTATCTTCTAACATGTCTAAATATAAGCTAGAGTACTTTTTAATTGCTTGTGTACTTAGTAAGAATAGTTTTCGTACTTATCAGTCCTTCACAATATATTTGAAATGTGTTTAATTCCAATTTTTTTTAAAACGATCTATAAACATGTTCGTTATATTACATAAAGTCCCTACATATATGCCGTAAGTAGGAGGGGGCCTATAGGTAATGGAGGAAGCGTCCCTATTGGTTGCTCAAAAAAATGTGGGAGGAGAGGAGAAAAAGAAGAATGAGAAAAAAATAAGAGGATGAAGAAGATTGAATGAAATAATGGGGTGGTAGTTGAAAACAAGAAAGTAAGAAACCGTCCAGATCATTTTATGAAAAAAAAATTAACTCAGCTGGGCTGCGGCGCCTTGCATTATAGGGTTTAATTGGTCATCTTCACGAGTCATGCACCGTTGCAAACACATATTGCAGTGGGTATCAAAAAAAGTTTACACTTAGAAAAAAATCCTGTAAAATTATATATTTATAATATCATGAACATTTTTCCACATTTTAACATTGGTATAAATCCATTTAAACAAATGACGATATTACTGCCGAAAAATATTTCCGCTTGAGTGAGCACCACTTACTTTTGAAAAGTTAAGTAAAAAATTATTAGCGCAGAACGTTGAAATAGTTATGTAGGAAACGTTGAATTTAGCTAGTAAAATTGATTTGAAGATATCTTTTACCTTTTATAAACTTGATTCCTTGCCCAAAGCACTTCAAAGGGTGCACTGCGCCCCACCCCACTCCCTCAAACACCGAGGCCATCGTGACGATATTTGCTGCACTGAGCTGTGATTTACATGAAATGGCTTAGGCTTCACTTTCATTTTGTTAATCATTGTCAAGCTTGGAAAAGTGAGTAGAAACAAGTATTAATTAAAAAGGAAATGTACCCACTTTAAATGATAAAAACTTAAAATACTGGAGATGTATGGTATAGATTCAGATTCAGTTATGTCCTCAGATCCAGCTGGCACAAAAAGGGTGAAGGTTAAGAAAAGGAGGAGGAGAAGAAGATTTAAGCTTAAGAGGAAGAAGAAAGAAATCCGCTCCAAAGTTTCGCATATTTTTCGTTACGCCGTTCTTGATCCGCTACAACGAGCTGCAAATTCGGTGAAAAGCGGCTGCAGAGCACTGTCCGACCATCGCCTCTGCGCGAGCGCACGACCCGGCGGCCGTGCCGCCGGGCTAGTAGCTGCATTGTACACGCATACCCGTTCCATAGGGATGCATACGCACTCACACGCTGGCGATCTGTTCCAATGACCCCCGTTTTCACAAACATTTTTAATTCCGAAGCCCGTTCCGAGGACCCTCCTTTTTACAATAAACCCTCTCCAATATTAAGGCCCCGTTTTTTGTCTCGCCCGCGGCATGGCCCACCACTTTTTTGGTCGGGGGGGGGGGGGCAACGAAGAGACGAAGCATGACATATACAAAAATGCAAATTCTACTACCATCATGACCATGAATTAATAAACTAGCATAGGAATAAACATTACGAACAGTGCAAGAGCAAATAATTACATAACAGTAATTAACAAAATTTAAGCTAAGAATATAGGGCCAAATACATGCCCTTTAGCGTAAACAGAATAAGAAAAACAGAGAAAAGTAAGACAAAAGAAGAAGGGGAAAGAGAGAGAAATTGGCGGAGAGATCTAAACGGAGGCAAGACGAAAAAAATACTGCACGACCGTCTCATTAAAACGCATTTTATAAAATAACGGTACCCAGGGTAGCCACTTCAGTTCCGAAAACTATCCTCCCGCAGCGTGCCCTGCTATTTTCAAATTGGAGGCATGGAGAATAAGCATAGAGCATAAATTCAGGCGTGGATCCAGCTTTCGTCAATAAGGGGGGGGGGGGCGAAAAAAAATCACCCATATTTTCCCCGATCGGCCACTCAAAGATGATTTTTGTTTAATTGTTTCTTTGTAACAGTCACTTTTTTAATTGCTTTATTCTTATAAAACGTAATAATGTCATAAGCTATATTTAATAGTGCGAGCGCGAAGCGCGAGCTATTTTTTTTTTATTTCATGTATTCCTGAAAATCGAACATTCTGGGCAATGGTTTGTGATTGTGAACAAAATCTGTATTACTGATCTTATAGTTAGCCATAAAGCGATCCATATGTAATAATCAAATAAAGCAAGAATGAAGCGCGAGCTGGAAATTTTTGGCATTCCAACCTAAAAATGGAAATTCTAAGCATATTTTGTAATCATGGGCAGGATATGCATAAAACTAAACAATGCGAGCGCGAAGCGTGAGCGGAAAAAAAGAAGAGATTTAGACATAAAAATGGGTCACTCTCCTAAATCAATAATGTAAGCGCGAATTAAGCCAGAAAATTTTAGTCTGAAACTGAATAATTCACGAATGGTTTTAATAAAGAACAAGCTGTGTATCTCAATAAATATGCGTGCGTATGTTGAAGATTTATACCTAGTATCAGGGCATTCTAAATATATATTTTATAATTTGTTTTGTTTTGGAGTAGTCTTCATTATTCATTCAAATAACATTCATAAAGGCATGATCAAGGAAATATAAAACAAACTGATAATAATTGCAGCTGTAATTTAAAAAAAAAAAATTATACTGTAATAAACCTAGCAGGCAAATTGCATCGCGGAACAGTGACATGTTCCGAAATCATGCAAAAATAAAATTTCAACAATATGCAGCTAAAGCAAATTAAAAAAAAAACGTGAAAATCAATAATGTGATCGCGAAGCGCGAGCTGAAAATGTTTGATATTCCTATCTGAAAAGGGGTTGATTTGAGCACTGATTCAAGCACTGTAGGAAAATCGTAAAGTGGATATTTTGGATCGCTCTTGATAAATGATGTGAGCGTGAAGCGCAAGGTGATATGTTTGTTATTTTTATTTTGACATAGGGCCTGGACATTCTAATGAAATTCTGTCATCATATGAAAATGATGACTTAATCTTATCCTCTTACTAGGCGCGAGATATTCCATTCTGAAAAAAAGGACAATTTAATTATAAGTGAAAATGTTATTTTTGCATTTATTGATTTAATAAGCTTATAACTCGAATTTTGATTCCTGAAAACTTGATATTTTGATTAAGCACTTATTATAGGATGCATGCATATACTTTTTAAAATTAATGAGAGTGGGAAGTTGACGCAGATTAATGGGTAATTAGGGTAATTAATTTATCATAGTAATAGCTCTGAACACGTACACGAACTCTGTTCTGTTACAATAATTTGAATTTGGTTCAGGTAATGAAAGTATATATACAGTTACATCTCTTGCCATTGGCATACAGAAAAGGGGTTGGGGCGCTTGCCCGGCCCCAAATTTTTCACAATTAACCACTCACAAAAAAGAGAAAAGGAAAGAAAAGGAAATAGAGAGGAGGGTGAAATATTGTTTTCTGAATATTACGTCGATCAAATTACATACTTTGATTTTTGTAATAAAAATGTCAAAATTTTTGCTCGCTCGTGTAGCACCCCTTTGGTGTACTACATAATATTTCCAGCTTATGTATGATTTCTTTATTTCAAACATATATTCTGTTTGCTCTGATATGAATTCTTGAATATCATGTATTACTTATATGTTTCATTTCTTAAGAATATAAATATATATTCTTCCTTCAAACTTATATCAAATTCACATACCTTCAGTGCATGTGTTATAAACCATAGAGCTTGCTGCTTGCAGGCCCCATGATAACACTCTTTTGTCTCTAAATTAACCTGTCTGAGTTAAACAATGGATGCTCAGATTATTTCAAATTTAATGGGCCTTTGTGCTCTAGATTCTAGACACCTTCTTTGTCTGAAGAAGAATTTCCCTCCAAATTCTGTTTTGCACTCACCCCTATAGTGGACTGAACTAGTCCATTATTTGTATAGGTTAGCTTCAGATTTTAATATTATATGTTTATTTTATAAATTTTGACATATGATGAGATGTCTTATTTTATGTATTATGTTTTATGTTATATTGTTGCATGTACAAATACATAAGTATTTGTGGAGTTTAGTCAAGTAGAAATGACTATGGATCAACTCCTGGACTATTACATAATATCAAACACTCCCACAAGTTACAATATTGGAAGAGTCCGCTTTCTACTTCCAAGGGCGATGTTCCTGTCTCATCACATTTTGCTTTTAGAGATGGAGACAGAACAGACCTCCAAGAATTATCTCTCATAACTCTTTCGTTTTCAATTCCTGCTTTTCAGATTTCCATTGACATGAGTTGGTTTATAAGCCATCACTCCATCTCATTGAGACCCTTATATATATTACTTTATTTTGTTTAGTTTTACATAGTTATTACTATATCTCATTATGGTTAGTTTATTTAACTAGAAACAAAATCATTACTCTAGTTGATATGAAGTTTACCACTCCATTTATATGGAGCTCATGATAATTGTACTAATCAATATGTGACAAGTCGTCTCATATATATATATATTGTATATAATGTAAATATGTTCTGTTAATAATAAAGGAATAATTATCTTTTTCCTTTAATCAAGTTAGTGAAGAAACTTTATTTGAATGTCTTTTATACTATAGTTAAGTAACATATTAACTGTTGAATGCTTATGACTGTGTGTATGATGTAATATGATTGTGTATGCATGTGCTAAGGTTTAATTATTTTGAGTAGTTTATTGATATAATATTAAGTTCAACACCTAGTAGACCAACAGGTAGGGAATAAATACCGATATAGATATACCTTCCCTCTATATCATCTGTATTTACTATTTAATTTAAAGTCTTCCGCTGCATGTTAGTTGTATTTAAAGATCCTCCCCCTACCCGAAAAATGTTGGTGCTACAATTGGTAGCAGAGCGAGGTTTTTATTTCTAATGCTTTGTTTCTACTTGATTTCTATTTTTCAAATTATGTTATATTAACCATTTGATTTGTTTGATCAATGATTGAAGTGTAACCCTTTGAAGTATCTTTTTTTTATATAGCTGATATAAACCGGAGTAGGTATATTGGAATTATTATAGGTTTACTATAGATTTACCTATAATTTGTTTATGTCTATCGTGGGTATAGATTTGTTTGTCCTGAAATTTCCATTAATACCTTTCTCCGCACCACTCTTTTGATTTGTGGTTTGTTCCCGGGGGGGCCACTTACATTGACGAGTGGATACCATGCGCGACCAAAAAAACACGTAAAAAGGATGTCCTTTTCACGATAGGGCACGTTACGTACGTAACGTGATAAGGGTGTCAAAAACACAAAAATAATGAAAAAAGGGTATCTATTTCGCTAGGAAAATTACGTGTTTAGGGTCGAATTTGCGGAGATCATAAAACAAAATTAAAATGTCTTATTAAGGATGTCCTTTTTGCCCCAACACTACGTGTTTAGAGTCCTATTTGCGCGAGGTGTAGAAGGTGGGGGTCGTACTAAACCAAATAAGGTAAAGCCGACGACCGAAGGACCCGTAACAATAAAGCATTCCTGTACTTGTTTAGGGGTTCATTTCAGGGAATATTTGCCAAGAGTTTCGTTTTGTTTCCAAGAACTTGTTAAGGGTAGGGTTTCACACGTAAATTCTTGTTAAGGGGTGCATTTTCAGAATATGGAAATTACGTGTTTAGGGTGCTTTTCGAGACCCCATGGTCGCGCATGGTATCCACTCGTGAATGGAAGTGGCCCCCCCGGGGGTTTGTTTGAAGATAAAAAGATAATTTTGATATAGGAAAAATAGTAGCTTAATGCACACTACTATTGAAGTTATACTTTCTTAATTGCTTCACTCCTCTCACTTTTTGGTTCATTGGTGTGGGTATAGCATATTTTGTATTTTTCTTGTCTTCTTCGTGATTCGCTTTCACTGGAATATTTTCTTTGATGTTTCTGTTGGCTTTTGGATGATATAGTTTCCAAGATTCATATATTTTTAATGCCAAAAGTTAACTTGCTGTTCTTCAATCTGACACTGTTAGTGACTTCTGAACAGATAAGTTTAAGGTTTAACATTTCTTTGTTACTCTTATTTCTGCTCATCATTTCCACTCCTTTCTATTTGTTAGGATAATTGAATAGTATTCCTTTGGGTAGTATTTGCTTTATAGTATAATCATGGCACAAAATAGTGATACTTCTCTTACATCCTCTCTTGAAGTGAAAGAAGATTCACCTTCTCCTGCCATGCCTACCACCGACACATTAAGTGCTTTCTTGAGTGAGTCTGGGTTAACTAGAGAACAGTTGAACCAGCTCATTCGGGGTCATTCAGGAAGAACAGTTCACAATACTGACTCCTCTCAATCTCGCCTGCCTCGACTTGGCCTGTTTTCTGGTAAGGAGCCAGTAAAGCAGGGTGAGGTGGATTGGGAGACATTCTATGATGTGGCTAAAGAGATTGCTACTATGCCAAGCCTAGACACGCCGCGAGATAGTTACTCGGCTCGTCCTGCCTGCCAAAGATTTTGCTAAGCAGGTTGCATCCACTGCAACCGCCCTAGATTTGCTCTCCTTCTTAGATAGAATATATGGGAGGGTGCAGAACAACAACCTGCTGTTGCAAGAATTTATGGGCATGGTCCAGGACAAGCAGGAGAAACCCTCTGATTTCCTTAAGCGCCTTCAACTCAAGGCCAGTAGGCTGGTAGAAATTGGGGAGTTCTCTCCAGAGACTGCAGCCCAAAAGCTGCTTGATAAGTTTAAGTTAGGCTGCCACGATGAATATATTATCACCGTGACAAATTTGCATAATCAAATAATTGCACCCCCTTTTCCGAGGTTGATCAGTATAGTAAGAGAGGCCGAGGCAACAAGACATGCCAAGATGGCCCAATATAAACTGGCCGAAATGTTCAGTTGGAGGTACCGTACGGTATATCTTATTCGGATCATGGCAGAAGATACGTTGTCAACCCTTCTACAAACTTTAAAATTCCCACAAATACCCACCTCTGATGAAGAACCAAGGGTGAGATTTATATTGTAATAATTCAATAGCTTTAATTTTAATATTTTGAACTAATTTCGAATCGTATAATATCAAGTAAATGAGTACGAGTGTGCCGTGTCAGGTCGAGTTGATTGACCGTTTGGCATTAAATAAGTCCCATTCGTAGTGATTGATGTCTGTTTATAACAGTGTGTCCAAAGATCAAAGACCAAACTTTGCTTTGCGAACCTGCCGCCTGTTACTAGTGTTACCACTCTAGGCCACTCAAGGGTTCATTACATGCCGCCGCGCACAGAAAAATAAAGCCATAGAAGTCGTGTGTTGTGGACACCAGAAGTGGGGCCGCAGCATGCGGGACCGAAATCCACTGCCACACAGAAATGCGGTTCATGGTGCGAGGGGCCAGGGAACTCAGCCCAGGATCTTACGTGTAAAGGCATACTCACCTGACAAGCGTGAAGTATGGTCAAAATAATTCTCCGAATAAATAGTTAAAACAGAAATCAAGCACTTACCACGATTATATGGATGAAGGTCTAACGAGTGGCAGTTTCCTGACATCTGGGCACAAACTGGAACCTCAAAAAAACGAAAAGTTCTCTCCTACCCCCGTCTCGATCGGCCATTTTTGTTATGAATCGTAACAAAATGGCCGATCGAGACTGGGGTAGGAGAGAACTTTTCGTTATTTTGAGGTTCCCTGGGTTAGGTGCGAGGCTAGTGCGAAAATTAGTATACTAGTACCTCGCAATATGTGTGAGTGTTATTTTCTGTAAATTTCCAACGGCCTTCTCCCAACTCTTGCAACTAGCCTTGTGGTAGACAGCTGCACATTCTTTTTTTTTATAAATACAGTGCCCCTTAATAGTTATAACAATGCAGCCAAATTGTTAGTTTTGTTACAAATTACAATGTGTTCGAGACTTTTTTATGAATATTCTATTAAATAGCGCTTATTACGTCAAGTATGCAATTAATATCACAGGATATTTTTTAATTGTAGAGATGTCTAAAATATACAATATCTTATTTTATACATATTTTATAATGAAACTTATACATTTAATTATTGATGTCTTTAAAGTTCAAGTCCACCTCAGCAAAATTTTGATTTTAATCAATATAGAAATATCAGACAAGCACAATGCTGAAAATTTCAACAAAATCGGATCATTCAGATGTAAGATAAGAAAGTTATGACATTTCAAAGTTTCACTTATTTTTAACAAAATAGTTTCATGAACGAGCCAGTTACATCCAAATGAGAGACTTGATGATGTCACTCGCTCACTATTACTTTTGTTTTTTATTGTTTGAATTATACAATATTTCAATTTCACTAATTTGATGATTTTTACCTCCTTGCCTGAAGCACAAACTGTTAAAATAATGGAATTCCATGTGTTCAGGGAGGAATGAAACTTCATTTCACAGTATGACAATGACGAGAAAATCAAATTATTTCATATTTTATATAATAAAATACAAAAGAAATAGTGAGTGAGTGATGTCATCAGTTCCCTCATTTGCATACCGACCGAGATGGGCATATAACTGTTTTGTGAAATGAAGCGAAACTTTAAACTGTCATAATTTTCTTATTTTACATCCGATTTTGAGGAAATTTTCAGACTTATGCTTGTTGAATTTTCTCAAGTTTTTGTTGGGGTGGACTTGTCCTTTAAAAAAGGATAACCAACCGATCAGGTGACGAGTACGCGTATCACATGATCTGAAAATCAGCTTTGTATTGCTTCGATTGCACTCGACGGTGACCAGTCCGACTGCCAAGAAAAGCTGGAAATACATGTAGGACTCAAATTTAAGTTCCTGTTTATTTTATTAGTATATTAAATTCATAAGTCACATGACCAAGGTTTTGAAGGTGTAAGATTTTGTTCACTAAATTCAACATTTTTGCACTGAACAAACTTTTTTTTAAATGAATCTAACAAAACACAACTTCCAAAGATTAATTTTACAGATCAAACTGTGACATGAATTTTCAGATCTAAAGGTACAAAAAAGTGAAATTCAAATCACTTTTTCACACTTAGTAACTTTTTTCTACAGGGACATATTTAAGTACAAAAGACACGTCAGCAAGGGGGTTTTGAGGAGCATATTTTCGCACATGTTTTGCACTATTTTTGCTTCTGAAATGCTGTAAAAATGTTTGATACATTTTCTGATCTCGAATTCAACAACCCACGAAAATGTTTGGACCCCCGCGATTTGCGAAAAATTCTGTACGCGAAAATAACAGCTTATACAGTATCTGTTTATCGTGTACAAAAGTGGGATGATGATTTGGGAAAACCTTTCATCCAGTCATCCTCTTCCAAGCCCCTTCGTAGAAGCCCCAAACATTTATTTTAACCTTTATTCTCCTTTAATTATGCTTACCATACATACTCTAAACTACATCGAGTGCATTCCTCAAACACGTCAAAACGGAAGTAACCACGCGCAGGATTCCCAGTTAATATTCTTAAGTTCAGCATACACAAATAATTTACAGTATTTCATTTACATATATTCATAAAGTTAGCTTTCCTCCTTGATTTTAATACCAAAGATGATGTGATTTGTTCACTCATTGATGAGCAAGAAGAGTTTGAAAATTCAATATCAGAATTAAGTTGCGCAGAAAAATGGATCAAGATTTGTTAAGGATGCAATGACCTTGCATAAGAGAGGTATGGTTCATTAGCATACATTCCTTTTAATTTCTTTCACTTATCTTAAGTGAGAGTCTGTGTAACCCGCCCTCATATTCATATGCCCCATCTTGCCATATTATTAAATATGCAGATGATAACATGTATCATAGGATTGATCAGAGATAATGATGAAACGTTATATAGACTCTGTATCGAAGAGTTTGTGTCCTGGACAGAAAAGACATCATTGGAACTTAATACCCAAAAACAAAAGAATTGATTTTTGACTTTCGTAAGTCTAGGGGAGAATATCCACATCCACCTGTATATGTTCATGATGATGTTATTGAACAGGTGTCCGAGTATAATATCTTGGAAAGGTAGTAGATAACAAACTCAAGTGGGACGAAAACACAAGACAAATTTATGCTAAGGGTAACCAACGCCTATATTTCCTTAGGAAGCTTAGATCTTTTCATATGAGAAGTCAAACACTAGTTCTCTTCTATCAGAGTGTGATCCAATCTGTGCTATGTTTTTGCTCGATTGTCTGTTTCAGTGGTCCAACAGAGAAAAACAAGACCAAATTGGCAAGAATAGTTTCACAATCACGCAAGATCACTGGAATTTCTTTAACAAAGCTGGAAGAAATTGTACAATCGGCGATATGTTCCAAATTCAATGCCATTGTTAAAGATGAAACCCACCCGCTCCATGGGGAGCTAGTCTTTAACAGATCTGGTCACATTAGACTCACAAAGAACGTAAAGGTTCTTAACATCCTTTCTACCCTGGGCATCAAAGTGCTATAATGCAAAAGTTGTGAGATAATATACTTCGCATGGCTTTGCCATATAATACTTGAAACCTAACTTCATGTCATGTATTGCATGATACCTGATACACTCGGATTGAAGAGATACTTGGGCTTTGACAACCCTAACCCTTCGCCTGTACAGCATGTAGCCGTATAGATTGACACATAACTTTTAATGTTAATTAATAATTTTCAATGTTCTATTCTATATAATGCATACAGTGGACATCAGTTGTCCCATTTATAATCACTGCTTTACTCACTTTATGTATTCATGTATCCAGTTTATAATGGCTCCTGGTACCTGTCCGCATGCTTGAGTACCCACCCTACATGTAGATTGCATTGTTCCACTGTACTGGTGACACTTTGTCTCACACAGGGTTGGTGTTGTGTTGTGGGTGCTCAAGCATGCAGACAGGGTATATATATTTATGTATATTTATTTTATTCATATATTTATACTACATGTATGTGTTATTTTGATGTATTTATAGTTTGTGAAATATTATTTTTTATTTTAATGCACCTTTTGTTAAGAAGTGTCCAAAGACAATTTTTGTGTTTTTAAACATGACAATAAAATGAATTGAATTGAATTGAGTAGATGCAGATTCAGATTTGTGTTTTTAATTTCGTTCTTAATATTAATGCTAATTTTATGATTGAAACATATTTAATGATCTTGATATCTAGCTACATATATAAAGATGAACAACCTTTTTTGTGGGGGGAAATGTACAATTTGTATTCTATACTACATTTGATCTACATCATCATGGCCCGTATCAAAAGAAAAATAATGGAAATTTTGATAACTGCATTATTTTATGTGTTATTTATCATTAACAAGTCTTAATTGTACAAAAAGCTCTATATTTTCTAAAGTTATCTTTATTATTATTTCAGGACTGGGTGTACACTAGGAGAAGGGAGATGCAGGTAACTGATCTTTACAATTTGATTTTAATTTAATAATTAAATCTGTATATTATGACGTGTTCAATACTCATTTTGGGGAATATCAGTTTTCAGACCAAAAAGACACCAACAAAATGGTGGGAAAATCTTACATGACTCAACCCCATTTCAGGCTGTGTTTGTTTGTACATTTATCATCATTTTATATTGATAAATTGCATTGTATAAGGAATAATATCTGTAGATGACAATGGATTTTTTTTCTGATTTTGAAGGAAATACTCCCTGGGTTGTATTTAGGACCATATGCTGCAGCTCAAAGAAGCAAGGTAAGAATATATGTTTTAGGAACAGGTCTTACTTAGTGCTGCACTCTATTTCTTAATCATAGTATAAAGTCCATACTTAACCCCCCCCCCCAAAAAAAAAGAAGATTACTCTCTGTTCATGAGAAGATTAAAGATATTTATTGGTATAAAACCATCTTAATATGTGGTACTCAAGAGAGTAGTAAATTGATTGAATAATCATGTACATCACTTGGAAGAATATTCTAACATTTTGGGATTAGAAGTTCTTAAACTGTTCATGATTAAATGGTGCTTTGCATAATATATTACCTGTTAATGCACTTGAATGAAGAAAATATTTGAATTGGCTTACTTTGGATTGCAACATTGTTTTTTTTTCAATAATTGATCTCTTCTTATGACAGATCTCTTATTTTCCTTCCCCTAGTTACCTGTTCTGTTAGAGCACGGTATTACCCATGTTCTTTGTATAAGACAGGCACCAGAGGCAACCATCATTAAACCAAACTTTCCTGACAGATTTCAGTAAGTAAACACACAACTTTCAGGTCTGATTCTTGGTATCATGGAGTGATGTGTATTATAAAGGAAATGATATGGGACATTACAGCTTTGTTGAAAACTATTATGTAAACTGTCAATTTGATAATCATATTGTTTGTTATAAACCTCTATAGGAAGGTGAAAATACTGACTTTGTGTGATTCCAGTTTACAATTTGCTTACATCGTTCTGCTTGTTATTCATAGTTTTTCTTATATTTACAGGTACTTAGTCCTTGATGTAGCAGACAATGCATTGGAAAATATCATCAGACATATACCTACAGTAAGATATATCCTCACTCTATATACACTATAATACAAAGTCAATTTGTAATCAATTATTACACCTTTGACTTGTAACAGTAATGTAATGTAGGTTAAAGTAAAATGTTTCATTTTCTTTAAGGAGTTGTACAATATATATAGATACATTATTATTACTTATTATTTGTACTGCGTTTTTCCCATTAGGCCCAAAGCGCTTACAATGAATTAAATAAATGTAATATTTTAAAAACTACAAAGTACGAAATAGATGAGTTTTTAATGACTTTTTGAAAATTGCCAATGATTTTGAAGGATTTTGAAGCCGACACCGTAAAAGTTCTTTCACCAGCTAATGTACGAGTTAATGAATATGTGAGGCGAAGGTGATCACTGGCCGACCTAAGAGCTATAGTTGGTGTATACAGATTCAAGCAGTTACTTAAATACTGTGGAGCCTGTTTATTCAGTGTTTTGTAGACAATCACAAGTAATTTGAATGTAATTCTCTGTTTAAAAGGAAGCCAGTGAAGAGAATTAGAGTATGTATAATATCTTGAATCATTTTTTTTCTTCAGATGATTCATAGGGAGCTCTTCCCTGTTGAACTAATGTGGGGAAGGTAGTAAAACAGTGGTAAAAGGTTCAGTTTGAAAGGAATATCTTCCTTACTAACTTCTTCACTTCAAAAGGTGGAAAAGAAAGAGGTAGTAAAGTTACCCATCTAAATTTAGCAGTATCAATGAGATGCTACTAGTTTAGCAGCCTATTGATGTCATATCCACTCTGGTTGACTTCATAAAATGAAACAATGCCCACCCCACCCTTCTATATTTCCAGCAGAGCTCCATTGCACACCCTGCATTCAGATCATGAGAAGAGAAAGCAGTATGAAATGAGACAAGTGATTTATATTCATCTGGCTCTTATTTTTGTCTTTACAGGTGAAAGGGTTTATTGACTCTTGTCTGCAATCAGGAGGAAGGATACTCGTTCATGGAAATGCTGGTATCTCAAGAAGGTTAGGACTAATAAAGTGATTGTATCACTTATGAAATGCATTTAAACGAAAGGAGCAAATTCAACAAGCAAAATGATAAAATGAAATTCAAACGAGATGAGAAATTAAAATGTTATAAAGGTGGTACTGTGCACAACATAGTCTTTATTAAAAGTAGTGCCTATAATGTTCACTTTTTTTAAATTATATACAGCCTGTATTGTGTATTATATACAGTCTGTGCTGTGTTTGAAAGTAATGTGACTTAGTTGATTTTAATTCGGCTTTGATGGAAATGTATGTTTGATCGTATGGTTTTCCTCGAATTGGATAATTCAAAGCAACTATAGGGGTAAATTACTGTATTATCCGGTTCTAGTGAAATAATTTGTGCAAATGAAATTATCATAATGTCAATATTACTGATTGATATTTACAAAAGAAGAACAAATATAATATTTGTATCTGTAGAATAAACTCTAGTGGTGCGATAAAAATCTGGGTAATATTCCTATGTCTCATTTCGCTAGTGATTGGTTTAAAGAATCAGGGTCATACCCTTTCCCAATTATTAACAGCCTCCTTACAGTTTTTATAGGAATTCACTGTCAATGCAGCCTGTGCACAATTTTAGAAGCAAAAAGTTAAATGATCTTAATCCTGAATACCTTTGGTTGATGAAATAGACATATCTTGTAGCGACACTGCCCAGAAGCTGCTCACTGATAGCCTGAAACCACCTGCTCCTCTAATAAAACCACACGGAAATTGAAAAATTATCTCATAGCACCATCGAATTTGAAGAACAGCAATAATCTCTATTTCGTTCATATTCTCGTATTGCATTCAAACATAATGACAAAAATATCTTCTCTATTTACAAATATCATGTAATTTGGTTGGTGTAGACTGTTGTCTGTATTCATATGATATGCTCTGATTATATTAACTTGAGGAATTGACATTGATTAATCTTTTTTGTAACATATGTTCTATTTTTGTCTATTCTGTGAACAGTGCTGCTCTTGTTATAGGTTATCTAATGGAAACATATGGATTGAAATACAGGTAAGCTTAACCTTGCTGGTATTAAAAGCGAAGTCAATTTTGATGTTAGGTGGTTTTTAGTGAAAGCAGAAAAATGAGAGAATTCTAAAAATGTACATAAAATCATATTGACTGTATATTAGAAATCAGCACATTTAATTGTTCCAATTAATTAGCATTCTATTCGTTTTTGTCTCACCTGCATAGCAGAGTGAGACTATAGGCGCCACTTTTCCGACGGCGACAGCGGCGGCAGCGTCAACATCAAATCTTAACCTAAGGTTAAGTTTTTGAAATGACATCATAACTTAGAAAGTATATGGACCTAGTTCATGAAACTTGGCCATAAGGTTAATCAAGTATTACTGAACATCCTATTAAAGTTTCATGTCACATGACCAAGGTCAAAGGTCATTTAGGGTCAATGAACTTACACCATGTTGGAGGAATCAACATCGAAATCTTAACCTGAGGTTAAGTTTTTGAAATGTCATCATAACTTGGAAAATATATGGACCTAGTTCATGAAACTTGGACATAAGGTTAATCAAGTATCACTGAATATCCTGCATGAGTTTCAAGTCACATGACCAAGGTCAAAGGTCATTTAGGGTCAATGAACTTTGGCCGAATTGGGGATATCTGTTGAATTCCCATCATAACTTTGAAAGTTTATGGATATGATTCATGAAACTTGGACATAATAGTAATCAAGCATCACTGAATATTTTGTGCAAGTTTCAGGTCTCATGATTAAGGTCAAAGGTCATTTAGGGTCAATGAACTTTGGCCGAATCGGGGGTATCTGTTGAATTACCATCATAACTTTGAAAGTTTATTAGTCTAGTTCATTAAACTTGGACATATGAGTAATCAAATATCACTGAACATCCTGTGCGCGTTTCAGGTCACATGACCAAGGTCAAAGGTCAATGAACTTTGGCCGAATTGGGTTTATCTGTTGAATTACCATCAAAACTATGAAAGTTAATGGATTTTATTCATGAAACTTGTACATAAGAGTAATCAAGTATCACTGAACATCCTGTGCGAGTTTCAGGTCACATGATCAAGGTCAAAGGTCATGTATGGTCAATGAACTTTGGCCATGTTGGGGTTTTTTGTTGAATAACCATCATATCTCTGTAAGTTTATTGGTCTCGTTCATAAAAAGTGGACATAAGAGTAACCATGTATCACTGAACATCTTGTGCGAGTTAGAGTAGTATTCAAAGTCAGCACTGCTGCTATATTGAACCGCGTGATGCAGGTGAGACGGCCAGAGGCATTCCACTTGTTTATTTATTTATCCTAGTTCTCTAATGGCTATCAATGGGAAAAATGCTTACATGTAGATGTACTAATATTTTCAATTTTTAATAGTTTGTGAATATAAATCTACATGTATTTTATATATCATTTCAGGATTGCATACCGCTTTGTGCAGGAAAAACGTTTCTGTATCAGTGTGAACGATGGATTTGCCAGCCAGTTGAAGGTAATTACGGTTTTGTTGTAGTTCTTATCTAACTTTTTACCAAATTTTTCAATTTCGCTCACATGTTATGAGCTTTATTTCCACTACTTGTACTTTGATTTACTTATTGTTATCTACTGGTATGTACCATGTTTCAACCATTCCATACTAGATATAACTGTCCTAAATTCTACATTATTAATGTAGCTTTTCTAAAATTATTTTTCCTTTTATTCTCTGCATTATACATTATACTTGTATGTGCATTATCTCCCACACATTAGCTTTCATGTAGTTAATTTATTTCTTTGTTCATTATGTTCATACACATTACCTGTCACACATTTGCTTTACATACTTCATGTAGTGCTCTTTCCCATACAAAATAACACACCCGTGATGAAAACTTCTCATTATTTGATTACAAACTACTGCCTCGGCGTTAATTATTTTATGAGAAGATTTATTCACCAGACAATTGAATTGACTTGAATAATTTGTCCTTATTCTGTAAACATGGTTTAAATAAAAATGCTATTTGTTGGATGGGAATGTGAATGTAATACATTATAAAGTTGTGTTTAGGGGTAATAAGTAATGGTTATATTAGGTATTATATCCTTCATAGATTAAATCCTGTACAGTGATTGGCTCAAATAGCATCATGTGACCAAACACATTTTAACCTTGATGTTGTATGACTTCAGACCTCAATATATTTTTCGCTATACCATTATTCTGACATTTCAGAAAACTGGATATTTAGCTAAAATCTTGGTCAGCGAGCTGTCTCTCCCGGGCAAGTCCCATGATGCATAGGCGCAGGCACTATTCAGTGTTCCGCTCCAAAAAGAGGGTCATTCAAGGAAATAACCAGACTCTGCAAGCTTAGCGCATAGATTTGGGTTCTAAATTCTAAAGAAGGATAATAAAACAAATGTATCAGGTGTTTCCTTCGAAAGCATAGTGGGAATTATTAATCCTTGGTTGGACTGGCAAAACTACTATAGTAATTGCCAGTCCAACCTCGGATGAATAATTCTACTATACGTTCTCAAAGCCTGATATATTTGTTTACTGTTAGATTACATTGCCCCATCTACACACAAGTAATGTGCCCAAGCTTCAGAGAAGGGGGAATTAATAAAGAAAACATGAATCCATGTAATGATGAATATTAATTTATTATCATAAAATATTCACAATTTAGATGAGAGGGTGACACAACAATTATCTTATTTTACAGGAATACGAGGCAATATTCACTGCAAGAATGCAAGTTCATTCTGGAATGACAGAAAGATTAGGTAAGACAATCTTAACTTTTTTTTTCACGTTTTCAGATTTCTGGTTACCAGTATAATTCTTTCAAATCGTTGCTAGGCCAGATTGATACCTTTGTTGGACATTTGCTGTTTTGTAAATGATTGAAAACACAATGGCCTGAATTCACCTAGTTTGTTCAAAGTGTGTTATGATACAAAGCCATGAACTATGCAGATTTCTATTAGCACCCTTTGCCCCATTTATATTTGGACTTTTGTTATTGTATGCATTGAATTGATAATTATACCTGCTTATGTAGGGCTCAACACTTTATCATTAATCTCTAATTGCTATACAGTAATGCAGCATACCTTCCATGGGTTTATCAGTGTAGCACTTTATGGAACAATTTCTTGCTGAAGTAAGCACAAATATGTACACAAATCAGAATAGTTCATGGTCTTGTACAATGGTGCAATTGAAAATACCTTTGTGAATTCAGACCCATTGAGGCATTTGCTATTCATCTTGGAAGAAGTTTAAACATAGTAAATTTTCTCAATTCTTTGCCTGCTTCTTTTTTTCACACATCATTTGGTTTTCAGTCCTTATCAGTATTTTACTCTGTTTTATTAGTCTGGCCCCCCCCCCTTCTCTCTCTCTCTCTTACTTTTTTTTACTGTTTTACTTTTAATTTCTCCACTTCATCTCCAACAACCCAACCGTCCTTATATAAACCTTTATCAAGCTATTTTTCCAACTATGCATAATCTTTAAAGATGATTCATTTTGTAATTCAGTTCTACAAAAAAAATTTTGTTTACCTCTGATATTTTGTCTTCCGTTTTTTAATGAAACCTTAGACTAGGGTATACACTTATGAATTCCCTTTGAGGATGATATTTATTCAATACGTTTTATAAGATATTTTGCTCATGAAACTTTATTAAAGTCACTTTAAATGATTTTACCCACAATCTTTGAATCAAATAAAACATACTATAATCTTATTTCACTTTATCTTTCTAAAATACTAAATAATTTTATCTTGTATTTTGATAATGTTTAGATCTCAAAAGACCATTGGATGATGAAGAAATGGAACCAGATTAATGGTCCTGTGATTACCAGCGAGATTGTGCAATCATTCCCTTTAAGGATTCAATATCAGCAGAATCTAGTCCTGCACATAGACCTGTTCCTGACCCTATTTATGGACTTGAACCTAGTCTTGGACCTGCATATAGACCCATTTCTAGTCCTCTGTTTCTGGGACCTGAACTTAGTCCTAGACCTGCATAAAGACATGTTCCTTGTCCAGGTATTGACAAATTGCTGTACCTCTGAGATAGTCTAAAGAAGTTTAATTAGAATATAATAGTAACTAGAAATTTAATTCATCATGAGAATGAATTATATGATCTGTGTCTCGATTCTCACAATCATGGGGTGATAGTTGTTTCCAAACGATCAAAATTATTTATTGTATTGCCATTAGATCATAGTATGGTTCATCAATTTTAGATCAATGGCTGAATTTGAATTTAATCCCCCCATCCCGTTTTCTTCTCTCCATCTCCTTTTGATTATTCCTTATCTCCATATATAGTATGACTTTGACCATTCCTATTGCATACTTTATCATTCTTTTTGTAACTTTACATTATTAAGATACACCAAATTGTGAAAATGACTTTGTGCATAACTCATCTAATATGCCATTTTGATGCCATGTACAGTATATGTCTAAAAAATTTTGTCTTACCTGCATAGCAGAGCGAGACTATAGGCACCACTTTTCTGACGGCGATGTCATCATAACTTAGAAAGTATATGGACCTAGTTAATGAAACTTGGACATAATGGTTATCAAGTATTACCGGTACTGAACACCCTGCCTGAGTTTCAGATCACATGACCAACTTCAAAGGTCATTTAGGGTCAATGAACTTAGATTATATGTTGGGGGAATCAAAACAAAATCTTAACCAAGGTTAAGTCTTGAATATCATAACTTTAAAAATGTATGGATTATGGATCTAGTTCATGACACTTTGACATAATAGTAATCAAGCATCAGTAAACATCCTGCGTGAGTTTCAGGTCACATGACCAAGGTCAATGAACTTTGGCCGTATTAGGAGTATTTGTTGAATTACCATCATAACTGAAAGTTTATCGATCTAGTTCATGAAATGTGGACATAAGAGTAATCAAATATCACTTATAGTCTTGCAAAAATCTTTGGTCACACAATCAAGGTCAAATGTCATTTAGTGTCAGTGAACATAGTATTTTATTGACATATGAATGGTGTTTTTTGTGAATGATTATTCTAAAGTTATTTTCAAAGTCAGCACTGCTGCTTTATTGAATCGCATAATGCTGGCGAGACTGCAAGAGGCACTCCACTTGTTTTTACTTGTTATGAAAATTGAAGAATGAGGCCAAAAAATGTGTGTTATTAACATTTCATGTGTGTCAATGTTCTGTATGTTGCATACATTTTTACCGGTATGTCTTTAAAAGAAGAATAAGTTTGAATGGATTAAAAGAAGAAATGGTAAATAATGATGATGATTTACAGCATTTATGATAACATGTATATGTTTAGAAACATTAAAAGATGCAGACTCTTCACCCCCCCCCAAAAAAAAAAGGTAAGCATCCAGTTGATGTCCCTTACTCACTATTTCTTCTGTTTTTTATTGTTTGAATTATAAATTATTTCAATTTTTACAAATTTGACAATAAGGACCAACTTGACTGAACCATAAAATGTTAAAACAATCATGGTAATACGACATGTTCAGGGAGGATTAACACTTTGTTTTACAGGACAACAAGGAAAAATTTGAATATTTCACATTTCGTATACTAAATTACAAAAGAAATTGTGAGTGATGTCATCAGTTCCCTCATTTGCATACCAACCAGGATGAGATTATAACTGTTTTTGTGAAATTAAGCGAAACTTTCTCTTTTTATTCAAATCAACTTTTTGTTAGGGTGGACTTGTCCTTTAAAGTGATAGTCAACTGGCATAATAAATGATGCCATCTTAGGTGCGATTCATATGAGAGTTCCTTGATGTTATCCCATAATCCATCATTTTGCCCTGCAGTAGAGTAAAGGTGCTTGTTATGTAATAGTTTATAGGCTAATTAAAGAGAAATGCCAGTAGTTGCAGTAAACACTGATTTCATGAGAAAGTCTGTTAAACCAGGCTTTATTGTCAGTATATCATCGAGGATCTAGATCTGGTACAGTCACATAAACTGAACTTTGTGAAATCTATGCTGAAAAATATTCACACTGAAGATCACCAACACAGATAAGTGCACATGGGACAGTGTATTATTATTGCTTTGAATGTCGTGCCCGATGCTTGACCCGAATCCTGTGCTTATTTGCTAATTTCTCAGCAATTACACAATTTCTTCCAGAATCCTTTGGCACATATTCTTTATTTATACAAACAGACACTTTGGTGGTCATTTCATTGGATTCTGTACAAACTGGCATTTACCTTTAATGCTAAATGTTAAAGGGGTTCTTCATGACACTCTTTCCAAATCTTACATGAGAATGGAATTCCTGAGTGGAGCATACTTTGATATCTGAAAACTCTGAATCATATAGCAATTTATGCAGCAAATTGTGTGCTAACCATGAATGTCTTCAATTTGCCATGTTATTTAATTAAAAAACACTTTTTTGTCCCAAGTAACAAGAAATATTTGTTTCAAATGTTTGTTTCTATGCTTTTCATTATCATGTTGAGATGCATCTCTGATTAGAGAAAAAGTAATAAATGAAAATCAAACTTCATCATTTTAGTACTGAGTAGATTACAGTAGAGTTTGTGTAATATGCCAATATTGTTTTTACCTGGAGAATCCATTGCTTTCTTGTTTCTCTGCTTGTACTGATTTATCAACTTTTATCCAAACAAAACTCTATAAAGGGTTAACTATCCTTCAACAAATTTCGAGATGTTCCAATGTATTAAGCACTACATGCAGTATATGAAAGATGACTAGTATTGTTATTATGTTTATCGTTGTGGAAATATAGTGTCATGTGAATTGTTCAATTATATTTATTTGTACAATATTTAAAAAAATCATGTTATCTTATCGGATAGGATTTCAGCAAACAGCTGGACACTTTAGTAGACTTCCTTTTTTTTTTATTCAATGTAAAACAGGTGTTTTAATTGATATTTTTCTAACCTCTCAGAATGAATGATTTCATGAAAATACAAATGCTGTTGCACTAGTTGTATATGAGCAGTCAGTTAGCAATAGATATTGCTTTTGATTTACTTAAGTTTTGTATTTTAAAATGAGATACTGAAAGATTTCTTTTATAGTTTTAGCTCGTAGTAAAATTATATTGATTCTATCTATTGATATTCCTTTAAATGCAGCTTTTGAAATTGTGCTTCCACTTTTTGTTCAGTATGTTGGTTTGTATACTTTTTTTTCAAATTGTTGACAGAGGAAAACAATTTTCCCAAGAGATCACTGTAAAGTTTAACCAACTGGAGAATTATTCAGATTTTAGCAAAATAAAACTTTTGTGCATATTGTTTATCTCTACATAGGGGGATATGATATCTATATATTTCTTTTTAAATTCTCTACTATTCCTCTTCTCTTTTTTTCTTCTCTTCCTCCTCTTTTCTCTTCCTCTACTCTTTCTACTTCTACTCCCCATTTTCAGTCTCGTCCTCCTCCCCCTTTTTTTTCTTATTTATTTCTAGTTAAGCAATATTTCTACCAAGCCTTTCAAATTCATTATAATGTAGACAATAATTCATTCACATCATATATACGGTACGAGAAACGATAGTCAATAATTAAGGTTTACACGTCCATTCATTGTTTATTTGTAAATCCTAATTAGTAGTATGCCGCTTTGTATCAAATACAATTTTTTTAAAGAGTTGTAATGTTGACATTGTACTAGGTTTGTATAGAAGTGATGGTCATGTCCAAAATATTTTTGTACTTTTCAAATTCATCTTGTACATGTATTCTCTTTTTCAAAGATAAGGGAGTATTGAGAAAGTAAGTTACTTCATTGTTTAGCCTAATACTATTCTTCATGTTTTGAATTTTGATATATCATGTTAGTATCTTTGTCAAGTTAAAGTTGGTACATTTGACATTAGTGTGAATATATTGTGCACTGTATTTATAAGCAATACAGATCCATACATTGTTGAGGGCAATATATTTTGGATTAATAGTAATACTAATTTTCAAATGTCAAATGATGTTCCTGGTTCTTGCCATTTACCATTCACTGCTATAATTATTTACATATTTTTGTATTGGTAGATGAAAGACTTTATGATTGAATAAAATATTGGAAATAACTATGAAGACATATTATTTTTTTTGGTCTAAGTACAATATGGTTATGGTTAATAGTGATGATGATGTTGCATTGAGGATATTGTTGGTGAATGTAATAGTGATGGTGGAGGTATGATGATGAGAGTGAATCATGAAGATGATGTTGATGGTGGGTATTGTTATGATGATGATAGAGGATGTGGTGTTATTAATGATGATGGTGGTGATGAACTGATGATGATGGCAATGTGAAGCTCTTAGCCATGGGGGGGGGGGTCAGTGGGTTTGATCAAACCCCTAAAATTTCAAAAGCAGGAACATAGGAGAGGAAAAGCAAAAGAAAAGGAAAGGAATTGAACCTCCTAATTGAAAACCCTTGCTACGCTCCCGAATTTGGTGATGGTGATGATCATGGTTGTGGTGGTGATGACCATGATGATGTTCATATTGTGATGGTGGTAGTGGTGGTATTTATGGGGCTTATGCTAGAACTGATGATGGATCAAGATGAAACATGGGGATGATTGTTGGGTTGGATGGATTTCGTCAATGACGTGATACTTCAGGGGGAGGCGGCAATTTTTAAAACAGTGTCATTTTTAATTCATTGATTGTTCTCAATCACAAAAACATATATTTTTGATACATGATGGGCAAACTAGCAAACACTAACAGAAGGAGAAATAAAACGGAAACTATAAATAATCTTGTCAAAACCTGAACAAGGTAGTTCCCAGTAAAAGAGAGAATAGGGTATATAGTATATCAATAATGATCACGTAGGAACAATGTTAATAACAACAATACAAATCAAGTTATCACAGCAACACCAACAATTATACAAAGAAGGGGCTCATGATAAGCCTAAAAAGAGTAAGTTCCTTTATTATTCGTCAATATTATGTTTTTAAACCTCGATTTGAATGTAGTTTATATATAGGCCTACTTATATATATATATATATATATATATATATATATAAAATATATATATATATATATATATATATATATATATATAGCGGAAGAAATTTTCCAAAAGCCTCGTAACACTGGCGGTCATTCATAGTGGTGAGGTTAATAGTGAGGTTAATATGTTCTCTTGTTTATATAGTGTAAAATAATTATAAGTAACCGTGAAGCATGTTTAGATTATTTTAGAGGCCATCATATTGTATTATTATATTATTGTATTGTATTTGTATTTTGTTTATATATTTATAGTCCTGAGGAAGATCATGCATTGATCGAAAGATTGATTAAATGGAGAAGCAAGGAGCAACGATCACTTCATAGTCACTTTTTCCTCTATATATATATATATATATATATTATATATATATATATATATATATATATAAATTATATATATATATATATATATACATATATATATATATACTTTAGTTCGTCTAAGATTAATCCAAAGTATTGTGTTGAAAATACGTTTTAATGGCCTACAGGGTATGAAAAGTACGTCATGTACTTTGAGGGGTACTCCTGGGGCCCGTCTTACAAAGAGTTGCGATTGATCCGATCAATCGAAACTATGGAAAGCCAGCAAAGTCAACATGTAAAAATGCATGTTTGTTCAAAACAAATTCATTGATTTTTTATGTGTTCTCCTGTGTTTACAAAGGACATTTTGCAAATATCCTGTAGAAAATAATATGGATTTTCATAGAGTTACGATTGATTGGATCAATCGTAACTATTTGTAAGACGGGGCCCTTGCTGGGGCCCGTCTTACAAAGAGTTGCCATTGATCCGATAAATTGCAACTATAGAAAACCAGCAAAATCAACATATGAAGTGCATGTTGGTTCGAAAAGAATTCTAGATATGAATGTATGTCGATAAAGTCATGAATTTCTTGACAATTTTGTGTGTTTTCCTTTGTTTACAAAGGATATTTTTCAAATTTCCTGTGGAAAAAAAGATACTGATAAATTTTCTCCATAGAGTTACTCTTTGTAAGACGGGGCCCTGAACAGATAAAGAAAATCAGACAAACGAAACACCGAAAATTTAATCAAAATCGGAATAACAAAGTTCTGAAATTCTTACGCTTTGCATTATTTCGGTAAAACTTTTTTTTTTTTTGGGGGGGGGCTTATATGAGCAAACTGATGATGTCATGCTTATCTCCACCTATTCTTTTGTATTTTATTAAATGAAATTGTATTATGTCAGATCTTGTCTTCTAAGAGAATGAAACAAAAAAAATGCACTGATTGCTAATTTAATGTGCAAGATAATAATTGCTGGACTTTATCCTGTTACAAGAGTGACTATTCATGTACACATGTAATAACGTAAGGAAATTGGGGACATGACATCATATCAGCCTACCAAACTATTTCATATTCATAATGGCATGCTTATAACCCTTTTTTCAAGCAATATTGCTAAAGTTTAAAAATACAATAACTTCGCTATTTGTTGAAATTTGATGAAATTTTAAGCTTTTTGCTATATAATTTTTTAGCTTTCAGATAAAACAAACGTGTGAAACGTAATAAATATCCAAAGTAAATGTTGATTCACATTAGTTGAGATTAATTACCTTAGCGTTTTGACAAGTCACTATTTAAAGATAGATTGTTTGTAACAATGAAAAAGGTCATCTTAATTAATTCGGACTTGACAAATTCTCCACAATAATTTCAAATGGACTCTAAATCGATATTTGCATCTATTTGATCTTATTGATGATCTTTCAATTTTTCTTTCCTTTTTTCTTTCCTTCTCTCCTCCAACTTTCTCTCATTCCATCCATCAGTGCTTTTCTGTTTCAACCCGCTCTTCTCCGAGTCTATAATATTATGAAGCAAATTATAACGAATTCGTTGTAAACTTTATCAACATCCCACGCCCTGGCGTCTGGCTATAGCTACGATGCAATGCCGCCGTATCCATGACGAGTTTATCAGATAGTTACGTAATACATGATAAAAAAACCTGTTAATCAACATTTGGTGCAAATATTGTAAATTTGTAATTTGCCACATCACTACAACTATTTGGTCCTTGAAACTAATGTGCAAATAATTGAATACATGTACTGACATAACTTTGTTGCATCGAGAAAGACGTGGACCTCTCCGGGAATGAAGCACCATGCATGGGGCATTAAAAAGAACTTGATGTTGAAATCAGGACATTGCCATGGAGGCTAATTTCTCATTTGTTTTCTAGGGCTCAAGAAACCCAGCTTGACACATTTTTAAAGCAAAACTATTTTGCTTCAGTACCTCTATCATTTCAAGCGGATATCTCGTAAACACGCAGGACTTCGATGACCTTCTTAGAGTTGAAAAGAATATTTTACTGATCTCGGGAACTTCTTTGAGTGACAGAAACATTTGTGAAATATAACATTGAGGTCACTTTGATTTTCGGAGTCAGCAAGAGCTTACACAAGTTTATATAAATGACGTTTTATATTTCGCTTAAAAACGACAGAAAGTGGAAGTGCTAGAACAAAACTTGACTCCATTTTCGAGTATCAATATGATGGGTATAAAAGATGTCACTGGAAATACCAGAGCAGATGTGATAAGTGATCAAGCTCAGTATCGGTGATTCCTTATTGACAATATTGGGTTTGTATCAGTCGCGATGTATCAGAAAGAGATACGAAAACGAATCTCAGATCACTCTCAAAGAGTCATCCAGAATAATGAATGTGAGAGACGTCTACTGGATGGGAAGATGGTCTTAATGAACAAGGAACATCTCCGACAGTTACGTAACCATGACATCGAAATGCTACAACTTAAACATGAAATTAAGATGTTCAATAATATCAAAAGGGAACTCGCCAACGAAACACACGAAGGAATCAAATTGAGAAATCGACCAAGCACTGTCGAATTGATACGTCTTGTTCCAAATAAGATGACGAGATCGCGGACTTTCGCGCCAGAAGTCGTGGCAAAAGGAGATGAAACTAGAAGAAAATTGTTATTCCCGCAGCTTGATGAAAAAATGCGCGATAATTCTAAACAAACCGAGACTTCGAAATACGATCAGACTGGCGAACAACAAGATGATTATCAAGAAGGCAATCGTCGAAAGGGTTTCACCAAAGAAGATCAATTCGCACTTAAAAGTGATCGACGAAACAGTGTCTTCGACAGATCGGCGGGAAATAATAACTCAGGACAACAGGTTCTTCCAGAATTACCAAAACATCTTCAAAGATATGATCATCGGCGACCAACAGATGACTCACGGATGAACGGAACTTTCAGAACTCACGGAACCTCAGGAACGCAGCTGTCGATGGTGCACAGTATCGCTTGGTTAAGCTTCCGAGAAAGACAACATGTCATGAATCCTTCATATACACCAGACAACAATGACGAAGTCCATGAAGACGATGATGGTGATGATGATGATGACGGAGATGACGAAAATGAGAAACAAAATTACTTACATCAATCTTCAAACAATGCATCCAAAAAGGTTGGGGAGAAATCCAATTTGATGTCTGTATCCGATTCGGCACTCTATCCATCACGCTTCAATAAACTTATGATAGACGAAGGTGACGATGAGAACGATATACCGGCATACCGTAGTCAATATCTTTCTTACTATAATCTTAATCGCACGAATTTCACCGAAGTGAAAAAGACTGAGAATGACTTGATGAACATAATGACTCGCTCTCAGATTAAGTTTGGTCAAGGACGTCATATTGCAGCTCGATTAGAGCGTCGACGTCTCCTTCGTAGCTGGAATGCTCGATCTCTTCCAATATCACAAAACATCGACGAAGACTGAAAATAATATACGTATATGTAATATTAATAGCACTATAATAACGCGTCACACATAGCAGATTGTAAGCCCTATGCAGACCCTCAAAATGTGAAATTAAACCGTTATGATTACCATTAAATGAAACAATTACACCTATTAACTTGATGTTATTTATAATACGTTTCCCTTCTATGATGGGTATACGGTATAATTTCATTTCATCAGATGATTTCATTTATATATTATTATGTCGGTTGTGTATGTATGGATACTGCCTTTCATTTTTGAGAGCTATATGTTCCGTTTTCTTTTAAAATCTATGATTGTCATTCAATAATGAAGGATGATCTATGACAGCCTGAAGCAGTTCAGTATTAAGTAGTGTGTGTTTCCCTAAATTATGCAAACGATGACATGAAATAGTGGAGCATTAGCAGCGGATACACTTTAAAGATCACAATTTGTGAGATTTGAACAAAATTATATCTTTAACTTATCTCATAACAAAAAACTGCAATCTTTTTAAAGAGAGGGATGTAAGATTGATCATTGACTATGATAGATGAGCTAATTCCATCTCGACATAACTGTGTAAGTTGGCCAATAATTCGATCATATATTTGCAGTTTCATACGATAGTAATCTAAAAAATGAGTTAAAATCCCCTTATCGTAGTGAGAGTCAATCATATATAAAACAGAAAAACGGTAAGACGAGAAATGAGTGAAGATCAAATATGAAATAATTGATAAGAGAAAAAATGGTAAGATGTGAAATGACTTAAGATTTCATAAAAAATTCGACAAGTATTTATATGCTCGTCGTCATGAATATACATTAGATGGGCTGATAATGTCACATCCCCACTTTCCCTTTACCTGTTGAAATGTCATTTCATGAAATCATAATTATTTTATAGTTCCATACATGTCTGTATGATGTCTCCCTTATGATAGTATACGTTACAATATATTAAATTCATTGTATCAGTTTGTTAATCCACTCTCTTAGTTCTTAAGAGGATAAAATAAATGAATAAATATGATGTCATAAAATAAAATACAATTACAAAAGAACAAGTGGGGATATGACATCATCAGTTTTCTCACTGAATATTCATAAAGACATGCATAGAACTGTTTCCCCGTAATGATGCATATCTTTAAAATGCCAAAACTTCGTTATTCCTTGTCAGATTTTGTTAATTTTCAAAATTGAGTTTGTCTGATTTGTCTTTATCTGTTCAAATCATATTATTATGTTAAACATGGAATACCACTTTAAGAAATAACATACATGTACGTCATAAATAGTATTAATTTTGTCAATATATTTATATCATCTTATTGTTCACAAGATATGAATTATTCCTATTGTAATCACATAAAGATTTTCCTTTATTCATATACAAGACTTATTACACTGAGAGAGTCCATTTCTTTTCCGTCTGTTATTTTAACATAATCCAAGTTAAAGACAATATTCCTGTTATGTGATTCTTTATTTTGTAAATTGGGTATAACTCATGAGCTGGATATATATTTTCATGATTTATTTTGATTGTCTTAATAAATAAGTTACAAATAAAAAAAATCAAGCAAACATAAGACTGAAATTCCATTAAAAATGGATGCAAGATAATTCACAAAAAGAAACATTAATATACAATATACCAGATGTATGCAAATGATGGAACCAATTATATCAGACATTCATTATTTCTTTTCAATTTTATCATTTCAATTCCTATTCATAATACAAAACAAAGTTTGTCTCCTCCTTATTGATGGGCAATGCAATTCATTCTTATTGTTGTAACGTAATCACGATTTATTATTTTTTTTCTACAAAATGTAATAACCAACAATTCATATTGTAAAATACAAGAGTGTATAACATCGACTCTCTAAATGCAAATCACATGTTAATGTGCATTTGTGAAATTCAGTGAAACTAAATTTCCTAACTTTCTTATTTTCCTTCTGGTTTTGATGAGCATTTCAGTTAATGTGATTATTTGATAATTCTCACTGTATTCAACTTAATTTATTGTAATTGTGGACTTTTCTTATATAATGAGTGATTTCACTTTCTAGATTGGTCTAGATAAATAAACATAGATAAGTGAAAAAATGAACAGGTTAAAAAAAGAATGGGAGCCCCCCCCAAAAAAAAAACCCAAAAAAAAAACAGATTACGGATTTAGAATTAAAAAAAAAAAACAAGGTGTTTGGAATTAAACTCTAAGAACCTTTTCTTGGTTCAAATCTGTACCTCTTTTGCTCATTCTATCTGGTTATCCTGGGGCAAAGGCTGTGGTTTTCAAAAAAGGTTTTCTGTGTTTTTTTATATTCTAAATTATACCCCTCCTTGCTTTTTATTTGACATTCAGAAATTTAAGAGATGGATGAAATTTTGCATCAAGATTGTTCATTTTAATGTGCAAATTCATCTGCGATAGCTGTGCTTGCTTTTAAAGAATAAGTGAACTCTGATTCAATCAAATATTTAAAATTGTAATTGAAGAAGTGAATAATTGGACAGGTATGACCAGTGTAGGTGTATAGAATAGATTAACATTCTGTAGAAATTACCTGCCCCTGCTCCCAATGTTCACACTTGTTTTCATTTGTGCATGATCCACGCCCCTCTCAATATTTTGGTTTACAAATGCTCCTTAATATACCAAGAAACACAATACTTCTAATACAACAGTCACTGTCAATATCAATTCATACTATGAGAATAATACAAATTTAATATCACAATGCTCGTAACATTTTTAAGACATTGCTAAAATTCCTTACACAAAAACATACTTGTTGAATGGGTTTATTTCCAATTTGTCTAATGCCAATTGCTAACTTGTCTACTATCATTTGGTCTACCATCAGTTCATCCACTTACTACATGGTCTACTTTCATTTAGTCTAATGCCATTCCGTCTAACAACCCGTTGGTCCAATAGCCATAAGGTCCATATACCATTTGGTCTTATTGGAATAAGTGTTAAATTGTGCAAAATGAAATGAATATTAGACCAACTGGTTATGAGATGAAGTGATTGGACCAAATGGTTGTTAGACAAAATGTTGATGGACGGAATGGCATACATAAGACTACATGAAAGTAGACCATGTGGTAAGTGGACGAGTTGGCAATAGACAAATTGGCAATTTACTGTTGAATGAACATAATGGAACAATCCTTGTTTAAACAGTACTATGAGAGTCAAAGAGTAAAGAAAACCATTGAGAATATTGATAAAGTGGGAGAAAGGAATGCAAAAAAAAATAATGTAAATAGTTATCTATTCAAAATCCTGAAACCAACAGAAGTTTTGAATGGAACACATCAGATGTGTTACTTTAATACAAACAGTTTCAGCATAAATCTTGTTATCAGGGAAAAATTTGATAACAGGTTGTCAGATATAATCATCAAAAATTGGCACAGATATTAAATTTTCAGAACTGAGATGGTCTAATTGGTCTTTTCAAGCTAAAACTCATTCATTATGTTTATATCACTTAACTAAAAAATATTTTTATAACTGTAGTGGACATTAACAATGTGGGAATTTTAGTTTGGTATTATTGAACTATGACTCATATTCAATTTTAAAGTATCAAAAGAAGTTTGATTTTTAACAAGGATGTTAATCAATAATTTAGTAAACTTTAAGTTTTTACAAACATTTAGTATCTTCTTCATGCCATCATTCCTTAAAACAGAATAAATTTATTTCAATTGCATATTTATAATTCCTACACACTTTGTACAAAGATGATTGAAGTTTGAAAGATCAAGCAAAGTTCTAAACTCTGCATGATACAGATTCTATTCTGGTTTTGGTTTCCAAAATACTATAATGTACCTCAATACATGATGTTCTTGTATTCAAAGACAAATCAAAATCAGAAAACAATTGTATTCAAAACCTGCACAGATACTCAAATGATCAAGTCGAACTCATTTTTTAAATTTCTTAACAAAGTGAAGTTCAACAAATCATCAATAAGATTTTTTATTAATCATATAACTATCTAAATATTAGACAATTCTTTTTATATGATTCACAAATGCTTGTGTGCAATCTGTGAAATATCTATTGACGTTTCATTAAAAAAAAGAAAACAGTGAAACAAGGACACATGATAACACACTGTTGAATAATCTTTCTTTCAATGAGATATGAATAAAACCTGATGAATAGATAGATTACTGTTATCTCTTTGTTGATATATGTTTGCTTTTCTCAACATTTTCTCTTTGCATCATCTGAAACTCTTTAGAATCCTCCCATGGTCTGGGTCCTCGGATATTGTGCCAATTGTCCAGATCAGACTGTTGCATTTTCTGCAAAGATGAGAAAAGAGAAGAAAATCATGATTATAAAACTTAAAGTTGGTGCCTTATTACTTGAACTTATACAGGTAATCTACCCCCCCCCCCACACACACACACAGTATTTGAGGAATTAACTGTTATTTAATCACTGCAAAATACAAGAGTATTCTCATGGACAAAATTATAAACAGAAACCCAAAATGAAATAGAAACAACCAACCAAAAATAAAATAATTAACAGGTACAGAATGAACTATACACAACAAAAAAAGTAAGTCCCCCCTTAAACAAACATCAATAATTTCCAAACCAATGCGAGTTTTTAATATATTTTTACATGAGCGTGTAGGTAATTTTATAAGCTACCCTATGAGTAAATGTTATGGACGTATTTTACGTCATGCTTCAGTGAGCACCGTCAGAAGGCAAAAATGTCACTTTTCAAAAGTCACAAGCCAAATATCATGACTTTGATTCCATTTCATTGGAGCTTATTCCACATTCTCATCCCCCAAAATAGTCAGAAGGCTTATAAAAGGTACTTTCTAAAGGACGACACAACTTTTTTGGCTAAATTTCACGGTTGAATAAACACAAGTCAAAATTTGCTATGATTGGTTATTTTACACGCTTCTATCAATAAAAATGATCGAATATGATGACAGTTATTTTTGGGAAGAGTTTCTGCAACAGTATTCATCGTTTCACGGTTCAATGAACATTTATTAAAAACAAAAAATACGATTTTCAAATATCATAGGCAAGTATTGTTTCATTTTAGTACCTGAAAATGATCTTTTCTCAACTTTTTCGTTGTGTTTATGACCAATTAACATGCTTCAATGATTCAAAGGCATTTAATTAAACATTCACGCTTGAATGAACATGTGGAATGTGATAAGCTCTTTTTTACGTTATTGGAAAAATGCAATTTGTAACTGCGGATATCTGTCAGAAACCTCCTTGCATAGTTAATTTGATTTGATTTTTGTGAAAATCCCGATGTTTAATGCATCAGTGAACACACAATACTCGAAAATTATGCAAATGAGAAGAAAGTTCAAGGCCTTGGCCCCACTCTGTGCCCTATCGAATTGTTATTTTGATGTGCGTGCCTTTTGGATAGTGTTACTCTGAAGCCATGTGCGAAGTTTCATGAAATAACTGTTGGCAGAAGTAACAAAAACCGTCCATGAAACAAACCCTCATTTCAAAATTTTGACTCCTTCTCTCATAGACGTGTGTACATTATGGGTGCATATGTTTACGAATAAGTAACCCCTTATTCAATATGGTGGAACTTTTTTTCAAGGCTGTCTTTAGCAATGTCGTTTGGCAGTAATGTTTATCAACCTATGGGCAAAATTCTGTGCAAAAATGAAATCGATTTGTTTATTTATGGATGAGTGAGCACGCATCAAAGTGGAAAAATTTGTATTTTCAATGTCACAGACACATTTTAAAGGATAATAAAGTGATTATTTGGGGCAAATTCGGTTTCAAATGTGACTTTAATTGCTGTTGTTTTTATCATCCATCATTTATATCACCACACACTCTCCGAATTTTAAACATTTTCATGGTTGAGCGAGCACAATCGAAAACTTAGGAATGAATACTCTTTATACTGCATAAATGTATTCTTTTCCTCACAATTTCTCAGGATCAGTTGAATGTATGGACAAATCAGTGGTGGATCCAGAATTTTAAAATGGGGAGGGGCCTATAATCGGGGGAGCCACTAAAATTTTCAAATTTTAACATGATCTAACAAGTTGTAGAGGATACTACCGTAAACCCCTATGATGATACGTCACAATTCAGGGGCCGCGGAACGGTTTTCAAACTGGGAGGGGGGGGGGAGACTGAGCCAAAAGTGAGGGGGGGGGGGGCTGATCATGCAAAAAAATCAAAACCGCATGGTCATTTTTACATTTTTGTACATGCTTTTGGAAAAAAGTTGGGGCTGAAGCCCACCCCCCGCTTCCGCAGCCCCTGCAATACATTGTGCTCACTCAACCATGAACATACGATACAAAATCTGGTCTGAAGTGGTTGAATGATGGACAGTAAAACAGCATAACACCAAAAAATTCACCTGAAAAACAACTTTTTCCCAACTTTGTATTTGAACAAACTGAAAAACGACTCTTGTGACTTTTAAAAATGGTCATTTTTAATTCAATCTTTAATCACTCATGCATGACTCCACCGATCGATCTCATTTTTCCCAGGAGTTGCTTAATGAGTTCAGAAAACCACCTATGAAATATCATATCTCAAACTAATTCGGTTCAAAAGTTACAGCAATTTGATTTAGGGGGGACTTACTTTTTTTGTTGTGTATATTTCACTTATATTATCACATTACTTTTTTCCCCAACACAAAATATCATATCAAAGTACCTGCAAATAAATTGCAGTGTTGAAACAATTCATGATAGTGTAGTAATAATAGGGTACCTCATATTCTTCAGCAACAGAAGCCTTTTTCTCTTTCTGAAGTTGTTTCATTCTTGCCTCAGTTTCTGGATCAACCTTCAATGATAAGAGAGCACAACACAATATGAGATGGTCAAATTCAAGTTTAATCACATTTATTTTCTTGCATTTAAGAGGAGGCACGATATATCAGTCGGTAGAGCAGGGGTTTCAGATTCCGGTGACCTGGGTTCAATTCTCATGTCCCTCGGAGAGAACCTTAAAAGCAATTATGCTTTCTAAGCAATGAGGTAAAACAACCAACAAAAAACAAACACCATATACCATTCAAATATACTGTTAAGCCGTTATATTGACAATTGTATTCTTTTGTTTGACTTCTTTTTAGTTCAATTTGGTATTTAGCTCAGCTCAGTTTTGCACAAAGTTGGGTTGAAATGCTTCTTTTATATTGTGCTTAATACATTGCAAAAACATCTTTAAGCGCTTCGCAGATATATATTACCCCAATTATCAGATCCTGGTTTGCCAAAATTTAATTCCTACAACTGTTTAATTTTACACCCCACAATGAGGGCAAGATTCTACTTGCATAAAGAAAATGGGAAGTAAATAAGTAATTGATGGGTTGAAATTGAATAAACCAAATGGATATAAGTTTTTCTATTTTTTTTTACATTCAGTAATAATTCTAGCACATGATGCTATGTCATTATAAATGACACTGGTGATACCAATTTAACTTTACATCAGTTTCATGGAATATTTGCTAACTCTCTGGATACTAAAGAAAATGACCAGTGTCTTTGTGACTTTTTTTATTTACTTTTATCAAAATACCAAACTGATCTTCACTCATTTCACATCTTACAATTTTTTCTTATCAATGATTTCATATCTGATCTTCACTTATTTCTCATCTTACCGTTTTTCTCTTATCAATGATTTCATATCTGAGAGATCGAAACTCTTTCAGTCCATAGGCACCACCAACAACCAATACCTAGAATAAAAAAAATCAAAGTAAAATTTATATACCCCTCTTGAATAATACCTTGGATGTAGGCATTTAAAGTTAATAACTTATTTGCCTCTCAATGGCTTCTCGTGAAGAATTCTAGACAGATTTAACGGTGCTGTACAGCATTTAAACATGGACAGGCAAAACTTTCATTAGGGTCAATTTTTTTTTCTTTGGAGTTCCAATATTTCAACAAATTGGATTTGAAGCTGTTTACAGATGGGCTTTTGACTACACTTGATCTAAGTCAGTCTTAGATTGACTTACAATTTTCTTATTTATAAATAGAATTTAACTATAAAGTAATATTGGTATTAGGCACTATATAAGCATGTACAATAAGTACAATTATCAATAATTATGTTCCTTTAAGCATTACGTCAATTATATTCTGACCTCACACATGCACATCCCCTCATCCTATGCCATGACAATGTACAATAATCTTGTCTTCATTTAACAACCTCTACGACTGTGCTGAATGTCTGGTGATTAAACAAGAATCTCAAGCCTTGATTCAAAACTTAAATAAATCAAATCAAAGTAAGATTCTAACCTAGACAAGAGTCAACTGTAGTAAAGTACATGTAGCTGTCAAGACTTAATGGAGAACAGCTGGACTGTGAATTGGAATTAGATCTAACATTAGATGGTATTTGCTGTTCATTTTGTTACAAATCAATTTTAAATACCTTTTGGAGCGCGAGTTGTATTATTGGAAAAACTTCCTTTATTACGTCCCCTCCACTAATTAAAAAAAATACTTCTCCAAAACCCCCTTCTTTCGTTCTCTTTTTTCGTTATTTCTTCTTAGTTCCCATTAGAACTTGGTCTCGGATTTGAACCTCTCGCTGCAGAACGGCGCATCTCCAGACTGTAACCTTAGCCTTAGGGCCTACTCACCGAGCTAGCAGGAATTGTTGAAAGCCATGGGTTTCATAACACAGTTATCGTTGTTTTCTTGGGTTTTAAAGTGCGTACCATTCAGATATGAATATTTACGTCTATGATTGATTCTTATGCCTATAATGAATATTTATACCTAAACTTCTACTCTCCAAGATTATTGGGTATTCATTTTTCTGACTAAATAAACCGATGACATTGGGAATTACAAAAATACAAACAATTGAGATTTTAACAGAATTTTAATTAAAGTTTAAACTTCATAATTTTTTATACACTTTGCACTTTTCCATTCTACGATAATTCTTGATAAACTTTCTCCTGTTTTCCATATTTTTTTTCATTTTCAGTGGAGGGGACAGACACAAGTCTTGCCGCAATGGAACATACTCAACATAGTGTGGTGAATTGCAGACAAGACTCCCGGTATATTGCGGACACCGGTACGTCAATATGATAGTACGGGACTAAACATTAAATTTCTAAATTCAAGTCACTTCTGTCACAAACGTCTTTATCTATAAATAAAATTGTCAAAACGAACACCATTAATGTAATGAATATTGTGTGTCTTAAAACCTTAAAGAACTTAACAATCATACCAACATAGGAAGTCCGTAACGAAGAAAAGAATTCTTCTTTATTGCTTGAAGAAGTTTCATGGGCGCTGACATATTTGTTTTAGCTTGCTCGGTAGTCTTTTGCATGCAGACCCCTTGCCCTTTATACACACAGAATGAGGGGTAGTCTAACGTCTAAGTCCTTTTGGAAACTTGCAGACCAACAGTCACACCCCTCCCTCTGTAATATAAAAATAAGGTGCCATTTTCCCAGAAATCTAAACAAGATCTTTAAGATCAATTAAATAGAGGAAAATCCCAAATGAAAACAGAGAAGTAAAAAATCCTGCGATGCAAATAAGAAAGTTATGGCCGTATTTCAAAGTTTCACTTATTTTTCACTAAACGATGGAGCATCCTGATCAGTAAGCAAATGACACAGCGAAAAATGTCACACAATCACTAATTATTTTGGAGTTTTAATCTAGAAGATCGAATGAATTTCTTGAATGATTCACATACTGGAATGACAATGTCACATTTTCACCTATACGTTATGTTTTTCATTATAAAGAATGAAATGTTCTGTTCAATTGTAGAAAAATTCCTGTTTTATGAATTTACACAATTTGTATATATAAGTTGTTTTGCTGTTTTGTTTTGTTTTTGTTTTTGTTTTGTTTTGTCAAAAAATACTATTTTGTTTATCTGTTTATATCATTTTCTTGTTTTGAACAATATGTTGGCAATTAAGTGCTGTAATAAATTCAATTCAATTAAATTCACAATGATTCTGTTATTGCTTTTTGCAAAATCTTTTTTTTTCTGTAAAATCAGGTATTTTTACAGTGCACTGTTAGAAAATTTATCCTTAAAATAAAAGAAGTTCCTGCAGCAGTCTCGAGAACACCTGTAATCTTACCATATTGCTTATCTTATACCGGAAATTGGTATTTGGTGTATGGAACCTTACAAATTTAGAAAACACCACTTTCCCCTTTTTAAACAGACTTGTTCTTAAATTGCAGAAATTTTTTTTCCTGTAAAATCAGGATTTTTTAAGAGCAGTGTGGGTATAAAAGAAATCTATCTGTCTTCAATTTTTTCAAACATTTTTTCTTTAAAAAATGACTATCATGGATCTTACCCCTTTTGCAAGCAAACTGAAATGGATCCAATCCCTTTTGAATAAAAACATGTTTTTTCTTTGCCACCTTAATTCACGTTTTAATGGGAATTTCAAATTTTCTTTGGTATCAAAAAATCTATAGGTTTTGAGAACAAAAAATAAAATTTTATGAAAAATGGATCTAACCTTTTTTGACAAGTGAGCTCTTCAAAGAGTTTGTTTGCAAAAGGGATTAGATCAACTCCAAGAAAATCAATTTTTTATTCTCCCATATTGCAATATTCTTATGCAAAACTAAACATTCATGAAACCCTACTATATGTGAACATACTTGGGTATAACAAAAATCTACCTATCTTCATACTTAAAAAATATCTTTTCCAAAAATTTCCTTTGTGGAAACCCCTTTTGCAAGTAAACTGAAATGGATTTAACCCCTTGTGGAAAAAGGTGTTTTTTCTTTGTCATTTTTGTTCACTTTTTAATGGGAAATTAAACTTTTTGTATCATCTTATGGGGCTACTAAAAGTATATACATTGAGACAATAAAAAAAAAAATCAAATTTGATGAAAAAAAGGATCTAACCCCTTTTGCAACTGAGCTCATTTGTAGACCTACCGAAATCCGTTTTGAAAAATATGCACATTCATCACTGATGGTGATTTTCTTAAATTTAAACACACGACTACTTCAGGCAGAAATGTAATCTGAGTGATGGTGGAAATATTTATTGGCACAGTCTGCCCCTTTTGACTTTTAAGTATCTTTTTTTTTTGGGGGGGGGGCTTAGCCACCACCCTCAACCACCACAATGAAAATATGTTCTGCTGCCAATAGGTTCATCTTGTTTCCTTGTGAAATACCACAGGCATTTGCTTCTTTAAGTACAAAAAATTGATGAGATTGTCAGAGGTGCAATTAAGGAAAAAGAAAGGAGATCTTTGGAAGATTTGAAAGGTGGAGGGAACAGATGGTAACGAAGAAAGGGATTTTCAAAGTTTTGAAAGAAAGAAAAAAAAAGAAAGGGTTAGAAGGCAATTTGAATGTATATTCTTGGACTTCAAGAAACCAATTAATAAGTTATAGATGTTCTTTGCTCAATACCAAGTTGTCTTTGCTTACAAATTTTGCAGTGGAATTTGGATGCAGGGAACAAAATGTGCATCTTGCACATTTTTTTAATAGCACCATCTATTGGTAATAAGACAGAAAAATACTACATTATGATTACAATCTTTGTAAAAAAAAAAGTATTATGGCAACAAGAAATACACAATAATGTCGAATTCAAAACAGAAACTAATATACGTTGGGATAAGATTTATTATTATTAAGATTTATTATTATAACAAATTCAGTATACAAATCAAGTCTCTATCATATATGTATACATTAATATACAAAAATGTAACACATTCAGCACCTTTGAACAGATTAACAGAATATGTCCAATTATCAGTTCATAAACCTCTGGAATGATGATCTCAATTATGTAATTAAGAAGCTTTTAATTCTGATTCACCTCATAAGCAATTGTGCTCTTACTTTATAAGTTGTTTGGATCTTCAGGATTTATAAAATAATTACATCATTCCTGCATGCTAAGATAAATATACATTGTGCATTTAATGTGGAGTTGTAAAAGGATAATGAAAAAGACTTGCATATTATTTGAAATGGAAATAACATTTCAGCATTAAAGTGAGATTAGAAAATACAATCACATTAAAAAAATACCTTATTAGAAATAGATTTGTCTATCAATCACTTGATATAAATCTGCATTTTAACAAGCAAGTTTGAGTTTCATGACAAGAGTAAGTTTTTGATTAAACTTTTTTAATAAATGTGGCAAGATTAACATTTTACATCCAAGTACATGTAGCAGAATCATTTCGATCCAAATGTTTTGGGTTTTATACTACTATATTGTTACTGGCAAGTTGTAATTCACATTCCATCTTCTCAAACTATCATATCTCCATGTACATTAAGCTAAAGAGAGAAATGTTTAAGTGAAAGTGAAAGTATATCAAATGAATTAGTCAGTGGACTGCTTGAATCTCCTACTGATACATACAGTGTATAAAATGAAACTAAACTGGGGTGATTCCATGCTGGGTTGTACAGGACACTTTTAAACAACATTTTACATCTCTTCGACATAAAAATAAAAAATATTTTCGGGATAGACCGGCAATCTTCAAATAGTACCAGGAGGGGAAGAAGAACCAACACTGATCTTGACTGGATTGCTTAGTCTTTACAATAGATGAGACACATTTTTTTTTAAATTGGAGAAAAACAAAAGCACAGAATTGCCCGCTAATTGTTTCCTCAGGCTATTGAATTATTTGTATGTAATAAGGTATATGAATATTAAGTAAATACCAGTTTACAATAATTTTCTTGAGGGTGATAATGTTTGTGCATGGTTGGCTTCATACCAGGGCCTAAAAATTATTTGACTCTTTAGCGAGACAAATATGAATAATTTTATACATGCATTCTTGGAAGTATCATATTCCTAGACTACCGGGTTTGCATTCTGACCAGGGGCCTGTTTCATAAAGAGTTACAACTGTAATAACCGTTACCATTATGGCAATTACCAGGGCAACAGGGCTCAGCAGCCAATCAGAATCAAGGTAACCATGGTAGTTGTCATAATGGCAAAGTAACAGCATTTGTAACTCTTTATGAAACGGGCCCCAAATTGCCAATTACATGTATGCTGTTTGAAAGCAAAGTTGACTTTCCCTTCAGTATACAATGAAATATTACACACAAACATAATGATTTTTTTTATTCTAAGTTAATGCTTATCAGTAGCTTCCAATCATAAATCCTAGCTCTACTTTTCCAAACAGGTAATTTTTCATATCAAAGAAACAAAGAGCATTGCAGAAACTTGTTAACCATTAAATCTCTGGTACGCCACTTGATCAAATCAAGTGACCTGAACCAATTTATGCTACATTGTAAAGCTTGGGTGAAATATATTATTATTAAAGAGTATTTCTTCAATATCATTTATTACATTATGACAAAGTTAATATTATACAATTAATGCACATTTATGAGTGTGTTATGACGATGCAGCACACTTGAGGGTATTTATAATTATGCGAAAGCAAGAGGCGCTTGCGCCGAGTGCTTTTGCATAATATTGTGAATGCCCGAGAGTTGCTCGCATCGTCACTAACATCACGAATCTTAAAATGTGCATTAATTGTTTTATAAAACGGGTCGGCAAAATGAATTTTTCATTGAAATCTTGTTCAAATCCCTCCAACTTGTGTACGATCGCACAGACAAAGAGATCACAAAACTGTCAATTATGACATCACAGGCGTATCTACTATGCGCGCCTAAGTAAGCGCATCAAAATCCTAGCCAGCCTCTTTTACTGAACGCGTATAAGTTTTTACGTGCTATTGGAACTAATGCTGCACAAAAAATGCACAGTGCTGCACGAAAAATGCACGACTGGAAGGTTGCGCATAATTAAAGCATGAACACGTGACTTGAATACGCACTCACCATTGGCTACATCCTTGAACCCGTTTTATAAAAATGATTTATTATATACCTTTAAATCAATTGTCATCACACATAAACAACTTTAACCTAATTCATGAACATAACTGCATCATCTTTCTGTTTCAATAATAATAATAATAATAATAATAATATTACAGTAATAATTAATCTACATGTAGTAATAATAATTACATGTTTCTATATGCTACATAGCCTACTATTACTGTACCCAAGGCGGCCAAGCCTAGTTCTGGTATTCTAAATTGTCTTTCCAATTGCACATGATCTTACTGACGTTTGAAACGAAAATTCATAAATAAACATGATGTACATGAACAAAAACTCTTTAAAACAAAACTACAAACAAAAATCTCTATAGGTTTATGAACAAAAACTCTTTCAAACAGAACTACAAACAAAAATCTCGTATAGGTTTATGAACATAAACACCCCAACCCTTGCACTAAAAATTCTTAAGCATACATGAGCAATATACCATTAATTAAAAAAATCTTCTTTACAGAACATAAATAAGAGATTCGAAGAGCAAATTTTTTTTATTTTAGATTTCTCAATTCTGATTAATAAGTGTGTATATAATACTCATTCATGCAAGGTTTTATGGCCAACTGGAGATAAATAATTACTATTCTAAACAGGCATAAGACCAAGGAAGGGGGCACTTGATTATGTCACTACGCACATGCAACCGCAAGTTTTTAAAAGACATCCCTATAAGTTAGAGCTTTATGTCAAATAAGACATTTTTCATGTATTTCAATGTTTTCTGTGATTCACATTTTATTTCCTAAAAAGTGAAAACTCTACAAATCATGCCCCTTATCAAGAAATTCTAGATAGCACAAAAAATCCAGTACTATAAGCAAAAAGATAATGGTATTGAAAGTATTTAAGAAAGTTCAGAAACATCTTTGTTTGGATTTGGATTTTGCCATTTTTCTGAAAAATCCCTACATTTATTCCGATTTTTGGCATTTAATTAAGACACCATAACAAAGCATGCATGCAAAGAGCTACCCTTTTGACTTTCATTCTTTTGGTTGTACATGCACAGGATATATTTGTGTGTCACCATCCCGGTCTGGAATAAAACGATACCAGCTATTTTATGCGATACATCCCTAAAGAGAAATTACAGGCTTATTCAAGTGAAAATAATGTCGCCTCCCATTTTCTAATTATGCCAATTACGACTTGTTCCACAGCTAATCAGCATTAATGTCATTGAGTCAATTAGATTGCATAGCTACATGTAACGTTGTAAGGCTAAAATTGGCTTCTGAAATCATATTAATTTCATAAAACGATAACTTTACACTAGCTACATAACCTGTAGGTAATGTAGATATAAGAATTTTTTGTGGTTTCCCAATCATTTTCATGATTATATAATGTGCTCCCATGCACGGTCAATGTTGATCAGTTTAAGTTAACTGACCATTTTGAGTGTTCTGTACCATAATTCTTGTCCAAGTTACTATGACTACATGTACATGCAATGTCCAAAATGGTCAAGATACATGTAGATGACCCAATCAGCATGACCAACAATTGTTCATTGCTCTTGAGAGATATTTAATCTAGCAGTGTATGCAGGATTTGACAACGAACAGAAATGTATTTTCAGTCACACAATCATGACCAACCACCAGCCCCAAAAAAGGATAGGTAGAGTGAGATTATTGAATGGTTTGAAGAATGAGAACACTTCTAAATTTGCCCTTAGATTCAGGCACCAATAATAAGTAACAGGAATCATCAAAGAAATGAATGGTACAAGCAAACCTTTGAACTGTTTCTATTATTATACGCACATCTTGTACATGAGCAGAAATATGAATAAAATGCATGCCTCATGAGTCAAGAGAAGAAAAACAATATTGTTGTCAAACTCATAACTGTTATATTTCTTTGATATTCTGTATGGATATGACAAGAAAATACACAACACCTGCACTCCCCCCTCCCCCCTTATCTGTTATATCAGAAGGAGAGACCTGCGGGTCATAGTGATTCAGTTCACTTTTTGCCTCCCAGGCACAGATGATGCCAACAAATATTTAAAAAAATAATTTCAAAAATTAATTCAAAGATGTCTGAAGACTGGGAGGATACGAATCCAATGTTCTATGAGAATTGGATTCGTATCCTCCGCGTCTGGACCTACATTCACACTAAAAACCGATCTCATTTGTAAAATCGTTGCCGATAATACCCATGATAAAAATTACATAGAGGTACGCATATTTTTACATGTACAAGTGAAACAAAGTAATTAATAAATTATTTCTCATTAACTAATGATTTTTTTTTTACATTACACAATAATCTTTCAATGCAAATGGAAACAACTTTATTATATACAGTTCCACATTTGTTCTACCGTGAATCATTATGAAAAATCAAACACTAAAGGGTATCTCCTACATGTACCTATAGGAGAATTTCATCTTTTCTGATGCAGGCCTCTTGTGATATGAGACATAAATTCATAGCGATCAGCGCAGTGGAATGCACATATATTGCACCTAAAGGGCTCCTGCCAGTCATGACATCCCATATGAATGGCATACATAATACTATCGGCAAAGATTGTATGACAATGCTCGCATCGCATCACTTCATCTTGAGTTGAACTGTCCATCATCTTATTGTTACGGCTGCGGGATATAGAGCTGTTTGAGGACAGCTGAGGGGAATGAGCATCTAAACTTTCACGAGAATCTCTGCTGATTGTTGGCGACACTACATTATGAGGCATACGTGAAGATGAAGAGTTAGACAGAGGTGACTGATTTCTTACTGGATATTGAGGGTAGCGAAGGACATTTCTGCCTTCGTTCAGAGAAACAGCTTTCATAATGTAAGGGCCATTGCTGGTACTTGAAGCTGTACTTTGTACCTGTCCCCCTTGGAGTAATCTTGAAAGCATGGATGCAGATGTAAGAGCACCCTGGCTAGATGGATGGCAGATAGTTTGATTCCCATGATTACTGGATGTTGAACTATTAGCTGATAGTTTGGATTCAGGTCTTTGACAAGGCCTCTGAGAACTATTACTACTTTCACTGGGAAAACGATTCCTTGATGAAGATGTCGGTGATGCATTACCTTTGGAAAGTGCTTGCTCTAAGATACTCATTCTTGCCAGTCTTGACTGGCCATTAGAATGACTTGCATCGCCGGGTGAGGCACGATCACCTATAGAATCAGGAGACTCCAAGGATCTTTGTGGGTGTGTCTGAATATGATCAACATACTCCTCTATAGAATGGCACCAGCGATGACACACATCACAAACATAAGGGTAGTTTCCTGGGTCTGAACCCGAATCTGGGTGCCTACGCTTCAGATGTTGTACAAGCTCATGAGCAGATTTGAATTTTATATGGCATAAATCACAAGGGAAATTATCCCATTGATGAGATCGCATATGAAGGGTCATTCTCCTCTGACTCTGAAACATGTTACTGCATAGGGGACATTTGAAAGTGAACTGCTTAGAGCTATCTCGTGTATGACGAGTTTTAATATGAGTTTTCAACTGATCCTTTCTTGTTGCATTGTATTCACAGAATGGACACTGAAATGGGCGACTCCCACTATGAAGGTTCATGTGCCTTCTTAAACTAGTTTTCTTTGTAAATGATGCTTTGCACCAGCGACAATCAAATTTTTTCTTAATACCTCCCATACCAATAGGCTGCATTGTTACAGTTCCTCCAGGACGTAGAGCATTGTAAAGCAATGATGAGCTGGGTCCGGCATCTGGATCCTGATCTGTCATTGAACCCAAAGTACTTAAATCTTCTGGTTCAGCATCAAATGCAGCTTGCATATCATCACTTTCTTCTCCCATAAAGCTACCATCTTGTTCTATGATTGCAGTTTCTGTAAAATAACATGTTTAATCTAAAATTCAAATCACTAGATGACATGAGCTAAATAGTTTTAGTACCAAAGAAAGCAATTTTCATTTAGAAGACGACACCTTCAACCTGTGAATGTGTGATCTAAAAACCTAATCAAATCATTTTCGCTATACATGCATAAAATGCAACAGGTTTGAAGTTGGATTACCAAATGAATTTAAGGTAACAAAAAATATTGCTTTTTCAAGTCAATGGCTTTTATGAAATGAAAATCTAATGAGACGATCATAATTCACATATACTTGTAAAAATAAATATAAAGTTTTATCAGTCACATTTGTATATTTCAAAAGTACAAAACCATGATGAAGGAATATGAAATTTAGTAAAGCCATTCATTCAAACAACATAATTTTTTCCCAAACTCTGTCACCCTTGCCCGATTTCCAGACAAAGCTAATAGTAATAATTCATACCACAGTAGGCCTATTACCATTATTTTTGCTTTTATTCATTTATAAATCTTGAAAGCATTTCAAAAAATTATATTCATAGTTTTTTAAAGGTCAAGTCCACCCCAGAAAAATGTTTATTTGAATGAATGGAGAAAAATCAAATTGGCATGATGCTCAAAATGTCATCAAAATCATATGTAAAATAAGAAATTTATGTCATTTTAAAGTTTTGCTTATTTTTCACAAAATAGTGATATGCACAACTCAGTGACATGCAAATGAGACAGTCGATGATGTCCCTCACTCACTACTTTTTTTTATTGTTTGAATTATACAATTTTTCAATTTTTTTTACAGATTTGGCAATAAGGACCAATTTGACTGAACCATATAGTATTAAACAATACTAATTCCACAATTTCAGGGAGGAAATAACTGTTTCAATTGACAATGAGGAGAAAATTAGAATATTTAATATTTCATATAATTAAATACAAAAGAAAAAGTGAGTAAGTGATGTCATCAGTCTCCTCATTTGCATACCAATGAGGATGAGAATATTACTGTTTTGTGAAATCAAACGAAGCTTAAAAATCTCATAACGTTCTAATTTTACATCCAATTTTAATGAAATTTTCAGTGTTATGGTTGTTGGATTTTTCTCTTTTTATTCATGTTTTTGTTGGGGTGACTTGTCCTTTAATGAATCAGTTATGTTATGAGGTACCAAAATCATCAGCCCTTCTATTGGCTTTTAATAGAGAAATCTACCATTACAAATCCCTGAAAAAAACAGAGCTCTACAAGAAATGATCCCTCAGTGTTCCAACAACTCTTACCATCATCAGGTCCATCTTTTTCTTCAGTAACCATGATATATCCTCCATTGTCCACATCAGGAGAAGGTTCTTCATTTGGTATGTGTTTGTTGTCATCCTCTCCTTTGGTATCTGCTGTTGCTTGGATATGTACAATATCTCTGTCTTCTTCTGGTTCCACATCATCTTCAATGAATTCTGACTTTACTTGAAACACGTCCATCAAACCTTTCAGATCTGAATCATTATATTCTGCCATTTTCCATTACCTCTGGTTGTATACCTGCAAATGAAGTTATATGGTTGAAATACATATCACTTAATGGGAATCCATAATAAGGAAGAGAACAAAAACTCATAATGGCAGACATGCCACATGCTCAATTCAATCACACATAGAATGAAATTATCTCAGCCTGAATTTTTTCTTAGCAATCCAGTTCATGATCACCTAAGCTGATATTAAAGGTCAAGTCTACCCCAGCAAATTATTGATTTGAAAAGTGGAGAAAAATCAAACTAGCATAACACTTTAAATTTCATCAAAATCGGATGTAAAATGAGACAATTATGGCATTTGAAAGTTTCGCTTATTTTTCACAAAACAGTGATATGTACAACTCGGTGACATGCAAATGAGTCAGTCAATGGTTTCCATCACTCACTATTTCTTTTGTTTTCTATTGTTTGATTTATATAATATTTCATTTTTTACAGATTTGACCATAAGTAGGGACTTGACTGAACCATATAGTATTAAACAATGCTAATTCCACATGTTCAGGGAGGAATTGATCACTGTTTCACTTGACAATGAGGATAAAATTAGAATATTTCATATCTCATATAATAAAATACAATAGAAATAGTGAGTGGATGACGTCATCAGTCTCCTCATTTGCAAACCAACCTGGATGTACATATAACTGTTTTGTGAAATTAAGCGAAACTTTAAATGTCATAAACTCTCTTTTTTTACATCCGATTTTGATTAAATTTCCAGTGTTATGCTTGTTTGATTTTTCTCTTTTTATCCAAATCAATTTTTTGTTGGGGTGAACTTGTCCCAAAGAGGCAAAACAGTGAAAATTGCATCACAATCAGAACTGAAAATATTAACCAAAAAAAAGAAAGATAAGATATTTCAATGATTTGGATGATACGTTCAGACATTTGAAGTTAAATCTGCACATTGTGGAGTGTTGAGACCCAGTGGATTAGTCTTTGAAACAGAGGATCATGGGTTCAAATCCAAGACATGGCATAGTATCCTTCAGCAAGAAATTTATCCACATCGTGTGGCACTTGACCCAGATAAGGTAAATGTAGTCGCAGGCTGCTACAATAAGTGGGAATGCTGCTTGCATAATGCATATGACGTCACACACAAAACAATTAAAAAAAAACTTTTTCACCCTTTGACTTAACCTTGAACCTTGAAGAGCATACATGCTGCTGATGGAGAGGGGTAATCGATTTTCCTCAAACCTTCACCACCAATAGTTTTATCATTTTTTTCTGCTAAGTATGTGTACAAGATACTTTTTGTTAGGGTGAACTTCCCCCTTTAACAAGTGCCAGATGCAACGTGACGTCATATCGGGAGCTACGATAGACTGATAAGTCTATTTTCGTCAGGGATATGCTCTGCTGAGACTTCGTCTGGCTCTGAGGCATCCCCTCTGTCAATAGACCGATGACGGCCTTTGGGCTCGTAGACATAGTGGTGGAGCTCCACCTACGCCTAACTACAGCAACTATGGAGAAAAGTGTGCACTGGCGCATCCTCCTTGATTACTCCTAAATTTTGCTTTGGGGAAAAGGGAAGAAAAAATAAAGATAAATCTATATCAAATAAATTCAGCTTACCACTTTTCCCAAAAATATGCTAGAAAATTTAGTAAATTTTGATGACAAACAGATCAGGTTCTTCGCCGTCAGCGTACTTACAACTGAGCGTACGAACATGCCAGCCAATCCGCTGGCGTGTCCATACACTTAGCTGTAGCCGACGGCGATCGAAGAAGAACCTGGCTGATCTTGATCTGTTTGTTAAACCAAATTTCCCTATTTTCCAGTATATATTTTGGAAAGGTGGTAAGCTGATTGTATAAATTTATCTTTATCATTTTTTCCTTCTTCCCTCGTCAAAAAGCTTAGTTGCTAACATTTGAAATGCAGAAAACTAAACAGATTATTGCAAAGCAGCGGAGCGACCAGGGGGGGTTCACTGGGGATTGGAAGGGGAGGGAGGAGCTTTCGCATTTTTGGACTTTTAATTGTGCAATCTGGTGCACAACTTGACAGAAAATTTAAGAATGACTGTATCTGGGTATGTCTCAATAATAGACAAATGCACCAAAATCCACATAGATCTAGGTCTAGACTGTTTCGTTTTCACTAAGTCATACACGAACATTGACCAAAAGCTTCGGTCTCTGTTATGTTGGTTGTTCAGCTGAACTCTGTTGGCTTCACTCGCCAAATACAGAGACCGAATATGTTTATGTACTATAAGTTCAGATAAAACAGGAAGTGAAGTTGCGCAACAGCCGAGGTAAGTCACTGTTTTTGTTCCCTTTAATTTGATTTTTTCCCCGTTTTTTGGCAATGAATGCCAAGAGGGAATATTAATTTGCATTTCTGTCGTGTTTATTTTCAAAATTTTGATTCATTAAAGACGAAAATTGAAGAGCCCCGACGGGGGGATTTGCATTGTAAGTCCCCTAATAGTGGCTGCACAAATAGCGAGCCGTCTGTGTACGAGGAGAAATTAAAAAACTAAAAAATATTTAAAAACTCCTCGAAACAAACGGCTGCCAGATGTCTAACACAAACATAGACCAAAAGCTTCAGTCTCTGTTATGTTGGTTGTTCAGCTGAACTCCGTTGGCTTCACTCACCAAATACAGAGACCGAAGTTCAAGCGCGATCTGTACAGGGGACTCAATGGCCATATGTTTATGTACTTAAGATCAAATAAAACGGGGAAGTGAATTTGCGCGACAGCCGAGGTAAGTCACTGTTTTTGTTCCTTTTAACTTGATTTTTCTCCGGTTTTTGGCAATTAATGCCAAGAGGGAATATTATTTGCATTTTGGATGCATTAATTTTCAAAATTTTTAGTCATTAAAGACAAAAATTGAAGAGCCCCGACGGGGGGATTTTGCATTGCAAGTCCCCTAATGGTGGCTGCACGATAGTGAGCCATCTGTGTATGAGGAGAAATAAAAAAAGAAAATGTTAAAAAACTCCTCGAAACAGACGGCTGCCAGCTGTCTAAAACAAACACAGCTTCAACAGGGAAATTGTTCCTCAGTCATAATTCCTGTCTGAAGTCTGAACTTCTGTGTTCATCTGGCCAACACTATTTCACTCATGATTCTCTACATTTCACAGAATTCTTCGGGCAATCAATCAAGAAGACGGACGTGGCACAGCGTCCGTAACATTGTCATTTGACATTACGTTATTCTTATTAATATTAGGCCTAAGCCGCCCTAATAACTTTTTTAATATAACTTGTAATAATTAATATTTATTAGGGCAAAAGCCCATTAAATCATGTGTCGCGTGCATTTGTATTCCTTCGCACGCGAGAAGAAATGGACCCATGGGTGCCCTGGGCTGGGTTGACTTTACTTAGTCCCGGGACTTACTTATTGAACGCACTCCTAGTACCAATGAGGTCCAAACATTAACATGTATGGACCTCATAGGCGACATTACCCAAAAATATGGGTTAGACAATGCTGTTCTGATTTCCAACCCAAGACTTTGGTAAATGTACGCCTTAATACAAATTGGAGTTACGTGATATGACTTTCATTTGTTGGGGAGACATTAAAAGTATTAATTAAGTAGTTCAAATTAAAATATATTATCATTAAACTTACATTTCAGGCCCTTTTTGTTGATTTTCGGTGAGCGTTCCACACAGCTGCGACGAGTGATCAACTCCGAAGTGATACGCGAACTGGTCAGCTGATCGGTCAGGTGATCGGTAGATTATCTTTTTGTCAGACGTTCATAATTTATGTAAAGCGTATCAATCTTCAGTATCTTGATTCCAAAGTATCAGTATTGCAGATAAATGTCATTATTGATTGGAATCAGTGGCGGATCGGGGGGGGGGGGGGGGGGGGGGGGGGGGGTGGGGGTGAGCATTTCTGCCCGATCCCCCTATTGAGATTTGTAGTAAATATTTTGGAATTAAATACGTTGTTCATACTAGTTATGCGACCCCTCCCTTATGATGATCACAGCATTATTTGTAATGGGGATATTTCGTTCATAATTATTCTTGTCTCTTCTTTCTCCTTTTTAGCCTTTTTTTGCTTGTTAAAACCGTTTTTCCTTTTTTTTGGGGGGGGGGCTCGCCAAATTTTACGTGGGTCAAAATTACCTTCATTTTTTTAGTGACAATCTTTTTTTCATTTGTCCAGTTCTACGCGAGACAAAATTACCTTCGATCATTATTATAGTTAAAAACTTTTTTATATTTTTTATTTATTTATTTTTTTTTTTTGGGGGGGGGAGGTTGCCAAATATCACGCGAACGTTTGTCAGCTTTTACTGTTTTATTCGACTTATAATCAAACATTAAATGGGGCTTACCACAGTTTTTTTTAAAGTCAATTCATAAGAATATTCCTCCTCGGAATTTGAGCTTTCTTTCATGAAATATCAATTTTTTTCATGATTACCAAAAATACTTAAAATTTTTTATCGGTGTATGCCTATAAAGCTTTAGCTCATGCGTTGCGCCTGCCATATTTTAATGCTGATCAACTTTATGCTTTTAATGAATTCCTAAAAACAATAAATTCTCAGATCATCAATTTTGTCGCAATCGAATAATTCGATTGCGTCTCTCTATCAGTTTTGAATATTCATAAAAAAATATCAGCTCGTGCTTTTTGCTCATAATATTTTGATTAGTAAATTCTTCTCTTATATAATCGAGTCGGATAGATAGATAGATAACTAGAGAGAGAGAGTTGGGGGGGGGGGTCCCTCAGCTACTTGTCCTCGCTTATTTGTTATTATTTGTTATTATGCTCATGTTGTGAGAGCTTTGTGTTTTCACATTTTTTTCTTTTTCAACCTTTTTATTGTCTCGGAGCTTCCCTCTATTTCTTTACACTATATTATAATGTAGTCCTGTTTCAATCATTGGCGGCGGAAGCCCCAAATTTTAGGAGGGGACAACCTAAAAAATTTTGACAAGCAAAAAAAAAGGCTCTCAACCCAAACATTTTAGGGGGGACGTAGGAAAATAAATTGACAAGCAAAAAAAAAAAGGTCAACAACAAATTTAGGGGGGAACGTCCCCGCTTCCGCCGCCTATGGTTTCAATTCTTTTTTTGTTCTCATTTCAATGAAAACATCATTATTAAACTGACGTAGAAGACTTTATTACGAAATTTTGACATTGTTTTGTTTCATTTGTTTGGCTTTCTTTTTTTCTTCTCCTCATCTTCTTTTTCTTCTTACTTTTTCCCTTTCCTTATTTTCTCTTCAGTATTTCATTCAGGTATCCGCCAATTTATACAACACCAAGCATATAGAGGCGGATAATCAGTGAGGGAGCATGACGGTGTGCCGCTCTAAAAAAAAGGAGGAATATTGGAAGAAAAAAAAAAGAAGGGATGGGGAAAAAATAAAGAAAAAAAAAGATGATGATGGCAATGACGATGATGAAAATTATCTTGGTGATGATGATGGTTGTGGTGACGGTTGTGGTGATGATGATGGTGATGCTAATGATAGTGGTGATGATGATGATGACGAGATGTAATTTTGTTATTTTGTCTTTGAAAAAATTAAGTAGTGCAAAGTTGAATTCATTTAAAGTTTATTATGAAAATAGCAGAAAAAAAATTGGTATGCGTTCGAGGAAAATCCATCCCCCACCAATCTTTTTCAAAGGTAAGATTTTTTTTTTTGCCCGGGGGGGGGCCACTTCCATTCACGAGTGGATACCATGCGCGACCATGGGGTCTCGAAAAGCACCCTAAACACGTAATTTCCATATTCTGAAAATGCACCCCTTAACAAGTATTGGCGTGTGAAACCCTACCCTTAACAAGTATTGGAAACAAAACGATACTCTTGGCAAATATTCCCTGAAATGAACCCCTAAACAAGTACAGGAATGTTTTATTGTTACGGGTCCTTCGGTCATCGGCTTTACCTTATTTGGTTTAGTACGACCCCACCTTCTACACCTCGCGCAAATCGGACTCTAAACACGAAGTGTTGGAGCAAAAAGGACATCCTTTATAAAACATTTTGATTTTGTTTTATCATCCCCGCAAATTAGACCCTAAACACGACGGTTTTCCTAGCGAATTAATAGATACCCTTTTTTCGTTATTTTTGTGTTTTTGACACCCTTATCACGTTACGTAGGTAACGTGCCCTATCGTGAAAAGGACATCCTTTTTCCTTTTTTTTTTGGTCGCGCATGGTATCCACTCGTCAATGTAAGTGCCCCCCCCCGGCCCCCGGGTTTTTTTGTGACGGCGTAGGCCTTTGCAAGCAGCTATTATTATGGTAAAAAAGTAAATGAAATGTCAAGAAATACATGATAATGATTTTTATGGTACATTTTAGTAGGCCTATATCAATTCATACTTGTTATCAAAAAGAAAAAAGTGGGTCGTTACGAACCATTAAAAATGGGAAATTTGGGCATTTTATATTTAGGATAGAGCAACTGCTCGTTATAGACGTCACAATAAATCAAGCATTCTAAATTCTATCAACTCCATTTTTTGTCAAGTAACACCTTCATCGATATTTTGAAATGATTTTTCTCATATTTTCATCATCTTTTTATCAGGGTGAAATTCCCCTTTAATTTACAAAACAGATTCGCAAACAATATCAAGAGTAGTGGGAGGCAAGGGTGGAAATCTAAGGTAGGGGACCAGGGGCTGGAAAACAGGCAAAAAAAAAACAAAAAGGAAGGTTTATCACCCCCAAAAGAAGGTCGTCTCGTCCACTCCTAGTACCAATGAGGTCCAAACATTAACATGTATGGACCTCATAGGCGACATTACCCAAAAATATGGGTTAGACAATGCTGTTCTGATTTCCAACCCAAGACTTTGGTAAATGTACGCCTTAATACAAATTGGAGTTAAGTGATATGACTTTCATTTGGTGGGGAGACATTAAAAGTATTAATTAAGTAGTTCAAATTAAAATAGATTATCATTAAACTTACATTTCAGGCCCTTTTTGTTGATTTTCGGTGAGCGTTCCACACAGCTGCGACGAGTGATCAACTCCGAAGTGATACGCGAACTGGTCAGCTGATCGGTCAGGTGATCGGTAGATTATCTTTTTGTCAGACGTTCATAATTTATGTAAAGCGTATCAATCTTCAGTATCTTGATTCCAAAGTATCAGTATTGCAGATAAATGTCATTATTGATTGGAATCAGTGGCGGATCGGGGGGGTGGGGTGGGGGTGAGCATTTCTGCCCGATCCCCCTATTGAGATTTGTAGTAAATATTTTGGAATTAAATATGTTGTTCATACTAGTTATGCGACCCCTCCCTTATGATGATCACAGCATTATTTGTAATGGGGATATTTCGTTCATAATTATTCTTGTCTCTTCTTTCTCTTTTTTAGCCTTTTTTTGCTTGTTAAAACCTTTTTTCCTTTTTTTTGGGGGGGGGGGCTCGCCAAATTTTACGTGGGTCAAAATTACCTTCATTTTTTAGTGACAATCTTTTTTTCATTTGTCCAGTTCTACGCGAGACAAAATTACCTTCGATCATTATTATAATTAAAAACTTTTTTTTATTTTTTATTTATTTATTTATTTTTTTTTGGGGGGGGAGGTTGCCAAATATCACGCGAACGTTTTTCAGTTTTTACTGTTTTATTCGACTTATAATCAAATATTAAATGGGGCTTATCACAGTTTTTTTTAAAGTCAATTCATAAGAATATTCCTCCTCGGGATTTGAGCTTTCTTTCATGAAATATCAATTTTTTTCATGATTACCAAAAATACTTAAAATTTTTTATCGGTGTATGCCTATAAAGCTTTAGCTCATGCGTTGCGCCTGCCATATTTTAATGCTGATCAACTTTATGCTTTTAATGAATTCCTAAAAACAATAAATTCTCAGATCATCAATTTTGTCGCAATCGAATAATTCGATTGCGTCTCTCTATCAGTTTTGAATATTCATAAAAAATATCAGCTCGTGCTTTTTGCTCATAATATTTTGATTAGTAAATTCTTCTCTTATATAATCGAGTCGGATAGATAGATAACTAGAGAGAGTTGGGGGGGTCCCTCAGCTACTTGTCCTCGCTTATTTGTTATTATTTGTTATTATGCTCATGTTGTGAGAGCTTTGTGTTTTCACATTTTTTTCTTTTTCAACCTTTTTATTGTCTCGGAGCTTCCCTCTATTTCTTTACACTATATAATGTAGTCCTTTTTACCTCATTGTTTCAATCATTGGTGGCGGAAGCCCCAAATTTTAGGAGGGGACAACCTAAAAAAATTTGACAAGCAAAAAAAAAAAGGCTCTCAACCCAAACATTTTAGGGGGACGTAGGAAAATAAATTGACAAGCAAAAAAAAAAAAGGTCAACAACAAATTTAGGGGGGAACGTCCCCGCTTCCGCCGCCTATGGTTTCAATTCTTTTTTTGTTCTCATTTCAATGAAAACATCATTATTAAACTGACGTAGAAGACTTTATTACGAAATTTTGACATTGTTTTGTTTCATTTGTTTGGCTTTCTTTTTTTCTTCTCCTCATCTTCTTTTTCTTCTTACTTTTTCCCTTTCCTTATTTTCTCTTCAGTATTTCATTCAGGTATCCGCCAATTTATACAACACCAAGCATATAGAGGCGGATAATCAGTGAGGGAGCATGACGGTGTGCCGCTCTAAAAAAAAAGGAGGAATATTGGAAGAAAAAAAAAAGAAGGGATGGGGAAAAAATAAAGAAAAAAAAAAGATGATGATGGCAATGACGATGATGAAAATTATCTTGGTGATGATGATGGTTGTGGTGACGGTTGTGGTGATGATGATGGTGATGCTAATGATAGTGGTAATGATGATGATGACGAGATGTAATTTTGTTATTTTGTCTTTGAAAAAATTAAGTAGTGCAAAGTTGAATTCATTTAAAGTTTATTATGAAAATAGCAGAAAAAAAATTGGTATGCGTTCGAGGAAAATCCATCCCCCACCAATCTTTTTCAAAGGTAAGATTTTTTTTTTGCCCGGGGGGGGGGCCACTTCCATTCACGAGTGGATACCATGCGCGACCATGGGGTCTCGAAAAGCACCCTAAACACGTAATTTCCATATTCTGAAAATGCACCCCTTAACAAGTATTGGCGTGTGAAACCCTACCCTTAACAAGTATTGGAAACAAAACGATACTCTTGGCAAATATTCCCTGAAATGAACCCCTAAACAAGTACAGGAATGTTTTATTGTTACGGGTCCTTCGGTCGTCGGCTTTACCTTATTTGGTTTAGTACGACCCCACCTTCTACACCTCGCGCAAATCGGACTCTAAACATGAAGTGTTGGAGCAAAAAGGACATCCTTTATAAAACATTTTGATTTTGTTTTATCATCCCGGCAAATTAGACCCTAAACACGACGGTTTTCCTAGCGAATTAATAGATACCCTTTTTTCATTATTTTTGTGTTTTTGACACCCTTATCACGTTACGTAGGTAACGTGCCCTATCGTGAAAAGGACATCCTTTTTACGTTTTTTTTTGGTCGCGCATGGTATCCACTCGTCAATGTAAGTGGCCCCCCCCCCCCGGGTTTTTTTGTGACGGCGTAGGCCTTTGCAAGCAGCTATTATTATGGTAAAAAAGTAAATGAAATGTCAAGAAATACATAATGATTTTTATGGTACATTTTAGTAGGCCTATATCAATTCATACTTGTTATCAAAAAGAAAAAAGTGGGTCGTTACGGACCATTAAAAATGGGAAATTTGGGCATTTTATATTTAGGATAGAGCAACTGCTCGTTATAGACGTCACAATAAATCAAGCATTCTAAATTCTATCAACTCCATTTTTTGTCAAATAACACCTTCATCGATATTTTGAAATGATTTTTCTCATATTTTCATCATCTTTTTATCAGGGTGAAATTCCCCTTTAATTTACAAAACAGATTCGCAAACAATATCAAGAGTAGTGGGAGGCAAGGGTGGAAATCTAAGGTAGGGGACGTACCAGGGGCTGGAAAACAGGCAAAAAAAAACAAAAACAAACTAACAAAAAAAAACAAAAAGGAAGGTTTATCACCCCCAAAAGAAGGTCGTCTCGTCCAAAATACATGTTTTACTTCGATTTAAATGATGTAGGCCTATTTCTTTCCATCATATATAAAAGAACAAAAATAGTAGGGGGACATTTGATAATGTGCCCCTACTATTTTGGGTTAGGGGGAAGTGTCCCCCTGGGATTTGCGCCCATGTGGGTGGGGGGTGCTGCACCTCCTTTCGGAATCATTATGGAACAGTGTGAATAGTCGCTGTGATTTCGATCTCATACCTATAAAAAAAATAGAACAAAAGAACGCCTTGACCACAGGCCAAAATGCCTAACAATTTTTCCGCGGCATTAACAACTCTCGTAAGGGGCGCTCCATTTATAAATAGAGTTGCATGTGTAGCTGTCTATGGCAACAGAATCCATCGCAGAATTGAAGCCAGAAGCGTGGGAATTTGGCAGAAAATTCAAGAAAAGAACCGGTGAGTACCGATTTAAGAGTAATTATATATTCATTAACATTTATTGAATCATAAGAATAAAGATTTTTTACGGAAAGAAAGCTTAGTTCTAAGCTAGGGCTGCCCAAATGCGCGTGAGTGGAGTCTCAGTTTCTTAACACGGGTAAGTATTGCGGTGTCGCCTAGACTGATTGAACGAAGATGGAAAAGTGAATTTTGGGGGGAGAAAAACGCCACACATTTAACAATATGTGGGACTGAGGTGAAAGCGCACTAAACAGACAATTAGAGCTAATACGAATAAGAATAGATTACTACATAATTATCGTTGATCGAAACCATATCAAATTGAGATGACATACCTGAGAAATTATTTGAAGATAGTCTCTTGCTGGAATGAACAATCAAGGATAAGCCAGAAAACGTATTTTTATATTAAATTTTAGCTGTATCAGTCGGAGGAGAGCGTAATTTTGTCTGTGAGCAAACACAATCGCGCATGCGCGCGTGAGATGTTTACAGATATGATAATTTATATAGGCTTGATATGATTGATTGATTGACTGACTGATTGATTGATTGATTGATATAATGGCTTCATTTATTTTATCTATTCTTAATCAAATGGCTTGATTTACATTATGGTGGATTTTAATGTAAATTTATTGAATATTTCAAGTCATGCTAAATCTGAGGAATTCGAAATATGACTCAACAACAGTTTCCAACCATGAATAATTAGCCTACACCCGTACACATATACAGGGGCTAGTCTGCAGGCACAGACCCTCATTGGAACATTGATCAACAAGTGTGCCTCCACGCAAAGACTAGCACATACAATACTTGCTGTTCCAATGCGAGAGAGCCTTCAGTACACAAGGCATGAGTAGGCTGCACAATCAGACCCTTATTTCGAGTGAAGGGTTTGCCCAGCAGACTATACAGGGGCCGCGAAACGATTTTCAAAGGGGGGGGGGATGACCATGCAAAAAATCACAATCGTATATGGTCATTTTTGCGTTTTTATACATGGTTTTGGAAAAATGTGGGGGGGGGAGGGCTGAAGTCCCCCCTTCCGCGGCCCGTGCAATATAGCTCTATGCATATACTACAACAACCCTTATTGATAATTTGTTTACAACTAAATGCAGTTGAGTTACAGTATGAAAGTGGATTGATCTATTGACCACCTACCAATATTTCATATTTCAAACTAGACAGCTGGCAGCGCCGTCTGTTTCGAGGAGTTTTTAAACATTTTTTTTTTATTTCTCCTCTGTATTTGGTGCGATTTGGTGAGTGGAGCCAACGGAGTTCAGAGGAACAACCAACATAACAGAGACCGAAGCTTTTGGTCTAATTTCAAACGACCATACTTTGCCAATTTTTTTAAAAACAAGTCCACACCATTACTAATAATGCACAAAGCATTTCCATTTATTTGAAAGCAAGATAAAAGAGCATTGTAGATTAAATGCCTTGCTCACGGGCATAGCTGCCGCGGCCGTGGATCGAACCCCGGACTTTGTCATGTATAGACAGAAAAAACAAAATTATACAACCTGTATAAAATTTTATACAACCGCTGTTTACTATATGAACCTTACAACTGTTGTTTGAAAATTATACAACCCTCGGTTGTTCAAAATCTAAACAGCAGGTTGTATAAATTTTTTATACAAATTATGTTTAAAACTTGGTTTTATACAGCGGGTTGTAAAAAGATTTTTATGCAATACTGATTAAATTTTGTGCAACTGTATAAACTATGGTTGTATAAAAAAAACTGTTCAAAAATGGTTGTATAAAAGGAGGCAAAGAAGAAGGCAAAGGAGAAACTTTTATGCTTTCAGTTTCATTCAAGATATTTATTCTTGCATTTCACACCTGCACAGTAAAGTATGCATGTTTTACATTACATACATAGGAGGCAATACTCCCAAAACTTTTTTTACAAGGTATCACTTAAAACACTATGTAACACTGTGGAAGACTCTGACATACTATATCGGAACACGGACGAGTAGATTCAATCCTGCACAGGGAAAGGTAGAAAATTTTGAAATGTGTACAAAATATGAAGAAATGTCCATAACTTATCATTGACGTATTTGCTGCCCTCTTGTTATCAATATATATTTTTAAAAAGCAGAAATTTTCTTATTACTTGTTTCAGTAACAGTAATTTATTTTATTCCCCCCCCCGCTTTTTTTACAAGAAAATCAGACACCTGTGTGCTTTCACAAATGCGAAAGATTAACATTATCCTAAAAAGATGGGGATCCTTGTAGTGATCTTAAGTATGCAGAAAATCTCAATCCAGGCATTATATCTATGAAGTACTCTGATAACTAACTTGCAACAGTGAAGAATTCACATTTTTTCATATTTCAAATAGCTATTTGATACATAAATTAATGAAAATTACATTGAATATTGGCATGATAACTTTAGACAAAAATGTCATTACAATTTCATGAAACATTGCAAATAACAAGACTCATAAATATTACATCTATTTCAACCTATTTCGATGCCTAAGACGGGGGGGGGGGGGGGGCTGATAGTCTGATACAGCCCCTCTTATGATCTCGATCGCAACAAAACTTGGTACAAGTGTTACCCGTCGCATAATCTACAAAACTACAAGATCATTTTCTGCGAACAAGCTCATTGCTAATTAATTATGCTAATTTATGCATAGAATCAAAATTTTGCTTTAACTAACTAAATAATGCCCCTAAAATGCAAATTTGGGGTACACAGACACTTTATATGAATCTGATCAAATGTACAAAAAAAAATTCAAAATCACATTTAATTTTTTTTATGTATTTTATTGTTTTCTAAATTTCTTATGTATTTCTCAATTTTTTATTGTTTTTCAATGGAAATTGTCGGGGACTTATTTGGACCATAAATAAGATGGAATTAATAAATTTCAATCAGTAAAAGGAAAAATAATGATACATTTGCCTAAAAACTCTATTTGCATTGGATTTGTACACAAATTCATATTTTTGTTAAATTTTGGGTCTGCAAGCACTTACGAAATGCGTTATTTCGGAACCGCGTATCCGGGGGTCGGAAATTTGGTCTCAAAAGTTGCGCGAGACTTGAATGTAAAGAGTCGGTGAGCGACGCGGTCAAAAAATTTTACACGGCAGCTTTATTACGAAAAAAATGTCGAGGGGGGGGACCGATTCAGCTCCCCTCAAAATTTTTTGACCATGTCGCTCACTAACTTTTTACTTTCAAGTCTGGCGCAACTCTTGACTGACCCCGGGTACGCCGTTCCGAAATTACGCAACATTTCGTAAGTGCATGCAGACCCAAAATTAATCAAAAACGTGAATTTGTGTACAAATCCAATGCAAATAGTGTTTTTAGCCAAAATTCATAAATGTATCAATATTTTTCCTTTTACTGCTTAAAACCTATTAATTTTATCTTTTTTATGGTCAAAAGTCTCCGACAATTTCCATTGAAAAAAAGTAGATAAACAAAGAAAAACAAAAGAAATTTAGAAAACAATAGAACACATAAGAAAATAAATGTGATGTTGAAATTTTTTTAAAATAAATTTGATCAGATGCCTATCTAGAGTATGTGAAACAAAAATTAGCAATTCAGGGGCATTATTTTTTTAATTAGAGCAATCTATGATTTTACGCATAAATTAGCATAATTAATGAGACATGCAATTTTTTGCAGAATTTGATGTAAAAGTTTTGTGATAATGCCATGGGTAACACGTGTGCCAATTTTCGTCTCGATCGCCCCATCCACGGCGAAGATCGTAGGGGGGGGGGCTGAATTAGCCCCCCCTCCCCGTCTTCTTAGGCGTCGAAATAGCCCAGTCTATTTAGGGTGTAGCCACTGAATACTATGTGAGCAAAGCAAATATGAAATATATGTCCTATTACAGACCCAAGCTCAGCATTACTGCAGGCCAAAGTGAAATAAGTGTGCAATGGATGAAAAATTAGAGGGTGGTATCCAATTATGGTACAAAAGATCCTTCGGTTTTAATGCATTGAGCAAATGTTCAGTTGCTGAATATTTAAAGGACAAGTCCACCCCAACAAAAACTTGATTTGAATAAAAAAAGAAAAATTCAAAAAGCATAACACTGAAAATTTCAACAAAATCTGATGTAAAATAAGAAAGTTATGGCATTTTAAAGTTTCAACAAAATAGTTATATGAACGAGCTAGTTGCATCCAAATGAGAGTTGATGACATCACTCACTATTTCTTTTGTATTTTATTATATGAAATATTTCATTTTCTCATCATTGTCATGTGAAATGAAGTTTCATTCCTCCCTGAACACGTGGAATTCCATTATTTTAACATTTTGTGCTTCAGGCCAGGAGGTCCTAATTGCCAAATTCGTAAAAATTGACATATTGTATAATTCAAACAATAAAAACAAAAGAAATAGTGAGTGACATCATCGACTCTCTCATTTGGATTTTACTGGCTCGTTCATATAACTATTTTGTTGAAAATAAGCGATACTTTGAAGTGTCATAATTTTCTTATTTTACATCTGATTTTGATGAAATTTTCAGCATTGTGCTTGTCTGATTTTTCTTTATTGATTCAAATCAACATTTTTCTGAGGTGGACTTGACCTTTAAATAAATTCAACGATGGAACATTATAATTAGCATTGAGAAAGTATCGAAATGAGTCAAATTTATCCTGGCACAACAAGTTGGAATAAAGATTGTCATCTAAATGTTTCAGACATGCCTTAGAAGATTCTTTCTTGTATTTGCATGAAATCTGGAAAGATGATGTGTACTGGACTTAAAGTTCTTACAACAAAGATAACAAGAACTGTTCTTCTGCACCAAAAGGTGAAATTATTCAAACAACTCTTTAAATTAGCCAACCGTCATAAAAAATGCCATTTGACCTAAAAATATTTACATGTGATCAATAGAATAACAAACGAGCACTCCTCTTAACCCCAACTAGACCAGGCTTTTTTGGCTGCTCTGTGGGGGGGGGGTGCCCCGGGAGCCACTTACATTGACGAGTGGATACCATGCGCGACCTAAAAAACAGGTAAAAAGGATGTCTTTTTAACGACATGGCACGTTGCGTACGTAACGTGATAATGGTGTAAAAAACACAAATATAATGAAAAAAGGGTATCTATTTCGCTAGGAAAATCACGTGTTTAGGGTCAAATTTGCGGGGACGATAAAACAAAATAAAAATGTTTCATAAAGGATGTCCTTTTTGCCCTAACACTTAGTGTTTAGAGTCCGATTTGCCGTAGAGTAGAAGATGGGGTCGTACCAAAGCAACTAAGGTAAAGCAGACAACCGAAGGACACGTAACAATAAAACATTCCTGTACTTGTTTAGGGGTTCATTTCAGGGAATATTTGCCAAGAGTATCGTTTTGTTTGCAATAGTTGTTAAGGGTAGGGTTTCACTTGTTAAGGGGTGCATGTTCCGAATATGGAAATTACGTGTTTAGGGTGCTTTTCGAGACCCCATGGTCGCGCATGGTATCCACTCGTGAATGGAAGTGCCCCCCCCCTGCCGATCACGCGAGCAATTTGCACGCTGGTAGTGTGCGATGTAATCTACAAGGCTGTATGGTAAAATTTTCCAAATAATGATATTATTTTATATGAATTAATTTATGGGTAAATCATATTTTTTTGCTCTAATTCACTTCATACCATAAAGCTCCCAGAATGCTAATTTTTGGTAAAAATATTCTTTGTAGCATTCTTAACAATCGCAATTGAAAAAAACTTCAGTTTGGAAATCAATTTCTTATGTATTTTATTGTTTTAGGAATTTCTTTGTTTTTCAACCTTTTTTTCACCAGATTTATATTATAGCACAGCCTGTTTGAAGCATATAATTATGCTAAAATCAATTGACTTCTGCTGTTTAAAGTAAAAATCATAGCTTTATGAATAAGATGAGAAAACTCAATTTGCATTGACTTTGTGGACGAAATCACGTTTTGGAACAATTTTTGGTCAGACATGAACTTACGAAATGTTGCATAATTTCGGGACAACGTACCTGGGCATCGTAAATTTGGTCTCAAAAGATGCGCGAGACTTAGTATAAACTCTGAGAGTGGCAGGGTCAACAAATCTCCCGCAGAGGAATGATCGCAGATAATGTTGGGGGAAGGTTGTTTTAAACCCCCCCCGGCCTGTTTAGGGTTAAGAAGGGGAAGTAGGTGTTAATTAGCACCTTTTTCATATACTTGCTCACAAAACCTAAAATACTGTATGTAAATGTCAATGAAAGGCTGCCAATATAAGGTTTAAAGGCAAGGTTCATCCTGACATTGCATGTTAGTTGGTGAAAATCCACCAAGAATAAGAGTTATGAAGTTTTAAATTTGTGACTTCACATGCGAGCAGCTCCCCATATTTTATGTGATATCAATTCTATACAAGTGCCTTTTCTAGGGAAATTGGAAAATGATTTTACCTGTGGATTCAATGTTATCAGAAACATTATTTCATACAAGCTTCTGATAAAAACCCATTTAATTATCATGAAAACCATTAAAAAATGGCAATTTATGGAATTTATATTACATGATTGACATATTGGGAGCTGCTCGCATGTCATGTCACAAATTTAAAACTTTGAAGCCTCATAACTCTGTTATTCTTTGATATTCGGCAATCTTTAATTTATTAATTTCTCTCATGGTTCTCCTTAAAACCAACTTGATGTCAGGGTGAAATTAGGTCCAAGGGTGCCACTGTGCAATCACTCCCAGGTATGGAACGCGCCATTGTCAATTCCTGTTCATCTTCTTTTCTTCATGCTCCTTCCTAAATAAGCAAAACAAAGAATCGAAGGGGGTAGAAGACCAATCACACAGACATCTAGTTGGATAATCTGTATTATACCTTACATACTAAGAGCAGGGTTGGTAATACAGGAGTGGGAAATACATGATATTTCGAAAATCATAATGACAAGGGTTCACAAAACATCCAGTTACATCATTCTACCAAAAAAAAAGAAATATCCAATACAATGACACTTTGGCTATATCACTGAAATTAAAGATCTAAATTGTTCTATTCTTTTTGGGCCATCATGTATAATGAAATGGGCAAGTGAATCTGGTCAACTTACGATTTTCAGCATGGGAAATCATGCGGCTCAGATTTTTTAATTGTGGTATTGTTAGCCAATATCTTCAAAGGGATGGTCAAAAGCTGAAAATATTCATGTCTTAAATACATAGAGTAGAATTCACTGAACAAAATGCCGAAAATTTCATCAAAATCGGATAACAAATAATAAAGTTATTGAAGTTTAGCAATATTTTGTGAAAACAGTCGTCATGAATATTCATTAGGTGGGCTGATGATGTCACATCTCCACTTTCTGTTTTCTTATGTTATTAGATAAAACCATATTTTTTCATTACTTCATACTTGTGTGAATAATACAATGTATGTCTCCTTTATAATGAAATAAGTTGCAGCAATCAATATCTAATGCACTAAATGAAATGTCAATCCAATTTTTCTAGTTCTTGGAGGAAAAAAATTGAATAAACCTATTTTCATACAATAAAATACAAAAGAACAAGTGGATATGTGACGTCATTAGCCCACTTAATGAATATTCATGACGACTATTTTCACAAAATATTGCTAAACTTTAAAATTCAATAACTTTGTTATCCAATTTGATGAAATTTTTGGCAGTTGGCTCAGTGAATTCTACTCTATAAATATTTTCAGCCCGGACCATCCCTTTAAGAAGGACTTCTATTGCTCCCCCCCACAAAATAAATAACATGAATCAGCGTTGATCTCATTACATTATTGAGGTAAAACCATAGGAGGTATTTTTCTGAGTTTAGAGAACTGCATTTAAGGAGATTTCAAGTCTTCGCAAGATGTGCAGTTTTGCATCTAGACATCCAACAACCATGACATACATGCAGAATAGGTATTGACTAAGTCATTGTGTGAACTTATTCCATTGTTATGATTTGCGCTACAGAATTGAGATACTTAATTTAGTATCAGGATTATTAGATAGAACAAATACAGTCAGATAGCTGCCCTGAACAGATTTCAATGTTGGGGTCAAAATTTTACTTGCCCACATTAAATTTTTTTTTTTTTACCTTTTTGGGTAAGCAACTTAAGCACTTTGATATTTTCACTTGCCTTGGTCAAGTGAGCATGCGCTACAGTCAAACCTAAGTGCTCTCAAAGATTGCCAACAGTAACGTTCTAATATTGTTCAGGAAAATCAGAGCTTTAACCTAAATTGGCCAAAAAATAAATAAATGTATAAATAAATAAATAAAAACTTTGAAAAAGTAAGATGATAATCAATACTTACTAATTGGAGATTGATGAAAGATTCAAGACTTTGAAGTACGGCACATTTAATTTGCCTCATTCCCCTTTCGTTCTGCCGATCAAAATCCCAGGAAGTACTGAAAGCCAAATTTCTTCATTGTTGACCTGTATAAATGAAAATACGGTTTGAGCAAAGTGACCGGTGAAGGAAGGGAAAACAAAATAAGAATGGGAGCAAAGAAAATAGGAAAGAAAGATGAAGGTGAGGAGATATCAGCATTTTCAAACTAAATGTGTTTGCCTGCAAGTGAGATTCAATCTTACAAGTGGAATGGGTACAAGTATATAATTGAGATATTATAAGGATTGAAGGTAATAAAGGGATTCACCATGGTGATTTCAGCCAAAATGTGTATCACCCATTAATATACAACAAAATCATTTTATATTCAAAAGGCTTGTTGACCCCTGCCTGTGACCTTGGAACTGGAGGTGACCTTCAAATCTCTGAAGAACATCATCTCTCTTAGATTGGTAACAATTTATGAGTGATGATAGAAATTTAAACAAACCAAAATCCTAACAATGAGCTCCAAAAGTTCTTCAACCCCTGCTGTAACATTTGACCTGGAGGTGACCTTCAACCCCCCCCCCCACTCCCCCGGGGACATCTACCATCCAAGTTTGGTAAAAAAATGGGCATACACTGTACATGGATCAAACGTTATGAGCTGTAATACAAAACTTGCCCTAATAGGCTTAACTTTGACCCATGCTCATCATCAGCCTGACCCATGAGGTGACCCTCATGTTTGGTAAAATTGAAATAAATTTGCATATAACCATGCTTCTCTCCAAGTTTGATTAAAAGCCTTGAGTACAAAGTTATTCAAGTTTTGTCAGTGTTCCCATTTGAAATTCCTGCAATGCATTACTGCTACACAATCCGGGGGGGGGGGGGGGGGCACTCGACCCAAAAATTGGTGGGGGTGTGCCGCGGGCGAGACAAAAAACGGGGGCCTTGGAGTGGGCTAATTGTAAAAAGGAGGGTCCTTGGAACGGGCTTCAGAACTACAAATGTTTGTGAAATCGGGGGTCCTTGGAACGAGTCGCCTGCATGTGAGTGCCTTCATGCACCCCTATGGAACGGGCATACGTACATGCAGCTAGACCGGCAGCATGGGCGGCGGGTGCGCTAGCACAGAGGCAATGGTCAGACAGCGTTCATTGCAGCGGCTGCTTTTTCAAAATTACGACTCATTGTTACAGATCGATCGGAACGGCATAACAGAAAATATGCGAAGCTTTGGAGCGGATTCCTTTTTCACGAGAAGAAAATAATATGCCTTGGAGTGGCTTTCTTTGTTCTTTTTCTTAATAGGCTAAAAATGCTATGCCTTGGAACGGAAATTTGAGTGTAAAAATGGGGGTCCCCTCCGCTGCACATACCCACTATGCATTATATACTGAGTGCCCCCCCCCCCCTACACAATAATGCAATGATGGTGAATAATGCTGATAATGCTGTGCGCAGTGTTCAGCTGGTATTATGTTGAGAGTCAATTATCTCTCTTAATGGCTTGTGCAACACGATAGTAAAAAAAAGGGTCTGTGTTACTTCCTCTTCAGAAATCATTACTCTGAATTGGTGTATGTTACTGTAGAACATCACTTGCTTGTTTCGATGAGGTCCATTAACTATACTAATTATGTTGGACAGGATTCGGTGTACATAAAACACTGATTTCACTTTAAATTGTAAGCATTGTTATTCTTACACACCTGGAGAGGAAATATCCTCTTTTGCAGTTTAAATGCTAATTGATGCAGCTTTGTAAAAGTCTTCGCACTGCTACTGTAAGTTTGAATTGAGTATAACTATAAGACTAAAACTTACTCTGCGTCATTTTCTGGTCCACTCCAGCCCCTAGGATCTTTCTATACCCTGGATTAATCTCCGCAAATTCCAAAGTCTGCCTGGACAACTTTGGCCACATTGTGAAAAGGGCACCAGGAGCTGCATCAATTGTTAAATCAAAGTCTTGATCAATCTGAAAATGAAATAAGTATTTATATATAAGCTGTATAACACATAATACAATTACCAGCAATACCATGTTTTCATACATTACCGGTACATTGTAATTAAAGTCATGCTAAATATTGCTCATTAAATAAACAAATAAAACTTATCAATGTTTGTAACAAAAACCCTAGGTCACATGCACACACTGCACAAATCAAGTAAAGTCTAGTGAGCTTTGACATTGACCTTTCTAACTAACCATTTATCACATTTTTAAAAATATTGATCACTATTGGAGTAATTAACCACTGGAGGAAAATACTTAGTATTTGCAAAATGAGGGGGGGGGGGAGTTAGGTGGGGAAATTAATATCCCCCCGCCAGAGATTGACATTCATGGGAAGAAGACATAACTTAATCTTTCCAATCGGATTTCAGAACAACTTTTCCACTAATCATAGAATTATGACAACTAAGATGCAACTGAATTTTTAACACTGAGGCAGAGTAAGTGATCCTATGATCTTGCACTATATTCTCAAGCAAGAAAGAGAATAATTTTGGAAATTCATAACCAAAAATGCTTCGTTCAACTTCGAACAATTAAATTAATTTTTTTTTCATAATGCGAATCCACTGCACTAAGTAATCAAGTTATTTTACCATTCCCAAAAGCTGTAGATATTTGTCAAGAATTTCTGCTGTGCTTGGTCGCGGGTTTCCTCTAGTCAACTCATATCTCGGTACCGAGATCCAGTAGGTGTCTTCGTGCTCATCTTCTGCAACATTTAACTGTGATAAACATGAATCAAAGATCAAGAATAGTAACATTAATTATTACACAAGTTATCTGACTATTCTATAGAGAACTGATGGAATAAGTGGATAAATTGTAGAAATTCTCAATAAAAAATTCCCTTGTGCACAGTGGGGAATTTACATGAAGTCAACCTAAATGTAATTCCTGTATCTCAGATTCAAAATTAGTTTCTGATCATTCACAAACTGTACATACATCTGCAATTACAATGTAACATTTAGATCTGTTGCTATTTGCATGTAGGCCTGTCCTCGCTAGGCTGGCCAATAATAAGGGACTATTGGCCAAGCTAGGCCAGGATTTAGATCTAGGTTTGGACCTATAGTATAGACCTAGATTTAATGGGGTTTAACTGTGATAAACATGTGTAACATACACATATGTAGACGTACAAAATTGAATAAAGTTGACTAGAAATAGATCTAGCCAGGCCTACATTACACGTAGGCTATGTGCTTGAGGACGGCCCGGTCCGAGCTTGTACCGGACCCGGTACCTCGCGCATATCGCATCCGCATGCGATCATCGGCAGTGAATTATTTATGTGTGACTGTGAGGATCTTCATCACAGTTCATGTAGGCTATAATTCAAATCACCAATTTTGAGACTAATACTAATAGAAGCATGGAAAGAAGTGAAACTTTGTGTAAAGATCGTGATGTTGCATGAATTTCATATTTCACCCCCATAAAATCCCACCTTTTGTCACTCAGAATATCAGATCGAGTTCATGGTCTCGAAGTTCGTGTAGGCCTAAGTGGAGCATGGTGTAGGCCCTAGTGGTAATTAAGTGGAGTACGAGTGGATCCTGCACGAACTTCGCTCAAGGTACCATAGTCTGCGCACATGCGTATCTGCGCAATTCTACATTACGCGAATCCTGTGTTTAAAAAATACCCCACCAGCTTATAACACAGGAACTCCATTGCCTTGCATGTTGTGTCAATGGGAGCTCAGGTGGGGTATTTGAAACCCCAATTTCAGATTTTGGGAGAGCTCTCGTTTAAACTGGGGTGGGGTTCATCTGACTGCTGATAATGCCTTGCATGTTAGTCAATGGGATCTCAAGTGGGGTATTGACACCCCAATTTCAGTTTTTGGGAAAGTTGCATTTCTCGCGTTTAAACGGGGGTGGGGTCGATTTAGTGACTGCTGCTGCTGCTGATAAGAGCCGATAACTCACCACAACAGGCTGATGAACAGCATGGAGTGGGATTACAGCTGTCCTTGTTACGTAATAGTATAAACAAACTCTTCAGAGCTTCCTGGCTGACATTAATCTTGAAAGAATGAATTTGTATTCTATTTGTTTTAGGACATTAGCATATCTAAAAACGATTCGGAATTTAGATGAAGATCAACATGAAATTTTGAACGATGCAAAATGACCCACAATTGCCGAAATAACAATAAGTTTTAAAAAATCACCCTCTCTCTCTCTTGCTCTTCTCTCTCTCTGCCAGGCCTTATGAAGGTCACTTCTCCTTGGGGGAAGGTGGATTATCTGGGAGAGTGCATGGTTGTTTACTTAAGGATAACCATTCCTTGTTGATATCGGGATGGGGGGGGGGCGAGTGAAAGTAGCTTGGAATTTGAAATTGGGGTGTCAGATGAGATCCATTTTTAAACACAAATTTTCGTAATGTAGTAGAATCTATAAGATACGCAATGCAAACTTTACACATCTAATGCATAGACAGATATTTATTGCAAAATCCGACTCAGATCACAAAGGTGGAAAAATAATGAAATTTGGGTATTTCTTATGACAGCCTCAAAATGCAGCCTTTCTCATCAAAATCTCCAAATCACGTGCAAAAGTGAATGGGTGCGCAGACTGGGGCACCATTTTTTTTTCAATCTCAAAATGACTGCCGGCCGAGCCGAGGTTTTTCCAATAAAATCATAGGCCTATATATTTCTGACTTGGCGACCATCATATAGAGTTACACACGTACATGCACACACAATAAAACCACTGCAACAACGGTAACAATGCATTGACTTTTGAGATTATTCATGAACATTCACTCGAAATCAAGCACTGAATTTACCTCTAAAGATTGGAACTAAATGTGGGAAGTCCCACTCCTGAAGCAGGTTTGTCACCCCCAAATCTTTCATTTTCTAAAACGGAGATTAAACACGATTTTTCCAGTGCACTGCAGCAGTCTCCGAGTCGAACATACTCAACGCCATCTTCCGACCACTAGCATAGCACTGCGCACGCGTACGCATGCGCTTTACATGTGCCGGTATCTTGTACAGGTCTCACAGGCCTAATTCATTGCCCATAGACTCATGTGTTAAATTGGCACTTTAAAAAATTCATAAAAAATAAGGATGAAATTCGGGGGTCGAATGTTTACTACCAGTGGATAGGATTTATATCTGGCAATCCATATCTGACCAGAAAAGGGTCCCTCGACCGGCTCATTTTAAAAATAAATTGGCGTGTTTGAAGACACCGTCGGGGGGAGCAGATTCATCAACTCAAACAGCAAAATAGCCGTAATCCTTCCGCCAGTCAAAATATAGTCCAAAATTGGTGATAATTCTTCCCATTTAGGGAAAAGGAAGTTCAGTAATTACCAAATATAGAATCAGTGTTAGATGGACAATCATATGCATACACTTTGTCAATCAGCCATATCAAAATAAAAAAAATAGCAATGGGTTGGCTCGAATGAATATCTCGGGCCTGCCACTAGTGATTAGGCCCGTGAGACCTGTAATGTATGGCACATGAAGGTTTATTTTTAATTTACCTTCCTGGCTTTTCTTTAACATCTGTACACTCACTTTATCACAAAGAAATGCATGAAATATACAGATGTGTTATGTAATGACCATTTCTAATGTTACTTCTAATGTCTAGTGCCCTATGGATTTACATACATCCTACATGCCTATATGTAGCTCAACAATGGATGCAATGTAGGGCCCAAATCCTATAATGCAAATTGTAGATATGAATAGTGTGCATATCTGGATTCAAGATCTGCCCACAATATAAATACCAGATTCACATGAGTTTAATTAGATAACAATAAAAAGAAATGAGAATCAACATACAAGCATACTATACATTCACATCTTCCTATGACAAGGGCCCAAGCCAGGGTGTAAGAGAAAGAGGCAGGGGGTTAGATGGCTTGTATTCTAAATGGATGGGGGCTAGTCTGGCTAGAAGTCAGTAAAAGTTGAACAAGATAGCAGTAGAACTCATTCTCAGCCCCCCCCCCCACATAGGCCTACTAACTATGCTTTTCTCCCCCCCTCCCTCCCTCTTGAATCCATCACTCTTCAGCCAAATTCTAAAGTTTTCTCTTCTCATTCCCTTCCCCATGAACCAATTTCACAAGCGCAATTGATGCAAGGCCTATCTAATGTGTACTTTATCTCGTGATGGGTGAAATACACGATTTACAGCAGCGCTCGCCTGTATACGAAAACACACGACAACATGCAAGCAACCCAGTGCACAACATGCACAAGCACTGCCTACACAGCCTAGCCTAGGTACACAAACACAGAGGTAGTTTAATACTAATAACAACTTGTTACATTGTACCTGTAGTACCCCCTATGTAGCCTTGTATAGCCATGAAGTTCAGTTTTTGGACCTCTTGATGATTGAAACATGTCTACTAGAAAAACAATCAGCTACTGAAGAGTTGGGCAGGTATTTCATCCACTAAGGAATTCCCCATGTAATAGGCTATGGTCAAGGTTACCTATAGGTCTCACAGGCCTAATTCATTCCCCATAGACTCATGTGTTAAATTGGCACTTTAAAAAATTCATAAAAAATAAGGATGAAATTCGGGGGTCGAATGTTTACTACCAGTGGATAGGATTTATATCTGGCAATCCATATCTGACCAGAAAAGGGTCCCTCGACCGGCTCATTTTAAAAACAAATTGGCGTGTTTGAAGACACCGTCGGGGGGAGCAGATTCATCAACTCAAACAGCAAAATAGCCGTAATCCTTCCGCCAGTCAAAATATAGTCCAAAATTGGTGATAATTCTTCCCATTTAGGGAAAAGGAAGTTCAGTAATTACCAAATATAGAATCAGTGTTAGATGGACAATCATATGCACACACTTTGTCAATCAGCCATATCAAAATAAAAAAAATAGCAATGGGTTGGCTCGAATGAATATCTCGGGCCTGCCACTAGTGATTAGGCCCGTGAGACCTGTAATGTATGGCACATGAAGGTTTACTTTTAATTTACCTTCCTGGCTTTTCTTTAACATCTGTACACTCACTTTATCACAAAGAAATGCATGAAATATACAAATGTGTTATGTAATGACCATTTCTAATGTTACTTCTAATGTCTAGTGCCCTATGGATTTACATACATCCTACATGCCTATATGTAGCTCAACAATGGATGCAATGTAGGGCCCAAATCCTATAATGCAAATTGTAGATATGAATAGTGTGCATATCTGGATTCAAGATCTGCCCACAATATAAATACCAGATTCACATGAGTTTAATTAGATAACAATAAAAAGAAATGAGAATCAACATACAAGCATACTATACATTCACATCTTCCTATGACAAGGGCCCAAGCCAGGGTGTAAGAGAAAGAGGCAGGGGGTTAGATGGCTTGTATTCTAAATGGATGGGGGCTAGTCTGGCTAGAAGTCAGTAAAAGTTGAACAAGATAGCAGTAGAACTCATTCTCAGCCCCCCCCCCACATAGGCCTACTAACTATGCTTTTCTCCCCCCCTCCCTCCCTCTTGAATCCATCACTCTTCAGCCAAATTCTAAAGTTTTCTCTTCTCATTCCCTTCCCCATGAACCAATTTCACAAGCGCAATTGATGCAAGGCCTATCTAATGTGTACTTTATCTCGTGATGGGTGAAATACACGATTTACAGCAGCGCTCGCCTGTATACGAAAACACACGACAACATGCAAGCAACCCAGTGCACAACATGCACAAGCACTGCCTACACAGCCTAGCCTAGGTACACAAACACAGAGGTAGTTTAATACTAATAACAACTTGTTACATTGTACCTGTAGTACCCCCTATGTAGCCTTGTATAGCCATGAAGTTCAGTTTTTGGACCTCTTGATGATTGAAACATGTCTACTAGAAAAACAATCAGCTACTGAAGAGTTGGGCAGGTATTTCATCCACTAAGGAATTCCCCATGTAATAGGCTATGGTCAAGGTTACCTATAGGTCTCACAGGCCTAATTCATTCCCCATAGACTCATGTGTTAAATTGGCACTTTAAAAAATTCATAAAAAATAAGGATGAAATTCGGGGGTCGAATGTTTACTACCAGTGGATAGGATTTATATCTGGCAATCCATATCTGACCAGAAAAGGGTCCCTCGACCGGCTCATTTTAAAAATAAATTGGCGTGTTTGAAGACACCGTCGGGGGGAGCAGATTCATCAACTCAAACAGCAAAATAGCCGTAATCCTTCCGCCAGTCAAAATATAGTCCAAAATTGGTGATAATTCTTCCCATTTAGGGAAAAGGAAGTTCAGTAATTACCAAATATAGAATCAGTGTTAGATGGACAATCATATGCATACACTTTGTCAATCAGCCATATCAAAATAAAAAAAATAGCAATGGGTTGGCTCGAATGAATATCTAGGGCCTGCCACTAGTGATTAGGCCCGTGAGACCTGTAATGTATGGCACATGAAGGTTTACTTTTAATTTACCTTCCTGGCTTTTCTTTAACATCTGTACACTCACTTTATCACAAAGAAATGCATGAAATATACAAATGTGTTATGTAATGACCATTTCTAATGTTACTTCTAATGTCTAGTGCCCTATGGATTTACATACATCCTACATGCCTATATGTAGCTCAACAATGGATGCAATGTAGGGCCCAAATCCTATAATGCAAATTGTAGATATGAATAGTGTGCATATCTGGATTCAAGATCTGCCCACAATATAAATACCAGATTCACATGAGTTTAATTAGATAACAATAAAAAGAAATGAGAATCAACATACAAGCATACTATACATTCACATCTTCCTATGACAAGGGCCCAAGCCAGGGTGTAAGAGAAAGAGGCAGGGGGTTAGATGGCTTGTATTCTAAATGGATGGGGGCTAGTCTGGCTAGAAGTCAGTAAAAGTTGAACAAGATAGCAGTAGAACTCATTCTCAGCCCCCCCCCCACATAGGCCTACTAACTATGCTTTTCTCCCCCCTCCCTCCCTCTTGAAACCATCACTCTTCAGCCAAATTCTAAAGTTTTCTCTTCTCATTCCCTTCCCCATGAACCAATTTCACAAGCGCAATTGATGCAAGGCCTATCTAATGTGTACTTTATCTCGTGATGGGTGAAATACACGATTTACAGCAGCGCTCGCCTGTATACGAAAACACACGACAACATGCAAGCAACCCAGTGCACAACATGCACAAGCACTGCCTACACAGCCTAGCCTAGGTACACAAACACAGAGGTAGTTTAATACTAATAACAACTTGTTACATTGTACCTGTAGTACCCCCTATGTAGCCTTGTATAGCCATGAAGTTCAGTTTTTGGACCTCTTGATGATTGAAACATGTCTACTAGAAAAACAATCAGCTACTGAAGAGTTGGGCAGGTATTTCATCCACTAAGGAATTCCCCATGTAATAGGCTATGGTCAAGGTTACCTATAGGTCTCACAGGCCTAATTCATTGCCCATAGACTCATGTGTTAAATTGGCACTTTAAAAAATTCATAAAAAATAAGGATGAAATTCGGGGGTCGAATGTTTACTACCAGTGGATAGGATTTATATCTGGCAATCCATATCTGACCAGAAAAGGGTCCCTCGACCGGCTCATTTTAAAAACAAATTGGCGTGTTTGAAGACACCGTCGGGGGGAGCAGATTCATCAACTCAAACAGCAAAATAGCCGTAATCCTTCCGCCAGTCAAAATATAGTCCAAAATTGGTGATAATTCTTCCCATTTAGGGAAAAGGAAGTTCAGTAATTACCAAATATAGAATCAGTGTTAGATGGACAATCATATGCACACACTTTGTCAATCAGCCATATCAAAATAAAAAAAATAGCAATGGGTTGGCTCGAATGAATATCTCGGGCCTGCCACTAGTGATTAGGCCCGTGAGACCTGTAATGTATGGCACATGAAGGTTTACTTTTAATTTACCTTCCTGGCTTTTCTTTAACATCTGTACACTCACTTTATCACAAAGAAATGCATGAAATATACAAATGTGTTATGTAATGACCATTTCTAATGTTACTTCTAATGTCTAGTGCCCTATGGATTTACATACATCCTACATGCCTATATGTAGCTCAACAATGGATGCAATGTAGGGCCCAAATCCTATAATGCAAATTGTAGATATGAATAGTGTGCATATCTGGATTCAAGATCTGCCCACAATATAAATACCAGATTCACATGAGTTTAATTAGATAACAATAAAAAGAAATGAGAATCAACATACAAGCATACTATACATTCACATCTTCCTATGACAAGGGCCCAAGCCAGGGTGTAAGAGAAAGAGGCAGGGGGTTAGATGGCTTGTATTCTAAATGGATGGGGGCTAGTCTGGCTAGAAGTCAGTAAAAGTTGAACAAGATAGCAGTAGAACTCATTCTCAGCCCCCCCCCCACATAGGCCTACTAACTATGCTTTTCTCCCCCCCTCCCTCCCTCTTGAAACCATCACTCTTCAGCCAAATTCTAAAGTTTTCTCTTCTCATTCCCTTCCCCATGAACCAATTTCACAAGCGCAATTGATGCAAGGCCTATCTAATGTGTACTTTATCTCGTGATGGGTGAAATACACGATTTACAGCAGCGCTCGCCTGTATACGAAAACACACGACAACATGCAAGCAACCCAGTGCACAACATGCACACACACTGCCTACACAGCCTAGCCTAGGTACACAAACACAGAGGTAGTTTAATACTAATAACAACTTGTTACATTGTACCTGTAGTACCCCCTATGTAGCCTTGTATAGCCATGAAGTTCAGTTTTTGGACCTCTTGATGATTGAAACATGTCTACTAGAAAAACAATCAGCTACTGAAGAGTTGGGCAGGTATTTCATCCACTAAGGAATTCCCCATGTAATAGGCTATGGTCAAGGTTACCTATAGGTCTCACAGGCCTAATTCATTCCCCATAGACTCATGTGTTAAATTGGCACTTTAAAAAATTCATAAAAAATAAGGATGAAATTCGGGGGTCGAATGTTTACTACCAGTGGATAGGATTTATATCTGGCAATCCATATCTGACCAGAAAAGGGTCCCTCGACCGGCTCATTTTAAAAATAAATTGGCGTGTTTGAAGACACCGTCGGGGGGAGCAGATTCATCAACTCAAACAGCAAAATAGCCGTAATCCTTCCGCCAGTCAAAATATAGTCCAAAATTGGTGATAATTCTTCCCATTTAGGGAAAAGGAAGTTCAGTAATTACCAAATATAGAATCAGTGTTAGATGGACAATCATATGCACACACTTTGTCAATCAGCCATATCAAAATAAAAAAAATAGCAATGGGTTGGCTCGAATGAATATCTAGGGCCTGCCACTAGTGATTAGGCCCGTGAGACCTGTAATGTATGGCACATGAAGGTTTACTTTTAATTTACCTTCCTGGCTTTTCTTTAACATCTGTACACTCACTTTATCACAAAGAAATGCATGAAATATACAGATGTGTTATGTAATGACCATTTATAATGTTACTTCTAATGTCTAGTGCCCTATGGATTTACATACATCCTACATGCCTATATGTAGCTCAACAATGGATGCAATGTAGGGCCCAAATCCTATAATGCAAATTGTAGATATGAATAGTGTGCATATCTGGATTCAAGATCTGCCCACAATATAAATACCAGATTCACATGAGTTTAATTAGATAACAATAAAAAGAAATGAGAATCAACATACAAGCATACTATACATTCACATCTTCCTATGACAAGGGCCCAAGCCAGGGTGTAAGAGAAAGAGGCAGGGGGTTAGATGGCTTGTATTCTAAATGGATGGGGGCTAGTCTGGCTAGAAGTCAGTAAAAGTTGAACAAGATAGCAGTAGAACTCATTCTCAGCCCCCCCCCCCACATAGGCCTACTAACTATGCTTTTCTCCCCCCCCTCCCTCCCTCTTGAAACCATCACTCTTCAGCCAAATTCTAAAGTTTTCTCTTCTCATTCCCTTCCCCATGAACCAATTTCACAAGCGCAATTGATGCAAGGCCTATCTAATGTGTACTTTATCTCGTGATGGGTGAAATACACGATTTACAGCAGCGCTCGCCTGTATACGAAAACACACGACAACATGCAAGCAACCCAGTGCACAACATGCACAAGCACTGCCTACACAGCCTAGCCTAGGTACACAAACACAGAGGTAGTTTAATACTAATAACAACTTGTTACATTGTACCTGTAGTACCCCCTATGTAGCCTTGTATAGCCATGAAGTTCAGTTTTTGGACCTCTTGATGATTGAAACATGTCTACTAGAAAAACAATCAGCTACTGAAGAGTTGGGCAGGTATTTCATCCACTAAGGAATTCCCCATGTAATAGGCTATGGTCAAGGTTACCTATAGGTCTCACAGGCCTAATTCATTCCCCATAGACTCATGTGTTAAATTGGCACTTTAAAAAATTCATAAAAAATAAGGATGAAATTCGGGGGTCGAATGTTTACTACCAGTGGATAGGATTTATATCTGGCAATCCATATCTGACCAGAAAAGGGTCCCTCGACCGGCTCATTTTAAAAATAAATTGGCGTGTTTGAAGACACCGTCGGGGGGAGCAGATTCATCAACTCAAACAGCAAAATAGCCGTAATCCTTCCGCCAGTCAAAATATAGTCCAAAATTGGTGATAATTCTTCCCATTTAGGAAAAGGAAGTTCAGTAATTACCAAATATAGAATCAGTGTTAGATGGACAATCATATGCACACACTTTGTCAATCAGCCATATCAAAATAAAAAAAATAGCAATGGGTTGGCTCGAATGAATATCTAGGGCCTGCCACTAGTGATTAGGCCCGTGAGACCTGTAATGTATGGCACATGAAGGTTTACTTTTAATTTACCTTCCTGGCTTTTCTTTAACATCTGTACACTCACTTTATCACAAAGAAATGCATGAAATATACAGATGTGTTATGTAATGACCATTTCTAATGTTACTTCTAATGTCTAGTGCCCTATGGATTTACATACATCCTACATGCCTATATGTAGCTCAACAATGGATGCAATGTAGGGCCCAAATCCTATAATGCAAATTGTAGATATGAATAGTGTGCATATCTGGATTCAAGATCTGCCCACAATATAAATACCAGATTCACATGAGTTTAATTAGATAACAATAAAAAGAAATGAGAATCAACATACAAGCATACTATACATTCACATCTTCCTATGACAAGGGCCCAAGCCAGGGTGTAAGAGAAAGAGGCAGGGGGTTAGATGGCTTGTATTCTAAATGGATGGGGGCTAGTCTGGCTAGAAGTCAGTAAAAGTTGAACAAGATAGCAGTAGAACTCATTCTCAGCCCCCCCCCCCACATAGGCCTACTAACTATGCTTTTCTCCCCCCCTCCCTCCCTCTTGAATCCATCACTCTTCAGCCAAATTCTAAAGTTTTCTCTTCTCATTCCCTTCCCCATGAACCAATTTCACAAGCGCAATTGATGCAAGGCCTATCTAATGTGTACTTTATCTCGTGATGGTGAAATACACGATTTACAGCAGCGCTCGCCGGTATACGAAAACACACGACAACATGCAAGCAACCCAGTGCACAACATGCACAAGCACTGCCTACACAGCCTAGCCTAGGTACACAAACACAGAGGTAGTTTAATACTAATAACAACTTGTTACATTGTACCTGTAGTACCCCCTATGTAGCCTTGTATAGCCATGAAGTTCAGTTTTTGGACCTCTTGATGATTGAAACATGTCTACTAGAAAAACAATCAGCTACTGAAGAGTTGGGCAGGTATTTCATCCACTAAGGAATTCCCCATGTAATAGGTTATGGTCAAGGTTACCTATAGGTCTCACAGGCCTAATTCATTGCCCATAGACTCATGTGTTAAATTGGCACTTTAAAAAATTCATAAAAAATAAGGATGAAATTCGGGGGTCGAATGTTTACTACCAGTGGATAGGATTTATATCTGGCAATCCATATCTGACCAGAAAAGGGTCCCTCGACCGGCTCATTTTAAAAATAAATTGGCGTGTTTGAAGACACCGTCGGGGGGAGCAGATTCATCAACTCAAACAGCAAAATAGCCGTAATCCTTCCGCCAGTCAAAATATAGTCCAAAATTGGTGATAATTCTTCCCATTTAGGGAAAAGGAAGTTCAGTAATTACCAAATATAGAATCAGTGTTAGATGGACAATCATATGCACACACTTTGTCAATCAGCCATATCAAAATAAAAAAAATAGCAATGGGTTGGCTCGAATGAATATCTGGGGCCTGCCACTAGTGATTAGGCCCGTGAGACCTGTAATGTATGGCACATGAAGGTTTATTTTTAATTTACCTTCCTGGCTTTTCTTTAACATCTGTACACTCACTTTATCACAAAGAAATGCATGAAATATACAAATGTGTTATGTAATGACCATTTCTAATGTTACTTCTAATGTCTAGTGCCCTATGGATTTACATACATCCTACATGCCTATATGTAGCTCAACAATGGATGCAATGTAGGGCCCAAATCCTATAATGCAAATTGTAGATATGAATAGTGTGCATATCTGGATTCAAGATCTGCCCACAATATAAATACCAGATTCACATGAGTTTAATTAGATAACAATAAAAAGAAATGAGAATCAACATACAAGCATACTATACATTCACATCTTCCTATGACAAGGGCCCAAGCCAGGGTGTAAGAGAAAGAGGCAGGGGGTTAGATGGCTTGTATTCTAAATGGATGGGGGCTAGTCTGGCTAGAAGTCAGTAAAAGTTGAACAAGATAGCAGTAGAACTCATTCTCAGCCCCCCCCCCACATAGGCCTACTAACTATGCTTTTCTCCCCCCCTCCCTCCCTCTTGAAACCATCACTCTTCAGCCAAATTCTAAAGTTTTCTCTTCTCATTCCCTTCCCCATGAACCAATTTCACAAGCGCAATTGATGCAAGGCCTATCTAATGTGTACTTTATCTCGTGATGGGTGAAATACACGATTTACAGCAGCGCTCGCCTGTATACGAAAACACACGACAACATGCAAGCAACCCAGTGCACAACATGCACAAGCACTGCCTACACAGCCTAGCCTAGGTACACAAACACAGAGGTAGTTTAATACTAATAACAACTTGTTACATTGTACCTGTAGTACCCCCTATGTAGCCTTGTATAGCCATGAAGTTCAGTTTTTGGACCTCTTGATGATTGAAACATGTCTACTAGAAAAACAATCAGCTACTGAAGAGTTGGGCAGGTATTTCATCCACTAAGGAATTCCCCATGTAATAGGCTATGGTCAAGGTTACCTATAGGTCTCACAGGCCTAATTCATTCCCCATAGACTCATGTGTTAAATTGGCACTTTAAAAAATTCATAAAAAATAAGGATGAAATTCGGGGGTCGAATGTTTACTACCAGTGGATAGGATTTATATCTGGCAATCCATATCTGACCAGAAAAGGGTCCCTCGACCGGCTCATTTTAAAAACAAATTGGCGTGTTTGAAGACACCGTCGGGGGGAGCAGATTCATCAACTCAAACAGCAAAATAGCCGTAATCCTTCCGCCAGTCAAAATATAGTCCAAAATTGGTGATAATTCTTCCCATTTAGGGAAAAGGAAGTTCAGTAATTACCAAATATAGAATCAGTGTTAGATGGACAATCATATGCACACACTTTGTCAATCAGCCATATCAAATTAAAAAAAATAGCAATGGGTTGGCTCGAATGAATATCTCGGGCCTGCCACTAGTGATTAGGCCCGTGAGACCTGTAATGTATGGCACATGAAGGTTTACTTTTAATTTACCTTCCTGGCTTTTCTTTAACATCTGTACACTCACTTTATCACAAAGAAATGCATGAAATATACAGATGTGTTATGTAATGACCATTTCTAATGTTACTTCTAATGTCTAGTGCCCTATGGATTTACATACATCCTACATGCCTATATGTAGCTCAACAATGGATGCAATGTAGGGCCCAAATCCTATAATGCAAATTGTAGATATGAATAGTGTGCATATCTGGATTCAAGATCTGCCCACAATATAAATACCAGATTCACATGAGTTTAATTAGATAACAATAAAAAGAAATGAGAATCAACATACAAGCATACTATACATTCACATCTTCCTATGACAAGGGCCCAAGCCAGGGTGTAAGAGAAAGAGGCAGGGGGTTAGATGGCTTGTATTCTAAATGGATGGGGGCTAGTCTGGCTAGAAGTCAGTAAAAGTTGAACAAGATAGCAGTAGAACTCATTCTCAGCCCCCCCCCCCACATAGGCCTACTAACTATGCTTTTCTCCCCCCCTCCCTCCCTCTTGAAACCATCACTCTTCAGCCAAATTCTAAAGTTTTCTCTTCTCATTCCCTTCCCCATGAACCAATTTCACAAGCGCAATTGATGCAAGGCCTATCTAATGTGTACTTTATCTCGTGATGGGTGAAATACACGATTTACAGCAGCGCTCGCCTGTATACGAAAACACACGACAACATGCAAGCAACCCAGTGCACAACATGCACACACACTGCCTACACAGCCTAGCCTAGGTACACAAACACAGAGGTAGTTTAATACTAATAACAACTTGTTACATTGTACCTGTAGTACCCCCTATGTAGCCTTGTATAGCCATGAAGTTCAGTTTTTGGACCTCTTGATGATTGAAACATGTCTACTAGAAAAACAATCAGCTACTGAAGAGTTGGGCAGGTATTTCATCCACTAAGGAATTCCCCATGTAATAGGCTATGGTCAAGGTTACCTATAGGTCTCACAGGCCTAATTCATTGCCCATAGACTCATGTGTTAAATTGGCACTTTAAAAAATTCATAAAAAATAAGGATGAAATTCGGGGGTCGAATGTTTACTACCAGTGGATAGGATTTATATCTGGCAATCCATATCTGACCAGAAAAGGGTCCCTCGACCGGCTCATTTTAAAAATAAATTGGCGTGTTTGAAGACACCGTCGGGGGGAGCAGATTCATCAACTCAAACAGCAAAATAGCCGTAATCCTTCCGCCAGTCAAAATATAGTCCAAAATTGGTGATAATTCTTCCCATTTAGGGAAAAGGAAGTTCAGTAATTACCAAATATAGAATCAGTGTTAGATGGACAATCATATGCACACACTTTGTCAATCAGCCATATCAAAATAAAAAAAATAGCAATGGGTTGGCTCGAATGAATATCTGGGGCCTGCCACTAGTGATTAGGCCCGTGAGACCTGTAATGTATGGCACATGAAGGTTTACTTTTAATTTACCTTCCTGGCTTTTCTTTAACATCTGTACACTCACTTTATCACAAAGAAATGCATGAAATATACAAATGTGTTATGTAATGACCATTTCTAATGTTACTTCTAATGTCTAGTGCCCTATGGATTTACATACATCCTACACGCCTATATGTAGCTCAACAATGGATGCAATGTAGGGCCCAAATCCTATAATGCAAATTGTAGATATGAATAGTGTGCATATCTGGATTCAAGATCTGCCCACAATATAAATACCAGATTCACATGAGTTTAATTAGATAACAATAAAAAGAAATGAGAATCAACATACAAGCATACTATACATTCACATCTTCCTATGACAAGGGCCCAAGCCAGGGTGTAAGAGAAAGAGGCAGGGGGTTAGATGGCTTGTATTCTAAATGGATGGGGGCTAGTCTGGCTAGAAGTCAGTAAAAGTTGAACAAGATAGCAGTAGAACTCATTCTCAGCCCCCCCCCCACATAGGCCTACTAACTATGCTTTTCTCCCCCCCTCCCTCCCTCTTGAATCCATCACTCTTCAGCCAAATTCTAAAGTTTTCTCTTCTCATTCCCTTCCCCATGAACCAATTTCACAAGCGCAATTGATGCAAGGCCTATCTAATGTGTACTTTATCTCGTGATGGGTGAAATACACGATTTACAGCAGCGCTCGCCTGTATACGAAAACACACGACAACATGCAAGCAACCCAGTGCACAACATGCACAAGCACTGCCTACACAGCCTAGCCTAGGTACACAAACACAGAGGTAGTTTAATACTAATAACAACTTGTTACATTGTACCTGTAGTACCCCCTATGTAGCCTTGTATAGCCATGAAGTTCAGTTTTTGGACCTCTTGATGATTGAAACATGTCTACTAGAAAAACAATCAGCTACTGAAGAGTTGGGCAGGTATTTCATCCACTAAGGAATTCCCCATGTAATAGGCTATGGTCAAGGTTACCTATAGGTCTCACAGGCCTAATTCATTGCCCATAGACTCATGTGTTAAATTGGCACTTTAAAAAATTCATAAAAAATAAGGATGAAATTCGGGGGTCGAATGTTTACTACCAGTGGATAGGATTTATATCTGGCAATCCATATCTGACCAGAAAAGGGTCCCTCGACCGGCTCATTTTAAAAATAACTTGGCGTGTTTGAAGACACCGTCGGGGGGAGCAGATTCATCAACTCAAACAGCAAAATAGCCGTAATCCTTCCGCCAGTCAAAATATAGTCCAAAATTGGTGATAATTCTTCCCATTTAGGGAAAAGGAAGTTCAGTAATTACCAAATATAGAATCAGTGTTAGATGGACAATCATATGCACACACTTTGTCAATCAGCCATATCAAAATAAAAAAAATAGCAATGGGTTGGCTCGAATGAATATCTCGGGCCTGCCACTAGTGATTAGGCCCGTGAGACCTGTAATGTATGGCACATGAAGGTTTATTTTTAATTTACCTTCCTGGCTTTTCTTTAACATCTGTACACTCACTTTATCACAAAGAAATGCATGAAATATACAAATGTGTTATGTAATGACCATTTCTAATGTTACTTCTAATGTCTAGTGCCCTATGGATTTACATACATCCTACATGCCTATATGTAGCTCAACAATGGATGCAATGTAGGGCCCAAATCCTATAATGCAAATTGTAGATATGAATAGTGTGCATATCTGGATTCAAGATCTGCCCACAATATAAATACCAGATTCACATGAGTTTAATTAGATAACAATAAAAAGAAATGAGAATCAACATACAAGCATACTATACATTCACATCTTCCTATGACAAGGGCCCAAGCCAGGGTGTAAGAGAAAGAGGCAGGGGGTTAGATGGCTTGTATTCTAAATGGATGGGGGCTAGTCTGGCTAGAAGTCAGTAAAAGTTGAACAAGATAGCAGTAGAACTCATTCTCAGCCCCCCCCCCCACATAGGCCTACTAACTATGCTTTTCTCCCCCCTCCCTCCCTCTTGAAACCATCACTCTTCAGCCAAATTCTAAAGTTTTCTCTTCTCATTCCCTTCCCCATGAACCAATTTCACAAGCGCAATTGATGCAAGGCCTATCTAATGTGTACTTTATCTCGTGATGGGTGAAATACACGATTTACAGCAGCGCTCGCCTGTATACGAAAACACACGACAACATGCAAGCAACCCAGTGCACAACATGCACAAGCACTGCCTACACAGCCTAGCCTAGGTACACAAACACAGAGGTAGTTTAATACTAATAACAACTTGTTACATTGTACCTGTAGTACCCCCTATGTAGCCTTGTATAGCCATGAAGTTCAGTTTTTGGACCTCTTGATGATTGAAACATGTCTACTAGAAAAACAATCAGCTACTGAAGAGTTGGGCAGGTATTTCATCCACTAAGGAATTCCCCATGTAATAGGCTATGGTCAAGGTTACCTATAGGTCTCACAGGCCTAATTCATTCCCCATAGACTCATGTGTTAAATTGGCACTTTAAAAAATTCATAAAAAATAAGGATGAAATTCGGGGGTCGAATGTTTACTACCAGTGGATAGGATTTATATCTGGCAATCCATATCTGACCAGAAAAGGGTCCCTCGACCGGCTCATTTTAAAAATAAATTGGCGTGTTTGAAGACACCGTCGGGGGGAGCAGATTCATCAACTCAAACAGCAAAATAACCGTAATCCTTCCGCCAGTCAAAATATAGTCCAAAATTGGTGATAATTCTTCCCATTTAGGGAAAAGGAAGTTCAGTAATTACCAAATATAGAATCAGTGTTAGATGGACAATCATATGCATACACTTTGTCAATCAGCCATATCAAAATAAAAAAAATAGCAATGGGTTGGCTCGAATGAATATCTCGGGCCTGCCACTAGTGATTAGGCCCGTGAGACCTGTAATGTATGGCACATGAAGGTTTACTTTTAATTTACCTTCCTGGCTTTTCTTTAACATCTGTACACTCACTTTATCACAAAGAAATGCATGAAATATACAAATGTGTTATGTAATGACCATTTCTAATGTTACTTCTAATGTCTAGTGCCCTATGGATTTACATACATCCTACATGCCTATATGTAGCTCAACAATGGATGCAATGTAGGGCCCAAATCCTATAATGCAAATTGTAGATATGAATAGTGTGCATATCTGGATTCAAGATCTGCCCACAATATAAATACCAGATTCACATGAGTTTAATTAGATAACAATAAAAAGAAATGAGAATCAACATACAAGCATACTATACATTCACATCTTCCTATGACAAGGGCCCAAGCCAGGGTGTAAGAGAAAGAGGCAGGGGGTTAGATGGCTTGTATTCTAAATGGATGGGGGCTAGTCTGGCTAGAAGTCAGTAAAAGTTGAACAAGATAGCAGTAGAACTCATTCTCAGCCCCCCCCCCACATAGGCCTACTAACTATGCTTTTCTCCCCCCCTCCCTCCCTCTTGAATCCATCACTCTTCAGCCAAATTCTAAAGTTTTCTCTTCTCATTCCCTTCCCCATGAACCAATTTCACAAGCGCAATTGATGCAAGGCCTATCTAATGTGTACTTTATCTCGTGATGGGTGAAATACACGATTTACAGCAGCGCTCGCCTGTATACGAAAACACACGACAACATGCAAGCAACCCAGTGCACAACATGCACAAGCACTGCCTACACAGCCTAGCCTAGGTACACAAACACAGAGGTAGTTTAATACTAATAACAACTTGTTACATTGTACCTGTAGTACCCCCTATGTAGCCTTGTATAGCCATGAAGTTCAGTTTTTGGACCTCTTGATGATTGAAACATGTCTACTAGAAAAACAATCAGCTACTGAAGAGTTGGGCAGGTATTTCATCCACTAAGGAATTCCCCATGTAATAGGCTATGGTCAAGGTTACCTATAGGTCTCACAGGCCTAATTCATTCCCCATAGACTCATGTGTTAAATTGGCACTTTAAAAAATTCATAAAAAATAAGGATGAAATTCGGGGGTCGAATGTTTACTACCAGTGGATAGGATTTATATCTGGCAATCCATATCTGACCAGAAAAGGGTCCCTCGACCGGCTCATTTTAAAAACAAATTGGCGTGTTTGAAGACACCGTCGGGGGGAGCAGATTCATCAACTCAAACAGCAAAATAGCCGTAATCCTTCCGCCAGTCAAAATATAGTCCAAAATTGGTGATAATTCTTCCCATTTAGGGAAAAGGAAGTTCAGTAATTACCAAATATAGAATCAGTGTTAGATGGACAATCATATGCATACACTTTGTCAATCAGCCATATCAAATTAAAAAAAATAGCAATGGGTTGGCTCGAATGAATATCTCGGGCCTCCCACTAGTGATTAGGCCCGTGAGACCTGTAATGTATGGCACATGAAGGTTTACTTTTAATTTACCTTCCTGGCTTTTCTTTAACATCTGTACACTCACTTTATCACAAAGAAATGCATGAAATATACAAATGTGTTATGTAATGACCATTTCTAATGTTACTTCTAATGTCTAGTGCCCTATGGATTTACATACATCCTACATGCCTATATGTAGCTCAACAATGGATGCAATGTAGGGCCCAAATCCTATAATGCAAATTGTAGATATGAATAGTGTGCATATCTGGATTCAAGATCTGCCCACAATATAAATACCAGATTCACATGAGTTTAATTAGATAACAATAAAAAGAAATGAGAATCAACATACAAGCATACTATACATTCACATCTTCCTATGACAAGGGCCCAAGCCAGGGTGTAAGAGAAAGAGGCAGGGGGTTAGATGGCTTGTATTCTAAATGGATGGGGGCTAGTCTGGCTAGAAGTCAGTAAAAGTTGAACAAGATAGCAGTAGAACTCATTCTCAGCCCCCCCCCCCACATAGGCCTACTAACTATGCTTTTCTCCCCCCCTCCCTCCCTCTTGAATCCATCACTCTTCAGCCAAATTCTAAAGTTTTCTCTTCTCATTCCCTTCCCCATGAACCAATTTCACAAGCGCAATTGATGCAAGGCCTATCTAATGTGTACTTTATCTCGTGATGGGTGAAATACACGATTTACAGCAGCGCTCGCCTGTATACGAAAACACACGACAACATGCAAGCAACCCAGTGCACAACATGCACAAGCACTGCCTACACAGCCTAGCCTAGGTACACAAACACAGAGGTAGTTTAATACTAATAACAACTTGTTACATTGTACCTGTAGTACCCCCTATGTAGCCTTGTATAGCCATGAAGTTCAGTTTTTGGACCTCTTGATGATTGAAACATGTCTACTAGAAAAACAATCAGCTACTGAAGAGTTGGGCAGGTATTTCATCCACTAAGGAATTCCCCATGTAATAGGCTATGGTCAAGGTTACCTATAGGTCTCACAGGCCTAATTCATTCCCCATAGACTCATGTGTTAAATTGGCACTTTAAAAAATTCATAAAAAATAAGGATGAAATTCGGGGGTCGAATGTTTACTACCAGTGGATAGGATTTATATCTGGCAATCCATATCTGACCAGAAAAGGGTCCCTCGACCGGCTCATTTTAAAAATAAATTGGCGTGTTTGAAGACACCGTCGGGGGGAGCAGATTCATCAACTCAAACAGCAAAATAGCCGTAATCCTTCCGCCAGTCAAAATATAGTCCAAAATTGGTGATAATTCTTCCCATTTAGGGAAAAGGAAGTTCAGTAATTACCAAATATAGAATCAGTGTTAGATGGACAATCATATGCACACACTTTGTCAATCAGCCATATCAAAATAAAAAAAATAGCAATGGGTTGGCTCGAATGAATATCTGGGGCCTGCCACTAGTGATTAGGCCCGTGAGACCTGTAATGTATGGCACATGAAGGTTTACTTTTAATTTACCTTCCTGGCTTTTCTTTAACATCTGTACACTCACTTTATCACAAAGAAATGCATGAAATATACAGATGTGTTATGTAATGACCATTTCTAATGTTACTTCTAATGTCTAGTGCCCTATGGATTTACATACATCCTACATGCCTATATGTAGCTCAACAATGGATGCAATGTAGGGCCCAAATCCTATAATGCAAATTGTAGATATGAATAGTGTGCATATCTGGATTCAAGATCTGCCCACAATATAAATACCAGATTCACATGAGTTTAATTAGATAACAATAAAAAGAAATGAGAATCAACATACAAGCATACTATACATTCACATCTTCCTATGACAAGGGCCCAAGCCAGGGTGTAAGAGAAAGAGGCAGGGGGTTAGATGGCTTGTATTCTAAATGGATGGGGGCTAGTCTGGCTAGAAGTCAGTAAAAGTTGAACAAGATAGCAGTAGAACTCATTCTCAGCCCCCCCCCCACATAGGCCTACTAACTATGCTTTTCTCCCCCCCTCCCTCCCTCTTGAAACCATCACTCTTCAGCCAAATTCTAAAGTTTTCTCTTCTCATTCCCTTCCCCATGAACCAATTTCACAAGCGCAATTGATGCAAGGCCTATCTAATGTGTACTTTATCTCGTGATGGGTGAAATACACGATTTACAGCAGCGCTCGCCTGTATACGAAAACACACGACAACATGCAAGCAACCCAGTGCACAACATGCACAAGCACTGCCTACACAGCCTAGCCTAGGTACACAAACACAGAGGTAGTTTAATACTAATAACAACTTGTTACATTGTACCTGTAGTACCCCCTATGTAGCCTTGTATAGCCATGAAGTTCAGTTTTTGGACCTCTTGATGATTGAAACATGTCTACTAGAAAAACAATCAGCTACTGAAGAGTTGGGCAGGTATTTCATCCACTAAGGAATTCCCCATGTAATAGGCTATGGTCAAGGTTACCTATAGGTCTCACAGGCCTAATTCATTCCCCATAGACTCATGTGTTAAATTGGCACTTTAAAAAATTCATAAAAAATAAGGATGAAATTCGGGGGTCGAATGTTTACTACCAGTGGATAGGATTTATATCTGGCAATCCATATCTGACCAGAAAAGGGTCCCTCGACCGGCTCATTTTAAAAATAAATTGGCGTGTTTGAAGACACCGTCGGGGGGAGCAGATTCATCAACTCAAACAGCAAAATAGCCGTAATCCTTCCGCCAGTCAAAATATAGTCCAAAATTGGTGATAATTCTTCCCATTTAGGGAAAAGGAAGTTCAGTAATTACCAAATATAGAATCAGTGTTAGATGGACAATCATATGCACACACTTTGTCAATCAGCCATATCAAAATAAAAAAAATAGCAATGGGTTGGCTCGAATGAATATCTGGGGCCTGCCACTAGTGATTAGGCCCGTGAGACCTACAACCCCCTGTTCAAGCCTTCTGTCTACGGACCTTAAACAGGTCAATTCGCCGTGTTTTATACCGATATTTATCAAAGCTTAAACATGTGCTGTTCAAAAAATTATACAGCACCTCTTATACAGCAATATTTTGTACAGCGTTTTTACTGTGTAGCCAGGGGCCTTAGACATCGGCCACGTACGGAACCTCCACAACCTAACAACTCGATCACTAATATAAGCTTTTTTAAAGAAATATTATGCTTTCCCATAGCAAAAAAATAAAAAAGGAAGAATAAGAATTTTAATAAGCAACCCAGTCAGAAAAGTATCTGGGCCAATATGGGCCCCATATGGGTTTCATGTGGGCCATATGGGCTGGCCCACTTGAAACCCATATAGCTAAAAACATCATCTGGGCCCCATATGGGATATAATATGGGCCATGTGGCATCATTAGTATCGATCGATCTGGACTGCAATTATGAATATTCAACTCAATACAACAGTAAATGACCAAAATTTTAGCTAATACAGCTACAACAATAATATGTTTATGTTTATGCAAGGATTCCACCATGAAAAGTTTCAGAAAAGTATGCAATTTATTACTATAAAATTCAAAATCGAAACATTTAATTTCGGGAGAAAATTTTCAAGGTTAAATATTGAAAATTGTTATTAACCATAGCCTGTCAAGTATAGCAAACTCGCTATACAGAAAAAAAAGTTTACACTTAGAAAAAATCCTGTAAAATTATACATTTGGAATATCCTGAAGATTTTTCCACATTTTAACATTGGTACAGATCCATTTAATCAAATGACTATATAACTGTCGAAAAATATTTCCGCTTGAGTGAGCACCACTTACTTTTGAAAAGCTGGTGAAAAATGATTTGCGCAGAACTTTGAAATAGTTATGCAAGTAAAAGTAGACCTCAATCGTAAAGAACATGTGGAATTTAGCTAGTAAAATCGATTTGAAGATCTCTTTGACCTTTTTTTAACTTGTTTCCTTTCCCAAAACCCTCCGAAGAGTGAATTGCGCCCCACCCCACTCCCCCACACACCGAGGCCATCGTGACGATATTTGCTTTACACTGAGCTGTGAATTACATGAAATAACTTAGGCTTCATTTTCATTGTGTTATTCATTTTCAAGCTTGGGAAAAGTGTGGAGAAACAAGTATTAAATGAAAAATGAAATGTAAACCAACTTTAAATGATAAAAACTTAGTGAAAAAATGCTAAAGATGTCTGATATTAACTTTTCTTCAGATTCAGTTCCTCAGATCCAGCCGGCACAAAAATGGTAGAGGTTGTGCTTTTTAAGGGTGGAAAATTGTTACAAAATGGTTGAATGTATCCATTTTATTTCAATTGACTGAAAGTGCAAGGGAAATGTATGAGAAATGTTTCGCAAGGTAAGTTTGATTTCCCCCTTTCTCCTTGACACAACGTGAAAACAAGCATTTCTGCGCAAACAGATTTCTGCAAGCTTTACAAAATTGGACAGTGCTCACTCAAGTGTAACATTCTGTCAAAACTTTTACTTTCATTGGATAGATGAGACCCTAACCCAAGATTATATGTCAAAAAATTACCCATATGTTGTATATTTTTTAATTCCCAGAGCTTTTTCAAACTGTAAACTTTTTTTGATACGCACTGTAGAAGTCAATAACAAGATTAAGTGGTCAGGTGAAGGATAGGATAGGATTGCGAATTAGGGTTAAAATGTAGGATTATAGGATATGAAAAAATGATAAGGATAGGATATTGGGTTGTAAAGTCACCTTAATGACACAAATTAACATATTTTTTTAATTGAATAACATCGTGAACCTACATGGGGCCCACATGGGACCCATATAAAACACAGTATCGTTTTCATATGGGGCCCAGGTGAGCAATGTGGTGTTTACATGGGTTTCATGTGGGCTTGACCAGATTTATATGAAACCCACATGACCCATATGGGCCCCTGATGGTTTGGATGGTGCAAAGCCCATATGGGCCCCATATGGGGCCCACTCCAAGCCCAGCCTGAGCCCATATATAACCCACACGGGCCCCAGATGCTTTGCTGACTGGACATGGATAATTACACCAGGTATTTTGAAATCAATACTGAAAAAATAAATTTTACAAAAAGCAAATCGCACAAAATAATAGAAAACAAATACATAACTTACAAAAATAACCTTGTAACAGTTTTAAGGCAAGGCTAAAAAAGAGCATATTATGAAAAGAAATCCCAAACACTTAATGCAACATGTAAAGAGATCGATAAATGTGCTTTTATAAAGGAAATAACAATTCTCTTTGATCATCCTAAGGAAACCATGTTTTTTTAAGATTAATATACTGATAACGATAGGGCGTATAGGCCTACCGCAAGGTTAATTCCGTCCTCGGCTCTATATAAGTGATTAATATATTTTGCTCTCCAGTATTTGCAGATGATAGAAATATACATTTATCACTTAGAAATTATAATTCAATTGTCACATCATTAATTTCTGAACTGAAAAAGATTATGTCATGGTTACAAGTTATCTTTGAATATTGATTAAAAAAACCATTTATTATATTTCGAAACAATACCGGAAAATCCCCATGGAATTGTTATGGATAATACATATTTGAAGAGGGTTGATGATACATCGTTTTTTTAGGAATGAAAATAAATGAGTTTCTTTCTTGAAAACCACACATTCATATATGTCGGCGTACAAGGACAGCTGGAATATTACAAAAATTAAAATTTATTTTACCAAAATGTACTATTCTAACTTTATATAAGAGTCTTGTTTTGCCACATCTTATGGGGTATACATTTCGGTCACTTTTAAATAAGTTATTTATTGCTCAAAAAGTGATCATTCCTATAATGATCCATTTATATTAATGAACTGTTTTTTAATAAAAAAAATCTTAAAGATAAATGATTTGATAGACATGAGTGTTGCTATATTTACTATAGAATGAATATACTTCCAGAAATTTTAAAAATATCTTTAAAACAAATGCCTCTCATCGATACATATCACCTGCAAGAATAAATATTATTGCTAGCACAGACCAAGGAGATATATATCTCCTTGCACAGACTACATCTCATTAACGATCCTTATTGGTCCAAAAATATGAAATAACTTATCAGAAGATTTGAAGCATCGACAGGCAAAATTTACAAGAAAACTAAAAGATTTCCAAATTTATGAGTATAAACAGCTTACCTTGAGACCAAAGAGTTGCTTTCTTTTAATGATATAAACAAAATATATATAAGTTTTAATGTTTTTGCTTGATTAACTTTTTCTTGTTTGTTTTAATTGTTTTATTGTCTCATAAATACATGTAACACTTATTGTTTAACTTGTATAGGATGGGGAGGGGGTCGGGTGTCCGGACTCTATATTTTTGAAGCCTTCTTTTTTGTCTTTGGATTACACAAAAAATATATATTCAATAGTTGTAATCATCTTCTGTTTTGTTTTTATAAGTTTCCTAACATTTTGTACTAAAAATGATGAAACTTCGCTTGTAATTTTTTCCAAATGACTTTCTAAACTGATCGTCCGGACACACAACAACTGGGTATACAAACCATTGCTTTCATGTTTTTGTGTAATTATTCTTTGTTTTTGGGCCCTTCAAGCTCTATTTCGTAAGGGCCGGCATCTTAATACACATTTTTTACACATGAAGGTGAAATGAATTATTTTAAATGAAATGAAATGAATTATCTGAACATCTGGGTGGCACTTAAGATTCCATAGCAAGGAGAAGGCTTCATCTTCTTCGGTATACCATCTTCTTCTCGATCTTCCTGCATCCCCCTGCCCCCCCCCCCCCTGTTTGCACTTTGCACACAGTATACAGAGCGCGGCGAACAATATTGACATAAGGGAGGATCGGAAGTAACGTAACGAACATCATGTACAGCCAGGCTCAGCTGAACCAAGGAGCTTCTCCTTGGCTGAACCGATCTACTGATGCACGTTTGGAAGTAGGGTCTAAGCAAGTGCAAAACTAGACCTAGTTAGAAGGATTTGATATCCCCTACCTCTACTAGGTAATGTATGGCAGCAATGACAAGGCGTTTATGAATGGTAATACTAAGTAATAGCATGCAGCAGACAATAGTTATATCAATATCAGTCCCATCTACTCATTTTATTGTTTGTGTTTTTTGTGACCGAGTTTTTCTCAAGATTCACATTTAATTTTGGAAGTGCAGTGTAAGTCAAATTAAAAAAGATTATTATTTTTAACATTATCATAAAATAAATCATCAGTCCATATACCATTTGACAGGCCTAGCTCAGTCTACGGAGATCATCATATTCATCCTCAAACTTGAGTTGAATTCAAACTCAAACTTGAAAGTTTGGACATTAACACACTTGTCTCCAAAGCACACTACCAAAATTAACTGTGTTAAGCACTTGACCCCCTAAACCCAAAGCTTTAGCCATGTTAGTGTATTTGTGGAATTGTCATCATAACTTAGAAATGTTATGGATCTAGTTCATGAAACTTGGACATAAGAGCAACCATGTATCCCTGAATATCCTGTGTGTGTGTTCCAGATCACATGACCAAGGTCAAAGGTCATTTAAGGTCAATGAACTTTGGCCGTTTTAGGGATATTTATTGAATTGGTATCATAAATTTATGGATCTCATTCAAAGGGTAATCAAATATGAATGATTGTTTTGCACACGTCTTAGGTCACATGATCATGGTCAAAAGTCATTTTGGGTCAAAGGACACAATATTTTATTATCATATGAATGTTTGTTTTGTGAATAATAATTCAATAGCTGGTTTTTAAGCCAGCAATGCTGTTATATTGAATTGTGTAATGCAGGTGAGACTCCCAGAGCCGTTCTTCTTGTTACAATAAACTTTTTTTGTCAGGAAAAACTTCCCCTTTAATTGGAACTTTCATTGTGCCATTTCTCATCTTTTCATATTCTGGGGACATTGGGAAGCTTATCTCTTCGAACTAAACACAACATCGATTTTAGTTAAAGTTAAAGGTGAAAGCTATCCTGCCCTACTTTGATAAAAGGAAGTAACTCTTGCTAGTATAATTTTTATTGAAAGAATAAAGTGTCTGTGAATTACATATTTACTGTTGCATTAACCTAACATATCTAATAACATCTATTAAATTTAGCTGAGATGAAGAAATCAAATTTCAAAATGTAACTAATAAACTCAATTTAAGTGATATGTCACATTTTTTCTCCCATCCATCAAAGTAGGGCAGATATAGTCACCTCTCAGTTTAGAAATTGATATTTAACAAATTCACCTCTCTTTTCATTTGCCATTTTTATCCCAAATCTCTTAATACTTCTAGCACCTGAGAAGTGTAGACCTATCTATCTGCCTGCATGTCTTTGAAAGCTGTGGAATCAGAAGTATTGAATCAGACAGCTAAGACCAGTACAACAAGGTGTGATGGGAGGGACTACTCTCAGCAGTGAGCTCTTGATTCTCTTAAGTGAATCCTCTACTGAGATTATTTCAGTTGCTGGAACAATATTATGTGTGGTTCTTTTCTATTTTTACCTTCAACGGTAAGCTTAGTTTCACAGAATCAGTTTCATTGTGATTCTTGGTTAATTTGTTATGGTAGCACACATGAGCACTATAATAATGTAGAAGGAACAGTGAAAGACAGAATTAATGTAATGACAGCTTTGATTTCAATTTTACTGATCAGTGACATATGATATGATTGATTCCATTTATTCAAATATGTATTTTTTCACAAATACATTATACCATGAAAATCAAATCATTTGTGAGATATATCTGAGAAAGAGTACAACCAAACACTTACCGGTATTTCTTATCTTTGCTCTCTTACTAAAAACTACGTAAAATTGCACGTATCGTGCGTTTAGAATAAATGATAGACTTTGAATTGTTCCTCACATGTCCATCAGAGAAAGTAAAGACATACAAATGAATAGGAACTGTCTTTTCTGAATCTGATTATTACAAATTAATTTTCATGTAAAACTAATTTTACATCCTTTTACATCCATCGCTCTTTTGCAAGTTTGATTATATCTTCTAAATTGATTATATCTTCTAAATTGCTCATAACTAACTACTCATAACCCCCATGAAAAGGTTTGTCTGTTATCACCATCAAGGCCTATAATCTGGTAAAAGATAACAAAATAAGAATACAAATAAATTCTGGGAAACCTCATAAAGGGTGGCAAGTTTTCTGAAAACTAGGAACAAGTTCAAAGAGGTCATTTACAGGAAAATTTTTCTGACAAGCCAAAATATGAAATACTAGAAACAATAAATATATAAGGGAACAGTCTGCTCTCCCTGTCCTCCTCAACCCTGCCTCAGGTTGGCTAATAATGAGAAGAAAGTTCTTTGTATTTGCAACATTTATTTTGTTGTACTAATAATTGTTTATAATGTTGATTATATTGCATATATCCATTTCATTCATTTATTTATTTATTGTGTTTTTTTAATGTTTATTTTTAAGATTGGATATTCAACTTATTGGAGATGTTTCACACCAAGATGACCATTCACCAATTCCAGAGACAAAGGTCATGACCTCTACTCTTCCTTTCTCAGTCAAATTTATAGAAGAATCATCATCTCCTGCATCATTTAAAGGTGATTTATTTTTATTTTCAATTATCCCCCCCCACTCTTAAAAAAAAAAATCCTCTGATGTAATTGTCCTTTAAAAATCCACTTCTTGTTTAGAAGCATACCTGGCCTAAATAAACGCTCAAATTTGTGTTAAGATTGTTTAGTTGTGCTTGCCCTTGTGAGTAGTGAGGGCAAATTAAAGCTTATTTGAGGAGCCAGGACCTCCCTGGAGTTTACCGAATTCCCTGTGAATGCGGTAAAGTTTACATCGGTAAGACTGGTTGTTCCTTTAATACTCTGATTAAGGAACACAAGGCCCATGTTAGGAGAGACAAGAGGGGCAAGTCTGCAATCATCGATCATGCTCATCCACTTGATCACTGTATCCTCTGGGATGAGAGTACACTGGTCACCTGTGTCGCCTACGGGCACCAGCGGAGAGTCAGAAAAGCATACGAAATTGAGGAGCATGATACTGTTCTTCAAGACAGTGGCCTCCAACTCAGCAAAATCTGACTTTTTCCTTTATTGTTGAATTGTATTTAATAAAAGACATGCATTTTATGGGAAAGACTTTGACAATATGTACAATATGGTTTAAATTTGCTCATATGTGTTATATTTTCATGCATTATGAAAATGTGATTTTAAATGGAATAAATCGAACTCAACTTTAAAGGTAAATTATTGCTTACTTTTTATTAAAGTCATTTATTTCATCCCTGATACATGCATGCTGAACTATTTCAGCCACATCCTGTTATGCTACTTTGAGCAAGAATATATGCTTTAGACCACTCTTATTTTGAAGTTTTAGCAATTTTCACAAGCAGACCATAATACTGAAAATAAAATAAAATTTGATTTTTTTTCCCTTCTGTTTTATGAGTACAAAAGCAGTATTCTGAATGACTTCCTTCTTACACAGGAATATATCAAGATATCAATTTCCTTGAAATATTGGCTTAGTTGTTTCCTTATGAATTGGTCTATATTCAAATGCAGTTTTTATTTTATTTTACAAGCAGATGGAGTTCTGATTGAGGTTCATACATCATTTTCTTGCTTCCTTCATGTGTTTTGGGTAGTTGACTGTACATCATTTTCAGAAATGCTGAGATCACAAGACTGTCAATCTGTTAGACCAAGAGGCTTGAATTTAGCAGGGAAGCTCGAAGGCATTTCGCATTCAAACTCTGAAAAATATTTGTATCCTTTCTTCATTCACCTAAATGTTATATCTTTGACACTTTTACATGAGCCTGTGCTCAGCTGGCCTTTTTTTTACAGACTTTTTAGGGTAATGTCCATACTCCAGTGGACCCCTGTCTTTATAGCATCACAAATCCTAACCTCCATCACCCATACAGATATATGTTGTGAAATGAAGTGACAAAGTGGATGTCTGCAAAGCTAAGACTTAGAAGAGTTTGTGTAACATTGCCACTACAGTATATCATTTCTTGCAGCAGAGACTATAAACTTTGTCACAAAGCCATGGGCATCAGTGCAGAGGATTATTGTCCTTTGCTTTTTTTGCTTGGGGGGGGCGTCTATTGTTGTGTCCCCCCAAATAACAGATAATCATCTGACGCCTATGCACAAAGCTAGTTTTATAAATGTGAATCACTTTATGATCAACTTGAATATGGGAAGCCAGACTGGTTTCTTACTCATAGCAGTAAAAAAATTAATATAAAGATTATCATACTTGCAGTAAGCAGACAAAGTTAATGCAAAGTTTGATTTATGAAGGTAAATGGAATTAAATGTTTTGTTTATATCTCTGTATTTAATTAACTTTTGGTTAGAGTGGACTTAACTTTCATAGTCATGCTCAGTTATACAGAAAGCTTTATGAAACGTTAAGTTATGTTTTCATCATCTTAAAGTAGCTGGCCTTTGCTGAAGTCTAAGGTGTTTAGGATCCTTGAGGTTTCCTTTGAATTGGAATTTGAACATAAGTTATGAATTTATCATTATCACTGCACTGAGTAATTTTCTGCTTTCTCCATCCTAATTGATAACCACTTTGAATCTATTTCTTGTTGAATAAATTTTCCTCCACTCTGTGATCTTAAGTTTCATTTCTCTCATGAAAGATGGGGCAGAGTTTATTTCAGTATTATTGAAATTCTGTCTAGGTATGTTGTTTTCAAAATATTACTTTTCTTAACTCATCATGAATAACAGCTTGGATGCAGATACTTTAAAATCTATTCAATTGAAATTCAGGGATGACTTCAACCAAAGCATCGCAGGATCAGAAAGTGAAAGTGATTTTAATCTTGGCCCAACTCCAAGGTCAAAATATCCTCTTGTTATCCTCATGAGTCTGCATGATGAAAACTATGAAACTTGGTCACACAGTGTATCGATTGTGAGTATAATTATCCATTTATAAGGATATGGTGCAATAAAAAAATGAAGCAACAAAATCTCCTTGGAATTGATCTAAATCAATTGAAATTAGAGTAGCTAAATAGGGAATTTATAATGCAGATGATTTAATGTTCATGGACACAAATAAAAGACAAGATGCATAACTGTAGGTACAGCCTAGTAATATCAGGATATATACAGTTATTTCAATTATAGCAAATGATACATATTTTATGTATTGTACCGTCAAATATATGTTGTGAAGGGGTTTTCCATATTTTAGGTGCTTTTCTATTTTTTTTCTGGTGCATTACGTTAATTTTTGAGTGATGAAATGTCACTTCAAGATATTGTATATTCATATGATGATGATGATAATGATTCATGTAGGAATAATGATGATAATGATAATAATTATGATAGTATTAATAATGGTGATAATTATTTCACATCAAACAGTAGAGGGAAATATTTTTGTATTCTCTCATTGTTTGAATAATCCCCCTAACATAGATTTGGTTCCCCATAATACACTTGCCCTATTGTTGATGGAACAAACCTTCCCCTGGATTCTTCCCATCATTGATTCCCCCTATGGTCACTTTTAGGCAGATAATAATGATAATCATAATATTCACAATAATCATGATCATCATAATAATGATGATTATTATGATTGTCACTATCAAAAGGAGCTTATTTCAAAAGTAATTATTACAGTGAACATATTAATTCATTTGTTTATGTGTGACTTATTTGTTTATTATTCATTTGTTTGTCTAAATTTTAAAATTTGTGTAAATTGTTTAAAGCTAAATATTGATATACATGCATTTCAAATTTTCAATTGTTTCTTTGTTTTATACAGGACACCATGCTGTGGATAGTCCATCTACCAGACACTGTGGTAACCAAACCTCTTCATATCATTAGCCAAATGCTCATTACATCTCAAGGATTAGTCTGTGATGTTCAGGTAATCTCTTCTTGATTATATACTTTCAATTCAGTGTATTTATGAAGTAAAAAATAAAATATGAAGAGCAAATGTTGAGGTCCAAAAACCTGCTTTGGCTACCACTTGAATAGAATTTCAACCTGTCTATAAAGATCACATATTTGATCTCCTTTGAAAAGTATTCATTGCCCATTTAAGCTTTCATGTACAAGAAATATGCTCATAAATACTACCTGGGCCCCCGTTACACAAAGGTTAGCGAATAATTGCATGCTTGAATGTAGTCAATGCAATCAATCGTAGAAAAATGTTCTATGGTCATTGCTAAGCTTTGTGTTACGGATTCCTGCTCATCTCCCTTTGGTCGTATTTAAATAGAGGTCTCAATGTACAGTATATTATAAAGTATGTTGGTCAAAACCCTAGAGACAATATGTATGATAATTTTAAGACAAAAGTTGTGACATCCACCAAAATGCAGATTCTGTCATATTTCTTAGAAAATCTATATATATAAAAAAAAACATATGAAATCATGTGGATATTTCTTTCTTTAAACTAAGAACTGTAATAACCCACAATTACTAGTAGGCAGTGAATAAGGGTTATGAAACAAAATTCTTTTCATTACTTTATTTTCAACTGATATGATCTGGGATGCATTCATTTCATGACTCTTTAGAAATGGCCAGTTTGGAAAGGGGTGTATGAGGGGACAAAGAAGTTGAATAATATGAGAAATCACATTCTAAGTTGATATTCTGTTGTATATCAGTCACATTATACTGCATCATATCTATCTACTTTTAAATTCCCTGTAGAAAATGTACATGGCCGCAGATGAGACCAGCTTTCTCAACGAAAGACCGAGTGTTGACGAGGAACCATCTTTGGGTGATAATAATCATAGCATACCATTCAGTGAACATGCATCTTTATCAGATTCTACTAGTAGAGATAGCTTTGGTGATGATGTCAGTAGGAACTGTATTGTTTGCCAGAATGCTTCTATCACACGGGTCATCATACCCTGTCGGCATGCGTGCGTGTGTCAGATGTGCTTGGAAATCCTCAATGCCTGCCCAATGTGTCGAGGAGTTATCAGTAGCCATTTTAGACTTGATGGGACCGGAAACACGGATAATGATGGGGATGAACGTTCATCAGATTTAGATGATAGAGGAAATGACTGGAAAACCAGACTGTGGAATATGAATGAGAGGTTGAATGAATTGTTTGGATTTAGATGACAAATGGAGATGTGTATTTATATCAACTTATAGACTTATTCGTACTTAACAAAACAAAGCTCAGCAATATTTTTATCAGTGTTCAGACATCAGACAAATTATCTCACTTCCTAGTATCACACACCATCACTGTCTCTCTCAAGGAAATATATTTTTGTCCAAACTTGCAAAAAAATTATGACATCACAGTGCCATGTTTTGTCATAAATATGTCATGTGTTTATCTTTTTGCTTGCACAATTCTTTAGTAAGTTGAATCGTCCAAAGACATTTGACCTGGTTACCACCACCGAAAATAAAATATCTCCTCTAGCTCCAGTATTTCATTTGATGGCCAATATCTTATTGACTCAATCTGTTCACAAAGTTTACTGAGCTCATTTCTCCCCTGTGAAGTTTCATTGCTCATTTACTGAATATAGGAGTGAGGAACAATTACATTTGACCGAGTGCAATTCTTTTGAATTTGTATAACGCTGTTTTATGCAACTGAAATGTGATGTTGTCTTAAGGAAATAAATAAAAATATATATTATTCCTGGATAGTTGATTTAAAAATTGAAATATGGTGTCTTGTAATTCCTTTGTGTAGATGGCTTTATGTTGATAAGTTTATTTAAAGTATATATCTTCATTGAACAATCAATTTCACCTTGTGATAATTTTGCCAGCATCATTGTTTAGGCTTCCTCATATGATGCCTGATTGATTTGCCACAAGATGAGGTTTAATACATCCCAGAGAGCATTTCATCATCCATCCCTTTTCCTGGATTTTAATCAAGAAGTACAGGTGTTGGAATTGTACTATGGTAGCTGTTGTATAAAATTAAATTTGCGGGATAAAACATCTGACAAGTCCTTTCATGAAATGCACATCTGAACTCAAGCTTAAGAAAAAAAAAGTACTGAAAGCCACTGTAATTATAGGTGAAAATCTCACAAGGCAAAATAGACTGGAGTCAGAGTGTATGGTAAAATGATATGTACTTTCAATTTTAAAGGGAGTGGGTAATAAAAAAAAAAGACTTTGAAGTAAAATTTGTGGGAAATATATTAGAAAATTATTTATGCAGTGTATTTGGGTAAAAAACAATTTCAACTGAAAATTGTTTTGGAGGAAATCTTTATCAAAAGTTAAGTTTCAATTTCAGATAATTTTTCAATAGTAACCAGAGGTTGGAATAGTGGTGGCCAATGGTGATGATGGCAATGATGGTGATGGTTACGATTGATGATGGTGATGATGACGATGGTGAAGAAGATGAGAATGATGAATTATCCGGGACGGGGGGTGCACTAGCATTGACAAGTGGATATCAATAGCGTCCATGGGGTTTCAAAAGCACCCTAAAGTATTTTCCATGTTCTGAAAATGCATCCTGCATGTGAAACCCTACCCTTAACAAGTATTGGAAACAAAGTATTCCTTTAATCTGACCCCCTAAATAAGTACAGCGATAGTTTGACAGCCCCAACAATCCTTTTTCTAAGATGTGTATGCACATTTGAGTTACAATTACATCAAAGAATCAAACGAACAACTGATGATTAAGGTTGCAATTAACTTTGTATTTGATTTGATTCCATGAAGATGGAATGAAACCTCAAGTAAATCACTTCCAGAGATTTCATGACTTTGATACTTGCAGGTAAAAAATCAAATCACATACTTTCATCACAGGCCAGATGTATGTCGGCTTTATCTTTACTTACGTTGGGTTTAGTACTGCCCCACCTCCCAAACCTCAATCCAATCAGACCCTAAACACGTAGTGTTGATGCAAAAATTTCATCCTTTACAAATTATTTTAGTCTTTTTATACCCTCACAAAGTGGAATGTAAACATGTAGCTTTCCTAGCAAAATATGTTACCCCTTTTTCAGTATTTTAGGGTTTTTGACACCCTTATTATGTTGTTACGTACATAACATATACAATCTTGAAAAAGAAACCCTTTTTAGGTGTTTCTTTGGACATGCATCATATCCACTCGCCAATGGGAGTGGCCACCCTTGGTGAATTATAAGAATATCAAAGTTTCAATAAGAATCAGGCTTAAAAAAAATGTCTGCTGCAAACGGAGGTAAAAAAATAATAGGTTGGTCATTTGGTTTTTATCCCTTCTCATATGTGATTTGCTACTAAAAAATAATGGGCATAACAATCAAATCAAGGGTTGGTCAGCACACTTTTTTGGGGGGAGGGGGGATTGGAAATAACAAAATCAGGCAGGTTTGATAAGGGGCAGTCGAGTTACAGCAAACTTTTTTTTTTGCCTTAACAAGATCTCATCATAAGTCTTTGAAGCTATGTCATTAGTTTTCCATGACAACATAAAAAAGTGTATAGAAACAATGATTTTTTTAGTGATGTGTTTTTATTAATACGGATCCACCTGTATCCACATGGCATAGAAATCATTTCAATTCAATAATGAACAGAAGCAGCATGACATGTTGAATATCTACATTATATCACATGCATGTGCACCAATCATGCAATTATCATCTTAATATACCTTTTTATATCTTTGTACTTTAGGGAAAATACAAGAAAATTAGCGATACAAGAATTAGAAGATTAATGGGGAAAAAAAACAATTCCAGAATTTATTTCCAACACAAATGTGACAATACTTGTTGAAAGTATGATACCCTCCAATTAAAAGTTTTACTGACTTATTTTTGTGAAGTGGATAGGGTGCAGAATGTGGTACTGAATTTTGCAAAATGAGCTGAAGTCATAAGGTTTATCTTGTTTAAGTTGTGAAATATGCATATATTATACAATTGTTTATTGTCAGGGGCCTATTACAAAAAAAAATATTTCACCAAATAAAAAAAAGTGATATTTTACTGACGATTTCTCTTGTATTAAATTCTATGACCAGACGCCTGGTACTAAACTGAAATTTTCACCAATTTTTATATCTCTGTTAGTGTTTGTAAACAATAAGAACCAAGTTAAATCCTTCTAGGATAAAATGGTCATTGTTTTCACAATATCAGGATGAATTCAAATTTCAAAGTGTACACAGCAATCTGAATGCCTTTAACACTTGATGACATAATACACATACAAGGCATGCAAATATGTATACCTATGAAATTTACTGAAGAAACAATTAGAAATTAGAGATGAAGGGAATTGAAGCTTGGAATATGCACCTGACTTACAATGTAAGCAGAAGCAGAAAATTATTTTTCATGTATTTACTATAAATTGATAATGAACCAATCAAATTTTGCAGTGGCTAATGCAAAAAACTTCACGAGTTCAGCAATATGATCATGCAATATGAAATAAGCCCATACAGATATTAATTATATATTTCACATACGTACTGAACATTACCATGGCAATCAATTCATTAAGGAAATATTTATATTTTTATTGAAGGTTCATTTGTAACTTATAATCCAGTAATTACAATCATGCCTGATACATAATCGCGCTGTAAACATGCAAGTATGACTTCATATTACCAACAGCCGTACACAAGTTGAAGCTACAGGGACTCGCTGAATAATTTAAATTCTGACAAGGTACAACTTATATGGTCAAAACATGCAATGAGAGCAACTCCGCTACTTCTGCATTTAACATCTATTTAAGAAAAAAAAAACAGATTATGACCAATGCAAGTAGACTGCCACATGTTTAAGCAAGTTACACCTACAACTTACATTCAAACTTTACATCCAAAACAAAACTTAAATTGTTAAGTGATCCTCATGAAACACACTGTATACCATCAATTTCGTAGCAAAAAAATCATTACTGAGCGGCATCAGTGATATAGACTTGTGTCACTATACCAAGATATACAGAATAAAGCATAGCAGTCTATATGGATGGTATGTAAGAATGAAAGGTAGAAATGCAAGTTAGGACATAAAATCATGTTTCAGTCTGCAGAGGGGAAATTACCAACTGTAATAATGTAAGATGAGTATGAAGTGCAAGAAACTACTAGAAGACAGAGATACCAGTGCAGTACTTGATTTCATCACATCGTACATACGACCCCTATTCTCTCTTCTTGGAAGAATCACATATCATTACATCCACATCAATCATTTCAAGCAATTGTCACTCAGACTTCTGCATATGAAGCCTAATTTGGAAAAGAGTCAGTTGCTGAACTAAATTGGACAATAATATTGGGCTTTCACATTTCTTTATCAGTTTTTTATGGGATCTTAACACAAAAACAATTTTGAATTGTGTGTGTAAGTCCATAGAAAACTAGATACAAAAGTTAGTCATTTACAGTTATTGATTTCTTGTATGTCCTTAAAGATAAATCCAAAATTTGCTCTCTAATTTGAATATCTTCAAGTGGCTAAAATAAAATTACAGCAATGTGAATTTCCTTGATTATAAAATAATCACCTAGCAACAAATGGGCATGCTATCTATTTCATTTACATGAACTTTGTGAAACTTCAATAGAATCATCAGAAATGAAGTAAGAGGGCAAGGAAAATCAATATGGGACATTATTGGTTAAGAAAACGAATGTGTCAAAACTAAAAGGAAAATGAAAACAAAAACATACAATTAACACATGACGTAAAACAAAGATTATAAATTAAACAATTTTTAATAATTATCTATCCCAGTATAATATTGGAGTGTACATAGAGCATCCTATTGAGAGAATTATCATATGTTATCAAGTCAGTATACAATCTGAAGGTCATGTCATAGAAATACCATTTAGAATACATGTAAAACAAACAATATATGGACGGGAAATGTTTAACAAGATATTTGAAATATCCTCAATTACAAAATAAGCATTTACCTCTTTTACATCAATTCTATCATCGCTGTTTTTAAAAACTATGTATTTGGGCAATAACTTGTTGATTTCATATTTTCCTTTAATACATCAAAGTCATGTAAGTAATGCATTTTGATGATCCTGTACATTACTACTGTCATGAAGCAAAATTATATTCATACAAAATACATACCAGCATATCAGAATGAAGTATTGATGGAAAATATATCGTATGAAAACCAATAAAACCAGACATGAATTCCATCAAGTGCATTTTCATTTTAAAATAACTTAAAGAATTAGTCAACCTTCCAACAACACATCACATAATCAGAAATTTTGAACTGCTGACCATGAAATATTGAGAACATTGATTATACATCGTCATGGCTTCTCCATAAAAACACAAAAAAGGAATTCATGGCTACTTTGCCAAGCACCTTATAAAATAAACTTACACTGGTGGAGTAACAAGCACAAAATTTGATATAAAAATGATTATATTTTGATGAAATATTCTAGGATGAACTGTCAAGATTCTGCAAATGAATAGTGTTCATTCATATGCTGGTCATTGTTCTGATGAATGTAATGTACATTGACTGAATTTCTACCAACAAACTTTGTTTTCCATAAATTATTGATTTTAATGACTTAATCATTAACTGTACCAAAATGATAAACATACAGTTGCTCTAATTCAAAGTCATTTTTATTTCCAAAATTCACTTTCATATTCACTACATTGTTTGTTTTTGTCAACTCAGGGGCCCGTTGCATAAAACGTTTTACCTGAGAAAACTCAGGTTGTTTTTACCAGTTTTTATCCTGTGTTAAAGTCAATGGCAGAAATCAGACTAACCTTAGTTTTCAGTTTTTACCAGAGTTTTCCCGGGTAAAAAGTTTTTATGCAAACAGGCCCCAGGAGTAATTTCCTCACTTATGTTTTACCCCTCTCCTAAAAACATGAAAAATATCCAGATAATGTTCAACATTATTTGGTCACCCAAACAAAATAATAAACATACAATTATCACATACTCCACAAAAATAATCATATTTTAATACCAGCTTGAGTTTTGAAGACATTGTTTGCTGTGTCAAACAGCTTGTATCATATGGCATCTTCTGACAGCCTATGCCTCAAGCATAACTGTAACCAGCAGATTGTATATTAGAAAAAATGCCATAGTTTGGTTTCGATTTCACAGAAAAAATATAATTTCTAGGATAAAATCTTGTAGCAAAACATTTGTATTGTGATCCTGCCAAGTGAATGTCAGCTGATGAAATTCATGCTACATGACTGAACACAATAATCTTCAAAAAATTCACATAGATTGTACTTTTATCATCAATCTAATAAAAAAAATGCAACTCAAACCAGTTTGGGTTTTCCAGCATTTTCTGTAAGCATATGCTCTACATATACATGCATTGTCTATACACATTTTATGTCATATATATCATATCGATACTTAAAGAAATTTCTCTCTCCAAAATAGCACTTTTTTCAAAAGAAATATAGAATATAACAACTCCTGTGACCACACACCATATAAATCATCTTTCACCACTTTGAAATCAGTAACAATATAAATTGTTAAATAAAAATCAATGGTTCTGTTAAAAAAAAAACACCACATAATATCTCTCTGTAAAAAATATGTTTCTATGTCAAATATAGCAGTGATTTACAAAATAATGACTTCTTTTTATTCAGATTAAATTTTTTAAGCTGTGCATGTGAAATTCAAGATTAATTTCTCTCCCCTCCTTGAGACTTGTTTTAAACACTATTTTTATCATCCAGTATAATGAGTAACCACTGCTAACTATGTTACTTTGGCTGTCAAGTGAATTAAATATAATGATAAAGCAAAAAAAAAGACATTCACAATACTCAAAGAGATATCCATGTGTAGCTTTTAAAACATGAACCAGTTTGTGGTTTTAAGAATAAAATACTCATATTAATAAAAATAAAAGGGGGATAGATGCATACAAATCAAAAGGAAATGCATTCAGCTTTCACATTTACTTAAAATCATCAAGGGATTTTATAAATTTCTACTTTGAAACGTAACATTTTGGTTACATTTCTTTGATCTTCACCATAAAAAATTTCGGAATTTGAAACAAGATTATCTGATGTATCTTTATAGTGACAATCATGCAAAACATCAATGATGCCTTTGAATGCTTTTTTTACAGTTAAATGGTGCTATATAAATGCTGTTCATCAACATCATCCTCATCACCATCTTTACAGTGACAATAATATATTGTCCATTCACATAGTGAAACCACTTTTGGCCAGTATCGCCATGATGTACCCTGGCTGTAGCTGAGATGCTATACAAGTATCCTTATTAGTATCCATTCATTTCACCTCTGTTGAGTGTAGCATACTGAATGAATTCTTGCAAAAAAAAATGAATGCCTGGAATAGGATTTGAACCCAGAACCCTCTTCTTGAAAGACAAAGGTCAGAATCATTATGATCACAACATGATGGTTCTAGGGATCAATAAAACTCATTCACATATATTCATATAGCAGATTTGCTATTACAGTGCCTTAGCTTGCTGCATTACTCCTCAGGGAGTGGAAGATGTGTAAACCTGAGTCCGATAACTAGGTCTATCAATACATCCATTCATTGCCTAGATGGATCAAAGATAACAGATTTTGTGAAGCAGTTTCAAGAATAACTTTGTAGACACCAAGAGGAAATAACTTTAAATTATGCCTATTTTCCATTTATGACACCATTATATATGAAAAGCTTACCTTTTCAACTAGAAGACATGAGAATAAATAAATTTGAAAAAAAAAGAACCACTATGAAAATTGAATGCATTTCCTATACTTTTTTTCTTCTAGAAAAAATATGTAATTAACACCACATGCGATGGAAATCTTTTTTTCATTTCATGCACTGGCAAAAAAATATAAAAACATCAGACATTAAATGTGATGCTGATGTCGGCATATTATATATATTCATATATATTTATGTACATATTTGAAATCACATATTTCAAATGGAATACCTCTTTGTCTTGTTCTTATCCAAAAATAAAATAAAATCAACTGAGAATAACCTGCTTCTCCAAATATATCAAGTCACATACCTTTTAGACTTTAGATTTATTAAAAGAAGAAAAACATATCTTGAATGAATATCAGTTTGTTCTACTCAGAGGAAAACAATATAACTCACTTTATCTACACAAGAAAATACTAACATAGTCCAGAATATAATAGAGACCTATATAAATGACCCATTCGTCACAAATGATGGCATCAGAGGTCTAGTTTACTCAAGTTGGTGCTTGAGATTGTGGTTATTATGCTACGAGAGGCCTACCTTACCCCAAAGAATTTATTGAAAGTCACAAGCAAAGTAATACTGTACTTTGGATTTCATGATACAACATTCTGGATCTACATGGATTCCTGAATGCAGTCATTCTAAGGTGTCACTCTAAGTGTAAATAATGTAAGCACACTAAATTTGCCATATTGTCACAATCATTGTTTGCTTGAAGAGTTTTAGACTACCCTGATCTTTACATAGCACCACATATTCAAATTCCAATAGGGTAGAAATGTGCTGAATGAATATAATTGACATGGTGATGTGATTGATAGTTTGATTTTTAGTGTAGTGTAGTGTTCAGTTCAATATCAACAGTCCTCTTTCTTCAGTCACTGTGCAGAGTGACTTATGAATGATAAGAACATTTGCCAATACAGAACACATCTAATGAGTCAATACTCACCCAATGTACAAGCAAAAATGTCATGATGGTTTTATTTTTGCTGATTTTGTGAATCCAACCTTGCTAAGTTTTCCTCTTTCACATATTACCATTGCTGGATGTGGAATATATAACTGTGAATAATAGGCCCAAATTAGTGAAAATTTCTGAAAGTCAAGATATTTGATTGTGGTATACTGCACATTTATTCATGTGTATTGTCTTGTGCTGGGTGCTTGACTTTGTCAAAATCCTGTTGCCTATGATTGCAGTGTAACACAAGAAATAATGAAATCTTGTTTGGTCCACAAATCATTACTAGCTGTGTTGGCAAAGAGTGACCAATAAGTGTATCAACTTTACTACTTTCTAAACTATAAATAGCTTTGAAAAAGATTGAACATACTAAGCCAAGTCACTTCCTACAAACTGATTTCTGCATATTTTGCATGACATCACTTACATCTCGCACATATCCTCTGCAGTGTCTTATACTTTGGCATGGCACAATATAATGGACAACTGGTAGTTATTCACCTCATTCTAACTACAGGAGTTGATTTTATAGCCTAGAAAACACAAAATACTACAGATGCCTGATGGGATTCTTCAAAGGAGACTACCCTCTTAGTTTCTCTGACACATCACTTATTATCAAGAAGTGAACAAAGACAGCATGAAATAATAACCCTACAATATACATCATCATCGTCGTCATCCATGCACCTAACCCACACAGCTGCATGTTGCTAAACAAAGTAATACTGCAACCAAAACATGTCTTTTTCTTCCTTAAAAACTATTCTTCTGTTCAAACTAGAGTGTGATCTAGTTTTGTCTTCATGGTGCAGTGATGAAGCTGCTACTTGGTGTCATCATAGAGAATCCCTGTTGTCCAGACCACGGTTACCTAGAGTTCTGGTAGCCACTGGGATGAATCAGTCTTTATTTTATCATTAGTAGGCCCATAACATCCCATCATTTTGTCTGTTTCTCCGTGGGAGGGTAGTGATGTCAATGTCTTGATATTTCTCCATTGTGATCTGCTTCATCTGTACAAAAGATCAAGAATATGAAAGAATGAAAAATGACAATAAGAAAACATATGGAATTGATGAATGTTGCACATCCATGTAAATGCTTTCAGAGAGCCAAGTGATCACAAGAACATTATGCCTCTTATTCTTTGATGATGATTTATTCAATTTCCCTTAACCTTTTAGTTGCGGATATGAAGCAGTCTTTATTTAGTCCCAAAGAGCATGAACTTATTATCAATAAACACGAACAAATCACCCCAAATGCTAAATCATTGATATTCATCTATACTTTTTCAGACATCAATTTCTTCTCCAAGTGGTATAGTTTCTTCTGAAAAAGAGGGAATTCTATTTGGAAAATATCAGTATTTTGAAAAGTAAAGACTGAATATTGAGGCAATCATACCTTTTCACAACATATATTTTCAAATAAAATATAAATACATATATAATAAATTAAATGAAATATGCATCAGTTTCACATTGTGAAAATATAATCATTTTTAAAATGTTGCCATTTCTCTGAATCACACAAGAAAATGTATTTATTCAATTTGTTTTAAAAAGTCCAAGAATTTCTCTAAAACACATTTCTTCATCTCAAAGAAATAAAGCATTTTATATCACCAGGTACTACTCAATGAGGAACATTTCAAGCAATATGTAATTAGAAACTGAATAATATTTACACAATATTAAAACAGATTTATTTAATGATAGTTGATTGGAACATGCCAAAAATAGTAGCATTCTATGTTAGTCTAAATATGAATAGTATCCAACAGGGTTACCTATAAAATTTTGAATATTTTAGAATGAACTGACTGAAAATAATAATAAAGCCAAAGCCTGTGGCAAAGACAAACACAGTCACATTATGAGATTAACACATATATGCATGAGGCCTTCCTTTCAGTAAATCTAAAATTAGAAGGGGGGACTGTATCCTGACCTAGTGCATGCTCCGTCACACTCCTACACAGCATCTCTAATCTATCTGTGATGTCTGGTTCCCCCAGGGAGTGAAGAGGTGTTTCTACCCTCGTTAAGGGTGGATGTTGGGGTGAGTAGGTGGGCGGGGCTGGTTGTGATGAACGTCGGTGGTTAGGGGCTGATTTTGTTCTTTGTACCATCGAATGAGGGTTTCCTCCAAGAGACTATACAATAGAATTAAAAAAAAAAAACAGCTTTTTTTATTAATAGAAAATAAAATATGAAGTCTAACATCAATATAAACTAGTTTCAAGTCAAAGCTCATATTTCTCCAGCATGTTAGGCATATCAGTATGCAAAAATATGACAATATGAAATATACACTACATATTTAATCAAAGCTCGTCTTCATTGTTTATGCTGAGAATACAACAAAATACATTTTATGCTTCTACATTGTAATTCACAATTAAAAACAATTGTCATGACATTAATGCATATATTCTCTACATAAATATCCTTAATAGTATCTCTTTTTCAATCTCGACCCAGTCATACGGCAATTCTATCTTTCCTCCTATTAAACTTTGAGCCCCCCCCCCATCTCTCTCACTTTCTCTCCCACTCACAAGTCTACTGCACTTATCTTTGAAATAAATCATATTCAATATAATGATTTAATGAGACTTCACATTTTCTAGTCTCCACATGTTCCCTGTGCGTTTCCTGTCTATTCTCACTGGGTGGCTGCTCACGAGTTCTCTATCACAACTTAAAGGGATAATCATCAGGATTTCCTTTTCCATATTTCACATGACAAATTATGTACTGAGCAAAGGTAAACAGAATGTGAAATATTACGAGGCCATTTTGAGGGTGTGTTAAAAAAAGTACTTTCCCAATTACAATGTATTACTTGAAATATCTCAAAATTGTGGTTGAACCGATACAAAAATGTGGAAAAATTCATGTTATAAGAGTCAAAGTTTCACTTTGCCACAAGATCACTTAGAGCAAAATCAAGCAAACTTGTACAAATAGGAATCATTATGAATGCACTTTTTCTTTCATATTCTAAAAAAAAAGTGCGAATGCAGTTATGTGCATATACATGTAAGTATATTGTGGGAGATTACAATTTTTTTCTCAATAAGCAGCTTTCTTGCCAGAGGCATTTTTGGTCATCCCCCAAAGTGAATGTTGATTTTATCATGAAATAAATATAGGCCTATGCCCTAATTTTAATCCACACATTAACCACCACACTAATATACCTTGCATATTAATTATATTCATAAAGTTGAATCTACAAAGCCCTTCTCTACCTCATCGAATATTATTCATATGTATATGTAGAGCAGGAATTCTGAAATATCAAAGATGCAGAAACGTATCCAATTACAGCATTTTAATAATGTCTGATATCAAATTCTATTAGTCTGGTAGTTAATTTGAGAAAAACTTGACCTGACTTTACCTTACAGCAACATACACATGTGCATCATGCTCGTTTTTTTTTTTGGGGGGGGGTTGCGGGGGAGGGGTCAAGAAATACATTATTAGGAAAACCAGGTATGAATGATTCAGAAAATTTAAATACAGAATAGGCATTTTTAATAATCATTCCAGAATTTCTCATCAAAATTCAAAGCTAATTTTGTCTAATATCCATTCCCATTTACCTGAAGTTCATTTGTTCAACTTCCATTGCCCTTTGTGTATCAGATTTTGCATGTATAATGTATTTTGAGACCTGACCGTTTGGCATGATTAGGTCCAGCTAATTATTTCTAGATCACAGGAGGAAGGAATCATAATCCACTGGTCTTCAGGGAGTGCCATAACTGCCCCTCCTTGTCACATGAATGCATAGTAAACCATACAATATTTGCTAAAAGGGTAGGCTATATTTTCTGAAGCTCTTGGGCAGGACTTGGGTACCTGGGATTTCATTTAGTCACCAGCCTACAGAAATGTTAGGTAAATTTTGTATAAGTAAAGTTATTCAATCAGATGTAGAGATTTGGATTTATGTAACATAACTTTGTGAATCTCCCCATAAGAAAGAGAGCTATTTCTTTAAATGCAAGCGTGAACGATGTGTGACAGAGATAAAATAATGGATGAGTGACAGACAGCCTTTGAACTTATATCACGAGCAGCTGAAAGCCTTCATACCACAGAGGTGTAAACTAGAACAGACAGTTCTGACAAGTTCACATACAGATCGGGAAAGAGAGACTTAAAGAGAGAGAGAGCAAGAAAGAAGAGATAGAGAGAGAGAAAAAAAACTTGTATAGGGAGGAAGATGATTCACATAATACTGGGTATTAGTAATTTTCACTTCCACATTAGCAATGAAAGAGATCCTGTAAAATGGCGGGTAGTGAGTTGATTGTCACATGATGGTAGAGTGCATGTGACATTACTCCCTCTTTTTATTACCCTCACAGGGAGCATGTGAGACAGTTTTCTTGAAAATATCATTTTGCAATTCTCTGGTTTAATGATTGACCCAATTATCAACCTCAACCCTACCACTCATAACGTGCTGACTTCTTTAGGGGAAGGGTATTAAACTGAGAATGGGAGGAAAGAGGGGATAACTCATCAAATTACTTACAGCAAAGTTTGTGAAATAATTAGAAACATTCAGAAGTCATCGGAAATAAATAATAGTTCTTAAAATTCTTGGAATTATGAGATCAGGGGTGCGTTTCATGAAAGGACTTGTCAGACATTTTATTTGACAAGTACTGTTTTATCCAACATTTACTATGGTAACAGTGCCTCTCAGCCAATCAGAATCAAGGAAAGTTGTCAGACCTGACAACTTGTAAGACAAAAATGTTGATGAAACGCTCCCCAGTTCATCTTTTTAAATGCTGTTCTGAAAATTATGTACATATGTGAATGTAGGAACATGCTCTGCCCCTACCCCTCATTTATCTATAAATCATTATAGTAGGTTGTCATTAAGCTGTCTCCAATCTAATCCAAAGGTCATTTCATACAGCGCCTTTTCCTTTTGTTACAAAGCACTGTCTAACAGATCCTTGCTGATAACTGAATACAAACATGCGTATGATTTCATTTCTTTCTACAATTCTAATTTAGCTGACAAATAAAACAATGATTATTTAAAAATTGAAAAACTGTTTGTAAACTGTGTATTAAATAATAAGTAGGATGGACTCACCTGTGATTTCATTTCTTTCTAAAATTATAATTTAGCTGACAAATAAAATATTGATTACTTAGAATCAAACAACTCTGATGTAAAAAATGTACTTACAAAGTACTTACAAAGTAGGACGGACTCACCTGTGATTTCATTTCTATCTAAAATTCTAATTTAGCTGACAAATAAAATATTGATTACTTAGAATTGAACAACTTTGATGCAATCAGTGTACTAATATAATATGGACTCACCTGTCTGTGAAGGTACATGTTACTACCAGGTGATTGCCTGTATGCCTGACTAGGGCTACCCAAGCTACTCATAGATAGTAGAGGGTTGAGATGGGGCTGTGACATACCCCCGAATGGTTGCCTACTCACTGGTCTTCTACCCCCTACTGATACACCTGTACTTCCAACACTATGCTCATTGAATGCTCCTGAATAATGACTCCACCTGTAACAAACCAGCAATGAAATCAATTGGTATCTCATATATGGTCTAATTTCATCATTTGAATGTTTAGAATTTTTATTGTCAAACTTATTGTGATTTAATGAAAAGTTTCCTTGTTATCAAATATTCTTCAAAAATTTGTATTTACACTTTACAACAACACAAATAATGAGTAACACCAGCTCTTTCATTTCTATATCACAAATCATGTGTGAAAATAATTTAAAATGCTATGACATTTTAATTAAATTTTCAGTGCTATGATTGTTTGTTTTTATTCAAATTATCATTTTGGTTAGGGTGGACCATAAATGACTTACTTTTTACATGCACTCCATTAAATATCGTCTATAGTAACGTAAGATTAACTAAACCCCTGCTATGAGAAAACAACCAAATGTCTTTTCCTTTCACATCTGCTTCTAAGTAATATGGCTAAATATCTAATTTCAACAAGTAAAATCAATCACTTTACTGTTTATATAGATACATGTAGATAAGGAGTTCCTGCAGACTTAATTCTGATGAACTTGTGGTACACATCCATGTAAATTATGTAAGCAATATTCTCCAAGCAGACAATATCCAATGAATAACATAGAATTAGAGATCAACTCGTATGATTGATGGCTAAATACACCAACTTTTGATGGGTAGGCTTTTAAAAGATAGCTTCTACGTAATTGTTGAATTAGAAAATAATATATTCTGTGAAAAAGGGACTGCATTGAAATCCTAGTTAATGCAACCTGGCACACACTCCACTACCCCATAAAGCTACAAATTGGTTTTGTATGCAAATCAGAATAAATCCTATCTTTCCCACTCCATTTGCCTTGGAAACCTCTAATCCTTTGTAAATCATTTGTTTATGAAAAGTCAGGTACCTGGGTATACTGATGGCCTTACGTTTAGAGATGAATAACAAATAATAACCAAAGATGTCAATACTTTTGAGGATATGAAACACAAAATAGGAGCCTCCTTTCAACTACATATGAATACAAAAAAAATACATGAAGACTAAACCATCTGACATCCTTAAGGGAGAAACATAAAATGCTTTCTCACAATCTACACAACTCATAAAACATGTCTCCTAGGATTTAATTTAAAGACAAAAAGCATCCATATAGTAATAAAGGAAATGTTCATTATGATCTTAAGTAAGTCTTTAAAAGGCAATGAAGGTTTATTAAAAATCCATCAGAGGTGAATAATTGGAATCAAGATTTTTTTGTTTGTTTAGTTTAAGTCTGTTGTCAATTGACAGCTTTTCCAGCATATGCAATGCATCATTAATTCTGCAAACTGCCATATTTTAACAGTCTATGATGAAAGAATAAATTTTGTATTTTCATGTAAAGCATGTATGAAATATGTGTAATTACATAATGTACAATTAAAATAATTCTGTTTCTGAATAAGGAAGTTTCTGGAGTTCACTCTACACTGTACAGCGTGCAATGCAGTTTGGAGGGGACTTCACAAAACTAAATCTTAAAAAAATTTCTTGATGGGTTTTTGTCATCTTTTTATAAATATGCCTTCCCTTTAAATTGCTGTATTGATCCTTACCCTCTTGTCTGCTTGCTATCAATGGATGACTTTCTGGCGTATGGGTTGGGACTGAATTTTTGGCAATTCTTTCTCCATGATAAAAGCTTGCTCTTCTGAGCTGATGTGAAAGCCTCATGGTTATAGCACTTGTCAAGGAGCTGCAAGTACTGTGTTATCGTTTCCTCGTGAGGTCTAGGGGACATCAGTAGTTGAGTACACACTATGGAAAACAAACAAAAGTATAGTAATGTCTTTTCCCATCTTTGGGAGTTTTCAAAAGATATCTTAAAAACACTTCTTTTGTATCAAACATCAAAATGTGTTTTTACCTTTTTATCATTTTCATTCACATAAAAAGCTGTGAAAAAAAATTATGCTGTAAGGAGTAAGTTTTTCATTGTCATTATCAATCACTTCCATTTGCAATTTAGAATAAACAATTTCTTTCTTGCTATTGATGAATCAATATGGCTACACTAAAAATCAATAAAATTTTCTATCAAAAGCAGGTCTGGCATATATCTTCATAATTATTATTACCATTATGTTGTCACCATCGTCATCAAAATCATCATTGTGGGCATTATCTCAATCATTACCATCGTCACCATTAATATTATTATTCATTAATTCATAAAAAATACATATATATATTTTGTTTGTAACAACTTTTTCACATAACTTTATATTGTTTCCTTCAAACCAATAGTTGTCAGTTTGATATCAGTTACGAAGTGTAAGGATGTCAATATCTTGTCTAAGAGAAGTACAAGAAACATAATACTCTAATTCTGAATGTTACTGATCCAAATCACATGTCTCATAATTACTTGTCTTGATCTTTATCACCATGCTAACACCCTAAGCCATCAAGTATGCATAAATTTTGATCTTTTGTTAATATGAAAGAGTATCATAACTTCCTTTTTATGGAAAGGGGGAAAGAATGAGGGGATAGGGGTTTGTATATGCTCATTTACTTCCACTGCAACATTTTGTATTTAAGAGATACTTTAAACAATCTTTGAAAAAAATAGCTTACAAATAACATTTTGATGATATGTGTATTTTGCATTTTATATTGCTACTTTCTTTGATGTCATTAACACAGTTGATGAATTGATAACACTGATTTCTTATACAAAGGGCCACAAGAAAGTTTGCCTTGACAAATTAATTTAAGGCAAATTCACAAATACATGTAGGATTTTTAAAATGGAACCAATACCTAAACAAAAGTATCATAATTTGCAATAAAACACAAATGTGAAAAATCATATGTGATAAAGCATATTTTTAGAAGTATCAATTTTTGCAGGTATAAAAAACAGTGTAATTGGTGGGTGAAAAATTCAAGTCCATGATTAACTGACATTGCAATAAAAAGTGTAAACTATCAGTTGTTGAGATGGTAATATACACACTCATGATTCCGCACTTTATTATTATTTAATAAAAAACACAGACAGAATATCTGATATTGAACTAATCACAAATTGCAAATTTTGCATTCCAATGATGGTGATCCATGCTGTTGCCAAGAACTTGATTTGCTTTCATATAGAATTACACTTTTCATATTTTATGAAGATAAGTTCTTAAATGATGACTTTCTAATTTCATATCATCTTTTTCTAGGACTAGCATATCTAGCAAAAAGATTATATGAAAAAAATAAACTGAATATAATTACTCATGATAGTTATGACTGGCAGGTATTTCTGACATGTTATTTACTCATCTAATAATCAATTGAATCAAGTATATTTTCGGAGAAATGAGAAAGACAAGATCTGCATCCATTACAATTTTTTATACCATCAATCAATCATATAAACACATCTTCACAAAACTAAAATTGCATGTTGATGACCAAAATGAACCTTTGAAATACCATGATCTTTTTGAAAGTAAGAACCAAAATGAATGAAAATCCATTAATGTAAAGTTGAAAAGAGAAGTCCTACTAATCTAAGTTGATCAATTAACATTAATAAATTTGTTTCTTAGAAATAGAATGTAGATTAGGATTTACTTCTGCAATTTTTAAATAAAAAATAAATCTTAATATCATCATCAGGTTAAATGCCAACATTTTCTATCACCATAGCTCACATGAGGTCTATCACGTACACTTGATATAGGGATTATTCTGTCATGAAAAGGAAACTTCGTAACTTAATTTAATCAGGCCTAATATATTACATCCATACCTTTTTGGCATGACTCCCATGGCATTCTATATAAGGTACTGAACAAACTTTTTGAAGGGGAAGTGACAGCAACAGAGTTTAACATAGAAGTGACTTGTTTGCCCACTATGCTCTATGTATGAGTTCAGGGGCTGGCAAGGGATGGGTATGGATTGCAATTCACAAGTGATGGATAATGAAACATGCTATAAAGCTAAGAAATTACTGGCTTTATGGGGTAAGACAAAAATGTCCTAGAAAATGTTACATTGTGTGAAGAAATAATTAGTTAAACCCGTAGAACTGTATTCTAAAGTCGGATTTAATTCAAACTCTGGTTTAAAGTTGTGGTTTATATATAGAAAGTAGTGACATGAATGTCTAACAGTAGAGGTTCAATGTATCGGCTTATTTGACTCTCTCAAAAACATTGCTAACTGCCTGGGAAGGATAAGTACATGTATGATAGTTTGTTTTCACCATTGAAGAATTAGAAAAGAGCACAATAAACATGAGAAGCATTCAATTTAAACAAAACTTTGGCACATTTGGCTTCCCATAATTTTAGCACAACTTTAGACCACGGTCTGAGTTCAACCCAACTTTAGAATATGGGCTTAAAACTTCTATTGCTGCTCAAAATAAATGAACCTATCCCAAGCAGGATCTTCCACAGATAATAACAGGGTGACTTGCCAACTATAAGTAATGTCATTGTTAAAATCAAGTTTTGGGATTGATAATATCTCAGTTTTGAACCAATTCTTCCAGACTAATTCACCTGGATGACTGTTATTATGAGCAGATATGAATGTCAATGGGAGCACTCACACAGGTGACACAACATTTGCTCCGGTGATAATTAATCTGTGCTTTATTTCGTCTGAGATCTAGGGTTAGCGTTGCAATGGGTTTTATGTTAGGTTTAGGGTAGGGTAGAGTGTTAAATACAGAGTTGAAGTTTGTCATTTTATTAATGTGTGGAATTTACAGCGGAGTAATTCTCGCCAGAACAGATGTCATGGAACCCTTAAACAATCCCATTTGAATGTCTAAATCAGGAATTTAGAGGGAGGGGAAAGGAGAAAGATTATTTTAGTTTGCAGTCTAAGGATAAATAGGAAGTTGGTAGTTCTGTTCCAGTACTGATCTTTATAAAGGGAATATTTTCTCAATGTTTAAGAGTGAAAGTAACCACACCAATGGAGACATCAAGTTTAGGGTTTATAAAACATTTTAAACAAAAAGATTTTTAGTATAAACTGAACAAGTAAACAGCTTGAAAAGATGCACGTGGAATGCATTTAATGACAAGACTATAGAATATCACCTTGTTCATTTGACATAAATGCACACCAATTTTTAACATATGATTGTCATTACCCCTTTGACCTTACTGGATGACATTCAAAATAAGTCAAGTCCCTTGACAGAATCTACCAAAATATTAATGAGGGTATGAGGAGATTTATCATCAGATGTAGAAGAGTTGTCTATTTATTACATTCTTAGGTGTATTGTTTTATTTCTGAGGAAATGGACCCTGGTAGAACATTTATACTTGCCCTCATAATTCTCACTGCTGACTGATCAACTGAAACATGCCCTAACACTGATGATCAAGCTATTTTGGGCTTGGCATGTCTACCTTGGCAAGGATAATCACAGTCAATCTACCTTGATCAATATTGCTCTGATTTTCAACATGACTATCTAATTTTTAGAATATTTTTTTTTAACTTTCTACATGAATACTGTATTAAAAATATTTTTTTTGGAACCAGAGTACTATCAATCAATTCCAATCCAAGCATAACCTTTCCTGATCAAGACCTACCAGGCCTGATCAAGTTGTTTAGATTGCAGTGGAAACCTAGCAGGGAACCCAGTGTTCAATCGGGCTGATCTCCCCCCCCCCCCCCATCATGCAACATATCAACACCCATTCCAGTCGTCCACATGGATTACTAAATCTTCTTCCTTAAGTTCAGCCAAAGCACTGTGCACACCATCCATTGCCTAGTTAACTAAAGGTAAATAAATACTTCCTATAAAATGTATTAAGTTCTTATATTAACATTGGAGGTAAATCATAGATCATATAAATTTGCCATATCTCTTAATCTCCCCTAGTACTTACTTTTTCCCATGAACCTTGTAATCTGTCCTGGTAAGTCTCCCTCCTGTACTGGCATAGAACCTTGTTCAGGATCCGAACCACTCTCAGGCCTCATGTCACCCACCACTCCTGCAGGGTTTGTACTGATATCCTCAGGCTTGTTGCTACTGCTACGATGTTCTTTGGGGTTGAAGGCATGGATGGGTGTGTTAATGATATTCTTGATATCATTCAGGGCATTTCTCAGGTTCTTAGAGCTACCTGTTGACATGATATCCTGTGGAATGGAGTGAGAATATGAAATATTATAGTGTGTACCATGTATTTAGAACCTAGATTTTCAGGGAGAGGCAATTCTTTAACAGTGAGAGAAGTTGTAAAAATATGGCAATAAATAAAATATTATTAAAGTCTAATCTACTACTTGTAAAAATGACCAAAAAAGCAAATTGATTTAATATAACTTAATAATCTATTTACCAATGAGATCATATAGGATAGTTCTACATGAATAATAAACTATTAATAAAAAATGGTCATTAAACTGATTGTTTTCCTTCAATTCACATATTATACTTCACTGAAAATGCAATGATAATGGCTGATCCTATAAATATTGCGAACAAGGTACCATATCATTCAACCATTAAGAAAAAATATTTATGGATGATTTGTTGATTAATTATTTGTGAGGTATTTTATTTGTTCAATTTCATTATTCAACAATGCATGTCACTGTAGAATCAGCTTTTAGTGAATTTGAAACTATGAACTCAGAAATGCGTATTAGAATTAAAACAAGGTCTAATAGTCTACCTCTGAAATAAACTCTTATCATTTTGATACAAAAATGCATTTCATCATGAATTTTACAAATTGCATGGATCTCGTATGATTAGCTCTCGTTTACCCAGTAAGTTGTAATCATGGGTGATTTCCCAAATATTCTGGACTTAGACTATAAAATTTAAAAATATGCAAATTAACTTTTAAATTTCTAAAGTCTATTTTTTAAATAACATATTACTAATGAAAAAAAGAGACTCTGACACTTCTAAAACAAATGTAATGAATATCTTTATATTGCACAGGATATACAATATTTAAATTATATTGGCAATGTATTTAATAACATATCGAACAAGATCAAAAATTTAAATAGAAAATTTTATAAAAAAAGATTGAATAGAAAACTTTCTATCCTCATAAGGAGTTCCAGACAAGAAAGAACATGAAAAAAAGTTTACTTCTAATGCCTATCAATTCAATCTAGTCTGACCTTTTCTAGATTTCTGAGAATGGGTTGCCTGTCTTTCAACTTCTGTATACTGAGCATGATCTTATTCCTCGCTCCTTTTGTCACATCCTGTGATAAAATAAACACAATCATAATAATCAATTCCCCATCACATGATGACTTAAATCAAAACATACAGGGGAATAATGTAAATGATGAAAAAATAATAATTCAAAATAATGTAGGGTATGATTACAAATCATTGGGTTTCACATCACATGATTCACTTAACAATGTTCGGACTGCCACAAATTCAGAGAAGATCCTTGAGACATTGTATGGTATTTGATCTCTCAATGTCATCATAATATATGTATAAATGGTTGTTAGGTAAGTATTTTGACATAATTGACAAAAATTGACATAAAACTCCACACTTTTCCCTGACGATGATGATGATAATGGTCATTATCATCTTGATCATCATAATCACCACCACCATTACTATCATCATTATAGTAATGGTTATTATGATGATAATGATGATGAAAAAAAATAATTATATTCTTATTAATTACCATGTCTTCCAGTTGCTTTTCAGTAAGTGCCATCATTTCATCATAGTCTAGACTTTCAAAAAGATATGTATACTTGTGTAATCTCAAGCTCTTTAGCCATGTTGGTACATCTGTCAAGAAATATAAAACATTGAATTTAAATCAAGTATCAAAATAACAAAAGGGGAAATCATAAACTGACATCTAAACTTACTATCAACTTGACAAGATTTCCTTAAAAAACAGTCAAAAGTTTAGTAAAAGCTCAATAATTTGATAAGAATATCACCTAAATTTGCAATAAATACAAAAGTAGTGGCCTTGTTTTTTTTAATCAGTTTGAAAATGAAATTAAGAATATTTGAGGATATTTAACGCACACTCTCTCAATGATATATATTTTTCTTTAAAAATAATTTCCTTTGGGCATAGATTTTACAAACCGAGTGTTTGCATATCTGACAATTATACATTCCATGCTTTATAAATGGTCATTAATTCCCCCCCAAAAAAAAAAAAAATACAAATAATTTTCAGGCAAAAACGCAAAATAAATCCACAGAAACAAATTCCTTTCACATCATAACAATCTTAGGATATACATGTACACATAGTAACATTCTTTCTTCTCATACACATTAATAAAATACAAGTGTAATAAAGGCAACAATTAAGTTATACTATATTCTAGACCAACTTGATACCCACAGACTTTGATTGTTTATTGTTTGCTGCCCTACAACAAACAGGATTAAGATTATCTAACAAGTAATTGGTTGTAGGCATTGTGAATGAAGCTTCTACATGTATATCTCCCTCTGTACAGGAAACTATCAAATGACTCATGAATTTGACCTTGTCATAATGCAATCAGCTTTGATCTATTTACAAAATACTTTTGTTTAAGGCAATATGAATAATAGGTTCATTTTACATTTTTTAATTCTGCACAATTTTCACAGTTCAAGAGGTTGCAACATATTCCATACAGTATTAGCCTTCATATTAAAAAGTAAACAAAATAAAAAGAAAGGAATTTTGCTGAAATCACATTGGTGAATCCTTTAACACACAAAAAAGGCTTTTATCACATAGATTACAAAATGCTGGGAAAATACTTGTCATGAAAACAGAAAATAAATACAACACTGCCATCAGAGACCTTTTCAAACTTGTGTAAATTTATAACCTTATGCCATTAAACACCAAAACAAATTTCAACTTAATATTTAACTGCTCACCTTTCATTCCACTTTTTTCTTCTAAAAAGCTATTCCTCTTTCCTTTCGGATGGCTATCTTCTGGAAGATAAAATCAAATAATAACAATAATAATTCTAAATTGGGATTTTAAATCCAGGACAGTCTTCCTTTAATTGACTTTAGTGAGTTTATTATTAAACTATAAATGTGAATAAAATGAAAATTTTCAGCTGCATTCAGCTAAGTAAAGAGTTGGATATTGCAAGCTGATAAGTCAAATCAGTAGAATGATATCTGCCTAAGGTTTGGTATACAAATGTTACTTGAATGAGGAATCTTGGGGTTGTGATAAATCATTGAGAATTCTCGGTTTCGTTCTTCTGGGACACACTGCACATTAAGTGGAATAATATCCTGTCATTTCACTTTAAAGGAGAATGAAACCTTTGGAACAAGATAGCTTGTGTGAAAAAAAAAAAAACCAGATCAGCGAAAGTTTGAGAAAAATCGGACAAATAATGAGAAATTTATGAGCATTTGAATATTGTGATCACTAATGCTATGGAGATCCTCAAATTGGCAATGCGACTTGTAAACAAATCTCCCCATTACTTAAAGTATATATTTCACTTAAAGGGGAAGTTCACCCTGACAAAAACTTTATTGTAAAAATAGCAGAAAAAATAATAAAAAATATTGCCGAAGGTTTGAGAAAAATTCATCAAACAATTAAAAAGTTATCAGAATTTCAATTATTTGATTTGTGACGTCATATGCGAGCAGCATTCCTACATAGCGAATGGTAAAAAATCAATGAAATGTCATTTTCTCAGAAAATTGAAAATGGTTTTCACTGTACCTTTTGTATATCAATAGACAAATCATTTCACACCCGATCATGAATAGGAAACAAAATTAAGTCATCAGGAACCATGCAAAATTTGAAATTCATGCATTTTATATTACGTAACACATGGGGCAGCTGCTCGTCTATGACGTCACAAATCCAAACTTTGAACTCTAATAACTTTCTTACTCTTTAACGGATTTTCCTCAAACCTTCACCAATATTTTTTGCTATTTTTTCTGCTATTTTTGCAACAAAGTTTTCTTCAGGGTGAACTTCCCCTTTAAATTGTCTCTTTCTATAGGAGGGCATGTAATACAGATTTTTAAATAATATATCATGGATAAAGATTTTGTATCACCACAAGAAAAAGCAGAAAGATACATTTTGAGGGTATTTTATAGTCCATCAAAAGGAAAGTTGTTCACATGTGACATCACACATCCTTGTCATATCTTTCTCATTATTTGTCTGATTTTTCTCAATTTTTTTTCTTATTCTTTTATTTTTCTATTTCGACACAAGCCTACTTATTCCAAAGGTTTCATTCCCCTTTAAAGATAGATGTAGTTGCAAGCTGGATAAGCAAGTTCAGGCTATACATTTAAATGACAATAGTGCTCAGTATTATAGGCCTACAGTTCTAATATGCTATTTTGCTATTTATGCTATCTGAAATGATATATAAATCGTCGCCTTCCCGCACAAAGGCCGTTAGCGCACTGAGCGTCGCCTTCCCGCACAAAGCCTGTTAGCGGGTAGTGTTCACTACACGATAACGGTCCTTTCGCGGGAAGGCGACGCGCAAACGGCCTTTGTGCGGGAAGGTGACAAAATGTAGAATTTAAATGCAACATACCTGATGAAGGTCCTGTTACATTGACAGCTGGTGGTGCAGACATGGTTGTTGTAAGAGGCTGATGAAAAGAGTTTGACCCTACCAACAGGCCACCACCTCCTCCTCCTCCACCACCACCACCACCTCCATCACTAACCCCACTCCCTTGATACCAATCACCACACATCCCTGTTCTCAGGAGTCCTGTGGAGGACCCCTCCGACACCTGGGAAGCATAAGGTGATGGTTTCAGGAATGGTGAAACAAGCTGGTCTGAACCAATCTGACTTGGGTAGCATGATGATGGGGGGAAGGACTGTTGATCATCAAACTGGTTGATCCATTTACTTCTCGGGATTTGTTCTTCACAGCTGAGAGCCGGGTGAATGACGAGGTATGTGAAGAGCTGATGTGCTTCGTTTAAGAGGATACCATTGTCCTGCATGTAGCTCAGGAGCTCTGGGATGAGTTTGAGATACTCTGTTTTGGCCTCTGTACTGCTGGGCTGGAGGAGTGGTAGGTGTGAAAGAACCTGAGCCAAGGCTTCTTCTTTGCTTTCATGGTTCAAGCCTCGTACAAAATCTGTAGAAGAAATTAAGTTCATAGTTTTTTCATCTCTCATCTGATTTGGAATGAAATTATGCATCACAGAAAGATGGAATACTTGAAGGCAATCCAATATACAGTTTGTCATCATACATTGTACATGTATGTGAATAAAACAATAAGCTCTAATCAACACGATTCATATTCTAAATCTAGTTCAATCAAAATCCAACATTTTAGTGTCATTTTGGTAACATTTCATTTCAGATTTTTCACAGCAATTGTTATAAATCAAAAGGCATGAGAGTAGAATACAACACTCCAAGTTTTTTGCATTTTCAGTATTCTGTTTAAAAACACTGCGTTCATATCTGACTCTGTCCCATGGCATCATCGTATTTCAAAGCTGTAAGTTCTCATTCTTTTCATATTACAAAACTTGAGAACAATTTGGACCAAAAATTACACTAGAGTATTTCCTGTTCAAATTGATAAAACAGGGGAGTGTTTCATGAATTTCATGAATTCCCATTTTATCCAACAGTTACCATAGTAACAGTACCTCTCAGCCAGTCAACATCAGAGAAAGATGTCAGATCTGACAACTTGTTGGATGAAAATGTAGATGAAACACTCCCCAGGACTCTATTACACATTTCGGATTAATTTTCATTTATTAGCCACTTTATTTCGCGCAGCTTATCCAATGTAAGTCTTATTTGCATGAAAAAGTATGTAATATGTTTTGCCATGCATAGTAACCATATCCAAATAAGAGGCTGACTATACAAATCACACAAAATATGGTCTAGAGCAGTAGGTTTCTGACCATTTAAGCAAATATCCAAATTTGTAATCTGGAAAACAGGAAAACAATGTATTAACTTTCTATGTAATCACGTCTCCATCCACATAAGAAGACGTCTAAAATCAGAGCCCCTTTTCAAGGCTCACAAATTTTGTGTTCCTAAAGCAAATAATGTTTGTATTCTTCTTCCATTAGAGTACATCCCTCTTGTAGAGTAATGTTGTACGTACCAAGAGATATTACAAGAGTTACTACTAATACATGTAGTGCATACATGTACGTGTAACATGTGGAATATGTCTGGTATTCTATGAAATATAGCCATCTACAATATGATCATTACTATAAAAGAGAAAAGATATTTAGAGCATCATGTCTCTTATTAAAACAATTTAATATGGCCCCCACTTCATAACATGACTTGGATTTAATATAGAATATATACATTTATGTATGCGTAATGCACTGCAGTGCTCATAGTATGCATCAATGTCTGATTTGCATATTAGCGCATATGCGCATTTGACCATGCAATACAGTGCCATAAAACAGCTCATTTTGTACTTGGATTTAATATGGAATATTCGTCAGATTGTGTTGCTCTTGCACTACATGTATATACTCTCAGACATCATGCAGTCCAAAACAAACTTTCTTTGATGATGATGATGAGAATAATGATGATGATGATGATGTCAAGTTTTATCCAGGGATGAAATTCATTGTTAAAACACCCCATAAACATGTAATATAGTTTATTTGCTGTCCCCAATAGTATGAAGCTTTTTTTTTTTGCTTCCAATAAGGTCTTTAAACAGACATGAGCATGAATGCAGAGGAGGAGGCGGCTTCTCGCTCTTAAGAAAGCTCAAGAAAATTGCTAGCTCACTGCCAATACAGGTAAATGTATTTACCAGGCATCTATACAGAGCCCTGGAAAACCATGATTTGAAAAGCCTTTCAATCTGAGCTTTTGTATTCCCAGGATATGATACGTCAACAGCAAGGGTTCATATGAAATAAGGATGCAAATATGTCGTCGTGAGCACCCAACAGGTAATTTATAACCATCTTTTATAAGCTTTGGTCAATACAAAGGATCCATCTGGAATATATCGAAAGCATCACTGAACACCATAGCAACTGTCACTTTTTATCAGTTTTTCTTCCCCAAAGCAATAACAGCTACATGAGTATTATGTTGGCCATGGTAACCATACTGTATATCGCATTGTGTAATAGGTGGCTCTTTAAATGCAAACATTATTTTTTCTAGTACACATTAACGACATACATATATGCTGATAAATATAGAAATCCATCAATACTAAAACACTGACAATATCAATATGATTCAAATGTAATTTAAGTTAACTTTAAGGATAAAGCATGTTTGAGATTTCACTGTGGTTTGGGTTACAAATGAGAACTGATTAATTATAACCCATTTCTAGAATAAGACAAGGTACCACTTTATGCACTAAATCTCTCTTTGCTCTATAATTCAGCTCCAATGTACTATTGTTAAATCCCAAAATTGTCAATGCTTATAGACATGTATGTGTAAAGTAAGTTTGTACATTAAAATAGAATACCAAAATTAAACAAATTCTTTGGTAACATTGAAGTGTAGTTTATTCTTAATTTCATTCATATGACTGCATATAATCCTCTTAGAAATGTGCTTAAATTCTTTTCATTCCCTTTGACATTTGGGGCAGAGAGTGAAGGGGTGTGTAAATATTGTGCATACATGTACATACCAACAGGCAATAACAGCTTCTCTTCATAATCGGGATTAGATTAATTGTTTACAAATTCAGTGGTTAATTAGTATGAAATCATATTAAGCTGAACAAAAGAGAGTATGAGAAAGAAGAGGGTGTGTGATTACACAGTGTTGCAGACTGGCTGAAGTGAACTATTTCCTGACTGGAGGTCATGTCAAAATGACTCATTTTCAATATGTCCTGCCTCGTGAGGAAACAATAATCAACCTTTCAGAAAGTTTGCAATTGCTATTTCTGTCTTTGAACTTTCAAGAATTTGATCTATAGGGCTAAAATACATGTAAAACTATGCAACAAAATCACAAGCTTATTGATAAGTTTGAATTTTCCTGCCATACTAACATGCTAATTGCTTAATTTGTATTGAATATGTAGGCCTGCACATGAACTTCATTAAGTAGGTTTACTATTATATGAAAAAATATAAATCTAACATGGAATGATCAGGGTATTCAAGTTTATGCTTCCATTATGAAGACAGAATCAGTTTTCCAAACGCTTTTACAGAACGCTGACCATAAACATGATTCTGGGGGTGCTGTTTGCTTTTAACTTTTAGGAAAAATCCACTTGACCAGGAAAGCAAGGTCAAATTGGGAGTGGCCTTTTTTAGAGTATTTTTTTTTGTGGGTCGACTATCATTTTAAATTCAAGCAACTTCAAATATTTTAGTACCACACTTGCATGGAGCTCCTTGGCACAGCCATAGAATTTCCACCATGTTGAGGATAATAGTAAAACATAAAAAAAATAAAAAAAATAAGACCTGAGTTATGGTTTTTGTTTGTGCTACTGGTTCAGCAATGTCTAATCTCATCTCGTGTTTTGTTAGTTTGGTCCCTTCACGTTCGTTATGATGACAAATTAGCAGAGTATTAAACAGTGATGGTAATAATTACACATGCAAATTGTTGGTCATTATTATAACCGGGGAGTTGGGAGGTAATTCCCTGTCAGAACTATGCAACTGTATGTACCAACTGATGCCATTTAAACACATTTTATGATTGTGGTTTTGTACATACTCCCCAACAAACCCTGATTCTAGAGAAACAATGTTCTGAAACACACCTTTTTAAAAGTTTACGATCAGCGTTTTGAAATGTTATTTAAATGAAATGAAATTTTAAGCTGTCTGCTAGTTTATAATTTTTTTGTGTGTGTCTTTATATCAAAATGTAATTTTCAATCTATGAATGAAATAATAAAGTGCATATGAAAATGAAAAAAAAATCTTTTGAACTAATCAAAACACTTAAAAATCAAAATTAAAATGCTGATTCTAGTTCTACATGTACATGTACATGTAGCTTGAAAAGTGGATGCATAAAAATGCCTGAAGACCACAGCAAACTTGAATCCAAATCCACCTTCCCACAAAAATGCAAATTTATTTTAAAAGATATCAGTGCCTGGAATCTGACCATATCACTTTCTATTAACTTTAATACAGTGCATCCCAGAAAAAGAAAACTGGGATTCCCACATCGTTTTCCTTCCAATGCAAATTAATTATGATATGTCATTTAGTGCATCATCATACAATTCAATTCTCCGTCTACATTTTGATACACAACTGTGACGAACAGTTCACACATTAATGAGCAAGACCAGTCTGATATTTTAATGTCAAAATCATGTTGCGGAGAGAATTTGGACAAGATTGGTTTGTGATACGACAACCGCGCTTATTTGATGATTGGCACAATATTTGCATTTCTTTTGTATTCTTTGTTTCTCTCACTAATCTCTGAAATGAAAGTGGATTCAGATTAAACATGTTTTTCAGTGCAAATCATTTCTGATAGGCCTCAATATTTATTGTTTTTAATCTGCCATGCATGAATGATTTCAAAAGCAGTTGGTCTCAAATTAAAGATGAGAGTCCATTCTTACCATTTGTATCAACTTCATAGTAAAAACATGTTTAAATACTTCTAAAATATATCTCTGAAAACAGGTTTCCTTTTTTGTGGGATGCACTGTACATAGACTAAAATTACAATTCCATGACAGAGGTAATCCTTTTTCAATTGCTTAGAATATACTGTTAAATTCATATACTGTAGGAGGTGTATTTCCAGTTTGCAAATCCAACGATTAATATCAAAGTATTGAACAAAATTTACAGCCATGTACACAACATCCATCAGTCCCTTGATTCCAATTTCCATGCCTCACTATACAGACTTTGCACAAAGCCAAGTCTTGATGACACTTGTATTGGCATACTGTCCATGTATCTGATCCGAGGATAACAGGAAATTTAAGTCATTTACAGCTGAGTTTGAGCCTTTGTGAAATTTTTACATAAAGCCTGCTGCAAATATCCTAAAGGACAAGTCCACCCCAACAAATAGTTTAATTTGAATAAAAAGAGAAAAATCAAACAATCATAACACTGAAAATTTTATCAATATTGGATATAAAATAACAAAGTTATGACATTTCAAAGTTTTTCTTAATTTCACAGTTATAATCACATCCTTTCTGGTATACAAATGAGGGGACTGGTAACATTATCCATAAACTATTTCTATTGTATTGAAATGTAAAGTATTTAAATTTTCTCCTCTGACAAAGTTTTATTCCTCCCTGATCATTTGGAATTACCATTTAAACATATTTTGGTTCAGTCATCTAGGTCCTTATTATCAAATCTGTAAAACAAATTATTGTAAAATACAAACAATTAAAAAAATAGTGAGTGAAGGGCAGCATTGACTCTCTTATTTGAATATCACTAAACTGTGAAAATAACCATTTTCTGAAAAAAAAGCAAAATTTTAGATTTTTTAAAAAACTTATTTTACATCCGATTTTGAGGAAATTTTCAGTGTTATGCTTGGGTAGACTTGAACTTACAAGTGCTAATCCTGAAAAAAACCTGAAATTAAACTCAAGGCAATTTCATTATCTTTATCTTATCTTAAAATGGGGGAAAATACAGAGACATAATTGAATGTATTAACCTTTCAGACTACCACATGGTTTGTTGGCGAGTTCAACAATTTCTAGCCCCCCTAGTCTGGGGCAACTTCCCCTTGCAACCGAGTCCCTCATGAACTCAGATGTGACAATATCCTGTCTTGTCACAACTGAAGAGATGAGAGAGAACATTTTAAAGCCCTATATTATCAGGCTAGACTATGAGTGAGGTCCTGTATGATAGTCCCTTTAGTTCACAACCCAATATCCTCAAACTTTTTATAGAACAAACCGGTTTGAATAACACCATATAATCCACATGGGTACAAAAAACCTACACCCACTAAATGTTATAGTTACTATAACATTGTCACTGCTTGCAAGAAGTTTACCAAGAGGTAGCTTGCCGCTATCTGAAAATTGAAAGACCTACATGTCTTCATTTCTTGGGGAGAATAATGTGTTACTGGGGTAATTTTACTTACCAAATTTGATTAACATTTATAATCATTAGTGGAAAAACTCTCAAGTAACTTTAAAGTTAAACAAATCTGCTCCACTAAAGGTTGTTCAGCAGTCTTTAGAACTGTGATGTGATACCAAAAAAAATATTCACTTTATTCATAATATTTATAGATGTTGTGTTCCAGTTCATGGAAGAATCAAAACAGAATTGTTTAAAATTTTAAATATTCCATATTTTCTAAATAGAAAGTGAATGATGTCATCAGTTCCTTCGTTTGCATACTGACCGGGATATGCATTCTGTTAAATTGTAAAATAACTAAATGAAATGTCATAACTCTCTCATTTTAATTTTTTTCAGCATTAATCTTGTTTTAGATTCTCTTTTTATTCAAGTAAAGTTCTCATTTGGGTGGACCTGCCATTTTACATACTGGTGTATGCGTATAATATAATTAGACAGGTGATAGAATGAACAGATTTACATAGAGTGCTATACATGTAGAGTACTTACCAGGATCATTTGCTTCTCTCTCTGTATGTTGAAGGTCTGACTCTGCAAGTGCCTGATCTAGCACCAGGGACAGGAACTTAGCCTGAGTTCCAGACACCCCTTTGAGGAGAGAGTAAAGGACCAGGGTCTGTTCGCATTCATTCCAGTCCTTGAAGCAGGACCAAAGAGCATTAACCTGATCTCTGAATAGGTCTGTTGGTTTCATACTGCTAGTAGGTACAGATGGTTTGGCTTTACAGGTGTTGGTGCTGGTGTTGTTTGTAGGTGAAGAAGATGTAGTGTTGAAGGAAGAATGGGGGTCAAAACCCTTCACCTGCCTACCATCATAGCTACCAAACGGGTTCCAGTGGTCTACAATGGGGAATAAGCTGCTTAGCTGGTGCTGCTCCGGTAATTTCTGTATGCCTTTCTGCTCAAAAACGATAAGAAAAATGGGAGAATCATATTAATGCCATATTAATGCTTTATTAATTCATTGCATTGCCAAATAAATGCATCTACAGTATTGATAGGTGGGGTAGGCCTACATATGTACATGATTTTCTTTATGTAATACAAAGAAAGCAATTTTGAAAAAAATTATTAGAAACAAGAAAATCTATAAATGTAGATCAGCTGAAATTTTTTGAGGAAAATTAGAAGATTGAATAATTTCAAGAAGAGTTGGACAAAAAATTTCCAAAATAATGAATGTGGGAATAACATGATTTTAATCTCAATACACAAGAGATATAAATATTATCAGGTTGGTTCAATATTCATCACAGAAAATGGTGTTAGCATGATACTATTTAATAGCAAATGAATGATTCAATTTAAATTTTGGAAGCAAATGAAAACACAATGTAAATGCAATATTTTTGCACTGATATTATTTTTAAGCCTCACAGAGGCCCACTTTGGCTAAATAGTAGATCTTTCTTGGCGACAAAATTATGTTGATTCTTTTTTTCTTAGATGTTGAATCTTCACAATGGGTCGTTAGATCTTGGCAGTTGGCAAACTTCATGCATATTAGAATTGAAAGACAAATCTGCATTTAACCTTAATATCTTCAGCTGCCATTGTTCACTCAAACTGTGTATGACTAATTTACTATCTGCAATATTCCAACAGTAGATGATCTTGTGAGCATTTGCAATTTGCTACTATATGATTGACATGAAAATAAATGTATATCAAAGTCCCAAGATTGTTTCTTACTACCTACTAGGTTTTGGTAATGAAACAACTATTAATTCAATAATACACAGACACCTGCATACTATCGATCTACATACTGAACATGTACATGTACAATTACTTTTTTCAAATGAAACATTTGGTTCTATGGCATACATCAAATCTGGTTCTATGTTATTTCCAGAAAAACTACATGTATAAAAGCATATAGATTTTCAGGAAACAAGAGAGGCACATACAAGTACATGTATGAAAGAAGGCAACATATTATAAATAGCACTGAATGACTCAGTTGTTATATTCAATTCAACCTTGATTTACAAAGTACAAAGAAAAAACTTACTCGCTATCACCATGTGTGTAATTACTGAAATACACTGAAGTGATTAGTCTCACTTTCCAATTCACTTGAAATCAATTTTCTGCATGTACTTATTATCATTATAAGAAAAATAAAAAGAAGATTCATGGTACTAAATAAGTTAAAGTACCTGCATGCATATGAATATGGACAGGCACCCCTAATAGAAAAGTCAACGTCAGACAAAAGTAAAAAAAAATATTAAATAAATAAATATAATTAAAACTATTGCAATAAATCATCAACAAAATTACACCAGACAGCAAAATAGAAATACATGGTACATTTGATAATCTGAGTGACCCAAATAAATCATTTATCAAGTTGGTTACTACTTGTCCTAAAAACTAAGGGCTACGCAACACTTCAAAACTTACTCAAAACAAACTCCTCCTTCCCCAACTTATTGAATGCATACATGCACATCAGCATTAAAGAGTAAATTAGATCAGGGAATTTATAAAGAAAAAAAATAATGTAGGGTTATAATATTGTATTTCACAATCACACCATGAAAAATAATAGCCCCCTCAATATCAACAAAGAAGATGACACAGATCACAACAATGTTTGGAAATGAGTTCCCACTTCAGTGGCTCTGTTTACAATCACAAATGAAACGCGATTGCAAAATTGTCCTTTTTAGGCAAGTTCACTAAAAAATTCTAATCATAGAGCTATCAGTATATGCTGACATGAAACAAAAAAAAGATACATGCAACAAGTTATAAAATAATCATCTACTAAAAAACAAAAGATCTGTTAACTCTACTCCACTCACCATGGCTGTTCAGGCACTTCTTTCATTCGGCAATGGCAGATAACCAGTGATTAAAAATATATATATAACTCTCTCTCTCCCTCTCAGTTTCGTACTCACTTACTCTCAGCACTTCATGCCTGAAACCTGTGTGTGAATTATACATCATAGTGTGTGTAATATCCTATGAGCAACAGACAACCAGGAACTAACATATCAAGGAAGTTCCCCTAGAAAAAAGTCTCGGTACCAAAAAAAAGGAGAAAATTACTGTCTTTTTAGTGAGCAATCTTCGCTCAGACAGCAGTTCAAGCAGTGGCATTCTTCCATTTTTTTTATTCAACTGGGAGTGAAATTTGCATTATTGCTTGTTATTTTCTCTAAGTCATCCTCTATAAATTATACCTATTTTTTAAACCTCAAAAGTGAATAAACAAGTTTAAAAAGTGAAATTGATTCTAATGGTAGCCCAAATTGATCACAAAAACACACACACACAAATAATAAAGATGAAAATGCAGTGATAATTAACTATTAAACATCATGATCAATTTATGCAAATAGGAATTTACTTGGCATACTGAGTTCTTACAATATGTATTTTCATCATCAATAAATTCTAAACGTTACTCACACAAAACTGTGCATCATTGCACTAATCATATATACATGTAGTTTACCTTATTTGGTAGAGAAGGTATTCACTGAACTAACATCACAAGGTCATCAAAAATTGATACAAAAGCTATACCCATATACTCAATTCATGATACACCTATAAAATAAATGTTCTTCACATTTCCCATGACACTTTCCTAATAAAGAAACTACATGAACCAGTGCATAACTGTATATTTCCAGAGATCTGAAAACTTTACATTTCAGTTTTTAAACAAAAGAATGCTATTCCAGATTTACAATTGTTTTCGCTTTCTCGTATACATGTACTACATGTATATCTTAAGCAAAATTTGAAACCTCTGCATTTACTTATATTTGAAAATATTCTGTTGATTCATATTAACCCCCAAAGTATTAATGATAGTAGATTTTTTTATGCTTTGTGTATTTTTATAATTCTATTTTGATACTGTTATGTTTAATGCTGTTTTTCATGTAAAAGTTCTGTACAATTCAGCTCTTGCTGCGAACAGTCTGAATAAAATACCATTATTATTATTGTTGAATTATTTATAGATGATTAAATGCCCATTTATTACATGGATTTCAATCAATGTAATGAAACTATTAAAACAATGTGAGCTCCTAAACAAAAATAAACCCTACAAAAACATGGAAATGCATTTAATACAGCCATGAAGATTTCATTTCAAATTAAAATGAGTCGGCAAAACATACCCAAGAAAGGTGGTCAACCCAATCAAGACTACCGTTTACATAAAAAACTACAAAAGTGCTCTTAAATACATGATGAACAACAGATAGTTCTTCCTACATTTTCCTCATCATTCAAAGGATACAATTACTGAAATGTTGAAAAACTTGAATTTCTTTAAATTTCAACTTAAAAATCAATTTGCAAATTACAGACTATTCTAAAAATTTGTTGGGTTATCTAAATTGATAACCAGAGCACAACAGCGCAAGCTGAATAATAAAAACAAACTCCTCCCTCAAAGTTTACAAACCAATTCATATAATACTCAATGCCAATGACCCCCCCCCCCCTCCTGAAAAGAAATTACAATTTACAATATAGGCCTCTATGAATATGAAACTTTTTTACAACCCTTTACTGTACCTTCCATCTGTGTGTGACACATTAGCAACAAACTATTTTTAACCTTCCTCACTTCCTACCCTTTCAATTACTGGATCATGTGCATCTAATACTGCCTAGTATGACACAAACTATTCTCTTGTAAAGCTAGTGCTGAACAATCAATCGGAAAGCAAGCATATTATCAATACCAGCACTAGAGGGCTCTCTTCGTTATAAAAACCTGTAGACATTGAAGGTTCCATGAGCCTAATTACAACAGGAAGTCTAAAGATATTACTTCGACCCAACCCATTCGAATTTTTTTCAATTTGATATTGCTGATTGACGTAAGTGTATGAATATACATGTAATTGAAAAATCTAACACTGATTCTAGAAATGTAACTACTGGGCTTCCTTTGCCCAGATTGGGAAGATATATCGATGACTTTGGAACTTTTTCTGGACTGGCGGAAGAATTAGGGCTATTATACTGTTTGAGTTGATAAATTTGATCCCATCATATTTATCTTCATAAACGGCGATTTATTTTTAAAATGAGCTGGCTACAATACACTTCTCTTGTCAGATACAGAATGTCGGTCCAATGGTAGTAAGCATTTGACCCTCTAATTTCATGTTTATTTTAATGAATTTTTCAATAGTGCCATTTTAACACACAACTCAATATGGAATGTTTTACGCGCGCGACACCTGAAAACAATGCAACCTTGGAAAAAAAATCAAATACAGCAGCTTCCTGCATGTAGCTCCATATTAAACATAAATCACAAGAAAGTTAAAAAAAGATGGCTTATAAACATGGTTTACAATTAACAATCAGGGGGGACGTGTCCCCGCGTCCCCTATACCAAAAATAGAAGGGGGACACAATATCAAATGTCCCCCTACTATTTTTTATCCTTTATGATGGATAAAAATGCACCATTCACAATCAAAATTATACATGTATTTTGGACTGAATGACCTTATATTCTAAGTGAAAGCCATTTTTTTTCTTGTCATAGTTTCCAGCCCCTCTTCCTCCCTACCTTTGGGGACAGATTTCCACCCATGCCCATCTGCATCTTAGTTTGGTACTTGGTATGATGTTCCTCCAACATACTCCAAGATAAGCCTGAGTCATATCGATTATTTTGAAAACCGGTGTTCGACAGCTCTAATTCGATCGAACATCGATGCATCGAATATTGAAGGCGGGGAAAATTTAGTCTTGTTTTTGCGTCGATGCGCTTTGCATATTGCACTACGCAATGACGATATGCGCTGGCGTTGGCCGGGTGAGCGTTGCACAAGCAGATAACAGAGCAAAGTTTGTTTGTATTTTCCATGATCACAAAACACACAAAAAAGGACGGGGACCAAAGCAGAATTCTTCCCAAAATACATGTATCTTCAACAATGATATTTGCAGATGACAACATATAAGTTTAATAATAAAGACATGAATCACGCAGAGTCGATCCGAATGATTTTCGGTCGACTCAGACCTTCATTTTTCCCGACTCTGATTTTAATTTAATCTCGGTAAATATTGCAGTCCCATGTAGTCCCATATGTAGATTTTCATGGCAACACCATGGAAGTCTACATGTGGGACTACAATATTTACCGAGGTGAGTTCAAATCAGAGTCGGGAAAGTGGTGAATATTCTTCATTTTTCTGATAGTTTTCAACTAAATCAAAGTAATTTCAAGGAATTATGGAAAAAGAAGGCCATTTCATGGATTTAAAGATGTAAAATGTGAAATTTTAGCAATTTTTCAATTTTTTTTTTTTTTTTTTTTTTTTTTTAGCAGGAGCGTGTACGACATCTTGTAAACGTATTGACATGACCCAGGCCTAGTTTCACCACAGATTAATTAATAGCTAACACAGCTATTGCATATATACAATGTTAAGAAAAATCTACAATTTATCATACATGTATTGTAATGAATTGATTTGAGCTCCTCACGGAGAGCGATTCTGAGAAGCTCAATTGAGCTCCTCGAAAAAATAAGGAGAGCGATTTATTGAGCTCCACGAAATTATAAACGTGAAGGTCTGTCGACTAGCATTCGCAGTCCATTCATCAGCCCCGTCAGCAGCGCCGTACACTCACTCACCCGAAACGACAGGCGTGCTTGACTTAAGCCCCAGCAAACAATTGCAATCAATGGAGAGCGCTGTAACTTGCCTGAGATTGTGTAGTTGGATCCAAAATGAGCTCCAAATAAATTTATGGGAATAAATACGTAATTTTCTCTGGATGGTCATTTGAATTGCTATTCAATGCTGATATAACGATTGTGAGGAAAGATTGTGGAATATGAGTTATGACGATGTTCGAGAATTAATCCTGATAATGACAATCTAGTTTTTTAGACGCAATTGAGCATGCGATCAAAATAAATACGAATGTTTCGAATCGAGCCCTAAATTCATCTAAATTATTACGATTTAACAAGATTTTATGGTCATACTAAGAATATTGACGATGTCAGCAAAGTATGTTATGTTCATATTAAGCCTGAGTCGAATCGATTTTAAAATCGGTGTTCGATCGATGTCATCGAACACCGGTGCAGATTTTGCAAAATCGGTACATCGAAAAAAAAAAAAATACGTCGGCCGGCCGATTCGTTTGGTTTACACAATCAATCATAAAAATATCAGCAATGTCCAACTTTCCTACTACTTACTTGATTTCTATTGCCCCCAAAATGAAACCGATTGAGTAATTATGATGCTATTCACCATTAATTTGAAGTTTATTTCGATCATAGTTCGAGTCTTACTCGTCTGCTCGTGCCGAGATAATTCATGCACGATGAATTCATGAATGGAATTGGAAGTCATGGCCATCGATCGTGCATGCGCAGTACTACTGTTCTTTAATCAAACCAGAAAATGGCCGGAAATTGACGCGATCAACGTAAAATAAATCTTGCTTTCATGAACAATATTAATATCATGACCATAGAACATTATTTAATCGTAATATTTAACAATAATTTGCATATGATAATCATTAATATGAATTTAGAGCTTGATGTGAAACGTTTGTATTTCGTTTCAATTTTCAATGGCGGACATCTCATGACGATCGACTTGACAAAATTAATGAGTCGAGCTAGTGCACTTGTCTAAAAAAAATAATCACGTCAGGATTGATTCTCGAACATTGTCTACATGCAAAAACTCTGTTCAAGTTCGTAATATCACCATATAATAACATTTTACATGACAAAACAGAGAAAATTGCGTTTGATTTTTTTCCCATCAATTTGAAGCTAGTTTGTGCCCAACTTTGGGCTCTGATTTCATGAATGGGAAAATATGTCATACGTCATCGAACACGCATGCGCATTGTGCTTATTTTCTCGGAGCTTGGAGGAGACGTCCAGAAATGGAATCTTAGAAATAATCCCAGTATTAATTCTTCCATATGAACATAACATACTTTGCTGACATCGTCAATATTCTTAGTATGACCATAAAATCTTGTTAAATCGTAATAATTTAGACGAATTTAGGGCTCGATTCGAACCATTCGTATTTATTTTGATCGCATGCTCAATTGCGTCTAAAAAACTGGATTGTCATTATATCAGGATTAATTCTCGAACATCGTCATAACTCATATTCCACAATCTTTCCTCACAATCGTTATATCAGCATTGAATAGCAATTCAAATGACCATCCAGAGAAAATAACGTATTTATTCCCATAAATTTATTTGGAGCTCATTTTGGATCCAACTACACAATCTCAGGCAAGTTACAGCGCTCTCCGTTGATTGCACTTGCTGGCGCTGACGTCAAGCCCGCCTGTCGTTTCGGGAGAGTGAGTGTACGGAGCTGCGGACAGGGCTGGTGAATGGACTGCGAATGCTAGTTGACCGAAAATCATTCGGATCGACTCTGCGTGATTCATGTCTTTATTATTGTTTCATTTTAAACTTATATGTTGTCATCTGCAAATATCATTGTTGAAGATATTTTGGGAAGAATTCTGCTTTGGTCCCTGGCCTTTTTTGTGTGTTTTGTGATCATGGAAAATACAAACGAACTTTACTCTGTCATCTGCTTGTGCAACGCTCACCCGGCCATAGCCAGCGCATACCGTCAGTGCGTATAGTGCATATATCGACGCAAAAACAAGACTAAATTTTCCCCGCCTTCAATATTCGATGCATCGATGTTCGATCGAATTAGAGCTGTCGAACACCGGTTTTCGAAATAATCGATATGACTCAGGCTTAGTTCATATGGAAGAAATAATACTGGGATTATTTCTATTGTTATTCCATCTCTGGACGTCTCCTCCAAGCTCCGAGAAAATAAGCACAATTAATGCGCATGCGTGTTTGATGACGTATGACATATTTTCCCATTCATGAAATCAGAGCCCAAAGTTGGGCACAAACTAGCTTCAAATTGATGGGAAAAATATCAAACGCAATTTCTCTGTTTTGTCATGTAAAATGTTATTATATGGTGATATTACGAACTTGAACAGAGTTTTTGCATGTAGACAATGTTCGAGAATCAATCCTGACGTGATGATTATTTGTTTTAGACAAGTGCACTAGCTCGACTCAAGAAGTCAAGTCGATCGTCATGAGATGTCCGCCATTGAAAATTGAAACGAAATACAAACGTTTCACATCAAGCTCTAAATTCATATTAATGATTATCATATGCAAATTATTGTTAAATATTACGATTAAATAATGTTCTATTGTCATGATTTTAATATTGTTCATGAAAGCAAGATTTATTTTACGTTGATCGCGTCAATTTCCGGCCATTTTCTGGTTTGATTAAAGAACAGTACTGCGCATGCACGATCGATGGCCATGACTTCCATTCATGAATTCATCGTGCATAAATTATCTCGGCACGAGCAGACGAGTAAGACTCGAACTATGATCGAAATAAACTTCAAATTAATGGTGAATAGCATCATAATTACTCATTCGGTTTCATTTTGGGGGCAATAGAAATCAAGTAAGTAGTAGTAAAGTTGGACATTACTGATATTTTGATGATTGATTGTGTAAACCAAACGAATCGGCCGGCCGACGTATTTTTTTTTTTTTTTTTTTTCAATGCACCGATTTTGCAAAATCTGCACCGGTGTTCGATGACATCGATCGAACACCGATTTTAAAATCGATTCGACTCAGGCTTACTCCAAGAAGTTTAACTAGAGTTTGTAACATCTTTTATTTCAATCCATCCCATCCCTCAGTCTCTCTTATTTAATCATTTCCCTTTCCCCCATTTTCTATTCTTCTTTTACATTTCTCTCAACGTGTTTAATAGATCTAGCTATTTTCTAATCAAGATCTGGACTCATATATGCATGTTAGTGTTTCCAATATTCAATCATAAGACTCTACTTTGCAACTGTAAACCTAATATATTTTTATGTTTTTTTGTATGGTTTTGCGTAAGTGTTACAGAAGTGCTGAACCTTCTTGTACAGTGTAACTGTCTGAAGACTTAGTTAAGTTGAACTTGTATGGCAGCGAGTCCAAACTTCCTGTGTGTCCATACTTCGCGGACGGCCATTATCTTAAAAAACTAGCCAATTTCCTTAAAATCTGACTTCATCAATGGAAAAGCGAGCTAAAATTACCCTATTACGGAAGTTTCTTTAGGATGAGTTCAGTATTCATGAAAATATTGACAAAAGATCGGCAAATTTACCACCGTTACTGCGTTAGCGCCTGTTCCGAAGAAATCAGATGTTCTCAACAAGCATCACGTTATCATCATTTTGCAAGCAGATATCATCAAAAATTTGAGTTCAATGTGTTACTGGTTAATCCTATAGCATTTGGTTGTCAATCTGATATTATCAATATCTCACCTTTAATTTGAGTTTGGTTTTTGTTTAAATCTTCACAAACACTTTGGTACACGAAGTTAGGTCACACTTCTTCAGAACGATTTTCCAGCACAGCGCGCAATCGTCGATCAGAATTAGTCCTTATAAGAATAGAATTTTGAAATTGCGATACCCACGAAACCACTTGAGTCTTGGCCTACTTCACATTTTCCTCAATGTAAATGATTAGACCCCCCCGCCTAAGATATAGTTTACGATCTTGCTGTTGTTCGTTTTGGGCCTGTTTCATGCCCTAACCCTGGGTTTATCTTCCTGGCAACTGTGGGCTGGAGTTGGTATGTCCATCTTCCTTTTGTAAATCTGTCCCAACGTCATTGCCAGAGCTTCTCAGTATTCTTACAGATAGTCTTGGCACTTTCCTTGCTGTCAATTTGGTAACTATTTCTTGAATTGGTTTTGTATATGGTAGGGATCCTAAAGCTACGCACCACTCATCGCGCATGCAGTTTTCAATGGCAAATGCGCACACTGTATGTGGAACTGTGACTGCAGAGTAGTGCTGCAGCCGAACCGAACGGAAGTTCACCGAACTTGGCACTTCCGAACCGGACCGAACGCAAAGGCCTGGTTCGGAAGTTCGGTAAAAAAAAAAATATGATAATATGCAATGCGTAAGTGCGATGACTACATAAATTTAACTATAAAATTAAACAAAAAAATATTGGTAAGTGATTGTGCACAAAGAGAGCTCCACTCAATATATTTTTAAAATCCACTACGATAGCTCCCATCTCGTCTTTGATTGAACTGTTATCAACTTAAGAATATTTTATTAACATAAATATATTTTTTCTTGATAAAATGAGGGGACATTTTGAAGCTAAACTCGGTATAAAAGTGTGGTGTAATTACGTATTGCCGTAATTGATCGTGATTGTAATCAGACCTAACCATTTTGTATTTAATAAAGAAAAAGAACCAGACATAAATTCATTCCTCGTAAATGACAAAGTATGACGGTTTCGGTCTCGTGTTTGATTAAATTTTTATCTTTTTCAATTTTCTTTTTAAAACATGAATATATTTTTTCCTTATAAAATGTGGGGACATTTTAAGCTTAACTCAGTTAAAAAGTGTAGTTGAATTACGTATTGCTGTAATCGGACGTACATTTAATTGTTTTGTATTTAAAAAAAGAAAAAGACAAGACATAAATTAATTCCTTGTGACTGACAAAGAAATGGTAAAGTTTATATTCCACCTGAAATTTCCAAATAAATATAAAAGAAAAATAAATAAGAGATGAAGGAATGAGGGTGAAAAAAACAGAAAATATAAAAATTCAAACCAAATCAACGCATGTTCCATGATCGATGTTCCGGAAATGGTTGGTAAGGAAAGTTGAAACAGGAAGTCTAAACAACCCACTCTCGGTTGCTATTTTAGTATTATACAGGTAAAATTCGTATTCCGAACTTGAAAGGTTTTTCCGTTGTCAATATTTTCTTAAAAGTGGTTTAATCTGGTCAATTACTGAAAATGAAATGATAAATTATCAGTTCCGTCTTAGTTCTGACGATCAACGCCGAGTGATTTCACAACAGTAAAATACACAGTACAGTCCCATGTACTCATTTTCATGTTGGAAATATGTTTGAAGTCACGTAGACCAAGAATGGACTGATATTTTATCTTTTAAAAGTAATTAATTGACCAGATTTTACCACTTTTCTAAAACTATATTATTTGGTATGAGAATTTTACCGGTATGATAACAGTTGAGGTTGTTTGTCTACTGTTTCGAGATTCCCGATCAACACTTTCCAATTTGAGAAGCTGCGTTTGGCAATGACATCGTAATCGATCATGATCATAGCTACGTGAAATAATCATGAAAAAAGTATTCTGATCTTTGTAATTCTGTTTCTGTCCTGATTCTCTCATTATCATTATTTTTTTTTCCATTTTAAAAATGAAAGTAGAAATGACTTATTTTTTGTTTAAAGATTAAAACAAAAGAAAGTTCAATAATTTTCATAACTATTCTTTTTAGAAACAAAATTCATTATAAATATATGACAGATCATCCTGGAGCTCACTAATCACTTGTTTGTGGGTCGGTGATCTTTATTTTTTATACAGTAGAGGCGCACGGCCAATATTGGAGACTGTCTCCAATGTGGGAGATTATCTCCAATATCAGAGACTTTTGTAAAGAATTTGAGTATCCAATTTCAGAGACAGTCTCCAGTTTTGGAGACCAATTTCCTTTGTTTACATTTGCGGCAAAAGGATTACCTTGGCGGCAAATACAAATGTGATAAGCAGATTCCTCATGAAAAATTACCCGTTTTCACTGTCTACTTTAAGAATTCACCGTCTACTTTTGTTTTGATAAGGATTTTTGTTGTCGATCACAGATTGTCTCCCATATTGCACTCATTCAATGAACAAGGTTATAATATAACCTTGTTCTCAGTTATATCTCCATGTGTGACAAAATAAAGGTGGCAATGTTTGGCTTATTTTCTCTTTTTCTTTGGGGCAAATGCTTGATTTTTTTACACTGACAGTTTCCATTAGACTTGTTAATTCATACCGCTTGGCTCTTATTTAAATTTGATTCTTTATATCATTTTTTCTTAATTAAAAATAGAGATCAATAAATGAAAATTTTCTTGCCATATTACTTTCCACCAATAGAGGGCGTACACAAAAATATGCCCAAAATTCAAGTTTTTGAGCGCTCTGGTGAATACAAAAATTATTCCTACATTACTAATGATAAATAAATTAAAACTATATGGAAATTAGTAATTTTGGTCACAAAAGTGATATTTTAATGATTTTTTAAAGTGTGTGCTCTATACAGCATTGGCATACCATAGTCCTACCTGTAGATTCTCCACAGGCCAGATGGTAGCAGTGAACAAGTGCCATATTGGAGAGAGTCCCCTATATTGGCCGTGCGCCTCTACTGTCATATGTTAAATTTAATTTGGCATTTAATGCCGAACCCCGAACCGAACCAAAGTTCGGAAAAAAATTGCCGAACCGAACCCGAACATGCCGCCCGACTTGCAGCACTACTGCAGAGTGACGAGCAATTCCTATTCATTTTGTTCAACAGAGGCTGCAATAAATCTCTAAATACAGAGAAAACCAACAATGTTTTGAATTTCTGACTTATATTTACTTTAATTTCATATCTATTCTATGATAATGTGAAAATATTTTAGAAATTGATGCACAGGAAATACTATTTTTTGCATGATAAATCGAGTGCGTAGCTTTAGGACCCCTTCTACATCGGGCGGCGAAATCAAGAGGGGTTCGGAAAACACGGCGGGATTTTCGTATTACGTGAGTTTTGCGCTATTTTTTCTATGGTTATAGGCCTAATGATCTTTAGAATATTTGCCACAAATTAGTGAGATAATTTGTTCAAATATTAAAATTGGCATAGTTTTTATTGTTTGAAAACAAAGTGCGTAGCTTACTTTAGGTCCCCCATCATATTCATAAATTGTGAATATTTTGTGAACAATTTTAAGCCTGATCAGTGATATTCAAGATGTGGGCCAAATCGTGGTTTTGGGAACCACTCGTAGATTTGTGTACGCGCACTTGTGTACAAAGTGAATGGAGGTGGAAATAGGGAACCGTGCGTGTTACTGAATAAAGCGCTGCTGTATGAAGTGAACGGTGGTTCTCTATATCACGATAATGCCGATGTTTGAACACCCCATCATAGATCTAGCCATTCTACTTAGTTCTAGGCCTAACCTCGCATGTTGTGTGACAGTGTGAGTACGAGTGGGCCTAACTCACTGTAAATGAGTACGGTACCATACCAATGTCGCAGGAGTACCGTAAGTAACGGTGTATTAACCGCACCTTTTTCTCGGCGGGATAGAAGCAAAAGTCGGGGGTGCGGTTTATACACGGTGACGGGTCTGAGCCAGCCCGCCGTAACCCCTCCCGTACATGTACGATGTCTGCCAGATCACAACACATCGAGTGGCCGGGCGTAGCCGCCCAGGCAATGTCGTTTAGAGGGGTATGAGCCGAGGGTAATGGGAAGCAATTATTATGATCTTAATCAAATATTGTCCATAACAAACGCACCCACCTTCATGACACTAATTTTGACTTTATTCTTGATTCAAAGTAGTGAAGTTCCCTGGCTAATTTAAAAGAGACGCCAAGCATACTCGGTAATATTTTGTCACTGCTGAGCGAGAGTTGAGTGAGCTTAATTATTGCGTTGTAATGTGGTTGTAGTGCGACTTAAGCTGGCGCTATTCAAAGTCCCTTTTCGCGCCAGCTTGTTTTTTTTTCCTTCCTGTTTGCTTTTCATAAGATACCATGTAAACCACGCACGAGAGAGACGGCACGAAGCCGTAAAAAACAACTGGAAAAAATGTCAATTTCTTTGTTTCTTGAACCTTCCTGTAATCCCGTATCCAAAATTCATGCTAAGACATCAAATTTCGGAAAGTGATTGTGAGATTGTGATGCAAGAAATGTGAATGTTTCTTCCTCCTACGCTGGGAAAGACACAGATCATAATTTGATAAGATGTACTGGCATGACTGGTACTGTATCGTAGTTTGCAATGTAATGTCAGTGCTGTGTGTGTACACTGTGACTGTGAGGTGAGTGAGTGTATAAGTTGCCAATATTGTCGGCCGGGGACCGTTCTTTCTAACATTTGTAGATGAATTGATCAAGAACAGCATATTTCCGCATACCGGTAATCTCTTTGGATACTTTTGTTTCTTCGTAGGCCTACATGTACCTCAAATATGCATGTAAATGTGAGAATTTTTTTTTTTTTTTTTTTAGTCCAAAGTTGGGGTGCGGTTAATACACGGGTGCGGTTAATACACCGTTACTTACGGTAACTGTGTTACTTAGGCCTAACTTTAGGTTAGCCTTAAGTTAGTTAGAGCTAAGTGTAACGTCAAGTTTATGCATTTCGGCTCGCATTCTCGCCTAGCCTACATCTAACTACATGTCGGCTCCGCTGACGTTGACGACGCGGAGAGCTCGGATAAGGAACAAATAGGCCTAGTAATTTTTTCAGACTGTTCTCTTCTTACCAACAACTCAATCGTTATCTAAAATGTCCTCTGATTATGACAGCAAATATCACATGAGTGGTTCCTTACTACAAATTCCAAGTGAATTAAAGTGACATGTTGACTGTCGCTCCTGGCCAGTGTTGTGGGCCTTTTAACATTTGCTGCAATGCATTCGCCGCGCGCGCGCCGCCGAGCTAGCTAGCGATGATCGATCCTTTTTACGCGGTACCGTATACGTTGTGTGTGGACGTGTGTGTGTAGTATACCGGTATACGGTATGGTAGCTTCTAACGCGAGGGGAGGCTTTTCTATTTTTCTGGAAAGTGAACCGTATTACGTTAGCTTCGCGGTAAAGGCCTACAAAAATAATTTACTTTCATTACAATTACCGGTATATCATCATCGTATTTATAAATTTCATTTGATTTTGATGAACCCAAAAGTTAGAAACTCATCATCACCTTGTTTTGTGTAACATTAAAACAAGCAATCTGAATATCAGATCATATTCTTGAATTTCAAGGTATGATCCGATATTAAGATTGCCTGCTTTAAAGAAGACTTCAGTTCACTTGACCAATATTTTTTTGTATTTATCAGGGGCCGCGGAACAGTTTTCAAATTGGGGGGGGGGGGGGGCTGCCCATGCAAAAAATCACAATCACATGCTAATTTTTACGTTTTTGTATACCGTTTTGGAAAATAGTGGGGGCTGCAGCCCCCCTGCAGCCCCTGTTTATAGCTGTGAATACATACTTGTGATATGATTTTACTATTTATGTGGTTCATATTCTGGTTCAAAATTATCAAGACATGATATGTATATAATAAAACAATATCATATCACACATTTGCAGACTGTGGGTGCAGAACAGTCATCATGATTTAATTGAAATGTGAATGATTGTACAGAAACACAGAGCCACATGCAAAAATCAGTACTCGCACACAAAACAGATCACACCTCATGTCATGCAGTTCATTCCTTGATCAACCCCGGTGATCAACTCATATTAACATCTTCATGCTCTCCTAAAAAATGAAATATCACACAATTAAGACTCAACAATAACATGTCCAATACACATGGAATCTGCATTTTCCAGACATTGGTTTAATTCATATTATTATTGCAACATATACACCTAATGAAATCCTGAGTTTAATTGCTACATGATGGAAAATAAATATCTTCACTGAGCGCTACATTTTACATTACATTCGCCAATTTCTGCCTAATCAAAACTCAAATATATCAGAAAAATATAGCATCACTAATTAAGATAAGATCCAGGTCAGTGAACATCACACTGAGTATAAGTGACCTCAAAACAAAAGCAATTACACCAATTCCCAACCCCACAATCAATATTTCGATCATTACAAAATAATAAATGTCAATCTCAACATTTAGTACCAAGGAAAAAGAATTTCAAAATCACCTATAGGAGTATTCTATAACTTTAAGCGAAGACTATTTTCCATTTTTAGACATATCTTTTATCCAAAATTTTATGAATCAAACAAGCATTATCATAAACATATATGCTCAAATGCTACAAAATTTTACTTCTAGAGAAACATTACAAAGAGATATAGCAATGTATGGTATTTTCTTAGCCTATGCATAAAATACAATGGCAGCTGGAAAAGCTCAACAGATGTAATACAGCAATTATTACCATACTTGGTAGGCATTCAAATATAAAAGTGCATTATTGTGTCTACAATCATTCAAGCAATGAAATTCTGTTTGAAATCCTGAACAATATGTTCTTTTAATATTCTTCATACAAGTCAAAACCATGTCATAAAGTACCTGCAATATTTCAGAAATCTATTATGATTGAAATAAAACGAAATACATTTAGTTACCGTATTTACATTCTTAAGTAAATAACATTGAACCAGTAGGTTTTGAATACAAAATAGAGTTGCTTTAATACTGTCCACAGAAAAGACCAGCATTACTTTTTCACTTTTAGAAAAGCAAGAACATTGTGTATAAACACCCATTTGCTTTTTAAATACAAATCCTTCACACTTAAGGGGGAGTCCAACCCAAATAAAGAGTTGTTTTCAGAGGAAAAAGAAAAAATCAGACCAGTTGATACACAAGATTGAACTTATCGGAAAAATAAGAAAGAATTATGAATTCTAAAATTTGTAAAATGTGGTAATCACTATACCTAAAAAGACTCCAAATTGGCCGCATTTGTGATGTCATATTGATGCAAGGCAAGGAGGCTACTCTTCCACTTACTCAAATATATAACATGGCTAAAAAGTCTTCTTATTTTTCATAAGTTTATCTTCAAATTATATTTTTCTTTCATGAGGACATAAAAACTTTACCTAGGCTATATTTGATTACTGCCACAGGGGAATATGTACTTAAAAAGAAAACCCGAAAAATCATGATAATCATACATGTCCAATGGGAAAATTCCTTGTCCCTTGTCATAATTTACTTACAGTTGCCAATTTGAAATTTACAGTCTTAAGGATCTCAATTCTAAAGCAGCCACAACTTTCTTATTGCCTATGCGATTTCTTTCAAACTTTCACGATTCTGTTTTTCTTATTTTCTTTTTTCCAACACATTTTATGACCAAGGTTGGATTTGCCTTTAAATAATCTATATTCTGCCTTTATTTACAACATTACAATTCCTGATGGACCCAGGAATCTTTGATACAACAAGCTTCAGGGTGGAGGGGGGTACTTCAATTGAAGAGTGGACAGCATCCATGAGAATCAAATAGTGTAAAAATCACCCTAACCCAGGATTCAAGGGAAGGCCGCTAGGGCACCCTAAACAAGGATTGTGTGCCGATGTCCTATATTTGCACACCCTAAACAGGGGTTGCATTACTTATTTGGACATAAACCAGCATATTCCCAATTTTACACAAGCGCTATGTGCTGTGTATGCCAAATAGTAATGGGGATTTGAAAAGGTTTAGGATTGAGATGTGGGGTTAGAGATTCCAATTCAAATTTTGTCTTGCTACAGTTAAGTAGGCCCAACAATCTGTGCAGATTACCTACCCTATTCACATTTTAAGGAGTCATAATTTAGGGGGATTTATTTTTTGCATTTTTACACTATTAGCATTCAATACCTACCCCTGAAAAATACCCCCTTTTCATTTTTGTGTGTGTGTGTGTGGATGCTGTCCACTCTTCAATGAAAGTTGAGCCCTTGGGTGAGAAAACACTGTTTTCTCGGTTTACAGAATGTTCTTAAGGGTACATGAAGCATCGTAGACAACATGAACCTTGCATTTCCCAAATTACTTCCACTAGAAAAACAGCAGTAATTAAAGCTCAGCATGACTTGGATAAAAACGATATCCATCCATGTAAAATTCTGACATGAATTCTCACATAATACTTCTTTACTAGTTTGCAGTATAATTTTGATTATCTAAGCTATGTGTCCTCTATTTGCCTGTCTATAATCAAGATATATAATACAAGAAGAAAATGACATTAGCAAAATCAAAATACATTTAATAAAAGATTGGTCATTAACCACTTACATTATAACATGGAAAGATAAATTACACAGGAAATATTGTTATCCACGCAAAATATAAGCAAACTGAAATCTAATTTTTCAATAATTGAAATCATAAATACTAATTTTGATAGAAAATGTATTTGAAAGTGAAGAGCACCAAAAGAAAGATTACTGCATACATCTGATTTCACTGTACGTTGAGTTTCTTCACCATAATTATTAGTTGTAGTCATTCTTCATTTTACAACAATGGTGGCATTTCTCTTATCAATATGCATGTGTACACCAAGCACTCCAAATTCATAGTAATGCACCCATACTCACACAAATAAATTCAAGTTGAAGAACAAAAATAGGTAGATCTAAGCCCCACACCCCCAATAAAAAATTCAGCTTCATCTATACCATATTCTTTGGGATTTTCACTTTAGATCCAGGAATTGAACGATTACAAATGTCTGAACCTGCTAGAAGATAACCAAACAGTTGAAGTAGAGGTAAATTCATCAAGATGGTCAGCGGATTACTTCCCTAACTTGACAATAAACAAATTTGATAATGCAGCTCACCTTTACTGACATTGAGATTTTAACAGAGAACACTTCATTAGAAACTTCCCCACAACAGATTGTCAGCTGTTTTGTAACAGCGTACCGTTACTCCCTTTGCAAATTACATCAATTAATTGGTTGATTCATCTTACAGATTTTTACAGTACAAGTTGAAATGGAAGTAAAATATTTTCAGCTACTGTTTATCAAAAAGCAAGTACAGAAACAGATTGTGAACAGCTTGCACTACAATATCATGCCATCATAATATAACACTATTCAAATGCACCACATAATTGATAATCATAAAATTTCAATGTATATATTAATAAACTATATACAGCTTTAAGCTAGAAAAAACAATATACATCACACGGTGGAGAACTTTATAGCTATCTTCACTGAAGTGGCAGTTGTACTGTCACATGAATACTATATCACATACACACACCTACAGGTAATAATTATATTATTAATAATATATTTACAATGAGAAATAAGAAATCAATACATACTAACTCAATGTTCCCATCATCAATACGGTTGATTTTACATCCATGATTTAAACTATGAAGTGTACATATCTCATTATGCATCAATTCATGCTTGATTCAGCATATATTATTAAAAGAAAGTCCTATAATAAATGCACGCACTTGTCACAGTGCTGATTTCTTGAATGTTGCTATGTTTTAAGCATCTAGGAGCCCAGTTTATTTGAATTAATTTGTATTCCGCATAAATAAGACCCTTGCCATAAGATTGGTCAGAAGTCATTCCCATGGAACAGGATAGTTTCCCCATCGATCATCACTCGCAGTGATGGAACTTTTGTGTTTCATCCATCTTTTAACCCAATAGGGTCATAACACATAATAAATTAGTTTGAGTATGCGTGAAATGAAGAGGTCGTTGCCATTCCATTTTTTTTTCTCCATCACATACAGTGACGATTGCGCAAGTTCTAGATGAGCGTGCGCACTATAACAAGCACAATAGTTTTTTTTTCTTCTTGTAGCGACGTATGAATATTGAAAATCGAAAATCAATATTTTATTGTTAGAAACGGAAATCCTCAGAGAATTTGTTTTGCCCACTCGATGGCTTATGATAAGTCTGGGACCCATATAATAAGACTCGTTACAATAACAATTTTGCAACAACGGTCACTTAATTTAATCAGCTGATAATAAACTTGTTTTTGAACTTGTGTACAGGTATTTGTTATAACAAGTCTTTTTGAAATGTCAAACTGGAACTCTTTATCTCTGATTTGTTTATTAATCTTGATCAGGAGAAAAATTGAAGGGACTTATTTTTTGCCTTTTTGTTGCTACTCACTACATGTAGCTAAAAACGATAGACTAGACAAAATCCCTTATGAGATCTTACCAGAAATGGAAAGGGCTTAAACCATCCTTGTACTTCTTACATAACATAACAAACTGTGTCTTCCCAATTATGTCAAAGGAGTTTCAGATCTCTCTAAATGTCATTGTTATACAAGAACTCCATATGCATTTTCCCTTAAAATTTGACTGCAGAGAAGAGCTGCCAAAGTAAAACATAAAATATCAAATAAATATATCATTGTCAAATATCAATGTAACTGAATATTTCATGTCAAAAGTCAAGCAGTAATATCTCACTATCTTTAAACAGCATATAAATCATTCTTTTACACATATGAGGATATGAGGGATAAAACAGATATTTCTCAAATCTAAGTACCCCAATTTCAAGAATATATGATTTGAAAATGTACATTAGCTTCCAACATTTTAAGTACTTCACTTCATAAAGGTGATTGAAGATAATTAGAAGGAATGGCTAGCTATATACTATAATAATACACTGAAGAGTATTCCACTCATTTACCAAAACTGAGGATACAAAAGAAAAACTACAATTTCTTCCAGAGTTTATTATTAAAATAATGGGCAAAGGGGAAGAATTAACATTGTTTAAGGTTAAATTCAGCAATCTGAAATAATTGCACCTTTTATTTCAATGACAACAATTCAACTATCATGACAAATGTTACTAATGGCAAGTGACTAGTAAATGATATGATCCGCCAATGGATTCACATGTTTTTCTAATTAGTTAATAGTTCCATTCTACATATGGTCAGAGGGTCATTTGAACTCAAATGGCGTGGTGGTATAATATTCATTGAGATAAGCCCCATATTTGATGTCTTGATTAATCATATATTCTTTTTAATGTGCTTTTCATAAGATCCACTGAAAAGCAACAATGCATCCAATGGCCACTTGTTTTTAATAGTTGGCAAAATACAATTGACATGCTATTTTGTTTACTTGTCCTATTGAATATCTGCATCCTGCCATGTCAAGCATGTGTATATTATATTTTGCTTTGAATTTTCCTATCCTCATAGAAGGAAACATTTGAACAAACTTCTCCATGGGGTAACTCAGAAATGGTCTATTGTTCTGATGAAATTAATAAAAGCGATTAGATGAGATAGTGAATAGTTTTCAAGACAACTTTTGTATACTTTTATTATCAATATAGCAAATTTATGTGCCATCACTTTAGGATTTTAAGACTTATTGGCCAGTATTCTGAAGTCATGGCCTAACTGTGTGCTAAAATTATGGACAGCCAAAAATGTTTATATTTTCCTGACATTGGATGTTTCTTATGTTTACTGTGGTCTTACCTAGCTTGTGAATTAGAAGAAACCTATCTCATTCATCATTCTGAAACAGTTCAGAATGATTTGAGAGAAACATGAGCTGATTTATTTAAATCATATTCCTACTGTTAGAGATTTATGCCACTATTGGATATCCATAATTAAACCACACCTTTAAACCAGAGTTTATCTTAAACCTGACTTCAGAATACGGGCCACAGACTTTATAGACATTTTCCCCAATGGAGAGCTAAAAACATAAATAGCTGATAAAAAAGAAAGCATTCAGTGTTTACAACAAATTTTTTCTAAGAAATACTAATATAAAGATATTTACCGAGATGTTGACATTGAATGTTGTACACATGTATGGAATATAATTAACACAGGTCTCAAATAAGTATTGCAATGGAAAATAATCTAAGAAACTGAAATTTGATGAACTTTTCATGACCCTTTGATTATCCCTGTGATGTATTTGAAAACTTTGGTTCTCTCATTAGTACTGAAGCACAGATAGCATAGAACAAATCTTATTCATAGAATACGAAACAAAAACAAAAAAAGTTTACATATCAGTTTCAGTAGTTAGCTATACTTTAACACAATGAAACAACTTCATGATTAGAGTAAAATTTAGCAATATATTTCATTCTACATGCATATGGAACACAGAAAGCATTACTACTGAACAGCTCTGACGCCATTACCAATGCAGTGGATTCCCATATATCAGATTAAAATGTATACATATTGTAATAGTAGAAGGAAGCAAAGCATAAGTTTTACAGAGTGGCTCAATGGAAACAGATTTACACAATGAAGAGAATTAGACTCCAGAAAAGAAATTAAGAATATTTCCTTCCAATTATTTCATTTTAACTCAATAAAACAGTCAACATATTAATTTCATATTTGATAATGACTGTCTTTGTTTAAGTGATTTAATCAGTCCCTGACTACATGTTAATTAAAAGTGTGTTGCACTATGGATTATCAACTATCAAAAATTAAGTGAGGAAGCCATAACAATTTTACTCAACAATGCCTTCCTAGGTTGATTTGATCATAATTATTCTCTTTGCTGTTTAATGTCATAAGGGACAGTGGGGGGGGGGGCTCATTTTTCTCCCTTTTCCCTAACTTAGCATATTAAAAATACCTTTTTCATACTACATAATGGTCTCAAGTTCAGAATATAAGACAAATGATCCCCTTTCAGAGACATACTATCACTTGCTCGGCTATGGGCAGTTGACTTCATTTAGATTTTGTAAGACCTATAGACAGTTGGTTTTATCACCTTGACAGAGGTTTATCATCTATTCGTTAAAACATTAGACCAATCTATATCATTTAAACCTCAACATTTCATTCCCTAAGTCATTTGATTATCATGAAAACAGTTCTGATAAAAAATTTCAATTATCATGGTCATTATAAATTTTGTTGATAAGATTTCCAAACCATCAATCATGCTTTGCTTAGAGTCTGACTTAAGACTTCTTTTGACTTAAGATTTCTTAACAAGTTGGTTACTGTTAAATGTTTACTGTTTGATGAGTTGGTCATATCACATGAAGCATATCAGCAGGCAATGTGATTGGTTCCATAGCATCTACATGAAGAAGACTGCCTTTCAAGACAAGTTGGTGTCTGAGCAACTATAACATGTCCTGTCATGAAGTACTGCGGCCAATGGCACCTGCATGATATTTAAAACAAATGAAATAATAATCATTACTATACACAGTATTTTAGCAGCTATTCATATTTCACATGCTTCTTTCAATCCTTGACCAAGCTGTAAACACAAGCCATTTTGTCCTCTTCCTGGTTTTCCCAATGTTTACATGTAACAATTCTGCAGCGGGATATACATGTATTCATGAAATGCGGGATTTATCAAGTGATATACTTTTGATCGATTGGACAGCAATTATCATGTGGAATGCAATACAATGAGGTATAATAGTGTGTTCTTTTCATTATGATTAATCAGAGAGTTGTTGGAAAAGGGCAGGGTCAAGTTGTTTTCCTTAGTTAGATTCCATGCTCGGCACTGCTGATAAGGTATGCGCTAATCTGGATCTGTTAACCCGGTGGGTGTTTCATAAAGCTGTTCGTAAAGTTACGCAAGACTTTACGCACAACTGTGACCCTTTCTTATGCCGCACTATCCCTATGTAGCTCACTTTAGCACCTAAGATCATGTTCCAGTCATACATAAATTTACGAAAAGCTTTATGAAACACTGAATATGCTGGGTGTTTCATAAAGATGTTCGTAAGATACGATTGACTTTATGCACGACTGGAGACCCCTTCTTGTGCTAGATGATACATCCCTATGTCATTCATTTTATAGGACATAAAAACATGTTCCAGTCATTCGTAAAGTTGTGCGTAACTTTACAAGCAGCTTAATGAAACACCCACCAGAACATCATATCTCTGCAACTGTCCATCTTATAGATTTTTTTTTTATTAATGGTCAAATATGTAATGTGTTTCATGGACATTAGCAAACTTTTGTAATTTCATACTCTTTTCAACTGCAAATACATTATAAAACCACAAAATAAAATAAAAATGCACAAACAAGGAACCTTACATCCAAGATTGTAAGTCATGGATTAAATGACATGACATAACAATGTGTCCAAACGATTCGAACATATTCAAATTTTAAATTTCTGCAAGAATCTTAATTCTTTTAATTGACTCTGATACAAAAATAACAAGATGGGCAGAAAGCTAAATTTTGAAAACAAGTTTAGCGTCCAATTTCTAAAACAAACCATCACGAGCCTTATAACTTTTATAGCAAATTTAACCAAAAATGTTATAAAATCATAACTGGTACTTGACTTCTGAAAATTACATCAACAGAAGTACAGTGTGCCAAATAGATGCTTCAAACCAAGTAAATTGTTACAAATCCCACTGTTACACCTCAAAAACCCATCAATGCTCTTGCCTAAATTACAGCTCCTTCCTAATAATTCCCTGGATTAACCCTGTACCATATTACCTTTCTATAAGCCATGAGCAGCAGCAAGCATATGATCAATATCCCTCTCCAGGTCTGGTGAAGGTTCTGGGTCAACTAGACATGAAGAGAAATATAATATCATAACACTCAAAATTGATGAAAAAAATAAAAGTATGTCAATTAAGAACAATCTCACATTGGGACTGCTAGCTTACACTGAATCTTCCCCAACAAAAAAACATAAAACTCTGGATATGACTTTGTAAATTTGTTATAATCCTGCTCAATGCGTGCATTTCAAAATAACCTGTGCTATCAAATCTTATTTACCATAAGAGGCCTAACTTTTCCTTGCAGGTCAAAAACTTATTCTTAGAAAGCACACGATAGGAGTGAGTAACTGAAAAATTCAAGCTATATTTAACTGTATGATGAATCCCCAAAACAAGGAAGAATGAGGATTAATCAGGACTAAAAGTGAGATCCAATGAAAACAAATGGAGCGCCTCTGTTGAGTGCAGCACAATGTGTATGAATTTTTTGCTAAAGAAAATTACGCCATGGCTGGGATATGAACCCACAACCCTGTTTGGAAGTCAGAAGACTAATCCACTCGGCCACAACGCTCCATGAAAATGAGAGCAATTTGAACAAAAACTTAACCTTTTGACCCCTAGATGACCTTTGGCCCTATCTTTCTCAACAACCACAATGTGGTTGAACAAAAAATTAAACATTTTTGAAAAGACCGATGGACCAACAGCTAGACTAACAGACCAACAGGAAAAGTGTTAAGTAGGTCTCTGCTGAACAAATAAATAAATGAGAGCAAGTTGAACAAAAACTTTTTAAAAGGATGAACATGACCTCTTATCATTTGACCTTTTGACCCATAAAAGACCTTTAACCTCATCATTATCATACGGTCACATGTAATATTACCCAAAGGTTATACGTTCATTACCAAGTATGAACATAATTGATTCAAAACTAAAGAGATGAGAATAAGTTGAACAAAAACTTCAAAAAAGGATGAACATTAACTCAGATCATTTGACCTTTGACCTCTAGATGACCTTTGACCCATCATTCTCATAAGGTTGCATGTGGTATTATCAAAGGATCATATGTAAAAGTATGAACATAATTGATGCAAAAATAAAGAAATGAGAGCAAGTTTACAATACTTTAACATTTTTAACAGACCAACAGGACAAGTGGTTACTAGGTCTCTGTCCAACTTCGTTCAGGCGAAACAAATATTAACCTCATTAAAGATTTTTTTTTGAATCTCGATTCCCCCAACATAATCTACGTTCATTGACTCTAAATGAGCTTAGACCTTGGTCATGTGACCTGAAATTTGCCCGGGTTGGTCCATGATTCTTGATTACTCTTTGTCCAAGTTTCATGAATTAGATTCACAATCTTTCAAATTTATGAGGGCAATTCGAACAAATATCCCCCACATTGCCAAAGTTCATTGACCCTGAGTGACCATTGACCTTGGTCATGTGACCTGAAACTCAGGCAGGATGTTCAGTAATACTTGATTACCTTTATGTCCAATTTTCATGAACTAGTTCCAAATCCTTTTTAAGTTATGACATTTCAAAAACTTAATCTTAGGTTAATATTTTAATGTTGACAATGCCGCTGATGTCTGAAAAACAGTGTCTCTGGTCTCGTTCTGCTATGCATGCAAGACAACTAGTGATTGAACATGGTTTATCATCACTTTGAAAGACAACATAGTGATAGTCAACCAATTACTCAGAATTAATGCAAATGAGTGACAATGAAACACACAAATGAGTGGCGTGCGTTTGTACTTAAGATTACACTCTTATCACGCTAAATGAATTACAGGTCTGAGATGCAAAATATTTGCTGCTAATTGGCAAGTGCAGCATGTTAAAGAGTTTTCAAAGTTATTGTTTTTCGTGTAATTTTTCCTTTTTCTATACAATACTGAAGGTAAATAGTAACATTCTATCTCCAAGATAAGTGAACAAAATAATCTAATCACAATTATTTCATATATATGAATCACATACACTCATATATCAAAAAGATGCAAGCCACTATGAAACTGTAATGTCACTCTATTCAATTCCACATTCTAATGAACAGGAAACATCTCAAATTTGTACTATATCAGTATTATCATGACCACTAAATAAGGATTACCGTAATTTGATATTTGGATCACAGAGAACAAAACTGAATACAGCTTTACTAACTGAACACCGATTCTAATACTAACCATTAATCTTTCCAGCTGGAACTGGTACAAATGGATTCTCAGTCATTCCAGCCATTAGTCTATTTCCAATCTTTCCATCTATATTCAATGGCACCCCTCTTCCGAACGGTTCCGTATCAGGACTTGGTACCTCTCCTGCTTCTCCGATCGCCCTCCCAACAACCGTCTTCACTCCTACTGATTGCCCCACTTGTTCTTCATTGCCATCTGGGATTGCACTGGGAATATCCAATGGTTTCAAGTTTGTCGGAGATGTTGGAGACTCAACATCAATGCTGTCACTGTGAAGAAGCTTAGATTCGTCCTTGGGGATTTCAATTTTTGTAATACTTCCACTTCTCGAGCTATGAGCAAGCAACGGAATGACTGATGGCAAGTGATCAGAGTTGAAGAGATTCTCTCCTTCAGGAGCTGTTTGAGATTGACTTGATGGTAAACTGGAAGCAGAGACTGTAGATAATGAAGATGATGATGAAGGTGATGATACTTCTGATGAAAGTTCTTGAGTTGATATTGATTCTCCTTCTGAATAACTCTGTAATGGTATTGCTGAAGTTACTAATGGCATAGACGATGGCAAAATTTCTTTTACTTCCTCGTTTTGTTCTAGACCATTAACAATGCTTGATCCTCCTACTTCTTGTGGTTTAATATCTTTACTTGATTTCTGGGTCTTTTGTCCACTTTTAGGTCTGCTTCCTAAGACCACAAGTGCCTCTTGAGCACTCTCAATGCCCATCAAAGGGTCCCTAGTATCTCTTACTACTTCCTGTCTACTCATTTCATTGACTTTGGGATCTGACTGTTCTGAAGTTGCATTATCTATTTCATTGTCTGTCTTTTCTGATTGTGCCTTTTGATTTGCATAGGCATTCTTTGCTCGCTCCTCCTCTTCTTTTTGACGTTGTTCAAGGATATTTCGATTCCGTGAGAGGTGACTGCATATTTCAGACAGAAGAGATTGTTGGAGTTCTTCATACCCTTTGAGCTGTAATCAAACAGAAAATGAATAAACACATTGCCTTCAATTAATCCCTCCTGGCTTTTATATACAGATTTTGAACAAAATATAGTAAACTTGTGTGTTTGCTTCAAGCAAATCAAGAAACATTATCGATGCTCATTAAAGAATAATATAGGTTTATGCCTGACAGATGATTTAAAAACTCCTTGAAAAATATGGGATGAAACCAAGAAAAAAATACCATATATGTTATATCAGTGCATAGTAATATAACTCAATGTTTGCTTTGGGGGAATATTTATAGAATTCATTTATCAATTAATCATTTTGCAACTACTAAAAAAGACAAATTCAGCAATCAACCGCTATGTTGTGCTATTCATGCCAAACAAAGGGGAATCCAGCCTTGGTAATAAAAGGTTGTGTTGGAAAGGGGAAAAATAAAGCAGAATGGTGAAAGTTTGAAAGAAAATGGACAAGCAATAATAAAGTTATCGCTGCTTTAAAATTGAAATCCCTAAGACTATGTAGACTTCAAATTGGCAACTGGTTAAGTAAACAAGGGGCAAGGACAACTTTCCCATAGTACTACTACTACTATCCTCATTCGTGCCCTGTGGCACATAAGACCTCCAAGCTTTCTTTCCGTTTTGGGCGACCTCTAGCACAACCCCCGGCCTCATTGCAACTCTTCCATCCTTTGGTATTTCTGTCCTTCTCTTCAGTTCTCCTCCCTGTTGTTTTTGGTCTACCCCTTTTATGTTTTCTTCCTGGATTCCATGATTGAGTACAATGATGGTCATCTTGCTTTCTGAGGACATGACCTATCCAATTCCAACATCTTCTTTTGACTTCCTGTCTCATTTTGTTAAGTTGAGTGAGATTATTGAGTTCCTCCATGCCAATGTTTGGCCAGAATATTTGAAGTACTCTTTTAAGGCACTGATATTAAAACGAATCTAGCTTTTCTTCATCACTTTTGTTGACCTTCCATGTTTTTACAATCAAGGAAAAGTACAGGTCTGACTAACGTCTTTCGATAGGCCATGAGCTTAATTATCAGGAATTTGTGGTTTTTCGCTGAAGTACCCATTCCCCTGGGGCAGTAATTTCAATATAACACAGGTAGTATATTGTTTTATGTCCCAATGAAAGAAAAAAATAATTTGCAGTAAAACTTAAAAAAAAAATACATTTTAGCTATTTCATGTATTGGAGTACAAGGAACTGAAGGAAGAGTAGTCCTTGTCTTGCATCACTGTGACATCACATGTGGCCAATTTGAAGTCTCCATGGGTATAGTAATTTTTACCTCTTTTAAATATTCATAACTTTCTTAATGTTTGTCCGATATTGCTAAAACATTTATCTATCATGGACCTACTACTCTGTCAGAGTAGTAGGTCTCTAAAAAGAAGTTTTGTTTGGGTTGGAATCCCCTTTAACCTTATTGTGATTGGTAGTATCTGCCTATAATTCAGAACCAGATAAACTGAACAAGGCAGGGTTTTCATTTTTTTATAATTCATCTCATTGTATGAAACACATCTCTATGGCAACCGAGGCAAATCAGAACAGATGAATAGAACTTACTGATTCTTTCTTCACATCTTTATCAAGGTCAAGTCTAAGCAGAATAGTATTGACGTTTAACGACAGTGATAGCGCCATCATGCCTCCGGTCCGTATGTCATTTTCTCTTAAATCAAGTCTCATCAGAAAACAGTTGTCAGCTAGGTATTCAGCCAAGGCTACTGCACCTGCATGATGAATAAATCAAACAACCATCCAGGTGTTCAAGGATGATCTACTAATAAATTATTAGAACACAACGTAATGAGAATAGGGGAAACCTGGATTGATAGTAAAGCATAGAGAGCTACATTGTACGTAAATGATTTTACACATTTTGTGATGAAGGTGGTATTAACAACTTATAGCATAATTTCCAAAAATAATATGGAGAGATGAAGATTTCTTTTTACATCAAGTTCAACTAGAATATGTACACACACAGCAATTATCAAATACTCACCAACTATTATAAACATTATACAACTTATCCATGTGATGTATTAATACAGTACAATTTTATATATCATGCACAATTGGAATAGGCAATAGATAAAAAATACAACATATTATTTAATTATCATGAAAGCTCATAGAAATATTTTGAGCCCATATTTAATTATTGAAAATGTATCTTATTTCAATTAAAGCAAAAGAGCAGGGTAAATTCATAGCTGTTTCTTTGAACTTTGACAGTCAACCCGCTAAAGATAGTAAAAAGACTTACATAATTTGATACCTAAATATCAATGACAGTGTAATCTATTTGGGGATATTCATTACCTTCATCAGATATCTTGCATGCATATAAACCCAGTCTCATCAAAGCTTTATTCTTCATAAGACCATCCTTCAAGAAATGGATTCCATCCGTTCCAAGGTTGTTTTGACCAAGATTCAGAGTTTCAAGATTGGTAGACTTTATCTGTTAGAGAGAAAAGGATTCATTTCAGTTGACATGTGTTACAGCACTCATTTGGATTGATATATATTCAATTCAATGGAAATACAATACTCTTGTGCATCAACATCAAGAAAAAAAACGCTTGTGTACAAACATCCATGAATCAACATGATACAAGGATTCACAAGCAAAAAAAAGAATAAATACACATTCGTTTAGCCAGCAAGGAACAAACTTGTAATTATCTAATTCTTTAACATAAAGCATTGACAAACTAATGGTAATTATTTAATTTTGATAATTTAAAATTTGTTGTCATTTGTGAGTAGAAAACAAAACGATAAAAGAAAGAGATTCCTAATATGGATTTTTAAAATAGGGATCGAGTCCTCTTCAACCCAACCCAGTTGGAGGGGTATATAAAGAACAGTTAAGATGGTGCATTTGATTGGTACTAGCACAATAACTTTCATGTTTTGTTGCCCTTGACTTCAATGGAGTATTGCAAGAAGCATCGTGCAAGTGATTTTCCCTCTCTGCTCTCAGCCAATAAGACGCAAAGATTTCAAATAGTTTTTAGTAAAAATAATTTAATAACTACTTTATGAAAGGCTCTTCAGGCACCCATTTGATATGAAAAGAAACATTGATTACATTTTTAAATGTAGTATAAATTCTTACCAATGCTTTACCAAGGTGAGCTACACCATTATGAGTGATGTGGTTGTTCCAGAGAACAAGAGTTGAGAGACCTCCCTTAGACTGAGCGGATAGACCATTGCTTATGTGGGATAGACCAGTATCCTATGTACCAAGAATACAAGTAAAAGAACCTTTACTGCCATATGCTCCTCTCATATTTATAAGCTGTCATGAAGATTTGAAATTATCAAGTTAATGTGTTAATCAATGGTTTCTTTTATGTCACCAGCTTTTCTGTCATGAAAGCATTAAAGGACAAGTCCATCCCAACAAAACTTTATTGGAATAAAAAGAGAAAAATCTAACAAGCATAACACTGAAAATTTCATCAAAATCGGATGTAAAATAAGAAAGTTATGGCATTTTAAAGTTTTGCTTCATTTCACAAACTAGTTATATGCACATCTCGGTCGGTATGCAAATGGGGAACTGATGACATCACTCACTCACTATTTCTTTTGTATTTTATTATATGAAATATCTTTATTTTCTCATCATTGTCAAGTGAAATTAAGTTTCATTCCTCCCTGAACACGTGGAATTCCATTATTTTAACATTTTGTGCTTCAGGCAAGGAGGTCCTAATCGTCAAATTCGTAAAAAATTGAAATATTGTATAATTCAAACAATAAAACACAAAAGAAATAGTGAGTGACATCATTGACTCACTCATTTGGATGTAACAGGCTCGTTCATTTAACTATTTTGTTAAAAATAAGCGAAACTTTGAAATGTCATAACTTTCTTATTTTACATCCGATTTTGATGAAATTTTCAGCATTGTGCTTGTCTGATTTTTCTCTATTGATTTAAATCAACATTTTTCTGAGGTGGACTTGACCTTTAACACGGATGAAAGCCAATTCGGTGGATTCACAATACGGTATGCCATCTATCGGTTGCAGTGGACAGGCCAAAATTCGCAATGCATCATGGGAAATATTCAACATCTGCGCATGCTACTGCATGCACGCAATTATTCTGCGCTGGCTGACGCGCCTAGACCAACTTGCATACGCTGTTTACTAGGGTCCAGGAGGTGGGAGAGAAATTTGCCGCATATTTCTTTGTGAAATTTGGATCGCTTTTGGTGAATTCTTCCTCCGCTTTTAAAAACGTTTTCAGTATTGAAGCATCAGTCCCATCACAGTAAACGGGCATTGTGCACTGCCCACGCCTGCACCCAATCTTGACCCCAAAATTAGAAATCTGGCCTATTCGCTGCAACCGATAGATGGTGCACCATATTGTGAATCCACCAAATTATGATGTGTTGATATTCGGTAGTAGACACATATAATTTTCGTAAAATAACTATTATTTTCTTATATCTATCATGACATATTTCTAACAATGAAGCTGAATGAGAAGGAAATTTAAACGGAGCTCATCAATCTTAAAGTTGAAATACTAAATATCAAGTATTAAAACATGTTCATGATCTTGCAGAGAGCGAGAGATAGAGGGGTTGGAGAATAAAGTTTATATAAAATACAATAACATAATATAATAACAAACTTTAGAGTTCTATTTTATTGAACTGGCTTATTTATCATATTTGCTGTCAGTCAATTATAAGCAACAAGTACCTTTCAACAGTTGTCATAATTTAATTTAACAAGTTTTATTAAGGACAAGTGTCTGTTATACTCAACCTGTATATTGTTATTTCTAAGATCAAGGAGTTTGAGACCAGAGTTGTGTCGTAACATTCCACCAATATGGATTGCATCAGAGGGCATCAAACGATTGTCTGCAAGGAATATCTCCCTCAGGGTTGAGTTTGTACGTAAAGCTGACACTGAAATCAAACATATACACGCATACACTTAAATAAATAAAGCCAAATGTTAGCATTTTGATCAATACATGAATTAGTCAATCTATCAATGAATTCACTGATAAACAACAACAAAATGTGTCATTAGTTTCAAAGCGAATAGATATCAACAGAAGTTTGTAAGAACAGAATAGTTTGATATGCTTGTTTTAACCAAAGAGTAAATCATTCACAATGGTGAATACATTATTGCAAATTTCAGTGTCAATTTTTTTATATTGGTAAGCCATCCAAATCAAACAGAGACATATTACAAGATAATCTACATAACATGAATGAAAGAGTAATAGGAAAAGTGGTGATTAAAAATAGTATAAAAAAAACCAAATCAAATCAAATCTACATTAAAGTGAATAATAATACAAAGATACAGCAACTAAACTTTGCAATGTTTACAAAACATTGCTTTGGCCAAATCAATGTTTGTAATATTTATAGTCTACAATATTAAATAAGAAATAACAATTTTCTTCTCCCAGACTTTGATAGATTCCTTACAAAATGTTTCAAATCACCCTTTAATTTTTTTTCATACAATGGATACATCATTCATGTAAATCAATAAAAAGTTGACCATGTCAAATAAAAAAAATTACAAAAAATTAGGATATAAAAACATCATTAGGTTACTCTCTTGCATATCACTGTTTTGGCAAATAGAGCAAAGCTTTAATTTTTCACCTTTTTACTTCAATAATCATACTATCATGTACGTTTAGAACAACTGAATCTCTTGATGGTTTCCCCCTTTAATGTGAAATATAAAGTAGACTTGTATGTATATTTACTGAGTAGAAAGTGTGGTCTGCCAGAAAGGTTACAAGCCTCTAGGTGCAGTGCTGTGATGGAAGAATCAACTCTCATAGCCCTTGACATTGCAGGCATACTATGTTCTGTCCAACAGGTGTTTCTTGCATCAAACGTGTGCAGACAGGGTGTCTAAAACAACAACAAGGACAATCATAGACAACATGCAAAGAAGATATTAAGTGAGGGTGTTGAATCTTTTTTTTTAATTTTGATTTCCAATTGCTACAAAGGGTACAGTAGTTTGTATGGTACAACAGGGATGTAAGGTACTGGTACTCATCATATATTCAGTAAAAAAAACCAAGATATGGGCTCCGTAACACAAAGATTAGCGATCAATCGCTAAATGAACTGGCCAATCAATATCAATGTTACACGCGCATTTGGTTTAAAATACTGACCAGGAACCGATCAGTGCGGTTCTTTCATATTTGCAATCCATCGCAAACCTTTGTGTTACGGAGCTACATGTGAATTATTCATGTGAAATGATTATGTTTATTGTATTTGTACTATCAATAAAATGCAGTCTGCAATACTGACAGGAGCATACGGTAGTACTGAAAAATATATCGCGGAATAGAAAATATCTTTTTGTGATATAATCATATAATGAAAGAAGGTAAAGACCCATTATAATTCATGTGGTGTCTTTAAACCAGATCCCACAATGATTACCACACAGTTGCCCTAAGTCAGTGGGTGAGATAAACATGAGGTGAAATGGAATGAGGATGCTTAATTATGTGCACCTCCAAGACATTAATCAAACCATGTGATATCAGATACATGTAGTTATCTTCACTATGAATACAGTAGATGGAAAACTAAACATTTATATTCAAAGATTTGTTTACATAAATTATCGGGCAGTACTTGTATGCTTGTTACATATTTCATAACAGGTTGATAAAATTTTGGACACAATGATCAAAGATAAAAATAGGCAAATTTATTAATACATGACTAAAATATTACCAGCAGAATCATGCTTAACATGCATACATTTTTTTCATAATAGTACGCTTTCTACAAAAATTTGTTTTAAAATAGCTAATTAGAGAAAAAGAAGAACATCACTAGGCCTTGGGGGATTCAGATTTGAGATACTTATACAATTTGCACATCCATAAATCTTGAATGAGCTTCTAAATTCTAAATGTCTGTCAAATCAATGCTTCAAAATAAGGAATTACTAAAATATGGATAAAATATAAGCAGGCAGTAAAGGCAAGTAAATTAATGACATACTATAATAGCATTAATCAATGTACTCAAATTAAAAATGAAAACAATAAAAACAATCATCAACTCAATTTAATATAGCCTATGCAGGTTCCATGAACAAAGAAGTGCTTCCAGATCTCTCTTAATATCCCATATTCACCCTCATATAATTGAAACAATATTTGGAAATACAAACTTTATTCACATATATTTCCCTTACTTTTCTTTATGGAAATGAGAATAAACAAAAATTAAAGAAACAGTGACGACCGTTATTTGCTATTTTACATTATAATTTAGGTTAAAGTAATTTTACAATAAACTGAGGATGGTGATATACTTACCCTTCTAAGAAGCCTTGAGGCTGCTTGCCAACCTCTGAACCCAATAGATCTATTACTTGCATAGATGAGCTTACACGTAGACTGATAAAACTCTATCATGTCACACATTGCCATGGTAGCCTTAATCAGAAAGGGACAAGACAGGCAAGAAGATGAAGGTATATTATGTACTACATATGTAAGATTCTTAATCATATATTTCTTTCAAGAGAATAACAACATTACCTTGTCATAAAAGAAATGCAACAAGTATACAAAATTACCATGCTTTTTAATAAAGAAATGTGATTTAAAATATCTAATTACATGAATTCAACATTCAAATACTCAAAAATTGCAAAAAATATGTATATTGCATTATAAAACTTAGATGAATCAATTAAAACATTAAAGTTTATTATATACTTTTATAAACAAAATGATACTAAATCCTCAAGTCACACCTTGGGCTTGCATTCAGCTGCAGATTGCCTGAATGCATGCAGTCAAACGCAATACCACTGAATGAAACAAGATGATACAAGGTCAATGCACAGACTAACACAGAGGCCTAGCTTGGATGTTGGAAAAATTTTCAAACACCCACAACTGAATGCAACCAAAATTTCTGAGCAAAGACGCACAAGAATGAGCAACAGCGAGTAGGTTACACAAGGATTAATGCAGCGTAATTGCTTGATTCACCTTGAATTACCTCACTTCAGCCCACATCACCTTGCTTAACTGCGTGCAACTCTGTATGAGCCCCAACAAGCTCATATGCAAAAGTGTGATTGCAACCAAATATTTTGTTGCATAATGCTTTTTCCTGGCACAGCAATACACAGCTCAAAACTCAAAGGTATGAACCAGGTGGGTGTTTCATAAAGCTGTTCGTAAGATAAGAGCGACTTTAAGAACGACTGGTGATCCCTTCTTGTGGAAATATTATATTCATTGGCAATGGTTTAAGCGCGTAAGAAAGGTTCACCAGTCGTTCTTAAAGTCACTCTTAACTAACAAACAGCTTTATGAAACGGCCCCAGGATTAATAATTAAGCCACCACATTAAAATATTTCTTTAACCTAAAGATTTTCTTTTCCAATGTTTTTCTATTCTTCATTAAAATATGCAGACAGAGTTAAATCTTAACTGGATCTCAATAGAGGCGAGATCTAATCTTGTGTCCCACATGCTTTAATAAGGGAAAATCCCTGTTCTGATCCCCCTGTACACGTCAGAGGCTATCTGCAATTATTATCAAGATAGGTATCTTTCCTTCAATGCCCAAGATGATCAATCATTCCAAAAGCTAATCAAATGATACTTTCATCTGTATTTCTTCACATATCTTAAGAGAACCATATATTCATACCTCATCATCCATTGATGTGCCTTCCACATCTATAGTGTTGAACTGGACCCTTTTGAATACCTCCTCTAAAGTCTCCACAGCTTTTAGATCTAGTTTTTCACCTTTAAATATAAAGATTGTGACAATAATGTAGAGGATATGACACTTTATTAACTACAAAGTTCTTTTGATATAAAAATTATGTTCAATAGACTATTATTTCTTTTTAATCTTTAAAAGGGCAATTCTGATAGGAATGGTTAGAATAAAAAAAATAAAAAGCCATGATGAAATGAAATAACAATGCTATCAAAGCAGGTATTATATTCTCTTTCTCCTAAATATAAAAGTGCATGTTACTTTTATATGCCTACTTTTCAATTTTATGTCTTTTACAACATGCATTCTCTTTACTGAGGATAAAACACACACTTACTAGAGCATAGATAATTTGATTTTTTATTGATTTAAATATTACCAGGTTGGATTATGCAATCAATATATTTTTTTCAAATTATGTTATAATTAAAAAGGTTGGAACAATACATCATTTTGGTTTATTTCAATTATACATAGACACTCATTGGAATATAATTCAAATTTAGATATTTCACATAAAAGAACTAAGACATCATTATCACAAACTCAGAATATTAAAAAATAAATCATGAATTTGCCAATACAAAAAAAACCCTTCTATACACTATTTTTTTCCAAATTGCTTCTAGCAAAGTACATTGGTATTTCATCTAATTATGAAAATTGAACTCATTCAGATGTACATAATTTGTACCTGAAAGAACCTATGGAAAGAGATGCTTCAGAGTAGTAAGCTTTAAATTCATGTACTGGGGTATTAACTTCATTTATTAAAAAGCTTTGGATTAATTATGATTTTAAGGCCTCTTATCATATATTCATAAAGCAATCATGAATAAAAATCAAACATTTCTATAAATATGATATAGAACTAGTAGAAAACACAGATGCATCATCATCATCATCCCTATACATACTGTATCTGATTTGATCTGATATAGTTTGTTTTAATTGATCTGTGGCAAAATGACATTTCGCTCTTAAAATCAAAGCAAGGCTCTATAGAAATTATACAAAATACAAAAAAATCAAACAGATTAAAGGTTTATTTTTTTTAATGTAGATGCTGAGTCTGATTAAATCATATGTACCTTATTATGTTAAAGGAGAAGGATTATCGAAATTGACAGTGTGATGGAAACAATATAATCACTTTTCAATACTAATGGACAAATTTTTAACTTTCAAGCACATTTTGCATCAAATTCATTTTTTTCTGAAATACTAAATTTTAAATAAATAAGTTCAAATAAATTACATAAATGGATCACTAACTTCTGTTTATCTTGGACATCAAGGATGTATTTTATTTTGCTTCATTTTTTTTGGGGGGGATATATTCGTCCTGTTGGGTTAAGTTTTAATAACATGATGTCCTCATAATTTATCACAATCATGATGTTATAAGTAAATCAATCATCAATCAAGTTAAATGTTAATTTGCATAAAAATATTATTTTTAATAGATTGCAAACAGCAACAGTAGCTTATTCATCCAACATCGATCGACTAATCCAAATGTATGAAAGAGAGAGTTGGTTAGACTGGCTTGCTAGAAATATGACCCTTAGGCAATAAGAAAGGCTTCATGCAGCATCATGCATGACCCTAAACCAAGTGTGTTATCCCAAAAGTATGGCTTCATATGAGCAATCAATATAGATACATGTATTGAATGGCAAAAAGAATTACCTTGAAGATTGAGACTTTCTGCTCGAACTGTGAAATCCTTCACCGTCTTTAGGAAGAGAGGAGAAAGGCATATGATTAAAGATTCCATCTTATTGATGTGTTCTGTGATAGCATTTCCACATGTACCAGTATCTGATATACAATCCATCCATATTGCCTTGTTTCCAATCAATCATTCTCTTGTCTTTTGGCCTTAAAACAAATATTTAATTTATATATAAAATTGAATAGTTGTGCATAAAAAATTGAAATGAAAATTTTAAAAATAAAATGGCCTTATTTTGTACTACTTTGCCCCCCCCCCCAAAAAAAAAAACAAACAGAAAAATGTGATTCCTAGTGTAATTACTGAAGATAATAAAATACAGCCCACAAAGTTCAATTAACAGATTTTTATAATGGCACATTTCACCGATAAAATGTCTATAGTGTGTACTTAATCTGAGACAGGTTTATTCGAAAACATAAAATTTGACTCAACTACAAATATGATCAAATTCAAATTTTCATATTATCAATATTGAAAAACTATTCCACCGCCGACTAAGTATCCAATTTCAAACAGGTTATGATTACCAACACTTGACATGTAATTATCAATATAATGGTAATTAATAGTGCTTTGATATATTTTGCATGCAAATATTTCCACTACAAACTTTCAGGTGCACGTAATGCATAGTGAGAAGGTAATACTATCATCATTGGTACTGCTTAATCCTCTGGGGTGTGTGGACCTACATAATGTAGTGCAAATATTTGCAGGATATTATTAATACAGAATACCCTCTAAGCATAGAGTTGTCAAAATCTCCATGACATATATACTATGGGTTGACAGACTGTACCAAAATGCAACAATGAAGGGTAGATTTTGTTAGTATTAATAATCATTTATGTGCCCCCTTGAAATATACAAAAAATTATTACTTTTTGATAAATTAATTGTAAATCATGGAAATATCAGGGAATTTAGATTGCATCTTTTCATGAAACATGTGTTACATGATACTTTTCCATTTTATCTTACCATAAATTCAAAACTTTGAAAATGAATTTTAATATTCAGCATTAACAAAATTAATACTGGCTTTGAATAAGGCTCACAAGCACTTCTGTAAAAGTGCTTTGAGAAATTGTTCTGTGATTAGCATTATATCATAGTGCATTATACCTACCGGTATAATATAAACATTTTTCAAAGATACAGCTATTTTTTAGTTTGGTAAAATCTAATCATTCACATCAAATTCAAATTCACACAAGTTCTCACTACTGTATAAGCTGTTATTTTTGTGTACAGAGTTTTTGGCGACTTGCGAGGGTCCCAACAATTTTTGCAGGTTGCCTGTGTGAGAACAATAAAGCCTGTACTTGTGCGTAGGGTGGCTCCATATGAATGATCCTCATTACGTGACTGTAATAACAAGGAGAAGTTAGATGATTTTTTTTACCTGGAGTTGTCGAATGATACTCTGACTTGGTTTGACTTTCATCTGTGCACATCCAGCTTGGTAAGCGGCACAAAGCTCATCAGTGCATGTTTCCTTGGCTATATAGAATCATTCAAAAGGAAAGTCAGAGAGAAGGAAATACAGATTATGGCAGGTAGAAAAGGGAAAAAAGAAAAGTGAAAGAAAAGTGAAAGAAAAGGGAAAAAGAGACAAAATTTCAAATTGAAAATGAAACAGGATATTTACCAAAAACAATTATTTTTATATAATAGGTCAAAAATATAGGCCTACATATTTTGCAAATGATCTTGATATCAATTGCATTGTATGTAACAAGTCCTTTTCCAAACAAGTTCCCCCAAACATACAAAAAGCAGGCAAACATTTATTTTCCTTACATGTATGTTCGCAATTACATACAGAGTCACATAACACACAGGTTAGCAATTAACTTTATGCTTGATTTTCACAATTAATTGTACATTGTAGTCAATCTTCTTCAATGAATGGTAAGCTTTGTGTTACGGGCCCTACATGTAGTAATTTAGAACGTAAGGAAATAACACCTGCAGAATTCGGAACATTTATAAAGAAAAATAATCCATGCAAAGGGAATCTTATTTTTTGTATGTTTGGGGGGAAATTAATGTACATGTACACCTTATAAACAAATGACCATCCTTTTACCTCAGAGAGATACCCTAAACAAGTATTTTTCATGTTTATCCCACAGTAAATATTGCCTCAAATATTCTAAACTTCATAATATGGTTTAGGCCTACAGTGAACATGTATACCATTCTGATATATCCAGGGTTGAAAATATGTACGATACCATTTTATCCGAACATTTTGATACCATTTTTTAATGTACATGCTTACATGTACGCCTACATCTCCGAGCAATGAAAAACAACCCTTCAATGCTTTTGTGTACAAGCATTGGTATCCAACTTGTAATTGCAATGCCTATGACTCCAAAATGAAGGTTCATTATTCAAAAGAAAACAATTGGGATCCATTCTTGTCTTTTGGTAAGGAATACACTATGAACAGGGAAGCACATCCTGAAGTACAAAGCTTCTTTGTGCATGATTTTGTTGATGGCCAATCAATGACAAGGAGTTCAGTAGCTTGTCACAGTTGTCTGATGTATGTACTGAAGTGAAGAAATGCTTCCAAGGTCTTTCAAATACATAGGACCTATATCCATTGGTCTAGTTGGTTGCTTGATAACATTTATATTAGGATGCTTTTATGCACCACCTTTTTACCCTAGAATCATGATTTTGCAGAATCACGATTGCATTTAGTCAAAAGTGAAAATAAACGTCTTTCAAATCACAAACATGAAACACGGAAAAAGGCTGTGTCAACGCAATCACTATTATTACTATTTGCTTTGGCGTCACCTGTGCCTGGGCGGCAAAAAGCGAACTGAATCACCATGACCCGCAGGTCTCTCCTCCCTGTAACTGATTGGGGGGAATGCAGGTGAACCACTACACCAGGGTTTCCCCCTACTCTTATACGAATAGTGCAGTGGGTTCTTAACGTGTAAAGATGGTGACTCTCCTCTACACGGGACCTCCATTTAACGTCCTATCCGAGGGACGGAGTGTTTTCCATTGTAACATAGCCTGCATCTATGAAACATGGTGAGACGTTTACACACAACGCACTGGCTTCAGTCATCCGCCCGGGGTGGACTCGAACCCACTGATCTTTGGTTCGACGGGCAGACGCGTTACCGACTGAGCCAACACCGCTCTCTTGATTTGAATCATGATTCTATGACGTCACTGTGCCGGGCTACTTTCAGTTTGACTCTTGCCAGCTCAAGGCGCGCGCTATGCTCAGTGGATGTGATATGCATGCATTTCTTTGTTAAAATTCTTTGTTGGTCATTGCATCATCCACTGCTTTTCATTTTTTGGGTCATGTCTTTAACTTCAATTCTAGTAAATGAACTAACTTGACAATGATCTCGGTTGTTGTTGAGAGTGTCAATATCAAATTGGATCTACATGTACGCTGAAATTCCCTTTCGAACACCATTTTCAATAAACTGACAAGATGAATAGTAACAAAATGAGGTAGGCTGATGTATAATAGACTGAATTCTGGAAGCAAAAGGTTGATTTTTCGAGAGCCCAAATGTGTGCGAAAAAGTTGCCCTATAGGCTGTACTTGCTTCCTCTGTCAAACTGCGCACTAGTAATGCGCAAGAATTCGAGGAGAAACAGCATTGGAATGAAGGTTGTCTAAAGGCTGATTCTGTGGTACTGTGATTCAAGTTTGCATTTTGAATCATGATTCAAATCAGGATTCTGGCTTGAGGTCGCATAAATGCAGCCTAGGCTATATGTATGCATTCAAGTTTGTTTTAAAAAATGATAGTCAGATATTAAAAACAACCATCAAATAACGTACTAAGTAACAATTACAATCATTAATCAATAAAACATACGTGGTACTTTTACTGGCGCAGATTACAATTTCCCATTTCAATATTATCACATCACAGCAGTGAACCTCACCTGCAATATGGACCCTTGATACAAGATTTACCTACATACGCTACATGTTTGAACATTTAGCTTCATACACAGGCAAGGGATATCCAATAGAGTATCAAGTATGTGAGTCAACAATCAGTAATAATGCTACATACACATGTACACATTCCATCAAATCCCTGCTTTTTTAGCAGAAAATGTATTGGCAAAAAAGGCAATCCCACTATTCCCACACCTATTTATGTTACATAGTATTTCTGTTTCTCATTAATGGGCAATATACATTGTACATGTACATGTATGTATATGCACATAAATAATGCACCTTTTTTAATAACATGCATGATAAACAATATTCTTTACATGTACATGTACAGGGTAGTTAAATCAAAAGAAATGTTAACCAAAAGAAAATGTTCAATCATCCTGACATTGTGTTTTATTTATATTTCTTTTTAGTACTATAAGAAAATGGGCAATCACCACTATGTAAATGTATCAATGAAAAATTATCATGTCGTACATATACCTACACAGTATGGAAAGGTTACACACACAAAATAAAAAAAAAAACACTGGGATGTCACAGCTGATGGACTTCTTGGCAAGATAGTTCCATCATTCCCCAATTACAGGTGAGCTACATATAGCTTTACCAGACTGTATTAAGGCATGCAAGTCACCTAGGTACATACATGTACACATATTTGAAACTACAGTATTATACATGTAGGCCTATTACCGGTAATCCTCCTAAGAATCATGATAAGAGTACTGGGCCAGCAGACTGGTTGGCTGGCTATGTGTTTATGGGATCAGGTGATTGCATACATACTGTACAGCTTTTGTGATTAAAAAAAAAGCTGATAGGGGCATCAAATTGAGCTCTATCAGTATTCTACCTTGGGAAATCTTCCACATCAACATACAATACACCTAATCACAACCCTCTATGCACCAGGTCAAGTGAGAGTAAAAGCTCTATACAGTAAAAGAGCAGCTGGGGACAAATTTGTGTGTGCAGTTTCACTTCATATACATGTATTTAAAAAAGTCTAAAATATTATAGCCCTGGGGGATGCAGAAGCATACTAAAATGCAAGTACAATCCTTCAAATAGTAAGGAACCTCCCGGACATCAAAATGGTTTTATTTTTTTTTAAATGTATCAATGAACCTTTGGTGTAAACCCATTAAAGGTCAAGTCCACCTCTGAAAAATGTTGATTTGAATCAATAGAGAAAAATCAGACAAGCACAATGCTGAAAATTTCATCAAAATCGGATGTAAAATAAGAAAGTTATGACATTTCAAAGTTTTGCTTTATTTTTAATAAAATAGTTATATGAATGAGCTAGTTACATATAAATGAGAGAGTTGATGATGTCACTCACTCACTATTTCTTGTTTTTATTGTTTGAATTATACAATATTCCAATTTTTACGAATTTGATGATTAGGACCTCCTTGCCTGAAGCACAAAAAGGTTAAAATAATGGAATTCCACGTGTTCAAGGAGGAATGAAACTTCATTTCACATGACAATGACGAGAAAATAAAAATATTTCATATTTCATATAATGAAATACAAAAGAAATAGGGAGTGATGTCATCAGTTCCTCATTTGCATACCGACCGAGATGTGCATATACAAAATTCCATGATGATGATACTGTGCATTGTATAATGTAGGCCTACATGTACAAAGAAGCTGTTCACATACTGTGACACCACAGAATGAAAAACTGAAACATCTATCATCTGAAAAATCTTAATGAAATTTCTTAAGTCGTGCTTCCTTTCATTTTCTGAATTTAAAATATATATAAAATTATATCTGGTGAACTTGCTCTTTAAAACTGTGAAAGAGCCCCAATTTTATGAGACTGGGATTTATTTGTCACTTACATGTACTTTTGCCAAGCATTCCTGGTAGTCAATGATGCCAATGCCATAGAAGTACATGTAATGATATTTATAAAAGCAAATATGATAGAACTGGTAAGATAACAGGGCTTCGAAAGATCTTCCATCACAATAATATACATGTACCCAAAGGAAATTAACAAAAGATAATGAAGATCTACAAAACCTTCATTCATATGGATATGCAGTACATCCATGTACATACAAACACACGTACATGTAGTTGGTAGACCTGTTACTACTAGTACTCCCCTTGAAATTTGTCTTGATTCAGGAGGCGATGACTCATGGTGTCCACTTAAATAATGGTGTATCTTGAGTTTGTTCAGTCTTCATTGGCCTGCTGCCTTTCCACATTGCAATTGTAAAATTTCATTTGTCAAAACAAACCAAAAATATCAAAAGCAATGCCAATTACCTATTCATAGACAATTAAACTGACTCATGAAAGTAGACATGCATAGGCCTAACCATTTTCTATTTCAGTAGATCTAATTTCTGATAAACTTCTTGCCCTAAAATACATGTATTATAGTGTGGTAATCAGCATTACGTACTTCAAAAGAACTTTGTTGAACAAGTAGTGATGCAGGTACATGTACATGTAGCTGCTATAAATGCCTAATGTACATACATGGGGTTGCCATTGATTTTAGTCTTACGTGTATTTGGCAATGGAGTAGGTCTCTAATTGTTCATGATCATTTCTTTTTCTTTGAACTAAAATGCAGAATCAGCCTACACTACAAGCCTAGATAAGCCAAATGCATGTTGCTGAAACTGCATTCCTTCCACAATATCAATGTTGTAACAGTTGGTGGTTGTCATTGAACGTTGATATTTTGTTAACATGTACATGTATGATGTGATGAGAAATGAAAACAAGTCTGTGTGCATGCATGTGGGGTAAATCTAAACGGCCATTACCCTATATGTAGGGCAGAAATGAAGTAACATTGACAGGATACAGTAATACTGTACATGTACACAGTGCACATGATGCAATCAATTGAAGGATAGGCTTATACTGCAATTGGAACTACGTATACATATTCAAGTTCATAATTAGAACTGGAAACCAGTCTCACATGTACACATATGAATTTTAAAGAAAAAACAAAATCACGAAGTTATTCATTTCGTGATGTAGGCCTACATGTACACGTACATGGAAATGCATTTACATTTATAAATTGACATTGTTACGGTGTACATATTGCCATAAATGTACATTTTCAAAACATATGAACTACTGTACATGACCCCTATAAAGGTCTACATGTAGGCCTACATGTGCAATCATCTACACATATCCCAGGGGGGGGGGTCAGTCAAATATATTGCTGTACACACGCATGCCCCAAAAAAACGTGTTTAAGGGGGTGTTTTTTCAGTTTTGGACGAGGTCCACCATGGACTCGTTAAGGGTATCAAAAACACAGATTTTCAAGAAAAAGAGTGGTTTTGAAAAACTAGTCAATGGTCAATCGCGGGGTCAAACGTATTTAGGATGTTTTTTCCCCAAAGCTTTTTTTTTTTAAAAGACTAGCCAAACACGTGCTTAGGGTGTTTTTTTCCCCAAGCTTTTTCAATGAGGTCATATTTCTGGCGACAACTTGTTTAGGGGCCAAAATGTGTAAATAAAGCCCGCGAAAAACTTGTTTAGGGGGTTATTTTGCACACAGAGAAAAACTTGTTTAGGGGGTGTTTGAAAATTCCTTGGTCACGCGTGTGTACAGCAATATATTTGACTGGCCCCCCCCCCCCGACACATATACCGTATGCCGATTTCTATTTTTTACGAAGAAATTCGTAATTTACGAGTCAATTATTCTGGATTTGAAAAAAATTGAAAATATATCAAAAATTCAAGGTGTGGCATACAAATGATGATATTACTCAGTTACTGATGGCTAAGTATACAGTGGTTGATATATGATCCACTCTGTCAAACCCATTAGGGCTAAGGTGGTTACTTCACTTGATCTGTCACTTCGTATCAGGTAACTGCTTGTACATGTACATGTAAATTTGGTCACTATAAGACATGCTTCTGGCTATCTCATCTCACACCATTCCCAGGCCAAAGGAGTCTTTGATTATCACAATGTAATTTTTAATGCAATGGAAGACCAAAACTTCATCTCAAGTATTATAATCTGGCAATTATAGGCCTACATGTATAATGTACTGTAGTAATGATGCATTTTGATTCATGTACATGTACATTGTAGCTTCAAGTACATGGCTAATTAATCTGAGGTAGACATTTCCTAGAAATAATCAAGCACCTCATGAATGCAGCCTTTCGTGCATCATTCTCTACACTATTCATTTAAAAAATCCTTTTTGAACCATGAAACCAAAAAATTAAAATACAATGCATTAGACAATAAACCTAGATTTATGTACATGTAAAGCTGGGTTGCACTTCTTGATGAAATGATACAGTGCACATTCATACACCTACATGCTACATGTACATAGAGCTGGGAGGGTACATGTATGTAGCTGCTAGTACATGTATATATAGTCCCGGGCTCACCTTTTTCAGTATAATAATATAGAGTGTTTTAGCCATACATTAAAAACACAACTTTATTTTGGTCTGCATAAATTGCCTGAGCAGTAACAGAGCGTATCCTTAAATGAGTGAAATCAGACAAATATCCCATAGGCTCCTGTTCAAAATTTACCGTTCAGTTAAATGAGACCATCAACAGTCTCGTGTGCATGCACGAATGCGTGAAATATACAACGCGTACAACAATAAAGTAATACGATGCATAGCATAGATCATGATGACGTCATAATGAACTACATGTACATGCAAGTCGCATGTCACTGACCAAATTTGATCCTAACGTGATGATGCCATAATGTGTAAGTGAAATGACTTGTTAAATTTCTCCCTCTTTTTGGGGGGGGTTGTATACATTGTAGATGATATTGCATGGCTTTATTTCATGAAATACCAGAAATATTCCACTCGTTAGGGCCAACATTCCACTCATCTGCAATTTGTGGAATATTTTCCCCACACTCTTGGAATATTTTATGGTATTCCATTCTGAGCCATCCCATGTAATATAATTGTTAATGCCTATCTCTAATTGTGATTTTGTTATGTTCAGCACTGAAAAATCACTGAACGTGATTAACACAATAAAAATAAATCTTGTATGTTTTACTCCAAGATTAATATTTATACTGACTTTCATGAGTACTGGCTACAAACTGAAAAATACAGAATATCTAAGGGGGTGTTGTAATGTTGTAACCCCAACCGTACCGTCCCGCATAATCCAATAGCTTGCAAGCGGGACCCGCTGACCTGTCGGGTTTAATAATAATCCGCTTTTATATAGCGCTTAATCCATCGGAACGACGTTTCTAAGCGCTTTACAGATATATTATTACCCCGGTCATCGGATTCAATCAGTCATTCCCGCACACAATGTGTGCACATCCTCCACTCCCTGGGGAGTATTCCAGTCAGTCGCCTGTGAGGCGCACACAATACTGTTTTTAACCCGCAAATCAATTATCTTTGAAAAATGAAAATTATTATTTCTGCAATCCCCACACAATACAGGCTCAAATCAGGAAAATATATGCCAACTACTAACCTAGCCTAGAGTGAATTTACTTACAATTTGCAAATTCGCCTTTTATTCCGGAGAGAAAATGTTTTTGGGCGTGACTTTGTACCATGAAATGGGTCCGCTCTGATCTCGAAATTGAAAGCATTATGCAATTAACTCCTCGGATCGGAGTCGCAGCTCAGCGCACACTAGCTAGCCCAGGCTGCCCAGCAAAGATCGGCAATGTTGTTTTTCAGTCCAGGTCAGTCGACACAGCGACCCACAACAATCATAGTTACAATATTCAATTCTATGGGACATCGTCTCCATGTATAAAGTAATCAAAATTGAAATAAATACCTGGATAATGATATAATCAATTCTTTCTTCTTGTGTATCTCCAATATTATTTCCTTCTGTTTTTGTATTTCTCCCAATTCTTTGTAAACTAATACAAACGTGCACGAGGGCGCCCATAAACTTACGTAAACAGCTCGTGTTAACTACCGCTTTGAAAGAGCAACTCGATGTATTATGTCAAACTGTCTCAGTCCTGTTCACTGTTCACAAGACAAAAATACAACAGCATTTTTTAAAGGAAATATATACGTCTCTAAAAGAATCCGCCACGTAAAAAGCACATGATCCTAACTCAATTTAGTGTTAATGTGTTTATTATGCGTCGTTACTTCTCCCTTTTTTTCTTATGACAGTCTGCGAGTTTGAGAATGAACTTGGCCCGGCTAACCCATACCACAACGGGAGCGGGTTGCAACATTAGGGTGTTGCAAGAAAATATTTGCGATCAATTGCAAATATTCTGTTGCAATTTTACAACTGATAGATCAATATTAGTTAAAGCAAATAAGAATAAACTTCTTGTTTCAAGGAGCAGATTAGCAATCAATCACTAATTTGCAATTAACTGCAAGACATACAGTGTATGAATGATTTAGGGACCAGATATAGACTTGCAATTGATCGCATATTTCTTGCAACACCCCATTACACTAAACACATCTTTGCCTCAAACCAATTTTATCTACAGCTATCTATCTATCCATCTATCTATCTATCTATCTATCTACATGTATCTATGATCTATCTATCTACATTGTATCTACATCTATCTATCTATCTATCTATCTACATGTATCTATCTATCCATCTATCTATCTACATGTACATCTATCTATCTATCTATCTTTAGATCTTTAAATCTATCTATCTATCTATCATAATTTTATGAGAATTAGCTGAAATTTGATGAAGTAGTTTGAACTGCAAGATTTTTACCTTAGTTTTGCTAATATACTGTTACCATGGCAATACACTTTCTGAAACACAAAAAAATATGCCCTCCACATCTTTACATGTACCTCAAGACCAATGTATGCACCCCAAATTTCATGAGAATTGGTTGAAAACTGAGGAATTAATTCAAACTGCAAGATTTTTACCTAATTTTCGCCATATAATGTTGCTCCATGGCAACATGATTTCTGACGAACACAAAATATATGTCTTGCACATCTTTACTCCATGATCAATTTTTGCACCAAAATTTCATGAGAATTGGTTATAAATTTAAACTGAGGAAGCAGTCCGATGCACAAGATTTGCAATGGGCTGACAGCCCGCTTATTCTTTTATACCCTTTAAAGTTTCAAAATCCATTTGGCGTGAGTATAAAAAGCTACAAATGTACAATACCTTTCGCCTCTGAATATTAGCAGCTGCAATAAATTTTTCTCTATTTTGAGTATTTTCCCCTATAGATGTTTATTTTTTCTAAATATTTGTATTTTACATACATGTAGTTTCTAGCTTTCTTAGAAACAGTATCCATAATCAAATTTCATCAAAATCTGATGCAAAAAAGAAATTAGAATTTTAAGTTTCACTCATTTTCAAAAGACAGTTATTTGTCCAGTATATATATACATATATGGAACATTGTATGTGCACATGATCACATTCTGGTTGGTATGCAAATGAGGGAACTGATGATGTCACTCACTGTTTCTTTTCATTATTAGATGAAATATCTTAATTTTTTCCTCAACATCATGGGAAAAAGGGTTTGATTCCTCATTTGAAAGACGAGTCCACCCCAACAAACAGTTATTAATTTGAATAAAAGGAGAAAAATCCAACAAGCATAACACCAAAAATTTCATAAAATAAGGTTACGGTTTAACAAGTTTTACTTAATTTCACAAAACAGTAATATATGCACATCAAGGCCGGCATGCAAATGAGCAGACTGATAAAGTCACCCATTCACTATTTCTTTTGTATTTTATTGAAATATGAAAAATTGTAATTTTCTCCTGTCATGTGAAACAAAATTGAATCCCTCCCTGAACATGTGGAATTACCATTATCACTTCAAAGTCAAGTTGGTCCTTATTATCAAATCTGTTAAAATTGAAATATTGTATAATTCAAATAATTAAAAAAAAGAAATAGTGAGGGACATCATAGACTCTCTCATTTGCATATCATGGAGTTGTACATATAATAGTTTTGTGAAAAATAAGCAAAAATTTAAAATGACATAACTTTCTTATTTTACATCTGATTTTGATGAAATCTACATCATTATGCTGGTTTGATTTTACTCTGATTTATTAAAATCAAAACTTGTCCTTTAATATGTGGGATTACCTTAGATTGTGATGCAAGAATAAAGGTGAGACTTCCATATTGTCATATCTTTAAATAACAAAAATAAAGAAATAGTGTAAAACACTGCCACTCTCACTCTCTCATTTGCATTATAATCAAAGTTGTGCATACATGTATTTAAAACTGCAAAAGTTTGTGAAAATAAGCGAAAATTTAGAACGTCATAACTAGTCCCAGACATAACTTTCTTATTTCACTTAGGAATTTGATCATTTGTATTTGCTTTATGCTCGATTAATTATTTTCTATGTTGGGGTAGACTTGCCCTTTATGGAATAGCCAATGTTCTGCTGGCCATTGGGAGGGAAAACCTTGTATCTACAAATGATAAAAGTTGAGCTAGATTTACATCCATCACTGTACTCTGCCATGTGTGTTCTGTACAAATCTGTGAACATACATGTAGCACTAGCAGACTATACTGAAGAAGATTACCTCTCAGGGGAATCCAACCCAAATAAAATTTGAGTTTAGAGGAAAAGAATAAACCTACATTTGTAAATCATTTCCATTCCCTGAAAGGACATGTATGACATGTTACAAGACTAAAAAAAAAATCTCACCATTAATCCATGGATTGGGTGGCTCATACTCGCTTGTAACAAGACTCCCTTCAGGAAATCGGACCCTTCGTCCTGATCCCTTTTTTCCTGGGGCTGGACTCACTGTTGTACCATCTTGCAAACCTTCCCTATCTGACTGGCAAGCTTCTCCTGTAACAGTCTTGTCACATGTCTCTGCAGCATGATCCACTCTTGCAGGAGGCATCTCCGTTTCTGATAAAGGATGTTCACTTGTGACTCTACCTGCACTGCTCCCTTCTTTAAACGGAAGTGGTACGACTGTCTGTGCATCAGAACCCCCTGCTAAATCCTCAGAAGACACAATACTGTCCATTTTACTAGTCTTTTGGCAGCAGGCAACCGGCCACTGGTTCAAAAGCTTAGTCTTGATATCTTAGAAATAAGTACTTCCTCTCATTTCAATCAAACATAGTTCTACTTCTAGAGCTGTGTATCCTAGAGCTATAATTGGTGTTTGAAACTTCATGAACCTTGCATTGTCTGAAACTTAGTCAGCGACTCAGCAGACAACTGTCAAGACTGTTGGAGTATTGACGTTGTTGTGTACCGTGTCACCAGCTACTGTACTCGGTAACATAGACGCAGACAGTACGCCGTAATAGACGCAGACGGTTAAACTCGGCTCAGTCAGACTTTCATTCAGCAAGCTACTCAGAAGTCAGAGTCAAAGCATACAGTGTACCATACAAATAGTGAGTCAACAAGCAAAGCTTCCGAAGACTTCACTAGGGCCCCAAAGTCAAAATAAGTCAGATCCAATCTAAGTCTATGCATCACAGACATGTCTATAATTTACAATTGCCATGAATTGGCTTTCCTAAATTCCTTTTTTGTAATTATATCAAAATTCAAATTAGCTTTGTTAGTTTGCTCAGATTCAGATCCTGTCTTGCGAATATTTTCTGACTGAATTCCCTACTGCCACAGGTAAATCTAATTCTGAGCTATAAATTACTTGTTATATTAGAACAGTGAACAAGATTATCAATTGTCGACATGATAAACAACCAGTAGGCCTAATTTAAAACAGAGACTGGAGTCAGATCAGTAACGACGACGAGTGACGTTTTGAAGTTAGAAGAAAAGGTGAAAAGTCTAGAAATTCTGCATGTTCTGGCAGTCAATCTACACTGGCAGTCAATCTACACGGCCAGTGAAGCTTAGCTGATTTTTTGTGGCAGTACGGTACTGTCAGTAATTGGATTTGGAACTTTGGCCCTTTAAAGTTTCTCAATGTCGATCGGCTCCGCGGTAGACACAATCCGGCCACACGCACAGGGAACACATACCGTATTATGTAACGGTATACCGGTAGGCCCAACGTTAGCAGGTACGTACACAGGTGATCGTAAGGCCGAGGTCCTCGCCTCGGGAAGTAGGCGGCGTCTACGGTCTGGGGTGTCCGCTGAGTGTCAGGTCCATCCCAAGGCAAGGCAGCAGCAGAGTTGAATTCAGGCTGGCGTTCAGAATTCGGACAGGCACTCCACCCGCTACGCCGCCGTTAGAATTAAAAGTCTAACGTTAGCATTGAACTCAATTTCAAGGGACCTCGGCATGCCGGGACCTCTACTCTAGTCTAGGCTAGTTAAAGTTTAACGTAAATTTTCTGTAAATACCACGCCTATAGATCTAGAAATGTCAGACTAACTCCTTATTGCTCCCTCTTCTCTTCTCAACGCAGTTAATTACGGTAAATGGAGAAATTTGTCCCGGTCTTTTTCCTAAACTTTTGATCGGTCTCATGATTTTTCAAAGTGGATAAGCCTGCTACGACTTATTATATTTGAGTAAGAACGACTGCAACAGCTTTCAAGACTAAGCCATATTTTCGCTGAGTTAGCTATATTATACATTATCTACAAAGTTTTGTTGAACCCGGAACCAGCAAATCAACTGGCGCGCTCGCCGTTTTTATTTTTGAAAGTACGAGTGTCTTACGATAACGGGCGTAGATTTGCCCCGAAACTCTGGGTACGTTTACCTTCAAGTCGCGCCGGAGAAGTACGACTGTACGGTACTCGTGTGGCGTGGCAAACAAACAGATCAAATCAAAGGCATAAAAAACAGAAACAACCGGCGTCATATTCTTTTGAAATTTGATGAGCGAGCATAAGTCGAGGTGTTGTTAACCTTTAGGGTACAACCTGAACCAGGCCGAGATCAACGCCACGGCCGGTAAGACATCAACCATTGTAAGATGAATTAAAGATTAAAAAAGTAAACCTTTTTTGGCTTTAGTTGAATTGAAGTTGAAGAATTATTTTTGCAGGTCAAATCAGACCTAAGTAACGTTATTGTATGATGGTGGGCCCCAAGTCTGCGCACCTAACGATTTGAGTTAAAAAGTGAATTTCTTTTTATTTCACAAAATCTTTCAGTTGATAATGTTGATCCTTACAAGTTACATCATAATGAGTTAGTGTGCCAAATATCTCATAAAAAATTGAAAGAAATATATGATTTTCCTTGAAAAAACCTCGGGCTGTCATTTTCAGATTGAAATAAAAATGGTACCCCATGTCTGCGCACTCATTCACTTTACACACGATCATGACGATTCAGGGATTTTGTTGAGAAAGGCCACATTTTGAGGCTGTCGCACGAAATGCCCTAATTAAATTCATTATTTTACCATCATTTTGAGTCAGATTTTTTTATGAATACCTGTCTATGTATTGCATGTGTAAAGTTCGTGCTCGTTGCGTATCTTCTTTTACTAGAATCGCGCAGATACGCTGGTGCGCAGACTTGGGAGACCGCGCAGACATGGGGGAACTGACCATACACATTAAAGTTCATACCAGAATGAGTGGCCTGGATCTAACTTTGTTCCTCAACACCTGGACAAGTTAACATTAGTTTAATTAGTCATAAGTTTATCCACCAACCAGAGTTATACTCATTTCATAAACCCAATTAAAAATTGCAGATATCCGCATAATTTGGTCGTAAAATTGGAGCAGGACCAGAGTTATCCGCATTATTTCAGTGCTGCAATTATCTGCATGATAGCAGCATCGGGACCAGATTTTGACTTTATGAATGCATTTCCAACCAGTACAGGCGCACGGCCAATATGGGAGATTGTCTCCCATATTGGAGACTTGCTTTGCAAAAAAATAAAAGAAACAACACCAACAAAAGCATGTTTTTTCCACTCAAAATTTTGTCTCACAGAGGTCCATGTAAGAAGCTTGTTTGTTTTGTGTGTGGATGACAACAAAAATCCTTATCAAAAGATAAAGTAGATGGTAGATTTTTAAAGTAGACGGTGAAAAGGTATTCATGAGGAATCTGCTAATCACATTTTTATTTGCTGCCAAGGTAGGCCTAATCCTTTTGCAGCAAATGTAAACAAAGGAAATTGGTCTCCCAAACTGGAGACTGTCTCTGAAATTGGACACCCAAATTCTTCACAAAAGTCTCTGATATTGGAGATTATCTCTCTCATGGGAGACAGTCTCCAATATTGGCTGCGCACCTCTACTGCCAAAGTAATGCAGATAATTGCCATAGTGCGGTCACAAGGAAGGTTACCTTTTTCGGTTTTTCCAACACAACCCTATCGGAGAGGGTGTGTGCAGTTGCAATGGCAATTATCCGTCTTTTTCAGGTTGGGCACTCGTAAAAAATAGTGCGGATTATTTTCGGAGTTTGTGAATGCAATTTTTATTGAATTATCCGCATTAAGTCTTAGGCGGATAATTGGAGGATGGGTTTGTGAAAGGGGTATTAGTTTGATTTTTAGAATATTTTTATTGAAATAATTTTGAAAAACATTTTGTTGGAGAAGATTTCTTATTTAAATGAAAAGTATGTTATTTCAAATATAAGTAGGAATTAAGTTAAAGCAGAATCCCCCCCCCCCCCGTGCTGAGGGCCCCGAGACAGGCAAATAAAATATTGTAAAAAAAAAGAAAGATAGAAAGCTACAAATGGATTCAAATAGGTGGATCATTAGCGTACCTACAGGGGGGTGGCAGAAGGGGCAGATTGCCCCCCTGACAAGTCACAACCCATGCAAGGGACATATCCCTGCCCCCCCCCCCCCCTGACGAGTCACAACTGATGACAAGCCACAAGTGGCCCGCTCCTTTGAACATGAAGACCTTTTTTTTTTTTTTGCTTGTCAAATTTTTTTCTAGTACAAAATCCTTTATTTGTGGTTGAAGACCTTTTTGGGAGGTGCTTGTCAAATTTTTTGGCAGACGAATTTGCCCCCCCCCCCTTTGGAAAATCCTAGGTACGCCACTGAGGTGGATGTGAAAATCAGAACGCGTTCGAAAAAAAAAAGAGGAAGCACAAAGGTACAATAAATGAGAGAGAAAGGGACAAGACAACAATTAATTTCAACAACATAACGAACCTCTAATCTCCGATGCAAATACGTTTTTCAGCAAAAATTCTTTGTACTAAGATAGTGGTGCAGTGCACCTGCAGCAGCTGGGTGCTGCGCTGCAAGCCAGCTAAGTGAAGAATCCCTGCGTGCTAGTAGAAAATTTTACGTTGTAAGAGCGCATTTGATTGACTAATTCGGCTGAGTGGGGGAGTGGACTAAAGGGAGTTAATTGAGCGCTAATAGAGTTTTCAGAATACGAATTTGGAGGCACATTAGCGCTCCATTAAATGGGTAACTTATGAGGAAACTTAAGTGGAAACTTACAAGACTTTTTAGAATACCCCCCCTGAAATGCACCAAAACGGGGAAAAATTAACTTAAAAGGAGGAAAAACAGTGACTTTGGCTGTTGCGCAACTTCACTTCTCTGTTTTATCTGAACTTAATACATAAACATAGGCCATTGAGTCCCTGTACTAATCGAGCTACATCTTGGGTCTCTGTATTTGGTGAGTGGATTCAACAGAGTTCAGCAAAACAACCAACATAATAACAGAGACCGAAGGATTCGGTCTAGTCCCAATCTTACTAAACCTGTTTCACGAAAGGCTTTCTAACTATCTACCTCAAGTGATGTTCGTGCAGGCTACACTACGCTCCACCTAACATTACCTTAACATCAAGACAGTGAACTCGTTCGGATACTCCGAGTGGCAAAGGTGGAAAAAAATGCATATTTATTGTAAAAATTATCCCCCAAAAAAGACATCAACATTAAATAAAAGCTTTATTTCTTACTCTACACCCTTATTTCACTAAGTGTCCATCCTCCAGTCATCAAAATTGGTGATTTTGGGCCAGTATCTAATTTCTCACACGTATTATTCACGGCCGATTTCAAAACATCGCATGCGAGGGTCTCAGCCTCAAACAGCTTAAATATTTATATTATATTGCTCAGAATGGAATACCAGAAATATTCCAAGAGTTTGGGAAAATATTCTACTGACAACTCCCTGAACAAGCCCACTGCAGCCCCTATGTAAAAAATGTTCCCAGGGACAGTGATGGATCTGTTTGTGAGTAGATCTAGATACAGTTGGAAAAAAAACTTGGTCCAAAAGGGTGCAAATGTTAGTCTCAATAGGAGAGCCCCAATCTCCAGTATACATGTTCTATTCTGAATGATTTTGTGTAGATTGTCTCAAACATTTGGCTGAATTTCGTTTTGTGTAATTTTCTCATGCTTGAAGACATTATTTTCAAATAAGTAGTTTGCTTTGCCCATTGTTGCCTTTTTTCTTACTGCTATCTATACAGAATCAGCATTCACAACCTGCATGGCATAGGTTTAACCTCTTGATATATTCATCTACTACATCCAAGAAAATGCCTCCCAAAGGTATGAGTGAATCATCAACATAATTTACATTGTATATCTACTCGTATGTGGGCATTGCTTTTTAAAAGACAGTGTGAACATCATTTATTCTTTGATAACTTGGCAATTGACTGTTTTGGGTTTTTTTAATCAAACTTTGATATGGATTGTACATGTAGTTAAGGACTTCAATGGCTTGATATTTTAATTTTGTCAGATATAACATTGTGATCAAATGCTAGAATTTACTCTCAAGTAAAAAAAGGAAAACATTTTGTCCTAAAACCAGTAGTAAGAGATCAGTGTGAATAGTACTCATTGACCTGTTCATGGTTGGCTAGTTCTGTTCTACATGTCCGTGAGCGCTGAAAGGCAGATTGCGCTAAAGTCAAGGTAATGATAATGATAATAACAATGGGCCTCAGAATAGTTTGTTTCTAGATAGATGGCACTATAAAAATGCCTATTATTATTACACAAGCCTCTCGCTACTGGTTGCAATCAATTTCAATGGCCAACCAAGATCACTGTCATAGACCTATACACTGTACTGTGCATATTTTTACCTGGAATCCTCAAAATGTTAATCTTGTTCAGTGACACTAACTCATTACTAAATTGATGATGTTGCAGTAATTAAGATCTTGAGAATTCATTATCCTCAAAATGTTAATCTTGAGTTCAGTGACACTAACTCATTACTATATTGATGATGTTGCAGTAATTAAGATCTTGAGAATTCATTATTTTCTTTGTGTGTTCAGGTCGCAAGAGAGCTTACAAACTTCCTGAGACTCTTCCAGAGGGTGAGGTCTTGAGAGATATACGAAAAAAAGAATGGAAACTTGGAAAACCCATTGGACAAGGAGGATTTGGAATGATTTACAGAGGTTAAATTGTGACTTGGTTTACACTCACTTTGTTGTTTACTTTGATTTTATTCTAAATAATAATAATTATTATCATCATTATTATCATCATTATTTTTTTTCATCATTTAATGATCAATCAAACAATGATTGATCAGAGTACATTGTAAAAATGATGAAGGCTCTATGCATTCTTTTGACTTGAGAGTTGGTCATGTGTGTACATTTGATCAGTATAATGTTGTTCATATAAATCGAAATCTAAAATAAATATATAAATTTAAAGTGCATCTAAAGTCTATAAAATGTTTATTTTTTTCTGATAGCTTCTGAGAATACTCCTGGTAAATCCAAAGGTGATGGAACCTTTGTAATTAAGATTGTAAGTAAATTTTCAATTTATTGTTATTTTTAGCACTTTCTTTAAATTAGAAAAAAAATCATTATTTTTCTTTAATATATTTTCTTACTTGGTTTAATATTTCTTTGGAAAAGAAATATCATATCACACTCTAAGATATAACATCACCTCTAACTAGTTGTCCATGAGTCACCTGAAACTTTCAAAAATTAAAGAATGAAATCTAATTTTGATTTCACATCTCAGTTCACCCAATCAGCATATTGGCATTCAATTTACAATTTGAAGATCGTTATCAATAAGATGTGATCATGTTAAAAGTCAAACATTTCTGTATGAAGTTGGAAAGAAGTAGTTACCTTCTAGGCAATATTTGTAACATATAGTATTTATTGTTTGTCAGGTTTAATTCTGATATTTAATGTCTTTCTGATTAATGTTGAAATATAGTAAAAGTTGTTATCAAGATATTCATAAAAGCCAAAGTTGGCCTTGAGATGGAGAGGGTTAGTGATGTTGAAAAGCACTAAAAGTATAGATAACATCACTATTATATTTCAACCTTGCTTTTTTAACTTCTCATTTAAGTGGCTGTGTTTCCTGGCCAGATTCTCTTTTTATTGTCCATCAGAATCAAATAAAGGCGTAGAGTAAGTGAGGTCAACGTGATTAACTATTAAAAAGTAAAGAGGACCTTTTGACAAAATGCAATCATATTTCTTACATTTTATTGATGCATGTAGGCTGTTAACTATTATTTGAATTTAAAGTTTAACACAGTCATGATATGATAATTGCCAATTGTATTGCCATTGTAAATAATTGGGCATTAGGTAATATGAAGTGGAGTGGAAGTTCATGTTTTTGAAGAAAATCTTAAATCTATCAAGATCTATTTGTTTTTATTAATCACCATTCTAATCTTTCCAAATAAATAGTTCTGTCCCTGTTTGCAGTTTTCATTTCATAATGTTGAATAAGACATTATATTACATTTACATTTCATATAGGAACCCCATGAGAATGGACCCCTTTACACAGAACTCCATTTCTATCAGAGAGCTGCTCAAGCAGAGGAAGGTAAGCATTCACACTGCTATGTCAGTCAATATGTATTTACTATAATTGTATAGCAAATTTAACAATATAGTGTATCAACTAATTATCATTCAGAATAGCTGAATAATGAATTTTATCTTGTGCTCATTATATCAAATCTATCTAGTTTGGCAATATCATATTCACAGGCCTCGAAATAATCGACGGCCATGGCCGTCGATGCCCCCATTACTGTTACGGCCACTAAAAATGTGCCCTTTTTTTATATGGCCGTGGTGCCCTTTTTTCTCATAAATGTGCCCTTTTTCTGATATATAATGTACCCCTTTTGAAAGTCTGCATGTTTTTTTCTGAGCGAGGAAAACTTTTCTCCGATCTCAAAAAGTATTCAATACCTTAGCTTTACCAGCGACGTCCAGTGCATGTATGCAGTCTAGTCCGAAGCCGCGCCGAACGATGAGCTAGCTATACACAGCTGGCCGGCCGCTAGCGCGCTTTACATATGCTATGTAAGCTGCAGCATAAGAATGGACGAGCGCGAGCTCCGTATGTGTACTACACAAATGTCGCGCGCGCTGTACTGTCCTGGCGAGCGCGCACGATGCGTAAGTACAGTACTTTGAATGGGAGTGTTTCATAAAGCTGTTCGTCAGTTACGAACAACTTACAAACGACCGGTGATACTTTCTTGGGTGCTAATCAGATTCACATTTGATTACATGTAGCTCAAGAAGGTATCACCAGTCGTGCGTAAAGTTCATTCTTTCTAAAGTAAATAATGTGGTTTGGTAATGAATCTGATATATAACATCGACTATGGAAAGCCCCCCCCCCCCCTCCCCCCACGCCGCGAAACTGTAACACCTACAAATAATTTATTACATGCCCCTTAAAAAGTGGCCTTGGTGCCCCTCTGTATGGCCTTGGTGCCCTCTGCTGCCTGGCCTCAGTGAAAAAGTGCCCCTCAAAAAAGTGGCCTTGCCCCCCCCCCCCCCATCCTATTTCGAGGCCTGTATTCAAGATGGATCTAACACTTAAAGATCACAGGAGTTGAGCCCTAAATAGTTCAAATATGGTGACAATCTTTTTCTTGTACCCATGTAACAATGCATCTCATTTTCACAAACAGTCACAAAGTGGCAGAAGCAACAGAAACTATCTCACCTAGGTGTGCCTAAGCTTTGTGGATTTGGAAGCCATGACTGTCAAGGAATCAAATACAGATTCCTAGTGATGCCTTTGTTTGGTGAAGATATATGGAAGAAATATCTGGCATGCAACAAGAAATTTACACCAGGAATAGTCTTTGCTTTAACAATTCAAGTCGTAAGTCATCTTTACACCACCATATATTATTCTTATCTAAATTTCTACTATTTTTTAAATTTCTACTATTTTTGTGTCTTTTTATACGCCTGTCCTATGGGACATATTATAGAGTACGCTCGGTGTCCATCTGTTAACTTTTCCTTGTAAACGCGATGTCTTCAGTTTAACTTAACTAAGGCTCATATAATTTGGTGTGCATGATACTAGCATGGATCCCAGGAAGCCTATTGATTTTGAGGTCAAAGGTCAAGGTCACAGTGACATGTTCTCATCTTGCCATTCTGAAATCTTTGTAAGCGTGATAACTTCAGTTTACCTTAACCTAGGCTCATATAATTAGATGTGTATGATACTAGCATGGATCCCAGGAAGCCTATTGATTTTGAGGTCAAAGATCAAAATCAGAGTGACATGTTTCCATCTTGCCCTTATGAAGTCATTGTAAATGCAATCACTTTAGTTTCACTTAAAACCAGGCTCATATTATTTGGTGTGTATGATACTATTATGGATCCCAGGAAGCCTATTGATTTTGAGGTCAAAGGTCAAGATCACAGTGACATGTTTTCATCTTACCCTTCTGAACTTGTAAACGCGATAACTTTGGTTTAACTTAATCCAGGCTCATATAATTTGGTGTGTATGATACTAGCATAAATCCCAGGAATTCTATTGATTTTTAGTTCCGAAGGTCAAAGGTGAAGTCGCCACCTCCCACTTTTCTTGCTTGACCAATAACTCCATTTTCCATGTTTCAGGTGGATGTATTATGAGCTCGCCTTAGTGACACTCTTATTGTTTATTAAGTAATGTTGCATTGGTGGCCCATTGCATCTGTGGCCCATTTAGTAAAGGACATAAGACTGCTATTACTTAGCAATTATGCTAATAACTCATGAAAAGAGGACTTAGCCATTCAAAGTTAGGATTCCATCATAGCTAGTAACATAGTCAAAACTCAAGTTTTTATGAAATGTGCTCTGGTTTGCATCAGCTAGGCTTTTGGAATGATGATTAAATATTAAGATAAAATAGATCTATCAACTTCAGTGATTTATGTAACTTATATTTATCATGAAACGGAATAGGACTATTGCAGATATATTTTTTGTTAACTTTTCTACAGCAAAATTATGTAGAATAGCCTCAGTAAACTCTTGAGAGATTCATATGATCTAATTTTTTCATAAGATTTTAGTATGGCAAAAAGAAGCTGCTGAAAACTGCTTATCTAAAAAAGAGCCAATGGAGTAAATAAGAGAGTCAAAAGGGGCCTAAGCTTTCGATCCGAGCAGAATCTTCTTCGGAGGCAAAATGACAAACATATAAGGTGGAACAACCATAATATAGACCACAGACATTCAACAGCAACACTGGAAACAAGGAGACAAAAGGGGCATTAGTGAGAAGAGATGAAGGTGTGAATTACGTTTGCTTATTTCCTAAAATCCTTTTTTTACTACTTCTAGCTGGATGCCTTAGAATACCTCCATGAAAAGGATTATGTTCATGCTGATATCAAGAGTGCCAATCTGCTACTAGGTTACTCACAAAAGGATAAGAATAAGGTAAAAAAAAAAATGAATAAATTGAGCATATATAGAAATAGGGAGTAAATTGATGAAACTTCTTAATTATGCAGGTATATTTGAATGCAGTGTAAAGTGTTTGCAAATACAGGCACTCCCTATTGGTGCTATCCTTATTTCTTTATATCTGTTGGGGTCTGGAAGATAATTGAAAAGTTTCCAATCATTGGAGATATTTGCACCATAAATGTTACGTCACCAATACAAGTATTAGACAGTTTACAAACTTGGAATTAAACTTTAAAAATACAGTGGTATAAGAATGTGGAACTTCACCATTCAGAGCATTGTTGAACGTAATTGATTCTAAAAATTGTAATTGTTTGGTTAACTGCCAACAAGTGAATCAAACAAACATTTATTTTGGTCGAGCCCACATCTTTCTTTCTGTTTTTACTGCTGCACTAATGAACCCATTAGAAAGCTGTGACATTTAACTGGTTTATTATCCAGTATTTATCACTTTGCATTTTGCAGGTGTTCCTTGCTGACTATGGTTTGGTGAACAGATACAGGCCTGATGGTAAACATAGAGAGTACAAAGAATTTCCCAAGAAAGGACACAATGGCACTCCAGAATTCACAAGCATTGATGCTCACCTAGGAGTCTGTGAGTTATACTCTTTGGCCTGTATTCTGAAGTCGGGTTTAACCTTAAATCAGGTTTAAAGTTGTGGTTTAAGTATGGGCAGCCAATTGTTACATAAATCACTAACAGTAGAGATATCATATTTCAGCTCATTTGGCTATCAAATCATTCATAATTGTCAAGGAAGTATAAATGATGATTGTATTCACCATCGATAAATCAGGAAAGAGAACAGTAAACATAAGAAACATACAACGTAATGCAAATTTTGACACTTTTTGCTTCCCATTAATTTTAGCACAGAGATAGACCATGGTCTAAGTTAAACCTGACTTCAGAATGCGGGCCTTTATCATTAGTTTTGATAGTGCTTCAGTTTGGTATTTCATTAAAATTGGATAACAAATAACAAAGTTATTGAATTTTAAAGTATAGCAATATTTTATAAAAACAGTTTATGGATGTCGTCATGAATATTCATTAGGTGGGCTGGTGGTGTGATCCCACTTGTTATCACATGAAATCATAATTGTTTCATTATTTCAAACATGTGTGAAAAATATGTCTCTCTTATAATGAAATAAGTTGCAGCAATGAACATCTAATGCACTAAATCAGTTGTTAGTCAAATCTTTTTAGTTCTTGGAGGAACAATTTTGAATAAACCCGATTTCATATAATAAAACACAAAAGAACAAGTTGGGATATGACATCATCAATTTGCTCATTGAATATTCATGAAGACATGCCTAGAACTGTGGACATCACTGGAAATGCAAAACTTTTTAAAATGTCATAACGATTTTGATCAAATTTTCAGTGTTTTGTTTGTCTGATATTTCTTTATCTGTTTAAATCATATTTACTTCAGCCTGGAGTACCCCTTCAATATGCCTGCCATAAACATGAGATAGTTTATCACTTTTTTTACTATTCACATATAATTGTAAATTTGATATACATAAGTTGTTAATATGGGTGGCATTAATTAAAAATAAAACCTAGAAATCGCAGAAAATTTATGAGACCAAATGATACATTGAGATATAATTACTATCTTGCCAGTTGAGGTTTTTCATAGAAATTTGTGGGGGCATGTCAGTCATGGTTTTAAAAATGTATCCAACCAGTAACCTTGGATATTTTAATTCATATTAACCTAAAATTATAGTACTTCAAATATTTGAAGAAAAAATATATCTTTTTCCGTGGTTGATAAGAGTCATTTTGGTATTCATTCTTTGGCCTAGATAGAATACACCTGTATTGTTTTGGATTTACCGACCACTTCAACTGTAATAGATACGGAGTGGATATTGTACATTGTATAGTGCATGATAGAGAAAAGACTGTGATCGTTCAGTTCCATTATGCTGTAGTAAATATATCATTGTTTAGCTAAAACACTTGCTTTCTGAGTAGAGAATCAACCAAAGTATTAGTGTTTCGTTTTCTCTAAGTTAGAAATCGACAATCATTATTGCATTTTTTCAATGATAATGTATATGAATCAGAATGTGGAATTTTCAGTGATTAATGTTATTCTTGTATTTCATGTAACCAGTCATGTATGTCTTAAACATATTATTTATAATTCTACAAGGACTATATCAGTAATATCTATTAGAAATAAGGGGACCAGGTGAAAAAATCAAGCCATGGGTTCTCATGATTTTGTAATTTTGTTTCTTTTGAATTGTCTGCCTGAGATAGCTCCATCACGTCGTGGTGACATACAGATCCTTGGCTATGTAATGCTTCAATGGCTATGTACAACGTTACCGTGGGAAAACAAACTCACAGATCTAGACTACGTTATGAAACAAAAAATCAAGTAAGCTCATCTTTGTTTAACCTCAGTTATCAACATTAAGTAATGACAACTGTCTTGTCCTAGCATCTAAGAATACTGAATATAAGTGAGGCATCTGTATAACTAGTAAATTAGGCAGTTTATTGTTTAAACTTTAAGATAATGATCTACTGTTTTAATAGCTCTATTAAGTTTATGTAAGATTATATAGTCCATTGAAACCCTTTTTTCCCTCGTTATTAGATGGAATTCATTTATGACACTTTTTTAATCATAAAAACCCAAGAAAACTAATAAGGAAACATTGCAAATTTTGATTTATGTCAATTCATTTATTTCCATATTAAACTTGAATTCATAATACTAACAAGATTTCAGTCAAATAATGAATTTTTTATTACACAAAGTATTATGGGGGGTCTCTCAGCTGGGAAATAATGAAATTATTACTAAATAGGTTCATTATTGCGGATTGAAATAATCGCTAGAGGGTATTCATTTGTCTCGCAATGTACTATGGTCAACAAGGAAATTTGTGATCACTCTCGCAAAAAGTGTTCACTGGCTTTCTAGGAAATTCGTGATCACTCTCGCAAAAAGTGTTCACTAGCTTACAAGTTCACGAGCTTTCGAGTGCCGCTGCAACTCTTTATCAAGTGACAAAGATTGTCCGATATCGTACTCTATTCATACTAATCTCCAAGACCGTACGCACAAACGCGAGAACAATAGGTGGGCACTGATCCGTTGTGTGATTGGTCAGGAGTTATGCAAATAAGCCGGGGGTATATGCAAATACGCCGTGGGTCGGCAATATGCAAATGAGACCAAAATTGCTTGCCTGTGTATTACCCATCTGCACCCCCCACCCCTCTCCACCCTCGGCTATGCATGGCTAAGACTAATTGCATATGACCTTGCATTCCCTCAATATAATTTTCTTACAGATATTCAAAGGATGTTCCAGGACTACTCAAGGCTTGTTTCACTTCTTCATATCCAAGTATGTATTATTCGTAGATAATGTTACTCTAATTTTTTAAGCCAAAAAATGATATGTTGCAATGAACCGCATGTATTTGAAAGCATTTGTGGAAATATATTTCTGGGGGCTTTTTTTCTTGGTCACTTTAAAGGTACACTACACCAACATATTGAATACTCATCTCCAGATGAAGGTGAGAAACAAAATACAAAGATGTGGACCCATAATGCATTATTCCCCTTGCACAAGCTTCACCTTATATATCAAGGATCTTAGCAGGAAAAGAGATTGTGATTCTATTATTTGAATGCTTTAAATGATTTTCATCATTTTAAAATTCAAGTTGTATTATTTATTAAAGTTTCTAAAATGCCTCGAAATGTATGAGCTATGCTTGTACAAGGGGAATGAGATGGATGAATAATAGGCATGGAAATATTATACAGGGACTCAGGGCGTATTCACCCTCAAAATGCTGGACAGAGCCCTGGAAAAATAAATAAAGGGCCCCTGAAATTCACATAGTGTCTGATATAAACAGTAATACAATTTAGCAAAAATGGGTTGGTGAGCTCAAAAGTAGCACTGGAATTAAAATAAAGAAAAGTACCTGCTTTGGCAATATTCAGTCTTTTAGACTTATGTAACCTAAAATAATGGATGTGCCTAGTGAGAAACAATTTTTTTTCCTGCCTAGGTGAACTCAAGACTTTCCTGACCTATGCCTTTCAGATGGGATATGATGAGAAACCTGATTACAATAAACTAAGAACACTATGTAGAACTGTCATCAAGCGTGAAGGAATTAAAGAAGGATCTGTCTTTGACTTTGGCTCTCAATCATCTGATGTTCCTACTGGATCACCGGTGATATCCAAGAAGAGAAAAGCCTCCTCTAAGGAAAGAGAACCTTCTCAGGGGCGTAAGATGTCAAAGGATGATGAACCAGGCCCATCAGGAGCTGCCTCTAGAGCCCCTCCTAAGAAAAGAAGTACATCAGCTAAAGAATCAGGTAAGGCTTTCCCAAAAGATGCAAGGAGCTTGAAATTACACCCTTTGCTCTTTTTATGCAACTGCCTACCAAAGCGGGTGGGTGTTTCATATAGCTGTTTGAAAGTTATTAGCGACTTTATGAGTGACTGATCCTTTATGAGTGACTGGTGATCCTTTCTTGTGGTGAACGATTTTCATTTGTGCTCAGGTAGTTCCTAAGAAGGATCACCAGTTGTTCATCAAGATGCTCTTAATGTGTGAACAGCTTTATGAAACACCCATCTGGTTGCCAGAGGCATGTTTTCTAGCTGTCCATCTTTCCCTGATGTTGTTCACATGATAGCTTAAGAACTGTTTGATGAAATTCAAAGTATACATATTGGAGTGACAATTTGATCAGTTTGGGGGTTCAAAGGTCAGAGGTTGCCTACAGAGGTTCTTATTTGAAAATGTTATTATAGTTATGTGTGTAATATATATTTGATCTGGAATTTGCAGTCATGAATTTTTACTGTGTGCAGTTCAGAATTTATCTAATTTTGGCAATGATATGTTAATGTTCCTTCATTAGACTTTTTTAGAGGGGGTAAAAACTTAATATTAATTCATTATTTTTTTTTACACAAAAATTGTAATTGATATCAATTATGTTGAAGAGTTTCAATTTTAATTTCCCGACTGAAGAAGTTTAAATGTACAACATCAATATAAAATTTTACCCAATGGCTTTATTGGGTAAATTTTTATTTATTCCTGGCCTGTGTTACTGTGGGCCAGGTAGAATGCAAAAGTCTACTTATCTCATTTGTGAGTGCCTGGCATTACAAATGACTAGAATATTTCTAAGGAATTGGGGTAATCTGGAATGATTGAATCCAATTAGTGAGGCTCTTTATAGAGATGTGTTGTTGATTTTTATTTCATAAAGAGTCATAATCATCATTATGAACTTATTAACAACTATTGTTGCTGTGATATTCGAGAATATGCCTCATTCTTTTTCTAAAATTTTCAACCTTTTATTGTTAACCTCACACCTTGTAAATTTCTGAAAATGTAGGCGTTGATCATCTAATAAGAAAGACACAAGATATATCCATTAAATCAAGGTCTGTATGAGACAGAAGTTTGTATTCATATGAAACTATTAACAGCATAAGTCAATATTAGTTGATGTAGGTAATGTTCTGGGGTTCTGTCTCACATCGTTATCTGTATATTACAATTGTCTAGTTTTCTTTTGCTTCTTTTTTATGCTCTACTTGCTTCTTGCTCAATAGTTTTCCAGCAAAATCTATGGATTTTCTTCCTCATTTGAATACTAGTAAAAGCTTGATTTTACTACAAGTTCAAACACTTTTTAATTCTTGTTCAGAATCAATTTCTATTTCCTTCCCCCCCCCCTTATCAAATTTATGTGGCATCACTTCTTATATTGCCATTATCAAGTCTCGTTTGTCTGCTGTCCTGTCAGAAATTTTTGTCAATTTCTGTTACAATTTTGCAAAGAGCAAGTTTATAAGCCATAGTCCAAACTCGCCAATTACTTATTTTTAACAATACATGTATTAACGCTTAAAAATATGCATAATCATCATTTTTGTCTCGCCCACCAGCGGTGAAGGCGAGACTTAGGGATCCAAACGTCGTCCGTCCGTTACAAATCTAATGACACATAACTCCACAACCGTAAGTCGCTTTTCAACCAAACTTGGATGGTAGATGGACTTGGGGGACCTGCATCTTATGCTGCAGTTGGAGGTCACATGGTAAGGTCAAAGGTCATTTTCAGGTCAACGTTAAAGTTTACATGCAAGACTCTCTTATGACACCTAACTACGCAACCGTAGGTCGCTTTTCAACCAAACTTGGATGGTAGATGGACTTTGGGGACCTGCATGATATGCTGCAGTCGAAGGTCACATCATAAGGTCAAAGGTCATTTTCAGGTCAACGTTGAAGTTTACATGCAAGACTCTCTTATGACACCTAACTCTGCAACCGTAAGTCGCTTTTCAACCAAACTTGGATGGTAGATGGACTTGGGGGACCTGCATGTTAGGCTGCAGTCGAAGGTCACATGGTAAGGTCAAAGGTCATTTTCAGGTCAACCTTACCTAACTCCGCAACCGTAAGGTGCTTTTCAACCAAACTTTGATGGTAGATTGACTTGGGGGACCTGCATGTTATGCTGCAGTCGGAGGTCACATGATAAGGTCAAAGGTCATTTTCAGGTCAACCTTACCTAACTCCGAACCATAAGGTGCTTTTCAACCAAACTTGGATGGTAGATGGACTTGGGGGACCTGCATGTTAGGCTGCAGGTCGAAGGTCACATGGTAAGGTCAAAGGTCATTTTCAGGTCAATGTTAAAGTTTACATGCAAGACTCTCTTATGACACCTAACTCTGCAACCGTAAGTCACTTTTCAACCAAACTTGGATGGTGGATGGACTTGGGGGACCTGCATGTTATGCTGCAGTGGGAGGTCACACAATAAGGTCAAAGGTCATTTTCAGGTCAACCTTACCTAACTCCGCAACCGTAAGGTGCTTTTCAACCAAACTTTGATGGTAGATGGACTTGGGGGACCTGCATGTTATGCTGCAGTCGGAGGTCACATGATAAGGTCAAAGGTCATTTTCAGGTCAACCTTACCTAACTCTGCAACCGTAAGGTGCTTTTCAACCAAACTTGGATGGTAGATTGACTTGGGGGACCTGCATGTTATACTGCAGTCGGAGGTCATATGATAAGGTCAAAGGTCATTTTCAGGTCAACATTAAAATTTACTTGCAAGGCTCTTAAGGCAAGTGTTATTCCATCCCAGTCATATTACAATGAAGTTTCGATACAATTCTGTTGCATGCCCTCGCGAATCATGATATTTCTGGTTATTTTCATACGTGGGCGAGACACAAAATCGCTTTTGCCTTGTTCATTTCCCAAAGCATGCAATGATTAACAGCAACATATTGATAATTGTTACAAGTAGCTCAAAATTTCATTACAGGCTATTGAGTGAACAAGTTTAAATCCTATGAACAACAAAATTGCACATTTTTCCACCATTTTTTTTATCCAAACATTAATGTTTTTATGATACCTAGGGCGTAGATAAGGCTTGCAATAGTCGTATAGGCCGGTGCAAACTCTTGGGCATTTTAAATCCCGAGCGCGAGCAACTGACCAGCCGATGAAAACAATGCACTAGTTAGCGACCCATACAGCAGATGGGTCATAAGGGTAATGAAGTATAATTGATATCCTGCCAGAGTTTCAGGTCACATTACCAAGGTCAAAGGTCATTTTGGGTCAATGAACTTAAGCCATGTTGGGGGAATTTGTTGAATTACCATCTTAACTTTGAAATTTTATGGAGCTAGCTCATAACATGTGGACATAAGAGTAATCAAGTATCACTGCACATCCTATGCGAGCTTTAGAACACATGACCCAGGTCACCTAAGGTCAATGAACTTTGGTCATGTTGGGGGTATTTGTTGAATTACCATTGTAACTTTGATATTGTATGGATCTATTTCATAAAACTTGGACATATGAGTAATCAAATATCACTGAGCACCCTGTGCCTGTTATAAGTCACATGACCAAGGTCAAAGGTGAATGAACTTTGTTCCCGCTGGGGGTAATCAAGGGCTCGACACTAGCGGCGGTCCGACAGTCCCAGACCGGTAAAAATCGCCGTCGGGCCAGTAGATTTTCAAAAATTGGAAGATTTACTGGTCCGACATGACCAGTAAAAAATATCATTGTCGGGCCAGTAATTTTTCAAAAAAAACAGCAAGATTTTAAGGGTCCGACATGACCAGTAATAAAAACCATTGTTGGGCCAATTAACTTTTCCAGAAATGGTCAAATTCACTGCATGAACATTTCCCCCGATAAATTCTGCCATTCACACACAGAATACACACAGAATGAATCGCACGTAAGTGTTACTAGAGTAGATCAGTGTACATGTAGCCAGCCACGGCCATACGTACACAACCCACATGGTAAATTCTCTACTGGCTGCGCGAACGAAGCTTGGCTAAACTCTGGCAGAAATCTCTCACAGAACTGTCAAAATTCACGGTTCATACTCATGAAAGGCTCTTATAATGTCCATATTTCCTAAAAATTGGAGTAACTCTGTCATCTGTAAGCAGTAAAAGGGTAAATTTTCACTTCTGTTTGGTTCAAACAGATCGGGTTTCGGGTGGTATCGTCTGAATACATATTAGCCCCACATATGCATTTATGTGTGTGTTGATACACTTGGTTTCTGACTTTCTTTCGTAGCTATTTTAATTGAGCCAAAAAAGAAACAAATTATTTATAATAATAGTTTTAGCTTTCTTCCTCTGTTTTCTTCCTGTTTTCTTTCCTTCTTTCTTTTCAATCTTTCTTTAAAATTTTTTTTTCTCTATATCTTTCCTTCCTTCTTTCCTCCCTTCTTTCCTCCCTTTCCTCCCTTCCTTCTTTCCTCCCTTCCTTCTTTCCTTCCTTCCTTCTTTCTTTCCTTCCTTCTTTCCTTCCTTCCTTCCTCCCTTCTTTCCTTCCTTCCTCCCTTCCTTCTTCCCTTCCTTCTTTCCTTCCTTTCTTCTTTCCTTCCTTCTTTCCTCCCTTCCTTCTTCCCTCCCTCCTTCCTTCCTTCCATCTTTTCTTTCTTTCTTTCTTACTTTCCTTCCTTCCTTCTTTCCTTCCATCCTTTCTGACTTTCCTTCCTTCTTTCCTTACTTCTTTCCTTCCTTCTTTCCTTCCTTCTTTCCTTCCTTCCTTCTTTCCTCCCTTCTTTCCTCCCTTCTTTCCTCCCTTCCTTCCTTCCATCCTTTCTTTCTTTCTTACTTTCCTTCCTTCTTTCCTTACTTCTTTCCTTCCTTCTTTCCTTCCTTCCTTCCATCCTTTCTTTCTTTCCTTCCTTCTCTACTTCCTTCCTTCTTTCCTTACTTCTTTCCTTTCCTTCCTTCTTTCCTTCCATCCTTTCTTTCTTTCTGACTTTCCTTCTTTCCTTCCTTCCTTCTTTCCTTCCTTCTTTCCTTCCTTCTTTCCTTCCTTCTTTCCTTCCTTCTTTCCTTCCTTCCTTCTTTCCTCCCTTCTTTCCTTCCTCCCTTCCTCCCTCCTTCCTTCCTTCCTTCCTTCCTTCCTTCCTTCCATCCTTTCTTTCTTTCTTTCTTACTTTCCTTCCTTCTTTCCTTCCTTCTTTCCTTCCTTCTTTCCTTCCTTCCATCCTTTCTTTCTTTCCTTCCTTCTTTACTTCCTTCCTTCTTTCCTTACTTCTTTCCTTCCTTCTTTCCTTTCCTTCCTTCTTTCCTTTCCTTCTTTCCTTCCATCCTTTCTTTCTTTCTGACTTTCCTTCCTTCTTTCCTTCCTTCCTTCTTTCCTTCCTTCTTTCCTTCCTTCTTTCCTTCCTTCTTTCCTTCTTTCTTTCCTTCCTTCTTTCTTTCTTTCTTTCTTCATTTCTGTCTTGCTTTCTTTTTGTCCTTCATTCCTTCGTTTTACGGTGGGGGGGGGTCACGAAAGAATAGAAAAATAAACTTGCGCCTTTTTTTTAATGTTTTCTTTATTTTTGGGGACCAGTAGATTTTAGGTTCGGACCAGTAAAAATTTGAAAAACTGGGTATCTACTGGTCCGACATGAATAGGTTGGACCAGTAGAAAAAATGGGTTAGTGTGGAGCCGTGGGTAATCATTGAGTTGCCATCATAAAATAACTTTGAAAGTTTATAGATATAATTCATGAAATGTGGACATAGGGGTAATCAAAAATATTACTTATCATCTTGCACAAGTCTTAGATCACATGACCAAGGTCAAATGAACGTATATATCATAGATTTTTTTTTTTTTTATTTATTTGATAGTTGTTTTCAAAGGTAGCACTGCTACTATATCAAATTGCGTAATGCAGGCAAGACTGTCAGAGGCGCTCCACTTGTTTGACTTTATATCTATCTTGTTTCAATAGAAGACTAAACAAATCCTCAATGCCAAAGAGATGGAAACCAGATACTTTACATTCTGTACCAAAATACAAGAAAAATAGTGAAAAATGAAATATGCCTTATTACCATTTTGCTATTGCCACGTCATACCACTTTATATATTTCTGAAGTTTACAAGAGTCAAATTACTTGAAATACACAACAGCTTTTCAAGTAAATTTGTAGTACTCATTCAAAAATAAATATTGCAACCTGCTCAGGTGATGTTAACTATCGCTTGCATACTACCCCACTTTTTTATGAGCATAGAATTCTAAAATTACAAGATATCTATGATTTTCAACTTGGTACTCTAATGTATGCATACAATGCAGGCATCATGCCACCAGCTCTGGTCACAATGTTCATGAAAAATAGTGACATACATAACTATTATACACGAAATGCTTCTGCATTCCACTTACCCAAGTTACATACAAGTTTTGCTTTTAGGACAGTTGTAAATACAGGACCCAGGTTCTGGAACTCTCACAATTCAAATATAAAAAATTCGGTAAGCATTTATACTTTTCAGCGTGTACTTAAAGGTTATCTTCTTAATTGTTATTTGTGAGTTGCTCTAGGTTAAGATATGCTTTTATATACTATGTTATTTTTAATTTTGGAGCCTATAAAAACTGTATATAAGATTGGAGAATGTTATGATATATCAACATTTATTTATCTTGTATCTTGTCTAACTGGATTCTTCTGCAGAGGGTCAGCCCATGTTTTTAGCTCATCCGGCCCGAAGGGCAAGATGATCTTATGCCGTGGCGTCCATCGCCTGTCGTCCGTCCACAATTTCAAAATGCTACTACTTCGCCATTTCAAGTCCGATTTCAATTCTGTTTGCTTTATATGATAGCACTAGATGGGGCATTCAAAACTTCTACACAGAATTTTGAAATTTATTAAATATGCTAATTTATGCGCATTTTTAAAAATTCACAAAAAATGCTACTTCTTTATTTGCTTCCATCTGGTAGAGCTTCATGAGGATCACCAACTACTACACAGAATTTTGAAATTTTGACCAGAACAATTTTTATGCTAATTTATGCATATTAAAAATTCACATGAAATGCTTCTTCTTTATTTCTTGATCGATTTTGAATTTTTAGCTTCCATCTGGTAGAGCTTCATGAGGTTCACCAATCTTCTACACAGAATTTTGAAATTTTGACCAGAACAATTTTATGCTAATTTATGCAAAATTAATTTATGCATATTTTTAAAAATTCACATAAAATGCTTCTTCTTCTTCTTTATTTATTGACCGATTTTGATTTTTTTTCTTCCATCTTGTAGAGCTTCATGAGGTTCACCAATCTTGTACACAGAATTTTGAAATTTTGACTAGAACAATTTTTATGCTAATTTATTCGAAATTGATTTGTTCATAAAATTTCACATAAGATGCTTTTTCTTCTTTAATTGTTGACCGATTTTTACTTTTTTTCTTCTTCCATCTTGTCGAACTTTATGAGGTTCACCAAACTTCTACACAGATTTTTGAAATTTTCAGTAGAAAATTACTTATGCTAATTTATGCAAAATTTATTCAGAAATCACAGAAAATGCCTCTTCTTCTTTATTTGTTGACAGATTTTGATATTTTTCTTCCATCTGGTAGAGCTGCATGAGGTTCACCAAACTTGTACACAAAATTTTGAAATTTTGTCTGGAAAATTATTTATTCTAATTTATGAAAAATTTATTCATAAATCACAAAAAATATTCTTCATTTGTTGATCAGTTTTGTTTGCTTTATATGGTAGCTGGATGTGGTGATACAAAATTTAAACATTCATATTGTCTCACCTGCGAAGCAGAGTGAGACTATAGGCGCCGCTTTTCCGACGGCGGCGGCGGCAGCGTCAACATCAAATCTTAACCTGAGGTTAAGTTTTTGAAATGACATCATAACTTAGAAAGTATATGGGCCTAGTTCATGAAACTTGGCCATAAGGTTAATCAAGTATTACTGAAGATCCTATTAGAGTTTCATGTCACATGACCAAGGTCAAAGGTTATTTAGGGTCAATGAACTTAGACCATGTTGGGGGAATCAACATCAAAATCTTAACCTGAGGTTAAGTTTTTTAAATGTCATCATAACTTAGAAAATATATGGACCTAGTTCATTAAACTTGGACATAAGGTTAATCAAGTATCACTTAACATCCTGCATGAGTTTCACGTCACATGACCAAGGTCAAAGGTCATTTAGGGTTAATGAACTTTGGCTGATTTGGGGGTATCTGTTGAATTACAATCAAAACTTTAAAAGTTTTTGGATCTGATTCATGAAACTTGGACATAATAGTAATCAAGTATCACTGAACATCCTGTGCTAGTTTCAAGTCACATGATCAAGGTCAAAGGTCATTTAGGGTCAATGAACTTTGGCCAGTTTGGGGGTATTTGTTGAATTACCATCATAACTTTAAAAGTATGTTGGTCTAGTTCATAAAACTAACGTGAGTAACTGTGTAACGTGACTAACCATCATTTAATGTGAGTAACCAGTAAAAATTATGAAGTTAGGTAATATTTTCTGTGGGATGTCAAGTTTTAAGTCTCATGGTGAGTTGTGAAGTTATTTTTGATTAATTAAAAGCAAAATAAGGGTACACCTCTTTGATGTGACTCTTTTTTTTCATCAAAATATCAGTGGTCATACGACCACACACAAAATTGAATACGAGTAGAAGTATTCACAATGCAAGAATGAATTAGTAAGACTCAATGTTTCGATTACAAACTTTAAAGAGTGTTCGAACAATACATTGAAGGCCCTTACCTGTAACCCTATCTAGGCCAGGGTAATTTGGGTGTTCATATGGCCGGGGGGGAGGGGGGCCAGGCCCCCCTTGAGATCTCGGCCATTGGCTGCGCGATCGCTTGGTATTAAGCAATTATGCTAATTTATGCATAATTAGTAAGCGAAATCATAATTTTCCCTCTTACTCCCTAAATAAAGCTCCAATTGTTCCAAATTTTGGTATAAAAACTTTTTGGCGTTCCTAGCAAGTGTACTTGAAAAAAAAATTGCGATATCAGATCGATTTCTTATATATTTTATTGTTTTTTACATTTCTTATGTATTTCCTTGTTTTTTGGACCTTTTGTTTTTTTATTGTTTTTTCCATTAAATTTGTTGGGGACACTTCTGAGATCATAAACAGCATAAAATAAATGCATTTAGACCAGCAAAACTAAAAATAATCATACATTTATGATTTTTGGTCGAAAACAGAATTTGCATTGACTTTGTAGAACCTGCTCTTTTTCTAATCCTGATATGATGGTGTGATTGGTTGATCAGTTTCTAGCTTTTTTTTTCGTTTACCAGTGGTTGATGTACATGTACGGGATCTCATTTTTACTTTGACAGTCATTCTGCAAAGATCAATATTACTGACACTCTTCATGTCAAAGAAACTAGATCCACCGTCTATTGCTAATAATAGTATTCACAGACACATTTTAATCAGCTGTATAGTACAGTCAAAATGCAGGTTAAAATGACACAGGGAGTATCAAGAAATGGGAGCTCAATGTGTCTTTGTACTGTACAGCCTATCTGAACTGTACATTTTAATTGTGTTTGCCTTACTTATCCTTATAGCTGGTTCTTTAATGGATGTTGAGGGTTTTACATTTTTTTCTTTACACAGCCCAAGCCAGATCTTTTATAGTTTAGTGAATACATTACCAATATACTGACTGATAAGTATATTAAGAGAGGAGGAAACTTATTCAGAAATTTTAACTTTAAACTTAAAAAACAGGTGTCTGAAATCCTATTCATATTATTACAGAAACAGAAACCTGAATTTTACAAACATTGAATTTTCAGTGACATTTATGTTGTTAACCATACATGGACAAAATGTAATGTGAGTAACCACTTTATCTGCACCCCTAGTAAAAACCATGTGTTCTTTATTTTTTAATTATATACAAAGTTTGTCTCCCTAATATATTTCTTTGAAATGGATATAATCAACTTTCATAAAAGCCTTGTATGAGGAGACTTTTCACTTATGTTGACATTTCATTTTATGCATGTCCATATCATGTAAAGTGAGTAACCGACACATTTCAAAGATTTGCCAGGAGCATAATAAAATTTCCCAAGTTTTGTTCTTATACCAAGGATAGTCAGACTGTGTACTTTGTTGTGATAAGGAGATGTTTAGTTCCTATCAATAATGAGTTTCAGCTCCAAGTATGAGTCAAGGTGTCTCATGACGAAAATCTTGCTTTTAAGAGCAGTATACCCCAGTTTCCCTTATCAAATCTCTTCTCCCAGTACTACAAACCCTATTGCCCTCAAGCATGAAATTTAAGTATAGAAACACCTGTTTCTTGACCTCGGTCCGAAGATAATACACCCCAGCATCAACGGTCACAGCAGGGGGCCACACACGATGGATTGAAAGTTCTGGTGAGTGCATGGAGTTCCATGTATACACGCGTTGATAGAAACTTTTTCTTCCTTTCTTTCTTTCTCTCTCTCTCTCTTCCTTCCTTCCTTCCTTTCTTTCTTTCGTTAAGACTGTATCATTGCGTGAGTGAACGGCATGCATCCCATATTTTCTTGCTGGACGGACAGAAACTATATGGGATGCATCGCGGTCCTTGCATGCTAAGCATACCGTAATTTTTATTCCGCTTACTTTCCTTATTTCGAGGTCGATTTTCTTCGTTCGAAATTGAAAATGGACTAGTATTGGATGTCTGAATGTAATATGCCTTTGAAAACGTGATTAATATCGAATACAATAATTTCATTCCGAAGATCCTTCTACAGGCAGACAAGTCTTACGTAATAGCACAGCTGTTGTTTATCATTTCGTCCTTGGCTCAACGCTCGTTTGGCTGGCCCGTGGTGGTGAAATTGAGACAAGGGGATTACCTGGCCAAGATGGGTTTATTGGGGTTGGAAATGTTGTTTGAGAGTTTCCAAACGAAAAACGGGGTATCCGACCGCAGTTTGCAGTCCGAAGTGCGGTCCAGAATCAAACGGGAAATTTTCGTAATGTCCAAATGTAACGTGAGTAACCGTGGAATAGCCCTTCTTTATCTTCGAGGTGGGATCACCAAATTCATACCAGAGGTCCATCTCCTGAAGGCACAGGTCAAGTTCGAATATGAGTCGAATTTGAATAAGGTCAATGAACTTTCCATGACTGGCACAATTGTGTTGTACACCCAATAACTTTCTATAGCTTCGAGGTGGGATCACCAAATTCATACCAGAGGTCCATCTCCTGAAGGCACTGGTCAAGTTCGAATATGAGTTGAATTTGAATAAGGTCAAAGGTCAATGAACTTTCCATGACTGGCACTGTCCTATGTTGTACACATAATAACTTTCTATATCTTTGAGGTGGGATCACCAAATTCATACCAGAGGTCCATCTCCTGAAGGCACGGGTCAAGTTTGAATACGAGTCGAATTTGAATAGGTCAAAGGTCAATGAACTTTCCATGACTGGCACTGTGCTGTGTTGTACACCCAATAACTTTCTATAGCTTCGAGGTGAGATTGCCAAATTCATAACAGAGGTCCATCTCTTGAAGGTGCAGGTCAGTTCAAATGTGAGCCTAATTTCAATAAGGTCAAAGGTCAATAAACTTTCCATGACTGGCACTGTGCTGTGCTGTACGCACAACAACTTTCTGTATCTTCAAGGTAGGATTGCCAAATTCATACAAGAGGTCCATCTTTTGAAGGTGCAGGTCAAATTCGAATGTGAGTTGAATTTGATTAAGGTCAAAGGTCAATGAACTTTCCATGACTGGCACTGTGCTGTGTTGTACATATGATAACTTTTTATATCTTCGAGGTAGGATTGCCAAATTCATACAAGAGGTCCATCTCTTGAAGGTGCAGGTCAAGTTCGAATGTGAGTTGAATTTGATTAAGGTCAAAGGTCAATGGATTTTCCATGACTGGCACTGTGCTGTGTTGTACACACAATAACTTTCTATAGCTTCGAGGTCTGATCGCCAAACTCGTAACAGAGGTCCATCTCTTGAAGGTGCAGGTCATGTTCGAATGTGATTTGAATTTGATTAAGGTCAAAGATCAATGAACTTTCACACTACTTTGCTCATCTTATGACATGAACTTTATAATTTTATACTTTTTAACACTAACATTTTACTTCAGAACTCAGTACTCTCTATACCTGAACCAGATTTTGTATTTTACTTGTTTATTCTTTAAAAACTGTTATTTATTTAATGAGCTATAGTTCTTGGCACCATTTGTAATATTCACACAAATTTGCCAATGGTACAATAGAAAAGCTGTCAAAGTTTCTTAAATGTTACCCTTCAGATTTGCTGTATGTGCATGTTCTGGTAATACTGTAGACTGTACAAAACAAATTGAGAAAAGTTATGTCCCTACCATCATTCAACATAATGCTAAAGATTGGCATCTTGATAATTAATTTAATTTTACAATTTTACTCACATTATTATCAATTACATTCTTTTTCACTAACATTCATTTCCTTACTTGCATGGAAAGAATTATAGCTTCATAGTATTAACAGCATTCTTAGTGTTATCTGATTTTCTAGGGATAAAGTAGGCCTATACCATAATGCATATGTAAACTGTCAGAACCACAATTCACCCCCTAAACTGCTGACAGCCTCAGAAGTCATATAGCATAGTTTTGACATGCAGTCTCTTCATGACTGCAATATGCAGGCGAGACAACGCTTGGCGTTTGCCTTGTTGGAGCAGTTTACTGCGAATTTCAAAAACTTATTGTGAATCAATGAAGTATTTTGCTAGAAATTGAAACAAAATCTTAAATTCAAGTATCAAATCTCCTAAGACTTAAACAAAAATAACAGAGGCAATATTTAGTTAAGTATACTGATGATTTGCATCATAATACCTTTAAAGTAACCATTAAAACTTTCTTTGAAATCTTTGGTATTTGTGTAAGATTTCACTCAGTTGCTTATAACTTTACCTTTTTAATTATATTTGAAAACAGTTAATTTGGTATTAAGCAGGATTATTATAAAAAAAATAATGAGATGAGAGAGGAGGGGTTCTCAGAAGGTTAGCTGAGATCTCTCATCCCTGTCTTACAAAGAGCTATGATTTAAGAGATTAATTACAACTCGTCAAGGTTAGTGACTTGATCTAAAATGCACATCTCTTGATTTGCTATTCCCTCATTCATGCATCATTGTTGTACAAATCAGTATACTCCTAATTGTTTTCTAGATGAGCACTCGTTGAACGAAGGGTCCCCATATTGAGACAGACTTGTATGATGTTGATCATTTAACTTGTGTTTCTTCTTGTGCATGTATTTTTCAGAAAAGTCTCCAGCTCAGTCACCGCTCAAAAAGTCGCACCGTGTTACTTCACCCGCAGCACGAAAAAAAACTCCAGCAGCTAAGAAAGCAGACCAAAGTAAGTATGGAGAACATAGATTAATGGTATATGGGAAACTTTTTAAGTTGAAGTTTCTTGTGATTTCAACAGTGTTCAAAAGTCAATGCATTGCTGCTGGTACTCCTAGTTTCACTACTGCCACTTCACTACTTTTTGGTCTGCTTTTTTTTTTTTTTTTAAACGTTTTTATTAAGTATAACCATCTCATACACATATCACAAACAAGTTTAATAGCAATATAAAATAACGATGTACAGTATGGATAAGTTACATTTTGATAAAAAAATACATACAAAACCAACAAAAGGAAAAGAATAGAAACATAGAAAAACAATACAGGTCTGTTCGTCTACATTACCCAAAATCTAATAGATTCCATTTTTTAACAAATCTATACATAGAAGTGTCCCTATAAGCAATACATTTTTCTGTTTGGTACACTTGTTTTAATTTACTGATAAACAAGTCAAAACAAGGAAGGATATTGATATATCTACACAGATATAAAGTTTTCTTTGCTACAATAAGGCAATGATTTAATAACACATCTTGCTTGTTTTTAATTCCGAATAAAATCTCTTCATCCTTTACTTGGATAGTTTCCTTTTTAAATTTAGTATGCCACCATCTTAGAAATTCATTCAAAAAATCTCGAGCATGCGAACATTCTACCAGTAGGTGTTCAATTGTTTCCTGTTCTTGTTTACAAAAAGAACACATCTCATTTCTACAACTTTCATTTTATTTAACTTTGCATTTACAAGTAGGCATCTTGTATTTATTTTATATTGAAATATTCTTGTTCTTGTATCTGGAATAACTTTAAAAGGCAATTCATAAATAAAACTAAAATCTTCTTTACTTATATCATACCTTGATCTCCAATATATTTCAGGAGTAGGGGTTTGGTATTTATTTTCCTTTAATATCATATTTATGATCTTGGTTGACAATTTTGATATAAACATTTTTTTATTACCAAAAACTATAAAAATATCTAATTTTTTTAACAAATGTCTCCTCTCCAAACAACGAGCTTTAACTATCTGTGGAATAGAAGAAACGATTGAACGCCAAAGAAGATAGTTTTTAAAGCCAATTTGTTGCCATTTTAAAAAAGGGATTTATTGACCATTTTCATCAAATAAATCTTGTATAAACCAAATACCAATATTGAACAATTCCTTCACAAAACAACTCACACCAGCTATTTTTATTTGTCTATTATTCCAAATAATACTTTCATGAGAAAATGCATCATGGTTACTCAGATCTCTTAACTCAAAATAGGCATATAAGACCTCTTTATAAAAAGAGGGTACAAATCTTAGCTTTGAACAATCTTTTTTATCAAAATTACAATAGAGTAAAAAGTGCCCACCATATTTTCTTATAAAATGATTAAAATACATTTTCCATGAAGAAGATCCTTCATCAAAAAATCTTACTATCCATTTTATTTTGAGTGCCTTAAACATTGAACGAATATCGATCATATTCAGTCCCCCTTTAGAATAAGGGGCAATCAATGTTGACTTTTTTATATAGTTCTTTTTTCCATTCCATAAAAAAAGTATGTATAACTTTCTCAAGTTCTTCCACCACATATTCAGGGACAGATAAAACTGAGGCACAAAATATGAACTTTGATAATGCAAAAGTTTTTAAAATTTGTATCTTTCCTATCAGAGTAAGATTACATTTTCGCCAAATATTTAGCAATACCTTTACATCTTTAATACATCTGTCAAAATTAAGCTTTAAAGCTAAGTCAGTATCAGAAGAAAAAAAAATGCCAAGACCCTTAATTGGGTTTTCTGGCCACTCAATATCAAAATATTTATCTTGAGATTCTCTTTGCACTTATCTCTGTTTATTTTCAAACCAGAAAAAGAGGAAAATTTATCTATAACTGAAAATGCTTTCTCTGCAGACTTTTTGTTAGCTAAAATCAATGTCGTGTCATCGGCATATTGGGCCAGTTTAATCATATTTTCATTTATAAGAATACCTATAATATCATCCCTTTGCCTAATCTCACATGCAAAAGATTCAATACAAAGTATGAATAAATACGGGGACAAGGGGTCACCCTGTCTAACCCCTCTATTTAAATCGAAATATCCTGATGAATGTCCATTACTACATATGCAGCTACTGATATTTGTATAAAAAGACTGAATGTACTTTATAAATTTCTGACTAAATCCAAATTTGCTAAGGGTAGAAAAAATAAAATTCCATTCTAAGGAGTCAAAGGCTTTTTGATAGTCTAAAAATGAAAGCAAACCTGCGATATTATTTTCTTTTGTGTAGAACATAGTATCTATGATAGTTCGAATCGATTCACCTATGTATCGATCTTTCATAAAACCTGTCTGGCATGGATGTATCAATCTAGGTAAAACTTTGCAGAGTCTAGTAGCAAAGACTTTGGATAAAATTTTAATATCTGCATTAAGTAGTGAGATCGGTCTCCAGTTTTCTACATAGCGTTCATCTTTTCCCTCCTTTTTAATCAATGTAATAATTGCTTGTTTTTGTGACGTTGTAAATTCCCCCCTATCCAAACTTAGGCTAACCGCCTCTATATAGATATGTTCTAAAATATTCCAAAAAACTCTATAAAATTTGGCTGGAAGGCTGTCATTTCCAGGGCTTTTGTTAATCGACATACTATATAATGCTTCTTTAATTTCTTTCTTATTTAAAGGTTTGTCTATAATAATTCTCTCACTTTCATTTAAAGAAGGCATTTGTAAATTTTGTAAAAAAATCTCCGCCTCCTGGTTTGCGTCGTTTTTTGTTCTTGATTTAAACAATGTTTCATAAAACTCCTTTTGTATCTTAAAGATATATTTTTGATTTGTAATCAATTCCTGCATATCATCTTATAAGAGAATAGCATAATTTTCTTGTTTGGTTTCTTTTTTCCAATCCTAAAAAGTAATCATTGCTTTTTTCTCCCTTTTCATACCATCTACATCTAGCCCTTACCATAACACCTTCCATTTTTTTGTTTTCAATTTTAACAATTTCTTCTTTTAATTTATCTATCTCTTGAATTTTGTTTGTATTGTTCACGGTTGTTAGATCCTTTTCAAGGATTTCTAATTTCTTTCGCAGATCATTTTCAGCATTATAAGATTCTTTATTCTTATTTTTGAGTATTTGATTGTAAATGATTTAATTTGATACTTTATCCAGTCCCATTTTATTTGAGGGTCCATATGCATAAAGTCTATTTTCCATTCTTTAATACTTTCTGATAGTGCTTTAACATAATTGTCATCCTGCAATAGGGATGTATTTAGCTTCCAGTATCCCTTTCCTCTGGATATTTCACTCAACTTTATTGACATACATACTGCAGAATGATCTGTTCGTAGGGCAGAAGTTATATCAACTTTCTTAATTTTTTGCCTAAGATCACAATCTATTAAAAAATAATCTAGCCTACACTGGACAAAAGGCCTTTTTGTCTCCAAGTAAAGCAGGATTTATTTACATTCATACTTCGCCAGATATCTATCAAATTGAAATTAATCATAATATCTTTGATCCGTTCAACAACATTTTTTTTACTAGATTTTGTTCCACCCATTTTATCTATGTTGGGGTTTAAGACACAATTAAAATCTCCTCCAATTACTATGTGTTCTTCACCATTCCATTCCTTTCTGATAACATTCAACAGATCTTTATAGAACTGTATTTGCATATTTTCTATATTTGGTGCATATATATTAACTATAAGAAAATGTACGTTTCCACAATCTGCATGGATACATAAAATTCTTCCAAAATAGTCTTTGTATATTTGTCTAATGTTTATATCTAATCCATTTCTAAAAATGCTATGAGTCGTTCCATGACAAAATAGCATATTGCCACCCCATTCACTTGCCCAGTAGCTTTCATCCTTTTGGCAGCTATGGGTCTCCTGCAACATTACAATATCTACGTTTTGATTTCGCACCCAATGAAAAATACTCCTCCTTTTAATTGCGTTTTGCATACCTCTCACATTTAAAGATAACATATTAAGGACATTATCATTCGTCTCGAAAAGAGATCTGCTATTTGACATATTTTATAACCTGAAAGTTCAAACACGACAAGTAAAAATTACAAAAGAAAAGAAGCGAAAAAAAAAAGATCATAGAGTTCGGGCAATGTCTGTTTATATCAGCCTGTCCCTTGTCTTGAATAAAAATTGCATGCATTCTTAAGGCCCTGTCAAAAAAGAAGAATCATCCAATTTAAGGCCAAAATATCCTGCTAGATCAATCAATACTGTTTCAGTTCACTTGTATTTATCAATGTCTGTGACGAATACTTTCCTAAAGAGTCCTTCAGTTTTGAAAAGTACGTATGCTGGTACATTGAAGGGTATAATTGCGAAGAAACCTTGTTCTCTCAGTTTTCTCTTTACTGGAAGTAGCTTCTTTCTATCATCTCTCACTGATCTTGCAACATCATCTGTAATGAATATTTGTTTACCTTGCATTCTTTTTTCTTTCAGAGATGACGCAGCAGATTTCAGAACTCTTTCACGATCTCGGAATCTCAAGAAAGCCACGTGAATTGGCCGAGGTGGTGTTGAACTAGCTTCTATCTGAGATTTTGCCTTTTTCCCTGTAGGACTTCTGTGTGCTCTTTCAATCTCTATTGCATCTCCATTTTCCAATTTCATAAAGTTTGTTATGGTATCTGATATGAAATCTGCACAGCTGTTAAAGCTATCCTCAGCTCCTTCGGGAATACCCCAAAATACAAGGTTATTCCGCTTCATCCTACTCTCCATGTCATTGCATCTTTCTTCTATCTTGTCTATCTTTCCTAGCTTCTCTTCACCAAATTCTCTCTTTTGACTCTTTATTTCTTCAATTTCATTCATAGCATATTCAAGGCAATTCTCAATATCGCCTACTTTCTGCTTAGTGGTAGAGAATTCTACTTCCATGTGTTGAAACTTCGATTCCATAGTATCTAGCCGTGTAATCACGCACTCGAGCATAGAAGTTATCTTATCAAGCTTACCATGTACAGTATTGCTGCTATCAGTCCCACTCGCAGACTCCTGTGCTGGAAATGAATCGGGTGCATCTTTCGAGAGCGGAGAGGCCATTTTTTCTTGTATTCTCGTCGATTTTCTAGTCTTTACATTCGAATCCCCGGGCTTCGTGCCCGTCTTTACTAAAAAAACGCTCCAGCATGTCGATTTCGTCACTTCAATACAGGAATTTAACGAAAAAACAATGTTGTTTTGACCGAGCCAAAAAGAATAGGTGTTCACATTCTTCGGAGCATGCGCAAAAAAAAAACTTGGTCTGCTTTTGGTAGTAACAGGATTTAAAATGTATTTTAATTTTAATTGGTGCAACTTAACCATTATTTTCACTACTTCTGTTGCTAATTCTTCAAAGTCTTCTACTACTACTAATACTACTTCTACTACTGCTAGTAGTCCTTTAAAGTCTACTACTACCACCACCACTAGTGTATTACTGACACTCGTACCTTAACATTCACATTTGCAAATATTATTCTTATGAATATTGTGAATATATAAATTATAAATTTAATTAACTACTACTATCTCTCCTTTGAATATATTTTACAGATTCTGTTTTTTATATAAGTGACTGAGTACTCCCATGTATTTTGGTAATTGTCCTTTTAAAATAAATAAAACTGATTTTATCTTTTATACTAGATGGTGTATCCACTCCAAGCAGGAGAGTAAGGAAGATAAAGACCAAGCCAGGTAAGATGGTAGCTTCAAGTACACAAACAACTCCAGGACTTGAGAAAAGGGCAGCTAGAAGGTGAAACCAATCCACACACTACACTCATATATAATGTGCCTAAACAAATGATGTGCCCATCTCTGCATTTAGGATTTTAATCCAATCTGATCCAGAAGATATTTGATAGAACGTCTTTTCTATGCATTGACACTAAGGCTTACTCCCATCTCCTGTTGATTTGGGAGGATTAAAATGAAAAGACACTGAATTGGATTCCTGTTAAGAGGTACCCAAGATAAGTTACCATGTACATAAATAAATAGGCCTACAGTGGCCTGAAATGGTGAGTTTGTAGATGTAGACAACAAAGAATGTTTCACTGGATAAATAAATAAAGTTGCTCGATTAAATTAGTCTTAATACAAATTAAGGGCATACTTTTTAGACTTATAATGAAACCAGATATTAAAACCGTCCTGATAACACAAAGTTAAACTGATTATTCATCATTATATTTATTTGTTTTTATTCAACTTGATGGTGTCCAAACCTACTTTAGTGATCTAATGTCTATAGAAGCTGTATTATTGTTTTTTAACTTAATGCCATCACATATTGGCGAATTTGCTGAATAAACAGGTCAATATATATCACCTGCCTATAATGGACAATCAACTTTTTCCCCCTAGAATAATCTCATTATAAAGGTTTCATTAAAGAAAGTATTTTTTTAAAGCAACAATTTCAACATCCTAGGGACCACTTTCTAATCTTCTCTTGTATTAATCTTGAATGTAGTAGAACGTTTAGTTGTTGTAGCTTATCTTATCTGGAATCAGAGCTCATGCTAATGTGATTGACTAATATAATGCAATGAAACTTATTTTACATTAACAAATTTCAGAATGAATAAACCCTATTCATGTCATGTAGCTGTCTTATGGCTCTTTGGTTAGCTATGTTGCTGCAATGGTGTGGTCCATAGCCCATCATTTATGGCTTGATATACTAGTATAATTCTTGGGACCACAAATATATATTCGACTTCAGAGAAATTAGAACCTGTGAATCAAACATGCTTTATATGTATTGGTCTGAGAAATTGTATTGACTAGTAATATTTGACTTTGATATAAAATCTGGACTTGTGCAGACTTCACTATTTATTCAGAAACAAAAAATTGATCTTTTATTTGTTTAAATGTTGCATGTAGTTTCAAATTTATGAATATCATTGGATTTTTAAAATAAATTTTACTCAATATGCCATATATGATGCAACAAAATTAAAGCAACTGTATAATGTCTTGCCTGCTATGTCGATGGGGGATGTCAAAAAAAATTTTTCTAGATTCTGATGATGTCTTAGTGGTCAGAATCAGGTATTCTGATAGATGTCAGACAAGAACACTTTTTTTAGTAATAAGAGTAACCAAAAAAAATTCATGTTCCCAAATGAAGTTCTATCTGTATTAAAGCATTAAGCAACACTGACATCTATACAAATAATCAATGCCAAGAGTTTTGAATTTGAATAGTAAATGAGAAAGACAAGCTTCTGTATTTTTAGAATCCTCAACAAATGCATAATGAAAATATATGTAGCATTATCAAGTTCTGATATGAAATACTTGTAAATTATCATAAGTGTTCATAATGAACTTGTCAAAACACTCAAATGACATTTTAAAGTATTGTAAGCTGTTCAAGAAGTAGTCTTCCTATTTCATAAGTTACTTATTGTCTTTTGTTGAGCTGTGTTTTTGGTATGTTCTTAAGAGACATGACAAATGACCTGGTTTAGCAGAACTGCCAAGTAGTATTGATTTTCCATATTTAGTACTGAAAATAGAGAAGAATACTGATGGTTTCATGCAAAATACTGATTTCTTAAGTTTCAGTTTATGTGTTGTCCTATGGTATTCCTGTGAAAATACTAATTTCCTCACCAAAAATCTGATTTTCAGCCTTGAAAATACTGAAATGTTCTTGTTCAGGTTGGCAGCTCTGGTTTAGGCTCTTGTAATTGCGTTCAAATGATATTCTGATTTGGTACTGATTGTTGTTTGTTCAGGGTTACAGTTGTGATAAAAAGCTTAATTATCTTTTGGTCTCTGAACAGACTTTGTTACCTTTTATTTGTGTGAATGGATAAGTAAAAACACTGCTTTCATGCTTCACAAGATGTTATCAAATTAATTTGTCTGAAATAAAGTAAATAATATTTTTAGCTGGCAACAGTAAAATGATCAGAATCTCTTTAAGATTTTATTTTGTATTTTATCATTGATTTCCAGTTATTGTTAAAATTCTTGTGTCTATTTTTGTCTCACCTGCATAGCAGAGCGAGACTATAGGCACCGCTTTACCGACAGCAGCGTCGTCAACATTGAAATCTTAACCAGGGTTAAGTTTTTGAAATGTCATCATAACTTAGATTGTATATGGACCTAGTTCATGAAACTTGGAGGGTGGTAGTGTATCATTGAAGATCCTGGCTGAGTTTCAGGTCTGGTCACATGACCAAGGTCAAAGGTCACTTAGGGTCAACAAACTTTGACCATGTTGGGGGTATTTGTAGAATTGTCATAACTTTAAAAGTTTATAGATTTATTTGAGACATAAGAGTAATGATGTATCCCTAAATATCCTGTCAAGTTTCAGGTCACATGACCAAACTCAAACTCATTTAGGGTCAATGAACTTTTGCCATGTTGGGGGTATTTGTTGAATTTGCATCATAACTTAGAAAGTTTATTGATCTACATATGTAGTTCATGAAATGTAGACACAAGGGTAATCAAGTATGAATAATTGTTTTGCATATGTCTTAGGTCACATGATCATGGTCAAAGGTCATGTTGTGTCAATGAACATAGTATTTCATTATCATGTGAGTGTTTTCTTTTGTGAATAATTTTTTAGTAGCTGTTTTTAAAGAGAGCACTGCTGCTATATCGAATCGCGTAATGCAGGCGAGACTGCCAGAGGCATTCCACTTGTTCATAATTGCAAGTTTGTTGAATTTATTAAGGACTACTTTTAAAATGATATTAAGAAAAATCCTTGTACCTCTATTGTTTAATAGATGTGGTACATTAATAGGGGAACTGGGTTGATGTTATGTTTGAAATACATTCCATGGAATTTTATTTGCTTATTGATTGATTGATTTATTTATTTATTCTGAAGAAAGAATTGTGACTTCCATCCCCCCCTCTCTCTGGGGTTTTTCCCCCCTGTATCTTTCTCTGTTCCGTGCCCTTACACATGTCTGCACCCCCTCTCTAAGTTTTTATCTAGCTTATCCGGCCTGAAGGGCCAGATGAGCTTATGCCGTGGCGTGGTGTCCATGGTCCGTCCTCAATTTCAAAATGCTTCTCCTTCGTCATTTCAAGTTTTATTTCAGTTCTGTTTGCTTTATATGATAGGTGGGGGATTCAAAACTTCTACATTGAATTTGAAATTTTGACAAAAATCTTTCTGCTGATTTATGAAAAATAAATTTATGCACATTTTTTTTTAAATCACATAACATGTTGCTTCTTTTATTTTTGACCAATTTTTTATTTTTTTTCCTTCCATCTGGTAGAACTTTATGAGGTTCAACTAACTTCTACACAGAATTTTGAAAATTTGAATAGAAAATAATTTATGCTTATTTATGCAAAATTTATTCATAAATCACAGAAAATGCCTCTCCTTTATTTGTTGACTGATTTTGATTTTTTTTTTCTTCCATGTGGTAGAGCTGCATTAGGATTACCAAACTTGTACACAGAATTGTAAAAGCTTGACTAGAAAATTATTTATGATAGTAAATTTATGCAAAAAATATTCATAGTCACAAAAATGCTTTGTTGACCAATTTTGATTTTTTTTCATCCATCTGTTAGAGCTACATGAGAGTCACCACAGAATTTCTAAATTTTGACTTAATGCAAAATTTATTCATAAATCACAAAAAATGCTTTTTCTCCTTCATTTGTTGATCAATTTCAATTTTGTTTGCTTTTTATGTGAGCTTGAGGTGGGGATACACAATTTCAACACTGAATTTTGAAAATCATTAATTATGCTAATTTATGCATATTTTTCAAAAACTCACAAAAAGTACCGGTACTTATTCATGACTGACTTTTATTTATTTTTTTATTAAAAAAGAATTCACAAATTATTTATGCTAATTTATGCAAAATTTATTCACAAATCATGAAAAAAGGCTTCTATTTTATTTCTTCATCAATTTATGTCACCAATATAATTCACTATAGTGTCAACTGGGCTGAAATTAAATATTGTGTTAAATTTCGTTGTGAGATGCCAGATGAGCTCCACATCATTGATGTACTAGTTATTTCTCTTGCTGTTTTCAGTCACCACAATTTGATATACATTTTTTCTCTTGAAAAGAATGATAAGTTCATCAAAGTTGAATGAAGTGTACTACAAATGAAGTGTACTTGCCATTGTTTCCTTGATTTTGAAATAAATGCTCTGCTTCTATCTTTTCGAATTAATTACTTGGGAACATAATAGAAATGAATAAGATTTATTTTATTGGTGTTAAACAGCTTAGTGTGTATGTCATTCATGTTTGCATTCAATAACTGGTTTTGAAAACAATATCAATTTTTAGTATTATTTGATATGGATGTAGAATATTTTTGGATCAAGTTTATGTATGAAGTTGTGTTGTACTGTTCGATAATGAGAGATAAACTGTTCATGCACTTTTTAATGTGAATAAAGTTTTGTAAAAATATACTTATATAACTTCATCGTCTTTCATGATTTTAAATGTATACTAAAGTAATTGTGAAGGTTTATCTATTGTCTAGATAAATAAATTCATACACAATGAGATGGAGAACGAACATTTTGTATTTGATTTGATGGTATTATAATGCTACTATATCAAAAGAGAATTTTATTTATTTTTTTATCTTAATTTTTTTTTCTTTAGACTTTGTCTTCTTTTGCTTTTATTTGTTTATACCCACTTATTTCATTTTCTCATTTCTCTAGCTTAATTTTCTTCCTCTTCTACTATTCTTCTTTTTCCTCTTCTGCCTCTTTCTCTTCCTCTTTTTCCTTCTCTTTCTTCTTCTTCTTCTCCTCCTGTTCTTCATCTTCTTCCTCTTCTTTTACTCTTTCTTTTTCTCCTTCCTCTTCTATACTTATATTTTTTCCTCTTCCTCCTCCATTTGTTTATATTTCCCTCTTCTACTACTTCTCTTCCTCCTTAGAATTTAAATAACCATGTGAAATCACACTTCATTTCAAGGATAAAGATAGAGACCAAATACATTGTGATGTGATTTCATGGATAAACTTAAAGGGGAAGTTCACCCTGACAAATACTTTATTGTAAAAATAGCAGAAAAAAATAATAAAAAATATTGCCGAAGGTTTGAGAAAAATTCATCAAATAATTAAAAAGTTATTAGAATTTCAATTATTTGATTTGTGACGTCATATGCGAGCAGCATTCCCGGAATAGCAAATGGTAAAAAATCAATGAAATGTTATTTTCTCAGAAAATTGATAATGGTTTTCGCTGTACCTTTTGTATATCAATAGACAAATCATTTCACACCCGATCATGAATAGAAAGAAAATTAAGTCATCAGGAACCATGCAAACTTTGAAATTCATGCATTTTATATTACATAACACATGGGGCAGCTGCTCGTTTATGACGTCACAAATGCAAAATTTTGAACTCTAATAACTTTCTTACTCTTTAACGGATTTTCCTCAAACCTTCACTAATATTTTTTCTACTATTCTTGCAACAAAGTTTTCTTCAGGGTGAACTTCCCCTTTAAATCCCATTCCTTTTAGATATACATTGGGAAATTGTTTGGTATGAAAATTGGTTTATCAAAATGAAATCTACATGTTTTCTGGCATCCATGACATTCAAAGAAACCCATCTTAAGCCAATGATATTAAAGTGCACCACTCGTGTGGTATATCAGTTGAATTTTGTTTCAAGGCGTCAAAGTGCATCCATCTTCATGCTTCCAATATAGGCTCACACATATTCATGCAGACTCAACAGTTTTAAAAGCCTATACGTGACCACAGAGAGAATTATCGACTCGGGTAATAAATAACCTAAAAAAAGATCAAGAAGTAGAAATCAATGAAAAATGTCGCTCAAATATCATTCTGCGTGTTTTGCATTTGTAGTTAAAGAGTGCTTCCCTTCAAAATTATTCATGAACTAAAAGATTGGTCGAAAGATTATGATTAGAAAAAGAAAGAAGTTCAATTTAAATTTTGATAATTTAGTCGTCCTGTCAATGTATCAATATATCGATTTCAAAAAAATATTTCCAGATTATCCCTATGAAAATAACATGATTGATTGATTGATTGATTTTATTTGTCAGGTAACTGTGAACAAGTACATGAAAATTTGAACAGTAGTGTATATCTTGACAGGATTGCCCATGAAAGCCGAGATGGCGTATTTCCAGTGGGGTCCTTACATCAGTAATTCAACAATGTACATCTATGAAAAAACAGACTTATATAAATCTACAAACTACATCAATTAAGTCTAGACCACTAAATTTACACGAAGAATTGTAAAACTTAATATATAAAAAGACAAAAACAAATAAGTATTCCATGAAAACCATTTACGCAAAATATTAAAATAATTGTAAAACAGGTTGAGTAAACGATCATTACTTCTAGGTTACATATGAAAATTATACTATAATCAGTTTTTAAGTAGCGCTAAATGCACTGCGTAACCAATACAAGATTCATGAATCGTAAAACCTAAGATATGAAAAAGTACAAATAACATATCAATCTTTCACTAATTTCGGGCGTTGTGAATAAACCTTCGAACTAGTCTTCGGAATAGCAAACCTTTTTAAAGTTCTTTGATATGAACCACGCGTCAGAGGCGTCGATCCTGGGGGAGCAGGGGGGGGCGATCGCCCCACCAATGAAAATATTGGGGGGCAAACATCATTTTGCCCCCCCCCCCCAATAATTCCGGATATGCATAAAAAAAATTGTAATGTTCAGCAAGCGAGATGGTGATACACAACTCGTTCTTGATTTAAAATCGTGCTCAGATTGGAATATACAAATTTTCAGCGCTCGCATCATTTCTGTAGCAAAAACCCATACTTTTCATGATTAAATAGGTGAATATAAATGTCCCATTTTCAGTTCTAAGCGTCAAAAGAACTCCTTCTTCGATTTGCAATCATCTTTTCTTGAATATATATCTTGTTCTTCATTAAAAACGTCCATTAAACTGTCATTTTTCAGATCGAAATATCAAAATTTTCAGCTCGCGCTTCCCGCTCGCATCTATTGTTCTGTTAGATACAAATCTTAATCATTGGTACCAAAATGCTTAGAATATAAAGTTTTCAGGTCAGAATATAAATAAATTTCAGCTTACTCTCGGCACTCGTACTATATGTGTAGTGAGATATGTATCCTCCTCATGAGTTACTACAAACAGTCCTAAACAGGCACGCTTTTCCTGTTAGTATACTAAAATAAACTTAGCTCGCGCTTCGCGCTCGCATTAATTTGTTGGTGAGATACGTGTCTGGGTCTCATGAGTCATATATATATATATGAACACACACACATGTGTGGGTATGTACATATATATAAATATATATATGTGTGTGTGTGTGTGTGTGTGTGTGTGGGTGTTTTGTACGATCGAGCGCCTTTGGAACGTTAATGATTTTGCCCCCCCCCCCCAATCTGAAAAATGGATCGACGCCCCTGCCACGCGTTTAAATAATGCCACAATGTGTTCAGATTTAAAAAAAATCAAAGGACAAGTCCACCCCAACAAAAAGTTGAATTGAATAAAAAGATAAAAATTCAAAAAGCATAACACAGAAAACTCAAAATCGGATGTAAATTAAGGAAGTTGTGACATTTTAAAATTTCGCTTTATTTAACAAATCAGTTAAATCCTGGTCTGTATGCAAATGAGGGTACTGATGGCGTCAGCCACTCACTATTTCTTTTGTATTGTATTATGTGAAATATGATGTATTCTTAATTTTTCCTCATTTTCATGTGAAAGAAAGTTTATTCCTCTCTGAACATGTGAAAGTACCATCTTTAAAACATTTTATGGTTCAGTCATGTTGGTCCTTATTGTCAAATTTGTAAAAAAAAATGAAATATTGTATATTTCAAACAATAAGAAACAAAAGAAATGGTGAGTGAGGGACATCATCGACGCTCATTTGCATGTCACTGACTTGTTCATATAATTTTTAAGTGAAAATAAGCCGGTGAAACTGTAAAATGTCATAACTTTATTATTTTACATCCGATTTTGATGAAATTTTCAGGGTTACATTTGATAGATTTTTCTCTATATATGGATTCAAATCAACATTTATTTGGGTCGGATTTGACCTTTAAAAATTCTGATTAACGAACATCTGATACTTACATGCAATTTTCGTGTTCCGGAATAACGATATGCCTACTACAGATTATAAACCTTCAAAACGGTATCCGCATAATATAAGATCATTGCCAGAAATACCCGAAGGCATGTAAATAACACATCAATCTTTCATGAATCTAATTTCAAGGAATTCCATCGAGCTTTCTAACTATGACCTCAGTCAGTGCCTGAGGTCAAAGTTGGAAAAATTTTATAGGGAAACGTTCTTTTGATATCACAGGCGTTTAAACTCGAAAAGCTTCATAAAGACAGTGCCATTAAACGGATATGTGTCTCACTGATCAAATAATGCCACATATCTCACTGATCAAAATTAATAATGACAGCGCGAAGCTCGAGTCGAAAATGTATTTGTCATATTTTTTGTAATCCTGAGCAGGGATAGGGTGCCTATCTCGCTAAGCCAAAATAACATAAACACTGGAATATATAGAAGAATTTAAGTTGTAAAAAAATCAAAACTATAGTATTCACAAACTTTTATTTCGAGTAAATCACGGTTTATTGTACCATGTATGTGCAATCATGTACCATTATGTAAGATAATTTGAAATGTATATTCAGTAGACTTTTAATTTGAAACTCCAAATAAAAATGATCGCATATCAAAGGTAATCAATTTTTTTTTTACAAATTTCGTCAAAATATCAAAATGAGTGATTTTCGACATTCTTTCAGATTTTACGCCAAAAATACTTTTACGCAAAAGTGCACTTGACATCCGCCCGTACGTTATTCTTCAGTATTTCCGCAAGACTTTGAGTTGGGGTACCAAGAATTGACAAATTTTGCTATCCTAAGTATAAAACTCGTTTTACTACACAATGTAATTATGCACATACGGTATTTTCAATTTTCTTTCAAAATGCGCACATGGTAAAATATATATTGTCACCTTTCGGATAACATAAAATGAGATATCTCCCATCTTACTTAAAAATTATTCTGATATTTGTGGCATTAGGACATTTACAATAAATTCGATGGATAAACGAGTTTAAATCTAAGAATTCAAATTAAAAACTTCAAACTATTGATAGTTTCATAAACTTTTATTTTGAGGAAATCGCGGTTTTATTTTTCTCTGTGCCATACATGTGTGTGTAATATTCAAATTTGTATTCATGAGACATTATTTGAAACTATAAATAAAAAGAATCGTGTATTAAAGATAATCTAAAACTTTTAAATAATCCGTCAAAATATAAAAATGCGCGATTTTCGACATTCTATTTTTGCGCTAAAAATGACACTTTCACGCAAAAATACGCTTGGCATCCGGTCTTACGCTATGCCTGGGTATTTTTGCAAGACTTTTAGCTGGGATGCCAACCAATTTTGCCGTCCAAAGTGTAAAAATTCGTTCTGGCCGGTGTACTATAATAACATGTCATTGTTTTTCTTGAAAAAAATAAATACATAAATTCTACCCCATGCATCATATCTGGCCCCGTCAATTTATTTATTTTTTTGCCTCATGCCACTTTCCTTGTTTATCGATATGACCGGGAAATTTGTTGCTCTTGCCCCCCCCCCCCGACCCCTGTTACTCCCCTGTCGTCGTGGTATCGAATAAGGGGGAAAAGAGAGAATTGAAGAGAATTGAAAGAAGGAAACGGAGAGTGGAAAGAAAAGAAAGGGGCACACTAAAGGAACTTAAGGGAGAGGGGGAAATGCAGTAAAATGAAGGGGGAACGGGTAAAAAGAGAAGGAAAAGGGAGAATGAATGGAAAAGGAGACGAGAAAATGAATGGAAAAGGGAAATAGAGAAAGGGAAACTGAGGAGGGAGAGATGAGAAAAATGGGGTAAAGAGATATATTTATTTAAAGACGTACTAGCCTCTGCCCTTGAACGTGAAGCTTGATAATAGGGCGAGGTACTCTGAAACAAAGGAATGGAAAGTAAAAAAGGAGAAGAAAGGTGAATTTCGGGTACGAAAAGACCTTGCCTCTGGTGACAGGCACGGCTCCAGGGTGGAAAAAGAGGAAGAAATGGAATGGAAAGGGAAATAAAAGGAACAGGGGTATAACAGATTGACAAGGAGAAGCAGCCCCCCCCCCCCTCGAAGTGGGATAAGAAAAGGGTAGAAAGAGAACAAATAAAATGAAGGTTGACCACCTGGCCAGTGTGGCAAAATTTCTGAGCGAGCAAACTTACAACAAAAATTTAAAAAAAAAAATTTCAAAATGAAAGGCCAATTGGTAATACTGTGTATAGATTTTGATATGATCAGAAAGTAACATCAGAATAACATTTATGTTATACCTTTCTTTACTGTATTTCATTTTCTTTCCTTTCAGTCTCCCTTTTCTATTTGCTCATGATCGTGGATCGGAAGTCTTGGCCCCATGCATCCCTGTTAAATTTATACCTTTTCATTATTTTGTAGGTTCTGCTTGTTAATATGATTAATTGTTATTCTTACATACTTATTGCACATTATAATATGCATGTTAGACTCAATCTGATGATTTCTCAATTTCACTATCTGTCTATGTTGTGTTGGTTACGTTTTATTCAATTAAAATCTATTTGTTTTTTATGATGACATGTAGGCCTACATGTTTCAGTCGTACTGTTTGATTTTTTTCTTCCGTCTCCCTATTTGTTCTGTGCCTGATTACTCAGTCAATTTTATACAATTTGTGTCCCTAACTGTTTCTTTATTATGATTACCTGTGCTATTTATATTTGTTATTTTAATCTTGGTTTTATAGTCTCTATCTTGATGGGCATAGGCCTATGATCAATACCATAAATAAATTATATTGCAATCATGACGGTTTGTTTTCTATCCAAAAGAAAATTACAACAAAAATTGTATGGAAATGAAAACAAGCGGAAAGTGGATATCTTAATGAGTCTAAAATGAATATTTAAAAAACCTCTCTACACTTGTAGGTAAAATTGTCATTATCTGAAATAATAATATTCAGTGCAGATAATACTTTGATGATCGTCTAACCATGGAGCTAACAGAGAAACCATGGTGGCTATTAAAACCACCGTCCATTCGGTGAGTCCGGGCGGTGAGTCCAACCATCACCTGATTTCCACTTTGTCTACAATTTGTTTTTAACAGTTTATAGGCTTAAGATTTATGTTATATATTAAAGCGAGTGACTGTACAAAATGTACTTGGGAAAATTACGGAGCTGTTGGGGGCGCGGCTCTCGGGTGCACCATACGACCACACCCACTTAGGCTAGTAACTCCTCCCATCTGCCAGTTTTCCGTCAAATAAAAGTTAGAGGTAGCGAGAGTTATTTAGACTTTAGAGCTCACATTATGTACATATCGAGATATTCAATATGAAAGTAATTAAGTGAACGGTGGTTTAAAACGCAATTAAATTCAAACGTGAACTGATGTGATTCTTGTCAAAGGAAGAGTACTAAATAGAAAAATCAGATCATTGTTTCTCAGCAGCAAGTACAATCGCCTCGGTTTTAGCGAGCGCTGACTACATCATCATCATCACCGGTCCCGTGCATGTGATTGCGTTCATCGCTAGCTAGCTAGCAGCAGTTGTGTTTCGATTTTTCTCCTGGATGGACGTCCCTGACCCCCATACCAGACATGTTGCGGAATTTCTGTGTGTAATTTAACATCATCGTCAAGATCTTGCTTTGCGATGAAAGCAATCTACATGTTGCTGTGTTTGTTTGAGGAATGCAAGCATTGTATCGGGCATCATTGTTTGAGGAGCCATATTATTTTAACGGTCAGTAGTTCTTCAATCTTTATTATAATCGTCCAACTTCATCACTTCTCACTAACGTTAGAATGAACTTATCTTTCTTGGCAAATGGCAACGTGAATTTTTAATATGTGAATGCCTCGGTTGTAATGTCAATGGATAAGCAGTAAGGAGGCGTTTCTCCTCTCTGAGTCTCTCTGTCTTACACGATGTAGCCAGAATAATGTCGATAACGTTGCATGATCTGTATTCCCATTTAAACTAGTAGTATTTACTTGTCTAGAAGGAATGATGATTTTGTTGAATTGATGATCATGCAAAGTCCAGTTTCAGATGAATGGGTTTTCAGGAATTTTCACTTAAAAAAAACATGCAGTGGTTGGTTCCAACGGCAACACTTATAATTTTATGACTGTTGTTGTGGCCATGGGCAGTATCAAATGACTTGGAAAATGTATTCTCCCTTCTCCCTTTGTGCCTTGTGCCTTGTGGCACATAAATGGGCATTGTAAATGTTGATCAGGCTCTCACACTATTTTATTACAGCTTAATGAAATAAGATCCTTTTGTAATTTTGCAGATGTTGCTTGGTGGAACACTAGATGCTAGGTTGACAAATCAAGGAGTGGGGACTTGGGAAGTGTGGGGAGGAGTGACTTTCTTCTTTGATTAAAATCATGGGGGGGGGGGACTAGAAGGTCAGTTTCAACAAGGAGAGAATCATAAATATTTGTTTAAGTCTGCTTTTGTTTTTGTTTTGATAGGTCAGATAAATACTGGTATTTAATGTTTGGATAATTAAAATGCATTGGTCATGATTTGATATTTTTTCTACTCCCACCAGTAGGCCTATATTGTTGTATTGATTTTTCTTATTATGAAAAAAATGTTTAGCAACAATACCTTATAACAGTAGACCATAGATGGTACATTTTTTTTATTTCTCCACTCGATGAGCGATTGTTATTTCATTTGGGAAATGTTGGTCTATGACTGTATAATGTATGACCTTCAAAGACACAGCGAGGAGGAAACCTCTCAATTTCGCACTGTTTACTTTGTAGGATGTAATTGTTGTTTTAAGCTTTTTAATTGTTGTACGTACCTGCAAAGTAGTTTGTCACATTTTTTGGTCTCACCTGCAAAGCAGTGCGAGAAAAGTGCCGCGTCAACATTGAACTTTTAACCAAAGGTTGGGTTTTTGAAATGACATCATAACGAAAAAAGTGCATGGATTGTCCAAGTTTCATGAACTAGGTTCATATACTTTTATGACATTTTAAAAACTTAACATTAACTAAGATTCTGATGTTGATTCCCCCAACATGGTCAAAGTTCATTTACCCTGAATGACCTTTGACCTTAGTCATGTGACATGAAATGGACCTAGTTCATGAAATTTGGACCTAAGGGGGGTTAATCAAGTATTATTGAACATCCTTCCTGAATTTCAGGTCACATGACCAAGGGCAAAGGTCATTCATGGTCAATGAACTTAGACCATGTTGGGGGAATCAACATCAAAATCTTAGTTAAGGTTAAGTTTTTAAAATGTCATAACTTAGAAAGTATATGAACCTAGTTCATAAAAATTGGACATAAGGGTAATGAAGTATTACCCTGCCTGATTTTTAGGTTACATGCCCAAGGTCAAAGGTCATTTAGGGTCAATGAACTTTGTCCAAGTTGTGGGTATTTGTTTAATTACCATCACAACTTTGAAAGTTTATGAATCATATTTTATAAAGCTTGGACATAAGAGTAAGCAAGTATCACTGAACACCCAAATTGAGTTTTAGGTCACATGACCAAAATCATTTAAAGTCAATGAACTATGGTCAAGTTGGGGGTACTAGTATCATAACTTTGAAAGTTTATGGATTTAGTTCATAAAACTTGGACATAAGAGTAATCAAGTATCAATTAACATCCCAAGTGAGTTTCAGGTCACATGACCAAGGTCAAAGGTCATTTAAGGTCACTGAACTTTGGCCAAGTTGGGAGTATAAATACCATCATAACTTTGAAAGTTTATGGATCTAATTCATGAACCTTATTTAGTATTCAAGTATCACTGAACATCCTGCGCAAGTTTCAGGTCACATGACCAATGTCAAAGGTCATTCTAAGTCAAAAATTGTTTTGCCATGTTGTGGGTATTTGTGGAATTACCATCATTACTGAAAGTTTATGGATTTAATGTGGACATATTTGTTTTTCACACTGCATTTCCTTAACCCCATACTATCCATTACCCTGGACTATCCTTAACCCCATACAACATGTATGTTTCTTTGTTTCACACTTTCCTTCTTAACCCCATGATATTTGCTTAGCCGGGGTTAATGCCTTAACCCCAGACTTTTGCAAAGCTCTTTAATAATAATATTGATGATTTTGCCACGCAGAGCGTGATTTACATGCAATTTCAACTTCTTTAATTGGCTAATGCTTAGCCCCACTTTTCCTTAGCCCGGTTTTGTTTCACACTGCATCTCTAAGCACCGCGATTGTGGTGTTAGCACCGCAATGAGCCTGCTAACTCTGCTTGTTTACAGGGCCAGATAGTACATTGTACAATGCTATTTACCATGCTAGGATTGCTAGCCCACTTTGCTAAAACGTAGTGTGAAAACGAAGTGGGCTAAGCTTAACTCCGGAAAATTGGTGGGGCTAAGACCTCCCCCCTCCCTTAGCCCCACAATTTTTCCTGGGGTTAAAGGGGAATGAAACCTTTGGAACAAATAGGCTTGTGTAGAAACAGAAAAATAAAAAAATAAGAATAAAGAAAGTTTGAGAAAAATCGGACAAATAGTGAGAAAGTTATGAGCATTTCAATATTGCAATCACTAATGCTATGGAGATCCTCACATTGGCAATGCGACAAGGATGTGTGATGTCACTGATGAACAACTTTCCCTTTGGTGGACTATAAAATACCCTCAAAATGTCTCTTTTGGCTTTATCCATGATGTATTCTTAAAAAAATATGTATTACATGCCCTCATGTAGACAGAACACATGATTTATGGATAGATGTGATAAAAGAGGCAATTCTAGTGAAATATATACTAAAGTAATGGGGAGAGTTGTTCACAAGTGACATCACACATCTTTGTTGCATTGCCAATTTGCTATTTCCATAGCATTAGTGATCGCAATATTCAAATGCTCATAACTTTCTCATTATTTGTCCGATTTTTCTCAAACTTTCGTTGATCTGTTTCTTTGATTTTTCTGTTTTCACACAATCTATCTTGTTCCAATGGTTTCATTCTCCTTTAAGGAAAATATATACAGTGTGAAAAGCATATTAGGGGACGGGTATATCATCAAGTATCAGTGACAAGTCTTATGTCACATGATCAAGGTCAAATGTCATTTAGGGTCAATGAACTTAGACCATGTTGGGGGAATCAACATCAGAATCTTAGTAAAGGTAGTTTTCAAAGTCAGCACTGCTGTATTGAATCGCGCGATGCAGGTGAGACTGCCAGAGGCGCTCCACTTGTTTTTTATGATGAACACTATTCTGGATATGCCCTTTACTTAAAAGGCTCATATATTTGCAGTGTTAGTAATATGCAATCAGATTAATCTACACATGAAAATAGCTAGATATTAAAGATATGAAATAATTTATGCAAAAGAAGAGATAGTAATACAATCAAATTCTATAGAAAAAAAAATCTTATATACTAGTAGACAATTTAATCTCTCTCACAAAATGGAATTTGGTGAGAAGATTGTGACAAATATTTACGTTTTTTCAATATGTGTCATTTAAATCTTGATAATATTTTTTATTTCCTTTAGCTTCTATACATACTAGATTACATAACTTTTCTCCTGATAAAAATGTTATTTTCTCCATTAATCAGATTCATACCATCTCCCCGTCTAAATTAAGGTTTTTATAACGAGTTTATCTTAAATATATAGAGATTTGTCCTGTAGCAGAAAGCTATCCTGAATTTTTCACCCCATTCCATGTTTGAGTTGCAATGCAGGAAAAAACGAAAAACTTTTTAAATATTTTGAAGAGAATACATATTTAATGATTCTTGAGAGGTGGCAATTGTAGAAAAAATACCGATCAATTTTAATTCTCCAAAACATGACTTGTCACATAAATATGATTAATGAAAATGTATGATTGGTATTTTTTCGGGTGATAAGGCATCAAGAAGAAACCTTGAGTTCTACTGGACTTTTAAAACTTCTTGGTCTGTACATACACCCAAATGTAAAAAAAATACACATTTTTAAAGTCTTAACATATAAAAATGACATGAAAGAGTGCACATTGTGTAGATATTGAGTTGAAATTTCACATCATATTTTCTATATACAGTAATTGTCATTAGATACCATCCATTTCATGATTGAAATGGATACCTCCTTTTGTTGTTTGTTTTTTAAACTTCTTTTTTGTCTGTAATAATAATAAATAATCATAATTGGCATTTATATAGCGCTTCATCAATCTACGACTGTTCAAAGAGGTTCACAATTATTATTACCCGGTCACTGGATTCATGGCATTCCAAGCAGCCTATTAGGTGCAAACTTGCTAAACCAACCTGTAACTCAAGTCAAGAGCAAAGATTCATAATTCTCTTTACATTTTTTTTTCTTCCTCAGCTGGATCAATATCTGACAATATTCCTTGATGATAATTTTGAGAAATCTCAATGAGCGACATCATGTATACCTTCTTGATCCTACTCTTGACCAGTGCATCTGCATGTTATTGTGATGTTGTCATCAATGAAGTATGGCTGAGCCATAAATCAAACAACAGTTTATATGTAGAACTCTACAATGATGGCACCAGTAACTTTTCAATATCAAACTTTTCCCTGGTAATATTCAATTCATCCTCTGGGATTGCAGTGAAAAGACTTCCAGAAGTTGTATTACCAACAGGAGGATATTATACTGTTGGTTCAAGTGACCTTGTTTCGGATGTTGATTTGGAGTGGACAGATGCTGCCAAAGGAGATGGATATATTGGAGCTATTGCATTGTATGATGGAGAGGCTGGAACTATTCAAATTGGAATGGAACCAACAACAGGGTATCTGGAAGATGCTCTTGTCTTTTCAACTTCAGCATCATCTAGTGATTCAGTATTGCTAGAGAACTTAAACATTGCTAAGGTTATCATACAAGATCAGCTTTATCTTCCGCAGGTGAACTTATCAATTAATAGATGTTTAGATGGAAATGATACTGAGTTCTTGTTTGCTCCTGTTACACCTAAAGAGAAGAATGACTGTAAGAATAGAATAGTTTCTTCACCAATTATCATAAATGAACTGAACGCTCTCAATCGAGGAGAAGATACCACAGAGTATGTAGAGCTGTATAACAAAGCTAATGTTTCAGTATCACTGGATGAATACACCCTAGTGTTATACAGTGGCACAACTGATAGAATGTATGGTGTCGTTGCCCTGGCAAATTTTTCCATTGAACCTTTAGGATATTTTCTTATTGGTTCAGAAAATGTAGTACCAAGACCTCAAAAAGTGATAGGACATGCTCTTGGTGTGAACATATTGCAAAATGGTGTAGCTGCTGTTGCTTTGTACAATGGAAACAATAGTCACTTATCAGCTGGCAGCAATGTCACAAACACATCGCTTGTTGATGCAGTTGTGTATGATAAGAGAGGAAGGTATGACCAAGAATTATTAGATGTTCTCACACCTGGACAGATGACGATCCATGAAGATTCTGGCTTTATCTCAGAAGATGAGTCAATCAGTCGTTGTTCTGGATATGATCGCTTGGACGCATTACAATTTAGTCTATCGCATCTCACCCCTGGCAGAATAAATGATTGCACAAGATTAGAGCCCAGCATTCCGACACAGGCTCTTCCTAGCTTTCCTCCAATCAACCCTGAAGCACTGCCATATATTGTAATCAATGAATTTAAAGTTGACCAGTCTCAACCCTTCGTTGAACTCTTTGATGGGGGGCTTGGAAACGTTGCTTTGGACAACATACTCATTGCTCTGTACAGTGGAAGCAGTCTTGCAGTATTTGGAGATCCTCTGTCACTAAATGGATATTTCACTAATGAGAACGGCTTATTCCTGATTGGAAGTGCAGATATGGAACCTGCTCCAGATTATGTGATTCCAAACCTACCTCAGTTGGTAGGTTGCAATGCCATTGCCATTCACCTTTCTGAACTTTCCAACATACTTGTAGCTGGTTCTCCTGTTTCAAAGAATACTCTCCTTGATGTTGTTTTGTTTGGTGAGGTAACAGTCCCCCGTGATCAAGATCTGATAGATATCCTTACACCGGGTCAGGAGCCCCTTTCAATAGGTACAACAAACCAATCATGGAGTCGGTGTAAAGGATGGGATCGTTTTATGCATAAAAGCTTTTCTTTAGGTGATGCGACTCCAAAGGCAATCAACCTTTGTACACCACCTCCTATTGTAATCAATGAAATCAATGTCCTTGCAAATGGGACCAACCAGTTTATAGAGATATATGATGGTGGTTTAGGGTCGCAGGCTTTGGATGGACTGGTGGTAGCGCTCTATGACGACACAAGCAACAGTGCCTTCAGGGTCATGGATTTGACTGGATACTCCACAGATGAAGCAGGATTTTTTGTGATAGGACCAAGTGAAAGGACCAATGTAGATTATGTTGTAGATATGATAGATGGATCTTTTTTAGAGGAAGGACCTGGTGCTGTGGCGATCCATGTTGGTCCTGCCAAGTACTACAGAGGCAGACAGGCATCTGACCTTAATCTGGTAGATGCTGTGGTGTATGGAACAGGTGAGTAAAATTTCATTTTCAATGTCAATCTTCTTCTTCACTTTTTTCTTGTGGCACTAGTACACAAATGAATGCTGTGGCTAGCTATTGTGAATCCACATTAGTTTGCACCACCAATCTTTGATGTGCCCTTAAGTACTTTGTCACTGCTGGATCTATTCTGCCAAATTATCTGCTTTTAACTTAAGGTTTATTGTTGCATTAAATGTTGCCCTTTTCACCTTTTATATTAAGCAGATGTGGTACATCCTACATGCTTACATGTAGTAGATCAGTGTAGCTTTTCTTTATTACATATAAGTAAGGTATATCCTTGATTGATCTAAATTAGTTTTATCCCTTTTATAATTGAAAGTCGTAAATTTGTTCTCTTTCATGATTTATCTCTGAAATATGCAATTTCTTAATATATTAATTGGTAAGTTCTCATCTTCATTAGATGACAGGCCAGATCTAAACCTCCTTCACCTGTTAATGCCAAATCAACATCATCTCAATGAACTTCCATCAACCACATCGTCATCAGTAGACCAGTCCATCAGCAGATGCTACTGCTGTCTTCAACGCAACCATCCTTCCTTTGGTCTCGCTCCGGTGAGCCCTGGTGCTATTAACATAGACTGCTTCATAGACAACAGGACATTCACAGAAACCATCAGGATGTATCATAAACAGCTTAGGATTAGTGAGGTGAAGTTTGACAATGATACAACAGGTGGTGGCTTCATAGAAATCTATGATGGTGGACTAGGGGGAGTTGATCTGTTCAATATCCTGGTTGATTGGTACACTGTAAACTCCAATGGTGAAAGGTGAGATGGGGCTTGGAATTGTGGGGTTGTGGTTTAAGACACTATTATGAATGGAGAGATACTTATTAAATAGAAAACTTGGTTAAAGTAATCCATTGTTAAATCTTGGTAGTACATTGATCTTCAATTTTATTCTGTATACCCTTTAAAATAATATTTCACTATGAAGATTTAAGTTACCTGTTAAAGGGATTGTGTCTCCCAGTACCCATGAAACTTTTACACCAAATTCTAACTAAGTGATAATAAAATAGATGAAACAGCTTTGCCCATTAGTTGGAAAATTTGAGATATGAGTTTTTAAAACAAAAACAAAATTTTATATTTATATAATATATATTTATATTTTGTTGATTTATAATAATAAAGTGCAGAGAAAACTTTACCCCAGTATTATTATTAACCATCCTTTAAAACTACCAGTATGATTCTAGCTGATTCCTCTACTACTTTGGGACTATCTTTGTCATTATTCTAGTATGAAGTTGAATATGTGTATCATCCAATATATTGACTTTTACTTCGTTATATGAACTTCTGTTATGTACATATAAGAAATAGCTGAAACTGAAACCCCAGAAATTAACCTTTTCCTTGTTATTACCTTCATTGTAAAAGTAGCTATTACCTTAGGTTTAGCCTTGATGACTTCAAAACCAATTCTGAGGGATATTTCATCATTGAGTCTCCATCTCCCAGTGTTCTACCAATCATTGTCATCAATGAAACCAGTTCTAATAGTTCAGAGGACCAAACATTTTATCACACATCACCTCTTTTGATACAAGTAAGATATAGTAGATTTTGATTTACTTAGTGAGTATTGAATTCATTGGGATTATTGGTATGATGCCATTCAATGTTCACAAGGTCAAGATCATAGAGGATATGATTTGTATGAATGAATTACCTCTATCTAATAAATAAAGCAGAAGTATACTTGGTTTATGAATTCATAATTTAGGACCTAGTGAAACAATGAAAGTTTTTGAAAATTGAAATTTTAGAAATGAGGTGTTCAATATATTTCAGATCATTCAAGGTTAGATGCCTAAATTTTTGACAACGCTCAGTGAGGAATTCATCTAGTGTTTGATTTGATTGATTCTTTCTTGGGACTTGCCCACCATTGTGCTCAGGAAATATGGCTCTTCATTTGTGGATCTTCAACTTGGGTCAAAATTCAACCAAAATAAATTTGAATCTTTAAATTGTAAATATCAATGGATACGATGTTCTTTTGAACAAGTCCTGCAACCTCTTATTATAATGAACAATCAGATGTTGGCTGGTAAGTTTGTATTGCTTATTATGGTTTATCTTTTTATCTCAGAGTGATGCAGGCCATGTTCAACTGGTTTCAGTTACATTAGAAAAAGTTTTAGATGCTGTGACTTTTGGAAGGAATGGTACAGATGATTTCTCATTACTCGGGTCTTTAGACATCTCTCAACCTCTTATTATAATGAACAATCAGGTGTTGGCTGGTAAGTCAACATTCACTATTACTGTAAAAATAGCAGTAACATCCTTAGTATAAAAAAAGTTCATCATTTGTTAAACAGAATTGGTTCACAAATGATCTTATGCAGTTTTGTGATGACTTCAGTTTTCATGGAAAGATTAATGATAATGTACATACTCATGAATTTATGACAATTTCATAAAATCAATTCAGAATATATATGAAATCATTCTTGCGGTTGCAGTTATTAAGTTCTGCATACTCGGCTCAAACTGTTAATGCTATTTATTGTGCTATAGCACATGCCTTCCATAGATTTCATCCTGCATAACAGTCGCCAATAGGTTAAGATGAGAATTTCCTTTTTTTTTTGTTGATAGATAATAGAAGAGTTTGTGGTATATCTCCATGTAATAGGCCCGAAAAGGACCATTCTGATCTTGATGTTAACTTTTACATTTATCTATGTTCCTTTCCATATATTGCTCTTCAGGTTTGAATTCTATACAGCGCTGTTATTCACCCAAACCAAAACAACAGCTAGCCTTTGCAACCTCCACCCCTACACCAGCAATGGCAAACTCCTGCCCGAAGATACCTATTGTGATTAATGAGATCAATACAGACAGTCCCATTATAGAATTAGGGGAGTATGTAGAGCTTTCCAGTCTTGGAATACCACATTTCCCCATCAATAATGTATCTTTGGTAAGAAGAATCAGATACTTTCACTTTTTTGAATAATCAGTAATAACTTCCTATTTTCATTGATACTTATTCTCAATAAAGGGAAATCCCCATTGGAAATATCTTTCTTGAATATGAGTAGAAAGTGACAGAAATGTGTTTAGTTTGAAATAAGGAATTTTATCAATATTTTTAAATTTGAATGGTCTCATTTCGTTTTGTATAATATCCATGAAAATACCTATGCAAGAGATCATTTGATATTCCCCGTATGTTTGAAAATTTGGTGCCCTTTTTGATTGCACATTTGCACTCTCAATGAACAATTGTGCGAGATAAACAATTTGATTTGTCCTAAATGTATAACACCTAAATTATTTAGGCCTACATTTATTGATTATGTGGCATTGTCTCAACATGCATTGTGATAAATTGAATTGTGCTGGAACATTTACGGTTCACTTTCCTTTTACCTCAGGTGAGCATCAATGGGGAAAATGGGACAGTACACCGGTCCCTCACTCTCAATGGATACCAGACAGATGTGAACGGCCTCTTGCTGATTGGCTACAGAAGCCTTTCAGTCCCACGTCCAGATGTCCCACGGTTCCGTCAGCCAGTAGGCTGGGTACGTGATGGACCTGATGCTATAGCCATCTACCAGGGCAAGAAGTTCATGTTTATGGAGGGAACCATCCCCAACAACCAATACCTCATCCAGAAAGTAGAATATTCCTTTGAGAATGCAACAGGAGACATGGATATGTCTATCAACAGATGTAGAAACTCCAGTGGAAATATTGTTTATGAGAAAGCTAACGTGTCTCCCAAGGCTGTCAACAAATGCCCTGCTTCAGAGGATATTGTGTTAGTCATCAATGAAATGAGTCTGATAGAAGGCAAGCAATTTATTGAAATCTGGGATCTAGGAAATGGCTTCACTCTTCTGGGTAAGTATCTAATCTGACATACTACTGATATGTAATTTTATGTAATTAGGCAACAACAGTTATTTCTGTTGTATCTCTCTGTATTTTAAACTTGACATATTCTCATGTTATTGCGTCAGAACTACTAGTACTTTGAATTGATGGATCACAAAAAATATATATATGATATTTGTGTTAAGAAGGCTTATCAGTATTGATTGTGATTGGTTTATTTCAAATATGATCTTGTTTTTAATATTTTAGATGACTTTGTGGTGGTGCTTTATGGTGAAGGTGATATTGCTTATCTGACCATCCCTCTTACTGGATATCAGACCAATCAAGCTGGTTATCTTGTCATGGGAGAAGCAGGAGTAGATCCAAACCCTCATTATATACTCAATGATGGTAAGTATTTTCATTTTTAAAAAAAGTTTGGGGTAATGAGATTTTGCAGGAGTTAACCAGTTTAAATGTGTCATACCATATATTGCATCCTCAATCATTGCAAGAAGACTTCAGATTCTAAAAGAGAGATGATTGAATGTATGCTTGTATTTCTTTTCAAGAAGATACAGGAAAGACATGGTGGGAAAGCCTGTTGATTCTAAACAGTGATGAAACATTCCATCCTTGATATATTTCTATAGCCATGATTCAAGAATGTAACCTTCAAAATTGTTATTCCTTTTTCAAAACAGGATTCATGAAGACAAACTATGGAGCAATTTCCTTGTACAGGGCACAAGGAAATGTAACTTTAGTCATTGGATCTGAACTAGTAACAGAGGGGTTAATGGATTCTATTGTGTACAGTAATTGGACCAATGGATCATCTACAAGATTAAGTCAAACTCTCACACCTAATTCACTGCCTGTAAGACATACAGTTGATCTTGGATATGTAGCTTTAGACAGGGGTGTGTGTGTTCAGATTTTTATCTGATTTCAGATTATTTTTGTTTTGATTTTCAGCTTAATTTAAGCTTTTTTTTTTGGTTTTTTCTCTGTACAAAAAGTATGGGAGCTCTTCATATTTCTGACTTTTTCAATACTCTTCAGCTTTTTTTTTCAGATCTTTTTATTTGTGACCACTCACACCCCTGTTTAGAATATATTGTGTAAATAAACCAAACATGAGAAAGTCAAATTTTGTACCATTTAAAAGCCTAATGATTCATTATTTTTATGATTAAGAATAATTGAAAGATTATAACACCTTATATAGGATTGAGCTTTCTTGCTTATAGGTAAGTAATGTTAAGTACAATAGGTACTTAACATTGTTCTGACAATGATAGTGATAACAGGCATTACACTTTTCCATTTTATACATTGTTCACCTTAATACTTCCATAGTTATTGAAGTTAATGATTTAGAGATGGTATTATTCAATAGGCCTACGTACAAAATATAATTCCAATGCTTTAAAAGTGCAAAATTATTAATAATCTGTTTTATTGATCTTAAATGATGTAGCTACCATCAGACATGTTACAAGGTTCCTCATCTCTTTGTCGATGCTTCTCCCTGGACCGCTTCACGATGTCACCATTCATTTTGTGCAACCCCTCTCCCGATGGACTGAATCTCTGTCCATCTTTCATAACTGATATCATCATCAATGAGATCAATGTTGACCTGCCCGGCATGGATGGATTAGAGTTCATTGAACTTTATGATGGAGGGCGAGGCAACGTTTCACTGAATTACACTACACTGGTGCTGTATAATGGAGCTGGTAATATTGGCAGGTCATATCTAGCTCTGGGACTTGATGGATATCAAACTAATTCTCATGGCTTCTTTGTGATTGGCTCACATCTCATGGGCAATAGTAAGAATATGTTTACAATTATTATTTAGATGTCATCTGTTTGCAGAAAATAGCAATATGTTTATGTGTACCTATGGTACTTGCGCTATGGGACTCTTTTTTTTAGCACCTCTAAATATCCGTTATTATTATTATTATTATTATTATTATTATTATTATCATTATTATTATTATTATTATTATTATTATTATTATTATTATTATTATTATTATTAGTATTATTATTATTATTTATTATTATTATTATTATTATATATTATTATTACCTGGTAATATATTTAGAACCAAAATCATTTGTTAGAAGCTGAGAAGTATTCTTAATGTTACAGGTTTATTTTCTTCAATTATATACTGCTTTGTCCTATCCCAATATTTGATCATTAGGTTGATGATTTTTTTGTTTTCATCTTTTTCATGCATCAGATTGAAATGAGAGCTCAGTATCTTCTTGGAAATGTATTTAGTGAAATGGTTTTATGTATTTGCATATTTTCAGCAGTGAGATTAATGGCTTTTAACTCTTAACATGCCACGCACACTACTAAGCCAATGCCACAGTGCTAATCCGATGCTAATCCCCTGTGCCAGCCACAAAACCCCCCTGTGCCACATTGATTTTGGGATCGCGAGTCGTATTCACTCCTTCCAATAGTCATGATGACAATTGCTTGTAACTCTCTAACGATTAGTTTATCCACAAAATATTGTGTAGTAAAGTTGTAGGAAATTTCATACCCCTTATAATGATGTCCTCATTATGTGGATTGGTTATTATCTTTACCGCTAAAATATGAGTTGTATCAAGTAGTTCCATTTTGTGGAGTGTTTTGTATGGATCAAAAACCTAGGTCTCTTCTCTCTCAGAGGCAGAGCCATATCTTGTAAAAAATGTAGAAATACTCGAAAAAGTCGAATGTAAACCGCGTGAGTAAGTTTATCTGTCAGAAAGCAGAGTTCACACTGCACACAATAGTGCTAATTACGGCGTGCATGCGATGCGCAATACAATGCAAAACGGCGTAACAATGATTGTTATTCCGAATGTGCGCAGTCATGCACGAAGCAGGCGAGGGTAGGAAACAATGCAAGCACAAAGCAGTCAATAGTAGGCGTGCGAGCACGAGTGTGGCATGTTATAGTAGGATACGTAGCGTGCACGAAGCACTCAATGAGTTAATAATTTCATGTTTGATATTTGCTAAGATGTGGTGCAGTTTTTTTTTCACAAATTTACACTATACTTAACTGCCACCTGTAGATTGATTAAATCATACAAACTCTTACGCTTTCTTCTTTACCATGTATTCTCTTATAATCTAATTTTTACAATATTATCATTTTTCATACTTCTTAATCTCAAACTTTGTTAGATGCTGACTTGCTGGTTCATACTGCTACTAGAGGCTTCCTTCAGAATGGACCTGATGCTATTGCTGTTTACCGAGCTCATGTTGGTGCATTTCCATTTGGTACAAGTGTGACATCAGCAGGTCTGATAGATGCTGTGGTATATTCTACTAATAATAAGGAAGGTAGAAGGCTTGTTAATGTTTTGGTGCCAGGTATGAAAATCACTCATTGTCTCTTTCAATGGCTAGATTATGACTATTTAGGACTAGTTGTAAAGTGTATTTGAAACAATTTAGAATGATGTCTTGGAAATATTCTGAATGACTTGTAAACTGAACAGTTTCAAAGAATTCTATATTAAAGAGATGCATACCATTCTCTGCAGTTCATATGTAATGAATGGAAGGTAAATGGGAAGTGGGAAGAAATGAATTATCGTGACTTTAAAAACCGCATTAAAGAAAAAAATAGAATAATAATAATAATGATAATAGGAATTTATATAGCGCCATCTATCTAGAAATATTCTCATCCGAGGCGCGTTGTTATTATCATTATTACCCTGGCTTTAGCTCGAGCTGCCTTTCAGCGCTCAGTGCATTCAAGGAATTAATCCTGCCGGGTACCCATTCATCTCACCTGGGTCGAGTGCAGCACAATGTGGATAAATTTCTTGCTGAAGGAAATTACGCCATGGCTGGGATTCGAACCCACGACCCTCTGTTTCAAAGTCAGAAGACTTATCCACTTGGCCACAACGCATCCACTATATGATTTGCAAATAAATGTATATCTTAGTGTTTCAATCTTTGACAGATCTGCATGTTAATGGTCCTTTGTCATTATGATATACTGTATGATATGTTCAAACTAGCAAGTATTTCTAAATAGAGGTAATATGTATTACATTCTCTCTCAATAAAGTATATCTTGTGGTGCAGAAAGATTTTAATAATAATAATATAGGATTTGTATAGCGCAGGTATCCACCTTGCTAGGTGCTCAAGGCACTCCTAGATTACCCTGGCTAAGCTAGTCTACCGATTCTGGTGCGCACAGCTTTTTGAGGAATTACTTCCTGCCAGTACCCATTTATGATCACCTCAACAATTTTTCATGTGTATCTTAATAGTTGACTATTAAAACAAAAAAGCACAGGATCAACTTTATTCTCAGCATCATATATTATGTAATTTCAAGTTAGTTATGCATTTTGTACTTTCTTTTTTTGGTCATGTTTCTCTGTTTGACTTCAGGATACTTCACGATCAAAGAAGACCGAACTCACTTACAGTATGATGAAAGTTTGAGTCGTTGTCATGGAACTCAGAAACGTGACCCAACAGTTTATGCCGTCACTGTCCCAACCATGGGGAGAGCCAATAACTGCACTGCATTCGTAGACTTTGATAGCAGTATGTACTGTCTGTGTACATATCTAATCCATTTTGAGGATGTTGTAAAATTGATGTTGGCTATCATGTCTGTTCAGTTTTAAGTCAGAAAACTAAGCTTTTGAAGTTAAATTTTTGGAATGGACAAGTGATATCATGTGATTTGTAAACAAACTTTCGGCATTACTCCTATGTATTAAGATTGCATGCTCGATCCCTAATGAAAATCATAAGTCAGAAATTTATGGAATGGACAAGTGATATCATGTTTTGTAAACAAACTTTCGGCATTACTCCTATGTATTAAGATTGCATGCTCGATCCCTAATGAAAATCATAAGTCAGAAATTTTTGATATGGACAAGTGATATCATGTAATTTGTAAACAGACTTTCGGCATTACTCCTTCAAATAACCTCGATCCTCTTCCTGACTCATTAATATGCATAATATGCAAACGCAGTCCGCCGTGGACAATAGATAGTTAATTTATTTGATATCATGTAATGACAGCACAAATTAGTATCCTGAGAATGATAATAAACGCAGAATTTATAATGTGCCATCTACTAGTAAACTATATAGATATAGTTCAGAAAGGGGATCTTACAATACCATTTGTAGTCAGAGTAAAATATGTAAATCGAAATAAGCTAAGCATAAGTATATAGGATTCAGTTTATTTACTCTGGATGATTAATTTTGAATCTAAATATATAAAAGTTATTAGTAAGATTTGCATATGTTCAATGGGATATTATTATTGATAATGCTGTTACAATAATAATGACATTTTATGATTATATGATAATTGTATGGTGCTTATTTTCATTAACATCAGTACTATCATTATTTTATTGTTCAGTAACTTTACTCATTTTTAAAAGAAAATCGTAATTTATATTATAATAATAATAATAATATAGGATATTTATATTGTGCACATATCCACCTTGTTAGGTGCTCAAGGCGCTCCTATATTACCTGGCTAAGCTAGGCGTTCATAGCGCACACAGCTTCTTAAGGAATTACTTCCTACCGGTACCCATTTACCTCACCTGGGTTGAGTGCAGCACATTGTGGATCAGTTTCTTGCTGAAGGAAATTACGCCATGGCTGGGATTATATCTACTTGGTATGTGTACTATTTATCTAAATGCTAAATCTATATTTTCTTATGCAATATTTTTCTTCCCCAGCTCTTATTATCAATGAAGTATATGCTGCTGGAGATACAGTAGATCATCATGGAAAGTACATTGAACTATATGACCATGGAGTGGGTCATACATTACTGAATGGATTCTTACTTGTCTTCTATGATGGCAGCAATGAAGATCGGTCATATTATGAATTAGATCTGTCTAATAGATTGTGAGTAAAACATCTTAGTTTAGAAGTGAGAGACATATGTGTGTTTAATGTGTAGGAGTGTTCGGTGTATTGGTTGTTAATTTGCAAGATGGTCACAGTTAGATGAATGTTCAAGCTCAAATGATTCTTTTAATGCTACATTTTCAAAGAAGTCCAAATGTCACTGGATAACTCGTAGTGACTCAGTGATTAAATAATCTGTCACCATGTTTGTGTGTTTACATACATGTAAGGTATGTGCATTGGAAGTATATTGGAGTTAATTGCTTTTTATCAGTGTGCTCAGTGTTTCAAATGACCACAATGTGTGTTTATCCAGAAGGTATCAAAGTGCAGTTTGCAAAAAAAAAAAATCTTAATTATTATTTAACTTCAGTTGTGCAAATATTTGTATGTAACTATGTTTCATATCAAATTCACTGTTCACCAGGGAGTTACTTGGTACAAGTAGTTTGTTTCTCTCTCATTCATAGTATTCTCTTTTCCCATTATCTATAATTTCATTGAGTCATTAATAATTGTAAATATTTTAATTTGGGAAAGTTCATTTGTAATGCATTCTTATCTTATCAATAATTCATGTATCGTTTAACTCTTTAATTCATTAAGTGTTTATCATTATAACAATTACATGAAATCTCCTTGTATTGATAGCACAAACTCTGATGGTTTCCTGTTGATTGGTACAACCAGTGTGACACCTCTACCTGATATAGCCATCCCTGATGACATCCTACAGGGAGGATCAGATGCTGTCGTCCTGTACAGAGCATCCCCAGAGGACATACCTAGAGGATCCACCCTTATTCTAGAGAACATCCAGGATGCTGCCATATATGGATCATCCTTGGTAGCAGATAGCTCCCTTATGACCTCCCTAGCTCCTGGTCAGCTCCAGATCATGATGGAGACAGGGAGTGCTGCTTCAAGGTGCCTTTCAAACCGGACGATTTCCATGTCTGCATTCATATCAACAATGCCTACACCAGGTTTGTTGCAATGATATATCTCTGATATGTTTTCAGGTTTGTCTTTATGATATCAAATGTGAATAGATAACCACATTTTTGCTCTTTAATGGCTGCTAAGATAACCAACCTTCAATGTTTTGTGTATTAAAGCCCAAGTGTAATAAAAGGTATAACTTCTAAGGATGAACCATTTTCATTTGGACAAACAATAAAGACAGAAAATTTGACTTATCATATTGTCTCTCCAAATGCTAGCCCAATTTTTGCCCATGTTAACTTTTCAGAGCAAATCAACAACTGCACTACTCCTAATGTGGTTATAAGTGAAGTTAGCTTGGAAGATCAAGGTGGTGGATCACAAGAGTTCATTGAACTTTATGATGGAGGTCAAGGGTCAACACCATTGGATTCCTTAGTCTTAGTACTCTTCACAGGGGTCAATGGAGGAAGAGCATATAAGACCATTCCCTTACAAGGACAGAAGACAGATGAGTCAGTATATATTCATTCAAACTCTTCTATTTAGTTGGAAAAAAAATGTGTTAAGGAGAATTTGGCAGTAATTATTATTAGATATTGAAATATTCAGTAATGTACTTAGTGAGACTGGCATTCATTTAGTTTGCTATGTGAACGATGAATGAGGAGGTACCGTCTCTATTGAAAGTTGCATTTCAAAGTTGAAAGCTTATAAGACTTAATGGTAGCTGGGTTATTTAAGCCAATATAGGTGCTTTTACTGTCCCCTTGGTGTGTACAATCTAATGTATTTCTCATTAGAATTGCTTTATTTGGTAAATATGATAGTTTACAAAAAATGCACATGTGCGAATGTGTTAGCACTGATGCAGCATACTCGTGGACATTTACAATGTGGGACAAGTAGCGCCTTCTGAATTACATTGTGAAAACCTGCAATGCCATTACCATTACAAATTGTAAATTGAGCATGATTTTTTAAACGAGTCGGTAATATGAAATAGCAGTTGATATGTTTCTTAAAATCCCATGATTTCCTTGATATTTGAAGACTAAACATGTGATTTGCATATGCACTCATTATTAACCACGTACTTGAACCTGTTTAAGTGTTATTCTTAGTATTGTTCATATTATCATTAGTAGTACATTCATATCTACTGAAGATATTGGAACAACGTTGACCTAGTACATCCTCAAACTCAAGAACTTTATCAACTCCTACATGATCTCAGAATGTTATATCCATGTATTATATATGTACATAAAAAAATCTAGAGGAAATTAATTACTATACAATTGCATTTTTTCCATTTATAAGATTGCTAATTCTCTTATTTTCTTCTGATTTTATCCAAAGGAATGGTTACTTTCTAATAGTCACATCTCAGCTCTCATTAAACGGTGACATGCTCGTTGGTGATCTGGGTCAGAGCTTCTTACGGAATGGAGCCAATGCTATTGCTCTCTATAGAGGAGATCACCATGATTATAAAGCAGGGATGCCTGCTACATCATTAGGTCTTCTTGATGCTCTGGTCTATGGAGATATGAATCGTCAAAGCATGACATTGATAAGGCAGCTCCTACAAGGTTATATGATCAGTTTATTTTTAATACTTGAATAGGTTATTTTCTATGATTCGCTTGACATCAATATTATTAGAGAAAATTGACGAGTAGGTTCTGAAGAGGCATCAAATGCAAATCATGTGAGGCCTGAATAGCCCTTTTTCTGTTCTTTTTTCTATTAGTATGAAATTAGTCAAACTGCTTTAAGGGATTATTTCATGAATTATTTCAATTGAATTGATACTGAGCAAATAGTTTATTTCTAATTTTCACCACAGGCCTGTGTTGAAAAAAAAATCTCAGAAGATATTCTTCTTGTAGAAACTGAATGTTTGACTAGATATCCATTGCATTTATCCCTTTTAGGTCAAGCTCAGGTAACAGTCAGTAATAACTTCTACCAAGGATCAGAGAGCATAAGCCGCTGCAAATGCTGTCAACCTCTGCTTTCATCTGCTTACAAATTACTACAACCATCACCCAAGCAACCAAACTTCTGTTCATCAAATCCTCCAGTTACCCCAAGTCCTGATGCAGTAATTATCAATGAGATTAACCCATTTGATCCATTGACCGGTGGCAAGGAATTCATTGAGCTGAAAGGACCAGCAAATATCACTCTTGACAGATATTCAGTGTTGATTGTGATGGAAGATGATGATTCTGCTAAGGTGTCTTACGTGGTCGACTTGTCTGGACAGTCACTGGATGAAAATGGTTTCTTGGTCATCGGGACTGAGAGTCTGGTACCGTTACCAAAGGTTACACTTCCTTCTGTAACTGATGGAGTTTTGAAGACAGTAGGGGGCGCTGTAGCTCTCTGTAGAGGTCAGCCTGTGGATTTCAGAGTGGGATATATGGTTCCAGTGGCCAGGATAGTGGATGTTTTGGTTTACAGAGGACATAATAGACCTGAGAGCAAGGCATTGAGTGAGCTTACATCAGATGGGAAAGTCATTGAGGAAGAATCAAGGTGAGACTGAAACTTCACTCAAGTATTGATTCATCTCATACACCTCTGTCAAACACCCCTCAAGTGATTTTATTGTAATTCAAGATATTACCCTAATATAACCCTAGTACTAAAAACCATTTAGTCTAATTTCCAGTTGGTCTAACACCACCTGGTCTAATATCCACTTGGTCTAATTTTCATTTTGTCTAATTTTCATATGGTCTAATGACTGTTTTGTCTAATGACCACTTTATATATTTTAATATCCAATTGGTCTAATGTCCACTTGCTCTTATAGCCAATTAGTCTAATTCCCAGTTGGGCTAATCATCACTTGGTCTAATTTTTATTTGGTCTAATGTCCATTTATTCTAATATAACATTCATTATTATTTATTTGATCTAGAATTAACAAATATGATGATGAACAAAGAAATACAACATGCATCAGTTAATAAATGTCGCCATGATCCGGAGGGGTAGAGCTGGGGGTAGGGCTGGTGGGCGTAAAACCTCACCGTGGAGGACTGTAAATGACGAGATCATCGAATGAATTATTCTAATCAAATATAATTCTTGTGATTAACCTATATATCGATTATATAGATGATGATGAAAATTATATCATACACATAATCATTACATCACCGCATGCTCATTTACAGATACTAAGTATTGGGTAAACAATAAGTTGGGGACCTTGTATCTTATAATGGTTGAATGACAGGGTTTCATCAGAATAACATTATTATGAAGAAAGGAACAGAAATATAATGTAATTGTATGTGTGGTTACATATCTTGAAGCATGTTTATGCCTCTTTTATAATCATTGTTATGCACCATTACGGACAATACTGAACTTGATGGAAAATGAGCAAATAGTTATGCAGTTTAGGGGATTCCAAAAGTTACAAAGTCATTAGATCATGTAATTTTGTTTTGAATATTTTGTTTAGTTATCTGTGGTCAGAGGTTTGGAGGCAAATGATAGACCATTTAGATTCTGGGCCTTTTCACATGTGAATCTTGAATCATCATTGTATTGATGATTGCACTTCTTCTTCAGAATCATCGGACCTTTCACACGTTCATTCGAAAACTGTGATTTGAATTGGAATTCCCGAGCGAAGGCGGTGTGTGTCCTTGGTGACTTGTCAATCATAGCACTGCATCGATACGATGAGTGCATGACAATTATCACAGAAGTGCTTGAAAGGACAAGTAAGCTCCGCTTCCAAAAGATGTTTTGGAGGTCAAGCCTTTCACACATAAAATTTGTATATAAGCAAAGTATTCTGCCATTAGATGTGTCTTTTCTCAAAGACATACTGTATCATATGCCTTGGTGTGATTATTTGTCTTGTCTATTTGTCTATTATGTCAGAACTTGCAATAATGATGTGATAGTAATTCAAAGACTTACTTACCTTGATGATGTTCTTGTGATATCTTGAATTTGGCTTTGATCTACAAACTCTTTGTCTTGTCTTAGCTACCTTCCTGGAGAGGAAACAATCTCACGATGTTCCTGCTGTGATATAAGAACCGCTAGTGCATTCATGCTTTCCAGTCCAACACCAGGTAGTGATAATACATGCCCCAAGGTAGAGTATGGACAGACGATACAGCTACGGTTAGAGGATGCCGACTTTGATCAGTGGCAGGGAAGGTTACTCTGGAAGGCTTCAGTCAGGGATGCTGTGGTCAGAGGTATCAAGGAAGAATGCAAGTGCAGGTTCAATTCAAATTACCTAAAAGGTATGGCCTCAAACTCTACTGCATAACAGGATAGGAAGATAAATGCCATTTGGCACGATATCATTTGTAATATCTACTCTGCACGATTCATTTTACAGTGATATCTATTACAATGTGTTCACTTGATTCAGAGAAGAGGAAATAGCCCCATTGATGCAGGAAGATGACATTTATTTAGGAAATAGAGTCTCCATATTTGACAATTGAAATGGTATGGAATGATATGATGTAGAAATAGTGATTATCAATTCTAAAAAGTGACCAATCTTAGAATATTTTCAAACAAAAGTATGCTATTTATATTGTAATAGATAAGTGATGAGATTTTTTATGGATTAGTGAAAAAAATATCTTGCATTGAATGTTCTGAATTAATTTGCATTAGAATGAATGTAGCAAAACTAGATGCCTGGCCTTTTATGGTTTTGTATTCTACAACTCTTGATATTTTCATCATAATTAAGTTTCACAAGTATCCAAACAAAATACCACTGTAACTTTGAAAAGATTGAGATGAATATGAACTTGAACAACATGTTTCCAGATTATAATTTGAATTGAACTGTTTATGTAATTCATATCCAGATGACAAACTTTTGAACGGAAGTGTTATATACCAAGCCAGTCTAGCAGGATTAACCACTGACCAGGCATCAGATCTCTTTGATGCCTATACTAGATTTGTGAAGAAGACTGAAAGCTTGGAGATCTATGGTGTCAGGTATCAAGTAGATAGAGACTGCTATATGGACTGCAAACTTAAAGGAAAGAACATGGCTATTCTCCACCACCCAGGTATCTTTATCTCTTGATTCTATTAATATGCAAACTCAATCTTTATATATATATATGGCAGCTCAAAGTTATAAGCAAGTAATAGATTAATATGAATCATTCCTGATTGTTTGATTTGTTCATGGCATGGTGATATGAACATAAAAAAAATGTTGACAGAGATTCTTGATAATCAAATGTGTTCAAATCAGATTTAAATTAAAGTACAAGAAGTTACCTTAGAATTAATTTTGAAGCCTTAAAAGACATTTGTATGAGGAAAATTGCTAATTCTAGATAGTTTTTCTGTGTTTTTTACCAAAGTGTTCCTGATTAAAGTTACCTGTAGAAATATGTGTCACAAATTAAGGTCAAGTTATTATTAGGTGTTTAAAACAACTGTGATTGAAGACTTATTGACATGTATTGGACAGCTCTGCCAAGTCTGCTTGTAGCTATTGACTATCACCTTGTCTTTCCATGTAATTGAATTTCCTGTTTAAATCCAATTTCTTCCCTTTTTAATTTGCTGTTGTGGTCAGCCCCAGCTGTGATTGTTGGAGTCACTGTTACTGTCATCATAGCAGTCATATTTGCCCTAGCTTTCTTCACATATATGAAAAGAAAAAAGAGCAGTAATATCATGGGGTAAGTCAAGTGGGTCATTGTTATCAATGTATGAATGTATTTTAGTATACTGTTTCATGCTGAAGTTAGTCATCAGATCAATTAGTTTCTATGAAAATATGGTATGTTTGAAAGATAAGCATACAAAGTAGATTTGGATTGCACACAAATTATAAGAAATTATCATTTAGGATGCGTGTTTACATTGACTCTCATTTACTGAATTTTCTATAAAGTCATTATTGAGTACAGTGGAGATGGTATGCTGTTTAATTTGTCTGTGATATAGACAAAAAGAACAAAGCTAATCTCTTGAAACTTTTTTTATGATTATTCCTCAAGTTCAAAAGTTATTTTTTAAGTATCAAGCTTCTAGTTTTTCAATTAGGGGATAAATAAGTCAATTTGTACATAATGTAACATTTTGAGGATATGGATCTATTCCAAATTCTGACTACTTTTTAAAATCTATTCTTTTGTCCTTTTCTTCACGTTCTCAGATCTTTTCGATGGTTCAAGAATAATTCTGAATTTGATGATGAATTCCGGGTGACTGATGCCTGTCAGCTTGAAGATCTTGATGTACTCTCCCAGGTAGCTAATAGTGATAACTTTGTTAATCCAGTTCGCACCCTTCCATCAATGCTTCAGGCCAGTTACTCAGCTAGGAGGAAGGACCAAGGTCCAGATCTTGGGAATGAACCTATCAGTGTGGATCTTGAAGTCGACACAAGTATTAGCTACGCTTGAATCATGTGTGATGTGACAGATGTGGATGATAATTTTGAGTTCTGGAAATAAGTGCTATTAACAACAGCAGCAGCAAACTTCCACAAATTTGAAGTCAAATCAAATTACCTAATGTTCAAAACTTTCTCAAGTCCCTCCAATGAATGATGACCTAAGGTGTTACTCGAACAGTTAAACATAATTTCAGAAAGAAAAACAACTAGAATTTTAATTCGTCTTACGGACGAATTAGGTGATCTGTCTGTGAATCTCATGATTATGATCTATTTTTTTATAATGATCACCATGTCAATGCAGATCAATATGAGCATCACGATATTAAGAGCAGTTTTATTAATGAAAGGACATGTTTAATACTTTTGAAAGACATTATTTGAAAGAAAAGGTTGTAAAAAAAACTTCTTTTCTAGAGAATGACAATTCAAATTTAGCAAGTGATAACACGAAATAGTGAGCAGTGGTGATGAAAGCAAGAATCTAGAATCCAGTTTTGAAAAATTTAAATCAGTATCCATAGACTAGATTTTTGGTTACCTCATGAACAATCATGACCAAATGACCTTTCATTTCTTACATTACGATAGGTAGATTTCATTGCAAGATATTATGCAAGCATGTCTTACATAGCAGGATGGAGAAATTGCATAGACCAAGTGAATAGAAAGCAAAGCAATGAACGCTGATGGAGGTATTTGGAATGCGTTCAGCATGTTCTTATAACAATACTTGGCCAACTCTGAAATACCAGTTGCTAGTACACGCATTGTTGTTTTTATGCGTGTATTGAAACGCACAATTCAAAAGAAAAATCAAGACATCAAGGTTGTTGCTAATATCTCATTAAATATAAAACAATCATGTCACTTTAGTACGAATGAACTTCTTATCATGCGCAGAATGGAACCCCAAACTGGCTTATGGGGGTTACACGCAAAATAAGACAAAACTTAATAAATAAAAAAAATAGATCCTGATGGGTTTCGATCCAGGGACCCTCGCATTACAAGGCAGATGCACTAACCATTCGACCACAGTAACTGCCATACACTTTCAAGGCAATGATGAAATATAACCTCAAATTGAATTTTTCAAGTGCAAGTTTTATCATAATGATATACTTTTATACATTGTTAATATTTATGATGATCTCTTGCTTAAAATGATAAGATTGTAAAATAATTTGGAAGAATATAAAACCAGCTACAATATGTAGAAAACCGGGCTAAAAACGACCAATGATTACGGAGTTATAGTCATATTTCCAAAATTAATAAAACGTCATAAAACAAAAATGGAAAATTTTAGTTCTGACGCAAATTTGATGACGTTATGATCAAATTTATTGTCAAATGTGACATGAAATCACATCTACAAGTCCTATTCTATCCGAATATAAAATAAAATTTGGGGGTCAACGGACTATCTGAAGAGTTATATAGAATTTTGTAAAAGCATGTTTTTGCACATTTTTGGCCTATTGTGAACGCGCGCTTGCGCGCGTAATTCAAACTTTGACGGAGGCGCATTCCTTTATTACTGGTCGTAGAAGGTCGGTTAAGGTATCAAATTATTGGGAATTTCATAGAAAATGCATTGATGTAAAATAAAGTGCAGTTGTGCGTTGCGTAACGACGTTACGCGCGTAAACGCGCGCGAAAACCTGTGAGCGCGCAAATTCCTGAAATGCTTAGAATGACCTGAAACGTACTCTACTTTGATCAAAAAGTGATTTTGAGCATTTTAAAATTTTGACGCGCGCGTACATGCGCGTCGTGACCTGTAAATGACCTTTGATGACATGGACAGTTGACCCTTGATCTGAAGTTAATTTGATGTTAATATTGTTAATTTTTGATGATTGATAATGGAGATATTGTTGATAATGTGATTTTACAAAATGGCGCGTAGATGACGTCACGATGACCATTTGACGTTGAACTTGTTTCGTACACATTGTATGATAACTGTCCATAATTGATAATATTTTGATGAAAATTGATTGAATAGTTTTGATGATTTTGGTGGAACAAGAAAAGGGTGGAAAAAGAAAAATAAATAAAAAGAATAAAGAAATAAATAAAAAAGAAAATTCGTAGAAACACAAGAGGTGATCTGTCAATAATTGACAGATCACCTAATAAAGGGACTTTCATTTAATGTCATTACTTTTTTCATGTTCAACCAAATGAAATATATGGCTCTATATTCTACTTGTACATCTCAAAACAAGAAGAAGGTAAGGTTGTCATGATATTATACTGCAACATTGTCAAAGTTTAAACACTGTTTAATCCGATTCTTTCCATTTTGTAGAGGATTACACCTAGTAAATGCAATATTCACCTCATTAATAAAAGTTCTTCCTGTTCTGTGTTGTTTCTATCACTCGTTAACGGTTGATTCAATTTCAATGATTTACCAGGGTTGAAGGTCAATGCAACAAATAACATTGACAGATTATTTCAGTGCAGTGCTTGTTTCTTCCCGTATGATTGCCTGGGAAAATGAATATTTCTATCTATCATTACTGGCTCATAGGGCTATTTCTGCTCCCATTATTATCTGACTTTAAAAGACTAGAGACAGACAGTTCCCAGGTATTTTTGCTTATTGTCATGAACAAAAAGTGTTGGTACTGACTAGATGTTACCAGTACCCTTTTCCTTCATAATTTTACTCTCATTGTGTAAGATCCATAAACATGAATTGCTTTATAATTGTTTGCCTGCATTTTTATTTTGTTTCCAGAATTCCAGATTAGCTTTATTGTTTTGATATTGGATGATGGTCTCAGGAAAAGATTCAAATATTATATGAATTGAATGTGAAATCCTTTGTAACCATGAGGTTTTGAAAATAGTTACTGCATTCCTTATTTTTTAGAAATTAGAATATATTGAAAATCTGTGTGTGATGGCTATTTGCAGTTTAGAAAACAATCAAATGTGGCCATTCTGTCGTTTTCTTTAAATAAAGAAATAATGGTCAGGTTTCTATAAAATTAACAGACTTGTTCAATGTCATGTAACATTAGGGATAGAGTGTTTTAATTTCACAATCAAGCAAAATTTCAAGTTTCATGGCTAAATGTGTACAATACATTATAATTGATAGTAAATTAATTTTATGTCTATATTTTACAGAAACCTGGTGTGAAAACACCGCACCTGTAAGTGACTTGAAAACAAATCCACAGTTTAATGCCTAGCCACTGCCCTTTGGCAAGATATTAGTAGGTTGCAGTTATCTTGCCAGATGCATTTCTTATGAAGGGTTCCATTCACTTTGCCAAAGTAAGGGTGTTCAGTAGTCATATATAGATACCTTGTGTGTATGATAGAAGAATGATAGCCATGTTGATGTCTCCTGTATCGGTACTATCCAAGTACAGTATTATGACATAATGAAGGGCGACCTATAATGATTGATATCTATTTTATTCTATTGTAAATACAGATGTAAATATTACTTTTTATCTACCCTTCTTTCGTAGTGATGATCAAATCAATTTTAGTTTGATAACTGCTTGTAAGATGATATATCTATCAGTTTGTAGAGGTACAGAGTATTGAGCATTGGAATTTATCTGATAGATTTCATTACTATATCCTTGTATGATTAATAGACGAGGTATATTTGTAAAGTAATTAAACCTGATTTATTCTATGTGACATTGCTCTTTATAAATTGGACATTGCAAACAGAGCAATGAAAGTTTAAATCTTTATATAAACTTTGCACTGTTTTAAAGAAAAAAAGAAACAAATATATATTATGCATGTTTTTTTCATTTAAAATTGATTCATCACATGATTTGAGGTAAAAGTGCAAGCTCTTATGTGAAGGTTATACCATTTATTTTCTAATGAGAGATTTGAGATTGATTTTTTTTAATGAAATTAACTAGGAATTGTATTATATACAATTTACAAAAATACAAATTTAAACCAAGGTGCATGATGGTACTATCTTTTTAAATTAGTTTATGCATGCCAAAGTGAAAACAAATATATATTTGCCAATGATGTCTTCTTTGTCACATTGAGTACTCCATGAGCTGTTATATTCAGTACTCCATGAGCTGTTATATTGAGTACTCCATGAGCTGTTAAATTGAATACTCCATGAGCTTGAATATTGATTGAATAATGTACATTGATTGTTTCAAATACAATATCTACTTGAATGCTGTCCATCATTAATTCATTGCCACATGAATGAAATAATGAGTGTATCCAGTACTCTTCTTTCTTGTTTTATCTTTGGTGCTATTATAGACAGCAACTCTTCAATGTATACATTACACTCCTCTAGCCTATCTTGCTTAAATAAGCTACTCACCTTGAAAAACCCATGTCCTCTCTTTTTAATGTATTTGTATTCAGTAATATAGATATATTTATATACATTTCAAGTTTTTGTGAGATGATTTTTACTTTGTGTTTTAAGGGATGTAGTCAAGACTGGCCTTGGTATCTGGTTGAGTAGGGTGTAAAAAGTTTATGGGAGATGGTTTTCTTCAGTGGCCTTGTGACTCAGAAATACTGGCCTTGACTGCATCCCTAGTAACTGAGATGTTTGAGTGATACATATATATGTATTTTACTTATGAATAGCGTTATTTTGAATGAAGGTATGTTTGAACTAAATAATTTCTCACTGCATTTTGGGAAACGTCACTGAAACCAGCTCAAAAATTATGTATGATTACAATAATAATGATAGTAAGTGTTTTATTCTTGGTAAGAACAAAGTAATCTTAGTAGAAAATGTTTTTATGATCAGGTCTAGACTGGCTTGAACAAAAAGAATACCCCATTACCCCAAATTATCACTATTCTTTGTCATTTGCTCTACAGAGTTGGAATAAGGTAGGATGGGTTATATATGGATTTTAATAGATTAGGAGTTGACTTGAGAGTCATTTTAACAGACATTGTACGCTACCTATCAATTTGAACTGGCTGATGGATGGGTTGGATGTACTGAAGACCATTTATAAAGAAACTAAAATCGTATTCAGGGACAAAATGTTACAAATTCTACCCCAACTGCAAACCTGATTTCCAATTTTGTAGGAACAGTTAGTGATATAATAAGGTATAGTAAATTGCCAATTCGTCCACTCACAACATGGTCTACTTTCATTTAGTCTAATGCCATTTGGTCTGTCAAAATGTTGTCTAACAACCATTTGGTCCATTCATCACTTTGTTTAATCATTTCGTCTATGACCGTTTTTGTATCATAACCAGTTGGTCTAATAACCATTTTCTTTTCATTCATTTTGCACAATTAATACTAAATCCAATTAGACCAAATGGTATATGGACTAAATGGCAATTGGACCAACTGGGTATTAGACCAAATGTTGAGTGGACGAATTGGTAATTAGACCATGTGGATAGTGGACGAACTGATGGTAGAGGAAATGAAATGATGTAGACGAATTGGCATGAGATGAATAAACCTGTAATACTTGTTTGATGTAAACACCTCATTATAGATGAATGAGTGGGAGTTACTGGTTTGTTACAATCAGTGTTTTAGAAAATTACTCTTAATCCATTTTGCTTGTTATAATATAGGTGTTACACTTGATTTTTCATTCCTCATATATCTATCTATCTATCTATCTATATATATATATATATATATATATATATATATATATATATATACATGTATATATATAGTTATATATATATATTATATATATGTTATTAGACCCCATTCCACTCTAGGATTCAATTTGAATATTGATGTTAATTGTGAATGTTTAAAAAGATGAGAAATTGTTTAATTAGATTATTAGTTATTAAAACCATCGATTTTGTGTTTTATTGTAGGTTTTTCTTAGATTTTGGTCCAGTCTTTGGATAGTTATTCTTCCAGATCACTGTGGTTCATTTTTTTTTAATTTAACATTGAATTTCACACTGAACATTTGATGACTAAAATGATATAAATCATTTTAATTGTACTAATTTGCCCCTCACCTATTGCAACATCCAATTATCTGCTTTTTTTTAATAGGATGATTGAAAGAACAAAACCAAATATATTTATTACAGTTATCTTCCTTATACAATAGTCCTACCAAAATGGGGTTGATATATCGTATATATTCCTTTGTGCCTTTATAAGCATTGAAAATAGATGGTTGTACTTTATTCATGTGTACTCAAAGTTTGTTTTGATTATAAATGTCATCAGTTGAAAATAGAAGCAGTATGTATCATATGAAAATAGTATCATAGAAGTGATTAACATATAACTAAAAAACAGTATATTCTGAGTGATTTTTTTCAGTGCACTTGACAGTAATAATCTATTCTCTCTCTCTCTTTCTCTTTATATTGATGATATGCACTAGATATATTTCATAGAACAAATACAACAAAGTCTTTCTTAAAGAGTTTTCGAATTTAAATTAAGTCAGTCACCAATTTTCACCATGATTTGTAGTGTACTCTGCTATTTTCTTTGCAAATTCAATATTTAGTGGATATCAGGTGATTCCTTGTGATAAGTTGCTTGTCATTGTAAGTAATGAAACTTGTATTTGGTGTTTATGTAAAACTAATTGTTGCAAATCCATGGTAAATTTGCATGTAGTTTAAATACATTTAAGATTGGAATAATTCATAGCACATTCAATAAGACTCATTTAGTTTAGATTAAGATTGTATACATATTTTTATGTAGAGTAGAATTCTACCCAGGGCTCCTTGTATATAAATATGATTATACACTTTTTATCATAGATTATATTTTTTGCTTGACATTGATTAAAATTTTAGAAAATATAATACGAGTAATACTTGAGTTTAAACATGATTGATTTGTTTGAATTAGTCATCTCTGTCCATTGACTTGATGTCATTTGACTTTATGTAATGAATGATGGGGTTAGTAATATCTTGGTCACATTTGCTCTACGGCGGCCATACAGCGAGTCGAAAACAGCCGTTTTATTAATTTAAATTCAAACCACCTATATGTAGTTGGACAAAAAATGTTAAAACGGCTGTTTTTGACTCGCCGTAGAGCAAATGTGACCAAGGTATTAGTGTGTCAAAATAGGTAATGTGTCATAATGTCAACCACATCTGTCCATATTTCAGGATGATCTATTGGTAGGGCCTCTGGCCTGTTGAATTTTTCCTTACAAATTTTGAAAAAGACAAGTTTATAACAAATATAGAAGTGGTGGAACATCCAAGTTTTCAGCTGTTATTGGAAGAACCTCTTCTTAGAATGGAAACACTCATGTAGGTATAATAGTAAATTAATTTCCAATCATCATCGCGATCATGATTAGAGGATATTTGCCTTTCTCAAACTGGAACGCTTCCTAGTACTCAAATACTGATAAGGGCATTTTCACGGTAACTGACGTTACACGGCACAATTTTACACACTCCTTTGTGTGTATGATTATCTCTGAAACAATAAATGATGGGAGTTTGCTAAAAAAGTAAACTCCTGTTATTTGCTGTTTTAGAGATAATCATACAATGAGAAGTGTGTAAAATTTTGCCATGTAACGTCAGTTACCGTGAAAATGCCCATAAGCGAAAGTTATTCTGAAAATTCAAAATTTATTTTTCCATCAAAATCAGATCACAGTATATGGTAGTTAATTTTTGGATGATAAGGAATGAGGATTTATATTTCCATTCTTTTCCTTTAAAGGACAAAATTGTATATTCATCTTCCTCCATTGAAGGGAAATAATATATTTATCTTCCTGCTTTAAAGGTCAAGTCCACCTCAGACAAATGTGGATTTGAATAAAAAGAAAAAAATCCTACAAGCACAACACTGAAAATTTCATCAAAAGCGGATGAAAAATAAGAAAGTTATGACATTTTAAAGTTTTTCTTAATTTCACAAAATAGGTATATTCACATCCTGGTCGGTATGCAAATGAGGGAACTGATGACATCACACTATTTCTTTTGTATTCTATTATATGTACTATGAAAAATTCTTATTTTCCCCTCATTGTCCTGTGAAACAAAGTTTTATTTTGCCCTGAACATGTTGAATTACTATTATTTAACATTTTATGGCTCGGTCAAGTTGGTCTTTTTTGTCAATCTGTAAAAATTGATATATTTTATGATTCAAACAATAAAAAACAAAGAAGTAGTGAGTGAGGGACATATCTATTCTCTCATTTGATTTGATTTTATTAATTTCCGTTTCACAACATAAGTATGATAAATATAACATGACAAGGTCGAAAATACTGCAAAACATAATGAAATATATATAACCTAATCGTAGACTTAAGGAACACAATTCAACAAATAAAAAAATCCTAATATGACATTTGTGTTTTAAAGTAAAACGGAGGGTCTTGCCGAAAAAAAGCAAAGCTTGTACAAAAGGCAAGACCCTAAATAAACTTAGTTTCATTACACACAAAAAAACACTGGGTCGTAATGATATATAGAACTTTTGTTTACAAATAAATACAAACAATTTTGGTGCACTTTACGAAAAAAAAGTAACAGGTGGATGATGCAAGAAATATTTTGTTTTATAGCATTAGGGAGGGAGTGGGGAGGTTAGGGGAAGAAGGGGGGGGACAGAGAAGTGCAATGTGCATGACGTAGAAAGAAAGCGGGCAGCAGGAGCAGGTACTTTGGCTAATTGCAAATTTAAAAAAAAAAGTAATAACAAATTGTACATGTTTATGTATATAATATGAGCGCATATAATACACATATACATAAACGCCGAGAATAAAAAGAAAAAGAAAAATAATAATTATTCGACATGACCTGCTTGCAACGAGTATTGCAAAATTAACATTTTTTTCAGTTTGCGTTTAAAAATATGTATATTAGGGGATTCTTTAAAATCTTGAGGCAGAGAGTTCCAGTAGGCAGGCCCGGAGAAGACAAATGAATTCTTTGCAAATAAAGTTCTTGTTAAAGGGAGGTGATAATATTGTCGTTGCCGTGTTGGGTAGCAGTGTACTGATGCATTTTTGTGGAACATATTGTTGTGTTGGGGAATGGGATCGGTAATTAGGGACTCGTAATGAAGAAACTTTGGAGAAAGTTGTACAGTTCAAATCACAAAGTATTTAATTATCAATATTCAGCTACAGACAGTTCGAAGTACATGAAGATTCGGATATGACGGGAGACGATGAATATAATAGTTTCGAAGTATAAGATTAAGATTCGGAGTGAAGTTATTATAATATTCGATGGACGTCTAAGTCTTGAAGTCAGTCAGTCTATCTGGATGAGTGTGGGTCTAGTCTTCTATCGTTGGTGTTCTCTATTCTAATAATCAAGAAGTCTTATTTATATCATTGGTTTTGGGGTGTAACTATTAAAGGTGGGAGTGATCTAAACTTGATCTGATTGGTCTACAGCTCACTGTCTATCAAACTTTCTCTGGTATCAAGGGGTGTGGTGATGCTCTGTGCAAGTGACTGGGGCTGGAGTGTGAGTCATACTTCTTCCATGAAGTTAGCTGACGTCACTGAGGGTTGGTCTTTTTATGGTCAAGGCTTAGCAGTTAAATGGTATTGGGGGTTTGGGGATTCTAAGATGACATTGGGGGAGTTTGTAAACAAGTGAGGGTGAATGACTGAAAGGATAACAGGAAGTTATATTCATACTACATAACATCCCCTTTCTTTGGAAAATGAGGCTCCTCTCCTCATTTGGGAAACGAATTGTATACAAATAGATTACAAAGGATATTTTGAAAAGTGAGTGAAACCAGAATAGTGTTTCTCAATTGTCCACTGTACTTCACTCTCTCTCACACGTACTATTTATACTAAGAGGATTAAATTCATACTACATCTTAACTAATTTCAACTTAAAGTAAAGATATAACTAACACATCGAATACATTCACTAAATAATATTGAAATAAAGTAACACACAAGTAAATCAACTGATCAACCAATGATGATACTATAGGCCTACACATTAACTCGTGCAGACTTATAAATGCACTTTGAAACAATCAGCAATTATTATTAAATCAATATTCATTAATTACATAGTACAAACTCCTTCAATCTAATGAAGAATAAAGATCAATTTCACTCTAACTATAACACTAAATTAGTTCAAGCAATAACAGTAATAACAAGAAAAAATATGTATGCTATATAAATCTTAGCATCTGATCAACATGATAATTAGCGGAAAGTTAACAGGTGCGCTCTAGAATTGACAGTTCTCTATGTTAGGAAGGCCCATTATGTACTTCATTCAAATGAAGCAATCAACATAGAATTCAATCATTACCATCATTCCTATCCTGTTGGAGAATATCTTTCCTTATTCATGTTATAAAAGAACAAAATAAACAAGTACTTTCAAACTTGATAGATATCATCATATGACAAGTATAAATTCAAACTTATCTTGGTAATCAACCTTGCGATGATAAATATTTGTTCAATGAAATATATACTGTTCTAAACTTAATTAAACACATTGTCATCAATATTATTCAATCACATACAACATTAAACATTAAGAAATTACTATTTACATCAAATACAATTGTCTGAAAAATCTCTGTGGAGTACCTGTCACAGGAATAATTCTTTCAGTAAGTATCTGTTTGATCAATGTCTCAGTGTCTTTATACATTCCAATGTTCCACCAAAACCTAATTTCTGTGGGTTTATCGTCACATACTTTATCATATGACGTCAGGATCTGTAACTGTCCGTCCTTGAATCGTCCTCTGTGTATTTTCATGTGTCCATTATTGGGGGAAGTCATAAGGAGGTCAAGTTGCCTATCTAGGTCTGGTTTTGTTAGAGGGGTGGGTGAAGCTAATCCATTATTTTCTGTCATGGCATGCAAATAGTCTGATGTATCAACTGAGTTAGTCATCTGGGAACATTCTACTGGTGTAACATGGAATTCGGGCAATTTTTCATCATTTTCATCGATGAAGTTTAATGTGTTTATGCACCCTTGTTCCTTGTCAGTAGTATTTCTTCCTAATGCCTCTCTCAGTTTCTGAATGTGTGTGATATTTTTCTTATTATTGGAAGCTCTCATGAAGCAGGGTTTGAGTCTGTTGTAATTGAAGATGTCCCGGAGGATTTCTCCTTTCATTGTGGCAAGAATATAATGGGTTCTATCAATTACGTCATGAACTACTAAAGGTCCTACCCATTCTGCTGCAATTTTCTTTGAATTTGCAGTCAAAGAAGATGATGTCGGTTTGTAAAGATAAACAAGCTGACCAGTGGAGTAGATTGGGGTCTTATCCAATTTATTTGAGATCTTTGTGTTTTGTTTCTCTTGCCGTTTTCTCTGTAATGACAGCATTGTGTTGGACAATTGATCAAATTTCTTTTTGAGATGCTCTGCATACTCATCATAAGAAGATGAAAGACCAGACATTGGGTTGAAAGATAGATTGGAAAGATTAGGAGGTTCTCGGCAAAACACTAGCTCGTATGGGCTGTGGTTTCCAAGATGAGGGGAAGAAAATGAGTTGTATGCATAACATGTTGTAGAAATGAATCTCACCCAATCGGTGCCAAATTGATTGAGGTTAACTTTCAGAAAGTTCGAAAGGGTCTGAATGTGTCTCTCTGTGTGTAGACTCCCATGATTTTCCACACTAATCACCTTGCGGTCAATGTTCAGAGTTGTACATAATGCAGTAAGAAGCTTACCTGTAAAACCCCTTTTCCACTAGGGCCAGGACAGCGTCAGGACAAGGCGCGGAATGTAATAATTACAATCCGCGACCCTTCCGCAACCTGTCCGGACATTCCTTGGAGTGTCCGCACGCTGTCCTAAACCCTTCCTGGTGTTCGGGAAATCAAAATTTGTCCGCATCCAAATTTTGGTCGAGACCAAAATTTGGACGCGGATAATGAATTCCTGACACCTTCGGGACCCTGTCCTGACAATGTCCTGATGATGTCCTGCCCTTCCTAAACCCTTCCGCGTCTTCCGGAAACCATCCGCAATCAGGTCAGCTTCAAGAAGGAAAGAAGAAGCCATGCGGATTTTATCAGGAACATGCGGATTGGAATAGGAAGGCAAGCGGACAGTTTCAGGAACGTGCGGACAGGAATAAGAAGGCAAGCGGACTGTTTCAGGAACGTTCGGACTGGAATAGGAAGGCAAGCGGAGTGATTCAGGAATGTGTGGATCCAATGCTAATATGTATGGAACGAGTACACAAGTAGCAAAAACCATTTGCAAAAGCACCAGATGGGGCAACGGGATAATACAAGACAAGAAAATTTCAAAAAGTAAAGAAATACGTGGTCAAGGGGCCTAATTAGTATATACTAAACAAACCTGAGAACCTAGTATTTCAAGCAGTGTTTTAAACATAATTACGCGAGCGCAAAGCACGAGTTGATTTTTTTTTTGGGGGGGGTTACAGACTTGAAGAAGGAATATTTCAAGCATTTTCTACTGATCTGAAAAGTGGACTTTTAAATATTTCTTGCAATAGTGAAACTGGCAATGATGTGACCAGATTATTTTATTCTGTACTGAACATAAAAAGATGTTTCATGCAACGTTTGATTATGAACTAGATTATTTTAATGTACTCGACTGAAAAAAGGACCTTATAGGCAGCGCTTGACTTTGCAAATAGGACAAATATCATAACAAAATTAATAATACAGGTGTAGATTCCAAACTGAAATTCAAGTGTATATTCCTATTACATTTTAAGCGCTTTGTTCGATCATGAATGAGGTGTCATTAATAAGAAATAATAATAAATGGTAGCAAGTTTATAAATATCGCTTTTATCAGAACGGCTCAAAACGATTTACAGCAGGGGCAAAACGATTTACCCAGGATTCATTTCAATCCCGCATGAAAAGTGCACAATTTCCACACCCTGGGAAGCATTCCTTGCATTTATCCCGGTATAAAAATTGCGCTGGCAAATTCAAGCATACAATAACTTTCGCTTCCAACCGGGTACCCATTTAGAACCTGGGTGGAGAGTGGCAAGGTATGCAATACGTCTTGCCAAAGGACGGTTTAGACCGCATTGAGAATCGAACACACGACTCTCCGTTTACAAGGCGGGAGTCAGAACCACTACACCACGACTCTTTACAAAAAATAGGCCTTCCTGAAAAAAAAGTCGTGCACAGAGCATGTTTCTCATTAACATAAAATATGAGCGCGAAGCGCGAACTCACTTCTTTCAAACATCAAGGACGAAAATAAAAAGACCTAAGTATTTTTCGTAAAAAATGAACAGCGTGCACAATCTTCTTATGATTAAACTATTGAAAGTATGAAGCGTGAAATGGACCATTGTTTTCTACAAATTGAACTAGCTGAAACGCAGATATTCTCCCCGTCTGCAGGTCTGTCAATTTCTTCACTCTTCTTCCTTTTTCCCCTCTTCTTTGGTTACTCCATTTTTCCTATTTTACGCAGTCAATAGGGCGTAGCGTTCGCATTCGGCCTCCTGGAATTGCCCATTTACATTTTCTTACTTAGTCTATTTCAATTGGTACAAGAGGAGGCAAAGGCGATTAGACACTGGATTCACATTTTCGTCTATAAATTAAAACTGATATTTCTAATCTTACACTTTCATAATCTCGACCAATTATTTTCTGTTCATTATCGCGATTTTTTTTCCTCGATTCTATTTCACCTTATTTCATTCATCTCCTTCGTTTATTCCTATTTCTTTTGTGCTGTTTGTATATCTATTTAATACTGGGAGGGGTAAGCCAGCAGCAGGGAGAGGAGGGCCGCATCAGCACGGCACCCCCTTTTTCTTTTCCACCATATTATTTTTTTTAAGTTTCCCTTTCCATTTCACTTATTTTTCTTCTGTTTGTATTTTTTTAAAGGGGGAGCAAGACCACCTCACCCCTTGATCCGCATGTGCCTGTCGAATGCAATTTGCATCCTAACTTCCTGTTTTCTTCCTCTGTTGTAATATATGATTATGTATTAAATTGTAAAAAAATTATAAGTAATGTTATAAAGAGAGCCCCGACTTTGCTATGAACATATGCAGTCTTTTTGAAGTTACCTTAGTTGAAAAAAATCAAGATCCGAGATAATTTATTGTTATGTATAAAAATGCACAAAATCTGCTTTCCAAAAGTGAATACTACATTACACCGCTAACACACTTTCCTTTATCCTCCACATTTCAATCAAATAATGCGAGCGCGAAGCGCGAGCTGAACATTTTTTACATTCCTACCTAAATACTGGGCATTCTAAGCACCTTTTAAAAGCATGAACAGGAAAGGAGTATGACTATACACTTGATGTGAGCGCGAAGCGCGAGCCGAAACGAAATTCGACATATCACGTTTTGTAAATCAGAAAAAGGATGGATAATTGGATAGATGGATAATATTCCTACATTAATAATAATATTTGGTAATCTGATCTGAAACTGGCACAAGATTCGTATCTAAATAAACATGCGTGCGTGTGTTTAGATCCGGACCTAGAATCAGGAACTTCCAATTACATTCTTTATTATAATATCACTAATAAGAGCGCGATGATCGAGCTAAATTATATTTCATTTTCAGATCTAAAAAAAAAAAAAAATTAAGCGCAGTTACGAAGTGGATATTGATCTCGCTTAATAAATGATGCGAGTGCGAAGCTCAAGTTTATATTTTTATCATTACATATATTTTGAGTAGCAACCGGGACATTTTAAGGTCATTTTTTGTCTTCAAATGTCTATGATGACTATCTTCCTAAGCGAGATATGAAACTTGTCGATATTCCATTCTGAAAAAAAACGGACAATGATTATTAGGAAATCATGAAAATATTGTTACATGACTTATTAATCAAATGAGGGCTCGAAATTGATATCAAGGTCAGAAAACTGGACATTTTGTAATCATGAAAAGGATACATGGGTTGATATATTTTTAACAAAAATAATGCGAGCGCAAACTGTGAGCCGAAAATTTTAATAAACTGTCATAAAAGAGGAATTTAAAATAATTTGTTACAATTGATACAGGTATACATAACTCCCCAATCAAAATGCAAGCGAGCAGCTTTAGCTGATACTATTCACAATCAGACCATCCTAAAAAGGGATATTTAAAAACAATATGGAATACACGAAGAGAATAGTTTTTTGACAAATCAAATAATGCTAGCGCGCAGCGCGAGCGGAAAATGTTCATATTTAAACCATAAAATATAGTCATCTTATAGAAAACTATAAAATCTATTTGTAAATCAAACAAATTGAAAACTTAATTTCCGAGAAATGTTTTGTATATTTACTTCAAAACTTGATCTTTTAAGCTTAATATAAGTCTATTGAGCAAGTTATACATCTCATAGATTAGGCAATGCGGGCACAAAGCGTGAGCGAAAATTTAACATAGTGACATGAAATCCCCCCCCCCCCAATCTTATACAGTGCGTCCCAGAAAAAACGAAACCGAGATTTAGCGATCATTTATCATTACTAAATCATAAATAAAATAGACAAATGACCTACCAATTTAAAGCTTAGAATCTCCTCTTTCATCTGATATTACTTAGATTATTTCTCATTCACGCATGAGTGAGCAAAAACAATTTGAAAAAAGGATACCAAAAACTCATTTGGAGGGGGGTATCTGGGTTTCAAAAAGAAAACCACATTTTTGAAAAGTTCAATATCTCCTCTTTAATTTGATACCTAAATTACAGAAAATGGTCAAGAAATAACAAAGTTCTGGTCATTTGAAATAAGGATTGAATTTCAATAATTTCATAAAATGAAAAGGTTCTCCAGGCTGGCTTTCAAACTCACTCAACACTCTGTTTTGTTGACGATCAGCCATGCATTAAATCTTTTGTTCACCATGCGAAAACTTCTGTGGGAAACCGGTGAAAACACGTTTATCTCATGAAATTATGGAAATACAAGCCTTATTTCAAATGACCAGAACTTTTTTATTTCTTGACCATTTTCTGTAATTTAGGCACCAAATTAAAGAGCAGATATTGAACTTTTCAGAAATGTGGTTTTCCTTTTGAAACCCAGATACCCCCCGCCAAATGAGTTTTTGGTATCCTTTCTTCAAATTGTTTTTGCTCACTCATGCGTGAATGAGAAATAATCTAAGTAATATCAGATGAAAGAGGAGATTCTAAGCTTTAAATTGGTAGGTCATTTGTCTATTCTATTTATGATTAAGTTATGATAAATGATCGCTAAATCTCGGTTTCGTTTATTCTGGGACGCACTGTATAATTCACTCGTCTTTCTCCTCTTGTTTTTCCTCTTCGTTTTCTCTTCTCTTTTCCCTTCTGGTTCTTTTCCCTCTCTTTCCATTTTTAATTTTTTTTTCTCGTTCCAAATATTGGGGAGGGGGGCATTTGATATCAAATGCCCCCTTCCAAAAAGTGAGGGGACGCGTCGCCCCTGTCCCCCTGGGATGTCCACCAATGTATGCAATTTGATTTGAAATAAAAGAAAATCCTATATAGTCTTTGTAGTCGAAGAAAACCAAAATAACACCCCTAAATTCATTAAAAAATATATGGATGATAATTTTCATGGAGTATTCGCAAGTTGTCCGATTGTCCTAGTCCTTGAATTTACCACTCGTGACGTTGTCCTAAATGTCTCCGGTTCTGTCCTTATACGATCTGCATGCTGTCCGCACCGAACGCCGACACATTTATTTAGATAATCTTGTCCTAGGACAGTCCCAGGAGTGACCTACGACAATAAGCAGACAGTCCTGGTTGTGTCCTAGGACAAGATCATTTGCATAATCTTCTACGGAATTTGGTTGCGGACAGCATGCCGAAATGACAAAAGTAGCTTCCGCAACCCTTCCTGGTCTTGTCCGCGCCCTAGTGGAAAACCGCCTTAAGGGAAGCCGCTGCATCAGTCACAAGACATGATGGTGGTCCAAAAATGCAAATGACTTTTTGGATGAGTGCCTCGCAAATTGTCTCAGCATCAAGCGACTTTAGAGGCGCGCAAATTACAAACCTTGTAATTTCATCGCAGATAACCATCAAATGTCTAAATCCAGTACATGAGGTCGGCATTGTCTTAAAGTCTAGACTAATGCGGCCAAATGGTCTGTATGAGTCCGGTACCCTAGTATGAAATGGTCTAGTCTTATCAGGCTTGCCACGGAATTGTTGGCAACGTAAGCAAGCTTTAACGTAATTGTTAATTCGTTCAAACATATTTGGCATGAAGAAGTTGCGTCTTATTGTCAAATATGTACGCTGGGTCCCTTGGTGATTACTAAGCAGGTTGTCATGGTATTGGGATATGATAGTGTCAGTCAGAGTCTCAGGTATAGCAAGTTGCAGTCTGAAGTCATCATCTTTCGTAAAGAAAAGTCTGAATAGTACACCATCACAAAGGATGTACTCTTCTGCCTTTAATTTGACTGTCTTTGCCGCCTTCTTATCACTTGGTAATATGTCATGGGCAAGATAGTCATAGACAGGTTTAAAGAATGGTGAAGTTTCTTGTTCTGTTTTCAGTTTTCTCAAATCAACAGGTAGATTGTAGTCCCTAATTATCTTTCTCTTTATCAACTCATTGATCTTGTCTAGTTCATGCTGCTTTGGAATGTGTTTAGCCTTAATGTTGTTTACCTCTGAGGTCAGCGGTCTCGAGGGGGTATACAGTTCACTGGGTACTTCACGATAATGGTCATTAACTGTGTCGTTACATCTGTCAACAAGTCTGGGCTCTGTGTTTGGGACAGGTGGGGTGTGTCTGGGATGAGGAAAAGTTTGGTCATGATTCTGTGAATGGGAAGGCTGGTAATCATGTTGTGGGCGTACAGGAGGTGTGTCCTGTCTTGGTGGTCGGTGAGTGGTAGATAGTCTGGGACGTAGAGATGGGGTTTTGTTTTGGTTTGGTTTGTCGGCTCGCTTTTGTGTAGGGAGATTGGCACTTGGAGGGGTTTTTTCACACTTGTCAGGTTTCTTTGGATGGATTTCAGGAATGGGGATACCCATTTTCTTTGCATAGGCTCGAGTAACTACACGATCGGTTTGTTGAGTTGGGTTTAAGGTGTTCATGTCAATCAAATCGGTCTCATCAAACAAACAATAAGCAATTGGGATTACTCTATCTATTTCAGACTCGCCGGTGGTTGGGGCTCTAGAAAGAAAGTCTGCTAATACTAAATCAGTACCTTTCTTATATCCTATCTTGAATGAGTATTGGGATAATTTCAGGATCAATTTCTCTAATCTATTTGTACATGGGGCTTCCTTAGATTTGAGAATTTGAACTATCGAACTGTGGTCAACGAATGCATCAAATTCACATCCTTTTAGCAAATGCTTAAAGGCTGTGACGTTGATCAACAATCCAAACAATTCCAATTCTGTCACACTGTAACGTTTACATGCGTCTGGGAGTACTTTGGAATAATATCCAATTATTTGTTCTTTTCCGTTGATAACCTGGGTTAGGTATGAACCTGTTGCAGTACGAGATGTATCACTATAGATCGAAAATCGTCCGGTTGATTGGGGCATGTGTAAGATGGGTGGATTAGTCATTAGCTGTTTAATCTTATTAAAGGCATTCTCTAGTTCATCGGTCCAATGGAATTTATTCTTCTTTCTAGTCAGTTGATGAAGGGGCTTTAGGATAGTCTGTGTATTGGGGAAAAATCCTGCTACATAATTAACTGCTCCAACAAATCGTCTGACTTGTCTTGGAGTTTTGGGCCTAGCTAAATTTGCAATCGCTTTGCATCTATCTGTCATTGGTTTGAAACATGCTTCTCCCTGAGGAGTAATCATGATTCTGTGTCCCATGTATTCTACGTCATTCCTAAAAAGTTTACACTTCTTGGGGCTTACTTTAAGTCCATTACTTGATAGGGCTTCTAATACATTGGTCAAATGGGTCTTGTGGGATTCTTTGTCAGGGCTGAAGAGGATGATGTCGTCATGATGGGCAATACAAAAGTTTCTAGAATTGGGTATGGTGGCCAATATTTCATCAATTCTTGCCTGGAAAATGGCAGGGGATACGTTTAGTCCTTGGGCTAGTCGTTTGTAGTAGTAATGCTTTCCTCCATGATAGGAAGCAATGCCTGTGTACTTTTGAGCGGATTTTGAGAGGGGGATGCAATGAAATGCAGATTTCAGATCTATTACACTTAGTACTTTTGTGTTAGCATTGCCGATTCTTTTGAGAGTTTCCGAAAATAGTGGGAAAGGGTGATTCCTTCTTTTGATACGTGAATTCAGGAATCTAAAGTCTGTAACAACTCTCTTTTCAGATGTGTTCTTCTTCGATAGGAGAAGAACTGGAGAGGTGTATGGTTGATGGCCTATTTCTAATATTCCTAGTTTGACAAGTTTGCTCAATTCCTTTTCGATGGTAGTCTTGCCATCTTCAGTAGCGAAGTATGGTCTTATGAAGAAGGGGTCGTCATTATTCAGTTCAATGTCAACTTCAAAGTCAGGACAGCTAGAAATTTCACCATACAAGGAGAAAGCATCTCTGTTTTCCTTTAGTATGTTTCTTATTTCTTGTTGTTCGGGAGGAGTGAGAACGCTACTATTAAGGTCAATTTGTTTACGGATAATTTCATCTTCTGTCATGTTAGCAATGGGGTCATTAGGGTCAAGATGAGGGTATTTCCTAAGATTATTCTGTTTGACTGAGTCATCATGATCATGATGTTGTCCAATGTACAGATTGTTTACCGAATTCATTGTCATGTTCAAGCAGTCCGTTGGGAGGTCTTGGGTGGCATTAATTAGTCTTGCAGTATCTAGGAAAGCTATTGGTCTACCTTTTGAGAAGGTTACAGGTCTGTCAGTCAAGTTAGTTACAAGGACTTGAGCTCGCCCTCTATGCAGGGAAACGATGCTTGTCGTGGGGCAATAGCGGGATAGATATTTATTAGACTTTAACACAATGTCAGAGTTTCGGATGTGGGGTGGGGTCTTGCCTTGCAAAGTCAGGAATGTTGACTCACCTGGGGAAACTATCACTGTATTCGGTGGGGCAAAGGAAATGTGTTTTGACTTGATCCTAAACCTGTTATTTCTGAAGTGGAGTGTTCCATCTAAATCAGAAAGCGTGTTAGTGCCTAATATTAGGTCTACGCCTACAAGATTGGTGGCGATTAGTGCTGTGATTTCAAATTTGTGTCCCTGAATTTCTAGTCGAAATTTTACTGCCTTGTCTGATGTCAGAAATTGTCCATTGCCTAATTTGAATCTAACTGGGGATACTTTGGTTGGTGTCAATTTAGAGAGATAGGGAGAGGATTTCAATAGTCGTCCAGATATGATGGATTTGGATGCACCACTGTCAAAAAGAATTAATGCAGTTGTCCTATCAGGTAGTCGTCCCTTAGTAAAGTTGCGTTCCGTTAATTGTAACTCAACTTCGTCAATCCCTAAATGAGTAGAAGTCATGTCATTGTCAGGCCTATTCTTAGTCGGGGAGAAAGAACAATGAGCGCTATTGGCTCTCTCCCGTCTTAAAAATCCTGTGGGCGTGGTTGATTTTGGGGTTGTTGGTAGCGGGGCTGGTGATATTGGGGCTGCTGTTGGTGTGGTGGGTAGTATTGGTTGTTGGCATAGCTACCGTATGGAGGGGCATAGTAGTCATTATAGTCAGGGAAGGGGGGTGGTGGGGTCGTCATGTCCCTAAGTCTTTTTCGACATTCTCGCCAAATATGGCCAGGAATGCCACAGTAGTTGCATGTAAGTCTGCGTGTTGGCGGTCGGTTTGTCCGTCCGTCCGATCGATAGGGGCTCCTACCGCGTCTGTTTTGCATGTCATTGCGCCTGTCGTCTCGTCTATCGTGACTGGTGTCACGTCGTCTTTCGCTGCTTACGCTGCGACTAGCACTACGACTAGCACTGCGTTGTCGTGGGGTTGGGGGTCGTTGGGTGGGGGATTTTGGCCTTTTGTCATTGTCTCTGTCTGTCTTGAGGTTTAAGTAATGTATTTGCTCCTTCAATTGATCTATTTCCTCTTGAGCAGAGAAAGATAACTCCTTGGTCGGCTTAGTCTGTCTATGGTTGAGGTCTAGAAAAAGTTGGGCTTTCGCCGCTATTTCTTCTGAGGTCAGGTCGGGGGCGGTCATAAGTATGGTCGCGCGGCAGTCTGACGGCAAAGAATCCAACAACTTATGCCTAATCTGGGTTTCCCCATAGTCTATGTAGGCTGCTGTTGTTCTCAACCTTTGCAAGTACGCGTCTGCGCTCTCGTTATTTGTCATAGTCATATTTTTAAAGTCCGTCACATGGCTATATGACGATTTAGCGGGACTAAACCGTCTTATGAACCCATCCTTCAGGTCGCTATATGTATTGAATTGAAGTCCGTCAATCCAAAGTCGCGCCTGCCCTTGTAAAGTCCGTCTAAACGTTCGCAGTATTGTCTGGAATTGGTCGGGGTCGGCTTTGTCAATGTCATGCGCATCTAGATAGTCGTCGAAAGTCAAGAAGTGCGCAGTCGAGTTGTCCCTATCAAGTTTATCACCCGAGAAACGGGATGGTAGAAAGTCAGTTTGTCGTAGGGTTTGTCGGGAGGTGTTGGTTGAAGTCATGATTATATAGGGTAATTAATGAAAGTGATAAAATCAAATTCGGTTATCAGAATTGAACCGTAAAATATAAAATATTGATAAACTTCTAATTAACAGTAATCCTGACAGTTAAATTACTATTTAATCACGATTCGGCAAAAACGAACAGAAAGCGTTGCAAAATTACTTGTTGCTGGGCAAATAAACAATCTGAAAACTCAATCTCTCACTCACTCTCTTTCACCAGTGGAACAATAAGAGAAATGGTTTCACTTACCGAAATGTGTCTTCCAAAATTAATTAAACAATGCACAATTCAGCGAAAGGGTCAGAGTCATTTATTTAGTTAGCTAAGGGTTAAGTTGATAGCCACTCGATGTGATGGCAATCGTCGGTGTAGGTGTCTTCGTTTTAGGCTTGAAATCGTCGTTGTCTTTGTAGTATGCTCTTTAATTTCCTTCCATCTGTATCCTCCGTCTGAGTCTTCCGTCTGCTCTATCCGTCTGTTCTGTCCGTCTGTTCATCCGTCTTTGTCTTCCGTCTGTGTGTTTCTGTAGTGCGGTAATTGTAGTCGTCGATTTTTTTTGTTCATCCGATGTAGCTCAGGTTCTAACGGGTTCATGCCGGTGCTAAAACACATGTAGGAGAGATGGTATCTTAACTGTCTTTTTATGAGAGCAATTCTCAGTCTTTTCTCGAAGCACATATCCATGATAAAAATTAAGCGTTTCTCAATTAGAGAACCGGGTTCTCCACCATGTCGTGTTGTGTAAGGAATACCCATGTTGTGTTGGGGGCTGGATCTTATTGCTCTTTTATTTCAACCAGACTCAATGCGAAATAGAGGCAATCAATGCAAGGTGTAGAGCTCATTCATATTTATTAAAGATGATAACTTGATGATGATAAATACAAATAATACAGGAACATGAGTAAGTCTGATGGTGACTATACTCCAATCTCTAATATATCTGTATGCTGAAACATTCTCTGAAGTAATCTCTAACAATCTCTGAAGTAATCTGATTTGGGTTCAGAAGTGAACTCCTTTTATATTGGTCTGGTCTAGACTCTTTACGATCAAACAGGTGTTGGTCAACCTTGGACGCTTGACCAAAACAATCTGTACGTCATAACTTTACTCTGAATTGGGGGAGTTGACCTTTTAGGGAGAACATGAAATGTAGTGAATAAGAAACCCATAAAATGTGTGTGCGTCAGAAGTTTAGCTGGAAGAAGAATGAGTAATACTTTCTAATGAAAGTTGGAGCTGGTATACTTCCTGTAGAAGTATTGATTAAGTATTGATTATGTATTGATATAATATTTAATATGTGAGATATGTCTTATCATCACATAACATCCCCTTTTGTTAGAAAATGTGGCTTTCCCACATTTGTTTAAAAAAATATATTGAACTAATGGTCCAAGTCCAACATAGTTAAACAATTGAATTTCATGTAAAACAAAATAATAATATTGTGAAACTTTTTAATTTATCTTCTACTATACTACAGATTCCTTTAACACTCCTACAGTAGCAATGATAACTATCCTACATCAACTAAACTAAAATAACTTCATATAAAAAATACAAGATGAAAAATTACGCAAAGGTAACTTAAGTCATATAATACACTTAAATTGATTTGAAAAAATTATATCCTATATACTCAGATCATAATCAATGAACTGTTTGAATATTAACTGATAACAAAATGTTCTTTCAAAACAATATTTTGTCCTTACAAAGTACAATTACACTATTTCGTCAATAAGATTTGGGCAGTTTGAGATGTCTCAAAACAGTATCAATACATTATGATAAGTACAGCTAAGTATTACTCCACAATAAAATCATATAAATCAATCGGTTTTCGAGCTGCGGGTGTCCTCATATTTTAGGGAGATGTGCATCTATTTCCCACTTCCTATTCTGAAGTATATAAACAATAGTTTTACGCACTAACCAAATCATCCTACTCTGTATGAGTTTCACTCCAAATTTGCTCGGATAATATCTTCAATCGGTCATTTCAAGTACTTTCAAACTTGATTTATATTCATGCTATACACAAAGCTGTGAAATACTCTAACATTGGAGCGCACAATGTAATTTTGGTATTCCTTACACATTAATAGTGTAGTCCAGTATCATTCTCACTGGAAAAATACTTTGCTTTACATGTTAACCATTTGACATTATATAGATTCGACTGAAATACATAATTTACTGATCAGTAATATCTCGTTTGAAAATACCATAATGTAATTTTGTCTTGAATTATAAACTCAAATGAAACATAAATCATATCAAAAGATTAAGCCAAGCTTATGTTTGTGTGTTAGCATTATTTTCACCAATGCATTCAAATATCCCCTATATGGGCATTCACGCTTAACTCTCTTGTAAATCCTTCAACACTTTGATTTATATTCTCTTTGAAAATTTTCAATAACCTTGTCTTGTCTACAAAAGGAAGTTACATGAAAGAAAAATCATTAATACTAAAACCAGTCGTAATTGAATTATGATATAAGTACCTATAACTGAATTAATTCATAGCAATGTAGAGAAAATCAGTTCTTAATTTTGCTTTCTAATATTCACCAATATGCTAACAAAAATCATGTTGAATTTTTCTGTTCAGTTCATATATCTTGAAATATCTTAAGTATATGAAATTCTAAAGCAATCATGAATTTAGTTTTGTATGAAACAATATACACATCATCAAAAAATAGTATGAAAAGTGGTCTGACTTACCAGAGCCATCCAAATATCAGAAGTAAATTTAGAAGCAAAAGAAATATTGAACATGAACATGAAACATCAATAGGAATATAAATTGTCCTCAGTCTGAACACAGTCTCTACATGCAGTTAATAAATCTGTCATAGTCTTCCTTCTGTTCAGTCTTGGCATTAATATGGTTAATATTGAAGTCAAAATTGTAGGATGCAGTCTCTCGGGCTCTCTGCCATCCCCACCTTTCATCTTTCATCGTCGTCGTCCTTACATTTGTCGATGTCCGTTGTGCCATCAGGTTTTGTCTTTGTTGCTGTTGTTGGTCCATCTGTTTCTTCTGTCTGCTCTTCCGTCTTGTCGGTACGTCGGTCTGTCTGTATGTCTCTTTCCATAATCATGTCTCCGTTCATTTTCACTGTCGTAATCATCATCATTGAGGTATATTGCTGTCGCAACCGTTGTGTCAGTACATCGCAATAACATTTCAGGAGCCAATTAAGTTTGATTTTGAGGAGGTAGAAGTTAAATTAATAGTTAACAGAGAGCAATTCTACTTCTTTTGTCATAATTGTTGTCGCTGGTTGAATACGGGTTCTCCACCATGTTGTGTTGGGGAATGGGATCGGTAATTAGGGACTCGTAATGAAGAAACTTTGGAGAAAGTTGTACAGTTCAAATCACAAAGTATTTAATTATCAATATTCAGCTACAGACAGTTCGAAGTACATGAAGATTCGGATATGACGGGAGACGATGAATATAATAGTTTCGAAGTATAAGATTAAGATTCGGAGTGAAGTTATTATAATATTCGATGGACGTCTAAGTCTTGAAGTCAGTCAGTCTATCTGGATGAGTGTGGGTCTAGTCTTCTATCGTTGGTGTTCTCTATTCTAATAATCAAGAAGTCTTATTTATATCATTGGTTTTGGGGTGTAACTATTAAAGGTGGGAGTGATCTAAACTTGATCTGATTGGTCTACAGCTCACTGTCTATCAAACTTTCTCTGGTATCAAGGGGTGTGGTGATGCTCTGTGCAAGTGACTGGGGCTGGAGTGTGAGTCATACTTCTTCCATGAAGTTAGCTGACGTCACTGAGGGTTGGTCTTTTTATGGTCAAGGCTTAGCAGTTAAATGGTATTGGGGGTTTGGGGATTCTAAGATGACATTGGGGGAGTTTGTAAACAAGTGAGGGTGAATGACTGAAAGGATAACAGGAAGTTATATTCATACTACATAACAATATTTGAGAAAATAGTGGGGAGATCGTCCTTGCTTAATTTGAACATAAATTGGCTAAGTTCAAAGAGATATATGTCACTTATTTGAGAATGTTATTTTCAAAAAATAAGATATCAGTATGTGATCTAAAGTGTGTTTGAAAAATTATTCTTAGAGCTTTTGCATGTGACTAAATTGTGCATATTACTATTTTGTGGAAAATAAGTGAAACTTTAAAATGTCATAACTTTCTTATTTTACATCTGATTTTGATGAATTTTTCAGCATTGTGCTTGTCTGATTTTTCTCTATTGATTCAAATCAACATTTTTCTGAGGTGGACTTGACCTTTAAAGCTCAAAGATAAATATATTATTTCCCTTCAATGGAGGAAGATGAATGTACAATTTTTCTCTTTCAATGGAAGAAGATGAATATTTTCTTTCTCTTCCAAAGAGAGAAAACAAATATTTTCTTTTTTTCTTCAAACAAGGAAGATGGATATGTATTCTTTCTTTTTCAAAGGAGGAAGATTGATATTTTTCTCCTTAATTCAAGAAGGAAAATTCTTTCTCCTTCAAAAGGATTGAAGAAGATGAATGTATTATTTTTCTCTTTAAGGATGAAGATCATTTGAAGCATTTTTTTTGCAAAGGAAGAGGATTAATACATTTTCTCCATCAAAATGATGGAGGAACGTGAGTGCATGATTTTTCCCTTAAATCTGGTAGATTGACATTTTCTTTCTTCTTCAGAGGAGGAAAATTGATCATTTTCTCTCTTCTTAAAAAAAAGGAAGATGGATATTTTTTATACATTCTTGCTCTTCCAAAAGAATCAAGGAAGATGAATGTATAATATTCTCATTTTCCTTTATAACGTGATTAAAGAGGAAAGATAAATATACATAACTAAAACTCGACCAAAAGTTAGGCCCTTGTAGATCAACAGATAAAACAAGAAAAATAGACAATGAGAGTGACCAGGGGAGCGTTTCATGAATGGACTTATCCGATAAATTTCATTTTATCCGACAGTTACCATAGAAACACTGATTTATAGCCAATCATCATCATGGAAAAGTTGTCAGATCGGACATCTTGTCAGACAAAAATGTTGATGAAATGCTCCCCTCGAGTCCAAATGGAATTATACACAAATACATTCACAAGTCAGATAGTAAGAATTTTGAAGAGACATAGAACGGAAAACACAGGTGGCGGAAGCGGGGGGGGGGGGGGGGGGCAGGTCCCCCCTAAATTTGAGGTGGGTTGACGGTCCCCCCTAAAATTTTGGTTGATAACCTTTTTTTTTTGCTTGTCAATTTTTTTACCCGTGTCCGTGTCCATCACAAAATTTCAGGCGGACCCCCCCCCCTAAATTATTCGGCTTCCGACGCCTTGCAGTTTTAATTGCAATGAGTTGCAGTCAGTTCTTTCCCCTCGCCCACCCCCCCCCCGTCTCTCCCTCTCTCTAGCTCTCACTTTTTTTATAAGGCCTCCGTAGACTCGCCTAAAGATCGCATGCCCCTCACCTTTGGGGTTTTGATTTTATTGCAGAATAATTCTAATATAATATACCAACATAATGCCAAACATTGAGAGCTGCGTTTATACTTTAAAGTATACGTAGGCCTGTATCACAAAGTGTTCGTACACAAAACCAAAACAATCCTCTTTTTCTTAGAGCTTATTATACTTTCAATGAAATAAAATAGAAATTATTGATTCAAAAGCAATGATTTCTTCGAAGAGCAGCTGCTGAAAATATCATCTGCAAAAAAACGCGGCGCCACGGCCACCCTTTCAGAATACTGCATGCACGTGATTTTGCATAGCCATATCGCAAGTGTTTTTGTGTGTATGGCTTTGCTCTTTAATTTGGTGTACCGGTCGTTGTGTGTGTACCGTAACGGTACCGGTACACAAGTTTATCAGCAGAAGATAACTAATCATATGGCCATGCCATGACTGAGGCTGCCTTAGCTACGAAATCACACCACAGGAGATAAACCTTAAAATTGTATTTTCAATTTTTATAGAAGGGATTTTTGGAAATTGAGAATAAAACCAGCAGATTTAATATATAGGTATGTATTTTTCTTGCAAGCCGAATTCCAGATTTTTATTTGTTACTGAGACTAGATCTAATTAGATCTAACGTTAATTAGGTGACAAGTACCCGTATAGTCTACCGGAGGGCGCGGCGCTAGAGTCGGAGGCAGGAGGTGATACCGTATACCGGTACGGTACGTAGACATCTTTAATTAACATTAGTACCGGTACACCAATCTAGCTCAATATGAAAAATGAAAGTTCTCTTTTCTAAATACTTTGACTCTGGATAGAACGTGCGAGCATAAACTTATGGTCTATGTGATATGGGATCCATAATTTCTGCAATCTTCTGTTCTAATTACCGGTAGATCTAATTGAATAATGCATGAGTCATGACTTGATCATATACCGTACTTGATAAATTAGTTTAGCAATTGCTACTTGAATTTATAAATAATATAAATTGTAAAATTAAAGTTTTGCAGTTGCTACTTGGTTTTATAATGTTATTCATCAATGACACTTGACTGTTTGCCATGGAAAAGTATGGTTGTTCCTATATGAAAAGGTCATATCTTGTGTGATTTCTTGCCTGAATCGATTTAATGTATGCTTAGTTGCTTCAATTCAGGATTCTTTTCATTAAACATCAACACAATCTTCAAAGATATCTTGTTTTCTTTTACTTCGCCTTAGGTCTACATTTCATGTTCAAACTTCAAAGTCCATGTTCAGTTACAATGTACCGGTAGGCATATTTACGTGTTGAATGATAGTACCCTCAAGGGCAAGGCTCAACTTATAATTGTGTACATAGTGTTTCAAGTATGCTGGTTTTATACTGTACAAGTCTGTACATGTATCTACATTCATCATATTTCGCCAATGATTGTGTTGCACTGTAATATCATTTTTAAATTGAAAAACAACAATTTTTCAATTATAAGTCTATGCATTTTGTAATGATGCTTCCACCATGTAAATATGGCCTATGTATGTAAAATATGCAAAGTTTGTGTAATCCCCCAAATCTGTTTTGTTTTTTTTAGGCAAAAACACTTGCCGTAACTTTTCAGGAGCTATCATATTTTAAATTCTTAATAAGAACATGGAAGAGAACAGTATCAAATTGTTATGATGTGAAGGTACATATTTTGTAAAGGCTAATGATGTTTACTAACAACTTTACAATACTAGAATTTACAGTCAAACCCTACTGTAGATACTGATAGGAATTTATGGAATGACATCCAACTAATTTCCAATGACATTTCAACAGATTGAACATTGTACTTCACTGATTAAATCATGCTGTTTTTTACCTTGGTTATACATGTATTTGCTGCCCTCTGTGATCATGAAAGAGTTTGTTTTCATTTGGAAACCTTTGCTTTTGCTTTCACAGGACTTCATAAAGGAGTGAAAATGTGACAAGGAAGTGAAGGGAAAATAAACCCCACTACCCACAGGAAATACATTTTGAAATAAGTTGAGAAGTAAATGTAATCCATGGAAAATCACTATTTTTATTATAATTCACATTATTGACCTTTTAGTTTTACCAGGCTTTAATAGGCTATAAAACATTTCATCTGACATTTTGTTAAAGTATCTTATTTTAACAAAAGTACCCTCTTTTTAATTAACGATTTAGGGGTAAAATAGTTTTGGAGGGATATTCTTTAACTTACAAATATTGAATTTTGTCTAGCAAAATGTGATCTTTGGTTATTTTGTCATAATAATGATTCCTGGGACTTCACAATTTTTCACTGTTGTTTTTGTCCCTTATATACCCATTTGCTGATAGTATGTACTCCCTATATTTGAGGAGTGCTGGAAGCAAACCATTATGATCTAGATCAATGGATTGAAGGAACATGCCCTGACGAACAGATTGTTGTAAAAATAGCAACAAAAAAAATATTTGAGAACGTTTGAGGAAAATCCATCAAAGACTTATAAAGTTATAAGAATTCTCTTTTATATTAGAGCAGCTTCCCATGTATGGTGAATTCTAAAAAAATGAATAAAATTGCAGGTTTTATTGTACCTTCATTATATCGATAATTTATTTCACAGGCGCTCGTGAAAAAAAATTGTAGCCATCTCCCATTAAAAAATGAAATCTATACATTTTATATAACATGGCAATATATATGAGACAGCTGCTCGCATGTCACAAACTAAAAAATTGAAATTCTAGTAACTTTCCTAATATTTAACTGGATTTTCCTCAGAACCTTCATAAATAATAATTATTTTTTTTCATATAATATTTCTTGTGTATTTACAACAAAATTTTACATCAGAGTAAACTTCCCCTGTGAACTACCTGTACCTAGACATCATTATTTGTGTTTTAATGAATACTCTTATGAAGTTTATTTTGATCAGTGTGCATTATAAACTCAAGATGAATTAAAAAAAGTAGTATAAAATTTATTTAAAAAAAAATTAGTATAATGAATAAAATATTAAAGTAACTTATAGGGACGGTCCGGGCTGAAAGGATTTATAGCTTTTCGACTCAGCAAAATGACGAAAATTTCATCAAAATCGGATAACAAATAAAAAAGTTATTGAATTTTAAAATTTAGCAATATTTTGTGAGAACAGTCATCATGAATATTCATTAGGTGGGCTGATGATGTCACATCTCCACTTGTTCTTTTGTATTTTATTATATGAAATTAGGTTTATTCAAATTTTTTCCTCCAAGAACTAGTAAAAATTGATTGACATTTATGACAACTGATTTAGTGCATTAGATATTTATTGCTGCAACTTATTTCATTATAAGGGAGACATATTATTCACACAAGTATGAACAAAAGAAAAAAATATGATTTTATGTAATAACATAAGAAAACAGAAAGTGGGGATGTGATATCATCAGCCCACCTAATGAATATTCATGATGACTGTTTTTACAAAAATATTGCTAAACTTTAAACTTCAATAACTTTGTTATTTGTTATCCAATTTTCATGAAATTTTCAGCAGTTTGCTCAGTGAATTCTACTCTATATATATTAAGATATAAATATTTTCAGCTCGGACCATCCCTTTAAATAGTCCTTTCAAATGAAAACATAGATGTACATGTATACATTCTCATAGTAGATAGATACATGTAGGTCTAAACATAGAATCTGATGATTTGACACCTTGTGGCAAGAAGGTCTTTGATATGTATTCTATCAACCCTAAAGATATTGATTGGTTTATAATCCATCAAATTGTCCAATGTAGTGGGGCTTATTTTATTGTACCTGCATATTGTATTTGTGTCCTATCTCAATTTACTTTTAAGAGCTAAGACTAGGTTTATATAGGGAACAATTCCTGTAAAAGAATGGTTATAGGACTTCAAGCCTTTGATCTTTCATAGAATAAACCTGAGTATTCCATTTGATGAATAGTGACTATCTGTTTGTTGAATTGAAAAGAACACCACCCCCTCACCCGGCTTATTGACTGCTCAGCCCACAGCTCAGTGATTCAAAGAGGTAATAAATGTGTGTTTACTCCAGGTTTATGCAGTGTTTCCCCCAAAATGAAACATTTCCCTAAAACTCTTAATATGGAGTTATTTTATCAGATTCCAGGAATATGTTGAGATATTCCTTGTAGAATAACCAATTTGAGACTGGATTGAATAGGTTTTAGTTTCATTCCAGTTTGATATACATATACATTTAGAAATGATTGCATAGTTTTGAGATGCTTCATGGGGTAGGTTATGACCCCCATAGGGATGGCCCATTAGGAGTAGTAAATGCACATACCATTTTGTTTTAGGGGTGTTTCAGAGCCCTAAACTTATGTGAAACTTAGCAACTGCTTAATTTGTGTTTATCCAAAGAGTGTATTGCTCACTCCTTGAAGTGCAGTGTAATTATGAGTCACCTTGAAAATCAGAATGTTTCATGAAAGCAGAGCTTTTGTAGGATTAATGGCAGACAAGCATTGTTCTGTAGACTATACGATCCCTCAATTCAGCTTAGTGTAGCTCACCATGCATACCTACAAAACACAGACAGGCTTGGGTAATCCATTTGAAATGCTCCCCTACTGTTTGAATACTCTAATCTCAACCTAAGCACTCTGGTATGTGAGAAAGTTATTTGCATGGGTTTTGGAGGTTACTGAAGCATCCTAAAACTTTGTATACACAAACGGCACTGTTGGTCAGTCAGTGTTGTATTTAGCACAGGGAAGTACTACACATTGAGGATTCTCCCATTGGCTGTGTTTTGTTATACTACAAGTAGAAATAAGTATCTGTGCCACCTATGTCCTCGCCACCTTTACCTCTAAACATTGTGGAATATTCATTGGATATAAACAGTGGTCTTCTTCTCATGTATTATACTAGTTAACAACAGAGTAAAGTCATATCAGAAGAAATCAAGATGGGAAGACTCAAGTGAGTATAAAGTTAATAAACTATACATTGACCATGTATTGTTACAGGTGTTTTCATTTGACCTTTTATTTGTTGTAAATTTGTTTTAATTTGTTCTTTTAAAAGCAAGTTTTAGAACATGAATCTTTCCTGATTGAGCAGCAGGCAAATCACATTTTACTCATTTTTATCATAAAAAATGTAGTTAAAATGGGTTTATTGCCTTCCAGGAGTCGGGTTGGCTCCCATTGTGAGGCGCTGGGCAGTATACCCAAAGAAGAAGAACTCTTCAGACCATTCATAATAATTAGGTTACATGTATGTGTTTATAACATATCTTCCCCTTTGTTTTAGTGTACATTGGCCTGGGGGATATGTGAGGTGTCAAGTTTTTTACTCACACTGTAGACTTTGTTGTTTGTATTTTGTTTAATGCATTTGTTGATTTTAGTTACAAGTTTGACTAAATCATTGAAGATTTTCCTTCATTTCAGAATTTTTTTGTATTGAAAGTTGACACATACATTTTGTTTTTCTTGTTGGCTTTTGTGTAGACAATATCTACATATAATTCAGTTCAAATATGAACTGAATCCAGGCAATTTAAGTAGCCATATATCAGCTAATATGCCCTGCATTCCTCAATTTAGCAAAAATCCTACATGTAAATGCTGGATATCCAAAAAGTGTGGAGCGAGGCAGAGGTATAAAAGTACAGAGTTATACCCCTTTCATAAACCCAATTACTATGAATTAGGCGGCTAATACATGTAGCAGCATAATTTGGTCGTAAAATTGGAGGAGGACAAGAGTTATCCGCATTACTCTGATGCTGCTATTATCCGCATAATAGCGGCATCGGGATAAGATTTTGAGTTTATGAACGCATTTCCAAATAATGCGGATAATTGCCATGGTGCGGTCACAAGGTCACCCTTTTCCAACACAACCGCATCGGAGGGGGCGTGTCCAGTTGTTATGGTGATTATACGCCTTTTTCAGGACAGGCGCTCGTGAAAATAATGCGGCTTATTTTCGGAGTTTATGAACGCAATTTTTATTGAATTATCCGCATTACTCTTAGGCGGCTAATTGGAGGATAGGTTTATGAAAAGGGTATTAGGTGAAGCTATGTGTAATAGCATTAGGTTCACACTCTATGCTAAACCGACAATGTAGCACCTGTAGACACATTTAAATGTTGCTCTTGATAGCTGATTATTGGAAAAAAAATTTCCAGTTCTGAATTGATACAGCATAAATTCTATTGATATGGGACCTAAGTGAATAGGTCAAGTAGGTTTGATGGCAAGTGGGCACTTCTCTATATCGAAAAGCTTGCACCTGAATATTATACTTGCTAAGATCAGAATTATATTACTGTGTATTTTACTGGTAGGCCTCGGTAAACTGCAATGAAATAAATAAATGGAAGGACCATTGAATTATAGCTCAACCCAAGAATCATGAGATAGAATAACATGTCATTCTAAAAAGATACCTGTCTTACTGGTGGTACTTCGGGCTGAAAATAATCTAAATAGAGTAAAATCAAGCAAACAAAACCCTGAAAGTTCCATCAAAATCTGATCACAAAGAATGAAATTAGTAGAATAATCAAAAGATTAGCAATATATTGGAATTTATCGCATCATGATGTCATGAAAATGCAATAGATGGGTGGATGTCATGTCCTCACTTTCTTTTTTATTTAAACTAAAAAATCAGAATTATTTCATATATGTGTAGATGAGTGTGGTACAAGTTGCAGCAATAATTATCTTACACATTGAATCAATAGTCAATCATTTTTTTTCAATTCTTGGAGGACGAAATTTGAAGAAACTATTTCATTATGATAATAGAAAAAAGGTGGGGATATGTATGATATCAGCTTGCTCATTGCCAGGCATATACATTGTACATGTAGAACTGTTCCACTATTAGAAACATGCAAAAGTTTGAAATGTAATAACTTTTTTACCTTCTTGATTTTGATGAAATTTTCAGTGTTTTGATTGATTATTCTACATGTATATCATTTTAAATTATATTTTCATTCTCTTGTACCCCTTTAAAATTTATCACTATCTGAAAAGCACTCGAAGCTGATGCATGATGGGGACTGGAAATTTCCTGGAGATCCTTTAATATTGCTGATTTTTACATTTACATGTAAATGATGATTTCTACACAACCTTTCTTTTTAGTTTTCTGTATTCAATATAATTTTTCTTAATTTTTACCCATTTTATTTTTCATGTGTATTATAAAGCCTATTCATTAATACCATAATTTCTTTTATTTCATATATTCCAGGGATTTATACACCTGTTGAAGTGTTCATTATTTTACTCTCTATTTTTTAATTGGATTATCTGCCCATTGGTGAAAAACAAACAGCTCTCAGCCCAAGAAAGGACATTTTATGTTTTTTCTTTGGTTGAAATCAGGAGAAAAAGAATGAGATTAGAATAAATGTTGTTAACTTGCAATTTTTCTTAGTTTTCCTTTGGCAGATTTCTTTAGAGTACATGTACATGTTACTGTGCATGTATTGCCAATCTGCATTATCTGAGTACAGGTTCATGCTGTAATATTATAATCCTAATGTAGGTTACATGCCATTCTGATGAACTTTGCATGACAAATTTACTTTTATCAGCTTTATCTGCAGATAACTGATGACCAAAGATAAGTGGATTAAATTGAAGCAGTGTAGTGGAAGTTTAATTAATGATGCTGGCTGCCTGTATTTCTTGAATTGAATACTGACTTCCTACCCTAGAGAAAAAAAACAGTTAAAACATGAAGCTACATACATGTATTACTCCATGGTTAAATTGTTGTACACAATGGAACATGTTGAAATACAATGTAAGAAAGGAGCGAAGGGGGAGGGGGGTATTTGATAGGCCTATATGTTCATGTACGGTACACCTTTTTTTTTCAAGTGAATCTCCTGTTGTTAGAAAGATGAAAGCATTATAGGGTAAGGGCTAATCCAAGTTTAAAGTAATGATTAAGTTTCTGAATAAATGTAGGCTTCACTAGGGCCGTCTGCACCATCCCGAGTTTTCAAATTAGCGCGCTATTTCTGATCCGGCAAATTATCCCGATCTGAAAAATCTCGAGATTGTTTGTAATGCAGACGCAATTATCGCGCTAGTTCGTAGGATTAATCTCGAGATTGCAATCCCAAGTCAACTCGGGTTTATTTGCAAAATAGCGCGCTATTTACGAATTATCGCGCTAATTCGTAGGTGCAGACGCACTCGGGTTTGGACTCGGGTTAATTTATTCATGACCTTCAGTCCATAATGCAATTCGCGTTCCATTTCCGCCTTGGTAAAAACATAAACAGCGATTATACCGAACGCATGCGAAAGTCAACTTTATCATAGCATTCATTAATTCCCTAATCAGCAACGATGGTGTCAAGCCCCCCGTGAATGGATTTTGGGAGAGACCAGACCGATGGGGGAGGCGCTCATTATCGACGATGGTCATAGTCAATAACAATACTGACAGCATTGTCGTCTTATTCCTTCGCAAAATGTGAGCAAATAGCATTTCTTTCCTCCCCTCTCTCTCTCTCCCCCTCTGTCGTTGCCTCGGAGTCCGCCATCATATTAAACGAAGAATACTTCACTCGCTTATAATTATAGCGCGGCTGAGCTGAGAGGATTGTTGCATAACGGTCGAATTCGGCGAAAGAGTACATGTACTTGATTGCATATCGCGGGAAGTTATTCAAAAGCGCGGGCCGTTGAAACTCCAAGATCGAAAGTGCGCATGCTCGGAATATCGGGCTTGTTGCCTCGCTCGAGCAAGAATCGCTCTTCGTGCGATGGTGGAGACGGGGTTTCTTGAATCTCGAGATTAATCGCGAAGAGGGCTGATCGGGCTAAAATCTCGAGATTGAGCAAACTCGGGATGGTGCAGCACCGCCTACTGAAAAAAAAAGACTAATATGCCGAGAACAGGCTGGCTGAGAAATTAATCAAAATCTGATAACAAAATCTCTAAATTTTATAGTTTGATACTTTGAAAAGAAAAATTATTCCATCATGTCATGTCCATACACTTTCCTTTTATTTATTTAACATTTCATGCATGTGTGTGAAAGGCCTTTTTTAGTTTCAGCAACTACATGTATTATCTTATACACCATTATTAAACACTAAAGCAATTTTTTTGCATTCTTGGATGACAAAATTTGAATAAATAATATATCATGTAATAGAATAGTGTATAAAAGAATATGTTGGGAGATGATGATGACACCATCAGCTTGCCCATAGCTTATTTATGAAGACATGCTCTGAACTGTTTCACCTGAATATTGGTGAAGGTTTGATAAATATGTGTCAAAGAACAACAGAGTCAACAAATTTACATGTATATTGGTGAATGAAACCCTTGAAACCAGTTGATTCATATTCAAAGAAACAGATCACCAAAAGTTTGAGGAAGATTACTGAAATATAAAAAAGTTATGAGCGCTTGAAAATATAGAGATTATGAATGCGATAAATCCTCAATATTGGCAATGGGACCAAGCTCGGTGATTTTATACATGTACATCTCACTTAATAAATTTTCTCTAGATCTAGTCTATCATAAGATAAAGTGTTCATTTTTATGAGAGGACATGTACATGAAATGCAGGTTTTAAAACAAATACTATCCATTGACGAATTGCTTGACCTATAATTAAAATTAGCAAAAAAAGAGATGTTTTGTGATACGTATGTGTCCAGAGGGGAAAGTTGTACGAGTTTGACATCACAAATCTTGTTTGCATTGTCAATGAAAGGATCTCCATTGGTCATTTTCAAACAAAAGTGGACATGGGGGTGAAAATTAAAACTTGCTAGAAATCATTAGGCTTCAATGTTTTTTGAAACTAGACATCTTATAGTATATTTTTCCATTTCATTTACATAAAATTATTAATTATGTCTTGAGATACAGTGAATTTAATGCAAGGGAAATTAAATGTTACAAAATGTTGATTTTTGCATTAAAATTTACATATTGCCAATCACAACATAAAATTTGTATTAGAAGCACATTTGTTGGCAAGATACAAGCTGTGTATTGTATCTAACTCCTAAAAAGCAAAAAAATATTCTGTGAAGTGTTTTTCTGAAAAAAATTGGGTTTCGAAGTTTTCAAAACTGGTTGTCGTGTCACTCACGTTTTAAATGCAAAAAGTTTTCTAGAGCTGTGTATTCTGAAAATTAATTTGTCCCAGTACTGGAGCAAATACAGTTTATCTGTACCTTATTGTATATAAAGTAACTTGGTCCAATGTGTTAAGGTAAAGCTAAAATTAACTGTCAAAGTTGCGTCGTGTCACTCACAATGTCGTGTCTTTCACGAAATGTCGTGTCACTCACGGTATTATATTGTGTATAAAAAAGGACATCAAGTAATTTTTGAAGCGTTTTACCAGGGATACAGTCAAAATGTTGTTCCTGACATCATTTAGGCCTATTCTAGGCTAATAATTTCCTCCATTTTCCTAATTTTACTCCTTTTTATGGAAATATTGAATTTGACATTGAGCTCATCTATTTTCTCTCCTCTCTGTGGTTGCCTTGGTTTAAAAAATCCTGAAAATTTTCCATTGGTGTGAAGACTCAGATCCTAATTCATATTTTGGTGAATGTACTGTGATTAAGAATATAACAACATAATCAATCAACACAAAATTATGAATGAATCAAGAGAAAAACCACTATACTTAAGCAATGGACATATTTACAATGCATAAAGGGTTGGTGATGGTGATGGTTCAAGTCATACCTAGGTATTACTCAAACATTCTCTGTCTCCATTTACAGAAATAAGCAGAAAGTTCACCTTTCTTTTGAGTAATGTTATTTCTTTGTTATACATGTAATACTCAGCTAGAAAAGTCACGGATGCTTTTTTGAAATTTTTAGAAATTTTAGTGGTAAAGTAGTGTACATGAGATATAGGAGATCACCATGAACACCAAACATTTTTTCAAATTCGGAAAAGAAAATACTTTTCTTTTCCTTCTGATTGATTAAATCAACCTTTTCATTTGCCATAAAGCTTGTATTCCAGGACATGAAATAAACAAATTTGCAAGAAAACAAACATTTTGGATATTGCTTGAAGCAGCTACATGCCAAGTTCAAAATCATTATTTGTTCGGCCACCATTCATACCGCTAGTGATTAACTACATGTAGGGTCTGAACAGCAAACTACCGTAAGTGGGCCGATGTGTGTTCAGAGCAGATTTGCATTTACACATAGTCATTACAACAAAATGATGCATGTTCATGTAGGTCCCAACAAGTCCCAACCGAGACCGCATTTTGATTTCAGCAACTTTGGATGGGTTGCCATGTACCAGTAGATCATTTTTTTTTTTTTTTGGTGGGGGGAACCCTGATAAGAACAGAGCTGGACCTCCAGGGGAAAAAGCTATTGAGGTATCAAGGGAGCCTGATTGGGATGTTGAATTGGATTTTAGTGTGACATCCAAGGGCTTAGAAAAGGAAAGGCTAATGACTTGTAGTTGTTATGTAATAGTAGCAGACTGCAAGAATCAGGTACTGACTGCGTCTTTCACCTTGTGGCTTTCCCTGGATTCCCATGGTATGGTATATGATCAAATAATTAGCAATGAAAAGGCGCTTACAAATTCCAGCAAAAAGCAAACTCTGAATTTTGGTACAGTGCCTACATGTACTGATTTGGGAGGGTCCACATACAAGCAGTGTTCAGGAGAAAACCTATGCTTGTTGAGTTGAATTTCCAATTTTCTCAAGGCGATTTGCTGATAGTCCATCTGAAGTGTGCAGCAACGTGATTGTGGTTTGGTACCAAAAAAGACATTTAAACTGCCATGTCCTATTTGGACAATGCCTATAAAAATATTAAAGGAGAATAATATTGTAATCAAATATTTCAAGAAAAGGGAGTCATACATGACATCATTGGCTACCAGACCATGCCAGATGATGTGAGTGACTATTGAGAATACCTTTCTTACAAGGAAAAATTATTCCTTCCGTTGTGGAAGCTGAATTGTATAAACCTGTATAAAACTTTCATATACAGATAGGGAGAAAGAGTTAAAGTTTTGAATGATATCAGGCCACAAAAAGAATGTTCGAGTTGATGTCAATGCCAAGACCTCATAACACCTCCTTCAAGTGCCCCCACCTCCTCTAAAGAGGAGAGTGGTAGAAGCCCTAATGTGACAATGTGGTATGGTATAGGGAATGTGAGTTGATGGGCAAATATGACCATAAACCAAGAATAAAACATCAGGATGACATATTATGAACTTAAAAGAAAGCAGTTATTATGTAATTAAGATTGTTTTTTGGTTAATTGTATTTTACTCTTCTACATCATGCAAAAAATACTTTCAATGTTGAGATAAATGTTGTATTTTTGCACTTGTCGTGTCACTCACGTTTTGGATGTCGTGTCACTCACGGTATATAGGAGGGTACCATTTTCCATAGAGAAGGTTTGATTGATTTTGGCTATATGTGTTAGATAGGTACACTATTTATGTCCATTTACTGGTACTCACAGTACTCCATGACAACTACTTGGGCACGAATCCAACCATATGTGTTAGTGGTCAGAAACCCATGTCCAAAATTTGTCGTGTCACTCACGCACCATTTTTTAATCATATCTACTAAACAAATTGTTGAATTCAAATCAAACTCGTAGTGGCCCATGCCAGTACTACATTGTATATAATATAGTAGTCATGATTGATTCATAACCTTTAAGTTTGAAGATATGAGCCCTTAAACCTCTCCGATTGTCGTGTCACTCACGTTTGAAAATGACCCATTGTAATAGTGATCTCAACATTCAAATGCTCATACATGAATATAACTCTCATAGTGTATGTCTAATTATTCAAAAACTTTCATTAACGGTAATCTAATTCTGTATGTATTTCTGCTTTCACACAAGTTAACTTTTCCACAGGTTTAATTCTCCTTTATTAAAGTATTTGATGTCACAGACGAGCATGTCAAGTACACCCCAGAAATGTTTGGATTCGAATCAATATAGAAAAAATCAAACTAGCATAATGCTGAAAATTTCATGAAAATCAGATGTAAAATGAGAAAGTTATGACATTTTATTTTTTAAAAAGTTTTCCTTACTTTTTACCAAACAGTCATTGACATGCAAATGGGAAAGTCGATGATGTCCCTCATATACTTTCGTTGGTTTTTTGTTTGAATTGTGCAATATTTCATTTTTTACAGATTTGACAATAAGGGCCAAGTTGACTGAACCATGTAGTATTGAAATAGTGCTAATTCCACATGTTCAAGGAGGAATTAATCTAAGTTGTTTCTCTTGACAATGAGGAGAAAAATTGAATAATAAAACAAAAATAAAAATTGAATTGCAAAAAATTTAATCATAAAAAAAAACTGAATCATAAAAAATGAATCATCAGGATGTGCATGCCATGATATTTACATCCGATTTTGATGAAATTTTCAGTGTTACATGTACATGTATGCTGACAAGTCAACCGCATTTTTTGTTGCGGTTGACTTGTCCTTAAAACATATTTTATGGGGTTTTTCAATGCAAATGTGCATGCTGGTTCCCTATTTTTTTTTTCAATGAGAAATTTGTAAATAATGCATGATAATACAGTAGGTCTATTCAGTAGTTGGACCTTTGAATCTACATGTATTCAATCCTATGCAAGTCACTGCTGAGAAACCATGGTTCATGTAATGTAAAGCTACATTTACATGTATGTGCACTATTTTGCTGAAATATTTTTTCCCTACAAATCTGAATGCACATAGCAATAAACTTGAATTAAATTTCATGACTCGATGCACTACATGTACATGTATGTATTGTAACATTTGCAAGAACATTATGACCTGTACATGCCCCACCCCTCAATACATGTTCGTGAAAAACCTATTGAGCCATCATGCATTTGTGCATACATTTTGAGTAAACTATAGTGACTTCATGGAAGTTTGTATGTACAGAATCCTCACAATATTTGTGTATACTGTACCTCTAGTTCCTGAGACTCCTTGTGTTTTGCTATTTTCACAGGACTAAATACATACATGTATTCTTGTCTGGTGTGAGGTAATAGGCCTACATGCTATGTATGAAATCAGCTGATAAAACTTTGCAGTTGAATAGCAAACTTGTACTTTGATCCTGCATTGTATACTGCTTAACAAACAGCTTGATATAAATTATATTGTTCATGTAGTTGATTCACAGAGTGCAATAGCAAGTGAATTTAATTACACATAGAAGTTGCTGATTAATCGGACTATTAAACTGTGTATTGGATTTCCCCGTATGCAGCGTGTTCCAGTAGAATTACCAGTCATGAATATTGGGTAAGCATGATACTCTGTTAAGGTTGACAATTAGGCTTTTGACTATTGTGAAAATCTTTACAAGTATAGGCCCTAGTCTTTTGCAGGGAGTTAAAACATATCTCTTCTAAAATAATACATGATGTTACATGCATAGTGTGTTTCAATTACTATCCATGCTTATGGGGGATGAAAGCTGTTCATGTACCCCCCCCAAAAAATGTCAAAAATATTATAATCACAATGTAGCCCCTATTCAAATTACTTTCTGGTTCTAAATGTGAAAGGTAATTTGAAATGAACAGATATAGGAAAAAATGTTGATTTTTCCCACTGAACAAGAAAATTACAGTGGATGGTTGCCCACCCCCCCCCCCCCCCGTAGCAAGCAATGCCCCTGCTTGCAGTGTACACAAGTAAGCCTAATACATATATACCCCATGATTTTACTTGTATTGGGGGAGGGGGCTGCAGCCAATTCCGGCTCCAATATTTTTTGTGCTAGTATAAATGAAGCACAATACTACAAGCAGCTTCAAGTACATGTAATACCCTTTTTACACAGGCTAAAATTTCCTTAACCCCGTACTATAGGTGGGGCTAAATTGCCATTTAGCCCCACCTATAGTACGGGGTTAAGCTTAGCCCACTTTCTTTTTTTACACAGCATTTTTGCAAAGTGGGCTAACCCCACCTTTAGTACGGGATTATTTGGCCCTGCAAAAAAGCAGGGTTATCCCAGCAATTGCAGTGCTTAGAGCGATAGTACGGGGTTAAGATCGCTAGTGTAAAACGAAAGTGGGCTAAGCTTAACCCCGTACTATAGGTGGGGCTAAATGGCAATTTAGCCCCAGCTTTAGTACGGGGTTAAGGAAATTTTAGCGTGTGTAAAAAGTGTACGAGTGAAGTACTTGTACTACGAATGATCGACAAAAACCACTAGTCCGGGGTTAGCGAGTTTCGTGTGTGAAAAGCAAGCATTCCTTATCCGGGGTTAGCATTAACAATTTGGCATGTTTGAAAAGGAAAAAAAAATAGTACGGGGTTAAGGATAGTACGGGGTTAGTGATACATGTAGTCCGGGGCTAAGAAAATCCTTTGTAAAAAGGGTACAAGTTGGTAAAATACCCATGTTCTATGTACGTAATAAGACTGCAGTATGGAAAATATGTAGAGCACAATCATGAAGTTGTATCACATTTGAATGAGTGTGCCTATACATGTATGCAATAGCCGATGTAAATGCTTTCATGAGTAAGAAAATGATGTGTGCTGGGCAAATTAGGATGGTATCTATAGCCTATGCTATTGGCAGGCCGGCACAACAGTAGTTCTGGAGACATGTGTGTTAACTTTACATGTAGGAACAGCTCACACAGAAGGGAAAGTGTCTTGGTGTATGAGTCTAGAACAAGAAATTAAATAGAACATCCCATAAAAAATAACTATCAATGATTTATTATGACTAAATCACAAAAACAATTCCTCATTCACGCATGAGAGAATAAAAACAATTTGACGAAAGGAAACCAAACAGAAAATTGCATTCTAATAGTATACCCCTTTCATAAACCCATCCTCCAATTATCCGCCTAAGAGTAATGCGGATAATTCTATAAAAATTGTGTTCAGAAACTCTGAAAATAATCCGCACTATTTTTTTATGAGCGCCCGACCTGAAAAAGGCGGATAATTGTCATGGCAACTGCACACGCCCCCTCCGATGGAGTTGCGTTGGAAAAGGGTGACCGCACCATGGCAATTATCCACATTACTTTGGAAATGCGTTCATAAAGTCAAAATCTGGTTCCGATGCTGCTATTATAGACCAAATTATGTGGCTCTTATCCGCATAATTGGGTTTATGAAAGGGGTATAAAAGTGCAATATTTAGGCTTACTCTTAATTTGGTACCTCAATCACAGGATATGGGTTCTGTATTATAATACTAAGGAGCTTCAAACATGGTTCCATAACAGTTGCTCCTAGTAATAACTTAGCCTCCAAAACTATATAAACTCCAATCCTAATTTTTACATTATTCTGAACCCCATAAACTGTTTTACAATCCTACAAAGTAACTCTAACCCTCTTTAAAGAGAAATGCCAGTAGTTGCATTAAACACTGATTTCATGAGAAAGTCTGTAAAACCAGGCTTAATTGTCAGTATATCATCGAGGATGTAGATCTGGTACAGTTTAAACTGAACTTTGTGAAATCTTGAAATCTACGCTGAAAAATGTTCACACTGAAGATCACCTACACAGATACATTGTAGGCACACGTTGGACAGTGTATCATTATTGCTGGAATAAAGACCCGACGGAAGTGGCCGAATCCAGGCTTATTTTGCTTATTTCTCAGCAATTACACAATTTCTTCCAGAATCCTTTGGCACATATTTTTTATTCATACAAACAGACACTTGGGTGGTCATTATATTAGATTCTGTAAAAAGTCATTTTGAGATTGTTACCAAAACTGGAATTTATCTTTAAGACAGTCCGGTATAGCAGGATAGCATACCGGTGTCCCTCATACACATGTAGATGATAGATACCGTGTTTACACGTGCATTGGCTTTTGGTTCAGAACCAAAAGCCAATGCAGTATCGGCTATCGGTTTATCTTGCACTGCGTTTACACGAGCTCGCCGTGCAGAATCGGCTCGTGTGGCAAAAACCTGAAAAGATTTGCACACCAACAATATACGTCATAATAAAGACAACGCTTGAGATCCTTGTGCTTACAAGTACGTCATAATGGTAAAGTAAATGAAATGCGGGCCAATTGCCGATGCAGAATCGTTTTTCTGTTTACACGTTAAAAAAAGCGGATTCTGTATCGGTTTTGAACCTACTACCTTGGTGGTGCATAATTGCAGATTCTGCACTGAGAGGCGATGCAAGTTTATCGCGTTTACATGCAACACAAAAGCCGACGCAGCGTGTAAACATGGTAGGAGTTGTTAATTAATTTTATACCTTGAGGCTCCTCCATGTACATGTAGTTCATGTCATGTACATTGAGCAAACAGCATTCATAAAAGTTATCTCCAATCTAATTTTACATGTATGATGGCTCTATTCGCTACCATGGACCTACAATACTACAACTGCAAAGTGATCATAGATTATTTTCAATAAATTTGAAGCTGAGATATAATGTAGATTGTTAACATGACTGATTTGCTGCCAGGGAATGTGCTGGTACTATTAACAAGTGAATATGAGATGTTTCTACTCAGTCATAAATTATGAATGCTTCACATGAATATTTCATGACCTAACTTACTATCATTGTTTACATGTACATGCTCATTTCCCTTGCTTACACCATAGAGCTATCTGTCAGAGTAGTTGTACGCATAAACCTAACCTACAGCATATTGAATAAATGTGTTATAGTAAACAGGGTGGTGCTAGAGCACTTTGATTGGGGGTGGCAAGACCAAAACATATCATTAAAGATGATATTTTATTCGATTGAATGGGTAAATATAAAGATACATTACCCAGACCTCTCTTTTTGATGGACTTTTCCCCCTCATATCTCTTGTTCTTTTTTGTACAACTTGAAAGTCATAGCCCCACCCCCCCCCCCTTGCACCACCATCTGATAACATACTTTCAATCTACTTGTACATAAATGCCTAAATTGCTATGGATGAGAACTCGTGTAATTGTTACAATGTTATTTATGTTCTCTAGAAAATATGAAATTTCAAATATTACAAATTCATTTGATATGTCACTTTTTGAATGAATCCCATTATTATTCATATTGACAGCAAAATAGGTAACAATGTATTATTTCATTAAAAGAGATGAATTGTAAGGCTTGGTAATGATGTGTCATTTGTAAAGACAAACATTCATGGGAAACCTTTCCAATATAAATCAGTTCCAATTTATTTCTTGCTGTGAAGGAATTGCAAGGACACCTTTTCCAGATATGTTTGTATTCCAAACACTTGCAATATGGAAGGCCAATTTGTGTTGGATGTACTGCTGGCCAATCAATATTTCATTGTTTCATTGTGAACTCTCTCAATGCCTTGTATACAAAACAGAGAAGGCCTTTACAATGAGTCTCTCGGCCTCACTCTCTTTTCATTGACTACTCTGTAAATGTATGTATGGATACACCATCCATCCGTCGGTTCACTTATGGTATTTACATTATGGCACAGCACGCACAGAAGCAAGTTTTTGTCTCCTTGCACAAATGTGCGTGGCTGGTATGATGTGCAGGTTATTACAGTGAGGCGAAGGAACCAAGCGGATGTAGTCCAGCCCATACAGATGCTACATCTGCTTTTCACTTTCAGTGGTATTGGTGTACATTGTGTGTTGGCTTTCAGAGGAGGAGAGGATTATTTTTGGATGCTTGAATGCTTGGATTAAAGAAAACCAATTTTCAATCTTAGGCTTTGGGATAGGATTATCATTTACTCATCACTTGATTTGTTTGATCAATGAACCGTGTTTGATAGGAGGGTGAGTACTCCTCATTACTATCATTCATTCAGTCCTGACAGATTCAAAGATGAATTACATACATGTACATACAGTGTAAATGTATCAGACAGTCTTTGCTATAAACTATGATTTTTTTTTCTAATAATATGCTTATGATCTCGTGTCCATGTTGAAGGAGACAAGAGATCAAACTGATAAGAGCAAACAAGGATGGTGTGTGTTACCGTAGACATATCATGAATATGAGTATTTCATGCTGATGACATTGTAACATAAATGTAGGCCTACATGTGCATGTATAGCACATTGTATGTTTTTGTGATATTGGCATTTATACTGTTGCTTATTTTGCATTCATTTAATAGTGCTCAAGATTTATGCTATACTGCTTAACTGTAGATTTTCATAACAGACCATAATTTTTCAACAAGTTGTGTGTACTATGGCTATGGTATACCTCCATCATGCAGTATGCTATAAAGAAATAATTATGAAATTACAAATTAATTTAAATATTGAGGTTTCTTAAGGAATACGGTTCATTGTTAATCAGTTGCTGAGAATGATTTTTGTCTTGCCTGCAAAGCAGAGCAAGACTAAAGGCGCCGCTTTTCTGACAGCAGTAGTGTCAACATCAAATCTTAACCAACCCAATGTTAAGTTTTTGGCATGATGTAATAACTTAGAATTTAAGTATATGGATCTAGTTAATGAAACCTAGATATTAAAAAGGGAAATCAAAGTATTACCAGGGATATGCAACAACTACTGAACACCCTGTCTTGGTTTCAGGTCACATGACCAAGGTCAAAATTCATTTAGGGTCAATGAAATTTGGCTATGCTTTTTAATGAAACATAGACAAAAGGGTAATCAAGTATAAATGATTGTTTTGCACACATCTTAGATCACATGATCATGGTCAAAGGTCATTTTGGTTCTATGGACATAGTATTTTATTATGATATGAATGTTTTCTTTTGTGAATAATTATTTAATAGCTGTTTTCAAAGTCAGCACTACTGCTAATGCTATACCGGATTGGGTAATGCAGGCGAGATTGCCAGAGGCATTCCACTTGTTTCTTTTTGTCTTCTTGGGTTATGATCTTCATATTATTTGCCACAAAATTTAGATACAGATGTATAGAATTTTCAAGTTGTCATACATACATTGTAGCTTTTATACTATATGTATGTGTTGTACAATGTACAATAAGCGTACATAGACAGTGTAGGCCCACACGTGATGAAGGAACTTGCAAAAGGAAATGCCAATTGATAGTACTTAAACATATTGGTAATTAAAATATTGTGTAGATATTGTTAGTATCAGTTTCTTGTCAAGTTTTATAAAGCCAGTAAGTGTCACCTAAAACTTTGAACTTAACATTGAACTTTGGTTTATTGTAATCTTACCCGGCCTTAAAGGGCCATTGTAATTTATTGATGGCATTCATTTTATGATAGCTATTAATTAATGTCCTCTAAAACGATTGATAAAACTCATGATATTGTATTATTTCTTCCTGAATTTGAAAGGTAATATTGTCCAAATTTAATCAATACTTTTGTGAATTTTCCTCCTGTTCACGTTTGAATGTGCCAGTACTAGTATTTATTAAAATATTTTTGAATTAAATGGGTACAACAGGCTGAAAACTATGTGATTTGCAATAGATAGCATACAATCAAACAAACAAAACTCTTAACATTTCATTGAATATATTGGATTAGGAATATGTCACAGGGTAACAAATGGTACATGCATGACAATTCAAGTTTGGCATCATTTCATTGAAACAGTGACTTCTATGCATGTCATCATCAATATCCAATGAGCAAATGAGGATGCAATTTCCCCACGTACTCATGTATTTTCTTATAAAAATAATGTTGATTCAGTTTTTGTCCACCAAGAATATTGAAATAACACAAATGATCTATGCTCCTGGTATTGTCCAAGATGATGAAGAAGCAATCAAACATTCTTTGAATATCATGACTCATAATGAATAATATAGTGTACTCAAAGTAAACAGTGTGGTAGTCCACTCAGTGAGTGATGGGAAAACCAGAATAATGCAATTTACCAAGGCCAGATGTCAGACTTGTAACTGTGTAAACATGAACAATACGTCAACTGTTTGCTTCAATAATATTCGTTTCATTTTTTAGAAATAGATGATTATGTAATTTGTCATGTTAAACAAACAGAGAATAAAGCAGCGTGAGAAATATTTGAGGGCAATAGGCAAATTGCCATCATGACCGCTCAAATCGCCCCTCACCCCCCCCCCTAAATGAATGCTTGGGGCAACCTACTTAAAGAGTCACCCCAAGACATGCATAGAGAGCTGAAGGCCATTGGCGGCGGAGCCCAAAAATTTAGGGGATGTCCACCTGAAATTTGGGATGGACACAGGTAAAAATTGGACAAGTGCCCCTAAAAAAGATTTTCAACCTAAATTTTAGGAGTGGCTAACCAAAATTTTTTGACCAGCAAAAAAAAAAAAAAAGTCATCAACCTAAATTTTAGGGGGGGACAACACACGTTTCAAGGGGGGTCCAAGTGAATTTAGGGGGGACGCAGGAACAAAAATTGACCAAAAAAAAAGTTATCGGAAAATTTTTTTGGAGGACCGTCCCCCCCACCTAAAATTTAGGGGGGACATGTCCCCCCCCCCCGCTTCCGCCGCCTATGCTGAAGGAAGAATTTCAGTATTCTATGGCTGTGTTTATGCGACCTCAAGCCAGAATCATGATTTGAATCATTCAAAACTAGTGCGCAGTTTGACAGAGGAAGTTTTTCGCACGTGTTATGGCTCTCGGAAAATCTTTTGCTTCCAGAATTCAGTCTATACCTCATTTTGTTTACTTCTATCATAGGATCCATATGCTTCTATTCATCTTGTTGGTTTATCCAAAATGGTGTTCGGAAGTGGATTTCAGCATAGATCCAATTTAATATTGATACTGTTTACTCAACAACAACTGAGATCATTGTCTGTCCAGTTAATTCATTCACTAGAACTAGATTAATTTATTTACTAGAAGTTGAAGACATGACAAAAAAAAATGAAAAGTCGTGGACGATGCAATGACCAACACAGAACTTGTACATGACAAGAAATGCATGCATAGTACATAATCATGTCCATACGATGAGAATATATAGAGCACCTTGAGCTTGGCAAGAATCAAACCGAAAGTAGCCCGACACAGTGTGGTCATAGAATCATGGTTCAAATCATGATTGCGTTTATTCGACCTTTTTTTCGTTCGTGATTCTACAGAAACGTCTTTCTAAACCCCCCTTTTTCCGTGTTTCATGTTTGTGATAATTTGTACATGTATCTTTCATTTAAACCACCCAGGGGGCCATTTCATAAAGCTGTTTGTACTTTGAGAGTAACATTAAGAATGACTCTCTGTTTGCTATATGTAGGCATATGTACTATTTATGTAGGATGCAAGGCTGCAAGTTACCAGTAGACAGTTATACAGAAACCTGTAGAAATTAGCATAACAAGCAATCTGATAATGAATTTGAGATCTGATTATGTAAATTGTAAATGCACATGTGTAGGTGAATACTGTCTATATCGTGGTTGCTGCTGGCTTGCTGCTGATGTTGAAAGGTCACCATATCCAGAGATTTTAATTCAATCTTCATGACATTTGGCATGTTATGGTAAGGCAGATCAGCTGATGGACCAAACATGTATATTTAGTGATGTACATGTACCAGCTCACTAAATAAAGTTGAATGTACTCCACAGGCACAGGGACATCAGCAAATAAAGGTTATATCATTATTTGGGGCATTTTTGTTGGGGGCAATATTTCAGATAATTTACATGGATGTGATGAAATTAATAATTTGTGTCATTGATTTATAAAAAAAGGAGACCTTAATAGAGTTGCCTAGTATTCTGATCTCTAGTTTTAGATGGATGTTTATCTGTTTTTACATGTACATGTATGGCAAATTCTGTTTTCATTTTTTTTGCTCAAACATGCAAAAACTAGTGAGAGATATCCTTGATTGAATTGGTGTTTGAAGTTACGACTTAATACATTGTTTCTCAAATGACATGATGTGAGATACATTGTACATGCACATGTAATATACGCATGATTAGAACAGGGGTGGTATTCTGAAAATCGTCTTAACTTTTCTTGTAAGTCAGCAAGATAATAGCTCTCTAAAATTCTCTTAAATTGGTATTCTGAAAATTGTCTTATCTCTGTAAGGACGTCCCCTATTTTATCTCTGACACGCCCAATATTTCATCATTAACCTTGTTACATGCTCAGGTCAACTAATTTCTGAAAAATAATGAAGCGCCTCTTCTGAAAAATAATGAAGGGCATTGTTAATATGAGGCGTAATTTCCTTGCGCCCCTGACGCTTATGCTTGTGCACTTCTATGCTAAAAAATACACATGGCTCTTCTCAACAACATATTTTTTATGAAAAGATTCATCGTCTCGAACACCAATTTTTAATTGCTGAAAAGTCTACCAATCCGTCGTTATAATGTCTCCTTTTGTAAAACATGATGTTCTTGCGGGATGCAGCAAGAAATAATTATTGCAGACGGACAAATATGTTGTCTTGTGCAAAGGGATATTTATGCGCCGTTTTTAACTGTACGCATAATTCTAGCTCTGACATCATACTTGCATAGCGAAAGTTACAAGAAAAATTTACAAGAAAAGATACAAGAATTTTCGGAATACAGATTTTATTGTAACTCTAAAGATACAAGAATATTTCTCTAAAGACAATTTTCAGAATACAGCCCCAGGATCAATGCAATTTATTTTATCAAAAGATTCTATGAATGAACTTCCATGATATAAGAGCATTACCATCCTTTATTATTTGCATCAGAGATGAAAGAAATGTCAGTCTATTGAACCAAAATTTAGATTTAGTGTGATATGGTTCAAGTTATCGACTTTCATGTCCTTGATTATCACAGCTATAGTTAAAATGTAGGCCTACATGTATGTACATGTACTTTCATTTTTGCATTCTTACTGGTAAAAAACTGATAATTTAATGACTGTTATAATTGCCCTCTCCAGCCTCTAGCTAACCTCTTCATAATGGCAAATGGAAGTGATAGTAGACTTGCCTTCACAGCTATTATTGATTGCATGTACATGTATGCATAAAAGTTAATGGAAGTGGTTGTCAGATGTACATGTACAGTACATCATTTCTTTTCCAATGTAAGAAATGGTCTGATATACCAGTAGGCCCGTCGGGTCTAACTATTTGTTGTCCAGATGAAAGAAATAAACTTTACCAATATCAGCATATTATTTTGCATTATGTAATTTGAGCATGTCAACTACATGTAGAAGTACATACTGTATACAATAGGCTCATTTAACCAGCCCAAGTCTTCAAATTACCTTGCTCTTGATAGTCATATACTCATATTACCTTGATTAAAATAATCTTGTACCCTGATAATGGAGAATTTGATGTTGAAGCCATGACAAAAAAACAACAAAATGAAAAGCAGTGGACGATGCGATGACTAACACAGAACTTGAAGTTAAATGCACATGATAAGAAATGCATGCATAACAGCACATACATGTACATGTATAATAGCGCATGCCTTGTTCAAATCTGTAAATCAAAATTATTCCCTGCAATAATGTACCAGATCTAGATGTATGAGTGTATTTTGACAATTAACCTTTATTTAAAAGACTTTCTCTTGTTTCTCATGTAATAATTGTTTGCTGCATAGGACCAGAATCTTGAGATTGAACAAACTTGGACTAAATACATTTAGAAAGAGTATCGCAGTTACTTTGTATTATTATCAAACTCTTGATGTATTTTGCATACTATTGGATTTTTGTAACCTTGTATGTAAGCTTTATATTGGGCCTCTGTGATACTTGTAAATGAGATTTCATATTAAAAAACATGTTTCAAATGTTAAAAAAAATTAGGATTCCTGGCTGAAAATCATTGCTTTAAATCCTTGCATCGAACACAAGAAACCACAGTCTCACAGAAGATGGATTGTATGTCAGTTTTAATGAGATTTAGAGCCAAGCTGTGGGACTCATCTGAATTTTTAATGTGAAAATAATTGAGTTATTCTTCATTTATTATACATAAAAACGTAGCCCTATGTCATTAGTATCTCTGAATAATTCATGAATCACCATACTCGTAGTATTGAAGAAATGTAGGTTTAGTTTAATGCATGAAGGGTAAGTTCTCCCTGACTAAAGTTTTGCTAATAATATGAGACATTTATATTGCACTGAGTGCAGTGTTGCTACTATTACCCTGGCTTTAGCATGGAGCCTACTCTGATTTAGGGAGATATTCATTGTTGAATCTCATCTTATTACATGGGAGATATGTCATTCACACATGTGTGAAAAAAGGAAATAAGTATGATTTCATGTGATAACATAATAAAAAATAAAGTTGGGATGTGACAAGATCTGACATCATCAGCCCACCTAATGAATATTCATGACCACATTCACTTTTTTTTACAAAATATTGCTATATTTAAAATTCATTAAATTCTTTACTTGTCAGATGTTGATGAAAATTTTAGCATATTGCTCAATGCATTTTACTCTATTTAGATATAATCATTATCAGCCCGGAGCATCCCTTAAACTTATATGGGGATAGCCAGGATTGGGTCTCAAATTGTCTTGTCTGTATTATTACCTGGCAAAATGAGTTTTAAGTATCTATTTACATGTAGTCCTAATTTATACCCTGTAACTAGACTCAAGAAAACACATATTTTGTAGAAAAAAATTTGTACATTATGGAATATATACATGAAATGTACTTTTACGTGTAGTTCTGGAACTACCTACATCATGGCAGATTTTGTTGAAAGTACCGCAAAAAAAAAAATGCCTGGCATGTAGCATGTCCTGAAAGGGATGTACTTTTGACTTACGAGGCCCCTTGATAAAACCCTTCTCCCCGTAGACTTTGTACACTTGGGCCGAGGCTGGCTAAGTGTGGCCTCAAGGCCTACAACATGCAAAGCCTGAGTTTTTAAATTGCGCGCTATTTCTGATCCGGCAAATTATCCTGATATGAACAATCTCAAGATTATTTGTAATGGAGATGCTATTGTCGTGCTAATTCACAGGATTTATCTCAAGATTGCAATCCCAAGACAACTTGTGATTATTTGTAAATGTCGCACTATTTTACAAATTATCTTGCTAATTCGGGGGTGCAGACGCACTCGGGATTATTTTATTCATGGCGTCAGACCATAATGCATCGCTCGAGCAGGGATCGCTCTTCTTGCAATGGTGTAGACGGGGGTTTCTTGAATCTCGAGATTAATTGCGAAGAGGGCCAATCGAGCTAAAATTTCGAGATTGAGCAAACTTGGGCTGGTGCAGCACCGCCTTACGAGTGGGTTTCATATCTCTGTTGACAGGCACACGAGAAAACAAGCTTTGTGTTCTGTTTCAATGAACTCCACTGGATCGTGGTGGATATCAGAGATAATTGCCCACGCTTTGAAAATTTAACAGAAATAGATTAATTACCTGTTACTGCCATCTTGCAACATACAGGGCAAATTCAACTGCTTACATGTAGGAATACAGTGTAGTTTTACTAGTATTAAGTGTATAGGCTTTGTGTCTGTATCTTATACAGTATGTAGGTAAACCTTGTAAAATGTAGTTTTATGAATTATAAACTGGAGTGAAAATTAAATATTGATGCACAACATCATACAGTTGAGTTACATGTAGGGGAAGGCGGGGTAAGTTGAGCATAGGGGCAAGTTGAGCCACCAGCCCCAGGCCAATAATGAATGAGTCAGACATTGTGGTGGTGTCATGTATTGATGACCCATAGTATAACCCCTAACCCCACCACATTGTTTCCAACTTTGAAACAAAAAGTAGTTTTTTAGAGGGAAAAATATGAATTTCAGCCAAAAAAGTAAAAAAGAGTATGAAATAGATAAGTGCTTTATAAAGACACACGTCTTTAACTATAATAAAGACATGATAACAACATTATTAGTCTAGGTATGGATCTTCATTCTTATCATAGTCTTTTATATCATGGATGCATAATAAATGTGTGGATACAAAATTATCGCACTAAGTTCGGACTGGGGTAAGTTGAGCCAAAAAGCATGGGGCAAGTTGAGCCATGGTAATTCCTATGGTAATGTATCTTAAAAAACAAACAAACCATAAAAATCGATTGAAATGCAGGCTGAAAGGAGCAAATTTACATGACTGCTCTTTTCCTTTTACAGGATGTTAGTATTTATAGAGAATTAGCAAGTGAAAAGACTTTTTAAAAAAATTGACATGCTGGTTCTCCCCCCATACATTTTGTACATAGTTTTTGTGGCTCAACTTACCCTAGAAGGTGGCTCAAACTTACCCCATATATGGGGCAAGTTGAGCCATTTGACATCGTTTTTTTCAAAGGTCACGATGACTTTCAGTGTGGGGATAGAAATTTATATAAAGGTGGAAAATATTTCAGAAGAATTAAATTTCAAGGCAAGGTACTTATTTCGACAAGGTTATTAATCATATCAATTCTAACATGCAAAAAGCAAAAACTGTCACAACTTACCCCGCCTTCCCCTATGTCTAATGACCTATGATGATCATTAATTTAAACATACTTTAATAGTCCTCCATTGTAAAGTAACTTTATGAACACAATTTCAGAATTTGTGTCATCGATTTTGAACATGTACTGTATGTTTCATTTTTCGGTTCAGAGTTACCTCATGGGCAAATTTGACCTTTCCTTTGTTCTATTAGGATAAGCAAATTTCAAAGCAAGATGTTTTATAAGCATTCCTGATAAAGCAGGATGCAGAATTTTCAGAAATTGCGAGTACGACATACATGCACTTGGTCGACTGTTAAAACCTATGGATGTATTGTTGGTTTCCAGTGGATCTAACAAAAAACACTGAAAATAAAAAGAATAATCAAGACATCAGAGTTGGTGCATATCTCAGTGAATATTAAACCATATGCCATTTGAGTTCAAATAACCTACTGATCATACGCAGAATGGAACTACAAACTGGTCTGTTTTAATCAACGTGTATACAGTACGATAAAAAATTAGTGCTTGTACTTTCCAAAGAATTAAAGAATATAAATATCTTGTTTGATTTGGTTTTAATAATAATGATAACTAGTTTTTACATATCGCTTTCCCATAATGGCTCAAAGTGCTTTACAGCATATCAAAGCAGATTTTCATATTCAATTAAATATTTTTGGATATACCAGCATTACCAGGACTTTTTGTAGTTAAAAACTTTGGCAAGTAATGTAATCTGGCACGGTATTCACTTTCTTTTACTTTCCTTTTCACAGAAAATTTTTCTTTGGCGGATCCAGCAGCAAGCACAAGCGGCGTAACAGTGCCGACGATTCCCACGCCGGACCAAGTACCCCTTCATCGTCATCAGTGGCATCACCTTCACCGTCACAAGGACCACAGCGTAAGAGCCGATTACGCCGCTCTCTGAGCATGAAGCGGTTACGGAGGAGTTTTCGTAGCAAGGATACGTCCTACGTGCCCCCAGCTAGCAAGCCACACCAATGGCAGCAAGATGAGAAGCTGGTCAGGGGAGGGACTTGTAACTTTACTGTCAAGGTAGGTAGTCTATATAGTAAAGCTTATAAACCCTGAGCCCAGACACATTAAATATACAATCGATTGTATGTTTTTATTTGAAGGTTTGCATGGTGGCATGTACAATTGCTGATGTGGTTTACGGTACACCATGTGGAGTGTTATAGAAGCAGTGGATAGAAGAAGAGAAGGAAGTGGATAGGCGAGAAAGTGGAGATTTGAGAATAGAGTATTCTTTCTTGAGAATAGTCCTGAAAAGGACTGTAAACCAGAAGGAATGTTGAGTGAGAACAGCTTGAGTAGTAGAGCTGATGAGGAGATGCTGGCTTGCGTCGGCGAGTAGAGATGATGAGTAGTAGAGAGACTCGACGTTTCGGACAGGTTGACTGTCCGTCTTCAGGAGTGAGTGTTCGCTCGGCGTGCGGCGGTACTTATGGCGTTCGTGCGGACGTGGGGGAAAGCTCTGGGCCGGCGGTCACGGCGGGTTGACGTCGTAGGTGGCGCTCTGTGTGTGGGTCGGCGGTTTTGGCGGGAAACGAGTGGGCGTCGTATGCGGACGTGGTGAGTAGAGGGCGGCGTGAGTTACGGCGGCGTGTGTGTGAGTCGGCGGTGTGTACATCAATGGTGGCGTTCTGTGCGTGTTGGTCGGCGGACTCGTCGGGTGAGCTTCGGCGGGAGTGAGTGGGTGGCCTGGTGTACGGATGAGGTGTTGGGTCGTCGGCGGAGGTTGTAGCGAGGTGTCGGCGGCGGTGGTGTGTGTGTCGGCGGAGTTCCTGGTTGAGTTGGTGATGCAATCAGACTGCTGTGTTGGGTAGGAGGGCTCGGTGGAGTGACGGTGGACGGCTGGTTGTTTGTGGATTGGTTAGAAGTTTGATGGTGACGTAGGATTGGGTGCCAGATGCTGTTGATGTGGAGGCCAGGGTCTTGAGGCACAGTGTTGTGTTGATGTATCTCAATGGCTTCCCTGACCCTTCTGGTATTCCAGTGCCGGATGTTGGTGATTAGGTGGCTCCTTTCCCATTCTATGCGGTGATTCTCTTGTTGTGCGTGCTTGACGATGGCGGATCGGTCCCAGTCGCTGCGTCGGTGGTGGGTCTTGTGTTCCTTGAGTCTGGTGTCGAAGTCTCGGCCGGTTTCCCCAATGTAGACTTTACCGCAGTCGCAGGGGATCTTGTAGACGCCTGGTTGTTTGTTGGATGGGTGCTTGTCCTTATGAGAGTGAAGGATGGAGTGTAGTTTTCGAGAGGATTGGTGTCTGACGAGGATGTTGGCAGAGTGAAGGATGCGTTGTAGTCGGTGTGAAGTCTTGCCGATGTAGGGTAGTACTATGGTGGCGACGGGCTTGGTTTCGGATGGGTTTTCGGTGCTGTCGGTGCTGGGTTGGTGGCTGGGTGGTTGAGTCTTGATCCTTCTTCTGGGGTAGTGGTTGATGGTGGTGAGTGCATTGGTCACGTGCTTGAGTTCTTGATGTAAGTGTGCCTTGTCGCTGAGTTGGTGGGCTCGTCTGACGAGAGTGTCGGCGACTGATTGGTGGATGGACGGGTGGTGGTGTGAGCGGAAGTTGAGGTAGCGGTCTGTGTGGGTAGGTTTTCGGTACACCTGGTGAGATGGGAATCCAGACGGTGTCTTAGTGATGAGAACGTCTAGAAATGGAATTGAGTTGTCGCGTTGGGTCTCCATGGTGAACTTGATGCTAGGGTGCTGGTTGTTGAGGTGGTTGAGAAACTGGTGAAGGTCGGGTGTGCTGTGCGGCCAGATGACAAAGGTGTCGTCGACGTAGCGGAGCCAGAGTGAAGGAGGCTTGTCCGCAGTCTTGAGTGCTTGGTGCTCAAAGTGTTCCATGAATATGTTAGCGATGATTGGTGAGAGAGGTGAACCCATGGCTGCTCCTTGTAGTTGTTTGTAGTAGTTGTTGCGCCATTTGAAGGAGTTGGAGTTGAGACAGGTGAGGAGGAGGTCATGGATCTGGTCTGGTGTGAGATTGGTTCTGGATGCTAGGTCTGAGTCGGTGATCAGGCGTTGCTTGATGATGTCACATGCTTGGTCTACAGGTACGCTGGTGAAGAGGGAGACGACATCAAAGCTGACGAGTGTGTCGGAGGGCCGGATCTTGGTTTTGGAGATGACGTCTATGAAGTGCTTGGAGTTGGTGACATGGTGCTGGGTCTGGCCTACGAGTGGTTGGAGGATGTTGGCCAGATGGCGTGCTGTGTTGTAGCAGGGTGACCCACGAGTGGAGATGATAGGGCGGAGAGGAGTGTTAGGCTTGTGTATCTTGGGTTGTCCGAATAAGATAGGTGACTTGGCTGAAGACGATCTGAGTTGGAAGTAGAGTGCCTTGGGTAGTGCATCGGATCGGTGTAGGGTCAGCAGTTGTTGGTTGATTTTCCTTTCGTTGGCCTGAGTTGGGTCTCTGTTGAGTTTGGAGTAGGTGTCCTTGTCTTGGAGAATCTCTTCGATCTTGTCATCGTATGCGTCTTGGTCCATGATAACGGTGGCGTTGCCCTTGTCAGCCTGAAGGATGTGAATGGCTTGGTTACGTCGGAGGTCCTGGATAGCAGAGCGTTCTTCTTTGGATAGGTTCTGTTTAGGTGGCTTGGCGTCGGAGAGGGCATTGGTTACCTTGAGTCTAATTGCGTTGGCAGCCTCTTTGGAGAGAAAGCGGAGCTTGGGTTCGACTTGCTGTACGATGTCGGAGAAAGGGATCTTCTTAGGAGCTACGGCGAAGTTGAGTCCGAGGGAGAGTACTTTGTGTTCGGCTTGGGTAAGTTGGTGTCGGCTAAGGTTGATTACGGTATCCTTGGTTGCTTCGGTCGAAGGTTGTTGGTTGGCTTGCGTAGGCTTGCGGGAGTAGAGTCGGTCGAACTTGTTGATTTGTTTTAGCTTGGTGGACTGGAAGGTTTTGCGAGATGTGTAGTCGTTGAATGCCTGAACTTTATCTAGATCGTCTGGTTTGAGTCGTCGGCTAAGTTGAGTTTGAGTAGAAGTGATGCTTGAGTTGAGATCGTGGAGTTGGTGTCGGGTGCGTGCGATGCGTTCGCGAGTGAGGTCTAAGCTGGCTTGGTGCAGGATGCGTTTAGCTTTCGGGGTGTCGACGGAAGATTTGAGTTGGAGTCCTGGCGGTATGATGTCGGAGTCGCGGCAGCGTTTGAGGAAGGTGAGGTGGTTGGTAAGCTTGGCTGATTTGACTACCAACCCAGCACCGACAGCACCGAAAACCCATCCGAAACCAAGCCCGTCGCCACCATAGTACTACCCTACATCGGCAAGACTTCACACCGACTACAACGCATCCTTCACTCTGCCAACATCCTCGTCAGACACCAATCCTCTCGAAAACTACACTCCATCCTTCACTCTCATAAGGACAAGCACCCATCCAACAAACAACCAGGCGTCTACAAGATCCCCTGCGACTGCGGTAAAGTCTACATTGGGGAAACCGGCCGAGACTTCGACACCAGACTCAAGGAACACAAGACCCACCACCGACGCAGCGACTGGGACCGATCCGCCATCGTCAAGCACGCACAACAAGAGAATCACCGCATAGAATGGGAAAGGAGCCACCTAATCACCAACATCCGGCACTGGAATACCAGAAGGGTCAGGGAAGCCATTGAGATACATCAACACAACACTGTGCCTCAAGACCCTGGCCTCCACATCAACAGCATCTGGCACCCAATCCTACGTCACCATCAAACTTCTAACCAATCCACAAACAACCAGCCGTCCACCGTCACTCCACCGAGCCCTCCTACCCAACACAGCAGTCTGATTGCATCACCAACTCAACCAGGAACTCCGCCGACACACACACCACCGCCGCCGACACCTCGCTACAACCTCCGCCGACGACCCAACACCTCATCCGTACACCAGGCCACCCACTCACTCCCGCCGAAGCTCACCCGACGAGTCCGCCGACCAACACGCACAGAACGCCACCATTGATGTACACACCGCCGACTCACACACACGCCGCCGTAACTCACGCCGCCCTCTACTCACCACGTCCGCATACGACGCCCACTCGTTTCCCGCCAAAACCGCCGACCCACACACAGAGCGCCACCTACGACGTCAACCCGCCGTGACCGCCGGCCCAGAGCTTTCCCCCACGTCCGCACGAACGCCATAAGTACCGCCGCACGCCGAGCGAACACTCACTCCTGAAGACGGACAGTCAACCTGTCCGAAACGTCGAGTCTCTCTACTACTCATCATCTCTACTCGCCGACGCAAGCCAGCATCTCCTCATCAGCTCTACTACTCAAGCTGTTCTCACTCAACATTCCTTCTGGTTTACAGTCCTTTTCAGGACTATTCTCAAGAAAGAATACTCTATTCTCAAATCTCCACTTTCTCGCCTATCCACTTCCTTCTCTTCTTCTATCCACTGCTTCTATAACACTCCACATGGTGTACCGTAAACCACATCAGCAATTGTACATGCCACCATGCAAACCTTCAAACAACATCTGACTCAGCTCTACGGGGAGCCTACTCAACGCACCGCCAGGCAACTTCAGCGCGACGTAGTCAAATCAGCCAAGCTTACCAACCACCTCACCTTCCTCAAACGCTGCCGCGACTCCGACATCATACCGCCAGGACTCCAACTCAAATCTTCCGTCGACACCCCGAAAGCTAAACGCATCCTGCACCAAGCCAGCTTAGACCTCACTCGCGAACGCATCGCACGCACCCGACACCAACTCCACGATCTCAACTCAAGCATCACTTCTACTCAAACTCAACTTAGCCGACGACTCAAACCAGACGATCTAGATAAAGTTCAGGCATTCAACGACTACACATCTCGCAAAACCTTCCAGTCCACCAAGCTAAAACAAATCAACAAGTTCGACCGACTCTACTCCCGCAAGCCTACGCAAGCCAACCAACAACCTTCGACCGAAGCAACCAAGGATACCGTAATCAACCTTAGCCGACACCAACTTACCCAAGCCGAACACAAAGTACTCTCCCTCGGACTCAACTTCGCCGTAGCTCCTAAGAAGATCCCTTTCTCCGACATCGTACAGCAAGTCGAACCCAAGCTCCGCTTTCTCTCCAAAGAGGCTGCCAACGCAATTAGACTCAAGGTAACCAATGCCCTCTCCGACGCCAAGCCACCTAAACAGAACCTATCCAAAGAAGAACGCTCTGCTATCCAGGACCTCCGACGTAACCAAGCCATTCACATCCTTCAGGCTGACAAGGGCAACGCCACCGTTATCATGGACCAAGACGCATACGATGACAAGATCGAAGAGATTCTCCAAGACAAGGACACCTACTCCAAACTCAACAGAGACCCAACTCAGGCCAACGAAAGGAAAATCAACCAACAACTGCTGACCCTACACCGATCCGATGCACTACCCAAGGCACTCTACTTCCAACTCAGATCGTCTTCAGCCAAGTCACCTATCTTATTCGGACAACCCAAGATACACAAGCCTAACACTCCTCTCCGCCCTATCATCTCCACTCGTGGGTCACCCTGCTACAACACAGCACGCCATCTGGCCAACATCCTCCAACCACTCGTAGGCCAGACCCAGCACCATGTCACCAACTCCAAGCACTTCATAGACGTCATCTCCAAAACCAAGATCCGGCCCTCCGACACACTCGTCAGCTTTGATGTCGTCTCCCTCTTCACCAGCGTACCTGTAGACCAAGCATGTGACATCATCAAGCAACGCCTGATCACCGACTCAGACCTAGCATCCAGAACCAATCTCACACCAGACCAGATCCATGACCTCCTCCTCACCTGTCTCAACTCCAACTCCTTCAAATGGCGCAACAACTACTACAAACAACTACAAGGAGCAGCCATGGGTTCACCTCTCTCACCAATCATCGCTAACATATTCATGGAACACTTTGAGCACCAAGCACTCAAGACTGCGGACAAGCCTCCTTCACTCTGGCTCCGCTACGTCGACGACACCTTTGTCATCTGGCCGCACAGCACACCCGACCTTCACCAGTTTCTCAACCACCTCAACAACCAGCACCCTAGCATCAAGTTCACCATGGAGACCCAACGCGACAACTCAATTCCATTTCTAGACGTTCTCATCACTAAGACACCGTCTGGATTCCCATCTCACCAGGTGTACCGAAAACCTACCCACACAGACCGCTACCTCAACTTCCGCTCACACCACCACCCGTCCATCCACCAATCAGTCGCCGACACTCTCGTCAGACGAGCCCACCAACTCAGCGACAAGGCACACTTACATCAAGAACTCAAGCACGTGACCAATGCACTCACCACCATCAACCACTACCCCAGAAGAAGGATCAAGACTCAACCACCCAGCCACCAACCCAGCACCGACAGCACCGAAAACCCATCCGAAACCAAGCCCGTCGCCACCATAGTACTACCCTACATCGGCAAGACTTCACACCGACTACAACGCATCCTTCACTCTGCCAACATCCTCGTCAGACACCAATCCTCTCGAAAACTACACTCCATCCTTCACTCTCATAAGGACAAGCACCCATCCAACAAACAACCAGGCGTCTACAAGATCCCCTGCGACTGCGGTAAAGTCTACATTGGGGAAACCGGCCGAGACTTCGACACCAGACTCAAGGAACACAAGACCCACCACCGACGCAGCGACTGGGACCGATCCGCCATCGTCAAGCACGCACAACAAGAGAATCACCGCATAGAATGGGAAAGGAGCCACCTAATCACCAACATCCGGCACTGGAATACCAGAAGGGTCAGGGAAGCCATTGAGATACATCAACACAACACTGTGCCTCAAGACCCTGGCCTCCACATCAACAGCATCTGGCACCCAATCCTACGTCACCATCAAACTTCTAACCAATCCACAAACAACCAGCCGTCCATCGTCACTCCACCGAGCCCTCCTACCCAACACAGCAGTCTGATTGCATCACCAACTCAACCAGGAACTCCGCCGACACACACACCACCGCCGCCGACACCTCGCTACAACCTCCGCCGACGACCCAACACCTCATCCGTACACCAGGCCACCCACTCACTCCCGCCGAAGCTCACCCGACGAGTCCGCCGACCAACACGCACAGAACGCCACCATTGATGTACACACCGCCGACTCACACACACGCCGCCGTAACTCACGCCGCCCTCTACTCACCACGTCCGCATACGACGCCCACTCGTTTCCCGCCAAAACCGCCGACCCACACACAGAGCGCCACCTACGACGTCAACCCGCCGTGACCGCCGGCCCAGAGCTTTCCCCCACGTCCGCACGAACGCCATAAGTACCGCCGCACGCCGAGCGAACACTCACTCCTGAAGACGGACAGTCAACCTGTCCGAAACGTCGAGTCTCTCTACTACTCATCATCTCTACTCGCCGACGCAAGCCAGCATCTCCTCATCAGCTCTACTACTCAAGCTGTTCTCACTCAACATTCCTTCTGGTTTACAGTCCTTTTCAGGACTATTCTCAAGAAAGAATACTCTATTCTCAAATCTCCACTTTCTCGCCTATCCACTTCCTTCTCTTCTTCTACCCACTGCTTCTATAACACTCCACATGGTGTACCGTAAACCACATCAACAATCGATTGTATGTTTTTAACATGAATTATGACTGAAAACTTAATTACCAAACACAGTAATAATGAAAAACGAAGGGTGTGTTCAATGTCCTCCATTCCTGGTCATAAAATTAAACATCTTTCAAATTATGATTTGGAGGAAAATTTAAACAGACATAAAAGATTTGTTTGTAAGTGCGATCAGCTCAGATTTTATGACCTTTAGCATCGGGAATGTGCCATTAAACACAGTTGAATTTGGAAACGTCTTTAAATTTGCTCTCGCAGTGGAAGCCTTTACAAGCAGGTGCAAGAATTGACCTTTCTTGTGATGGGTCAAACTGTGCATTAAAGCTACGCCAATGAAAGCGGGAAATTTAAAGACAATCTACAAATAATCACCTTTATATTTTGGACACTTAACAGTGCATCGCTGATCGTGTTTGTGTTCTGTGATTTGTAATTTTTTCAGTCACGATTTATGTTGCTTTTTAAATTCTAAAATCGACATTGAACACAACCTTTGCCAGTTAATTTGCCAGACAATTTTGTTTTTCCTGCATATTTGCATGGACATACAAAGAAATGTCAATCATTGGTTTAATAGCTAATGAATTCACTAAAATGTGAGTGTAATTGAAATGCAGTGGTAACCATTGCATCAAAGGAATGCTTGTGTCCCACATGTATGAAATAGGTCCATGACATTTGTCTGGATTTGTATTTTTAACTCACACTCCAACTTGGTGGTTTCAAAGTTCACTTCAGATGTTCCTTCATGTGTATGAACTGTCCAGACTCCAATTTAAATAGGGGGGGGGCACTAAGCATAGAAATGGACATGTACAGTATATGTGGAAAAAAATATTTCCATGCTTTTTTTTAATCAGTCACTGTTGCTTTAATAGCAAATTAATGTTTCAAGTTCAAGTAGGCCTACACATGTAAACTTATTCCATAAACATTGTCTGAACTTGGGTACTTCAGGGGGGTGGGGCAATTTTGTGTTTGTATTAAAGTTTGTGGTTAGTTGTCTGACATTCTTTTAGAGGTCAACTCTAAGGTTGAAGGGTAACCCCACACAGCACAAAGAGTTTATTTTTTTGCTTTAAGAAGGAGTAATTGATGTAAATGAAATCTTGGCTCAGATTGATGGGAGGCTTCAAGCCTTGAAGGCAGAGAGCCGGTTCAGATACATTACCTTTATAACTAAACTTGAAAAGAAATTTACCCTGGACTATCAAGGCACATGACCTTGCAGAACAAACAATGTATACATGTATGTAGATGTACATTATAAAACTGTAGGCCTATGCTATTGAGATTAAGTTAGGAATTTTTACCTCTGCCCATGCGTGATCTGAACTGATAGAAGCACTGCCCAGTTTTTCTCATTCTCTGGTTGCCATGTGTTCTGGCAAATGATTTGTGTTAATTTTCTTTAAAATTTAGTTTAAAATAATGCTTGGATGTTGATTCTAGTTGTATGGTTATGACCATGGAAGAAAATACATTTTTTTAACATGCTGACTGTCATTTTTAACATGGTCCATGTCAAATTGCCAAAATTGCTACCAATCAAAAATTAAGAAAATGCCTACATGATTATTTCTGCAAAGGTTTACCATGGTAATGTTCTTCCGGTTAATTGCTGGTTTGTTTTTTAGCGATATTTGGCTTCTTTAGTTTGTTGTGTTTTTTGTGTTCATACACAAGAATCCACTGTAATGTGTAATTATATGGTCAAAACTCTTAATTTACTTCAATAACTCCATACATCTACTTGATTTGCTAGTTCAGCCCTCTGGACTGCCATACCCGAATAGAACTCCCAAGGATTTAAAAAGCGCGAGCGCGCCCTCTCCCGTTCAGGCTTACTACCCATGATCACCGCGCAACTAGCGTCCATCTTCCTCTTTTGCTTTCGGCAAGCCACCTGTCAAGACGTGCTCAGATAAGTCTCCTAAGAGCTCAAATCTTTTTGAGCTTTGGTATATTATTTTCGCTTATCTGTGGTGCATTCTCCCTTTTAATTTCAATCTTTCCATTTGTGTGTAAGATTGTGTTCAGAATTTACACTTGGCGTGACTTTTTAGACGTGTTTTTGATGACACTTAAATTGTTTTCCTAACGTTTGAGTTCTCGTCGCGCCGCATCGCTAGCGCGTTCGCGAGGCACCGGGCTTGGCCTGCCTACGTGGCAGCAAGCTTTCACCACCTGTCATGGTTATTGTTCTTCACGTTCAAAGCGTGGTGGCTTTTGGTGCCGTTTTTGAATTAAATTCTAGACAGCCTCTACACTTTGTTGTCGAGGGTGTTATTGTTATTTCTTTTTGCAGGTTGGGATCTTCAACTCTTTTCCTTCCTTGCTTTCTGGAATTGATTTATTAAGATTTTCGATTGATTATTGATTGATTAATTCTTCAATTCTCTTTCTTTTCTGTTCTGAATAAATTTCTTAATTGATATTTTATTCACAGGCGGATCTTAAAGCTCAATTCCTTTTTCCTTCTGTTCTGAATAAATTTCTTGATTGATATTTTATTCACAGGCGGATCTTAAAGCTCAATTCCTTTTCCTTCTGTTCTGAATAAATTTCTTGATTGATATTTTATTCACAGGCGGATCCTAAAGCTCAATTCCTTTTCCTTTCTGTTCTGAATAAAATTCTTGATTAATATTTTATTCACAGACGCTTCGGGGATTGTTTAATTCGGCTTACGCAATTATACCTGATGATTGTTTGGTTATTCAATCCCCCCTAAAAAAAAAAAAAAAAAATTTTGTTCTTTACAGGTGGGGTCTCCTTCCTGTTAGAAATTTTTTTGACCTGTCCCGGAATTGTTTTCTTCGTTCAATTCCCTCTTCCCTCCTAGTCTTATATATTTTTTTATTTCGACAGGCGGGCTCTACGATTCCCTTTGAGGATTTACTGTGTCGTTCTTCCTCTTGGAATCGTTACTAGAGACGTTCCTCCTTCCTCCTGTTCTGAATTTCTTTACCTTTCCACAGGAGGTTACTTTTTTTTCCTCTTGGAAATTATCGTAAAATTTCTCTTATCTAGGAATTATTTGTCTCTCAATCCCTTTTTCTTCCTGCTCTGAAATGCTTGTTTTTGTGTTTCTTCGCAGGTGGAAACTTCGTTCTCTTCTGAACTTGCATTCATTTTTGAATTTTTGTTTCGAATTTTTCCGTCGGGCACAATAAAAGAGAATATAGTAGGGGAACCTTGTAGGAGTTTCTTTTTTCAAAATCTCCGACCTCCTTTTTATTTTCTTACAGGCAGATACCTAAACTATTCTTAGGTTCTTCTTCCTCCCTACCCCTCCCCTCTTGTTTTGTTCTGTTTGCTCAAACAAACTCCTTTTAGGAGGAGGGAAAGACCACTCCGGTCTCCACTTTTAATCTAAGCGAGATCTTTGTAAAAAAAAAAAAAAAAAAAAAAAAATTCTTGTTTTTCCTTTTTCAGGGTAGAGAGAGGTATCTTTGAATGGGACTAACACAGCCCCAGAGGACCTGGTGCCCTCCACGGGGACCGTCCCGATTGCAAGTTACAGAAGTCGGCCGCCTCCAGGCGAGCAGGAGGGACGCCGCGGTGAGCGCCCAGCGGCGGTGAGTATGAGGGTGCGTCGATCAGCATTCCGAATTTGCGGTCGGATGCTAAGAGAAGGAAGGCCGAGACTGTGGTGCCACGGTCTCGGACAAAGGAAAAAGTGGTAGCCAAGGCTTCCAAGCCTAAACTAGGTCCTGCCGCCGCAGCACCCATAGGGCTATGCGACCCACCGGCTACCGGGTCACCAGAAGTCCGGAGGGAGAGTGCGGTTCTCTCCCCCCGGCACAGGTCAGGATCTCTGCCGTATAAGTCGTCCTCCGTTGACAGCATCGGGAGAGATCGCCCAGCCCCTGACCGCGAGAGGCGTCACACAGACTGTAACCACAATCTGATCGTGACCACAATCTGACCCCGTCAGATTCGGGTGAAGTTTCGTTGTTGGCGGCCGCCCTGCCAGGGGCGGCAAATCGTAAGAGATCACCCGTGCCTCTTGTGCCTTCTTCTGCTCCGGCCACGCCGGCGGAGCCCGCAAAATAAGAAGAAGAAGAAGAGGTCGAAGGAGAGGTCGGCCAGCCCTGTTGCCATGGGCATTCCTCCTTCAGACCCTCTTATCGGTGGCCAGATGTTACAGTCATACATGTTATGCTGCTATATTCTGCTACCGCGAGAGGCGTCACACATCGGGCTGTGACCACAATCTGACCCCGTCAGATTCGGGTGAAGTTTCATTGTCGGCGGCCGCCCTGCCAGGGGCGGCAAATCGTAAGAAATCACCCGTGCCTCTCATGCCTTCTTCTGCCCCGGCCACGCCGGCGGAGCCCGCAGAAAGAGAAGAAGAAGAAGAGGTCGAAGGAGAGGTTGGCCAGCCCTGCTGCCATGGGCGTTCCTCCTTCAGACCCTTGTGTCGGTGGTCAGATGTTACAGCTATTCATGCTGCTACATTCTGCTACCGCGAGAGGCGTCACACATCAGACTGTGACCACAATCTGACCCCGTCAGATTCGGGTGAAGTTTCGTTGTTGACGGCCGCCCTGCCAGGGGCGGCAAATCGTAAGAAATCACCCGTGCCTCTTGTGCCTTCTTCTGCCCCGGCCACACCGGCGGAGGCCGCGAAGAAGAAGAGGTCGAAGGTGAGGTCGGCCAGCCCTGTTGCCATGGGCGTCCCTCCTTCAGACCCTTGTGTCGGTGGTCAGATGTCACAGCTATTCATGCTGCTACATTCTGCTTTCGAGTAGTGCGGGTTCACCCCACCCTCGACGTCTACTCACCCCGCTGATGCCCCTGAGCATCAAGCGAGACAAGTGGGCAATAACCACCAGACACCCGGGAAATCCTCGAGCGATTCTGTTAAATCGCCAGCCAGTGCACCGACTAACCGGGTGCCCCAAGATCGCGTGTGCTTTCCAGCATTTTCGTCGATCTCAGAGCACGTGTCCCAGCCGACACGCGGGGCCACCCCGGCGCTTACTGGACAACCTCCCGGTTCAGTCCATAGAGCGAGACTCCCTTTACGAGGACAACCCCTATCCCGCGGGCGACTTTTCAGTAAGCGCTCAGGCGCTGCTTGACAAGTATCTACCTCACACCTACCCTCCGAGCGGGGGTATTGATGAAGCAAGGGAGTTCATATTTTCTCGCCCCGCCTCTTCAGGCGCTCCGAGCTCAATCGGCCGAATTGGGGGTCTCGGAGAGTGACGGGGTCGCTCTAGACGAGGCGGCTCCTACGACGAGGAAGCCGCCAGCTCCGTGGGTGTAAACCCACCCCCGCTCTGCTGCTGCCCGGAAGCGCCAGGCTCCGGCGCCGCCGTCTCGAAATTTTCAAGCCTCTCGAGGCTAGCGAGAAGGCAGAGGCAGGGGGGGGGGGCGATTATTATGCAGGTACTCCCGAATTCGCCCTCTACGTCAAGCTCACATACGGCGACGACTCCTTCAGCGGTAACTCTCTCCATTCTTCCCCCTAAGCGGGCCCGTAGATTGGAGGTATGAATCTCTTACATACCGCATGCCGCACTTCTCTCGTGAGAATGTTTGGCTGCTTTGAGAGGACAACCTATCACGTCCGCGGACCGTCCGCCCAGGCGACGGGACCGTCGCTTTTCTGGCCTGAACCTCACTTTCTATTAGAAAGTAAGGGTGCCCTGTCTTACTTAGCTCCTACCCTTGCAACGCCAGAGTCAGGGCTATAGTACAGACACCCGTTCTCCAGCGATCGCCGCTGAAGAGAGGGCGACTCTGATATGAGCACCATCACCGCTCAGCGGTATGTCTCACTATCTCATAGCTCTCCGAGCTTATGAGTATGTATATCGGATCTGAATGTCACGGCGATTAAAAGTTCTCCTGTGCTTAATAATCGCTATGCCTTCACCACCCGGTGCATTATGGTTATGTTAACCTATTTGTCTCGTATTCGGGCGGCTCGTACGAACCCTGCCCGAGCTGCCATCACCGGTTGTCCCCCCGGACACCGCCGGCAGCACCCGCACCGAATACGTGGAAGGAATCAGCTTTTCATATGCTAGATATCCCTCCTGTTGACATTCACAGCTGTTCCCCGAGTCTTTCCCGGTTGGGTAAACATCATCTCGGAGGAAAGTAACCGCCGTACATCTCATGAGATTGTTGGCTATGTACGTGCGTTCAAACTTGTTTAAAGCCCCAGGATTCTCTGTCGGTATTCTATGCCTACTTTCTGGGCACACCCACCGTACCGGGTCGGCGAGTTCACACCAAACTGTACACCGCCAGACCATCGGTCGAGCTCTAACTGTCTATCTTATAGACTGCCCTCTATGTGGGTCAATCTTGCGGGCGTCTCCGCCGCTCCCTCCTTGTGCGGAGTGGTCTACGGTGGATGTCTTTACCGTGCCCGTTAGTCGAATCGGCTTCTTTCTTAGAAATTTTTTCACGGCACACTCGAGTCGCCCCGCATGCTGCTTTCATCCTCCTTCCATGCAAGGCATGTGGCCAGGGTCACCGCACGACCGAGGATGATGTAACAGTGGACGGATGTATGCTTATGCCTTCCTAACCACGATCACTACGACCCGCCTTCTCTCGGGCCGACTGTGGATGAGCCTCTCCATGTAAGTGATTTACTTCACTGGAGTTCTTCTTTTAGAAATTTAGATTCTCATCCCCCGCTGCTTAGGGCGTCATTTTTGCCGCCCCCCCCCCCCGCAGCTTTTTGGAGCTCCTTATCTTACCGATATCGGACTGTTCCACGCTGCCGCAACCGGCGCCGGCGGTGCTCGCTCTTACGATCACCTGAGAAACAGGCCTTGTGACTGTTTTCATAAACAACTGGTTCTCACCGCAGACTGATGGAAATTTTGTGATTACTTCCTCAAGTCTCCCTCGCTTGTTTCTTCAAGCGAGGACTTCGACACTCTTAGCCAGTTTCCGTCCCTAACTTGATAGGACAGGGCCGTTGCTACCTCATTCGATTCCGTTGGGAATGTAACGGTTGAGGTATCATATCTGGCGATGTCTGTTCGTTTAGAGCATCTCTTGATGGTCGTTTACACGTAATATCGTGACAGATTTTTTTTCGCCAGCTCCCTCTGGCGTACACTTGCTGCTGCTAGGGATTCCCCCGCCCAGCGGACAGCCATCGCAGCCTAGCCTCACGGGCTCTCTCGGCGATGGTGGCTTGAGCCAAGCCACCTCTTCCACCGCGGGCACTGCACCCTCAGATGGGTGCTTCAATCAGTATGGGAGAAAGGGGATCCTGAGTTCTCTCTCGATCACTCGGTCTAACACACTTTTGTCGTGATGTGTACCGCGCTGTATCCCTGACACGCCCGGTTGAGCTGTTTTGACCAGACTGCTCTATTCTACATAGGCAACATGTCCGCGGCATTCCTTATTAACAGGATGGCACTCAGTCGCTTTCTCGACCCTTGTCTGCCTTACGAGTGGTTTTCTTCCTAAATCCCTACTCTCCGTCGTTCCTGGTCCCCTTCGGACCGCTAGTAACTTTTTACCACAGCTCTCTATCAGAATTCTGCAGATTTCTGCCCTCACGCATTTGAGACAGATATCGAATTCTGGGCGCTTTCTCCCACGCGGAGGCTTAGATATCTCGCCTTCTCAGATTGGTCGATTGATCACTTACTGAGCCTTAAAAGCTTCAGTTTTCCGATCACGATTCTTGTTGAAATTTTCAACAAATTTCGATTCTTACGCTCTAGTCAGCAGGTGATGTTGTTCTCCTGACACTAGGCCGAGGGCCCATGATACTTAGTATTCCTGAGTATACAGGGCATTCCTCTCGAGGACATTTTTGAGGGCCGCCTTTTGGCGCTCAACTAACTCCTTCACTTCTTTCTACTTGAAGGACATTCCGTCCAGCGAGGCGAGATTTGCTGCTTCGGCGCTTAAAGCAGCTGCGGCTTTTTTCCCCCTCTCCCTAAATTTCGTTGTTTTTGTTTTTTCTTTTAAATTTTCTTAGGCTTACAATTGAAAACATGCCTCCCTACGGTTTGAGTCCGTGCTGGTCTAGCAAATCAAGTAGATGTATGGAGTTATTGAAGTAAATTATGAAAATACTTACCTGATTTTCTTATTTACGAGATAACTCATACATCTACTTGATACCCTCCCACCGACCCTCCGCCTTGCGTAGCAACATGTTTCAACGTATGGGCTTGCGAAAGGTGAGGAAGATGGACGCTAGTTGCGCGGTGATCATGGGTAGTAAGCCTGAACGGGAGAGGGCGCGCTCGCGCTTTTTAAATCCTTGGGAGTTCTATTCGGGTATGGCAGTCCAGAGGGCTGAACTAGCAAATCAAGTAGATGTATGAGTTATCTCGTAAATAAGAAAATCAGGTAAGTATTTTCATAAATGCTGTTTGAACGACCATTGAAATATAAATTTTTACCCATTTTGGTAACCGTTTCTGACAGTTGTATTTAGGCCTACATGTAGATCTAGGAGAAAAAAACCTTCCCCCAAAATTGCTGAAATTTTACGTATACATCTTTATATTCATGAAATGGCCATCTGTTCCCCATATTTTCTTGAAATTGTTTGATTTAGTTGGAAACTACAAAAAAGAAGCATTTTCACCTCTTTTTTTTACTCTGAAAGATGGTTTCAAATTTGTTTTTAATTTTCCTGATAGTTTCCAACTAAATCAAATCATTTTCAAGGAAATAGAGAAAATAGATGAGCATTGCCGTAAATCTTTGACATCATACTATTCAAGTGGGAGATGACACAATAATTATCCCCCCCCCCCTCCTGAACAATAGGTTCACCGCTTGGATTTACAATGTATGCCAGTTACTACATGTACATGGGGTTAGGAAATATTTGCTAGTTTAAAAAACATAAAAGGAAATAGAGAATTGAAAGAATTTAGTTTGAAAATGATTCCACTGGGTATGATTGAGCACTCATTTGTGAAGTTATGTTGACATATTATAACCACATGCAATGCTGATTTAGTTGTTTGAATTTAAAGGTTAGTATTACCTGCTGTACTATGCCAGAAAAATCATTTGATTTCTTATTCTGTATTTTTGTATTTTATTTTGCCATAAAATGTTTGAATGGTATTTTTCTGCTATTTCAATCATTTTTGGGTTCTTTTTTAATAGTTAAATTGATGAATAAGATTTGTGAATTTGGTAGGCCTGGTAGTCATTTCATCATGTAGACTTTTTCCAGTAATAAGTTTTAGCTTTGACCTGAAGAGGTGTTTGTTTATTTTTTATGATTGGCATTTTCCCACACACCATATTTTGTTTCTTTACAGTATCTTGGTTCAGTAGAGGTAGGAGAGTCTAGAGGCATGCAAATATGCGAGGATGCTGCCAGACAATTGAGGATGGTAAGTCAACATCAACAAATATTCCGCTTTTGACAGTCCTTTAATAGCGAACTTGAAAACCTCACAGTCTGAATAATATTTGGTATGATATGAATGAATGCCCTTTGCTATAGTTGATGTCACACACATACTTAAAATGTTTAATCATGTGCTGTCACTTACATTTCCTTTTTTCCCCTGTAAATGTGAATTCATGTTTATAGTTGTACTTTAATTGATTGTGAAAAATATTGTACAATTACTCTACCAACAGGATACGAAAGTTTGAACTTCTATAGATAAAAGAAAAAAGAATATTTTATTGTATTTTTCATATATCTGTTACCCCTACATGTATATGTAAAAAGAACCATAAGCTGCTGTCTTTCACATTACAAGGGTTTAAAATCACTGGAAACTTGGCTAGTGCACCCATTAGGTATATTCAGAAACACTCCCAGAAATACATTCAGTCACATTTTCATGTAAATACACTGTAGCACAAGCAGTTATTTGATGGCAGTTTTCTGCATCCATAATATGGCACAAATATTTTTATAATAAGAATGGATGTTTTTCTCATATGAAATCCAGATGAAACCAAATTCAACAAACATTTCACTCCACACTTTTTGTCTCACCTGCATAGCAGAGTGAGACTGTAGGCGCCACTTTACCGACGGCGGCGTCAACATCAAATCTTAACCTGAGGTTAAGTTTTTGAAATGACATAACTTAGAAAGTATATTGACCTAGTTCATGAAACTTGGCCATAAGGTTAATCAAGTATTACTGAACATTCTGCTTGAGTTTCATGTCACATGACCAAGGTCAAAAGTCATTCAGGGTCAATGAACTTAGACCATGTTGGGGGAATCAACATCAAAATCTTAGCCTAAGGTTAAGTTTTTGAAATGTCATCATAACTTAGAAAATATATGGACCTAGTTCATGAAACTTGGACACAAGGTTAATCAAGTATCACTGAACATCCTGCATGAGTTTCATGTCACATGACCAAGGTCAAAGGTCAATGAACTTTGGCCATAATGGGGGTATCTGTTGAATTACCATCATAACTTTGAAAGTTTATGGATCTGACTCATGAAACTTGGACATAAGAGTAATCGAGTATCGCTGAACATCCTGTGCGAGTTTCAGGTCACATGATCAAGGTCAAAGGTCATGTAAGGTCAATGAACTTCGGCCACTTTGGGGGAATTTGTTGAATTACCATCATATCTCTGTAAGTGTATTGGTCTAGTTCATAAAACATAAAAATAAGAGTAACAAAGTATCACTGAATATTTTGTGCGAGTTATAGTAGTTTTCGAAGTCAGCACTGCTGCTATATTGAATCGCGTGATGCAGGTGAGACCGCCAGAGGCATTCCACTTGTTGAAGGCTGAACTTGTTCTTATAAAATCCAATTTTTATGAAAAAGACAATGTACCCAAAAATTAATCAAAGCTTACTGTATTCTCATTTTTTTTAATATCATCCTAGAACACTTTTTTTTCATGATGGAAATGGATGGATTGTAAGAATGTTGGTTTACTGTGTATGTAGTACATGTAGAGTATTTGTTGTAAATTACCTTGTGAATCATAAACATATGTGTGCATATACATGTACACGTATATTAAAAGTAAATGCACCTATTAGTGACCACAACCTTAGTTTGTATTTTTGTCTTGCCTGCATAGCAGAGTGAGGCTATAGGCGCTGCTTTTCCGACGGCGGCTATGGCAGCTGCGTTGTCAACATTGAAATCTTAACCAAGGTTAAGTTAGTTCATGAAACTTGGACATTAAGGTAACCAAGTATTGCTGAATATCTTGCCTGAGATTCCGGTCATATGACCAAGGTCAAAGGTCATTTAGGGTCAATGAACTTAGACCATGTTAGGGGAATCAATATCAAAATCTTAACCAAGGTTAAGTTTTTGAAGTGTCATCATAACTTAGAAAGTGTATGGACATAGTTCATGGAACTAGTTTATGAAACTTAAAGAGAAATTCCAGTAGTTGCAGTAAACACTGATTTCATGAGAAAGTCTGTAAAACAAGGCTTAATTGTCAGTATATCATCGAGGATCTAGATCTGGTACAGTTACATTAACTGAACTTTGTGAAATCTTGAAATCTACTCTGAAAAATGTTCACACCGAAGATCCCCAACACAGATAAGCGCACGTGGGACAATGTATAATTATTGCTTAGAGTGTCGGGCCCGACGCTCTACCCGAATCCTGTGCTTATTTGCTGATTTCTCAGCAATTACACAATTTCTTCCAGAATCCTTTGGCACATGCGTTTTATTTATACAAACAGACACTTTGGTGGTCATTTCATTGGATTCTGTACGAACTCATTTTGATATCGTTACCTAAACTAGCATTTACCTTTAAGACATAAGAGCAAGTAAGTATCCCTGCATCCTGTGCAAGTTTCAGGTCACATGACTATGGTCAAAGCTCATTTAGGGTCAATGAACTACCCCAACAATGATAATGTTGGGGTATATGTGGAATTTCATCCTCACTTTATGTACATGTAGTTCATTAAACGTGTAATCATATTAAAGGGTAATCAAGTATGAATGATTGTTTTTCACACGTCTTACATGTACATGTAAGTCACATGATCATGGTCGAAGGTCATGTTGGGTCAATGGACATGGTATTTTATTATCATTTGAGTTTTTTCTTTTGTGAATAGTTCAATACTTGTGGGTGTTTTCAAAGTCAGCACTGTTGCTATATCGAATCACATAAATGTAGACGAGACAGCCAGAGGCGTTCCACTTGTTACTCCCTAAAAATCAATGAATTCTTCATGAGGAATGGCAACACCCCTTTATGATATTAACTGAATCTGGTTTCACATGATAAATCAGAGGTGTACATGTATAGTGGATGAGTAATTGCATCTCATCTGGTTTACATTTTCTGCTTGTCTTGTCATATTGATTGAATTCCTGGGTGCTGACTGTACACATTATCCTGTGTCTGTCCACTGTCAGCCATGGAACATAACTTCATCAATATGGGTTCATTATTATTTGAATCAAATTTACTGTCTCCGTACAAGTAATACAGTATTTATGAAGGCAGTGGTCCCCTCGTTATGTACATTATTGTGGTATTTGAATTACTGACTGCCCTACGTGTATTGAGGATTCTAAGTATACAAGCTAACTTTAATAGATTCTTGAAACCAATTTTTTAAAGAGGTGACCAAATTAATTAATAGGAAAGCAAAATAAAGTCAGCTGCATGTGTAAATATTTGAAATAAGGTTAAAGGTTGATGAGTATAACTTTATTACTTTTTATCCAAATTCAATAAAATATTTTTCTAAGTGTTTTGCCAACAATTTTTTAATTCATTCATTCAAGTTATATGATTTTTATTCTGGAGCTCCATTTGAAGTTTATTGCATCTCAAGTGTAAAATTGGAATTAGACATCAGACTGTGTTCCTTTCAGAGTAAGCACCTTGAGCACCTGATTTAATGTAAACCAGCATGGTATACATGTATATTGTATAGTTCCATGTGATGTGTAGAGGCAACATGTATTTTCCTGTTGGTTATGACTATTCATCTTGACACCGAACAACACCTTGGCAAATGAATGAATGTGACAATTATAACTCCTTTTTGTAATCCCATTCTGAATTTAGCATTTATCATAATGCTATCTAATAACAGAGTATCAATTTAGGGATAATAAAAAAAATATTTCATTTCCTGTTTGTCTCATCAACTTCACCATTGTCACTTGTGCCTCTAGTCATTTTAATTAGCCTGACATTCACCCCTGCAATTTAGTTGTCACATAATATAGTTTTTATTATGCATCTCATTACATTAAATTTCTGGACCAAACACATATCCACAGAAGAATATACGATGTACCGTGAAGACTCTGTACTGATTCATTCTTCGTTATGGAAACTTTCAGAATTAGATTGAAAGGATATTGTCAGAAAGATAATTAATTTCTTCATTTTCTTTTCTATACAGAGTACAAGAAAAAAGCTTCGGGCAGTTCTGTGGGTTTCATCAGATGGATTGAGAGTAGTTGAGGAAGAGAGTAAAGTAAGTTATTATGCAATCCTTTATATCTAGGTCTTGGGCCCGTCTTTAAGAGTTGCGATTGATCCAATCAATATTAAGTATATAGAAATCCATCAATGTCATTATTTTTTCTTCTGGAAATTTGCACAATGTCCATTGTCAACAAAGAGAAGCACACTGATTTTTTAAGAAAACTATGAATATATGAATGTACATCATATCTAGAAAATATATTGAATAAAACATGTACTTTGGATTGTGACGTTGCTGGCTTTCCATAGTTGTGGTTGATTTGATCAATCATAACTCATTTAAAGACAGGGCACTGTATCACTATATATTTTGCAATTCACATACATGTAGTTTTTTTTCTTGTTATGTACACTCCTTTTACTCCAATGTTTATCAATTCAATACTCTCAAGTCACATGTCCAAGTGCCTGACTGTTAGTTAGGTATGACAGTATGTATGATGGGTGTGGTGCATAGCATGAATAATAAATGATACATATGCAAGAGTTATGGACGTGTTGAAATTAACGTTTGTATTAATGGCACAAAGTACACGTACTGTATGCATATGTATTGGTGAGGTGTTGGAATTGGGTGTGTTTTTGCATGACCTTTAAATCATTCATACGTAGGCCTTTAGCTTAAATAGAAATATGCTAAATACCAGTATGCAGCAAAAAATAAATGGAAAAAAAGATATTGCCATTCTTGCTTGAATAGATAGTCTGGTCTGTTAGCGTCAAAAATGCCCTACTTGTGGACACGGTGGACAAAAGCATGATTTTTTCTCCAGACCTTTGTTTATGTATAAGAATTAAGAATGGGGTATGCTCCAAAAAATCTGGCTGCAGGAACAGTGAAAAAATGGGTGAAAATGTCAGAATTTATGAGTTCAGATTTGTCTGATATATAGACTAGCGCTAGTGCAAAACTCAACAGCAGTGCATTATTTTGCATTGGATTAGTTCTTGAATTCAGACCCTTGTTGAACAGATCTTCTGTTTGTCCTCGCACCTCAATGCACCAAATATCTGAATGAAGATGCTAACCAAGCCGAAGGGTGACGGTGGAGGGGGTTGAATGTTGGTGTGTATGTACATGTTTTGGTCTTGGGGGGAAGGTGTGCAAGACACATTTTTTGCATGTGTTGGAAATTGTGTTGCCATGGTAACAGTGTATTATTGCAAAAAATAAGGTAAAAATCTTGCAGTTAGAACCACTTCCTCTGTTTTTAACCGATTCTCATGAAATTTGGCACACACATTGGTCTTGAGGTGAAGATGTCTAAGACACACTTTGTGTGTCTTTCAGAAATCTTGTTGCCATGGTAACAACATATTATATGGTGAAAATTGGGAAAAAACTTACAATTCAAACTGCTTCATCAGTTTTCAATCAATTCTCATGAAATTTGGCACACACATTGGTATTGAAGTAAAGATGTACAAGGCACTTTTTGTGTGTGCTCCAAAATTGTGTTCCCACGGGAACAACATATTATATGGCAAAATTTAGGTAAAAACCTTGCAATTTGAACTACATATTCAGTATTAAAAGGGAATCAAGCCTTGGTCATAATGTTGTGTGCATGGAAAAGGAGAAAAATGAGAATGGTGAAAGTTTTAAAGAAATCGGACAAGCAAAATAAAGTTATGGCTGCTTTAAAATTAAGATCCCTAAGGTTACTAGTATGTAGAATTCAAATTGGCAACTGGGTAAGTAAATTATGACAAGGGGTGAGGCCACAAGGACAACTTTCCCATAAGACTAGTAGTTATCAGGATTTTTGGTTTTCTCCTAAATCCCTATTCCATTGGGGCCGTAATATAAACCCGGTAGTATGTTTTATGTCCTCATGAAAGAAAGATATAATTTGAAGTAAAACTTTTGAAAAAAAGAAATTTTAGCTAATTAATTATTCCAGTACATGGAAGAGTGGTCCTTGCCTTCTTACATCACTATGACATCACATATGCGGTCAATTTGAAGTCTTCATGGGTATAGTGATTACCAATGTTTATAACTTTAATATGTTCACAACTTTGTTATGGTTTGTCCGATATTGTTCAAACTTTGACCTATAAACTTGTCTGATTTTTCATTTTCCTCTAAAAACAAGCGTTATTTGGGTTTGATTCCCCTTTATAACGTCATATAATAGCGCAGGGTATTAATCACCTTCAATAATATTTATAGGGTTTTTTTTTGGGGGGGGGGGGCGGAGAAGGTCCTTAAAAACTGACAACATAAAAATATAGAAGGTTAAAGGCCATGACCATGAGGAACTTAAACACTCTTAAAAAACACCCCTTACATTTTCTATTTGGGGGGGGGGGGGCTTTAGAAAATTGCCACATAAAGATTAAAATGAAATTATAACGACTAAGAACTTAACCCCCCCCCAAAAAAAAAGGGGGGGGGGAATCCTTTACACTTTAGCATATTAATTTAAAGCCTCAAATATTTAAAGCCTCCAATTAATCAATGTTTTATTTGAAGCATGAAGCAGGGGCTGTCACAGAAATATACTGAAAAAAATAAATGAAAGAAAATATAAGGCTAAAATCTATTGTGCACATAGGTATATTTTGGATATGGTATATTACCGAGTCATGGATTTGCAAGTGAATTTCTAAAACAAGTGCAGAGATTTTTGTATATATTTATATTTCTATAATTAGTTGCATGATTAAAGGTACACTTTAAAATATGTCAGAAAAAATATACTTAGAGACAGGAAACAGAAGGAGATGGCATGGTGAAGCTCAAAATCAAGAGTGATGTGAAAGTTAAAAAGAAAGAGTAGGAACGGAATATGAATATGAATAAAAGACTGAGTAGGAGAATATAAATAAACAATGGTTAATTGGGTACTGTAAACAATTTTTTTTATCAAATCAGAATGCATTAAACTTCAAATGAATGGTCTGAAGTGCAAAGGACTCTTCTTACCTTTGAAGGGGGGGGGGGGGGGCATTTTCTGCTAAAAAGTATATCAGCCCCCTATTTTTTCGGGGGGGGGGGGGTTAAGTTCCTAGTCATAATCCTTTAACTGTAATTTTTATGAGGTCATTTTCTAAAGACCCCACCCCCAAAAAAAGAGTAATGTCTAGCTTTAAAAATGCATTGACCCCTGAGGGACAAAGGTGTAGACTGGTTTGAGCATGGGGAAGTAGAACTAAAAGTGGTATGGGAAGGGGTGCACATCTTGGGGAGGTGGAACTAAGGTTTGGAAAATCAGCTGTTGAAAGTAGAAGGGGTACACATTTTGTTTTGCTTGCCAGTGTTGGAACTCCTCTGCTTCAGAAGAAGGTTTCATATTCACCCAGTGTACCTCCAGCCTATATGCCCTTAAGGGGATGCATTTTTTAAGAGTGTTTATCATTTTTATGTTTCTAATGGCCACTGCCTTTAACCTTCTTTGATGTCAGATTTAAAGGACTAATCCTGCCCCTTCCCCCAAACCCAGAAATATTAATGAAGCCCCCCACATTTTAATGCAGAGAAGACATTTAGAATTTAATATGAATCTTTACCCTAAGATGAATATTTCTTATAATTTTTATGAGCACTGACTAAAAACAGGGGAAGAAGTTTGATCCACAATAAGTTTTCCTACATTTCTGGCTATCATTTGTGGCTACCCTGGTAATGCACTCTCTGCCAAATGCAAAAAAAAGGTTCTTGCACATCTTTACCCTAAGGCCAATGTGTGAACCAAATTTCATGAGAATTGGTTCAAAACTGATGAAGTAGTTAAAATTGCAAGTTTTTTACCTAAATTTGCCATATGATATTTTGTTACCATGACAACACAGTTTCTGAAACACACACAAAAAGTGCCTTGTACATCTTTACTTCAATACCAATGTGTGTGCCAAATTTCATGAGAATTGATTGAAAACTGATGAAGCAGTTTGAATTGTAAGTTTTTTTTCCCAATTTTCACCATATAATATGTTGTTACCATGGCAACAAGATTTCTGAAAGACACACAAAAGTGTGTCTTAGACATCTTCACCTCAAGACCAATGTGTGTGCCAAATTTCATGAGAATCGGTTAAAAACAGAGGAAGTGGTTCTAACTGCAAGATTTTTACCTTATTTTTTGCAATAATACACTGTTACCATGGCAACACCATTTCCAACACATCCAAAAAATGTGTCTTGCACACCTTTCCCCCAAGACCAAAACATGTACATACACACCAACATTCAACCCCCTCCACCGTCACCCTTCGGCTTGGTTAGCATCTTCATTCAGATATTTGGTGCATTGAAGTGCGAGGACAAACAGAAGATCTGTTCAACAAGGGTCTGAATTCAAGAACTAATCCAATGCAAAATAATGCACTGCTATTGAGTTATGCACTAGCGCTAGTCTATATATCAGACAAATCTGAACTCATAAATTCTGACATTTTCACCCATTTTTTCACTGTTCCTGCAGCCAGATTTTTTGGAGCATACCCCATTCTTAATTCTTATACATAAACAAAGGTCTGGAGAAAAAATCACGCTTTTGTCCACCGTGTCCACATAATTTCGCTAACTGACCAGACTAAGAGTCCTTCTTTGTTGTAATATTTGATTTATGTAAGAAGTGATTGTCATTATGTAGAGGAGTAGTAAATTAGATTCATTGACACGATTAAAAAATTGAGTCATTATTTGAGGCACCATGATTAGGCTCATATTATTGTTTGTTTTCCTGAAAAATAATTGAAGTATGTGTCATGACTTTATTTCTAAGAAAAGTTTTCAAATATTAAGTAAATTAGCTCACAATGCTATCAAAACATTCAACTATATGTAGGCCTGCATTGTGGATTACTATTCACAATGAGCAGCTATTTTGTTATGGCTATTCATGTGACTTGATTTAGCATCAATTGGTTTTAGCATTAGAATTTGAGGTTAGGTGCATGTCACATTAAATATGTGAAAACAAAGGATCTGAAAAAAAAAATGTTTTTCAGGTTTTGGGATATTCTCTGACTTTTCTGTGATATGATTTGCCTCAAGAATAATAGCCCGAGCCTAAAATTATGTTTTATAGCTCTTCAAAAACAGGTAGACCTAATTTTTTTTGTTCCCTTTTTATGATTTTATACACGAAATCCAGCAATGCTGCAATTTGTTTGTTATTGTCAGCTGGAAGTTAATATTTTGACCTTCATGATATTTGACTTTAGATTGATATGAAAACAACTGACCTCAAGTTTGTAATCATTGTGTTCTTTGTACAAGGCTTTTATGTGCATGCTTATTTTATGTATTGTTAAATTTTGTAGTGTTTTAGCTTGAGAAAAGGGAGGTCTACAGATAGAAAGATACTTTACTTTGACACAAGTGTTGGTTGGTCAGACTTTAGGGATGTTGGTTAGCAGTATCTTTGTTATGGTGAGATCATTAAGATTTTACCATCGTGGTGTCTTCATGATTATATTTTTTGGAATAAATTTGTGATTAGTAGTGGTAGTAATCAGATAATAATCACTATAAAAACTTATTAAAACTATCTAATATTATCCCAACTCCATTAAAAAGTGCTGAACATTTGACCCTTCGCCCATGTTATCTGATAACTTTTGATGAAATAATTATCAAACATTAACCTTCAGTTCTTTGCAACTAGGGCTGAGTCGAACCGACTGGTCCGCCGATAGGAAAACAGCACTGCTGGTCACTGTTGCAATTTCTTCCAGACAGATGAACTGCTAAAATAATGAAGTTAAAGACTTTGACAATCAACCATTTTAAAACCTAATTTTTGTCTCGCCTGCATAGCAGAGCGAGACTGTAAGCACCGCTTTTCCGACGGCAACGGCGTAGAAATCTTAACCAAGGTTAAGTTTTTGAAATGTCATCATTATTTACCTACGTGTAGTTCATGAAACTTGGACATAAGGGTATTCAAGTATTACTTAGCTTCCTGCCTGAGTTCCAGGTCTCATGACCAAGGTCAAAGGTTATTTAGGGTCAATGAACTTAGACCATGTACAGGGAATCAATATCGAAATCTTAAGGTTAAGTTTTTGAAATGTCATCATCATAGGAAGTACATGTACATATACACTAAATGGACCTAGTTCATTAAGGATAATGGTGTATCATTGAATATCCTGCCTGAGTTTCAGGTCACATGACCAAGGTCAAATGTCACTATGACCATGTTGGAGGTATATTTGTGAAATTGTCATCTTAACTTTAGTTTATCGATCTAGTTCATGAAACTTGAACATTAGAGCCACCATGTATCCCTGAATATCATGTGCGAGTTTCAGGTCACATTACCAAGGTCATAGGTCATTTAGGGTCAGCAAACTTTGGTAATATTGCAGGTATTTGTGGAAGTATCATAAATTTAAAAGATAACGGATCTAATTCATGAAACTGGGACATAAGAGCAACCATGTATCCCTGAATATCCTGTGTGCGCTTCAGGAACACGACCAAGATCAAAGGTCATTTAGGTTAATGAACTCTGGCTGTGTTGGTATTTGATGAATTTAATACAAGTTTATGGATCTGTGTAGTTTATGAATAAGGGTTATCAAGTATTAATGATTGTTTTGCACACATCTTAGGCCACGTGATCATGGTGAAAGGTCATTTTGGGTCAATGGACAAAGTATGTTATTATCATATGCATGTTTTCTTTTGTGAATAATTATTCAATAGCTGTTTTGATAGTCAGCATTAAATTGCTGCTACATTCTGCTTGCTAGATTTTCTTGCTTGAATATTTTACTTGTGAAATTATAATCCTATTGCACAGATTTATGCTGCTATTTTGTATGTTTGCAACTTAAACTGCAATACTGCAGTGAAAACACTGTCCACGCACAAGACTCAATCTCAATAACTTCGATTATATTTCATTTTCATTAACTGTGAAAATAGTTAACTGATATAATCTAATGTGTCAACTCTCTCACCATTTAACTGTAACTGTATGATGTAGAAAGAACAGAATATAACAGTTCTATAGATCTAATTTCACCTAGAATCTTTTCAAGTATTAACTGTGTGGCCTACATGTATATCATGTGTACTTAAAGGACAAGTCCACCCCAACAAAAACTTGATTTGAATAAAAAGAGAAAAATTCAACAAGCATAACACTGAAAATTTCATCAAAATCGGATGTAAAATAAGAAAGTTATGACATTTTAAAGTTTCGCTTATTTTCAACAAAATAGTTATATGAACGAGCCAGTTACATCCAAATGAGAGAGTTGATGACATCACTCACTATTTCTTTTGTATTTTATTATTTGAAATATGAAATATTTTTATTTTCTTGTCATTGTCATGTGAAATGAAGTTTCATTCCTCCCTGAACACGTGGAATTCCATTATTTTAACATTTTGTGCTTCAGGCAATGAGGTCCTAATCATCAAATTCGTAAAAATTGAAATAATGTATAATTCAAACAATAAAAAACAAAAGAAATAGTGAGTGAGTGACTTGATCGACTTTCTCATTTGGATGTAACTGGCTCGTTCATATAACTATTTTGTTGAAAATAAGCGAAACTTTGAGATGTCATAACTTTATTATTTTACATCCGATTTTGATGAAATTTTCAGCATTGTGCTTGTCTGATTTTTCTCTATTGAATTAAATCAACATTTTTCTGAGGTGGACTTGACCTTTAACAATATTTACCTACTGTACAAAGGTTAAGTCCACCCTGGTTGATTTGAATAACACCATTAAAAATTTACACACAATGACATTACATGTAGATGTTAAATAAAGAGCTTTTTTATTATCAATACTTCCAAACTAGAAATATATGTATATTTCAAATGATAGTAAATAGAAATAAAAATGAGTTTAAGTGAGATAATCTGTTTTATTGATTATAGTATGTAATTTGAATTTTGAATATTAGGGTACAAGCCTGTACTTCATTCCTAGATAATGAGAAGTACATGTAGCCTGTAGCCATACATAATTAATGTGCATCTCTTGTACTCTGTGTAGGTAATTTTGGCATTATGAAGGTCACAACCATAATTTGCTGAATTGCAATTTACATCTTGCATGGCGGTCATATGCCTTCCATGCATCAACTTGGCTTCTGTGATCAAGCTTGAATGATTATGAAATGAATATCGTCCATTTATACGAATCCCTGATGAATAAATGCAATCAATTTCCTCATTGTATCTGACTCGTAAGTTAGACTCTGAAAGTAAATGTGCCTACTGTTAAATGTCAGGTTTACAACATTCTCTCACAGTAATTATTCATTCTTTGTCTTGATTTCCTGTCACTGTAAAATTTACAACTTTTAAAACTGATTAAAGGTCTAATCCAACCCAAGAAAAAGTTGATTTGATAAAAAAAGGAAAAAAATGAACAAGCATAAAAATAGAAATTAATATAAAGAAAGTTATAACAATTTAAAGTTTAGCTTTCACATCCTGGTACAGTTTTTTGTACGGTATGCAAATGAGGGGACCCAAAAGAAGACCTTTGTTTTTCTCATTTTCACATGAAGTTTCTCCCTGAACATTTGGCATTACCATTGTTTGAACATTTGGAATTACTGTACCTTTTTTTTTACACTCTTTTGTTTAATAAATAGGGTCCTTTTGTCAAAAAAGGTAACGTTTTGTATTTATCATTCAAATAGTGACATCAATATCGTTGACTCTCTCATTTGCATATCACTGAGTTGTGCCTATATAAACAGTTTTGTGAAAAATAAGTAAAACTAACATAACTTATTGTTTTATACCCGAGTCTGATGACATTTTCAGGAATATGCTTGTTTGATTTTTCTCTATTGATTCAAATCAACTTTTTTATCTGGGGGGGGGGGGGACTTGACCTTTATAAAGTAAATGCAGTTTAAAAAATTGTAAGTTTTACATTGACAGGAAATCGAGACAGAGAGTGACTCTAATTACTGTCAATGAAAGTGTAGAGGTCAGGTTAAAATTGAAATTAACAGCTCATGAGAAAATGAAACTTGTCTTAATTTCCTTTTGGTTATGCTGTACTTGTAGTTGTATTGGTTACATCATACATGTACTGTATATGAGGCCTGCATGTACAAATGTACTCATAAGTTTAATGAACCCCACCAAAAAATGCACTCCTTTATGCTGAGAGTTGAATGTAGACACATGTAACAATAGACCAGTTCGTAGTTACTTCATGGGCAATTTTGGTCAAATGACCTTTCATTTCTTTCATCATGATAGGCAGATTTCAAAGCAAGATATTAGGTAAGCTTGCCTTACATAGCAGGATGAAGAAATTGAATAGACCAGGTGACTAGAATAGCACACCAATGAACACTTAATGAAGGTATTTGTTGCATTCCTACTTTGAATGCATATCTTAGCATGTTGTAAAATGTACTTGACAAACTGTGAAATACCAGTCGTTCGTGGAATCATTGTTGTTTTTTGTGGATGTAAATGAAAACGACAATTCAAAAGAATATATGAATAATCAAGACATCAAAGTTGTGCTTATCTCATTAGATTTTAAAGCACCATGTCACTTTAGTACAAACGACCTTCTTCTGATCATGCGCAGAATCTTTTGATCATGCGCAGAAAGGAACTACGAACTGGCTTATGCTCTCCAAGCCCAGAGAAATAAACTTTTGAATGTGATATTTTATCACCTGACTCTTGACTTGTATTTCCTGAATTGAACCCCTAAACAAGTACAGCAATATTTTAATTGTTACATGTATGTCACAGATACAAGTCATCGGAATACCTTTACCTACATCTTTAGTACTGCCCCACCTCACGCAAATCGTACTCTTAACACGTAACGTTAGCCTAGTGTCGACTGTTGGGGCAAAAAGTACATCCTGTATAAAACATTAGTCTTATTTTTTTTTACATTTTCACAAATTTGACCGTAAACACGTAGCTTTCCTGGTGAAATAGATACCTTTTTTCACTATTTTGGTGTTTATGACACCTTTATTTTTTTACGTACCCATCTTGAAAAAGACATCCTTTTTACTTGTTTTTTATTGGTCGTGCATGGTACCACTTATCAATGTAAGCGGGTGGGGTGGGGTTCACTAATTTTGAGCACCAGTGTAATTTTGTTATTTTCTCTGTCATCAAATCTATGAAGAATGAATACTTGGTCTGTACTGTATGTAAAATAGATATAGATGGGCCGGGGGGGGCAGTTACATTGACGAGTGGATACCATGCGCGACCAAAAAAACACGTAAAAAGGATGTCCTTTTCACGATAGGGCACGTTACGTACGTAACGTGATAAGGGTGTCAAAAACACAAAAATAATGAAAAAAGGGTATCTATTTCGCTAGGAAAATTACGTGTTTAGGGTCGAATTTGCGAGGATGATAAAACAAAATTAAAATGTTTTATAAAGGATGCCCTTTTTAACCCAACACTACGTGTTTAGAGTCCTTTTTGCGCGAGGGGTAGACGGTGGGGTCGTACTAAACCAAATAAGGCAAAGCCGACGACCGAAGGACCCGTAACAATAAAACATTCCTATACTTGTTTAGGGGTTCATTTCAGGGAATATTTGCCAAGAGTATCGTTTTGTTTCCAATACTTATTAAGGGCCAGGGTTTCACTCGCCACTACTTGTTAAGGGGTGCATTTTCAGAATATGGAAATTACGTGTTTAGGGTGCTTTTCGAGACCCCATGGTCGCGCATGGTATCCACTCGTGAATGGAAGTGGCCCCCACGGGATAGATATACATGTAGCTTGATATGAATTCTGTGATCAGTCATCAATCTGACAGTTTCCTCATCAGAATATTGCTACAGCCTTCACAAAACCCCTTTTTGAATTGAATGGCTTATTATTGTATGGATTCTGTCATAGTCCTTTACGTGCCCTTGCTATTTTTAATCTCCTCTTTGAAGAGATTGAAAATAGACTACATGTACATGTACCAGGGATGTCTGGTTGGAATACTTAATGTGTAATGTAGACCTACAATAGGCGGTTTCAAACCGCCTCGATCACAAGAATCCCCGTTAAATTACGAGAACTTTTTAAGGCTAAAAAATACCCGTTAATTATTCCTGCATTCACACCGCCCCGAAACACATCCTTCGGGATAAGTTCCCGAAGTTACGAGCATGCGCAGTGTGGTCTGATAAGCAGGCAAGGCGGGAGATTCAAAATCACTTGCCCAGCAGCCACCCACGCCGCCGCGCCCAACGACACGCTGGGATAAAAGTTCCCGTAATTTGCTTTCACATCGCCTAAATACCTGCGACCTTGGAAAAATCCCCACGAAAGTTCTCGTAATTTCGCCAAGTACCTACTATTTAGCGGGTATTTTCTTTCGGGGAGATTACGCGTAGTTTGCTTTCACATTACCAAAATACCTGGTATTTTCTGATCGGGGTAAATTTCCCGATTAGAGAATACCTGGAACTGGCGAACTTCGAGGCGGTCTGAAACCACCTAATGTGCACATAGATTTCAAAATCTCATTAGTGTGATGTACATGTACCGGTATCTACCAGATAATTCAGAGCGGGCAAATAGGATTTAAAAACCACATTCAGAAAATTGGTTTCTCATCTGAGAAAGGGTAGTCCTTAATAGGGCCTTTATTAACTGTAGTCCAACTATAAATAAGATGTACATGCTTACTCATCTTTCAAGATCATTTCTTGCATGTCTTGTCCAAGAAATTTGACATAAAATAAAGTACTTCGATACATTTTACTAGTACTAGTAGTAATCAATAGAAAATCATAGAAAACATAAAAATCTTGTGGTTGACTTTGTGGGTGTCAAATAGCCTCAGTCATATTGTATCAAATTATCTTCTAATCTGATGACTCAATACTTTTCTCTCTCCCTCTCTTTTCAGGGCCTTATTGTTGACCAGACTATAGAAAAAGTGTCCTTTTGTGCACCAGATCGGAACAATGACAAGGGGTTCTCCTATATCTGCAGAGATGGTACTACAAGGAGGTGGCTATGCCATTGCTTTCACTCACTACGAGAACCTGTGAGTATTAGGATCCATGTTCAGATGAAAGTATAAATGTTCATGCGAAAAACAAGGCATTCTTGAGATTGAACAGGGTGTCATAATAATCAATTAACAAAGAGTGTTGACATTGTCAGATGGAAGGATACCGGGGGGGCACTCGACAAAACAAGTGGTAGGGGTGTGCCGCGGGCGAGACAAAAAACGGGGGCCTTGGAGCGGGCTTATTGTAAAAAGGAGGGTCCTCGGAACGGGCTTCGGAACTACAGTTTTGTGAAAACGGGGGTCCTTGGAACGGATAGCCAGCGTGTGAGTACGTGCGTATGCACCCCTATGGAACGGGTATGCGTGCATGATGCAGCTAGCGCGGCCTCCGCCGGGTGCGCTCGCCTAGAGACGATGGTCGGACAGCGCTCCGAGCGGCGGCCACTTTTCACCAAAATTGCAGCAGATCAATGCGGCCGGAACGGCGTAACGAAAAATATGCGAAGCTTTGGAGCGGATTTCTTTCTTCTTTTTTCTCGATAAGAACAAAATGCTATGCCTTGGAGCGGCTTTCTTTGTTTTTTTTTCGCAATAAGACAAAAATGCTATGCCTTGGAACGGAAATTTGGGTGTAAAAATGGGGGTCCCCTCCGCGGCACATACCCGCTATGCATTATATACTGAGTGCCCCCCCCCCCCCCCGGGAAGGATTTCATCAACTTCTAAAGCCTAGCTCACACCTTTGCGCTTTAAGCTGCGTATTGCTGTGTTACCCCAAAAATCAAGATGCAGCATACTATGCAGCAAAATATTTGGTTGGAATCTGTGTTAGACTGCATATTAACCTCATCTCATTGTGTCGTATTGTGTTTGCTAAACTCAAATTCTCCTTGCCAACCAAGCCAAAAATGCTAGCCCAAAATGCAAAGGATCGAGCCAGGCTTTTCAAATATTAGTGAAATAAATGAATGTTCCCATGTAGTCAGGCCTTTCCCTCTTCTATCTGATGTGCAGTGAAAATAGAAGAAAATAATGAAAAATATTGGCAAAGTTTTGACGAAAATCCATAAAAGAATAAAAAAGTTATTGGAATTCAAACTATTTAATTTGTGACATCATATGCAATCAGCTTTCCTATATTTTTTATGGTAAAAAGCAATGAAATATCCATTTCTCAGAAAAACGTAAATGGTTTTATTGTACCTTGAGTATATCAATGCAAATTCATTTCACACATGCTCCTGAAAAGAAAAAAAAATGAATCACCATGAACCATCAAAAAGGCATAAATTCATGCATAATATGTTACATAACATATGGAGCAGCTGCTCGTTTATGACGTCACAAATCAAAAACTCTAATAACTTCCATCTTTAATGGATTTTCCTCAAACCTTCACCATTATTTTAAAACAAATTTTATCTGCTACTTTTACAACAAACTGTGCGTCGGGGTGAACTTCCCCTTAAACTCTGGAATTGATTTTCTTCTCAGTTGGAGACTCCAGAAACTACTCCTTCCTATTCAAAATTTTGGATCTGCTCAACACCCTTCGGTTTATTCTTAGAACTTGTTTTGGATCCCTCCCTGTCTGTTATTTATTCTGTAGTTGATCATCTCTCCCCCTTCCTGTAAGACAAAAAATGCTAAATACCAATCAACATAATCCATATGAAAGATATGCATTATCCAGGGGATGAATAGAATGACCAGGGTCTAATGCTCAGCTTTAAAAAAGTAGAACAAGGGGATCATAGTTTGCATGACAACCTCCACCAGTGGCCTGATTTGCAGTCCAAGCTATCTCAAGCAAGACACACTGACAGGACATGTCAAGGCTACTTCCTGTAAAGAATACCCATCCATATCCCCCAAAGGAAAGATAAATTGTGTTTGAAGTATTAGTAGGCTAGCTAGCTTCTAAATATATCTGGTGCTAGAGTGTAGAACAAAAGAAATTAATACGGCTATAAATTCACTCAGGGAGGATATTTATAGATATTCAGTGATGTGATATTTTGCTGTGTTTTTGTTTTATTTGTATGTTGTGGAAAAAAGCGAAAAGAGTGATGACTTTCACTTTGGAAACAAAACCCAGTGGGTGTATTAAACAGGTCCATTAGGCTAAAAAAAAAGAGAGAAGAAAAAATAAAAAAGGGTTTAGTCTTTATCTGGCATATGTTTGTAGAGCATTTAGGCTTTGAAAAATAAGTGATAACACTATTGTGATAAAGCGAATCACCGAAGTAGTGATTTATCTCTGTTCAGACATTGGAAGATGCGCTTTATAAATTTCTTGATAATGATCATAATATTCTGCTTTGCATTTACAGTGGAATGTATTTGAACACTTTACTGATACATGTAGGCCTACATGTTTTTCTCTGGTCATTGAGTCTGGGCTTGCCCCCATACAATGCAAGTGTATACACTTTCTCCACCCCCTGGGGAGTGGTGCAGCAAGAGCTTCCAAGTAGCCTATTGCTCTGCATGCTGCATGAAATTTTGCATCTTACGAGGTCCCCATTTAACTTCTGGGTAGAGAGTGACAAGTGTGGATGCCAAATGATGTCAAGCTGTAATAGGATTTGAATACATGACCCTCTGATTTATACAAGTCAGAACCACTACACCACAATGCTTCTGCTTTTTAATACACAATATTTAACAGAAAAAAATTAAAAGGAAGTGTGGGAAATCTACACTTGTGAAGTACTTGATGATATTCTGCACATTGAATAATGATGAGCAATCAACTGGCTTGGGAATTACCAATCCAGGAAATCATACGGTGATTGAATTTATGATAACAGTTCAAGTACATCTTGAGGCGTTCATCTCAACTGTCAAATCCACTATTCTCTAGTTATGCCTTTTTCATGAATCCTATGCAATTACTTGTCAAGATTGGCTAAAAATAAGGGTCATGGAAATGGCTTTCTATACACTGCACTATCAAAATAAAACATGAGGATGACATTCTTTTTTCTTTAGGCCATATTTTATCTTTGATGCCGATGTTGTCTATTTTGTTTTTGTATTGTTTAAACCCACTTATGGACTGGCAACAGTTTCTCACCATTTCTCTTCTAGTGATGAAAATTTTGTAAATGATTCAAAAGATATTCACATCCTTTTTGTAATTACCGTAAGTAACGGTGTATTAACCGCACCTTTTTCTCGGCGGGATAGAAGCAAAAGTCGGGGTGCAGTTTATTTAAAAGAGACGCCAAGGCTCGGTAATATTGTACCGCTGAGCGAGAGTTGGGTGAGCTTAGAGAGATTGCGTTGTAATGTGGTTATAGTGCGACGTAGCTGGCGCTATTCAAAGTCCCGTTTCACGCCAGCTTTTTTTTTCTCCTTCCTGTTAATTTTGCTTTTCATAAGATACCATGTAAACCACGCACGAGAGAGACGGCACGAAGCCGTAAAAAACAACTGGAAAAAATGTCAATTTCTTTGTTTCTTGAACCTTCCTGTAATCCCGTATCCAAAATTCATGCTAAGACATCAAATTTCTGAAAGTGATAGTGAGGTTGTGATGCAAGAAATGTGAATGTTTCTTCCTCCTAAGCTGGGAAAGATAAGATGTACTGGCATGACTAGTACTGTATCGTAGTTTGCAGTGTAATGGCAGTGCTGTGTGTGTGTGTACACTGTGACTGTGAGGTGAGTGAGTGAGTAAGTTGCCAATATTGTCGGGACCGTTCTTTCTTTCTAACATTTGTAGATGAATTGATCAAGAACAGCAGATTTCCGCATACCGGTAATCTCTTTGGATACTTTGAAATCTTAAAAACTTAGATTTTGTTTCTTTGTACCTCAAATATGCATGCAAATGTGAGAAGAATTTTTTTTTTTTAGTCCAAAGTTTGGGGTGCGGTTAATACACGGGTGCGGTTAATACACCGTTACTTACGGTAGCTTGTGATAATAGATACTGAAAAGAATCTACTTAATTTGTGTTGAAAATAATATTTTTGAAGGAGGCAAAGTTTTTTGTTTGTTTATTTTACAAATGTATTGGATGACCATTTTTATTTTTACATAAATGTTATTGCTCCAACCATTGTTCATAAAATCTATATACATTTGAATGAGGCTTCATTTCACCTTGATGATTAATGGTTGGTTTGTATCTCAGGGTGAACGTCTGAGCCATGCGGTGGGTTGTGCATTCGCAGCATGTCTGGAACGCAAGCAACAGAGGGACAAGCTGTGCGGAGTCAAGGTAGAGTTTGATGTCAACAAGACAAGCTTTACCAGACAAGGATCCTTCAGGGTACCTACTATGACTGAGGCTATGGATGCAGCTGAAGCACGTAATGCTATAGAAGAGAAGGAAAATGAAGGTATGAGATTGTCATGTCACAGGGAAGGAAAGGATAGAATCAAACATTACACATAGGTTTCATGGTTTATGTTAAAGGGATACTCTGGGCAGAAGATATTTATATAGATCTCAATAAATAGAGTAAAATTCACAGAGCAAAATGCTGAAAATTTCATCAAAATCGGATAACAAATAGCGAAGTTATTGAATTTTAAAGATTTGCATTATTCTGGTGAAACAGTTCTTGGCATGTCTTTATGATTATTCATGAGGTGGGCTGATGATGTCACATCCCCACTCTCCTCTTTCACATGATATTACATGAAATCACAATTGTTTTTCCATAAATGTGTATGGTGTGTCTCCGTTATGATGAAATTAGTCGCAAAAATGAATAATTAATGCACCTAATCAGTAGTTAATCCAATTGTTTTATTTCTTGGTAGAAATTTTTGAATAAACTTAATTTCATATGATAAAATACAAAAGAACAAGTGGAGATATGACATCATCAGCCCACCCAATGAATATTCATGAAGAAATGCCTAGAACTGTTTCACCGGAATAATGCAAATCTTTAAAATTTGATAACTTTGTTAGTTGTTATCCGATTTTTATCAGATTATCAGCATTTTGATCGGTGAATTTTACTCTATTTATTGAGATATAAATGTCTTCAGCCTGGTGCATACCCTTTTCACAAAGAAATATGTAAAAATGGAGCAAAATCGAAATCAGAAAATAAGGTTTTGGTGTTGTCCCCAAATCCAGACCTCAATGTAACCCTTCCTGCAAACAACTCTTCAAGTCAAAAATATTTCACTGATAGAAAAAAGATAAATCATCCCCTTTGTTTTATTCATTAAATTATTAAGTTATCGGAATCATTTTGATTTGATGATGAATTCCATGAAAGATCATGGAGGGATAAGATATCAAAGTCAAAGTTAGAACAAATTCATGAAATTCATTTCTTAAAACTAAAATTGTATTTTGCCTCCAAGCCATTGTCACTGTTTTGAAATATTTTTTTAAAGAGAAATGATAAATAACCTTTTTCCAGGGAAACAAGATTGAACATTCCAAGCATGTTAGATTATGTTTCCCAGAGTACCTCCAATGGGAGATTGAATGTTCATGTCTTAGGGCCATTTCAAATGAAGGCTGTAACATATATGCCGCAAGACGGGTGCATTTAAATCCAAGCAACTCTCTTCAGCTAGAATCATGAATCAAAATGCAAACACAAAGATTCTGTTTCTATGGGATGTGTTCAAGGATTTCCTCCTCATTTTAGGTCACTTCATGTCAGGGTTTCATGAAGTATTTTTTCAGTGATTTTCATTGACTGATTTGTTTTAAGTCGATCAGATGCTAGGATTTACCATACAAAGTTTTGACACAGCAACAGCTAGCCAAACATTTTGAATAAATGAAAGACCTTGTCTGGCAGTTTGTTTTGGATTATTATTTTCTTTTATTGTAAAGTTCTTTAATTGTAAAAAATCTAAATGCTAATAACCATAATACCCAAAGCTGAGAGATTTTAGAAGTTTAACCCAATAAATTTGTGCAGGTTCATACTTAATTCATCACAGTGATCATATGATACATATTCGACCATACCCTTTAATTGTCTCGTTTAAACAAGCCATACTTCAAGTGATTATTGTATGTAAAATCATATTTGACAGGTCGAAACGGAATCTCCCTCTAGCTATATAATACCGTCATAACGGATGAATAACACCTGCTTGAAAATTAAAGGGCATTATTTGTTAGGATATTGTTGGCTGATACATTATGTTAGGTAAATGAAACTTTTTTCCATGTTGCAATATTATTATCTATCTTATTTTGTCCATTCTTTCTCTTTTTTTCATAATGAAGAACAAAATGTCCAACACAAGTATGAAACAACATTGATAGCTATATTTTATCATGGACTATATTGACATGTTCTCTAATTGTTAGATTTCTTTGGAAATATTTCTGCCAGGAACATGTAGGCCTACATGTATTTTGAAATAGAAATTTGTGTATGAAAATGATAATTTTGAATCTAATACACCCAAGTGACCTTTATAAAAACTTCAGAAATTATGTATACCATCTTTTATACTGCTAAATTATGCTTTAATGAGGCACTCCATTGTATCTTCCCTTTTTTTTAAATAATGTAACTGGAAACGATTTTCAGGATTTCCTTCAAGGGGTTATTGTCATTGTTAGTTATTGTTAATTGTTGAGGATTTTTTTTATAAATTATGAAGTCACATCAGATTACATGGTTTAATAACTGCAATCTTTAATCACAAATTTTCAATCGAACATTTATTTGTTTGTTTTGATTGATTGAATAACTGGTTTATTTTCAAAATCTGAAAAGGTCCAAATAAACTGAACTACATCATGAAATATGTAGCCAATATAACATACAAAAACTCACCACATGTTGATATATTATTATCAGTTGCTATACATGTAACATAAATTATTCAATGATGAATGTTGTATAAAGTATGAAAGACAAGATAAGATATGATGGCACTAAGATTGATATGAAGGTGAAGTTGAAGTAAGCACATAAAAAAATCTTGTCTTTTAATTTCACAGAAATTCCTGCAGCAAAGGACATCGCTCCATTGCCTCATGCTATCCCAAGACGACATGCTAGCAGTGATATGTTGATCAGGCAAGGTTCTGTACGCCTTGGTAAAATCAATGAAGCTACACCATTCAAGCGTCAACTCTCCCTCAGGCTTAATGAATTGCCTTCTACGTTGCAGCGCCAACAGCAAGTTCTACAAACTCACCCAGAAGGTAATTTTGAAAATAGAAAGTGGTTTGAATACCATACATTGAATCGTTTTATGTAAATTATGTTTATTAGCTCTCAATTTAGTTGTCTTTGCTGATTCTAATTTGAATTATGTTGTAAGTAGTTCTAACCATAACTCTTACCATATACCTAGCCCAAACTTTGATTTTATCCACTCCTCTGTGTTTGTTCCTCTCCGCACACATTCCCTCTATTCCTCTTTATCTTTTTGTCTCTCTATGTCAGTCTGTATCTCCATCTTTTTCTGTCTCTCCATCTCTTTCTCCATCTGTCTTTATTTCTCTCTAGTTTGTTATTTGTGGGTGATTATTCATTCATTTTGCACAGAGATAATGGGTGGGGCGGGGCATTTGTATCTTCCCAGTACTCCAATGTTACCCTCTTCTTCTGATTTAATGTACTACCCACCCCTAGCCTTGCCTCTCTTCTGGGAATGATGAATTTAAAAGCCCATAAAAAGTAAATAAATGGGAGTTAAGCCAAATCTACTTTCAGTTTTTTATATATTTTTCTCTTTGTAATGAGAGCTGGAAACAATCTTTGAGACCATATCCTGTATAGTATTTCAAGGAAGTCATTGATGGGCTACTACCCATTTTCCCTAATGGATTGCATTCCAGACATGACATCACCCGCTGATGTAAAGAAAACATCAATACCTCTTTTTTTGTTGCTATAAATGTATAGAAATAGAAAAATACCACCTGTTTAAATAGTGACTCTGCTATGCACATATTACCAGTTGTATTCCCAAATATTTGCTTTGAGAGAAAATGTTTTTAGAAATGATTACCTAAATTTTTAGATTATAAGCTGCAGAAAATAGGAAGATAGGATGGTGCAAGACCTTTTTACTCGGAAATAAATTTTCAACAAACGGTAAAATCCAATTGACCCATTTAGAATATGACCTTGATTTTGGACTGAAGAATGTTCAGGGGCCTATTTCATAAAGAGTTGCTATCATAGCAAGTTGCTATGATAGCAACTCTGGTAGAATAGCAGCTTTTACTTGCTATACTAGCAACTTGCTATGCTAGCAACTTTGCATTTCATAAAAGCACATTCGCTGGAAAGTCAGCTTGACTTTCCAGCAAATTATTTGAATAGTCATGTACGAGGCTGATTAGGGGGAAATCCCCTTTCTCTCCAGTTTTTTGTTTTCATTTCAAGTCACAAGTTAAGGTAGAAAGCACTGGCGGATCGGGGGGGGGGGGGGGGGGTCACAGCCGGGCTGTGCCACCCCCCACCTTTGAGAAGCAAAATTAGAAGAAAGCATTTAAAGAGAATATTTTTTTTTGCTTGTTAAATTTTTTTCGGGAGCGAAATTATTATAATAGCAACTGCAAACAGGGTCTGCAGCATAAGACTAGCCGTTGAAGCAGAGTGATGGTGCAACGGGTACGGTGATAGAAGAAAATATCCATTTTTCATAGGATGACATAGAATTGTTTCTCCGGCAGGTATGTTTTTAGAAAGTGTATGTATTTTAGCCCTGTGGCAGGGAAAAGATTATTTTGAAAAAGGTGAACATGTCATATTATTGCCCGTCGAAATTTCACCTTCAACAATTTTTCTACCGTACAATTTTAATCCCAGTCCCACACTTGACTATTTGTGTTGGTAATGCAAGGTTGTATCAACAACAAGGCAGGCGCAGGCCACTGCTGCCTGGTGCAGTGCTGTTAAAAATCACCTGAAGCAAGTAAATTTGTACGCTCTAATTATGCATGAAACATCGAAAATGACCTTAAAAGATTATTCTTGTTCATAATGGAAATGATTTTTAAGTTATCAGTTTCCACGGTGAATATAAACCATTCAGTAAATGGATTAAACAACTGCCACGACTTTTTTTTGGAGAAAGTCACAAGCCGGGAAAAAAAGCAATTTATCATTTTTTAGGGCCATAGGGCTTTTTTTCAGGCCTTCGATTAAACACTTCCACATAATAGATCTACCTTCCTCTATTTTCATGATTTTTTCCCACAAGAAAAAAAAATCCTCTCCATTTGTCTTTTTCTTTTAAAGTCTGTCTATAACCTTTTTTTTTACCTGCCCTGGCCCGGCCTGGGATGAACTGAAAATTTGCTGTCTCGGAAGAAATTTTTCAGCATTTTATTTTTTTCGGTAGGTAAGACATTGCTCTTAATATCCGATCTCTTGTATGAGCCCTGAGTGTGGGCATGCCTGAGCACAACATACGCCATTCTTAATGAAAAACCCTTTACAGTGTCAACTTGACGCTCCCCCATGACCAGCGTCAAATATTCAACCCTATTTGACGCTCCAGTAACCATACTTGACGCTCCAGTAAAAAGTTGACGCTCTTACTGGAGCGTCAACTTTTTATGAAATGCGCTGCAGTGTCAAATATTAAACTTGACGCTGCAAGTGAAAATTTGACGCTGTTTTGGGACTTGACACTGCTACTCTACCTTTATGAAATGGGCCCCTGATTAACAGAGCAGCTTTAAGTATATTGTTTGCTGCTTCTATTTCATTTGACTATTGACAGTATTATTGTTTGTAGATTTGAGCATCGATTCTGTGATAATGTTGTGTTTACAGCTGTTTGAAAATTTGTTGGCTAGTACAAGATTGACGGAAACCACATAAATTTACTTTGGTTGCAGGCCAATACTGTACTTTGGCTTTAATAATTTTCACATTGTTAATCAAAGCATGAATAGCCCCTTATATTTCTTGAAATTCATGATGATCAGAATGATAATATGAATGAGACATAGTGAGAGGTACCGTGTATAAAGGACATCGATTTCTAGCTTGTTAGTAACAAGACACCGTAGAATTGTAGAAACTTTATATCACCTAAAAACATTCCAGGACATGCATGCACCAAGCAGTGTGTCTTGATATTGTAAACACTATCATGTCAGCTAGTGTCATTCCAACATGTCATTGCTTGAGCATTTCACTTGCCGAAGTGACAGAGATATCCTATATATAAAGCTGAATTCCAATAGGTCATACATTCATCTTTGTACCCTTGGAGAATAATGTGTATGTTAAATTTTTACACATGTGGCTATTGGAGAGTGATCATAGAATTTCTAAGAAGTTCTTTTGTTCTCAAATTGAGGTTGATTTTTTTATGGGTCCCTCAATTTGATGACAATAACTACATTTAGATTAAATAAATTTATGTTATATATAATTTGAAATTGTAACCTGTCTATTTTTGCTGAATAGATAGTAATGTAGACGTTAAAAAAAACAGTACTTGTGCACATAGCTCATACCACAAGAAATGACTGCTTGTAGTTGATGATGCTTTCCAAAAGGTTCTTTCGATGATGTTTCACACTTTTCTAAAAGAACAATTTGTATTATAAAATACCAGTATGCTATGTCTTAGAAATAGCTATTGAGTTTGCTATTTCCTCATTTGTGTAGGATCCATTGTTTTTACAAAATCTGTACTTCAAACAAAACTTGAATTAAACTCAAACCCCTTACCCCAATCTTAATCCTCACAATTTTCTTAAACAAAAAGTCCTCTTCAAATCCCTTTCCAGACTGTACCTGTATAGGTAGGATCAATTATCCCAGGAACAAATTTAGTGTCACCATTTTACTTAATAATGTATCATAGTAGTGCTCTGATGGATCTGGCAAAGCTACAAGTAAGTGAGCTTTGAAATAATCATCTCACTTTAGCCTCAAATTAATATTTGTTTATGTTTAACCTTAAATCAATCTTTTTCTTTTTTTTAAATCTGTTTATTCCAGTATCACCGCCCACATCACCACAAGAAACGCCAACCAAAACACCAACAACCAATGGTCACTCTACTCTGATCAACGGTAGCCAAGTGGGTCAGCAGAACCAAGAATCTATATCAGCAGCATGTGCTCAGCTATCTGCTGGTCTATACCAACTCTCTGAACATGAGGAAGCAGCTGCTGCTGCTGCTGCTTCGGCTACTCCTCCACCAGTCCCTCAAAGACCTAATGTATCACAGAGGATACCCACAGAGAGCAGGACTCATCCTCTACCTCAACCTGGTAAATCATCCTTAAGCCCCTGTTCCACTATGCTTCTCTCAACATGATTAGGGAATTGCTCATTTTGGATAGGATCAAGTAAAACATGTGCCTTTCATCTGTAAAAGAGTGTAAATTGTTGATGTCTAGTTTCCTGTGGCCTGAAAAAAAATGATCTGAATGAGTGATCTGAATATTATACAGTGCGTCCCACAAAAAAAGGAAACCCGTGTTCAGAGATAGATTTCACAATTATTTAATATGTTTTTAGTATAAATTTAATACTCGTGGCAAGAGTGGAGTCTCATCTCTAATTTGAAACCAACAGCTTAGCAAATCGTCCATACATGGCAGAGATAGCAAATAAATACTGAGGCATATCAGAAACAATTTGCGCAGAAACTTGCTTGTGAATTTGAATCCTTTCTCGTTTCAGGGATCAGTGAGAGAATCTTAAAAAGAATACAAAAGAATTTCTCATTTTGGATAGGATCAAATAAAAGATGTGTTTTTCATCTGGAAAAAAGTTACAAAGGTTTAAAGGAGAATAATTGTTGATGTCTAGTTTACTTCCTGTTTTAATGCTGCTTTGTATGTAAGTGTGACTTGAAACAACTTTCATGCTGCATGGTGAACCTTCTGGTTTTGCTCCTTCTCACTTTACCTTGGATTAAAAATTGGCATGTTTCTTATTGGGAAGTCAGCAAGAAATGTTTAAACATGCTTACTCCATCTTCACTTTGTTGCTACTACCCTACCTACTCACTTTCACACTTTATACTCACTTTCTGATGGATAGAAGAACAGGGGTTAGGAGTTTTCAGACATTATTTATAGAGATATCTGGCAATGAGTCTATGATGCCTTCCATTAATAGTGTTCATTTCCTTTTGACATTCAAAGAAATCACATCAATTTTTTTTTTGTTGGCACAGTTTCCTTTCTTCAAATGCAGTATGAGAATTGAGTATGATTTTTTGAGAAACCAACCTTAGCTTGGACCAGCCACATAAAATATACTTTAATTTCTGTTAATGCAGTTTGTTTTTCATTGGGTTTTGTCAGATTAACATGAAAATGATTGATTCATATCTTTATCAAAATTCAGTCTCTTTTGATTTTGTATTTTTAATAAAAATGGCTGATGGCATGATAGCGATCCATTACATTACCTCATGTATCAAAGAATCAGCTTGATGAGTTCTAAGTCATTCAAAGACAATTTGAAACCAATCTCTTTTATGCTTACATTAGGTATACTTAGACCTGAACCAGGCCCTATCAAACAGAAGAACCCTTGGGAAGGATCACCAATGGCAAGCTCTACAGGACAACCAACCCCTCCACCCCGCCCCAAACCAGCACCAGGCCTCACCCAGATTACACCAGTGCCAGGTACAGCCATCAACCCTTGGGCAGGAGTCACCCCTCCCTCACTCAATCCATCTAGTAAGCAGAACGACCAATGGTCATCATCACCCATGGTCAACCCTATTCCGTATGGAGGTGCTGCTGTCAATGGTCAGCAGGTAGCATCTGTCCAGGTACATGGAGGAGCCATGCCTATCCAAAATGGAGTCGGTATGCAGCCTCAGCCAATGTCTGCTAACTTCAACAATGCCAACAGCATGGCTATCCAGCAACAGCAGTATAACCAAGGAGGTATCGGTGGAACATGGACAGCCGATCTGTCAAGGACTTTACCACAAAATGTGTATTCTGCAAATCAACAACCTTCTTCTTGGTCTGGCCCTCAACCCAACCAACCATCACAGCCGCCTGCAAATAATCCATTTAACAATGCTGTCAAAACCTTTGAAATCAACCTATGAGGATGTAGAAGAATAGCATCCCACATACAACAAAGACCTGCTGCCTTACAGATGCATACGGACAGTGTGTCTTCATTGCTTGGCACAGTAGAAGTGTATTTTCTATTAAATCAATGCATTTGATGTTCAGCTTCTATTCCACCTTTATACCAACAACTGTTCAGTACTGTATGTTATCAATGCTTGAAATACATCCCTTTGACCCATCTTTGGCTGGTGACAACCCTCATCACTGTGGTATTGCCGTAGAATTCATGAATAAAAAATGGATATTTTGAGACATATTTAAAATATTGATTATAAGATAACAGAGCAGTACACTGAAAGCAAAGCAAGTCTTATAATTTTCTATTTGGAATTCCTTTTATATTGTTGTATTGATATCAGATGTCTGCAATCAAACTTAAAGCACAAATTGCTCATTATGTGCCCTGAATATCACTTTTACAGTGTGCATGATGAGGAGATGAAAGAGAAAATGTTCAAGTGTAATCTATAATAAATAAATAAATCTATTTCTGCATAGATGTTCTATTTATCATAGGAACTTCAAATAAGGTTAAGAGAGCATAAAATATGCTGTGTGCAAATATTAACAATTCAAGGTTTTGCAGTTTATGAGAGCAATTTGTATTCATTAAAATCAAGTACAAATACATTCTACTTTGTCCCCCTTTTTAAACTGAAAAGTATAAAAAGGTAATGATTGGTGTTCTTCTAGTGTGGACTAATACCAAATAAAAGAAGAATTTCAGTTTGCATTTTTATTGAATGCTGGGCTCACATTCATTATCCATGACAAAGATAAATACTTCAGATAATTCTGTTATTATTTTTGCTCATTTCAGTACAAATTATTTCACACATTTCATACATAGTATGTACCTTGTGATTGAATTAGCAAAAACACTACTGAAAAGTGTGGATGAAATAAAAAAAAGAATACAAACAATTTAAGTATGAATATTGGCCTTCTAAAAATTATCACATATTTAATTTCATTAAATGGATAAAGAAAACTTCCAGTGGTTAGTGCAGTACCCAGTTGATATTGAATTGAAGAGATGTATTCAGTATGTCACATATGAAATGCCAATGATAAAGGTAATCTTATTTATTTATAAGTTTATTGAAATCATCTTGTTTAAATCCATGGGTGGCAGTACTAATCGATTGTTATTGTTATTCTTAGCTCATGTATGGTATGAATGCTTCACTTCATGAAAACTACACTTCAACATCAGAGGAGTGTTTCATCAATATTTTTATCTGACAAGTTGTCGGATCCGACATCTTTCTTTGATTCTGATTGGTCAAGAGGCACTGTTATACCTTAGTCACATTTGCTCTATGGCGGCTGTACGGCTAGTCGAAAACAGCCGTTTTATTCAAACCACCTATATGTAGCTGGTACAAAAATTAATAACACAACTGTTTCGACTCGCCGTACCGCCACCGTAGAGCAAATGTGACCGAGGTTTTACTATGGTAAATGTCAGATAAAAGGTCTGACAGTCCTTCATGAAACACTCCCCAGATGTCACATAGTAATAAAGATGTATTGAAAATAATGGGGGTCATATGTTTGTGAATTGAGGAGTTCACTTGAATTCATTGTAAAAGGAAAAGTGCATAGATGCTTATGTAATTTATAGAAAAAATGATGTATTCATTCTTGTTTTTAATGTGTGGATATTGCTACAATACATGTCTACAAAGATCAGAATGTTTTAACCATTTTTATTTTGTACGCTGCTTCATCTTTAAAATTGTATATGTTTTATTACCTTATGATTTATGTTATTGATTTGTGAATTAGTTTAAAGGGAGATTTAAGTTATGGAACTGAGGGAAAATCTGGTATTATGGTGTTTTTCATAGGATTGGTCATGAAAGTAGGATTGTATTGTGATCTTTCACATTTAGCAGTTAACTTTGTCCTGAGATCTTTGAGTTTGGGATGACTATTTGAAATTTTTAAATAAGTAGAGGCTCATAGAATATCAAAGAGTTGGTGTCTTGCAAGAAATATTTGTAAACAGCCAATACTGACACATATTTACATATTGACCCTCTACTGTTGGTGTGTAGAAGTTCCTCTTTAACAGATAAGATGTGGTTTACATATACTGTACAGTGTTATGTATGAAAAATATACATAGAAAGTATATATTAGATTTATTTTATGACCCACTTATACATATATATATATTCTTTTACTTTACATTTGCTATGAAACATGAGCATGTATGTTTTAATGCTGGCATATATAATTTCCCTTTAATTTAATGTGCAAGGATTTATTTGTTTTTAGTTGATGTGTGCAGTGTGATCTCTTTACATACTTTCATTCAGAAGAAATAGTGATCAATGTTGTGTCATGTACCTGTTAATAATTGGTTAGCATTTCTTGCAGATTGAAAGTATTCATTGGTCCCAGCATGCCCATGTTTATTGTATTCAGACTACTTGATCATTGTCATCACTGTTTGAAAAATAGCCATATCAGTTGAAACTTGGTTTCTATTCTTGTAGCTTTTTCAAATAATACAAAACCTTTCAAGCATTTAAGTGTACCTTTGATTATTTTCCTTAATTTTTCACCAAAAAGTACTATGAAGAAATTGTGTTTTCTATCACAACATGTATTCAATTTGAATATGTATGCATAAGAAAGTGATTTTATCTTGTGAAAAGTTTCAATCAAATGCATTATGTACATAATGTCATTCTGTGAAGTAAACAAATGTTGAGAATGTATGTTATACATGTATATTGTTCATGCTGATCTCATAAAATGTCTTGATACATTATTGATTCATTACCCACATTGGCACAAGAGTTGCCATACGTTATATTATTTGGTTTGATATCTATAGCATGAGAGCTTTCACAAGCATCAATGCTGACACATTTCAAAATGGCTTCTCATTTCCCTGGTTTAACCTTAAAATCTTGAGAAAGAAATAATGTTCATTGGTTAGTGTAAAGACATGGTTTTATTTTTACTCTCTCTATATATATTTATCTCTACTTGACCCTTGAATAGTGTTTTATTTTGAGTAATATTGATAAGTCCATGATGGGCTTCTTTGGTTCACAAAAAAAAAGCAATTTTCTTGCAATTTGGTGGATTTACAATACGGTGCGCCATTTATCGGTTGCAGCGGACATGGGAAAAAGTTGACATCTGTTGAGCACGCTATTACTAAAATGCATGCTTTCATGCAATTTGTCAGCACTGGCTGACACGGCCCGACCGGATATACTGTCTACTGACGTGGGATAGATATTCGGCAAAATATTTCTTTGCAAAATTAAGACCGTGTTTTGTGAATTCTTGCCATATGGTTGTCATTTTTTAAGCATCAGGCACATTACAGTACACAAGCACTGTGCTGCCTGCACCATGTCAACCCTGAATTTAAAAACTTGGTCTGTCTGCTGCAACTAATAGATAGCCCACCATTTTGCGAATCCACAGAGTTAGAATAAATGAATAATACTTTGCATAGGCCCGATACATGATTTTGCCAAGGTTGTTTGAAAGATATCATTACCCATAAAATTACACTTTATCACTAAAAGAGTTAAAAGAACAGATTCGATATACAACACTCTTGGTAAACAAAACAGTTATTGAAGTTGATATAACTACATAACTGTAAAGGGAAATATTTAATATACATGTACAGTATGTATATAACGTCTTCAACTGTTTTAACTTGGTGAGCATGTTTACATATTGCTTTTTCTTCTGTGTAATACTGTTTTCCCTTCAGCTTATACAAAATCACATTCTAAATGTGTTTGAACTTCTCTCTTCTGGTGAGTTGTCATGACAACTATGTATTGAGTGTTATTTGTGGTTTATATAGGGAAATTTTGATGGAAGAAGTATGATAGAATCCAAAGTACTAGAAAGTTTGTTTCTAATTAAGGAAGTAGTATTTAGATGAACCTTTCCCGTTATGGACAGGAAAGTATTCCTCATTTTCTCTCTTTGAAAAATGTAAAGGGCACATTACCAAGAATTTGTATTCATTAATCATTGTCACTCAGTTGTCAAGCAGGATTGACACATTTTCATAGGTTGATTTTACCTATGCCACATTGATTTTAAGCTTTTGTTTTATTTTTCTAGATGTACATTTGATCTGCTTTGCTGAAATTGAACCTACGTGTTCAGAGACATAATTTGAAAGTATGGATGTAAGGATCAACTGAATGTCATTGTATTCAGTAACTTTTATTGATTTTTCTTTTGTTCTGAATTATTAAGCACCATTCATTTTCTTTGAAACAGCATGTATATACACTGCTTTCTATATTGACTACCTATGCCCATTCATGTGATGTACTATTGTATGTTAAGTACCCCCTCCCCATAGTCAGTACCCGTTGAATCCCCTTTCATTCTCTCATTCAATGTAATATTTCTCTTTCATTTTCTCCTATTCATTCAATGTAATATTTCTCTTTTTCTCTTCCCCTGTAATGGAATTCCCCTTTTTTCTATTTACATTAACTAGTGATGATATGTAAATACATAAAAACAATGTATAAATAATCATGATAAAAGATCAATACTATTTGTTAAATAAATATATGAAAACAAATTCAGTTTGAATGTGTTTTGTTGTCTTACATTAGAAACATGGAAGGAGAGCCAGATCCATGGTAGCATCAAAATTACATTAGTATGTAACAGGGATAATGCAAAAAAAGAGTAAAAAAAGAGTTGCATTTAACTTTTTTGTGACATTTCTGAAGTAGTAATATAAGGTTCATTTGATTTGTGTGGTTACATGCATGGGATGAAATTTTCCCCAACAACCCCCAAGTTTGCGAACAAAATGATTTTGATATTTTTAAGAAAGATTTACTGTATTGAATTGAAAAAAAAAATCAGACCGTTTTGAAATGAGTGTGACAGCTTTTAGAAGTCTTTATCTGAAATGCCTGTAGTAGCATCAATCAGAGATCATGCAGAGATCATCGACAAATTATATGAAATGTTACCCAGTTCGCTTCCAGGTAAGTCGTCGTAATTGTATTATTCTAACAAGTTTAATCAAATGGAACTCTGATTCAAATCTTTATTTTATAACCTTGTCAAAATAAAAAATAAAATCAGTGGGAGATATGTTATAAAATAATATCAAGGCATACAGGTAATCATCACAAAATGGACAGGTCAAATATAATTTCCTCCTTTGTCTTTATTTTTTTAACAAATGTAGTTTTCCTCTTCTTGTATTGGAACATCACACTGAATACACATGTGAAAATCACATTTGATATTTCAACTGGGCAAGACTATTCAGCATAATATGTTGGACATAAAATAAAAGAAATAACTGATATTGTATTCATTACTCTTTGGAGATTCACACACAGGTTTAATACAGAGATAAAGTTCTGAATTTTATAAGTCTCTATTTCATACTTGTGTGCTTATTGGGGATATCTGACAATCATCCAGACTTTACAGATATTGTACAGTGGTACAATTTATGAAGTCCCCCCCCCCCATCTATCCAAAATTATACCATCACGATATTATCTACCTATCATTGCAGCCTACAGAGCATGTGCAATGATCATGCAGTGCCATCTGCTATAGGTAATTGGCTACAGACTTGTGATTTTTGTAAATTTATCAAAACTTCAAACCTTCCAAAAAAAATGTCATGCGATTCCCTTTTAGGGAGCCTGTAAAGATTATACAATAATACAGTCCGAACTTGTCTTAGAAGTTATACAATATGGAAGATATGAGTTTACCATTAGGCTCTGATTGGTGGGGTCATCATTAGCCAAATGTGTGTTAAGTCTTGCAATTAAATGCAAATTTGTGTTTTATGGCAGGCATTCATCTTTTAACTAAAATTTACGTAATCACTTGCAGAGTTGAAATTTGCAATCAAGTGCAAAGAGTATCTTGCAACAAAGACAGATGAAATCACTGATAATGCATCCATGTAATGTATTCAAAAGGCACTTATAATATGGAAGAATAACTTCTTCATTTTAAAGCATAATACACTGTACCGATACATGTCTGTGATACATTTAATTAGCTGGTATTAAGTACTAATTTTTAACTTTTTTTCAGCACCACAATCATTGAGATACAAAAATCTTCATAGCAATCGATATATATCTATACCTAATATCTATACACCCCCCCAAAAAAAAGGAATTAAAATCATGAAGTATCTGAAAATGCAAACTTAACCTTCATACACATGCACTCTGAACAACTGTTGATTATTAAATGATCATCTGATTTTCCCCATTCAAAATAGAATTCTTTGCTGATGTAATGGTTTACAGATGCTTTTGTACCAGGGTTAACTAGAGGTTTATTTAACTGTGTATTAGAACAGGAACCTGGGGAGCATTTCATGAAAGGACTTGTCGGACGCTTTATCCGACAGTTACCATAGTAACAGTGATTCTCGACCAATCAGAATCAAGGAAAGTTGTCAGTTCTGACAACTTGTCGGACAAAAATGTTGATGAAATACTACCCTGGACAAAGAGTACAACATGAAGACAGGAGGAAATTAGAGATTAATATAACTTTGAAATGTGGAAATTATTTATACAAAGTGTAATTAAAATCATAAAAGATTATCAAAGGCATATTATAACTGAAGCAAAAACAAAAATGCTTCACTTGTTAAGAAAAGATAGATATTCATTAAATAAAATAAACTCTATTAAGCACTTTTAAACATGAAAGGCACCTTGTATAGATTTTCATATACTGTTAGCTTTACTATAAAAACACATATTAATACCCTACACATGACTTCAATATTTGATACAAGTCACTGAAAATTGGGAATTGCTATTAAAAATATGTGACCTTAAAAAAAAAAAAAAAACTTAAAACTGGTACAAAATACAAATAAAATATCCTGATAAATGAAATATCTTGCTTTTGACTTGCATTATTGCAATGTATAATATATTTTCATTCCCTGTCTATTCTGGCATTAATTCTAAATTGCTCTGAAATTTAACCAGTAATATTATATCTTAACAAAGGCAAAATACTGAATAGTGATTAATTTATTGGTAAAAGACAAGAAAAGAATGTATCCACCTTGTAATAATGCTTAATGCAATTATTCATCATTAAAGCATGTCTTTAGCTTTGGTAAATCGTCAGTAATGTGAACTATACGTGATTATCATCAACCATTACAATATAACAAGAGCTTGGTAGTCAATGAATACATATTTTATCCATTAGAAATAGAAGTATGGCATTTTCCGGCTGTTATTTTATGATTTCATCTAGCACCCTCATTAAGTAATTTTTAGAATTTTATATGGAATGGCCTTTTGAGTGTATGTTACTTTACTTATAAAGTAATTGGATATTAGAAAACAACCGACAAATATTATATCCTGAAATTTCAGCCCATTCCATGCTCGATGAGGTATTTTATATAAACATGACAAAATACAGACATTTTTTTGATTGGGCACCAAATCAAATTAACTCTGATGTAAATTTTGTAAATTTATCCAATAATTTTTTTTATAGTTTATATCCATCACATTACAACTGTTTTAGGACACATGCATTAATATGATCTATGAAATGGAATAGAGACATGTACTCTTAGGGGGATTTACCGAAACCAAAGATACATGTAGGCTTTAAAGGAAAAAATAAAAATTGAGTTCACCAACCAAAAATAGCACCATACATTGAGGAGTATAATCAATAACATATTCCAATTAATATCTACCCACATAAAAATAAATATAATTATGGTTATCAAATTCGAACAGCTTTGTGTTGGATACATTTAGAATGATTATTTTTTTTTAGAAATAAAAGACTACATTTTCAGGTGCCAAAAATATACCATACCAGAGAAATGTTAGATTCTACATATAGACCCATATTCTCAAGAGGCTTCAATTGTTTTGTGGTACAAAATCATGGAATATGTAGATTTGAGTACATACAATGTAATACACTCATTTCATCACATAAACTATAAAGAAAAGTCATATTATAAATGCCTACTTTTGGCAAATGGTGAATAATTGAGGCACAATAATACTAGAAATCTGCAGTCCACAGCTTTGTACTATGGAAGAATTGAAACCACTTTTGAGTAGAGGGGCCATTATTTCCCTATCTATAAATTCAGCTTTATTTGACAAATACCAATATAAGTAAGCCCAGTCATGAAAAGGAATGATGTTTAATGAAAAGTTTTAAACCTAAAAAAAAATTCATGACGTTACTGATTATTGTCATCATTACGACTGTGTTGCAGCATATTCTACATAGTCAATATACCCATCTTTATTCTTGTCATCATCTCTCAAAATAGGGTCAATCAGGTTCATAAGGTCATCTTCCTTAAGTGGCTCGGCGTTGGGGGCGCCGTCATGGTGATAATGTGTCATAGCATTGAGGAGCTCTAGACCATCAAGTCTGTTATTATGATCATAGTCATGGAGTTTGAAGTAGTGAAGTTGGAGTTGTTTCTCTGTCATCTCACTCTCTGGTATGCCATCAATGTCTATTATACCATCAAGATGCTCTCGTATGTGGCTACATTAAAAGGACATGGAGACAAAGAAAACATGCCATTGCAGCCTTAATATTCTTGACTCACAACTTAAAGAACCTTCAATCTACATAGTAGGAAACATATATAGGAAATATATTTTTGATATTTATTAGAGAAAAGTTCTATGTTCAGGGTTTCTGATAGTGAATTACAGAATCTCAACTTGTTGGAAATAAAGTCAAGAGCACTATCCACTACACTTTAAGTCAGAGCGATGTCTTTCGAATGGGGTTCTTGAAAGCATACTTCATCATGAGTGCTTAAATTTCATTAAAGACAAACAATGATAAATATGCAAGAAAGCTGCTGTAAAGAAACTTAGCACCATCATATACTGTATAGCAGGTTTCCTGATAAAAACACGTCACAGACTTTGGTAACATGCTTTAAAAAACCAAATATACATGTACATACAAATTTTACATTCAAAGGGCAAGATGTTACTTTTTGTATTTAGATAAGCAAGAGTACTATATTTTCACTATTTTTGACACATTAAGTATATGATCTTAATGATTTCAATGATTCTGGTGTTATTCTCATGTGTAAAATGGCAATACATTGTATATATACAGAAGTGGAAATTTGATATTGGTAGATCTAAATATGTGAAAATAATTTCACCATAAACATTCAGCTTTTACATTATTTACATCTATGAATCTATATGTAATTATTAGAGTAAATGAAGCAATATTTCTAATGATGTATAAATAACAATACAATTAAAACATGAACTACTATACATAAAGGCATTCTATACATAATGAAAATTGAAATATGAAACAGTTATACATATATTTGAATAATACACAGTATTGGTAGAACGATATATAAGGCTGGACTTTGTATGTCCCCAAAACCACTCGACAAAACACATTATCTTATTTACAAAGGTAAAATATAATACTTGTTTTTGTGATATCTACTGTCAAAAAGATTTTCAGTACATTTTACACAAATAAGCACAGATTACAGTTTGTATCTGCATATCAATATCGTTCATGTATGAATCCTAAATTCTTCATTAGTTACATTTTTTCTGGATCATTAATCCAGGAGTATTCTAAGAGTCATAACAATGTTTATTTCTATAACTTTAGGATATTGCTACGTATATCCATCTTTGCATCTCCTTTAGTTCTCCTACATGATGCTGAGTCCTGTGTGATAAAGACCACCCAGGAAGACAAGAAAGGTGGTACATGTATACATGTATATAGGGCCTACAGGTAAGTACCAAACTCCCTGCTTACATGTATATGGTCATATTTCTTCATCACATGCTCCAATGAGAAAACCATTGTCAGGAAAACCAGCAAATGTGGCCTATTTGGTTGCTGTTTCCGCAATCAATAATTAATATATTCATCCTAACTGTTCTAATCCTCATCATCGTAGTAATCCTGTTCCTCGCCCTCATCATAATCCTCCTCTTCATCTGTTGATCCATCATCAAGTCCCCTAGAAAACTCTATATAATCCACATAACCATCCTGGTCGATATCATCATCCTCCAAGATCACATCAACTATCTCAATGATCCTCTCCTCTGACATCACCCCACCATGATGTCCTCCTCCTCCTCCTCCTGTATTCTTCCATCCCTCATCCACATGTAGAATAGACTGCATCAATTCCAGACCATCTAGTTTCCTGTTGTGGTCCATGTCATGGGAGTGGAAGTAATGAAACTGCAGTCTTTGAGGAGACATGTCAATGGCATCAACGTCTAATGTACCTTGAAGATGGGATCTGATGTGACTGTATGGTGGATTGATGAATGAAAGAAAGGATTCCTCACTCATCATTGTACACCATCATCCAAGTTCTTAATTCATAATGAGCACATCCTATTAACAAGTTACAAATAAACTTTATGTGTCATTCAAATACATTCCAAATACCGCACTAAAAACTGCAGTCTTTTTAAAATCACATGCTCTTATATCATATCAAACTTTTATTTGGGCAACAGCAAAAAAAGGAAAGATGAATGGTTCAATAATCTAAACATTTAAAACTTGAAATGATCAGATAACGTCTTTCTACTTATATTTTCTCTCCTACACTAAAGAGGCCCACTCCTTGGATCAGTCCATATAATGGGCAACATGTGATTAGTTGGAAAAATCTTAGTTGAACAGAGCTGTCACAGTCAGTCAGTAAAGCGTACTTTCAGATATTGTTCTGATTTGGTCAATAATAATTACCTATGCTAGAGAATGATAACTGTTACCAAATAATGACATATTCATTGATATGTTTCTCAGTCTGCTTCCATGATTCCTCAAATTGCTATTTAAGATAAATTACTCTCTCTATTAATGTTTTTCTTTAGGCCAACAAACAGAATCTCACTTCACGTAGATCTAACCTTCCAACAAATAAGACAATTTTAACTTATTTTCCAAAACTAGTTTACATGTACATACTCATCATCTTCTTTGAAAAATATCTGCTCAATTGATTGTATTGATTTTTCAAACACCTACTAGACCTTATAGGTTAATACAACTTGACATTAAAAGCAAAATATGAATTGAAACTGAGTATTAGAGGTTTGACAACAATTCACCAAAGAATAACAAAGTTATGGATTTTATTCACACAAGAGCCGCTCATTGCATCATGAGAAAAAAAATCCATACAGTCCGTAAATACTTTATTTCTCTGAAAATTCAATAAATTAGTAACATTATTTCAAACAAGCTTCAAAATTCAAAGGGAAAATACTTTTACTCACCAGGAACTATCCCAAATGGGAATTTCTTGAAATTAAATATGTATCACATGACATGTGGACAGCTGGTCAAATGTGACCTCACAAATTTGTAAAGTTCTTATCGTTATAATTACTTTGGTGGATTTTTATCAAAACATTCATTGTCTTTAAACCAACTTGATGTTAGGGTGATCTTTCTAATCAAACCCTTGTTGATTTGTGGAAGTTGGAACATATTTAGTTGTTTCACTTAATTTCAGCAAAATTGATCAATACCTTGATCTAAAATTCTCCTTTTCTAACACTATATTCACAATTATTTTGATAAAATTTACTGTACTTGCAAATTATCCCTTTTTTTTACTGATTGACATATTTTCAAAAGGTCCTCCTGAAGCATTCAACTGAATGATAGGGGTAACAAGTGGAATGCCTCTGGCCGTCTCACCTGCATCATGCAGTTCAATATAGCAACAGTGCTGACTTTGAAAACTACTCTAACTCGCACAAGATGTTCAGTGATACATGGTTACTCTTATGTCCACTTTTTATGAACTAGACCAACAAACTTACAGAGATACGATGGTTATTCAACAAAAAACCCAACATGGCCAAAGTTCATTGACCTTACATGACCTTTGACCTTGATCATGTGACCTGAAACTCGCACAGGATGTTCAGTAATACTTGATTACTCTTATGTCTAAGTTTCATGAATCAGATCCATAAACTTTCAAAGTTATGATGGTAATTCAACAGATACACCCAATTCGGCCAAAGTTCATTGACCTTTGACCTTGGTCATGTGACCTGAAATGCGCACAGGATGTTTAGTGACACTTGATTACTCTAATGTCCAAGTTTAACGAACTAAACCAATAAACTTTCAAAGTTATGTTAATTCAACAGATACCCCCAATTCGGCCAAAGTTCATTGACCCTAAATGACCTTTGACCTTAATTATGAGACCTGAAACTTGCACAAAATGTTCAGTGATGCTTGATTACTATTATGTCCAAGTTTCATGAATCAGATCCATAAACTTTCAAAGTTATGATGGGAATTCAACAGATACCCCCAATTCGACCAAAGTCCATTGACCCTAGGTAAATGACCTTTGACCTTGGTCATATGACATAAAACTCATGCAGGATGCTCAGTGATACTTGATTAACCTTATGTCCAAGTTTCACGAACTAGGTCCATATATTTTCTAAGTTATGATGACATTTCAAAAACTTAACCTCAGGTTAAGATTTTGATGTTGATTCCTCCAACATGGTCTAAGTTCATTGACCCTAAATGACCTTTGACCTTGGTCATGTGACATGAAACTCTAATAGGATGTTCAGTCATACTTGATTAACCTTATGACCAAGTTTCATGAACTAGGTCCATATACTTTCTAAGTTATGATGTCATTTCAAAAACTTAACCTCAGGTTAAGATTTGATGTTGACGCCGCCGCCATCGGAAAAGCGGCGCCTATAGTCTCACTCTGCTATGCAGGTGAGACAAAAATGGGGCAAGCTCTGTTAAGAACATGCATGCAGTTTGTATGACAATAAACATGATAAAAGCAAGCCAAACATATACATTATGTAAAACTAGCTTCAAACAAACAAGTACCTTAAGTGGAAATGCATATACCAATGATAAGTGTTTCGTGACAAAATTACTTACGTATTTATGATAATTACTGAGAAGCCATTATTCACTTTTTACAAGACTACTGCATACATTAACACCAGTCATGCTTGAAAGTCATCTTTCTTGCATTTTGTTAGAAAAGACTTTGTGTTTTTTACAACTGAGGTTTACATGTATGTTTAAATATGTTTCATGCACCATGCTGTAGTAACAATATGCAATAATCATCAATCAAGGTTCTTACATGTATATGAAAATCCATTATTTATAATCCTCTACTTCAAGCCCACAGTAAGTTGCCCAATTTTAATATAGGTGAGATTTTCATCAAATTTTAAAAATTCTTGAGCTTTAAAATAAAGTTAGCTTGTAATAATTGGTCTACATTACAGTTCAAAAGTACATGTACTTGATTTACAATATTTAGGAGAATTTCAGAGTTCTTTAAAGAATATGCAGGAGGAACAAGTTTGAATATTGGGTTTACCCAAAAATGGCACATTTTTACTTGCAAGCTAAGATAAATGCCCAGCAGTGTGGAAAAAGTGGCGTCAAAGAAACTTTTGTACGTGTAAAGTTTTAACTTTTAACCATGTCAAATAATGACAGAATGGAGAAAAAAGTTACTCTTTAAACCCCCATTTCACAGAGAGCAAGACCTCTGAAAGACTGCTGTAAGACCATGAACTTGCTTGAACTTTCAAGGGTCTTTTAACAAACTTTCAAAGATCACCAAGTTCTTTCATGATTCCTGAAGGATCTTCCAATGGTCTTCATGGTCCTCCCGAGTCCTAACTACTTTTGAAACAGTTCAAAACAGTCTTTCAGCAGTTACAGGAAAATTGTCTTTTGATGGTCTTCAGCAGACTTTCAGTGGTTCTTTAATGAACTTTCAAAGTTCTCTAGTCTTTCCATGATCTTTTTGTGGAGATCACTGTAAGAATCATGAGAGATCATTGAAAGAACATTGAAAGACCAGGCAAAGTCCATGGAAAAAAATTGTGAAAGATCACTTGTTGCATAAAAGATCTCTGAAAGATACATGTAATACCATTGAGATATCTCTATAGGACTACTCTACATGTAAGACCAGTAAGACAAGAAATATCCATCAGTCTTTCAGAGTTCTTTTAGAGGTCTTTCTGAGCCATTCCTACACAGATGACAGATTTAAGTGATCTTGGAGACTGCTGTAAGACCTTGTCAGTTTTGGGTCTTTGAAATGTCCTTCAAAGGTCTCCCCTCTGTGGAATGGGGGCCTTGGATTGGCTAATTTCTTAGTATGGAGTTTTGGAGACCAACTTCAGTTTGGTTTAAACAGAAAACCTACATGTTACACATTGTGACTTATTGTAGGTTTTGAAGTAGAGCATCATACATGTACACTTTAATAAAATCAAGCAATAGTTATTTCTATCTACAGTCCTTTCTTGAGATAGATCTTCAGTACATATAGTACATCTACTCCAATGTTACGTTACGATGATTACACTATTTACAGCACACTGAGATCCTGGCTAGTGGTCATAAAGCATACACTAGATAAAACGCTTATATGATGAAGCATTGAATGAACAGTGATGCCACTCAGATTTGTTTATCCATCTTCAATGATAATTTTTTTTCCAGAAAAAAGGGTGTTTTTTACAGGCAAAATTATGTGAAAAAAGTAGTACTAGTTCCTTCTTTTGAACGAAAAGTTGCATCCTTGAACAGATACTTATGTATGTACACTTTGTTCCACGACTCCACATTTTGGCAGTTTTTTGTGATTTGGTATTTCAAAACATTTCACAATTTCATTTTTTACTCGATGGATATATCAAAATTTTGCTACAATGGTTCTGCTTCTACTATTCTGTTAACCTTAGTTTCATCCAAATAAACTTTTATCCAGAGCATAGGATGGATTAACTGGCCCCCTACAGTAACAGGGTTTAAAAATACAGAGACATCTTATTTTGATGTAAATCATGGTAAATTTATGCTATAAAATACACTTCATTTTTGTATCATTCACATATTAATCATTTTAGGGCACACACATCTTGCAATTTGGAGGATTAACCAAAACTAAAGATAAGCTTAGTTAGACATGCTTGCATCCTGTAAAATATTGTTTTGTAATACCTGTATATACTTTTGTATGGTTTTTAAACTTTTTATGCAAATAAAGAGAACAATGAATTGAGTATGTATTATTTCAAATCAGTTATAAAATCATTCATACTTTAAAAATATAAACTGAATTGAAATTGAAAAAAAAAAAATTAAAAACTTTTTTCATCAAAATGTACGCAAAAAAAATATATACACAGGTATATGATATTGATTAGTAGCAATGTTTACCAAATGTTACTTACTCTCTGTCTTGAATATGAGTCCTGTCCCTGATGAGGCTAGCAGGTGGACCAACTTTGATATGGTGTTCCTCTTCTGTAAAAACTGGTTGGAATAACATCACCATAGAGATGGCTAAACACAGACCATGTAATGATGCTTGGTGAAAATTCATCATACTTTTTATAATTCTGGATATCAAAAGGGAAAAAAAATAAAGTAAAAATTCTCACTATAGAGAATGATGTTGTACATTTCTTTTAATAGGTGACGGCAAATTTGGATTTGTAATGCATATGATAAATCCATCGAGGAGGTCCAATTTTACTCCAGGCCTCAAGCTTAGCATTTTCGTATAGCAAAAATTAAATGCAATATTTTTTTACAGCTAGTGAAGCAAGACAATGAAATAATGTAAGGTTTCATTATTTTTCCTAGTCGTCACTGTCAACACATACACAAAAGAAAAGATGGCGATGTACATCTGAAACTTTGAGGAAGGAGAAGACGACAGAGAAGAAAAAAGGACATGATGAAGTAAAATAACATGAAGAAAGAGAAGAAGAAGTAAAAGATAACAAAGAAAAAGAGAAAAGAAGGGGGAAAGGAAGAACTTGGGAATGGGGAGGTGGTAGAGGGAAGGATCATAAGGATGAACTAGGACTTATTAGAGGGGTGAGGAGGAGAAAAAAAATAATGAGTGGATTGTGGAAAAATACACAGATATATTAGAAAATATACCCACACAAGCCTCAAACTGGCAAGAATCTTACCAAGGATATTAAAAGAATATAGAGCACTAGATAGATAGTCTATAATGAGTGGAGGTAGAAAAACTAGAACACTCGATTCTGCCGTATATTGCTCATGGTCAAATGGTCTAAATAAGGTGGTTAGTCCTCTACATAACTGACTAGATCTACTGTCTACAGTTCATGGATGGGTGTGAATTTAATCCTGAAATCAGATTTTTATAAAATCTATAGTGAATTTTGACAATAAAAACAAGAAACTCTACTATTTAATTGGGAAAACTTGATTTACTTTACTCCAATGATGTTGGAGGACTTGGCCTGTTCATCAATCAAATTACAGGTGGGTTTAAGCAGCTGGTATGGCATACATGTAGTTGGCTAAATTAGCAGCAGAGGCACCGGTCAAAAATAATGACTGTCCCAAAAAACAAAGATATCCTCATAAACCAAAACAAATCACCTCTTAATAAAAAGTACAGTTTTTTTCTTTCACTTCCCCTGCAGGACATAGATGGCAATAACAGAAATTTAGAGTGCTACATGTAGGCCTATAAGTATAGATTCTGTGACAATTTGCACCAATTTCAATTTTTTTTTTTTACTTTCCGTCTTCCTCTTAGGCTGTTGTTAAGAATCTGATATGTTTACATGACTAGTAATACTAGAACATTTGGTTGGTGTCAGTAGAAAATAGAGCTTGATATCATGATAATCATAATAATTTCTATTTATATATATGCGCTATACACAAAAGTATCACAGCGCTTACAATTGTCAGACATTGAATGAAAGAAATAAAAAATACAAAAATAATACAAAATTCTATCTAGTTCTCTCAGTCATAGTATCATATGACTGACATAAAAAAAAATCATAGAATATTAAATTTGGTCCTGGAAGAACCTCCTACACTACAGGCAGGAGATGAGCTGGTCCCAAAATTGGGAGTGTCCCAGAAAACAAGGATATCCAAATCTTTACTCTTTATCCAAGATTCTGGAAGAGTGCTGATGATACCAGCATCCTTACTTCCAGTTCAAGGCCTTCATCCTTCTCATTAGTTGGCATCTTCATGGCAGTCTACAGGTAGCTTGGAATCTACACTGTCTTCGTCATTAGTAGGGTTTACCGATATTTATCACAGGGTTAGCAGTACCGGGGGTCGCTAGTCCGCCCACACCTTGTCTAGTCTTGTCTTGAAACTATTCACTGTCTGAGCTGTGAGTGACTACCTCTTCTGGGAGCAAATTCCAGTCATTGATGACATGCTGGCTGAATACATCTTAACTGATCTTAGTCAAGCATGTGGGTTTTGAGAGCTTCAGACTATGCCCTCTAGTGTTGCCTGTTGCATACACGAAGAGAGTATCACCTGGAATCCGTTCATATCCAGGGATTAATTTGAACACCTGTATCATGTCTCCTCCTCATCTTCAATACTCAAGAGAAGGAAGATTGAGTGCTTTAATTTCCCTTTGAATGTGCAGCATCTGATATCATTTTGCTGCTCTCTTCTGTATCTTCTCAATGACTTTATTATCACTTTTGCTTCAGGAGTCTTGAATCTAGGATACACCAAAGTCAATAATCTGCCTGACAAGTCCTTTGTACAGTTTTGGAAATGTACATTTGTCTCTACATTCAAGACTGGTGAAACATTCAAGACTGTGGTGAATGCATGAGTGTATCCCATTGACAAAATGGGCGCATGTACGCATCATGATCTGTGCATATTTAACACTCTGCGTGCTGACGTCACACTGGATGAACAGGTGATTAGGTAATCAATTATATGAAGGTATAAGCATTTTTCTCCTTATCTGCACTTACTGCAGATCCGATGTGTTACTTTATGAAGCTAAGAATTATTCAAAGGACCATTTTTAAATTCCTCTACAATTTCAAAATACTTAACTCTGTAGTGCTCCAAAGTATGACAAATATGACCCTGAGTTTGAATAAATGGTAGAGTGGTTTGGAATTTTTCCTCACATAGATACAAAGGTTTTTGGCATGTTTTGGGGCATTTTAAAAAGAACATTTGCTCTAATAAAAGTACTGATAGTTTGAAAACAAGCACATGAACCCATATATTTTCATGTATGCACCTCTTAGGTATACCTTCCTCTACAACTTTGCAAAGTTTGGTGAAACTGACATGGATTTTAAATAAAGTGCAGTATTTCTTGTAGTTCTGAAGTTCGTTTTTGAAATTTTAAATGTTGAGGTCGAGTTTTTGTTATCTTTCGCGCAATTTTGAGCTAAAACCGGGGTAATAATAGCAGCGCTTTGTATCCCCAGGCAAAAAGCGCATTATAAATTGAGCTATTATTACTTCTAAGAACTGAGAGTGCTGTTAGACATAAAATAGCATGGATATGTAATAACCATCCGACCATACCTTAAAGTTTCCTTTTAATTTCATGATTTTAAGAAATTTTATGAACTCCTGTTCTACTACTACTAGAACGTAAACTAAGCTTCAGTCTCTGTTAATTGTTTCAATGTTTGTTCTGCTGAACTCCGTTGGCTCCACTCACCATTCTCACCGAATACAGAGACCGAAGTTCTAGCTCGATCTGTACAGGGTCTCAATGGCCATATGTTTATGTATTAAGTTCCAATAGCAAGCCATCTGTGTATACGACTACAAGGAGAAATTTTAAAAAATTAAATGTTCCATATTAGGCAGTGTATTAGGCATAGCGCAGTAGTAGACATACCCATGTCTACTACTGCGCTGCGCTAACGCTGTATGGGTCTGCCACCGCGAAGGAAGCCAGAATCGACACAAGTAGAAAAAGAGAATTTGCTGTTAAACAGACGACCGTTTGTAACAAGACAAGAAAAGCAAGGAGAGAAGACGGTGAGAATGAAATTGAAACGATCTAAGGATATCAAAGGGGTTTAGAATGTAAGAATTTAATGAAGAAATGAGGTTATTTTGATCGTGATATAGACGGTCAGACCTACATACGGTACCGTACGTGTTTTACTGTTATTACTGGCGGCGTGTGGCGGTATCCACAGATAGGTGTTCTGGATATAACCACACGCGTGTGGCTGGATGGTAAAGACACACGCGTGTGGCTGTATACACTGCCTAAAAAAAACCTCCCGACTCCTCAATAGATGGTTGCCAGCTGTCTAACCGTAACGTTACTCACTGTCCCGAAAATAAGTAAAGACTAAATGAAGCATTATTCCAAGAAATTTCCAACAACAGCAAAAGGATTATAAAACGGAATAAAACAAAAGTCACAAACATCTCTGATGAGCTGCTACGTGCTAGCTGAGCTGAGCCGGAGGCAAGCTCAGCTTTCGCAGGGCCTCGCCCGAGCCGAATCTCAGCCCGAGCTGACCCGGGCCAGGCCGGGCCGAACGCACGCGACGTCTCGATGACAGGCTGGAGACTGAGCAGGCGCAGGCGCAGGCTGAGGGTTAGTTGCTCTTTACTCATTGCACAATGCGTCTGACGTTTCCAAGTTAAATAAATGCTGCTTTTGGCTTTTTAGTGAAGGTAAAAAAACATTTCGAAACAAAAGAAAACTTAAGAAAACAATACTAAAATTTGGAAAGAATCTTACCTGGCAGTGCCAGTGCCAGTAAACTCATATGTACGGTACACGTATTAATGTTGAGTTTAGCCAAGGTTACATGTAGCTTATCTAAACTTTCAGGAACCAATTTAGATCTACACGATTTAGAGGTGTATTTTAATCGTTATAAAATTCGGTTATTTTTTTTGTGTTCCTTTTTAAGTACAAATTTGTATTACTGCAAATTAATTTTTTTTTCATATTTTAACAATAATATATTTTATTTGAAATATGATTTTTTAATAAACTTTTGAGCATAGCAGTAGATTATGTATTACGGTCTCTTATTCCGCATCATATGTATTCAATAATTTCAGTTACTTTGACTAGTCTTGCTTCATATACTTTTGAAACTCTACCCGGTAAAATTGATTTATGGATAATTTTCAATTATTCAATTCAGTTCAATTTATTTGTTTGACCATCAAATACGAAAACAATACGATCAAGCTGACAAAGGAAATTTATACAAAATACAACGGTGGCAATGTGACCCTGGAGAAAGCATATTAAAGGACAAGCCCACCCCGCCCCCCCCCAAAAAAAAAAATAATAATAATAACAATTAGTTGATTTTTTTTAAGAGAACAATCCAACAAGCATAACACTAAAAATCTCATCGAAATCGGATGAAAAATAAGGAAGATATGGCATTTTAAAATTTTGCTTAATTTCACAAAACAGATATATGCACATCCTGGTCGGTATTTATAAATGAGTAGACCGATGATGTTATCCACGCACTTTTTCTTTTGTATTTTATTATATGAAATACGAAATATTCTAATTTTCTTCTCATTTTCAAGTGAAACAACAATAAATTCCTCTCTGATCATGTGGAATTAGCATTGTTTTATAATAAATGGATCAGTCAAGTTGGTCCTTGTTGTAAACTGAATCTATAATTTAAAAAATGAAATATTGTATAATTCAAACAATAAAAAAAACAAGAAAATAGTGACATTGAGGGATATCATCGACCGTCTGCATGTCACTGAGTTGAGAATATATCAGTGTTTTTGTTTTGTTTTAATAAGCGAAAATTTAAAATGTCATAAGAAATAACTTTTTTATTGTTCATCCGATTCATTAAATTTTCAGCATGCTAGTTTGACTTTATGAATTCATATGAACATTTTTTTTGGGGGGGAGGTGGATTTGACCTTTCAGTTTAAAGTTCAAGGTAAAAAAAGGTAAAGTGGGCAACACACAATAATTTATCAACACTGAAAATTTTTAAAAGGAAAATAACGGACTCATGTGTTAGATAACGGTGAGAATGGAAAAAGACGGATGAATAATTAAATGTTTTTCTTATCATCCTCCCCTCAACCATGTATATAGGCATAGCATCTCGTTTATTTCAATTACCACTCTTTTGAAACGGTCACTCATTCTTTAAAAGTATTCTTGTCCCAGACCGGTATATGATGTAAAATAAATGTAGAGCATACAAAAGAAATGATAATTGAAATTTGGTAAATAGGCCTACCCCTAAACCCGACAAGAAATTCTTCAGTTTTTTTTTTTCAGCTCGCGCTTTGTGACTCGCATGATAGTACCCAGGGCTGCCTGACAATACTTTTATTTTTTTTATTAAAAAAAATGATTTATTTTATTTAAATCATATTCTTCTTTTAATTTAGCTTTATATATATATATATATAAAGCTAAATTAAAAGAAGAATATGATTTAAATGAAATACATAATTTGTTTTAAATATACATACATATATATATATATATATGTGTGTGTGTGTGTGTGTGTGTGTGTGTGTGTGTGTGTATGTGTGTGTGTGTGAAGCTATACATGTACAACAGCTTTTGCAACTCTTTTATTTAAATATTGTAAAGAAATATATATATATATAATCCTTTACGCCTAGCATAAACTTTGAATTCATACATTCATTTTTATAATTGAATAAAGATTATAGAAAATATAATTGTCATGAAGAAGATGCTGACAATTTCAGTGGTGTCTGCGTCATAGGTAGCTCCTTTTTAAACTCCATTCCACAGAGAACAAGACTGGCGCTGAAAGACCCTTGAAAGACCATGAATTCTGGTTGATCTTTCAGAGGTCTTCGTGGTCTTCATGAGCTCCAAAACTTTTTGAAACGGTTCAAAACAGAGGCAACGGTCTTACAGGAAATTGGTCTTTCAGTGGTCTTTTGATAAAATTTCAATTTCAAAGGTCTTAGTCTTTCAATGATCTTAAGAGTGGAATTGTGATACCAATCCATAAGGGCAAAGGCAAGAGCATTCAGGACCCCAAGAACTACAGAGGAATAACCATAACATCCTCACTCTGCAAACTACTGGAATTGGTATTGAAGCCTCATCTTGAGCTTTCACTTCACCTAAGTGACATCCCGGATGAACTCCAGTTTGGTTTTCGGAAACAGCACTCGTGCATCCTCACATCACTCTGCCTGGAACTGATTATTGAGCTTAACACCATCAACAACCAGCCTACCTTTGTGGCATTATTAGACGCAGAGAAAGCTTTTGATAAAGTTTGGCATGAGGGATTGTTCCAGAAACTAGATGCATCATACATCCATCCACAGTATGTTCACATGATCAGGTCTTTATACAATGATCTTCACATCCAAGTCCTTTGGGATGGCATCATTAGTGAGGCCTTCCAGATAGAGCAGGGAGTGAGACAAGGAGGAGTCCTATCTCCACTCCTCTACTCGGTATTCATCGACGACCTGATGAAAGTCCTCCGGGAAAAGAACTTGGGATGCAAACTTCTGGATAGGTACTCCGGCCTCCTTGTCCTAGCAGACGACGTCGCACTGATCAGCTCATCACCAAGTGAATTACAAGAGATGTTGAATGTTACCAACAGCTATTCCCAAAGATGGAGGTACAAGATCAACCCTAATAAAAGCTGTGTAGTACCTTTCAACAATAAGGGTAAACATGCAATTCAGCTCCCGTCATGGAATCTTGGAAATGACACAGTACCAACATCTTCCCGTCATCCACATCTTGGCATCATAAAATCAAGTGACAAGAGAGACCCAACAGAAAAGATCATCTCGAAAGGCTTACACACTTTCTATGCACTTACAGGAAGTGGAGCATACACAGGAGGCCTTCTACCACAACACTGTGCATCCCTGTGGAAGGTTTATTGCATCCCTCGTATGCTCTATGGAGCAGCTGTAGTACACCTCACGAAAGGAATGGAGAAAAGACTTGATCAGGCACAACATCAGCTGTTCAAGCAAATCCTTGGTCTGCCTAGAACAGCAGCAGATGAGGTTGTCTTCCTTCTCACTGGGCTCCTTCCTCTTCGTTCTCAAGTTGACCTTGAGAAGCTCCTCCTGATTGGACAAGCACTGGACCTCCCCCACACTAGATTTGAGTATAGGACTCTTCTACATGCTGTAGCCAAGACTACTCCCACTATCAAGTCCTGGCAGCTCATCTTAGACAAGTATAATCTCCCTGACCTTCACTCTCTTCTGCTCAAACCCATCTCCTACATCACTTGGAAGAAGATCTCAAATAGGGCAGTTACAAACAAGGTTAAAGATGAGGTACTGGCTGCTATTGAGTCAAAATCTACTCTTTCGTTGTGGAGGAACATAGATCTACCAGCGGCAAACACACTATAACCCAGCTCCAGTAGCTCCCAGTTCCTAAGACGGGCTGTTGTCATCAGATCACAGTTAGTGAGTCAGACGTACCCAACTCAGTGCAGGCTCGTCTTGATAAAGAAGGCTACTTCTCCAACTTGTCGCCTATGTCATCAAGGTGATGAAGACACCATCCACTTCATAGCTAGATGCCATGTGTTTGACACTCAGCGTGATGAACTTCAAGAAGAAGTCAGAAAATTAGGCCTTCCTGCATCGATCTGCTCCTTATTTTCCCAAGACTGCTGTGAAGACTATGCTAAATCCATTCTATTACCTGTCCATCCAAAACTATTTTCTTCCATGCATGACAAGCTGACCACTAAACTCTTACTCTTCCTGCACAAAATCCACATCTCTCGTACCTCCTTTCTCTCTTCTCTCTCTTGAATGTGTATTAAATTGTATTGTATCACCGATACTACTCTGTGGAAGTGCTTTGTGCCCTTATAATCATTTATGCAACAATACAGCAACCAGCTGTAGATCTCCGGGATCAGCGGAGGAATTAGAAGAAGAAGAAGATCTTTCGGCATTTTCTCAAGATTTTTGCGGAGATCACTGTAAGACTCATGAGGGATCATTGAAAGATCATTCAAAGATCATTGGAATTTGAAATACCGGGCAAAGTCCATGGAAAGAATTCTGAAAGATCACTTGTTGCATAAAAGATCTCTGAAAGACCTTTGAAAGATCTCTACAGGACTAGTCTAAGACCATTAAGACAAGAAATATCCATGAGTCTTTCAAAGTTCTTTGAGGGGTCTTTCTGCGCCATTCCACAGAGATGACAAATTTCAGTGATCTTAAAGACCGCTAAGACCTCACAAATGTCTTTCAGTGGTCTTTCAATGGGTTCCGTTCTGTACGTGGAATGGGGCCCGGAAATGGGGGCCTGTTACTGACTTGTTCTCCAAGTTGTGGCTTGCATATAGTTTGCATTACTATTCAAAGCACCGGCGTAAATCCCGGGGGGGGGTGGGGGATACATCCCCCCACTTTTCGAGGAGGGGGGATGGCCTGTACAAACATCCCCCCACTTTTTACGAAATAAACGAAAAAAAATCACAAGAGATAATTCTTTTATTGGTGAAAATTCTTCCTGAAATACAGCTTGACAAATAAAACGATATTATGAATCATAAAATGCAAATAAAGCCAGTTCACCATTTCCAAACGAAATACTTATGTCCTTATTATAACATTGAAGAGAAACCCCCGTTTCTTCCAAAATCATCAATGCTGGGGTCTTTGGGAAGGGATTAAGATGGAATGTCAAAATGTTTGAATGTAATCTCTATAACAAAACCATTAAACCATCATAGGGTAAAAAAGATAATGATATTGGAGGGGTATTTGCCATGTGGACATACTGGCGTAACTACGGGAGGGGGCATAGGGTAAAAAAATTCAGCTCGCGCTTCGCACTCGCATCATTTGGTTGTATGGTCCTAGTTAATTCCTACAAAGAAACCTTAGAATGCCCCACTTCAGGTCTGAATTATCTAAATTTTCAGCTCGCGCTTCGTGCTCACAGTATTTGATTAGTGAGATGCGTTTGATAATCATGACTGCAATGACTACAAAAATTGTTTCATGTGTTCAGATGTAATTCTAATAAAATCAGCAAGCGCTTGGCAATCGCATTAGATGACTATGGTGAGATATGCATACTCTTATATGGACTCCTAAAAATATATTGCTTAAAATATCGCTGTTTAGGGTCAAAATATACGTAAACTTCAGCTCGCGCTTCGCGCTCGCATTGTTTATAGCGAGACAGGTACCTATCATGATTACACAAATTTGATTATACTGATGTCCCTTTTAGGTGTGAGTATAAAACAGTTTCAGCTCGCGCTTCGCGCTTGCATTATTTGATGAGTGAGATGCATACCCATTTAATGACATCGTCCTTAAAATGTCTCTATTGGGTCAGTATAACTGGCAACTGAGCGCGCTCACTCAGAAAAAAATTTGCTGGTGCCCCCCCCCCCATGCCGTGACCCACGGTACGCCTCTGTGGACACATCAATGACAATTCATTGCATATCTATAAACATGATTTACAAAAAAATGCCAAAATATTTCAGTCATCCCCCCACCCATTAACACGGATTTACGCCAGTGATTCAAAGGTTTTAACATGAAATGAGGATCAGTTTCTCTGAAAGAATTCCATGACTCTGAGACTCACATTCTCCAAAGAGAAACATTTTTATTTTCATGCTAAGGACTGCATAATATTAAACTGCATTTATTTTTCGTATATAATGTTTAAACTTCATTTATCTTTGAGCCATATAGTTGGATCTCTTCCCGGGGGGCCACTTACATTGACGAGTGGATACCATGCGCGACCAAAAAAACACGTAAAAAGGATGTCTTTTTCACGATAGGGCACGTTACGTACGTAACGTGATAAGGGTGTCAAAAACACAAAAATAATGAAAAAAGGGTATCTATTTCGCTAGGAAAATTACGTGTTTAGGGTCGAATTTGCGGGGATGATAAAACAAAATTAAATGTTTTATAAAGGATGTCCTTTTTGCCCCAACACTACGTGTTTAGAGTCCGATTTGCGCGAGGTGTAGAAGGTGGGGTCGTACTAAACCAAAAAAGGTAAAGCCGACGACCGAAGGACCCGTGACAATAAAACATTCCTGTACTTGTTAAGGGGTTCATTTCAGGGAATATTTGCCAAGAGTATCGTTTTGTTTCCAATACTTGTTAAGGGTAGGGTTTCACACGCCAATACTTGTTGAGGGGTGCATTTTCAGAATATGGAAATTACGTGTTTAGGGTGCTTTTCGAGACCCCATGGTCGCGCATGGTATCCACTCGTGAATGGAAGTGGCCCCCCCGGGGATCTCTTTGAACAGGCGCGTCCGCAGGGGGGGGGGGTGGCAGGGGTTCACCCCCTCAGACTTTTGTGAAAGCCCTTTTTTGGCTTGTCAATTTCTTTTGTTACGAAAAGACATATTTTTGGGGTGAAAACCTTTATACTTTTGTCAATTTTTCATCGGGTGAGAATCCTTTTTTTTTTGGCTTGGTGAGAACTTAATCATTTTTTTTATGCCTGTCAAATATTCATTCAACTCGATCGAACCACCCCCCCCCCCTTCAAAAATCCCGCTTAGGCCTCGGTATAGGCCTACGCTACTGTCTTTGACGAAAAGGCATTGACTTGCAAAGCTCTGACACCTGGGAAAAAAAGTTGCAAGTTGATCTGAATGATTTCTTTTACAATGAACCTCGATATTTGGCAGTTCTATACTGAGCTTCAGCTTTATATAGCTACAAAATAACTCGAGTGTATACGTGCCATGTCAAAATAATATAATGTTATACATGGGTTACTAGGGGCCGCCATGTGGCTAATGCAGATTTTATTGCACTCAATTCAACTTATTTCACTGAGAAATGTACAATTGACACAGGGCACTATAAAATATGTGTATGGTTGTTGCCATGGTCTAATGTCATAATACCTGAGCATGCATGTATTTTTTATGCATGTATGGATTACTGAACCCTTTCCCATGCAGTGGACCTGCTGAATGAAGCAAGTCTGAACAGGCAGTAGTTCAAACCGATACTTATTAGATCAGGACATATGTTGTTTTTTTGTTCTGAAGTGGCTATATGACAAATTGTTAGTGCTTAATTGAGAGCAATGTACAAGGCCTATATAGTTCATGTGAATGATCAGAATAGAAGAACTGCAAATAACCTTTGATTTTTTTTTACTTTTATATATTCTTAAAAACATTTTTTTTTACATAAACGAGGACTAACTGTCTACTATAAAAGAAAATTTTCACAGGGAAAATTTTTGTAAGTCCACTTACAAAAGGAGGAGTAGTTGTATAACCGCTATATGCTATATGTACATCTATTTTCATTATTAACTGGCTGAGTATAGCCTGATATGAAGGTTTTATTCATGTTTGGATGATATAAAGTTGACAAAATCTTCTTCTTCAGTGAGTAAAAAAAACTGCCACAAAACAAAAATCATTAATCTTTGTAAATGTTGCTGTTTGTTATAAGCAAACCAATCAGTTTTTACTATTGTTGTCTTGTTAATTTGCTTTCTTTTTTTTCAAAACAGAATAAGTTCTTTGTTAAATCTATATACCCAGTAGCGGACCGTGACCCGGAGGAGACAAAGCATTGCCGGGGGGGGGGGGCACTGCATTGTTTGTGAACAATGCCGTGCCCCCCCAATGCTTTGTCTCCTCGGGGTCACGGTCCGCCACTGTATATACCAGTTAGAAAAGTAAAGGAAAGAGAGGAAAGAACAGTTCTTGGCATAGGCGGCGGAAGCGGGGGGGGACGTGTCCCCCCTAAATTTGGGGAGGGGGGACGGTCCCCCCTAAATTTGTTGTAGATGACCTTTTTTTTTTTTTTTTTTTTTTTTTTTGCTTTGCTTGTCAATTTATTTTTCTATGTCCTCCCTAAAATTTTTGGGTTGAGAACCTTTTTGTTTTTTGTTTTGCTTGTCAAAAATTTTTAGGTTGTCCCCTCCTAAAATTTTTGGCTTCCGCCGCCAATGGTTCTTGGTGGTAAATGGTTAATACTTTAGTGGAAGTGATTTAAATCAATGATTTTTTTAAAATCAACTGATCCGGGTGACTGTTACGCGATGTAAATTACGATTGAATAAGTCAATCTTGCATTACCTATGTTTGTTAAAGCTACCATAATATTACTTATACTTGCCCCTAAAAAATGACTCATGATGTCATGGCGTTGACGCCTCTGACCCCCCCCCCCCCTCGCCCCGGCTCCCCTATCTACTGAATTGAATTATACAAAAAAAACTATCTCACAGAGAACAAAATTTATGTCCGTCATCTTCCAACTATGAAAATCCATCGATTCCCGTGAATAACAAAATCATAGCTGTTTCGGAGGAGCTTTTTGTCGGTTTTTTTTTTCAAAAATACTTTCTGATTTTTCAAATTTTTCTCAGGATCTGGGGGGCGTTTCATGAAAGGACTTGTCAGACATTTTATCCGACAAGTCCCATTTTATCCGACAGTTACCATAGGAACAGTGCCTCTCAGCCAATCAAAATCATGGAAAGATGTCAGAACTGACAACTTGTCGGATGAAAATATTGATGAAACGCTCCCCAGGACGAAGTGGAGGAACGATGTTAAATCTGCTGAAATGCAAAGGGCGAAAGTCTATTTAAGTATTTATGTGTATTTAGATATAGGCAAACACGCAGAAGTGAAGATCCCGAAAGGTGAGAACATATTTGAATGGCTTTAATTACCTGTAAAATTTCAGAGGTTTGCTGCAATTATTGTTATGAGTATGTAGAATCTACTAAAGAGGTTATTTGATCAAATTTTGGGATCTTAAATCACCAAAATTTACAGAGAGAACACTCGTTTTCGTAGACGTAGTCGGCTAGTTTACTCGTCACTTCGTACGGTACGGTACGGTACACTACAGCGCAGCGCAGGCGTCGTATTCGAAGCCTTACGAAGGAAACTTTGGCAGCTCCTCCGCCGAAACGAAATTGGTGGAGCTCAGCTCAGGATACTCTAACCTAGACAAGTATACTTACCTCGCAATATTGTGTGAGTGAGCAAGACAAGAGTGAGCTCCGTCGGGGTCTCGATTCGGACAAGTCTGGGCATTATCGTGATATAGGGAACCACCGTTCACTTCACACAGCAGCGCTTTATTCAGTCACACGCACGGTTCCCTATTTCCACCTCCATTCACTTTGTACACAAGTGCGCGTACACAAATCTACGAGTGGTTCCCAAAACCACGATTTGGCCCAAGTCTGAAGCTAGCCTGGAGGTTAACAACATTATGAGGTCAAAAAAGCAAAGCCATAGCATAGCCCAGGCATAGGCATAGCTCTTACGGCCGACCCTCCTTCCACCTAGCCAGGCAGCTTCTAGAGAGTAAAAATCATTTACTAATGTAAGGTTACTTTCATACGAAGCCAGGTCTTCCTTCTCATTGACCCACACGACGGAAGCCAAAACCTGAAACTTTCACCCCCGAGATTTCTACTTTCCTTCTAAAAGATCTAGCCCTAAATCATGTAGCCTATACCCAGTTGTTGTGTATCCGGACGGGTTGTGTGTCCAGACGATCAATTTTATAATGTCATTTGGAAAAATTTACCAGCGAACTTTCATCAATTTTTAGTAAAAAATGTTAGGAAATATTATAAAGAACAAAATAGAAAATGATTACAAGTAATGGATTCATATTTTTAGTGTAATCCACAGACAAAAAAGAAGGCTTCAAAAAGATAAGTGTCCGGACACCCGACCTCCCATCCTACATGGGATAAAACTTCATTTCCAACATTTCTACGCTCTCGTTGTTATTTTTGAACAAGAATTAATAAAAAAAATGAGAAAAATATTGTGAAAAGACGGAAGAGACTTGCCCGATGTTTACGCCGCCATCTTGCTTCCTATTGTTCTTCGCCAACGTTACCCGACGCACACGTCTGTAACGTTGGCGAAGTACATGATTTAGGGCTAGATCATTTAGAAGGAAAGTAGAAATCTCGGGGGTGAAAGTTTCAGGTTTTGGCGTTGTGTGGGTCAATGAGAAGGAAGACCTGGCTTCGTATGAGAGTAACCTTACGTTAGTAAATAATTTTTACTCTCTTGAAGCCGCCTGGCTACTTCCACCCAAAACTTTCCACTTAAATGCTTCAAAAAGATTCTTTTTAAGTTAGAATTAATGTTAGAAAGATAGGTAAGAGAACACTAACAGTAACCCAGGGAGCTCCGGCCCGCTTTGTCTACAAAAGTAGACCATTGTTTTTTTAAAGTAGACAGTGAAAAGGGGTTATTTTTCATGATAATTTGGAAATCACAGTTTCACTTGCTGCTAAGGCAATCCTTTTGCAGGCAATTTTAAATAAGGGAAATTGATCTCCCAAACTTGGGCTGGCCTTGGCTAGAGATTGGATACATAATTTCTTTCCAAAATCAAAAGTCTCTGATATTTAAATGCAGTAGTCTTACACATGGGAGACAGACAGTGTCCTATATTGGCTCTTCACCTCTAGTTTGCATGCGCAATGAGTTATGCAGCGCTTAGAAACATTGTATTAAGTGCTGTGTAAATGTTGCCTATTATTATTTTTCATAATAGGCTGCATGAAAAAGCCTGTCTGTTTGATTTAATTAAGCAGACAGATGGTAAGGGTTTTAACTATATGGATCACATTTGTTTCATAAAACTTTTTCCTCAGTGAAATGTGTTGAAGAATTTTACAGTGATAGATATCCAGATGCATGGTTTCTACAATGTCCTTTTTGTTTAATTTACAGGTATTTATTTGGCCTAGAATCCTAAACCATGGCTCGTACCAAGCAAACAGCTCGAAAGTCTACAGGAGGAAAAGCCCCTCGTAAGCAGCTTGCTACAAAGGCAGCCCGTAAGAGTGCACCATCTACTGGTGGAGTCAAGAAACCTCATCGTTACAGGCCAGGTAATATTTTCTACTACTCACCATGCTCATCTATAGTGAAAGTGGAAATAGAGAGGGGGAAATGGGAACTTCTGTTCAATTAAGAGCTCTACTATGATGTAATAAAATATCCACGCTTGCGTTTATTGTAAAATCAGTATAACTTATCTTTGAATAAAAAAACTGTATATATCTGAGTTAGTTAAGTAATGCACATTAGTGCATCCATTTAGGGCCATGTTCAAGAAGAGTCAATGGATACTACAGTTAGGGCTGCAGGAGTCATGGTGGTAATATCCAGTTGTAGAGTCAAGTACAGACTTTATAATTATTCCAGCATTGTTTTTGTTTTTTATCCAACTTCCCCATGGCACATGAGCTGCTTGGAAATCTAAGTATAGAACCCTAATGGTAATTCTTTTCCAACCTTTCATGCTTTTGGAGCAGAATTAGGCAGTGCGTTGTGAAAAGTAGCCCTTAAGAATACAACAAAAATTTTTTTGCCTGATTACTATAATGTATTCATATTGCAGGTACCGTTGCCCTTCGAGAGATCCGTCGCTACCAGAAGAGCACTGAACTGCTCATTCGCAAGTTACCATTCCAGCGTCTGGTCCGTGAGATTGCTCAGGATTTCAAGACGGAGTTGAGATTTCAGAGTGCTGCTATTGGTGCTCTCCAGGTACTGTATGTTCAGGGGTGCTGCTTTTGCTTAATAAAAACACAAACAGTAAAAAGGCAGCCTGTTTTCTGAACTCTGGTTTGATTTAATATAACTGTGGTTCAGCTATGGATGAAACCATGAACTTGTCAAAAATTGGCAATTGCATAGCAACTTTAATATAATTTTACTTTACTTTAAATAATGAATGGTTTTGTGCTGATGAAAGTATGCTATTAATAAGTGAAGTGACATTGTTTCAGCATTGAGTAGTTAAGATATTTCAGAAACAGTACTTTATACGTATATTTCTTTAATAGTCTGGAATGTTGCTAGTCGAGGGGGTGTTTCACAAAGATTTAAGTATGACTTAGAGTCACACTTAAATGTTGCATGCGGTATAAAAGATGTGACCGGATCGGTCAGATCATGCGAAGAGGACGTGCACTACTGTGTATTGATCAATGAGATTGCGGCATTGCGCATTGCTTATCATGTACGTGTCTGCATTTAAGTGCGACTCTAAGTCATACTTAAATCTTTGTGAAACATCCCCCTGGATGATGTCTTACCAAGTATTAAGTCTCATTCAAGTTCATTATAGTTATATTATATACCTGTTTGGTTAAATTAACTATTTTGAGAAAAACATTTACATTTATATGAAATGTAGTTTTTCATTATACTGATTTTTCTCTATTTATTCAAATCAGCTTGTAGTTGGTATTGAGCTCTTTGAGAAATGAGTAGGGAAGGAGGAATATTATACACTTGGTGAAAAGTTGCATTGTTGTTTTTTTTTTCAACATTGTGGAGGTAAAAAGTTGAAATACTAACAATATGGTTTTGATATTGATTTTTATGTAGATTTTTTTTTTTTTTTACAGAGAAGAAGAAGTGCCACCATTGGTTATGCATGTAAATAACCCAATCATGTATTCTTTGTCCTTAAAGGACAAGTCAACCCCAACAAAAAGTTGATTTTAATAAAAAGAGAAATTCCAACAAGCATGACACAGAAAATTTCATCAAAATCTGATGTAAAATAAGAAAGTTATGACATTTTAAAGTTTTGCTTAATTTCACAAAATAGTTATATGCACATCCTGGTCGGTATGCAAATGAGGAGACTGATGACGTCATCCACTCACTGTTTCTTTTGTATTTTATTATATGAAATATTCTAATTTTCTTATTGTCAAATGAAGCAATCATTAATTACTCCCTGAACATGTGTAATTAGCATTGTTTAATACTATATGGTTCAATCAAGTTGGTCCTTATTGTCAAACCTGTAAAAAAATGAAATATTGTATAGTTCAAACAATAAAAAACAAGAAATAATGATGGATGTCATCGACTGACTCATGTGCATGTCTTTGAGGTGTGCATATCACTGTTATGTGAAAAGTAAGTGAAATTTTAAAATGCCATAACTTTCTTATTTTACCTCCGATTTTGATGAAATTTTCAGCGTTATGCTAGTTTGACTTTTCTCTGTTTATTCTAAGCAACATTTTTCTGGGGTGGACCTTTAAAGTTATTCTAACACTATTTTGCTCTCTCATAAGTATTGCAGTCTTCAACTCATTTTAGTTTTAAAAATATCAATGTGTGAAAAAGATTTTTTTTGTTTGCAATTCCATGCTCAACAGTAAAAGATTGTTTTTCATTTGATATGTTTGTAGGAGGCAAGTGAAGCTTACCTGGTAGGTCTCTTCGAGGACACCAACCTGTGCGCCATCCATGCCAAGCGTGTTACTATCATGCCTAAGGATATTCAGTTGGCTCGTCGCATCCGTGGAGAGCGTGCTTAGATGCAACTTAGCGTTATTATTCAAATTCATTGTCTGCACTTTCAATTTTGTCTAGTTCACCTTGTTGGTACTTGTTTCATATTCTAGAAACTTTTTTCTTGTAAATACATTACATGAGAAATTAGTGTTTAGTCAAAGGAGAATACTGTATAGTTATCATCTACTGAGCCGACATATAATCTGTTATCACTGAGATGCTGTATTCAAAGCACCTTATGAATAATCAGATATTTTATTACAACATTTCATACTTCAACCTGTACACTGATGTTCATATTTGCATGTGGGAAATAGGGAAAAAAAACGTTTTTCCATCTGTATGTAATTCTTGCTGGTGTACTTATACCATCAGTTTGCTCTAAATTTTCATAAGATTGAAGTCATATGGAGGAAATTACCATAAACAACCAAATATCTAGATTCTGACCAGGACTGTTGACTTTTCCAGTCTCAGACATCCCTTATATGTGTAATCTTCAGTACTTGGCAACTGGTGGTCCACATGGAGTTATTAAAGTTAACAGTATTGGGGAAAATTACAATCCAATATGGATAGATAGTAATAAAAAATGTTTTGCTGACCAAGTAACCACAATATTGAAAACACCTACTCACCTGAAAGTCAAGACATTAAGTTAAACATAGAGCTTCATTAACATCTACGCAGTAATGACAAGGAAATCTAATGCCTTACTGCACAAACTTTTGATAATCACTGGTTACAAAAAAAGCAAACTAAAAGACAAACTATGTGTCTGGAAGGTTGAAATTAATTGTACATACGGTATATCTCAAGTTTGTAGAATAGTGTTTTTGTGAATATGTTTGTATGGATGTATAACCTAGATCAGGTAACATAATAGATGGTGTGTTTCATATTTGTGATTGAAATAAAATGTATTAACCAGATATTGTGGGTGCTGTGTTGACAATACAAATTTTCATAGGTTGGATCTGTAATAGTGTTCTATGTATTTCTCGTTATCAAATATTTCTTTTCTTTGTTGAGGCTTTTTTTGTACAGTGGTGTTTATTCATATATGGTACTGTATCTGTTCTTTCTCAGTCATTTCCAACAGGATTTCTGGTGATTTTTCATTTAATACCATTGAAACTCAATGATTTTAATTGCCTCTCTCATTTTTATTGTATGATTGATAGTATAAGAAGTTGGTTGCAATCTTAATAAATTGTTAATAAGCATTTGTTTGCATTTTTATCATTGACATTAAACTTCCTGTTTTCCCCAGACATTATACAGCAATGTAAAAAAATGGAATGAGGATACTTGGTTTGGAAAATAGCCTTGTTTTTAACTTGAGAGTTTTAAAATTAATATATTACCAGATAGATGGTCTACATTCTTAAATTGGTAATGAGAAAGAAGCAAAACTATTCATTTCCCAGATGTTTGTTTTGATTTAGTATTGTCAGTATTTTCTTAAATGTGTAGTATTCTGGTCACATTTATAAAATCAATCATGCATCAGCTATCAAGATTTTGTTTTACACCCATAATGTATATAAAATTAATATTTCTTTTATATGTGTTGGATGCTTGAGTAATCAATTGTTAGCTACTCAATATAGTTCTGAATTGTTTATTATTATTATTTGTCGTTAGCCATAGCATGTATTGTCAACTATACACACCACCAGTTGGCTTTACATTTATAGTTGGTGCTATATGGCTAATTACAAATAATAAAAAGAGTCTAGAACTAGACTAATAGAGAACTTGCCCCCATGGCAGTTATATTTTGACTCCCCTTGGTACTTCATGTATGACCAATTCCAGATAAAATGTACTCACAAAGGACCAAATGATTTAATGCTGATGTTTGAAGTATATACCACTCATGTATGCAAGTTCGGTCAGGTCATATTTTGAATATGTGTATATTGATTTTGCCGGGGTGATTTTTTACCCACCTCTCATTCTTCACTACCTCTATGAACTTCTCTGCTGCAGGATGATATAATAGAAAGTGGAGTCTTTCAAATATGCAGACAAATATCCACAAGTATTATATTAAATCTCCATTCAAGCAAAAGAAGATATAGTTTCCAACTGTAAGTAAAGCAAGTAAATCAACTGGCCTGTCAATCTATCTTTACTTCATACATGAACAAATTTTGTGTAAGTGGTAGTTTTACAATAAAGAAAGGTGAAGAAAGAAGTATGCTGGTGTTGGTGTATCCTATTGATTCATGGCAATTTCATCTTTACTCTGTTTTACATTGAAAAAATAACACCCCTTTTTCAAAAGCACCTAAAGTTGTTGATAAAAAAATGTTTGAAAAGGAGTCTTCCTTGTTTAATTTCTATGTGAAATGAGAGTGACCTGTCAAGTCATGCATATATCTTGAGCGTACATAAGACCCCAAATTGTCAATATTCAGCATTTTGTTTTCTGCCAAAATAACAGTAAGTCAGAGCTTGACATTAGCAGTGGCCCTGGGCAACCAGAAATGAGAGTTGGGCCACCAAATTTCTGTAAAAGCCAACACTTCGTGACCCTGTTGGGCTCCCAAAGTTTTGATAAATTGTAATTTTATCTATTTTAGGACCACTAAATTTGCTTTACGGGTCACCAAATATATGAAATTGATGATTTTGGTTGACTGATCGGGCCACTGAGAAAAAAAGTTAGTTTGGAGCCTTGAGTAAATAACATTGTTTTGCTTTCTTCACATTGTGTAATCTTGACCTTATTCTTTTGGCTTTTGTACATTAATGATGATTTATTTTGATGGATAAATCTCATTTTCACACAACTGAAGATCTTAGTCAATGAGTGAAAAAAATGTCAAATTCATTTAAGCAACGCACAATCATTAAGAAGTAATGGTATTTGCAAAAACGTGAGTTAACTGAATTTTTGTTATTTTATATTTTTTAGCAAAATTATTTTCTATTTGTTTCTAATATTAATTACATTATTTGCATAAGTCTTCTATATTAAAAATGAAATAGAGCCATGTTTCCTTTCAGTGATGATGGGGAAACTAACCCAGATCTAGCAATAGGCAAGGTCATACAATACAAATGTTCAGTAACCTAAAACAGGTATACTTAGAGTATAGTGATAAAGGATAGCGTAGGATGAGACAAAGTGGAACACAAATGACAGAGAGGGGGGAAGACATGGATGAGAGCCTGGAAACAGGAAGAGGATGATATGAAAGAGATTACTTAGTGATTTAAAGATACCTACCATTAGACAGGACCTGGTTATAGGCATATTTATTGATTAAATACAGAGAGATTCATTACTTCCATTTTAAGCCAGCTTAAAAAAATATGATGTAATTAAATGAAATACAAATTGTGTTTACTTCAATTAAATTAGGTACATAATCATGATAGAACATGGGAAAGGAGATGGATAAATAGAAATATAGGTGAAGGGAGATTGGATAGGATATGGAAGGCATGGGGTGATTCCTTCCTCCGGGTAATTCCTTGGAAGAATTTCACTTGAAGACCCTGCCCCCCCCAACAAAAAAAAAGAAGAGAAAGAGTATCATTAGACTATAATGTACAAATAAAAAGGAATACTCCCACTCCCCTATACTCCATTCCCCATTTTTTCTGTTGGGTTATTTTAGGGTCCAATCTTACAAAGAGTTGCTATTGATCCGATCAATGCAATTTTGGAAAGCCAGCAACGCCAACATCTAAAATGCATCTTTCCTACATGTTGGATATTCATACATTCATTGCTTTCTTGAAAAAGTTCTGCATGTTTCTCTTTGTTTACAAAGGCCCTATTGTGGGAATTTCTTGTAGAAAAAAATATGACATAGGTGGATTTCCATACAGCTAAGGTTGATCAGATCAATTGTACCTCTTTAATTTAGATGGGGCCCAGGTCTGAATGTCAAAATTAAGAAATAAAATGGCTGTTTATCAGTAGACTTTAATTCCATTGGCTGTTTCATCATTAATTGCTGCATATGGGATATTTGAAGAGAGCATATAGATACAAAAATTAATTATGGTACAATGGCCTAACATTAATAATTCCACTATATCAAAAAAGTTGTTACGGAAGGAGATAAGTGCCCTTTTCAAGGAAATGTTTTCAAGGAAATGTTTATGTCCGGGGTTTATGTCACCAATCAAGAGAACCTCTATATTCAAGGGATATAGGCCCAGGGTGAAAGGCATTCTATGGTAGTTGGGCCATTGTATATGCATAGTAATGCATAATTTCTTTTTCATTTTATAATTTGATTGTAATAGATTCGAACCCTACAATTTGAAAAAGAGGATTATTTTGGGTGGCGCAATGGATAATTAGTCACTCCCCATCAACCTTTCAGATGTCACTATACCACCAGGAGCTGGACAGAAGATCCTGCCAGATTGAACCTTACATGACTTTATTATTATGTAAAAATTATAAGATTGGCTCAGTTGGTAGAGCGTCCGTCTCACAACCGGGAGGTCGGGGGTTCAAACCCTGGCCGCGTCAGACCAAAAGACGTTAAAAGATGGGAGTTGCTGCTACCCTAGCTGTTTGGCGTTCAACAATTAAAGGGATAGAGCCTCGTCGACCTGGCGCTGCACGGTGGCTGCCGGGCCCACGATCAATTGGGCATAGCAAATTTTCGGAGTATTTCATGTCTATTTCGAACAATAAATTATGGATTTTCATTTCATTTTCAAAAGGGGGCTCATAAAAAGCCCCCCAGCCTCCTCCCAATGCTGCGAAGAATTGTAGCGCCAAAGAAGGTGGAATCTGTTTTCTGTTTTGACGATGGGGTGGTTTTTTTTATTTTCTTTTCTTTTTCTTTGTTTTCGCCCAAAATGCTTTGTTATATATATTTTCCCGCCTTCAACGTCGGAGACGAGGCCTTGTACTTGGCAGACGTGAGATGGCGCAAGACCACTAAAATCGACGACTTCAACGAGCTCGAGTCGACCGTATACGTAAACTGTACGTGCGCGCCCATGACGAGTCTAGCGGGCGAGATATTATAAGTCGGAAAACGGAACATCATGTCGAGTTTTCAGCGTCATGGAGATTTCACAGTGACAAAATCTACTAAAGGAGGTGGTAGAAATTACTACGGTAAATATGAAAAAGCCAAAAGATGTTCTTTCTGTTTTGCATGATAAGTGTAAGAAAATATTTGTCGGTTTTCTCAATCATACTGCGTGTGAATGTTGAAAGGTAATGCCGTACGGTACGTATCCGGACGGGTTGTGTGTCCGGACGATCAATTTTAGAATGTCATTTGGAAAAAATTACCAGCAAAGTTTCATCAATTTTTAGCACAAAATGTTAGGAAATATTATAAAGAACAAAATAGAAAATGATTACAAGTAATGGATTCATATTTTTAGTGTAATCCACATACAAAAAAGAAGGCTTCAAAAAGATAAAGTGTCCGGACACCCGACCCCCCATCCTACCACTCCACTCAAGGGTTCAAATCGTCTCGTGTGTGAAGGATTCATATGCACCTGTGCACGCGAATCTTTCACACCTTTTTTACTAAAATAACTATGACTTTACATCGTAGCTAAGCATTATATTTGCGCTATGACACTTACCGAACCATATGGATCGTTTGTTGAATTCTCTTTGCTGTTTTTTTTAATAAAATAAGAGCATTTTTCGTGATCTTCACGTAGATGCCTCTTGATCAGCGTTGATATCAACTTTTGCCTAAAGAGGGCGCGCGATATTATTTCAAAGCCGGTAGGCACTTAAGAACCAAGTTTGAAAGGATACTCGTAAAATTATGTCACTCTCGCCGATGAATATTCATTAGATCGTGGCCGTGCGTGTTCAATACACACTGAGTGCATGCATGCAGAGAGTTTGTATTGAACACGCACGACCACGATCTAATGAATATTCATCGCGACAGTGACGTAATTTTACGAGTGTCCTTTCAAACTTGGTTCTTAAGTGCCTACCGTACCTTTGTTTACGGTCTTGCAAGCTAGGCTGCTAGCTGCATTCTAGGCGATCAGCATTATTTTCTTGCTCGTTCAATCCACTTTCATCATCATCTTGTCAAAAGATGGCGTACTTTACCAATAAGTATATACGTGAGATGCAACCTGTTGATTTTTGGTACAATTTCCCATTATGCGCTGACGACTTGAATTGAGAATGTTCGATACGAAAAATTGCTTTTCGCTTGTTGTTTGCGTACTTTCCACCGCAGTATTAAGGACGGATCGAACGGAGTATCCTGGTTGAGACTCGGAGGTAAGCGATAAAAACACTTTTATAAACAATTTCCAATTCATTTTTAAGACAAATTTAATTATTAAAATAATAATACGATAGTGGAGAAATACTGAAACGTTTGGCGTTTTTCATTCCCTCACATTCGTGTGATGAATGAAAACGTCAAAGTCCACTATGAAACCACATGCGTTGTGCGAGGTTAGTATTACTAACCTCGCATGTTGTGTGAGTGGTACGGTACATGCTGTACCGGTAATGGTAGTATGGGGGGACCTAAAGCTACGCACTTTGTTTTCAAACAATAAAAACACTCCCAATTTTAATATTTCAACAAATTATATTTCACTAATTTGTGGCAAACATTCTAAAGATCATTGACAAAGTAGAAAATATCACAAAACTCTCTAGTACGAAAATCCCGTCGTGTTTTTCGAACACCTCTTGATTTCGCGCTCCGATGTAGAAGGGGTCCTAAAGCTACGCACTCGATTTATCATGCAAAAAAATAGTATTTCCTGTGCTTCAATTTCTAAAATATATTCAAATTATTATAGGATAAAATGAAATTAAAGGGAATATAACTCCAAACTTCCTAACAGTTGTTGGTTTTCTCTGCATTTAGAGATTTACTGCAGCCTCTGTAGAAAAAATTTAATAGGAATTGTTCATCACTCTGCAGTCACAGTTCCACACACAGAGTGCGCATTTGCCATTGAAAACTGCATGCGCGATGAGTGGTGCGTAGCTTTAGGACCGGCGCAGCTTTAGGACCCCCTACCATATTTGTATGGTGGTCCCCAAGTCTGCGCACCTAATGATTTTAGTTAAGATTGAACATGAACTTCTTTTTATTTCACAAAATCTTTCTATTAATAATGTTCCTTATATTATCATGAGTAAATGTACCAAATATCTCATTAAAATTTGAAAGAAATATAGGATTTTCTTTAAAAAACCTTGGGCAGTCATTTTCAGATTGGAAAAAGAAAACGGTACCCTACCCACTCACACAACATGCGAGGTTAGTAATGCTAACCTCGCACAACGCATGTGATTTCATAGTGGACTTTGACGTTTTCATTCATCACACGAATGTGAGGGAATGAAACACGCCAAAGTCCTTGCAATATTTCTCCACTATGACTCTTGCAATTGAACATTCGTATTTTAACTTCATTCTAAAAAGGAATTATTTATAAAACTGTTTTTATCGCTTACCTCCAAATATCAAACCGTTCAATCCGTCCTTAGTTATCCTTTTATTTATTTATTTCACATCTTTATCCAGAGTAGCCTGTTCAGCTTTATACGAACAAATATGTATAATTACACAATATATACAATTAAAAAATTCATTAAAAATTGCTGGTCTTCCACAGGGCTCTGCATAAGTACCAAAAAAACCCATATAATTCATAACATAAAGAAAACATATACACATCAAAGTAAGATTTGGCATGAGAAATTAAAAGGACATGGTAAGATAGGAAGAAAGAGATAGAGAGAGAGAGAGAAAGGGGGCAGAGGTAAACAGAGAGAGAGAGTTCAGGAGCAAAGGTAATTATGTAATATTTGACCAGTCAGGCATATTCTTATGAATAGCATAAGATAGCATAGGATAAAAACCAAATCGAGGAAGTAATCATGCATTTCTAATAAAACACGATACATGTAGCATGTGCTGTAAGTATGAGAAGTGATGTCATATTCTTATCTGTGATTGCATTATATCATTTTAGGAGTAATTTAAAGGAGGCTGGCCGCTTTTCTAGTCGCGTAGCGTCCGGAAGGTTGTTCCACTTTGTGGCACCTGAATAAAGGAAAGAATTTTGATAAAAAGAGGTGGAACATTTTGGGAGTCTCAAAATCAGTTTATTTGATCGTCTAGAGTTCCTCATTAGTACGGTGTCTAGAAGTACAATTCTACGTGAAAGTATAGGTGGGGCAAGTTCATGAATTATTCTAAACATTGTGCAGCAGGCAGATTTCCAAAAGAGTTTGTCCAATGTTGGCCAAGATAATTTATTAAATACTTCATTGGACGGGGTTTCCCAAGTTAAGTGTGAAATTAAGTATGCTGCCCTTTTATGTAGGCGATTAAGGATATCGTAATTGACATCACTTCTCCCTGTCCACACATTGCAACAATAGAGAATACGGGGCACTATATACCCCCAGTAAATCTGTGACAATTGTTCAGCGGAGAAGGTAGATCTCAGTCTCCTCAAAATACCCAACTTTTGCTTAACATCTTTTGCAACTTTGTTTGTATGACTCCTAAAGTCTAGATATGAGTCAATGATGACCCCAAGGCATTTATATTCATTTACACATGCTATGGATTTTCCATCTATAATAATATCTAAGTTTTTATCTTGTAATGTGCAAACTCTTTGACGTGAACCAAGTAGCATTGTCTTAGTCTTATCGACATTGAGAATAAGCTTGTTTCGAATTAACCATTCATGTGTTCGCTTCATTACTTCATTAAGCTGTGTTTCAATGTCGTGTTTAGATGTGCCTGATACAGAAATGGTCGTATCATCAGCATACATGAACACAGATCCATTTGGAATACTCTTTCGTAGGTCATTTATAAATAAAAAAAACATTAGTGGGCCAAGTACCGACCCTTGGGGAAGACCTATATTGATATCTTTAATTGTCGACTTATTATTTTCTACAGAAACATACTGTTTGCGATGAGCAAGATACGAGTGAAACCATTTAAGACTACTTGCACTACAACCATACATTGCTAGTTTATCTAAAAGGAGTTCATGGTTCACAGTGTCGAATGCTCGACGTAAATCGAGGAAGATAAGTCCATTCATTTTCCTATTGTCGACGTTACGAAACCATTCATCTATCATACAAAGAAGAGTCGTTTCACACGAGTGGTTTGGTCTGAAACCAAACTGGCTCAAGCATAATAGCGATCTTCTGCTTAGATAGGACATGAGTTCTGAATGGACAGCCTTTTCTATTACTTTTGATATAACAGGCAATATTGTTATTGGCCTATAGTTACTTGGGTTACTTTTATCGCCCGATTTGAAGATTGGTTGAACACGGCCAATTTTCCAAGCGTCAGGGAAGGTACACGATTCAATTGATAAATTCAAAATGTATACAAGTGACTGTATTAAAATTGGTAGTTTACATGCATATTTCAAGAGTCTTACAGATAAATTATCATGCCCTGTGCTCTTTTTTACTCTTAATTTGTTTATTTCCGAAATAACAAATTCAGAAGAAATTGATGGCATCTCAAAAACATTGTTATCATGTACTGGTGCTTTATTTGTTGCATCCACGTCATGCCTATGAGGTGCTAAATTATCGCTGTCAAACAGAATGCGATTGTAGTCAGATTCAGATACTTTTGCAATTTTTTCGACAGACTCAACAAAATAATCGTTCAAGTATCTGGCGACTTCATCTGCATCAGAAATAATACTTTCATTTACTTCCAGGCATATTTTATTATTCTTATTATTTTTACAAATGCTTTTAAGAACTGTCCAGATTGCGCCAGAGTTTCCAGCGTTATTGTTTTTCTGTAACTGTATAAACTCACTTTTTGCTTCCTTGATTTTATGAGTAATAACATTTCGCATACTGCGGTGGAAAGTACGCAAACAACAATCGAAAAGCAATTTTTCCTATCGAACATTCTCGATTCAAGTCGTCAGCGCATAATAGGAAATTGTACCAAAAATCAACAGGTTGCATCTCATGTATATACTTATTGGTAAAGTATGCCATCTTTTGACAAGATGTTGATGAAAGTGGATTGAACGAGCAAGAAAATAATGCTGATCGCCTAGAATGCAGCTAGCTTGCAAAGCCGTAAGTCTATGGGTACGGTAATACCATAAACAAACGGTAAGCACTTAAGAACCAAGTTTGAAAGGACACTCGTAAAATTACGTCACTCTCGCGATGAATATTCATTAGATCGTGGTCGTGCGTGTTCAATACAAACTCTCTGCATGCATGCACTCAGTGTGTATTGAACACGCACAACCACGATCTAATGAATATTCATCGGCGAGAATGACATATAATTTTACGAGTATCCTTTCAAACTTGGTTCTTAAGTGCCTACCGGGCTTGTGAAAAATATCGCGCGCCCTCTTTAGGCAAAAATTGATATCTACGCTGATCCAGAGGCATCTACGTGAAGATCACGAAAAAATGCTTTTATTTTATTAAAAAAACAGCAAAGAGAAGTCAACAAACGATCCATATGGTTTGGTAAGTGTCATAGCACAATTAGAATCCGTAGCTATGATGTAAAGTCATAGTTATTTTAGCTAAAAAGGTGTGAAAGATTCGCGTGTACCAGGTGCATATGAATCCTTCACACACGAGATGATTTGAAACAATGGGTGTACCCTACCCTACCCCATGTCTGCGCACCCATTCACTTTGCACATTATTCAGGTATTTTGATGAGGAAGGCAGCATTTTGAGGCCGTCACATGAAATGCCCAAATTCATTATTTTTCCATCATAACATATGTCTATGTGGTGCATGTGTAAATTTTGTGTTCGTTGGGTATCTTCTTTTACTAGAATCGCGCAGATATGCATGTGCACAGACAAGGGGGACTGCGCAGACTCTGGGAGCTTGCCATACTGTACCGGTACTGTTCCAGTACTGTTTTGAATGTGAGACCATTGGCATTGCCATTGATTATGAAGGGGGGGGATGTCTGCTCACCTAACTATTTTGAAGTTAAATTTTTATTCATGAATTTCTTTTTATTTCACAAAAAAATTAGATAATGTGAGCATTATTGTGATATTGGGAACCACTGTTCACTTCATACAGAAGCCATTTATTCAGTCGCACGCACGGTTCCCTATTTCCACCTCCATTCACTTTGTACTCAAGTGCGCGTTTACAAATCGACGAGTGGTTTCCGAAAGCACGATTTGGCCATAATGTTCCTTATATTTTAGTAGTAAAATATAACTACTATTTTTCTATGTTCTACTAGAAAACTACTATTTTTCTATGTTCTCTAAATTCTACTCACCAACTGTCTGACTTCTGATCCAAATTGGCACACTTGAGTTGATTCACGGAGTCCATGAATTAAGCTTCAAAGATAATATGGAAGTGGAAGCTAGTGATTTCGGTTGTATGTTTATAAGCGATTTAGTCCGTTGAGGGCGTACAACGAATTGTGACTAGAGCTCTAGTTGAGATATTAAAGGGGAATGAAACCTTTGGAACCTTTGTGGGAATTTTTGTGGGAACAGAAAAATCAAAGAAACGGATCAACAAAAGTTTGAGAAAAATCAGACAAATAATGAAAAAGTTATGAGCATTTAAATATTGCGATCACTAATGCTTTGGCGATCCTCAAATTGGCAATGCGACAAAGATGTGTGATGTCACTTGTGATCAACCCCATTACTTTAGTTTATATTTCACTTGAACTGCCTTCTTTATCACATCTATCAGTAGATCAATTTATTCTTTCTATAGGAGGGTATGTAATACAGATTTTTAAAGAATTCATCATGGATAAAGAGTTTGTATCACCATCAGAAAAAGCAAAAAGAGACATTTTGGGGTATTTTATAGTCCATCAAAGGGAAAGTTATTCACATGTGACATCACATATCCTTGTCGCATTGCCAATGGGAGGATCTCCATGGCATTAGTGATAGCAATATTCAAATGCTCATAACTTTCTCATTATTTGTCTGATTTTTCTCAAATTTTCTTTGTTCTTATTCTTTGATTTTTCCGTTTATACACAAGCCTACCTGTTCCAAAGGTTTCATTCCCCTTTAATCATTGCGAAAGTGAAGTCCAAAGTTATTGCACAATCCCAACACAACAGAAACTTGTTGCGTTAACTTTTTCGCGAAAAAGAAGAAAATGAATTTGAAGCTCCTCTATGGCACACAGAAAATGCGAATAAAACAATCCACAGGTATGTCCACAGATGAAAAGATGAACTCAGAAATGCAGAACTGTATAACTCCAATATATATATATTAAAAAAAATGTTCCAAAAATCTCATAAAGATACGGATACTGGTGTCAGTGTGTGCTGTGTAATCACAAATATGTTTTAATATGTAGGGCTTCTTCTGCTTCTTCCTGCTACTGCGGGCAAACTCATGATATAATTGCTACAGTCGTGTGTGGCTAGTGATGAATTTGAATTAATGATGATGTGCCCCCCCCCCCCCCCGATGAAAGTAGACATTTGAATTTTGCTTAAACTAATCTTAAAACTATCAACCGAAACTATCGGCAGGCTAGGGAATGTGTGATTGGTACAGAAGGTGGATTTAGTACTGTATGGATATGGATATGGATTTCACACTCTGAAGACTGCTGAAGACTTTTCTATATGTTTACTCAAGAGTGGACTGCATTTACAGGGTCAAATAGAATTTGTATGGTAAAGCCCTCCCCCCTGTCTGTGTGCTGTGCCCCTTGTCTGTGCATACATGTATCTGAGCTTAAGATTACTTATGATTTTGAAGTTTGAAAATGTTTTTTTTTGCCATTTTTCATCATATTTCTATTCAAATTTCCTTTGACTTTTGAAGATTGTTGCAAAGTTTTAACGTTAAGCGCAGTGGAATTTTATACTGATACGGATTGCGCGCATTCAGTAATACAATACTGAATACATATACTGAACTAGCCAGCACATTCATTCACCACGACATACACCAAACACAAGATAATCTACTCACATGACAGTCCAAAGCAAAGAAAAGCCCCGACGTAAACTAAAAAAACCCTCCGAAAAGCAAAATTTTGTCATTAAATTAAGTGATGAATCTGTGTCTTATTTCTGAACTATGCAGCAGGTAGACAGCTTGGCAGCCGTCTGTTTCGAGTAGTTTTTTAACATTTTTATTTATTTTTTTATTTCTCCTCTTACACAGACAGCTCGCTATCGTGCAGCCACCATTAGGGGGTTAACAATGCAAAATCCCCCTGACGGGGCTTATTGATTTTTGTCTTTATTCATTAAGATATAAATGAAGAACTGTACCAAAATAAATTATTCCCTTTTGGCCTGAAATGCACCAAAACAAGGAAAAATAAACTTAAAAGGGAAAAAAACAGAGACTTACTTCAGCTTTCGCGCAACTTCACTTCCGTGTTTTATCCGAACTCAATACATAAACATATGGCCATTGAGTCCCTGTACAGATCGAGCTACAACATTGGTCTCTGTATTTGGTGAGTGGAGCCAATGGAGTTCAGCGGAACAACCAACATTACAGAGACCAAAACTTTTGGTCTAGCAGTGTGTTAACTTAGACAGCGGAAATTAGTCTGTTTGGAGGAGTTTTTAATCATTTTTTATGGCAGATTCTGTTGAGATGGCAGAGACCAACCATGATTTTTTATTCCTACGGTAGGCCTATGTATTTTGTGCCAAGGGATAATCTAAGGATAAGCTTTAGAGTAATTGATTTTGAACTAGTTCATGTTTTGGGGTGTTTTTTTTCTCGACTTGGAAAAAAATTCCAGTGACTTGGTGAATTGAAACATTGTTTAAAATTTGATCATGAATTAGATCTGACCTTTTTATCACTTATTTTCAATGAATACTTGCAGGACATGATGATCGCACTCGAGAAACACCAAGTGGCCACTGGCGAGGTGGAGGAAGAGGAGGGGGAGGTGGAGGAGGTGGAGGAAGAGGAGGAAGAGGCGGGGGACGAGGAGGAGGAGGAGGAAACAGAAACGACTGGGATCAGAGTGACAGATATGACCGAAATGATAACTTCAGAGGACAAGGACGCAATGACTATGACAGATATAATGACAGAGATGGTGGTTATAGAGGAAGGGGTAGAGGTGGTGGACAAACAGGTGGTAACAGTGGAGGTGGAGGAAGTGGTGGTGGAGGAAAATGGAGAGGAAGTCGTGGAGGTGGTAGAAGAGATAAAAGGAGAGGAGGAGGAGGAGGTCATCGAGGGGATGGAGCTGGAGGAGGAATGAATAATAGGGATTCAGACCAAGTTCATCCAAGGTCAAGATTAGAAGATGATGATGTATCAATGGATGATGGAGACAATCCAAAAGCAAATTCGAGATTGTAAGTTCTATATATTTTTAATATTTTGAAACTAAAAAAATACCTCTGTCTCTTTCTTACTGTGTCTAATTTTGAAGAAAAAAAAATCAGTGAAGTTAAAAAGTGACAATAATAAATTGAATCTTAGTTTAAGCATCTTTAGAAAGTTGGTCACTAATACAAATATTTGTTTGTTTGTGTCTCCCTTTACCTTCTTGATAATTTTTGTACATCAGTAGCAGAAATATTCAGAGAATGTTATCCAATTTTCCTTCCATGCTGAACTGTTTGAAGAAAATATATGTATGTTTTGACATTGAGTTATTTATCTTAATATCAAATGTGACATTTACCTCCTTCAGTAATCCGTATGGAAACCGTAAATCTGGAGCAAGTCAGAGGAGATCACAGAACAATGATAGAAGAGGAGGTTCATCACAAAGCTCTATGTCAAGATTAGGTTTACCATTCAAGGATGGTTCTAGGCATAGTGGAAGGGATGATGAAACATGGTGTAAAATTACTGTAAGTAGGCTTTTTATGCTCTGTTGGACATAAGGAGATAATCGGGCTGTTTTTAGAGGGGCTCTCAAATTGAATTGATGTTTCGGAATATTAAAAAAATAATGCAGTCTGACACCATTCTTTCAAAATGAGTAATAACTCTTTGTTTGTATAAGATGAAAATGAAATGGGGTGGGACAGAAATAAACATGAATAAATAACGTTGAAGAACACAAGAGGAAAGATAACTACACATGAAGGAGGTGCAGCCAATCTTTAAAGGAACATGGTCATGGATAAATGATGTTCAGGGCCAACACTTGTAAGAATCTTAGATAATCAGCAATATTACTAACAACTTTGCAAAAAAAATTCTAGTTTCCATTCTCATTTATTTCTTTTTTTTAGACATGTAGTGGTGTTCTTTAGTACTATTTTTTAGGTTTCTTTTTTTGTTGCTTTTCTATGATCAATACATTTATGTAGGTAGGTCAGTGCTAATCACAACATGTTACCCAATGGCTTGGAATCTTATAGTTGTATGCATTTTATTAGTTAATATTTATTTATTAGTTAATATTATAAGTATCCGAATTATATTTAGAATCATTGTTTCATTTTCGTACCAGATACCATATGGGAAGAAGAGTGAGAAGGAATGGCTCATCAAAACTATCCAAGGTGCTTGTAAAGAACCTTTTATACCACAAGAGGTAATGCTAATCAACAGTCAAGAGAATAAAGGATTTTTATGTTTATCGATACTTCAGGTCAAAAGTGCATATTGATATAATGCTTTGTTACATGCTGTTACCAAATGCTTTTTCTTTCTTTTTTTTGATGTAAATGATATATACACATGATAGGTATGGTTTCTTTCATTTTTGTCTTTGAAATTCAAGTTTTAACTTATTGAATTAAGTATTTTCCCCTATGATTATTTTTTCATGACTTGTTATGACTCGATGTCTTTCAATCATGGCAGTCTACTCCCTTTTATGATGTTTCATAAAATTGCAGATGAAAAAAAAATGACATCCTTATTATAAGGCTGACAAATTTTTGTTAAGTACCTCATTTATCTCATTTTACTTTAGTTTAGTACCTCATTTACATGTATCTCATAATGCTAAAGCATGTTATAAGAGGTATCAACATATTGTATATTCTTTCAACATAAAGGAGTGCCTTGAGCATTTAACAAGGTGGATGTGCATAAGTGCCCTGTATTACTTTAGACGGGGCTCGACATTAGCAGTGGCCCAGGGCAACCAGAAATGAGATTCGGGCCACTGAATTTCTGTAAAAGCCCACATGTGGTGGCCCTGTTGGGCTCCCAAAGTTTTGATGAATTGTAATGTTTTCTATTGTTTTAGGGCTACTAAATTTGCTCTGTGGGCCACTCAAAATATGATATTGATGATTTTGGTTGACCGAAATGGCCACTAAAAAAAGTTAGTGTGGAGCCTTGCTTTTAGAGGCAGTGATTTTCCCTATAAAAAATAGTCTTTTCCGTTTCTGAAAATCTGTAATTCCGTTTCAACTTGGTCTAAGAATGGATTCCGTTTTGTCACTGAAAATGTACATAGTAAAAACCTGAAATTTGTTTTACAAAGGTGAATTCCATGAATTTTTACATGGCAAGTGTAAGACCCAAACAGAATTTCCATTTTATTTACTGGTAAAACAGAAAATAATTGTCCCTAATTAGTATCATATATTAAATTGATATGAAAAAAATCTAATTCTTTTGTTATTTTCTTTATTTTTACTCCTATTTTAGTTTACTTATGATAATCAGAATGCAATCTTTTATGTGGATGATTTAGCTACCGGTGAAGCTTTGAAAGATGTTAGCACCAGAATAACAACCCCAAGTGGATACAAGGTAATCTAAAGAATAGAATGTTTATCAGTACTGCTTCAAATGTCTTTGAAGATATGCTGATTTCAAGCTTGTTGCTGACATTTTGGTGTTGCATGAGCTTGATTCTTACATTTTTACCAAAATTTAAAAGAAGTTTGTCCTGGGACCAATCTCACTAGGTTTTGAGTCAATAATAATTATTTGTAAGCTCAGACTCCATGTAGGTTTCGAAAGCAGGCAATCTGCCTTGTGCTTCCAATACCAACCAATATCACGGGTCGTGTGGTCCAGTGGCACGGGTCGTGTGGTCCAGTGGCACGGGTCGTGTGGTCCAGTGGTTAGAGCATAGGACTCATAATCGTAAGGTTGTGAGTTCGAATCCCAACTCTGCCATTGTCTCCACTTTGATAAAAAGGCCCGAGAGTGATATCTGTCGTCTATAACGTCAGCCACTATGACTGATTAACCTAGACGTAAAATGTTTCATAGGTAATTGGTTTTATACCAGCTTGGCGTTTACCAGCAAAATGCTGTCCTGCCGAGTTCCTACGGGAGTTACCACAAACAGAAAACAGAAAAAACCTTGAAATCACCTATTATGCAGTAGGGGAAGGCGGGGTAAGTTGAGCATAGGGGCAAGTTGAGCCACCACCCCCTGGCTAATAATGAGTGAGTCAGACATTGTGGTGGTTTCATGTATTGATGACCCATTGCATAACCCTTAACCCCACCACTTTTTTTTCAACTTTGAAACAAAAAGTACTTTTTTAGAGGGAAAAATGCAAATTTCAGCAAAAAAAGTGAAAAAGGGTTTGAAATAGATAAGTGCTTTTTACCCACACGTCTTTAAATATATTCTAGAAATAAGAACAATATTGTTAGTCCAGTTATGGATTCTCATTCTTGTCATAATCTTTTACATGATGAATGCATAAGAAATGTGTTCATGTGAAAATATCGCAATAAGTTCGGACTGGGGTAATTTAAGCCAAATCAACATGGGGCAAGTTGAGCCATGGTAATTCTTATGGTGATGTATAACAAAAAATTAAAAAACGTAAAAAGCCATTAATATGCAGGCAGAAAGAAGCAAATTCACATGACAGTTCTTTTACTTTTAGAAGATGTTAGTATTTATAGAGAATTAGCAAGTAAAAATACTTAAATGAAAAATTGACATCCTGGTTATTCCCGCATACATTTTGTACATAGTTTTTGTGGCTCAACTTACCCCAGACGGTGACACAACTTACCCCACATATGGGGCAAGTTGAGCCATTTGACATCGTTTTTTTCAAAGGTCACGATGACTTTCAGTGTGGGGTAGAAAGTTATATATAGGTGAAAAATATTTCCCAAGAATCAAATTTAAAGGCAAGGTACTTATTTCTACAATATTATTAGTCATATCAATTCTAACATGAAAAATGTAAAGTGTCACAACTTACCCCGCCTTCCCCTACTTATGCTTTGTTCCTTGGGTACATGGAGTGGAAGCTCCTAAAGCTCTTTAAAACACAGTGGGACAAAGAGCAAATTTGCCCTCTAACTATATAAAATAAAAGTGATTTTCAAAAAGTTGCAAAAGTGACCCTCTAAATTGATATTTGATTCTAACAATATGTAATTTTTAATTAACGGAATCAGAGTTAAAAAAAAAAAACAGTGGTTATACAAAATATATTAGCCCCACCTGTTGGTGTGCATATGTTAAAATTGCAACACAAGGTATTCAGGCTGCGTAAATGTCACAAAACCATCTTTCTCAGAGAATTTATGATTGGGTCTAGACTGTAGAGTGTAATTAGTATTCTGAAACCTATTTCTTGAGAAGAAGTTTGATTTGTGCCGGGTAGAAGTGGGATCTTAAACAGATTTCCCTGAATTGTGTTTTCTTTGGAAAGAGGATTCTTGAATTCAATTTTAACAATCTCTGGGTGTTTTACAAAGAGTGAAGGGTGAATTCACTTTAATTCACAGTTGCTTGCTGGATAGAACTCATCACATTACCCAGATTCAGCTTAGGGCTTTCCACTATAGACAAGTCAGCAGTGAGATCATGTGCTTAAATAACACGTCCATGATGGCTCTAAGGCATGATTTAAATCAAGTTTAGCTCTTTTTTAAAAAGGGTTATATTTGATAAGTGATAAGCCATGCATAGATCAGAGTTGAAGTTTGGTATCCCTTTCTTTATGCTGTAAAATCAACATGATCTTGTTGCTATGAAGTGAAAAGAAGAAGTGAAGTAAATAGATGAATATTCATCATCGGTTCTAAGAAATTCATCTTGTAAGCACTTAAATTGTTTTCTTTTTACAATCACACAAAGTGTAATTTTCTGTGTAATTCCCCCGCAGATCATCATTCAGACTCGTCCATGCAGACCACCCATGAAATCGGTGTTTAATGAAAAAGATCTTGATCTACTCAAACAAGTTATGAGCAGACGTTACGATCCCTCAGCCAAATCACTAGACCTTGGGAATCTGACAAATGATGCTGGTAAGTAGTAATGTCCCCATCTAGGACCATGTAACATAAAGAGATACAGTTAAAATTTGCTGTTGATTTATAATATGTTGTGCAGTTGATTGTTATCTGTTATGTTCCTGGGTCCACAAGGTATACGCATGAGAGCGATGGTTCAAGATTTTGCATGAGATAAAAGAAAGATGCTCAATTCAGTGTAGCCGAGCTGCATAGTGCTCCCTCTTTCATGAAATTTTTATGTTTGTGGGGGGGGTTTCCAAGTCAATTTATTTGACATTGAATTCTCTGCTTCTAGTTAATCTGAATGTTGTAAAGAGACAATTGATATACTGTACTGCATTATTTTTTTTTAAACAGATTTGAAAGGGAAGCTGTTCCTCATTGTAGAAAGACCAGCCCACTTTGCTGCAATCCTTAAAATAATTACTGAAAACATTCCAGAGGTAATTTTAATAAAAAAATGTTTTGTTTTGTTTTATGTTTATTGTATCATATTCATTTTGCTCTTACTGTTCTTCATTTGTGTTCTTGAAGTAGTAGTAAGATGTTTATCTTTTTTGAAAACATATTTACCAATTTTTTTCTGGCAGAATCTTTTCTCATGAAGGTCAAGGAAGCAGTATCATTACTGTTTTGTGGTATTTTGTAATAGATTTATAACTAATGATAATACTTCTGTCCACTTACAAAAGGAAGCAAGTGATTCTTTTCAAAATTGATTTGAGATTAATTCTCCTTGTTCTACTTGACAATAAAGGAATTGGAGTCCCATAACCCCCATTTTCTAAAATATAGATGTTTCAAGAAGAAGTTATTCAAAACATTTCCAAATAAAACAGTGCCACATTTTCCTCATTTACTAAGACACTCATACCAAAGAGTTTCTGCTTTTGACAGTTCTTGGCAGAATGCTTTTTCACATTTCATTAGCTCTTATCTGTTATGCATAAAATACAATACATTCCTATAATAGGTATCTTTTTTTTGCTTGACTTTTCTATTCTGCCCTTTCAAAAAAGTATTAAATTGAGTATTTATGTTTAGATACCATTATACTGCAGTTTCAAATTGGAATAAAATGACTAAGTTATCTTTTAAATTTATTTTGTAGATGACAATACTTCAACTTGATGCTAACAAGCTATACAATCTGAAGAGCATGTCTGATCTACCGCTTAAGATGCCAAATATCACAACACTCAGCCTGGCACGTAACAATGTAAGTACATACGAGAAGAAAACTTCAATATTTTCGTAGATCATTTATACATATACTCCATTGGAGTGAATGTTAAAAAGAGTTAGTTATTATGTAATTGTGTAGTTTTTGTTAAGGTGAATGTATCTTGTTTTGTTCTGTTTTTTATGATGAATAGAGTAAATGCTATAAAATCAAATCAAAATAAAATTTCTTGTTTTTTTGTATCATTTTCAAATACTATTCTTGATCATGGAAACTCTTATGAATAGAAATCAGAACACTGGAGGAGAATTTGAGAGGGGTGCAATGTTGAACAAAAGTATCAAGTGTTGTATCTAGACATGTACAATCAAATACACGAATGAGAAATTGCCAGAGAGGAAAACAATCAATCCATATTTTTTTTAATATGTATGTTTGTAATTTGTATGTGTATAATAATCATAAGAATTTGTAATCAATATTTTCCCATAGTTGAGATCTGAAGGAGAGCTAGACAATCTGAAAGGACTCAAGCTGAAGGAGTTAACTCTCGATGGTAACCCTCTATGTGATAACTTCAGAGAACAATCAACATATATCAGGTATGGCTGAATGATTCCAAAGGGTTCCAAGCTGGAGGTTGGTTCCAGGAGGATAGCATCTTGTTACCAAGCAACAAGATGTCATCTGGTCCTGAGATGCTACCGATAGGGTTTGCCTGACGTGGCAGTGCCCTTGGTTTTCATCCTAAGAGATAGAATAATAAAATAGGAATGTTGTTGGTTTTGAGTCCTTTGTACCTTGCACTGTGCCATTCATTTGAGCCAATCAAAGTTGTATAATCCTCAATGTATTCTTATGCTTTCTCTTTCACATAAGATACTGGCATGTCTCAGTGATTTTACAGTGTATACATTGTTTGCTTTGACAAAATGTATCCCTTGCACGTACAGTGTGTTTTATTGCCTATCTGCTCTAAGTGTAGTAAAGCTCACTACTGACTACTTGCTAGTCTATGGTCATTTGGTTTTCCTTTTCGTCTTTTGGTGAATAGATAATTGATTCCATTTGACATTACCTACATTGCATCTTTTCTTTCCACTGAATGTTCTGTCACTTGATGAAAATATATTTTTATATATTTTCATCTTCCCTTTGAAGAATTATCATTTCTGAGAGGCAGGGTTTCTCTGAAAATCAGAGAATGAAAACAGGGCTTCATTTATTTTGTTGGTTTGCATTTTTTCAGTCTTTTTTCTCCCCTCATGATAGATATAATTTTCATGTCGTATACAAACATAAAAAGACCATTAAACTATTTGCTCATTGATCTTCAAAGGATTTTGATTTGGAAATTGCATATCATCTAGCACTATTTCATCCTGTGGTATATGTAGTGCTGTGTTTTATCCTATATATCTTATCATTTCTTCCTTCCAACTCCTTTGTAAAAATCTGTTTTAGAATGGAGTGAACTCTTTCAAATACCAGGCTTTGATAATCTTTACAATGAAATAAATAGAAAAACCAGGAGTATACTTGCTATTTAGTATACATTGCCAAACTTTGCCCATATTCCTAATGATTCTGTAAGCCGTCTGTTGAGATACAGATGAAAATCAGCAAAAACAAGTTGAAGGATTGTAAAGATGAAAAGAAGCTGCTTTCAGTTATTATCTTACCAATTTTGGTTATTCATCTATGCAACGGAAGCATGTCTTGAGAAGATGTTGACACAAGTTTTCCTGACATATCAACCCGATGCAAGTATGAGTGTGAAGTTACTATCGTCATTACAACATAAGTCACTCTACTGGTATCTTCAAGATTCTTGGATTGCATCAAAGGCACAACTTAAAGCTCAAAGAGAACAACAGATGAAGATCCAGGAATGACCATACGTGATCATCATGTGACAATAGTCACTGCGGGTCCCGACTGTTTAGAGCGTCCATGACGGGTAAGATCCTCATTGTAAGAGGGCAACCTAAGACAGACGCTCAAACGGGGGCTTGCCATCGGTACACCTCTGCTCCTCACTGAAGAAGTAGCTCAAACGACTACACAGATGAATTAAACATCATCTTGATCTTTGTACCTGAAGTATGAGAATTATCTACAGTATAAGGTATCCAAACCCATTGGTTTGAAGAAGAAAAAATTACGAGAGCAAATAGCCCAAAATGGGTACTTCACATCACATCCAGTCAAGATTAAGCTTTGGATAGGGCATGTTTGGCATTGTTGTACTGAGTATGCTTTGTATTAACTGGAAAAGGTCATGAAAATTTGACACTATTTTCATCCTTGATTTTTCATTCACTGGTATTTGATGTGCTCACTTCATTCCTATTTGCTCTTATGTTATGTCTGCTTTTGTAACCTAGTCCTTTCCATTTCATTTCATCTGTTTGTTTAGTCTAGGAACAAATACTTATAATCTTTAAAATTAAACTAGGCTGGTATGTAATGTAATGTTAAAGAAAATAAGTATAAATCAGGGTTTGTACAAATTTGTTCAATTCATAGACTCTCTGGAAATATAAATTGGAAATACTTTCTCCAGAAGCAAAGCGTCTGGGACAGTCTGAGAATTCACTCCAATATTTCCCTTACTATATGAATTAATGCTCAAGCTGGCCTTGAATACATGGCGCTCCATTTTAGCAAGTCCCTCATATATTTACTATTTTTCTGCTCTGGGAAATCTGTGTCAACAATATGAAGTGTAATAACCTGGTAGGAAAAAAAGTAAGACCAATATCCACAATCTTAACATAAACATTTAGAACTTAATTTGTGTTATCTACAACCATTCAGTGAGTATGGAGGTAAGTTTCTTTATTGCCATTTATTGAGCCCTTATGATCACTAGACATACCAGCTGCAGTCAACATCACTTTGTTGCTTTGCTTTCAAGTTCATATAGAGTGTCCTTTTCATATCTGCCGTAGTCCTGTGATTTTCATAAATATTTGAGGAATGGAATAGTTGTTACAACCTAACTATTTGATAAAATTCTGCAACTTTCACGAGGTTTCTTGTTTCTCTTTCACAATGCTAGAAATACTGATCATATTGCTTTCTTTCTATCAGTCTTACACGGTACAAGATGTATCATAACATTGGGATTTCCAGCTTCATGAATTAATTCCTTACCTTCATCTTACTCAAATCAATCACTAGGCAAAAATTATAAACCCTTTTTTTAGCAGACTAAATTCTGTGGGTAAATATCAATTAAATCAGATATTCAGTGATTTCAAGTTTGATGTTGGGTCAAATTTTTTTATAAACACAGCACCAAGCTTCAATTGAAGCTGGTATTAGGACTCTTATCTTGTTGAGCTATCAGTGTGATTTGGATCATCTTGGTATACTCACATTAGTTTATGGAGCTAGGTAAGGCAATCTGAATTGCCACCAACACTGAACTTGAAATCACAGGTTTCCATCCAAATTGCAACTTCATTAAATCTGCTCAAGAGCGTGCGTTATGCGGTAATGTTCAGATTCTACTAAAGAATTACTCGAATTTGCAAAGGATACTTTGGTATACTATCTAGTTGCTATTGCAGAAGCTGATCCTAATTTTTGTATTTCTTTCAGCGCTGTTCGATCAAGATTTCCCAAGGTAGAGATCTTGGTGAGTAGATTGTTATCATCAATGTCATTTTACTTCATGATTTGTTGAAGAATGTGAACCTCTTGCTTGTATGTTAATTTCATGGTCAAAGGTAAATGGCATTTAATAAATTTTGATATGGAGACATATATTATACAATAGACCCAACAGTGATTTTATTTCTGTTTCTTGTCAACTCATGGAGTTTAGCTTCATATCTTATGAAACTTTCTTGAATAGTGAGAACATGTATTAATACACACCCCTGAATGAAATCTAATGAGATTCATTCTTTTAGTTAATTTGTTTAATGATCAGTGAATCATTGATTTCTATGTATTTGTCTATTTATGCATTTTCATTCATTAATTTATTTATTTATTTACATATGCATTTATTCAGTTAATGTATTTAAGGGGAGTAGTATTTCAGTTTATATGTTTTGAAGTATGCAATCAAACATGTTTAAGAAGAATGATTTCAAACCATTCATATTTTTTGTAAACAGGATGGAAGCACACTACCCCCTCCTATCAACTTTGACCTGGAAGACACTGCTCCATTACCCCCTATGCAACCAAACTTCTTTGCAGGGGACCAAGTCAAAGCAATCTTGGTTCCATTCTTGGAAAGGTATTCAACATTTTTATTCTAAAATGCAAAATTTAAAGTATTTTCTATAATTAAGTATTCTTGTTTTATTCCTGTTTTTTATTCAGGTTTTAATATAAAAATTCTAGTGTTTTAGTGATTTTAGAGTGTAGTAAGAGTCATTAAAACATTTGGAGCCTTCTTATTTCTAAGGTTACCCGAGCTGAAGTGAGAGTTATATCATCTAAAAGTTCTAAGGAATTGCAAAAAAAATATATTAACCTGTAATGTGTTATGTATGTGCTTTGCAAGAACAGCATATATTTCTTATTGCTATAAATTTGTTTTGATGAAGTATATTGTATTATCTTGGCTATTTTTTATGTTTGTGTATCTCAAAGGTTCTTCAAAGTATATGATTCCCATGACAGACAACCACTGCTTGAAATCTATCATGATCAGGTAAAATAAGCATTTGAGAAATCTGAATCAATTGGTGACCATGTGGCCTATTATTTTCAAGTTTAATTAATTGTGTGTTAAAAATTCTCTTTTGTCAGACTTCATGGGGAATTTGAGACTATTAAACTCTGTTCATTATCGGTTCTAGTTATATAACAATTAGCAGTTATGTAATGCTTATAAAAATTGCATCAAAGTGTTGAGTCATCACCTGTTTCGTCAAAAAATATCAGAAGCAGGTCAATGAATGTCTGGTGCGACAGCATAAATATTAGCTGACCCCTAAAGATAAAACGAACATTCTTTGCAATGCTTTTCACAGGTTTAATGAAATTTAGGATTGTAGATTCTACTTTCATACATACATCAGTACAGAAGGTTGTATTAGCCCATCTCCAGATTTTAGCTAATGTTTAAATGCCATTTCTTAGAGTGTAATTAATGCTGCCACGGACAGTATATGCACAATATTCTTACGAAACCTATTTAATAGTAAATCTATTTCCGGTTTATTCATTTCAATTTAAAACTTGCCATATGAATATCAATATATACTAGTTCTAATTTGTTTATGTTGCAACTTACTCAATTGATGACTGTAAATGTGATTTCCATTTTTTTCCTACGTCCAGTCAAGTTTCTCATTATCAATACCTTTGAACATGGAGCCTGGCCAAGGGAAGACCCGTCTTAGCCGTTATTTGAGAGAACATCAAAGCCGTAATCTACTTGTCACAAAGGACCCAGGTTAGTGCGTGTTTCATTTCTAGAGATTACAGTCTGACCTTACTCAGTTGGTTGTGTTGTGATCTGGCCAGCCAGCTTCCATATATATGTTCAACATGCCTGAAAGTCTCATAACCTTAGCCCTCTTCACCCTCTATCATTGATAGGTTGCTCCATTATGTTACTCTTTTGTCCATCTATATCCCTTCAATTGATAGGTACTCATCCAAGCTGGCTGTGTTAAGTAAAGTCAGACTTTACTTAAAATTTATGATATCATAGTGTGTACATGTATTTGTCTTACCCAACTGCTAAGAAAGCATGAAAATTGTAATGAAAAAAGTGAGAAATGATGACTTTAGATAATATCCTAGTGATCTGTTACAGATGATTCAATGCAGTATCCACAAGTTCACATTCTTTATATGAGATTGATTTCTTCAAATTGCATTTGATCACAACTTTGTGTGCAAGATGCCTCGGATCATTGATGTGTCCTTGGTATTTTATGATTAATAATTACTTTGTTTGACCTTCTTTACATGATAAGAAATATGTGGTTTTCATATGATCTTAAATTCTATTTGATAATGGTTGCCATAATTTTTCCATATTAAATCTAAGAGCATGAGATGGAAGTTTGATTCTCAATATTCTGTGTTAATTGTTGTTTAGCTCAAAGGAACAAGCTAATAAAGCAGAAGAAAGTACCTATCATAGCCTACCTTCATGATCTACCAGCCACTCAACATGATATGAATTCCCTGAGGATTGATGTATCCATGGCACAGGTACTGTATATTAATCTTTTGATTGCTGTGGAATAGCATAATCTTGGGAGATGGGCACTCTTCTATAATGTGGTATAGCCCCGGGGGGGGGGGGGGGGCACTAAGTGTATAATGCATAGTGGGTATGTGCCGCAGAGGGGACCCCCATTTTCACACTCAAATTTCCGTTCCAAGGCATAGCATTTTTGCCTTCTTGAGAAAAAGAACAAAGAAAGCCGCTCAAAGGCATAGCATATCGAGAAAAAAAGAAGAGAGATATCCGCTCCAAAGCTTCCCATATTTTTCGTTACGCCGCTCCGATCGCATTGAATGAGCTGCAATTTTGGTGAAAAACGGCCGTGGAGCTCCCCGGCGGAGGCCGCGCTAGCTGCATCATGCACACATGACCGTTCCATAGGGATGCATACGCACTCACACGCTGGCGATCCGTTCCAAGGACCCCCGTTTTTACAAACATTTGTCGTTCCGAAGCCCGTTCCGAGGACCCTCCTTTTTACAATAAGCCCGCTCCAAGGCCCCCGTTTTTTGTCTCGCCCGCGGCACATCCCCACCACTTTTTTGGTCGAGTGCCCCCCCCGGTGGGTATAGCATAGGACAGCTTTAATGGCCCGGTTATTTAGCTTCTATTTGCCTCTCAAAATATGTAAATTCTGAAAACAGCAGGAAAAATGTGCTCCTTTCGGTACACTTAATCTATTTCCCAGGGCACACCATTCTCATACTTTTACAATCTTGAAGCAGTGTCATTCCATATTTTACAATCTTGAAGCAGTGTCAACAATTTTTGTTGCTGATCTCCTCAGGGGGCTATTGCAACTCCAAAAATTAATCAGAACTTAATTTTCAACCACTAAAAATGTGTTTTGGGGACATGCACTTGAATTTTTCTAGTTGCATTTAAACTACTATTTTTCCAACCCTGGTAGATAGCATTAACATAGAAGTTGAGTGCTGAAGGGAGATGAGGAATTAATTCGTAATATATGACTGACAGAATTCAATATAGATATTCTGAAAGCTGAGTAAATTGTTAGGCAATGGAGTCAGATATATTAGGGTCAAATGTGAATGAAACTAGTATAAATAACTTGTAAATGTTATACAAATAATAAAAAGAATGTTCATTGATAATGAAAAGAACATTCATTATTTGGTTTGTATCACACCTTAAAAATTTATTCTTTTTCATATGAAATTTATGAATTTCTATGCTTATGTAGTGCGAGCTTTGTGTGTTGATTATTGCGTACATACCACGGTACAACACGCATGCTGCAAACATGAGTGGTTTTACTAGTGGTGCCTGTCGCCGCGGTGCGACCATGCAATGGACAAAATCTTAGGGATCTAAAATTGCAGGATGATTGGATCCAAAATTGCCAGGTGATGACGTCATTTTAAAATGGGCTGAATGATCAATATCAAACAACCAATCAAAAAGGATCTATCTAGGTGTCATGTAAAACACAATGTGTTATATAAGACTGAGGAATTTATATATCAACAAATATTTATTTTCTTCCCATTTACAGGGAAATCTACTATGTTTCACAGTCAGTGGTACTTTCAAAGAAGGTAAGAATTGATGCATGACCATATCTTTCTCATTTTTTCCTTTATATTGAACACTGCTTATAACCCCCCCCCCCAAAAAAAAAAAGAAGACAAACTCTCATTGTTGATGCAGTGATGCATTCTGTCTTCTGATTTTATTTTATGTATGATATTCAACAATACTGGCACAGTATCTAAAGGTAGGCTCACAAATGTGTGTTGGTTTCTGATATGATAAGTACAATATGTATGCATTAAATACATCTCATCACTTTAGATACATCTTTAATTCTATATTATTGTTTCTCGTGACAGTAGTTGTGAAAACAGGAATCCATTTTCTTTCCCCAGGAATATGTAAACATTCTGGATGATAGATGTATTCATATTTGAGCTGATATTTATATTCAAGTTAATATGTGTATAATACTGGAGATGTCCCAATACAGAATGAATTCCAAAGTTATGTTATTTGTATAATTTGTCTTTAGTTACCAGCAAGTCCAACGATGAGGTAGTAATTGCATTCAGTAGGGTATTCTTAGCTACACATCATCCTACTACGGGCCTATGTATCATCAATGATCAACTCTGCCTAAGACCAGCTACCAACCAACAAAAGGTATATATTCTAATGATATGATTAAGTGATGGGAGAGTTAGTACATTGGTGTGCTGGAATTAACATTACATATACTGATGATCGATTATAGATTTCAGACAAAAGTGATGTTAATTCGAACAAATTTGGTGAATTGGCTAAATAAAGATATTAAGTTTGTATGACATTGCTCAAGAGTTAATGATAGAACCAATGAGTTTTATGTTTATGCGACATGTATACAACATGCTGGGTATCAGTACATGGGGAAATTCTAGTGTTAGTGTAGAAAGTAACAGTTTCTAATGCAGTCATTTGTATTGTACACTAAAGATATCAAGCAATCATGAATGGAATGGAATGGAATGATATTTTTATGGTTGTCAAACAATCATATTCATTCCAATCTCTACTTTGATATAACTAATGAACCTTATTTTCAATCGTACATTGAAATTAGATAAATGCAGTAATGTGAATACAAGATAAAGAAATTGTCATACCTCCATTAAGAAATATTTTGTTATATCATTCTAATTTGTGTAATATAGTTACATAGTTGCATTATCCTGAGTTTTTTGAGCAGTTTGTGTATTGATTATGAATGTAATTCAAGAAATCAGTATATTTTACAGTATTGTTACCTTACTAATCACTGTACCAATGCTTATTTCTCACCCTAAAAGAGTTCATTTGCTAGCCCTGGTCCTACACCATCTACTAGTCCTGTCAACGTTCCTCAATCAATGCCAACACCAATACCACAAGGACTTGGCCCAACACAGCAACAGATGCTTGCTGAATTCATGAGAGTCTCTGGTATGAATGCTGATTGGTCTATGAAGTAAGTACACAATATAGGGGTGGGGATAGATTATTAGTATTATATTTTGCCCTGGATTGTTTGGCTATATAGGGGTACATGCATCTGGGTGCAACATAAGATTTATCAGTGGTAACATACACTTTTCTTTCATGTATGCTAGTTGATTAATATCAATGTATTGTATTTGTTTAGAATGCTATTTGAAAGTTTTGGTCATGCTAAATGATATATAACTATAGCAGAAACAAAGGCATGCTGAAAGAGTGTAGCCAATTGATAATGAGGAATGTCAGTAGCACAGGAACATGATTATATTTTGTTCTCTTATATCCCATGGTTAAGAATATTTTCTTCATTAGGAGTGTAAACTCGGTTTCATCATCTATTTATGTTTCCTTTTACTTACGATTGCTTTGCACACAGGTGTCTAGAAGAGAATAACTGGAATTATGAACAATCAGGGAAGGTTTTCACAAGTTTACAGGTTAGTCATTGATTGTTCACATTGATTACAATGTATCCACACTGTCATTGTCACCCTATGAGCTAAGATCATATCTGCACTATTTATGGGAATATCATTGATTGGAATTGAGGGTTACATCAAATTTATTCACCAAGTCATAAAGATCATATTGCAGGAGTCAAATAAATGTGCAGATTTAGTGATGTCAACTTCTAATGTTTCCCCCACAAAGAACCCAATGAATAATGTCATTATTGGTTAGGCAATAAAAGAAAGATGAAATCGTGACCAAATATTCTTATACATTCAATATCAAGAAGGTAATGTAAATTATAAGAACAGTATGAATAGCAGATTGCAGTTTGTTTTTTAAAGTGATGCCAGTTTATTTATTTTGGTAATTACCATACAATCTTTGATTCTGTCACTAATACATAATTGAAGGATTGTTAGATACAGTGTATATTAACATTTTGTACATGAACTTACAAATCTATATTTTGTAATTGGGTTGTAATAATTTCTGTATCAACAAAATATATTTCTGATCTCTTTTCCGTTTGTATTTTAGAGTGAAGGGAAGATTCCACCAGAAGCATTCAAGCAAGCATGATGGATGTAGTCACTGTAAATTAATGTTGGATATGTTACTGCTATTTGATTTTGTTCTGTGTGTTTTTAATATAAAATGGGGTGTTTGAAATCCTATATTGACATGCATCCAAAACATCATTAATTCATAAATTTATGCATGAGAAATATGGATAAAATTTGGAAATATGCCTTCAGTATTTATCTACACGGTAGTGTGAGTGACTCTGAGTCTTGTTAAATTGTGAAGATTGTGTTTGTTGCTGGGGAAGAACTGAAATGTGAAAATATGTGTTATTATTGCATTCAGAACAAATATGAAAGGAAATGTGCATGATCTAGAGGCTTCGGTCTTTGCAATACCTGGCATTATATTTTTAATGACACACATAAAAATGTAAATTGACAAGAAGTATTAGAGCAAAAAAGGTAGACTAATGAATGCTCTACATATAAGCATGTTTTATATTTTTAGACTACTGATTTTTAATGTGAATGTTCATTTTTTCCAGTTTATTTATTTAGTAATCATCACAGTTACAAGATATGTAAATTTCAAAAGATGTATATAATTTCACAATTATGAATTGCTCTTGCAAAGGATTGTGTCATACCCGTTTTTAATCTCAGGAAGTTCTTAATTGAACTAAAGTCAATCATTTGATTTGAAATCACAAGTTTTTTTTTTAATTTGGAAATATTTGGATTGCATCAGATCCCATTCTGTAAAGAATTAAAAAAGAAGAAAAACTTATTTTGTCAGTAGCTTGTTTATGATTTTTTATTTACTTGATTGGCAATTGCTTGGCTAGAAATGCCATTCCCTGTGCAGCTTATTTTATTGTGTTTCTGAATAAGATATCAAAGATAATTACAATTTTACAAATTACATGAATTTCAAAATTAAAACCATTTATAGTTTTTTGCTCAGCAGACATTTGATAATTTCATTTAAAATCATGTAGTAATATTAAGATGTGTGTATGAGCAATGTACTAAGGCATTATTTTCAACTTAAGTGCACATGTTACTCACGTTGATATGTGATATACAGTAAAGATATATTTTTAGTCAATTTGCTTTCTCATACCATTTATTGTCCTCTCAATCTTCTTATGTTTTGTTTGTGATGGAATGACTATAGCTTGACATCAAGGACTGATTGGTATGACATTCAGGATTAAGACAGAGCTATAGGATGTTGACATCAAACTCAGATTGAGCATGCGATCTTAAACTCATAGGAGTAATGCCAAAAAATTGTTTACAAATTATAATTTTTCCTATTAAAGCCTCTTTGTATTTATTCCAAGTCACATGATATGGGTGTTCAAAGTCACATGATGTGATATTTTGTGTGTATGTTGTGTGCTATAATCTTCACAGATGACATAAAATTGAAACGTTTACTTTTGACTTAACATAACTGTATGTCGTTTTCTTAGCTTACTCTCTTATACTTCGTTTTCACTGCTTCTGTTGCAGAAAGCTGCACATACTTAAATGGTGTTCTATCCTATGGTTATTTCACTTCTATGACATATTGATCAATTTGTGATTGTGACTTGTTGTTTCATTGGTCTCAAAACTGTTTTTATCTTTCAAAGTTTCACTTCACTAAGAAAAATACATTGAAAGTTTTATTTTATTTTTGTTTATTTATCAAGACAAGACATGTTGCTTTGTCTGCACTATATATTATGCAAGTTGATAGATGCTAAACAGGGATGTCATCTGGTACCTTGTTACTAGCAAGTACCTACCAGGTCTTCTGAATTCTCTTTGGGAAGTTTATTTGCTCCCATTTTCATTCAAAGAACAAAAATCAAAGTTGTTCCCTCTAAAAGGGTTGATAAATGGATTGGTCTGAGCAGTCAAAGAAATGAAACCTGGAGCAGATTAGGTCAGTTGGCATTCTCCTTTTTTATATTTGATAACAATAAGATTCCTGAATTGTACCTACATTCATGGTTTTCTGTTCTGTAGTTCCTATTAATCCTATATATGGTGCACAGTGGTGGGGCTTCTTTGAAAAGGGGGGGGGGGTATCATACTACCTTACGCCCTGTTTGGATCAGGCCATTAAAGACATGGGAGCAGAGATACAATCACATACTTGAAATTTTAGTTTACTCCGGGGGAGAACTTCATCAACATGTGTCAACTGACCCTGATTGTGATTGGCCAAGAAGCACAGGTGTCTGATTATTGCTATGGTAACTTAGATGAAACAGAGTACCCCCACCCCCTGCTCATGCTGATGTGATGAGCCTTTTAGAGAGGGTTTTATATTCTGTGATATGCTTCATGAAGATCAGGATTATTGGACCCGTTCTCATTACATTTCTTAAAACTAGTTACTGGAAACCGGTTCAGGAAACCGGTTTGGAAGATCGTTTTGCTAGATTGTTTTGCTAGCGTTCCATTTAATCACCCGAAAGTGGTTTTCAAAATCACTTCACGTAAAGCAATCTCGTTGCTATGGGAACACTCTTAGTGGGGTGACACCTTTCATGCGAAATTTTAAGTTGTAGCATAGGCATTCTACACATGTCGTGTGGAGTAGCCCGCTCAAAATGTGCTAAGATCGCTTCCCGAAAAACGGTTGTGTCCTCGTTCTAAAACCAGTTTAATGGGGCAAAGCGATCTTGAAAATACATGAGAGGTGGTTTATGAACAGACTTGGAAGATCGCTTTGACCATTCTCATTACATGTTAAACTAGTTTTAGGAAGGTAGTAAGATTGGTATCTGATTTCATCCACTCGGATAGTTCAAATAATTCCCATACTAGAACTTTAGTCAACAAAATGTCATCCTCATCAATTTTGATAGCCTTTGTTGCTTAGATAAATCATTTATGATGTGGTATACCTTACAATATGATAGAGCGTCACATCAAAACAAATTTATATATAGGCCTATACATATATCAATTATCAAATATATATATATATATATATATATATATACATATATCAATATTCTATTTCCTCTTTTTAAGGGTTTGTAAATTTAAGGGAAATTGTAATCCACTTCTAAGTTTGTTGTGTGTTTTAGCCTGGTCAGTGTGTTATTTTGAAGGTATCCCTTGAGAAACGTGTACTTGAGTTCCTTCAAACTAATCTGTTGATCAGGACAAATTCTTAGTGAGGTTATGTACCTTTTCCTACACTTTAACTGTCACACTCAAGGTTTTCTGTCTTGTTAGAGTGTTCAATGAATGGGAACTGTCCATTTGAGCAATTACTCTTTTTCCTGTATCCTTTGAAGATTCTAGAGATTCTCCTCTTGCCATCCATTCTTCCATCTGAGCTGTGAATTCTCAACCCCCAGCCTCCATTATCTAGGGTTTATATGTGTATCACCACATTTTTTCAAATTGTTGATATGAGTATTTTTTTGTTTAGATACCCAAGTTGGGCAATTGGTAATTGGAATGTTTTTTTTTTTTTTTTAATAGTAATGAACCTTTTGTAATTATTAACTTTTAGATGTACATATCTATATACTTTTCTTTTTTATGCATGTTGGAAATTGTATTTTGGTGCAAGAGACAAAAAGACAAGTGTTCTTATTTCAGAATTGAGTTTAAAAATGATTGTAAGGTTTAGTTCTCAATAGAATCATGTATGTATATAATGTTTGTAAGATGTAATGAATGGTAGTGATGTGTGCCAAATTGGTGTGAATGATTCAAAGGAATCATGCAAAATATGTTTTATAAAGGTGTTTTAATGTAACAAGGTAATATAAACTGATCCTTTTGAGTATTACATAGCCCCTAAGGTATTTCTGTTTTTATTGTATTGCACACGCACTATCCTTATATAGAAGTCTGTTAAAGATGCAGTGTAAAGGACACCATACAATTCATGTTCTTAAATCATTTAATTCAGATAAGACAAAGTTTATATGGTGGGGAAAGTATAGGCTACAGATTATTATTTTTGAATAAAGTGAGATTTCATAGATTTTCATTTTTTTGTGTGTTGAACACAAGATGAAAAAAAATGTTCGTTTCCATAATCAGAGGCAGTACTCTATTATTAATCATTTATGTGTAATTTTTGTTCTAATGCTGATTAATTTGAAACCCGGGGGGGCCACTTACATTGACGAGTGGATACCATGCGCGACCAAAAAAACACGTAAAAAGGATGTCTTTTTCACGATAGGGCACGTTACGTACGTAACGTGATAAGGGTGTCAAAAACACAAAAATAATGAAAAAAGGGTATCTATTTCGCTAGGAAAATTACGTGTTTAGGGTCGAATTTGCGGGGATGATAAAACAATGTCCTTTTTGCCCCTTTACTACGTTTTTAGAGTCCGATTTGCGCGAGGTGTAGAAGGTGGGGTCGTACTAAACCTAATAAGGTAAAGCCGACGACCGAAGGACCCGTAACAATAAAACATTCCTGTACTTGTTTAGGGGTTCATTTCAGGGAATACTTGCCAAGAGTATCGTTTTGTTTCCAATACTTGTTAAGGGTAGGGTTTCACACGCCAATACTTGTTAAGGGGTGCATTTTCAGAATATGGAAATTACGTGTTTAGGGTGCTTTTCGAGACCCCATGGTCGCGCATGGTATCCACTCGTGAATGGAAGTGGCCCCCCCCCCCCCCCCGGATTTGAAATGAATCAGACAAGTATGTTATGAAACTTTTTAAGCACATATTTGTCACATTTTTTATGATACATTGAGATCTATTATGAGAGATGTTTTTAACAGGGAAAGTTATGATAATATGATTTAATTATGACATGTTAAGATGATTACAGGTGGAATTAGTTCATGGATTGATTTATGTTATCATTTTTAAAGCTATTCACATTTATTTTAAAGTGAGCAATAACAACCTAATATACTGGAAAGATAAAAAAACTAAAAAGTACCAAAGTTCATTTGTTATCAATGATTTGAAATGTGTTCAGTGTCCAGATGAAAAAAAAGTGGGAATGATTAAATTTTACTAACACCTTGCCAATAAATAAACTTTGTGATTTCTCATTTATGTGATTTTAATTGAAAGTGTTGGTGATAAGAATGAGAAAATTAATGGGATTTAAGTAAGCAAATAGAGATCCAAATAAGCATGAAAGAGGAAATAGGAGCAATGAGAGAATTATAAACAGAATAAGTAGACTATATTCAGGCTGACTGATGACCAGAATACTTTTTGAATTACAAGAATTTGTTCATGCCCAAGAAAGTCAATGATTTTCTGCATTCACACTGACTAAGAAGCAGAACTCAGTTACTAGCATGCACGGTATGGTCTGATTAGGTAGCAGGAAAGAAATTGCTAGCTCAGCAGGCCATGCAGCTCATGACCATCTACTCGCTGGGTTGAGAACGTTCTCATTTGCTTTCACATTGCAAGAATACCTGCTACCCTGGAAAAATCCCACTGAAAGTACTCATAATGTTGACACACTTTCTGGAATATTACAAGTAATTAGCTTATACAATGCCCAAAATGCCTGGTATTTTCTGAATAGGGTAGATCGGGTTTAATATTGTGATCAAAGAAGGTATTCTAAAACTTGAGTCGGTTTGAATACACCAATTGATAATAATGCAGAGGAATGTATATATATGTGTGTGTGTTGAGGAGACACGATATTAGGTAACAATTATGTTACAATAAATCAAATAGGTTAACTGCTACATATGTAAAATATTAAAATAAGGGGAATCCTAATTAAGAAAGCTCTTTTTCACCGAGTATCAAATACAACAATGAAGATTTACTAGATTATGTAAAAGCAACTCATCCTTAAATTCTTAACTTACTAGTAGTAATACCTATCACCATGCACATCTGGAAAAAAAATTAATGTGGATGACAACAAATTTCATTTTTCCAAGTTTTGGTACAAAAGGTGGAGTGAATGGAATTGATCAATCAGTAATGACCTCCGCCTTAAAAAAAAGGCTTTTCAAAATGACCGTCTCCCGACTATGGAATCTGAGGGATCAAATAAAGTATCGCTTTATGCCTCATTTACATTGGTTTATGATCGTTTTAGGGAGTATAAACAGAGCATAATATACTTAGACTGATCTCCCTGGGCAGCATGTGATGGAGAATATGATTTTCGTACAGGTTCATAGTCTCTGTAGCCTCTATAATTTGAGGGTGGATTTATTCAATTTTACAAAATCATAAGATTAGTAAATATCCTTATGACTTTCACCTTGTTGTGGTCTTTGTTCAGCTCCAGTATGAGAATTGCATATTTGAATTTCAGTGTTACTATTCCATGTATAGCTTTGTCTTTTGCCTCTCAATGCTGTCAATACATGGGTTTACATAAATTATCAAGGGATATACAGACTCATCCATCTGATGACCGTAACAATGTAAACTGGGTATTTTTGACAAACTTGGACAAAATGGAATGCATACCTGTAATAGTCTTTCCGGTTAATTTGTCATACATCGCATCAATGGTATAAGATATTGATGAAAACTTGAGAGAAGCAGCTCTTTCATATTCTAGCAAATTTTACTTTTAATATGCAGTAATCTTTGACTAATAGCTTTCTAGATTTGGATTAATTTCATTTTTTATTATTTGATAACACGAGGGGTCACTATCTTCACTGATTGTTAAACTTGAATGGAAATTATTGTTGGGCATGAGTGAATTTCATCAAAATCAGCTAACGAATAACAAAGTTATTGAATTTCAAAGTTTATATTTTGTGAAAACAGTTATATGCACATCGTCATGAATATTCATAACTTTCATTTTATGTTATTACATGAAATCATAAATGTTTAATTTTTTCACACATGTGTAAATGATGTGTCTCTGTTATGGTGAAATAACTTGCAGCAATAAATAACTAATGCACATGATCAGTTGTCAGTCCAATTGTTTTAGTGCATGGTATAAAATTTTTGAATAAACCCAATTTCATATAGTAAAATACAAAAGAACAAGTGGGGATTATGACATCATCAGCAAACCTAATGAATATTCATGACGGCATGCCGAGAACTGTTTCACCGGAATAATGCAAATCTTTCAAATTCAATAACTTTGTTATCCGATTTTGATCAAATTTTCAGCATTTTGCTCTGAATTGTACTCTATTTATTGAGATAGCAATATCTCCAGCCTGGACCATCCCTTTCATGACAAAATATTATTGCAACAAAGAAATACACATAGGCCCATATTCTGATAGCAGGTTTAACTTAAACTCAGGTTTAAACTTGTGGTTTAAGTATGGATAGCCAATTGTTACATAAATCACTAACAGTAGATATATCATACTTCAGCTCATGTGGCTCTCAAATCATTCATAATTGACAAATAACATAAGAGACATACAACTTAATAAATTTTTTGATACTTTTGGCTTTCCATACTTAAACCACAACTTTAAAGTTTTAAGTTAAACCAGCTATCAGAATACGGGCCTTATAGATGATAAAACACTGGAATCAATTTTATTCTTCACCACATCCCATACTTTATTTGAAACAAGTCACACCAGCAGAAAAAAAAATTAGCTTTACAATGAATCTGATGAATAATTACAATGGAGATCAACAAACACTTGTTTCATCTCAATTTTCCTCTCAGCATATATATATAATTTTCAATCGTACAGTTTAAAAATCACACACCCAAAATTTAGACAATAAAATCATGAAGGAAGACAAAATTGAAATCTACATGTAGAGGTTGTTATCTTCCTGTCATTGTAGGTGTGATTCTTAATATCACTATTTTTTTCTAATTGTGCTTGTTTGATAATTTCTAATATTATTTTAATAATTTTTCTAATACAAAATAATTTTGACATAAATGCGACTTTCTGCAATAAAAAACAACTTTCGTTTAGCACAAGAACATGAAGTTACCACTGCTCCTCCACAAAGTCTTAAATATGACATAAAACTTTTAATCATTCTCACCAGAAAACAGAATATCAAGGGAAAAATCTTTGACATTCAGTGACTTTAGGTGAGACCATAGTACAAGGTTATGAAAAAGGTTCACAAACTAAATGTATACCAGACATGGAAAAGACATCCAATAACAATATGTAAATCAAGGGGTACTTGTAAGAGTATTTAGGTATATTATTCTTCATGTTGCACTGTACATCATGTCTGTTTTAACTAAATTTGACTATCTGCATATCACCTGTATCAAAAAAATAAAAGTTAGAATGTATCGACATAACCTGTAATAATGATCTTTGATGGAAAAAATAATAAAAATTTCACATTATCAATAATTTTTTCTTGAACCAGTTCAAGTTTTTCTCTTGGCATAACATTGCAATTTTTCTAAATAGGCAAGGTGATTGTATTGTTTACTTGAAGAAAATGATTTTCTTAAAGCAGTTACGTTTTAGCTCAGAAAATCAAGACAGTGTCCTGACAAAACAATTATGAAATCTTAAAAAGTATGGAGTGTAGAATGGTTAGATTCTGTGTAACAATCCCTTATGATCATGAATGTTGTGAATATCATACTTCCATGTCCTTAAAAAAGTATTTTCTCTTAAAATGTTATGTAATACACTAGACCAACATTAAATAGACATTTAACTAATGCATACCTTCGATAAAAAGAATTCTTTCATTAGGCAATCAAGTTTTTTACATTACTTTTTCACATTTTGAACCACATGGTACAATAACATTGACATTTTCATTAATCATTCATGTTATAAAGTTCTTTCATAAAAATATTTATCCTTTCTACAATCCAACATTAAATTAAAATGTAAAGTGATTCCCATTGCATTCTTCCGCGCTAGTTTTGGAACCTTAAAATTGAAGGTGAAATAACTGTTAAATTTCATTAATCTACTTTACCTATTGTTCCAAATGAATTCAGCTCTCTCTTAAACTAACATATGTATAATACAATGGATGTTATGTTGATTACAGTGTTAAATAAGCAACAACAAAAAAAACCCAAGAAATCATGGACTGGTAAAGCTCCAATTAAATTAATATAAAAGGATATAAAACATTTCAGGGAAAAACTATTACATCTAATAACAACAGCAACCTCTAGTTAGGATATTGAAAGCAAAATAACTGAAAAAGATACAAAAAATATATAGTAAATAGTATATTTAAAAAAGAAAAGAAAAATGATGAGTAGCAGTTTGAATACCAATTTTCAAAACTTTGTGCCTTGTGGTTTTTAATGATAGAGCTTGAAAGAACAAAAGCATGTCTGTAATTTGGAGTGGACTGAATACACATGCACATATCCTCACATTCTATTATTAAGTAAAGGTTTCATCCAGACTTCAAATCAACAAAGTTTAATTTGAACCTCCAAACTAATGTTAAATTATTATTGGCTAGAACAGCAATAAGATATTGAAATAAAAGGAACAGGTCTTCAGACTTAAGCAGTTGAGGTCATACATTTCATTTACTTTTCATTTTAATTTCTGAAAGCCAAACATAACTTTACATAGAAAAAGCCCCCTTTAGAGAAAACAATTTTCCGGCAGTTATCTTCTTAAGCACCAACATGAAAATGAAGTTACATTAACCACAACAGCACACTAGAGGATACAAATGAAAAGGTCTCCAAACAAATAAATTTCCCTATCTTCTTAATTCAGGTTGTAATGATGTTCTTAACATGTAGAGGGGCTGCTCAAACTCTGTGTCAAGATAATATCATAAGTCTATTGAACAAAAGTGTAGGATATTAGCACAGTATTTTTGTATTTTGCACATCAGTTTTAAACAAAAAAGAAATATGTAACAAAAATTTTAACCAGAAAATAGTAGTTTTTTCTTTCTTTCAAAAGCTTGGTGAAAACATACATTAGAAGAAACCATTCAAATACCGAGGTAGAAATCAGGAAATTGGAAAATAGGGTAGAAAGAGCATTGATAGTGAATAACAACAAGTCTTGAACATCTCAACTGCAATGTGTACATGCTACATGTGACAAAATTAAGAAAATTTAGTTGAAACTTGTTTTTGTTTTGATAGTTGAAAGCGTAATTTAGTCTCTACACAAACATTGACACTGTCTCATCTATATTGATATATCACAGTGAATAAAAATAAACACTTGATTCAGATTAGAAGAAATGAATATGATATCCCACCTGAGCAAATAGTATCAATGCTATTCTACAAAGCAAGTCAATAATTCCATACAAAAAAAATATATATAGGCAACTTATTTGTGAAGATCAAAGACAGTCATTTACAAGTCAATCCCTTCAAAAGATCGTACTTTTATTTCAAGTCTTGAACTGCATGATGAAAAAAATTTGTATCTAGAAGAAACAATAAATTTTCAGAGGGGGGGGGGGGGAGAACATTGCTACCTTTGCATTGTATTGAATGAGAAGACATCAGTTATTTGATGACTGGAGAGGACATTTGATAAACCAAGTCAGTAAAAATGTTCCCCATGCTTGAGATATGATGTATCAATGACCTTGTGACAGTAAAACCCTAGTACATTTCAGATTAATGATGGGTGACTTATTTAAGTCACTCATAATCAATTACTGAGATATATATTTATCTGAACACTCTCAGAGGTTGTAGAATAAACAGTAATTTTCATTTACAGCATTATTAGCTATATTGATGAACCCTTGGATAACCTGATCCTAGTTTCTGAAGCGGGTTCATCGGAGACAACTCCAACTTCAACAGATAAGATCAACAAAATCTGCCATCATATGCGTAGGAATTTAGAAAAGCTGGATGATTGAATCTCGGCTCTTGCCAACTCCAACCCATTTAACTGTAAAACAAAAACGGCAAATAACAGAGAAAATTACAATGTTTATTATGAAATCTTGAAGAATCTATAATTTCTGCATGGAAAAAGGATCAATGCTTACGAAAATATAGATAAGGGGCACATTGATTGAATGGGGATCGTAAACCATCAGAAATGATCAAACATTCTTAAAGGGATCGTTTAACTTTGTGAGCAATTGATTTAAAAAATTCTCAAACTGAGACGAAACATGTGTATGAGTGCCTGTACTTGTCCTCAAAAACCCTGAAACTGACCACAATATAGGATGAAAAACTCTAATTTAGATACAAAGTAGCAATTTATTAGCTTGAATTTGAGAACCGTCTAGTAGATGGGTTCAGCTTATGACCAGTTTTCTCCAATTCAAAAAGTCTGTTGGCTATGTTGACTGACTTCTGCTGTGTGTATCTCCTATACACACGCTATTATTAGCTGCACTGTACATTCAGTGTATACCTTGTACACACTGTATGTAGGTCATGCTGTGTTCATCTAGAGTTAATGTGTTGTGTTGCACAGATTCGCTCTATACATATAGTCATTGAAACCAACTCCTAATTATTTTCAAACTTTGGTTTACATCTTCCAGGTTTTAAAAGTGATCCTGTATATATAATACTTTGAAACTTTTGGGATGGTATTCTTACACTATAAGCCTACTGTTCAGCCCATTTTCAAGAACCAAAATAAATCAGAACAAAATGAAATGATCACTTTAAGACATCAGGGACTCAGTGCAGAACAAGAGAAAGAAAGGTAACATTTTGCATCTTGATAGCAAACATGAAGACCTTTTACCTTCTAGACTTGGCAAGCTTTTATATTAGAAATAATAACATATGATACTACGCGGGGTATGCTGGGAGAATCTTACTGATATGGCTACTCACTGTAAATAAAAGAAATGATTATTACTGCTACAACAAATGAAGGAGAAAAGGAATTATGAAGCAAAAATGAAAGTAACTTTAAATTGATATTGTTGCAGATAGAATTCTACTTAAGAAAAAGGTACGCTCTCCTAAACCTAAGATTATTTTGGAAGTAGCTTGCGTAACTGAAAGACATAGCATCTTGTTAATAATAACCTGAAATCAATGAATTTTCAAATTACTTATTAAGCTTGCACCTGTGACAGGAAATGTGTCAGTAAAAAAATGAATTATTAATGTACTAACTACTTACTTGGGATACCAATGAGTTCTTGTGCTTTGAGGACGTATTTCTGGGCATTAACTGGAAGCTCATCAAACTTCCTAGCATGTATAGTGCTAGTCTTCCATCCAGGCATAGTTACATATTCAACCTCAACCTCCTTCAACACATCTTGATGGGCTGTAGAGAAATAAAAGAAGTATCGTCAACCAATGACCTGTGTGTTACAGATCAATTTCTTTTTGTTTTCTAATTAGTAGACCAGATAGAATCACAAACTTCTTGGTATTTTGCGCATATGTTGGACATCCCAGATTTATACAAACAATAACATAATAGATTTGACACAAAATAAGTATCCCTTGTAGGGAAAAATCATCTGGCAACCTATGAGCCATGATTGGCCACAAAGAACCAAACTGAAAAATCTTGAGCAAGTTTATTGAAAACTGGTCTTTTATTGAAGCATATTGTTATTTTCCCAATATTTAACACTACATCTTTGTAATGTGAGAATAAATAACAAAGTTAGTAACAATTCATGATTATGGAAAGCGGAATCTTTCATTTTGTTTTTACCTGGAAATGAAGCAAGTGGTTCTCCATTGACAAGGTATTTTACTCCAATCTTAATCTCATCAAAGATATCTAGAATATCCAGCTTAGTCATAGCAAGTCTATCAGGGGTTATACAAACAAACAAGAAACATGAAATTATTCAAAGTACTTCTATTATATACAAATATTTGCATCTGCTTTCAAGATGTTCAATTCCTAGAATGTTTCCTAAAACTATTATTCATGCATGGGTGAACCATGGAAAGCAACAATTAAATCTTTTCCAATGCCAACAACAGTTGATGTGCAGATTATAATTCTTTAAGTGATGCTCCCCAAACTCATAATTAAAAGGATCCTTTTTTTAAATTGAAATCAGTGCAATAGAAACACAAAAAATATATCATATTAATCTGAAAGCAGTGATGAATCACAAAATTTATGTAAAAAAAATCACACATATAGCGGGGATATAAACGATATATGGAATTGCACTTAAATAGGTCTTCACAAAAACTAGATTGATTTGTCTGGCTCATAACAGACTCAATATCTCTCAAGTGATGTTTTGAACCCTTTCTACAATCTTTTTAATACCATTCAAACCAAGCATCATGCAATGCTGAATCTCTGATGAAGTTTTTACATGTACTTACGCACTAAATCCATTGATCATATGGACGTATTTAAGAAGAACCACATCTAACCAACCACATCGTCGTCTTCTCTTTGTCGTTACACCAAACTCTTGTCCTGTGCTCTGTAACAGATCTCCAATTTCCTGTTAACATAAATAATTTAAAAAGAATAAAGGGGAGAGATTAGTTAAAGCCATTATGATCCCAGTGCACAATACTCAATCAAAAAGTAAGCTGATTCATAATATTTGTATTGTCTACAATTCGAAGGAAACTGCATTTCTTCTCATTACAAGCCTTAAATACATTCAAATAATTTTTTTTGGGTAATTAAACATGCTCATATTTTCATGACAAAAGGGAAACTTTTCTACTATCTCAATACTTATTGGATAATTTTGATTGATCTCTGCATTTAGTTATTTATTAAAATCTGATCATAACAAAAACTTCATGAAAAGAGGAAGCATATACTCAAGCTTCAAGGACGACACTGAAAAAATGTATTTACACAATGAACTAATACAAGTACAACTGAAAATAACCTATCAACTTCCTTAACCAAGCCAGAAAACCCTTCAAGTAATGATAATATTCCAAGGTAAAATAATGTATACAGTTTTATTTTTTGAAATCGTACACATAAACAGAGACGAATCTTTGCTTCATGGTACTCTGAATATTACTGAGATATAAGAAACATTCATAAACCCCAATCCTACTTACATTCAGCTGCTCGGTTGGAAAGGCACCATCTCCTACCCTGGTAGTATAAGCTTTTACTACACCATATACTTCCCCAATACTCCGAGGTGGAATACCTAACCCTGTACAAACACCACCAATTGAACAGTTTGAAGATGTAACGTATGGATACGTTCCTGGAATAAAGAACAAATAGAAAAAACATATCAGACCATGTTAAAGAATTCAGGAAGGCTAAATAAGTTTATTCACAGGAATATTTGCAATGCAAAATGACAGTATACATAGAAAATAATTTTTGGTTTAGAAATACTTGTTGAGAATAGATTCTTTGTCCATTAGACACATGGAAACGTTGTGCAAATCTTGAAAACTCAACTTTCCATACAAAACATATTCATTTGACTATATCAGGTAATCAAAATATTTTTCACTACACCTCATACTATCATAACGAAAACAAACACGTGCAAGAACTTGAAGGCATGCAATATTCTAAATAACAATTTCAAGACCCAGCAAAAGCCAAACTCGATTTTCATGAGCTGTGAATAACCTGTTTGAATCAAAATCAGACATGAGTCTGCTTAACATCACATCTACGGTAGAGCAGAATCTAAAAAAATATTGAAATGTATCTATTGACATATCAAACTTCTCACCAAAGTCGATGTCAAGCATGGTAGCATTGGCACCCTCCACCAGGATCCGTTTACCAGGTTCTTTGAGTAGTGAATCCATTAGAAAGACTGTATCACACACCATAGGCTTGATCTCTTCAGCGTAATTCTGTATCATGGTGTTTCAAATAGGGAATATAATTCAATTTAATCAAACTATAATGCTTCCAAATAAATCTATATTCAATTTACTTTAATTCCATTTCAAAAGTAAAATTAATTCAATGGCTGATATTTTAAGATATTATAAACAAAGTGGAAATTTAGAAGTTTTGTGTGGGTTGTCTCAAAAGGAACTATTGTCTGTAAATATAATCCTAGATAATCTTGTAAATGAGAATCCTTCTTATTTGAAAAATCACCTCAACCTCAAAACCATAAGGATTGATCATCGATCATAATTTGTATTAATTAAAATTAAGTATTAGGCAAATGGTTAGGATCCACTTAGCCCCCAGAAACTAGGTGAAGTGTGCCCATCAATTTTTTTTAAATTAATCAATCCCCTCTTTAGAAACATGTATTAACCCTATCTTAACTGGGCTATTTCAGACCAACATATACTGGGGATGCCCTCAGATCTTGGCCGTTGATTGCGCGGTCGCCGCAAAAATTTGCACACTCGCAGAGCAGGAGGTAAACTACAAGACTGTGTAGTAAAATTTTTTTAAAATTAATTGCTTATATTTTAACAGCCTAGTGGTGAAATTTGTCGAGGGGGGCCCCACCCCCAGTTTAATAAGGGTTAAGAACATGATTAAGACTAGAGAGCAACTTTCATGACCAACTGAGATTAATTCAACATCTCAAAAATGTGAAGATCCTGTTCATGACCACACTCATTTCCAAGAAAGATTAATATCACATTCCACTTCCTATTTCACTATCATTTCAAACTGAAGGTCTTCACCTTATATCTCTGTAGTTCAGACTCCACATCGACTTCAAGTTGAGGAAACAGTTTCTGATGAATATTGACTAGTGCTCGAAACCTATGAGAAAACATCAAGTTGTTAATAAGATTCTCTGAAGTCACAAAATTTTACAGATCAGTAAATATTCATTTCAACATTAAACTTCCTTCCTACTGCACCTCAATTTATTATTTCATAAAATCACATTAAAATAGAATGACCTAGTGCTTGCATCATGAAAGGAGTTGTGCATGCCCTTGCAAATCCACTATGAATATCATTTTGGCAAAGTTAGGCATGTACACAAGTGCATTAAAAGCACCTTGCCACCACCATTGTTACAACAAAGTCATTAACTATAAGCTGCATGTTTTTTTTACAGTAATAATTATGATATGCATTTATATAGTGCAAATCATATTTCTACATTGCAAAGTAACCAAAGTCAAACATAATTGTAAATGACTTTTCCTGCTTATGCATGAAACAGAACACACAATATTTTTTCTTTAATGATAGTAGTTTCAGCATACTCATTTCGTAGACATTTGTACAACTTCTGTAATATCTTCATCACTTCTGTTTGTATGGACATACATGTACATCAAAGTAATAAAATATATATGAACGGATATGTGAATATTCAGCAATACTAATAGACATGATTGTGTTATTCTCAGAGCATCTAGAGCACAGTAGCCAGTAATCTGTTTATAGGCCATGGTCTAAACTCTGTGCTAAAATTATGAGAAGCTGAAGATATCGAAATTGGGTAAACATTGTAGATGTTTTTTAGGTTTACTAACTATGCATTTTTGTCATGCAATGGCAAAGAATACTGATTGTTATTATTCACCAACATTTATCAATGACGTAAGACATGAGCTTATATATCTACCCAGTATTGGTAAAGATTTGTGTTTCAATTGGCTATCCACAGTCAAACCAACTTCAGAATATGGGCCAGTAGGGCGATTCCACACTAGAACTTCAAAAATATCATAAATTTCAACATGCTTTCAATAAGTCATAAGTAGTGTAATATTTTACTATGATACCTAAATTTTATGAAAATTATGAGTTTTAACCAAAAGTGAAGACAGATATAGTTTTTTGGGGGGAGAACAATGGAATTTAAAATTTTCAATAATTTTGCTCATTGAATAGTCAAGTACAAATTCCACCTGAAACAATTATTTGCAAAGCAAGAGAAGATTGAAAATATTGCAGGTCAATAATATATCATTGATGGTTCCAAATAATATCTACAACATTTTCATGATCCATAATAGGGGCAGCCCTGATTTTTCCGAACCTATTTTTGGCAATGTCCCGTACGACACATGACAATGCAAAAGTTTTTCCTACAATTTTATTTTTGATGATGCAATTTCATAAAATGAGTTTCTCTTTGTTTGACCCATGGGTGATCGATTTATCCCATAAGGATCTAATTACTGCCCTTCATTTTTCAATTATTGTCCTATTAAAAAATGTCCCATACGACACACGCTGTGTCGTACGGGACATGTCCCGTACGACACACATCTAATTGCAGGATTTGGATTCAGAAACCATAAATAGTAGGCATATTTAAATTCATTTAATTGATTTAACATAAAGTGAACTGAAAAAGTACTTTGTTTATCTCCATAGAACATGAAATAGGTGATTCTAAACATTTTAATTGATTTCATGTAGGCTTATTCTTTTGTGAATCCCTTCAGCTAAACTGGTGATTTTCACTGATCAGAGCAGGTTAATTTCTTTTCATTGAGCATGAAAAGAAAACTTTTATATTTCAACCTAGCCTGGAAGATGACTTCCTCTTGCATGCTAATGTGGAATTATTATAAGATGTAAAAAAAATCATATCAATCATCATGATCATCTATTTGGACTTCCCTTATTGAATATTGAAACTCCTTACGTTTTTCAAGTTGTAAAAAAAATCTTGAAAATAAGACAAACCATATGGTTTCATGAAATGCAGATGGGTTTGAAAAAGTAGAACTGCATTTCTTTAGACAAAAAAATTGTGACCAAAAAAGGGAAAAAAAGTGACAGTTGTGACATATATGTAGATATACATTTTATATAAAAAATCATAACATCATGATCATTTTAGCCCCATAATTTACACAAAGTTTCATTCATTTATTGTTTAAATAGTGTTTGGAAATCATCAATTAGTTCCCTAAAATATAACTTCACACAAAACCTGAAGTTTTTCAGCTCGTAAAAATGCTGTGAACACTTGTACATTTCCCATCATGAAAAAAATTATAACATATTGCTCCCAATTGTATATATTGAGGTTACTTAATTGTATTGTCCTGAATGACTGCTTATTAAAAGATTATTCATAAATAAGCAAGAATTTAGGGGCAATGCTCCTTCTGATTGATAAAAAGTTCATGTTTATTTATTCAGGCTGCCCAGTACAACACGCAGTGCCTGTACAACACACAAGTGTCCCGTACGACACACAAGTGTCCCGTACGACACACAAGTGTCCCGTACGACACACAATTGTCCCGTACGACACATTATTTTGTTTATGATATATTGACAGAAATATTCATCTAATAGCGGTTTCTAACCTAATGAATGTCTTAGTTTGATGGGATTATCATTATCATCAGCCAAATAATGTGATTGAAGAAGTCAAAGTGACATAAAGTAAGAAAGTTTGGCTTCAATTTAGAGATGTCCCGTACGACACATTTTGAATGTCCCGTACGCCACAGTGTTCTCGAAAATCATAATTTGCTTTATTTATTCATGAATGTTTATTTTGCTTTCTTTTGTAAATGTGTTTGTTCTTGGGTAATTGAGTGTCAATTTGAGTTCAGTTTCTATGAAATTTATCTGCCCAACTCACAGACTTTTGAGTACAAACTTGAGGTTTCTAAAAAAGCCACTTTTTCTGCGTCCGTACGACACATTACTATTTTTAATCTGTATTATACAGGATGTGAATTCAAGTCATGTTAAGTCTTGGTTTTTCTTACACTCTGGTAGTAGTTGATGACCACCTATAGTTACTGGAATATTTTTTGTTTTTTCTTGTCAAAAACTGTCAAATGTTCTCTAAATGTCCCGTACGACACGTATGGAATCACCCAGTAGTGGCTACAGATGATCTATCCAACTTACTTCTCTTCAAAGACTTTGAAATCCCCCATCAGATCACAGACACGAATGCCAGTCCTGCTGGCTTTAGAAGAATACGTCGGGCCAATTCCTTTCTTTGTCGTGCCAAGACTGTAGAAGAAAACAAAAATATATAAAAAAAAAACCCCAATTAATTTGATAATACTACCGGTAATTGAAAACAAATATACTAAATTCAATTTAAATAGTTATTTGATTGACAAAAGTATAGTGAGCTTACAAATATTTTGTTTTATTACATGTAGAAAAAAAATCTACCAGTGATAGAATGGATTCACTCCAATGGTATACTGAAGTGATCCTTTTCATATATGTACATAAGAAGACACACTTGGAGTCGCCATTAACATCAAACAACCCCCTCATGGCTGTCTCCTGCCTATGGTAATTGTGTTTAAAAAGTTATTTTTCCATATCAAAGAAACTGTTCATGCATGTATAATGAAAATGTGTTTGTATGCATTTTTCTGTGATATTATATTGTTTTGTATCATGTTATTAAATGTATGGTCATGTACAACACAATCAACCAACCAAACAAATAAGAAGGGAGATACATCTGTAGACACAGCATCTATTCATTATCTTGAATCTCAATGTATGTAAGCTGGTACAGATAACTTTTGTGAAAGGTCAAGGCATCAATCAGTATCTAAAGTCAGCATCCAATTAATTGCTATACTTATTAAGTATGGTGCATCATTATCACGTTGAGGAGTAGCATTTATATTTGCTTTTACAAAAATCGCTTGTTACTTCATTTTTTGAAAGACGTAAGGTTAGGATCAGAGTGCTGGTTTTATGCTCAGAACAATGTGAGCATCAGGCTTGGTGTTTGGGTTGATGTAAGATTTTGTTTTAATACTAAATAGGTTCATTATTGCGGATTGAAATAATCGCTAGAGGGTATTCATTTGTCTCGCAATCTACTATGGTCAACAAGGAAATTCGTGATCACTCTCGCAAAAAGTGTTCACAGGCTTTCTAGGAAATTCGTGATCACTCTCGCAAAAAGTGTTCACTAGCTTACAAGTTCACGAGCTTTCGAGTGCCGCTGCAACTCTTTATCAAATTTCCTTGTTGACCATAGTAGATTGCGAGACAAATGAATACCCTCTAGCAATTATTTTTTTTTATTAGACTTCATGAGCAGAGCAGAAACAAGGCAGCAAATGTAAGCTTGGTGAATGTCAATGAATCATTCCATCATTCTTTGTAAGGTTTCATTGGTTGAAATAATAACCCAATATTTTTTGCTCATTGACCTTTCTCTAGCTAAAACTAATAAACATACACTTGAGTTTCACAAAGTTAAAGATCTTATTCTACGTCATTGTTCTATCAAGGTTGTCTTTTTAAATCCATCTGAAGTTTTGGTACATTCAGTAATGTGAGTTCAACTGGACTATCTTCTTCATCTAAGATATTACAGTCTGTAAAACGTGTAGTGACTGACAGACTGTTGAATCATATTTTATCCATTCACTCCTTGTGAAAATATGAATTTTAAATTTACAAGTATCAGAAGTACAATGACTGCATATTAGGGAGCTCCAAACAAATACTACATCCTAAAATTTTCAGCTTAAACCATGCTTTATTAAAAAAGTATTGTAAATAGCTCAATAAGTTTAAAAGAAAAATAAAAGGTAAATAACTCATCCTGTGAAATATACTTTACTGAGAGTCTGGGATGAGAAATAACATAATGAACTTGATTGCTGACTTTCTTACCTTTCCACCCCAGAAAAATGTGGATTTGAATCAATAGAGAAAAATCAAACAGGCATAACGCTGAAAATTTCATCAAAATCTTATATGAAATAAGAAAGTTTTGACACTTATGTCATAACTTCTTTATTTTACAAACTAATTTGATGAATTTTTCAGCATTATGCTAGCTGGATTTTTCTCTTTTTACTCAATTTAACTTTTTCTTGAGATGGACTTGTCCTTTAAATTTGTATTTCTTTGGGGAGTTAGAATATCAAAACCAAAAGAGAATGAAGAATACAAATCACCATGTGACAGCCATGTGACTAACACTCCATTTAACAAAAACAAAACCTTTCAATTTACTCATGAAGCTTTCTGATTGAAGAGTGTGTTCACATGAGTGCAGAATGATTCATTTAAAGTTATACCAAACCACAATTTTGGTATGTACCCACAACTAATTCCTCTATAACAACCTTATTAATGATCAAATTAATCAAATATATGAATAGAAGTGAAAAAATGTGACAAACAAATACATACAAAATTGAAATTATGTAGGCTAAATGAATCTAAACAAGTAGAGCTCAGATGTACACTGTATGAATAGATGTTTGTCTATGGACATTGTGATCTGGGCCCCATCTTACAAAGAGTTGCAACTGATCTGATCAATCTCAAATATATGGAATTCCATCAATGTCAATTATTTTCTACAAAAAAATTGCATGATGTCCTTTGGAAACAGAGTTACAATGAATTTCAAGAAAACAATGAATGTATGATTATACAAAACATCTAAAAAATATTTTGAACATGCATTTTATATGTTGATATTGCCCGCTTTCAATAGTTGAGATTGATTGGATCAATCATAACTCTTTGTAAGACAGGGCCCTGATCGTATAAACATGTATGGTGAGTCAGATCAATAGACAGAGACCTGGGAGATTAATGATCTAGTTCAGTAAATTAGATGTAAGCTCTATAAAGGACAGTCAAAATACAAGGAAAACATCACCAGACTAGACCTGGGATTGTGAATTAAGGCTGTGACCTTTGCTTTAATAAATCTGGTTTGTTACAACTGAATACCAGCAATCATCATTCTGAAAAAGGAAAGAAGCCTGAGATATCACTTGTAAGGAAACAAATTTTGAAATTTCTATTATGTAAAATCTATCTGGCAAATCATTCCATAAATGAAGCTTTATCTGCTTGTAACAATTTTGATCTTTTAATTTTCTCGGAAAGCTTTATAGACATCCTACAGAGTCTTGAATTAATAAATAAAGACAAGATAAGACAAAAAATAGTAAATAAATCTCCAATTGAACACAGGCTCGCATCATGTATCACAATGTGTCAGTTGTCTCTTAATGTGAAAGGTCAGGCACTGTTCATCATGAAAAAAAAACAACATAATCATGAATCAGCATTTCAAATAATGATCCAAACCAAAACTACAGTATTGAGAAGTTTGGTGGTAAAACAGGGTATAGTAAAAAAGCAGGGGGGGGGGGGGGTTATGACACCATTACTGTTTTTAGTCTTCATTATACAAAATATTGACTTTTTATTTTATTTTCCCTTCAATAATTGTAATGATTGGCTCTCCTTGAATATGTGAAATCAACAACTCTTAGTAAATATTACGCCTATAGTATCAAATATCAAATCTACAAACCAGGAAATATTTCATAAAACTTTTAAAAAAAAAGAATTAAAAAAAAGATATATCACCCAGGTTGTGTATAAAACTGCTTTGTGCGACTAATAAATATATAAAAAAAATCTACATCCAACTTCCAAAAAAAAACAACTTAAGTGTAAAATTTGTTCCATCTTGTTTATTTTTCTGTTTATTTTCAAATTTATTTGGGTTGTACTTACAAACGATGAAGCTTATGAATAAAATTTCAATAAATAATTCTCAGATAAAGAGCATCAATACTAATACTGACAGCTGCAAGTCAAACTGATTTTATAATCATACTTCAATATTTAAGGTACAAGAAAGAGAGGTAGAGAAGGTGCCTCTTTTACCGACCATCTCTGCAGAACAAGATCATCATCATACATTTCATATCAAAAGAAGGTTTTATGATTCCATTTTGCATCATATTGATTAAAGAATGCACCTGCTTTCATTAATAGAAATGGGGTCAATCATCTCAGGTGTAATCAAATGACTGTAATCAATAGGTCTACAAATATCACACCGCTACCTTACTCAGAAGAATGAAAATACGTCACAAACAGTTGTATATTAATAGCAGTTTCCAAGCAACAGCAAATCATTTATTTTTATAAAACTAACCTACATGTAAGTTTAAACTTGTTGTCCTTTATACCAATTATTAGACTTGGTATTCATAGTTTTGGCCTTCAAAATGGATGGCAAAACAACCATTGAAAGCCATCTGCCAAACACATCACAGGTCCTATTTATATATGCTACTGACCTCTATACACATGGCATCTTGTTATCCATGAAAAGCAGATTATCTGAAATAGATTCTTTAGATTCAAACATGGTACAAAAATATCAAGAAAAAGATAACGAACAAAATTTATTTCCAGACAGTGTCAGCATTCCCTATCTGAATCTGTGGTAACTTGCCACAGCAACATAAACTTTGATTGATTAGTTGAATTTCAAGACTAAAAAATAATAGATCAAAAGGTTCTATATGCTTATAGAAGGTTCACTTTTGCTATCATTTTCCAAAATGAAATACAGTTGATTGAGTCATACATCTACTGATATTACTGTAGCACTTTTTAGATAAGATTTACCAAGAAAAAAAACTGAAATATAGTATTCACAGTGTTTTGTAATAACGAAAATTGTAGCTTTTCTTTCCCTCTCTCTTCTTTCTATCTACTTTCCAAGTGTTAATACTATCCCTTAATACAACTATCACTTTCTCTCTCTTCCTCTGATACCATCTTTGAACATAGGTATAATGTACATACTACTGACACTACATTTTAGCAGAAGCTGTGTCTGGTCCTGGCATTTAGATTATGTATGTTTATCACTTTGATTACTGTCAAGGCAGATACCATAATGGAGATAAGCATTAACATCTCAATAACTGCCTGACGTCATATTCCTATTCATAAATCAATAATCAAGTGAAGTCACGCAAGCATGAAAAACAGCGGTGAGCAGTGCGACTACAGGATCGTTATGTCAATAATTTGGTCTAACCATTCTTCAGTCATGTTCATTCTATAATTGCAAACATTTCAAAATAAATTGTAAATTATGATATAATAAAATCATATGCAAAGCACATTTAACCTCTTTTAATTGCTTTTGACCAAGAAGATTTTGAAATGTGTGAATGGGATATGAACTCATAACACCAGAGATTGGTTATTCTAGGGTATATACATTGTTAATGCAAGAGCAAGTTGAACACTATTTTTTCAAGGAATATTTCTCTAATTAAACTGTCATGACTTCTTTATTTGTTCTACTTTATTTCAGATCCAAAACTGAATGAAAGAAAATCCTTCTTTAATGCCCAACCTTTCACAGATTTTTCCTTTAATACTAGAGACTGTTAAAGCAAGCCATTGGTGTGTAGTTAATACATCACTTGTGATGATATCAATACAAGATATCAATTTCACAATGTATTTGTACACACCCTGATTGAGTAAATGAGCTCTATGAAGAGAGTGACCTTTCTATCCTGAGAAACTTGATGATGTTTTCATCTCACCTACCCTACTACAATATTTTTAATTTCCACACGTGCACACAACAAGACAGCCTTCACAAATTAATTGGCATAAACTCTCTGTATACATGTACTTGCAAGTGTTCCTTGGGTGATTTATTTTCTATATTGAGGCTTGCAACTGTTCGCTTAATGGAGGACGATGCCTGATCACTTTTTAACAACATACATGTGTATCATAAGATCCTCAACCTTTTAAATATACAGATCATGTTTAATTTGATCAGGGATCTGTTGTTGTGTTTTTGTGGAAAAATCCACAAAAAACCAAGAAATGGACAAATCTAAAACATTTCATGTAGAGCCAGATATTGTTTATCAAAAAACTAAATGATTTTTTTTTCCATTCTTTGATCATTGAATTATTTATCACCTTAGATTTTTATCTCTTCACTGTGAATGCTGACTTTAAGCTGTTATTTTCACCAACTGAATATTTTGCGAATCACTGTACTTGGGTCCTGACATTTTCACAGGGTGTTGAATTCGTGATCGGAAGATGTACATGTACCAAACACTTCCAAAGCATTTCAGAGAAAAATAGTGCAAAAAATATGCTCCCCAATGCTGATGCCTCTTTTGTAAATAAATTTGTCCCTATAAAAAGCAGTTTCAAAGTGTTAAAAAAATTGGCATAAATTTCACTTTCCTGTACCTTTAAATCTGAAAGTTCATCATGTCAGTTTGATCTGTAAAAGTAATCTTTGGAAGTTGTATTAATTGGATATGTTTTTGGAAAAGCTGGTTTAAGTGTAAAAATTTTGAATTTGGTGAACAGAATCTTACAAGCTTTAAAACCTCTGGTCATGTGATGTATGAATATTAATGAGCATGCAAATAGCTACCAATGTACCTGTGTATAGAGTCAATCAGATGACAATGAAACCAAATCATTTAATGGAAAATACATATACATTGCAATACTACAGTGAGTGAATAAATATTATAAAAATACATTAAGAGATAATTTAGGCTCTGATTTTGTTTGAGAAATTCTAGCTACCTTTTTGATTTACTAACTGTACTTTCTCAACCTTATTTCTTGTACATATGAAGAGTTTGGTTGCATAAGGGGTTAGGTCCACTTTGGACCATTCCGAGAAAAATCACATTTTTTATTCTCACTTATTGCAATATTCTTCTGAAAAACTAAATTGTCATGATGTACTACCCTATCATGCGAACATAAATTTGGGTATAAAAGAAATGTACCTGTCTTCAATTTTTGACCCAACCTCTTCTGCAAGCAAACTGAAATGAATCCAATCTCTTTTGAATAAAACAGTTATTTTTCTTTGCCACTTTTATTCACATTTTAATGTGAATTTCAAATTTTCTTTGGTATCATCAGAGTAACTAAAAATCTAAAGGTTTTGAGACAGAAAACAATAAAATTTATGAAAAATGGACCTAACCCCTTTTGACAAATGAGCTCTTTGGAAGAGTTTGGTTGCAAAAGGGGTTAGGTCCACTCCAAGAAAATCATTTTTTTTACTGCCACATTGCCATATTCATATGCGAAACTAAATTATAATGATACCCTACCATCTGAACATATAATCGGATATAAAAAATCTAGCTGTCTTCATAATTTTTGTTATTATTCTTTTCCAAAAAATTCTACGTGGACCTAACCCCTTTTGAAAAAAAAGTGATTCTTCTTTGCAATTTTTGTTCACTTTTTAATGGGAATTTCAACTTTTTTCTTTGGTTTCATCTTAGAGCTACTAGAAATCTATGCATTGAGACAAAAGAAAAATCAAATTTGATGAAAAAGGGACCTAACCCCTTTTGCAACTGAGCTCTTCATATATAGGTGCATATCTCAAAGTTTTCACCACACATATAGCAAAGCTTTGCTGTTGGGGACATTGGCACTGATAAGTGTGTCAAGATTTGTGTGCGTTGTTAATTTAACGGCCGATCGGAAATTCTTCAAAAGCTGTGTGCACCTGAATCAGTAGCCTAGCTTAGCCGGATAATACTAAGACCTGCTGGGAGAACATTTTTCTGAACTGAAGTGGCTACCCTGGGTAAATATACTGTTATTATCATTATTACTATAATTTGTGATATCTAAGAAAATAAAAACTCCGCAAAAATAATAGCTTATATAGCATACCTTTCTTTTTCTCTTTCAAAACAATCTTTTATCTCTGTGCCATTAAAAACTTGTATCATGATCAAGTCTTATCTTATCTTGCAACTTATAAAATAGATATGGATTTGTACACTTATGTATTTACATAAGTTTTTCTTTGATATGCTATTCTATACCTGTATTGCAAAGTACAATTTACGGAAATGTATATTGCGAACATCTGTTTACACCTCTTGATAAATTGAATTTAAAGGTAAATGCTAGTTTTGGTAACGATAACAAAATGAGTTCGTACAGAATCCAATGAAATGACCACAAAGTGTCTGTATAAATAAAGAATGTGTGCCAAAGGATTCTGGAAGAAATTGTGTAATTGCTGAGAAATTAGCAAATAAGCACAGGATTCGGGTCAAGCATCGGGCACAACATTCAAAGTAATAATAATACACTGTCCCACGTGTGCTTATCTGTGTTGGTGATCTTCAGTGTGAATATTTTTCAGCGTAGATTTCAAGATTTCACAAAGTTCAGTTTATGTGACTGTACCAGATCTAGATCCTCGATATACTGACAATTAAGCCTGGTTTTACAGACTTTCTCATGAAATTAGTGTTTACTGCAACTACTGGCATTTCTCTTTAAATGTAGGCCTATATCAATATTATCATCAAAGACATTCCTTAAATCACTCTGTGTACCATAAATAAACTTTATTAATGATTAATAGAAAAATAATGAAATATAAAAAGAAAACATGTTCAGGCATGTACATATAGTATACATACATGAACAATGTGTAAAATATATAAGAATGGGTGATCTGATGTATTATTCACACAAAGAAACAACCTGTGAGCTTACAGGAGCAATCCATTCCTGTTATGCATGACTGTGGTAAATAAGGGTGGTGAGTATCATACATGATTATTAAAATGCTTTGTTTTGTTCTTCACTCATACATACCAATCCAATTTAGTTGAAAGTCTACTTCTTTAACTTCAAATAGATTATCTTGAAATCAACAATGGGTGATTTCAAGTACGGTGTTCAGTGTTGGTGTTGGGAGCGTAAAAAGGCCGCTGAACCGAGCTCCAACACCGAGCTGGGTTCAGAGGAACGATACCAATTGTGTTATCAATGGCACATGACAACGGGATCGTCATGCCTCTGCGCTGCTAAATAATCACAACTTCACGAGAGAAGTCTCGACGACGAAAATGAAATCAGAGAGAAATGCATTAAATTCTCATCGCACAGAATATCAATGCCTTAATCAATTCAAGAATTTGAAGGAGAGACCTTTATTCTTCATCAAAATATATAAAGCTCAAATGATTTGTACTCATCTGTAAAAGTTAATTTTACGGGGATGTTTCATCGAGTTCACCGCCTGTTCACGAGATTGCCAACACCAACACAAACACCAAACTTGAAATCATGATTTTCCCAATCCCTGGTGGTTGGTGAATGGGGAAATTGCGTGTAGATCGTAAACACCAGCCACAGTGCTGGGTTCAGCAGACAACAATCAACACCAGCCTTCAACACAAACTGCCGGAAATATGTCATATTTCCCGAGGTCAATCCCAACACCAGCCTGATTTCAAGTATAGTGTTGTGGCTGGTGTTGGCAACACCAGATTTCAAAACCGTACTTGAAATCACCCATTTTTATCGCGTTTACAAGGAAAAGTTAACGGACGGACACCGAGCGTGATACCATAATACGTCTCGTCCGAAGACGGGTGTATAATAAAATGCCCTACACTGGGCTGACAACCTCTTGGATTTGTACATGTAATCTGTAATGGCTGCAATCAGAGACATTCAGGCTATTCTGAAACTGTTTATACCTTGTTGCCATAGAGATGACTATACGTATAGTTGTGATATTTCATACTTCTGTACACTTTTGATCTTAAGGGTCTTACCTTGTCTTGTTCTTGGACTTTTCCAATTCTTGTAAGCCATCCACTTGTTGATGAAGATCAAAAACTACAAAATAAAATAGAAAATCCATTTTGATGAAGTGAAGATAAAATGTGAATGTCATTTTGTTTGTGGTGTGCTATTGTGTGATTTTATTTGTATTCATAAATTACTGGTACTGTTAGATCAATATGGACTCGGTGTTCCAAAGATAAATCAACTAATATTCAAGGAGTCTACGAATAATACAAATGCGCAAAAAAACAAAAATCAAGAATTGAATTACCAGATATTTCCCAAAGAATTTGTTTGCCTCAATGTTCAAGGACACATTTTATTGATTTTTATGTATCATCTAGTTTGTATCTACTCACCTAAATGCGCTCTATCCGAGATCCGTAGTCTCTCATTCCAGCCGTTTAGTCCTTTGAGTTTAGCCTTCTCAGCCTCTTCAAACAGCCCTGGTAAGTGAACCACTAAGCCATTACCTACAAGATGATATTGTAAAGCAAATGATATTAGTCAAAGACAAAGAGGGGGGGGGGGGGGGTGGTGGACAGGGATGTGGACGAGACATTGGAGAAAAACATACCCTAGATGCTCACTGTTTAAAGATCAACAAATAACCTTTCACATTAGCTTCCTCCATCTTTAATATCTACCATCTTTTTATCTTCAAAATTTCTTCATGAAGAGGGTAGTACATAAGCCTACAACAAATTATCATCTCTATTAATTAATAAATATTAATATGAAGTAGTTTTACCTTGCAAATATTTTTTTCCTGAATTACTTGAAATTTCATGCCAATAGCTGAATTGAGTCTAATGAAGATTACCATGCAAAAAGTTACAATCAATTTTATATACTAGATCTGTATTCTGTTTACAGAGCCTGGAATAAAGAAATCCTAATCTTGTTACATACCTATGACTGATGTACAGAATGGATGGATAATACCACTTGGTAAAAGATGGAAATCATATTCCTTGTCACCTACAACAACAGTATGACCAGCATTGTTTCCTCCCTGCACAAGAAATAAGATCAACATTAGGTCTGTTTTGAAAGTCCATTTTTGATGCACATGTACACGTCACAGCATGTTTTTCGGTTGCGTACACATAAACACTGAGGGAGACTTATGTTAGTCATATGATAACTTGCACTAGGCCAAGTCATATCGTTTATTTTGTAAGCAGATTAAATTCGATCGAACATCCATTCATCGAAATTTAAAGGCGGGAAAATCGAGCAAATTTGTTTGCTCCGTCATTACCGCGCTGAGGGCCGAGGTAAGCGTTGCACAATCGGCCGGATGCAGAGCAATAAAGATCATCCATATTTTTAATGATCACAAAACAATGTGAAAAAAAGGGTATCCAAGTAGAATTCTTCCAAAAATATCTGAAACAATGATATTTGCACGTGACAACATATACGTTTGAAATAAAATAATATGGAAGACAGAATCAAGCAGAGTCGATCCAAACGATTCTCAGTCAACTCAGTCAGTCTAGACTCGCACACACACTACATCCCCTTTATACTACACTCACTCTCCCCAAACGACAGGTGTGCTTGCCGCCCGACAAGTGCTATACTAGCAGACACCAACTTGCCTGTCATGTAGTTGAATCCAAAATGATCTCCAAATTGATGGTAGTATATCATACATAATTTTTTCAGAATGGTCATATGAATTGGTATTCTATGCTGATATAAAAATTGTGAGAAAAGTTTGTGGAATATGAGTTATGACGATGTTCGAGAATTAATCCTGATATGATTGATAATCAATTTTTAGACACAGGACAGTTGCAGAGCACCGACTCGATCGAAATAAATACGAATGTCCCAAATAGAGCTATAAATTTACCTAAATGATTATTGGATTAAATCATTCATAAATTAGTACGATTTAATAACATTCAATGACCATGCGAAAAATATTGGAAATGTCAGCAAAGTTGTTGGAATATCGCTCCAAGATAAAGAAGCACATTGCACATGCGCGATTAATGACATAATTTTCCATTCATGAATTCTAATACGGAGTTGGGCACAAACAAGCTTAAAATTGATGGGAATAAATATCATACAAAATTTCCTCTGCTTTGTCATGTTAATTCATATTCTATGGTGATATTATAACCATGAAAAGAGTTTCTGCAACAATGTTTGAAAATCAATCCTGACATGATATGATTTTTTTTAGACAAGTGCATCTACCACTTGTTATTTGTGATGTCCGTCATTAAAAATGGATATGAAATAAAAAATTTTCACATCAAGATCTAAATTTGTATTAATAGTTATCATTTGCAAGTTATTGTTCTATGGTCACAATAAGAAATATTGTTTATAATGAAAGCAAGATTTATTTTATGTTTACTGCGTCATGATTTTCCTTTTCAGATCAATTTCGATCTGATTTGATTAAAGCACAATGCGCATGCTACTACTACTACTACTGCAACTAATATTGCTGGTACTAGTACTGCTACTACTACTATGACGCAGACCATGCAATCAGTGGTCATCATCCTATCTCTCCTACCAATCAACAGATTAATGAGACCTAGTTTATTAAAGCCCTATCCTACCACTTATCTCAGATCTACTGGCAGCTTATTTCCGGTGACTTTTAGTCAAATGCACTTCTCATTAGAGGCACTGCTAAAAGCAGATCTCATGTAAGAATGGAGAATCATTGCACATCACTCAGTGAATGAAGAAATTATTTGATCTGTCATGCGAACCTGAGTGTTACTACAAGATGGGGGAGTGCGGGGGAAGAGGGTTTAGCTCTTGGAAAATATCACTGCAAAGTTGGGTGGGCATCTTCAATTACCCATTGGTACGTTGTCGTTAGCATCAATAAAATATACCTGTTTACAGATTAATCGTATGACGTCAGAGGCAAGTTAGCAATGCAGGGGTACGGCAAAAGAGTAGGCTATTATGTATTCTTGTGCAACACAGGGCAGGCATACACGTAGAATGAATTCTTTAAAATCCCATAAAATGAAGTTTACAGGGATTTTTTTTGTTAGGCATGAGGAATCAAATCTAACGAGAATCAATGAAGACAGAGAATTAGTTTGAAAATATAACAAAAGGCTTGAATTCGCCTTCAACCATGCAGAACTTGCAAAAAAAGTGTTTTTTTTTCCTTTTTCTTTTATATTGAGAGCATTGATGATAACAATGACAATGGTACACATTGAACTGACTGATCTATTATTCTGTACATACTGTAGGTTTGAGATATTGAGAAGCTACCAGTTTTCTTACAGTTTTCAAACTACAGTAATTTCCCATAACCCTGGGAAATTGTGGAGCTTGAAGGGTTTTAGCTCCACTTGTAGCCCACTTCAATTTCAGACTACATTTTACAAAAGTGAGCTAGCACAAAACAGTACAGTACCAATAACCCAGGGTTAATAGGCTGACTGTGGTGCGCTAACCTTAAAAAGCAGGGCTAAGCGTTAGGCTAGCCAATTACAGGAAATACAACGGAAAGTTAAAAGTTTTTTAAATGGACACTGTGTGGTTTGCTATGTAGAAACTTCTCATGGTTTTGAGATGGAAGGCGCACCCACTTTGGAAAAAAAGTTGAATTCATGAACGTGCAATAGTCCAGATGGCATGCGGAGTGAATCACGATAAATTTCTTAACCCTGGCTAAGCAAATAGTGTACATGTAGTTTTTAAAAATATCCAGAAAAAAATCCATATGGTGGTTTATAGTCAGGGTTTAAGAAAATGTAGTCTGAACAGCGTGGAAACACCAAGTTTTTTTTTTTTAATAGAATAAAATTCATAGCATGGAGCTCAGAGAACCATGTAAAATGAAAGTTTGGACAAAACAAGTAAAAAATAAAAAAATCACAAATTTCAAAGACTTGTTTCAATTCCTTGAATTTTTTTGTCACATTTTCTTTAGAGAACTTTTATGTAAAGACCCAGGCATGTACTACATCCATGACTAGTTTGATTGCTGTGCAAGTCTTATTTCTGATAAGCTTTTGTCTTCATCTTAGTTCAAATTCAAAACCAAATTGTTTTTAAATAATTATTAAAATAAAGTTCAGTCCTATGAGTCACCAAAAACACAATTGTAGAAAATCCTACAAATTGTTAAACAGATTGAATAAAATGAATAGTCCTATGGTTGGCTATGGTCACAAATACCTTTACGAATGCCAAACAAACCTATTTCAAACCATAATACTGCTACATGTATAAAAATTGTTCTTGCAGTGTTCGTGAAGGTATTTGTAACAATAGCAAAAGAAATCATCAAATTTTCCATAAACTGAATTCATGAATGACACATAGAGCCTGCCTTTTTTCATGTATTCCCATTAATTCACTAATAAAAAAACATGCCCTCATCACATAACTGCCTCATATAACGTGAATAAACACATGTAATCAAATATCTTTGTTTTCATGACATATTCATTTTATTATTTTTTTAAAAACTCAAGCCCCACACCCAAAAATATTACATTCAAGTGATTTTTAATATTTGATTTTTCTTCTTCTTTTTCATATGCATGTAGCAATCAAGAAATAAACTATGTTCAGCAACAATAAGCAACCAATTGAAGACCTAAATATGAATGACACGCTCCCCTCAGTCCGTATCACCAAACCTCCTGTGGCAAAAGGGCAATGTATAATGTACACTGAGTATGACTGACAGATGACATTTAAACAACTCCAGCAAATGCACAGAGAAGGATTTCAACATGGTAAGCTTGATCACAGCACTTGATATGAACCATGTATATCTGATACTCTCTTTTGAACAGGTTCATTGGAAATATAAACCAATATAAAGCATTCAATAAGCGTTTCTTTCAGCAACCAATTAACATAATAAATAAAATATCACGAAAATCCATTGAACTTTGCAAACATTGTAAACTGAGTGAGTCTAGAGCATTAAACCCACTGCTGCACAAATTACTTCCACCCCCCCCCCCAACTCCCAAACAGAAAGAATACTTCCAACATTTATAGACGAATGGATAATCCCAGAATACATATTCAACTAAAAACTATGACCTGAATCAAACTTAATACATACTTAAGTCTAGAGTTTTTAAGGTATTCTTGTGTTTTGAGAAATCTCTTTTCCCAAATTAATCTCTCATCTTAACTTGAAACTACATGTAATTCAGTATGAATGGGGAACCTTAGGATTAACAAAAAGAAGTTTGCCACACCCTGTAAAACTGAAAGCGTATTTAGAGCACTACACACTGCTCAAAAGGCAAGCAAAATAAATCAATATTACATTGTTCACATGAACTACTTCCATGTGAGGATCCTTAGTTCCTTTATCTAATAAAGTTGTATGGCTAGTGTTTTTGTGTTAGCATTGAAAACGAAGATGGTTTCATGTGATATTGATAATCCAAGCATGTATTCAAACAAAAAGGATTATGAAATGTTTTTCATGGTCATGAATTGGTTGATCAATAACTTAGAACTTCTCCTCTGAATGCTACTATCCCATTTGCAACTAGGTAATATCATCTGCTCACATTAAGAAAATGGAAAATGTTTTGCAGGATAAATTGTGAATTAACATATAAAAATTATATGCATGTGTTGTTTGTATCGTCCCCCCAAGCATGGAATCAGCTGAGAATTTCAGGACATGATGGGATTCATTCAAGAGTATTGAGGGAACTGCATAATGAGTAAGCCACGACACTTCAGATATAAAGCTCATGGAAGTATGGAAAGAGGCATTTGTCATACCTATCTTCAAGAAAGGAAAGTGTAGTGACCCTGCAAACTATAGACCAGTAAGCCTTACCTCTGTGGTTTGCAAGATCATGGAGAAGCTAGTGTGGAAGGAATTGATTCAAAACCTGGAAGAAAATGATTTATTATCAAAAGTCTTGTGCTATCGATCATGGCCATAGTATTGACTGTTGTGGCCCAGTGGATTCGTCTTCGGACTTTGAAACAGAGGGTCGTGGGTTCGAATCCCAGCCATGGCGTAATTTTCTTCAGCAAGAAACTGATCCACGGTGTGCTGCACTCAACCCGTGTGCGCAATGAAAGCCTAGCTTAGCTGGATAATATAGGAGCGCCTTGAGCACCTAACAAGGTGGATATGTGCGCAATATAAATACCCTATATTATTATTTACTTAGACTATTGTAAAGCTTTCGATACGGTTCCGCATGAACGCCTTCTCAGCAAGTTAGCAGCATATGGAATAACAGGAAATGTCCATTGATGGATAGAGGCATACCTGTCTGGAAGATGTCAGAGAGTTATTGTTAATTCACGGAAATCAAAGTCACAACCAGTAACTAGTAAGATTCCTCGGGCAGTGTCCTCGGACCAATGCTTTTTGTGTGCTTCATTAATGACTTGCCTGATTCTGTCGCATGTTTGCTAATGACACAAAGGTTTATAGAATCGTGGATAATTCAAGTGATGCCAGCTATCTAAAAAAAATGATCTACATGAAATCTCATACTGGGCAACAAAATGGCAACTTCAATTTAATGTGAATAAGTGCAATACAATGCATTATGGGAGACAGAAGACAAGAGTTTAGCTACACCATTTATAGCGAGGATGGAGAGAATATAATCCCCTCATAGAAAAATGAAAAGGACCTGGGAATAGTATTTGACCCATCTCTATCTTTTACTGACCATGTAGCTGATGTCAAGAGAGCCGATATCAAACTTGGAATCATTAAGAGGTCTTTTTCAAGTCTGAATGAGAGGTGTTGGCTCAAGCTCTATAAAACCATTGGAGTACTGTAACTCAGTCTGGTTTCCCAAACGTAAGAAGGATGAAGACCTACTTGAGAAAGTTCAGCAAAGGGCAACAAGGCAACTTTCCCATCTTCGAAATCTGAAATATCCAGACAGGTTGAAAGCCCTTGGAATACAAACCCTGGCATACAGAAGACAAAGGGCAGAAGTTATCCAGATCTACAAGATTATGAGAGGGATAGACAATGTTGATGCTGCTCTATTCTTTGAACGAATCCATGACTCCCGTACAAGAGGACTAAGAAATCTAAGGAAGCAGAGATGCAGATCTGCTGTCTGCCAAAATTCATTCTCATTGAAGAGCTGCAATAATTGGAATTCCCTGCCTCAGTCAGTTGTAAGTGCAACTAGTTTAAATCAGTTTAAATACGGACTTGAAATTTTTTTGGCACAACCATCCTCTGAAGTACAGACCTTACCAAAGATAAGAAAATCAACGAGGGGCACATAAGCATATTGCTTTACATCTCAACATCCAAGTTAATCCAAGTAAGAATGTATGTCTGTACTGAAGTTTTCTGATATCCAATCACAAAATTTGAATGAAAAAAGGGGATCTTTTCTAAAGAAAAATAAAAACCTCACCATTAGAGGGTGCTAGAAATATTAGACTTGATTACTCTAATTTTTACAGAGAATCATCAGTTAATCTGCTATTCTATTTCTGTTATTAAAGATTGGCATGTAAAATGGCACTCAAATTTTATTGACCCTTTACCCCAACTTTTACTACAACTTTTTAAGAGGCTGCTCAAATTAATGGGCAAATCCCACAGTACCTTAAATGTATGTATCAAGGAAGAAGTCATCACTTTAATGTCACCTGTCAATTTCTTCAATCCTATGGGATCAATCTCCATCAAGAATTCCCAGAACCAAGAACAAAAGTTTTTTAAATCCTGTTTTCTTCTTATTTTTTTGAATATTTTTTAATCTGTCCATTCAACCACACAAGCAAAGATTATTATATCTGCACCAAGGAATAGTTTACGAGATAGACGGCACATAAAAAATGCTTTGTTTATCATCGTTATTAACCTTGCACGCTTAATACAGCAGATATTTTGATGGTTTGGGGGGGGGACGTTTTTACCTCCCACATGAGGAAGAATTGGTATTCCTGACCAAAAGACTTGTTCCTAACCGGCTGTACTTGCAAGTGCAAGCTGTCTACCTGCAAAAATGACACAATGACACAGACACAATGTAGCACTTTTACTGCATGGCTAACTCTTGCTGCGTTGAGGGCTTTGGATCCACCCCCAGTGAGGACTCATGTGCCCTCTACTCTTGAGACCATTACAGTTGACAACCATTACTTTGAACATTTTTTATGATTTCTAGTTGGCGGATGAACTCGTGGTTGACAACTACCCACAGGACTTGAAGTAGGAGTAGATGTTACAGGAATCAAAGTGTTTCATCATCATTACTGGAGTCATGCTGTAAGGGTGAGGACTGATTCGACTGTGAGAGGTTCAGCTCTTGCAGTGAGTTGCTGGATCCAATGTTATTATAGTTGAGGTGCATTTACAACATACCCAGGCAAAGCTCCTCTACTTGTTTGTCACGCATCATAAGAATCTGGCGAGATGACCACACACACAATGTGGCACCAGTAGTCGCAACGATCACACAAAAGGGCTGGGTCGCAATCTTACACTTCTTCACAGATGGCACACGGAAAAGTCTTGGCTGTATCTCTGGATGGTGCAGGATTGGTTTCAACTTGTCAGCTGAGGAGGATGGTGAGATGTTTCAATGAAGTTGACTTGAAGTCAAGTGAACATAGCTTTAATGTGTAGGTAAGCTTTCCTTGCCCTTTGGTGAGATGACTCAATGAAGTCGGCTTGAAGTCAGATTAATCAGATCAGATCAATCATAACTATATGGAAAGCCAGCAAAGTCAACATATAAAATGCATGCTTGTTCAAAATAATTCTAGATATGAAGTATATCCATAAATTCATCAATTTCTTGACAATTTGGTGTGTTCTCCTATGTTTACAGCTCAGACATTTTGCAAATTTCTTGTAGAAAAATTTTGACACTGATGGATTTCCATAGAGTTACCATTGATTGGATCAATCGTAACTCTTTGTAAGACGGGGCCCTGGAATGCAAAAAGTGACTTAACACCCACAAAAATCTTCAGAAACTTTTCGGCCTAGATTCCAATTTTATATATATATATATTTTTTTTTTTATCTGTTGCATTTAATACCAATGATATAAACCAAATGAAGTGTATACAGCCATCAGAGGTTTTGTTGGAACCATATGTATTGCGGTCCCCTCTGTGACGTTAATGCACCTACTTTACTTCGGGACTGCCCCTCAGGAAAATTGCATTTTGTCGGTTTTTTCCACTGGAATATTTAGATACCTACACTTGCTTCATGATCAGGGGTGTGAGTGGTCACAAATAAAAAGATCTGAAAAAAGCTGAAATAGAAAGAGCTCCTATACTTTTTGTACAGGGGAAAACAAAAAAAAGCCGAAATTAAGCTGAAAATCGAAACAAAAAAAATCTAAAATCAGATAAAAATCTGAACACTCACACTCCTGCATGGTGTACCATGTGAGGATGAGAAAGATCTTTTTTTAAATCATTTAAAAATTCATTCAGATTTCAGCTGTCATGAATGTCAGTATGAAGACCTCAATCATGTTTGCAATGCCTTTCGCGACTTCGGAGTGCCATTTCCAGGATTGCTGAAGAGACGGCAATTCATGAGGGGTACGCAACTTGATATGAGACTATCTGACTATGAGGACTCACAGAACTTCTTATGATATACCCTAACCCTAGCCTTGAGGACTCTGTGATGATATTTAAAAATATTTTTACATATATACTTTTTCATCACAGAGCCTTGAAATTATCATTATTGATAATCAAGTTTCAAATTTCATCATTTGTTATATAATTGTTTTTATCTATATATTTTGTTCTTCAAAACAGCATTTTGTAGCATCGCTTTATCAAGGTACGTCATAACGAAGCGGTTCAAGCCTATTGTATTTGCTGTGTTTACCAATGGATCGAGGGTTCTACAGGAGATCGGTCTGGAAAACCTTTTTTATTTTTCAAATCTATACTAAAATATTTTAAACCCCTTTCATACACATTAGGCATATGAAGGTTCATAAATTAATAAAATCAAGAGACCTGACCTAAACAAACCGATTTCATCCTCAAAATATGGATTTCCTAAAGGAAATTCATCCTTGTTCACAAGTCTAGCTTAGGCATATAAGGTAACCATTTCAAGGCTCCATGATGAGAAGTATATGTAAAAATATTTCTAAATATCACGGAATCCTCAAGGCTAGCTATACCCCCCCCCCCCCCACCATAGGCAGGCTTTTCCCATCCTTAGACATGGAAGTGTATCCTATTGCCAGACACTTTTATTTCAGTGCTTTAAAAATGACAACTAGAGGAAATACAATCAAGAAAAATATGCACTTGCTATTTTAAATATTATGAAAATTGTGAATATGACAACCATTTTCTTTGCATCACACTTGCCGCATACCCCTCCATGAAAAAAATTATTTTCGTTCGTGGCAAATTACATCATGATTCCGGACGCGCACCAGATGGGCAAAGATATTCTTGATTATGATGTAAGAAGGAATTTATATGATTTTTTTCTTCATATATTACATGATTAAATTTGAAAGTTTTTGTTTGCTTTTTTTACATTGAATCTGAGCTGTCGTTGGTAACTAGTTTTTTTCCTTTTTAACTGCATGTTCCAAAGCACTTCAATATGCTTGTTTGTATTGTATGATGCTCATCAAGTTCTATTGATGCACTGTCGATCATCGAACAGCTCAAATCATTGTAAACCTTGTGCACGGGTACCTTTAGAACTAGTCGTCAACAATCACCCACAATACACTGTTACAATACACCACACCTCAACATTAGATCAAATGAGCGGACGAGATTGAAATTCTGCAAATCATCAAATCAGGCCCATATTTCCATCAGAAAATATTTCAATTGTTAAAGCATATGATATTTTAATCATTTTCTGTAATTTAAAAGATAAAGAAGGTAAAGTTTTTTTTTTGTTCTTGTTTTTGCAACCTTGTACTATGTATTGCTCTGTGAATTTTAACTGTGAAAGTCTTTTGAAATCATAACAGTGTCCGGTAATACAATACATGACTATACCTCAAGTGATGTTTGTGTACAATTCATTTATAACAACTCATCTTACACATCACAAAATTTCATTTGTTTTCCACGCTTCTATTAGTCTCAAAATTGGTATTTAGAGCCAATATCGGTTTCCTCAAACGTATTAATTCACTGCCAATCCATATCATCACAAACGCAAATTGCACATGCGTGGAAATCGCAGTTGAATTCATGAATATTCAGGAGTAGATCTATAGATCGATATCTGATGCAAATGCAAAACTATCCCGATCTGTAGTCCCATCATGAATATTCATGAATTGAGCTGCCATTTCCGCGCATACGCTATTTGCAATGTTTTTGGAATCGGCAGTGAATTAATATGTGTGAGGAAACCAATACTGGCTCTAAATAGCCAATTTGAGACTGACAGAAGCGTGGAAACGAAGTGAAACTTTGTGAAATGTAACTTTATAGGAGGAGTTGTTATAGTCAAAATGAACTGTCAGGTCATTTTTTTGCATGAGTTTTATATTCCTCCCCCCCCCATAAACTTTAAAGTGACACCTTTGTCACTAGCATGGCAGAGCGAGTTTTATACCTTGATGTTCAGGTAGGTGTAGAGCAGTAGTGAAGTGGAGCCTACACAAACATCACTTAAGGTAATCGTCAGATTTAGCTTTAACTTGGCACCCTACATGCCCCTTTTCCTTTCACTTTTTTTCAGTTTAAATAACTTTCACAAGGACTTTGTTCCTAACCATGTTAACTTTATTAGATCCCTTCTTCAAGTTAAAAGTTCTTCGTTTTTGATCGTGGAAAAAGCCCCGGCATACCTGGCGTAAATTAGACAGCTGGCAGCCATCTGTTTCGAGGAGTTTTTTAAGTAATTTTTAACATTTTTTTTTTAAATTTCTCCTCGTACACAGATGGCTCGCTATCATGCAGCCACCATTAGGGGACTTGCAATGCAAAATCCCCCCGTCGGGGTCTTCAATTTTTGTCTTTAATGAATAAAAATTTTGATAACACGACCAAAATGCAAATTAATATTCCCTCTTGGCATTAATTGCCAAAAAACAGAGAAAAATCAAGTTAAAAGGAACAAAAACAGAGACTTACCTCGGCTGTCGCACAAATTCACTTCCCAATTTTATCAGATCTTAAGTACATGAACATATGGCCATTGAGTCCCCTGTACAGATCGCGCTAGAATTTCGGTCTCTGTATTTGGTGAGTGCAGCCAACGAAGTTCAGCTGAACAACCAACATAACAGAGACCGAAGCTTTTGGTCTAGGTCGAGGCCTAGGCGCAAATGTACATTATGTCGTGCTTAAACTAGGCCACCGCACACCTTACGACTGTTCGCGATCCGATTTTGGAACAAATCGCATTTTGCTCATTTTCTGAAAATGTGAATGGAACTTGTCATTTTATTCGAGGTTCAAATTAATTGAAAGAATACTAATTTAACCATTTTGAATGATTGCAAATCGTAGCCAATCTTACGACTGCTATGACGTCATTTCGAGTAGATATTGAATTTGCTGAAGTTTTATTCTAAGGATGATACTTGGCAATTAGCATAGTCACAGATTTGAACATACTCATTGATACTGTCAGACTGTTGGTATTCATACGATGATTTCGAACATTACACAGTAAGATATTCCAACTTGACTGAGTATTTGTTAGCCATGTTAGCATCAAATTCTACCGTTTTAAAAGTTTTATAATCCAAAATTGAGTAGCAGACCAATCGTAAGGTGTGCGGTAAGCTTTAGTCTAAAAAGCATTTATATTACATTCTCGAGATCTAAAAATTTTGGTCTAACGTTAATTCTAATTTCTTGTTCAGTTGTTATTAACTTACCGCACATCGACAAACAACATCAGCCTCTGTCGCTAGCAAGTCGACCAGCTTTCCTTTCCCTTCGTCGCCCCATTGAGCTCCCAATACCACGTTGACTTTGTTGACGGGCTCCAGTCTCATTTTCTTTGAATTTGTACTCGTCGAATTCGAGTTATTTATCGAATTTTCGTGGCTGTTCATAATGTGAGATGATGTTATCTTCCTCAAAAGCTTAGGAAAGTAAAAGCAGCAACCCAAAATTTGCAGGGCCGGCGCGGGAGATGGATCAGATATGAATCGAGAGTAAGCGCGCGTAAATAGTAATATTCGCGCGGGTTTGTTGTACGTACCGTAGGCCTATACGGTAAAAAAAAAAGAAAAAAAAGAGCGGAGTAAATAAGTTGAGGATTGGCCCATTTAGCAAAAAAGTATTAAAAAAAATAAAAATATAAAAAAGTGTGAAATAGAAATGCGCTTTTTACCCACATGCATATGTTTAAACATAATAAAGGCATAAGAACAATATTGTTAGTCGAGGCATAGACGGATCCAGGGGGGGGGGAGAGGGCCCAGGCACCCATATTGCCTTGACAGAGCAAAAGAAAAAAAAAGGGGGAAAGAAAGAAGAAAAAAAGGGGGAGGAAACAACTTATGTATATGTATATAATATGAGCGCATATAATACACATATAAACAAAAGCCGAGTATAAAATAAATCAGTTATTCAGCATGACCTGCTTGCAACGAGTATTGCAAAATAGTTTTTTTCAGTCAGTGCGTTCATTTATATTAGGGGATTCTTTAAAATTTTGAGGCAGAGAGTTCCAGTATAGGCAGGCCCGGAAAAGACAAATGAATTCTTTGCAAATAAAGTTTTTGTTAAAGGAAGGTGATTGTCGTTGCCTTGTTGGGTATCAGTGTACGGATGCATTTCGGGAACATATTTTAGAAAATAGTGGGGAGAATGATCGTCCTTGCTTAATTTGAACATAAATTGATTTGAATAAAAAGAAAAAATCCAACAAGCAACGTCGAAAATTTCATCAAAATCGAATGTAAAATAAGAAAGTTATGGCATTTTAAAGCTTCGATTAATTTCACAAAACAGTTTAATATGCACATCCTGTTTGGTATGCAAATGGAGACTGATGATATCATCCACTCAATATTTCTTTTGTATTTTATTATATGAATATGAAATATTCTAATTTTCTCCTCATTTTAAAGTGAAACATTGTTAATACCTCCCTGAACATGTGGAACTAACAATCTTTAATACTATGGTCCAATCAGGTTGGTCCTTATTGTCAAATCTGTAAAAAATATATTTGTATAATTCAAACAATAAAAAACAAAACAAATAGTGAGTGAGTGACATCATCGACTCTCTCATTTGCATATCACTGAGTTGAGTATAGAACTGTTTTGTGAAAAATAAGCGACACTTTAAAATGTCATAATTTTCTTATTTTCCATCCGATTTTGATGAAGTTTTCAGCATTATTCTTGTTAAATTTTTCTCTATTTATTCAAATCAACTTTTTTTCTGGGATGGACTTGACCTTTAAATATCTTGCTCAATATGGAGCCTATAAAAATCAAATTCTCAAGTCAATATACAAAACATATATTTCAGCTCAGAATCGAACTTTCATTATTTTGTTTGATTTACAAATTGATTTTTAAAAAGTGCTCTGTAAAAATGTCTGTTTTATGGTCTGAATATGAACATTTCTGCTCGCGCTGGCGCTCGAAAAATTTGATTATCCGGTACCTATTTTCCTGTATTCCATAAAGTTCTAAAAATATCTATGTTAGATTGTCAAAACTTGCAGCTAGCACTGCACGCCTCGCGTTGATTAGTGAGTTATGTATATGATATTAATTCTATAACAAACTACTTAAAATCCCCATTTCTTGACAGTTTTTTTTTAATTGCTCGCGAATGATTTTACACTCGCATTGATTGTTGAAAATATGTTAACTCATGCATCTTATTCATTGCTTTAAATGTCCAGTTTTCAGGCCATAAAAAATTCGCATTCTCATTACTCTTATCAGATTAACAAATAAGATATTAATTTAATAATTAAATTTTCTTTTTTTCAGAATCGAATATCGACACTAGTTTCATCTCGCGCTTACGAAGAGATAAAGGAAGATAGTTATCATTTTCATGTGAAGACATAGGGTCAATAGAATGTCCCGGTTCTCTGTCAAAACTCAATAATGAAACATATCAACTTTTTTGTAACTCCGTGTGATCCATATCCACCTCACAATTTCCCTACAAAGCGCTTGAAATACAGAGCTTAAATTGATCCTTTCCAAATCGAAATGTCAAATGTTATAAGATCGCGCTTCGCGCTCACTTTATTGATTTTCCTGATAGAATAAGACATTTAGAATGCCCAGATTCTAGGACAAAATCTAAAACACACGCGTGCATTTTTATTCAGATACGCAAATTGTTCTCTATATAAAACATTATTCAGATCGTCAAAGTTTTTCTGCTCGCGCTTTGCGCACGCATTATTAATATAGAAAGATTACTCATCCTTTTATGATTTACAAAACATGAATAGAGTGTCCCAGTTTTAGGTGTAAATCTCTATTTTTTTTCCGCTCGCGCTTTGCGCTCGCATCAATAAATATTGTTTAGTAATATGTTCATCATTTTAAGATTACAAAAAGTGCTTAGAATTTCCATTCTTCAGGGAAAATGTCAAAATTTTATGCTCGCGCTCGCATTATTTGATTGTTCAAAATATGTAACGTCTTCATGGGCATGGCTAACTGCAAGCAACCGTTAACAGATCCTTTTTTTTCTGATCGCGCTCGCAGTAATAATTATTTATTTGCGATACACATCTCGTTTAGGATCACAAGCATTGCCCAGAATGTTTAAATTTTAGAAAAAAAAATACATGGAAAAAAAATAGCTCGCGCTTCGCACTCGCACTATTTAGATAAGGCTTCTGTGATAATAATATATTTATGTTGATTTATAAGAATAAAGCTTAGAAGTGACTATCAACAGAAGAAGAAGGTGGCACCAGGATTTTTTTAGTAGGAGCAAAAGAACTTTTTTGGGGAGGGGGACATAATTTTTTTGCATGTCACAAAATCGAGCGCGAAGCGCTTTTTATATGGGCCCTATGACTTGAAAAGGGACCTGCTAAGGACTGTTTGATAATATCCTGATAATATAACTGGACGCTCTAAGCATTCTTTTTTGTTACCATAAATAGGATCGGTATCTAACTAAACAATAATTGGTGTGAGCCCGAAACTGTTGATATTCAGCACTTCTTTTTGTAATTTTGAAAATGCAGAATGTGTATCTCGCTAAAACAAATAATGAAAATTCGAATCAAAAGAAGAACAATATGCGGATATTGACTTGAACAACCATGTTATCCTATTGAATTTTATATAATGACTTGACAGATTTATGTTAGCGACTAATTTTGTTGGGAGCTATATGGAAAATTTTTCAAAGTTTGTAAAGTGAAAATACTGTTTTGCAGCACGCATTACAGCTCGAGTAGGATGCTTATGTCAATATTTATTACTCCTTTTTCTTCTGTTTTAAGAATTTCTGGGGGCGAGGGCAAAAATCCCAACTGGGGGAATGCCCCCCGTGCCCCCACCCCCTTGGTGCCACCACTGATTGCGCTAGCGTACCTAAGGGGGTGGGGGTAGACTGCCCCCCTGACGATTCACAACTGATCCCTGACGAGCCACAAATGGCCCCTAATTTTAACTTTTTTTTTGCTTGTCAATTTTTTTTGGCGGACGAATTTGCCCCCCCCCTGGAAAAACCAAGGTACGTCACTGACTGATTGTGACCAAATATTCGCGCGAGTAGTTTTGTGAAAGCCCTTTATCGAACGCTATAGCGCGCTCGATATACATGTATACTGTCCTGAAATAAGGAACATTTCTCAACTAAAATGAAAAAAAAAATCTGAACTAAAATGAAACATATCTCAAAAATAAAATAACAAGAGTGAGAAGCACGAGCTGACTTTTTATTATTTTTTAAAACATAAAATCAGATCTGAAAACAGGATATTTTAAGCACTTTTTGTAATCATGCCACGTACTTATCTTATTCATGTTATTGAGAACAAACAATGCGAGATGCCATCGCGGAGCGCGATAAGTTTCATTGACCCATAATTATAACAAAGTTTGTTATGTACGTATTTAAAAAAAGATGAATAATGCAAGTGCCATACACGAGATGAATTTAGTTCAGATTTAGACCCGAGGCCACGAAATTTTAAGCATGCATTTTTTGTAATCATGAACAGGGTAAGTATCCCAAATATTGTGATAGCGAAGTGTGACCTGATATTCAGACTTGAAAAGGGGACCTAAAATCATGAAGAGCATGTATCTCACAAATCAAATTTTGAGAGCGCGTAGCGCGAGATAAAAATATTTATAATTTAAAAATGAAAAGTGTTGAATAATTATCTTTACCACTTGTAATAAATCTTGAACAAGATGGGTATCTCACCAAACAAAATAATCAAAGCTCGAAACGCGAACACTTTTTTGTATATTGACATCTAAACGGAAAGTTTAAAGCGTCATTATGTAAGTCATTAATCAGAAAATGCGAGCGCCGCGGTGTTTCGAACCCCCTTCCTGGATCCGGGACCCGAGCCTATGGTTAAAAAGCCTGCATTGGTATGAAGGAACGTGTTTGCATAGGGTGGGATAGGACTGGGTATGATTTAAATCTTCTTGGTTGCAGCTAGCTCCTTCCTATTCCTGCTCTGGGCCATCGACGAGATACAGGCCTAGGCCTGTGTCATTGTTCGTTTAGTGAACTGAGATTTGTAATCCTAACTGCGTACGTTGCTTGTTATGCAATAATTGCAAAATCATTTAGCTTCAAAAATCTGTACTATGTGACTAGAGTGGTCTACCTTGGGATTTTATCGTATTCAATTCTTACATCCTTACGGCAGTTTGTGTATTGTCCTTGCAAAATTACCGCTCCATTGTGGCGTCCTCGGTCAAATGAACATCGAGTACTTAGCATTTTTTTCTATTGAGAATAAAACGGCGCTCTTTGTTGTATATCACGTGGTCCCATCTCGCCAGCCAATCACAGTGCGTTATCTAAATTCCGGCTGACGACACGGGACGCTGCATGCGGAAAGCACTTCGCGTTGGAGCTTCATTGTGTCTGTGATCGTTTCATACAGATCGCGTGATCTTAGCGCTCTTCATTTGCCAGTGAGGATGTGAGTTTTTGGAACATTTTAATGATATTACCAAACCATTGGGGGGAAAGGCATTTTAGTTGATCATTTGTAAACAGTGTAAGGGTATAGTAAATTATGATTAAAAAGGAATCCGAATTCAATATCTTTGGCAGTAATTAAGTATCATAGCATTTTCCGGTCCTAGTCTAAACAAATCGTGGAAATCATGCAATCTTATAGTCAGGTCTATGATTATGTAACAAATAAAAATAATAAAAATATGCTCTGATTGTGTTTGATTTGCAATATACCACAGTTAACCGCCAATCTGCTGAAGATATCAAGGAAGAGGTTTGATGATGGATCGGCCTACAAGAGTATTAAGACCACGTGTTAGTGGCAGGGTCTACAAACATGACGTGGACAAGACGGTGGACAAGGAGAATAGAACAAGACAAGTTGCAAGGAAGAAGGTGACTGTAGCTAAACATGCCAAAGGACAAGTTCGGAGAGAGCGCAAAAGGGTCAAATCAAATGGAGTGCCGACAGGTAAATGTATTTCACAATGATATTGTTCAGGATAGCAACAACAAGAAAGTATAAATGTATGCTGACAATGTTGATGACAGTGATGAAGATGACAATGTTTATTCCGTCTAAGACTGTGATGGTGATAATAGCAATACTTATAAGGATTGTGAAAAGGAAAAGTAGTGCTCTTGATGGAGCTGCCCCCTCAGGAGTTCGATAAAAAGAACAAAGTATGAAGAAAAATTCAAAATGCAAAATATGAAGTAAAAGACAAAGACAGAGAGAGAAAAAAGAAAAGCAAATAAGAAAGGTGAAAAAGAGAAAGGAACCAAAACAAAAAATCACCGGAGAGACAAAAAAAAGAATTTCTTGTCAAAAATAATCAAACACAATTAAAACAATTTCCGATCGACACTGACATAATTAACGAAATCCTAGTTCGACCACTGCAACCCCTCTCCATTTTTTTGTGGTTTCAATTTTTTTCAAAAATGTCTTGTCATTATTGAATATTGTTTATTACGCTGACAAAAATGAACCGAGCAGCACTGAACATCCACCCTTGTTGAATAGTATGTGATTTTTTTTCTGAATATAGAAGAATCATGATTTATTGAGATGATGATGGTGGTGGTGATAATGATGATGTATATGAATATAGATTTTGTATTCTTCTCTATTTAAGTGCAAATCAGCGATGATGAGATGGCCTTCCTGATGCGACAGAAAAATGTCGACAAGTTCTTCGACCATTCTGGGCAAGATTACGACTACCATGAGGATATTGTTGCATATCTAAAGGTAAGAATTACATATATTTTTTCCCGACGTTTTAGTCATAGGCTATTAGCAGGTACGAGCAAACTTGACAACTGGCGAAATAAAACGCTAGGTAAACGTTTTTGTAAAAGCAAAATTACTTAAGTTGGGGAACGTGCCAGATGGCTAGTTTAGATCTGATAGATGTAGAAGTTGATCGTTATATACATTTAATAAATAATATAATTGTGAATTGGAGTTGGCTACCTACCAACAGTCTTATTAGGCATATATACATTGATTTTTAAATCTAAAAAAATGACTAACCCCAGTTGAATTCAACGATGATTATTGAATCAATAAATATATAAAGTACTCTCTATTCTCTAAATTAAAAAAAAATACCTGATTCGGGCCATTACGAAGGTTTCTCCAGAATCTTCATAAAATACCTGTCAAAATGGAATTACTCAAACTTGAAATAGAAGATTAAATATTTCAAGAAAAGTCAAATCGTTGTAGAGATGTTCAAGGTTGTAGAGGTTTTGTCAAGGGCGGCAATGTGATTTATGGCACACCCAGTTGATAATGATGCAAGAAAAGAGTGACTGTAACATTATTTACGTTGTACGTCTGCCTGCGTTAAACAAATTTTTAAGACCTTCCGTGGGGGGGGGGGTAAAAAGGATCTTATATTTCAAAATTAGGCAATTGGGTGCAAACGTTATCTCATCAGATTATACGTTTTGCCTGAGATAGCTGTTTTTCTCGATAATCAAACTAAGCAAACCGTTGAGGGGTTTCTTTTTGGTAGAATATAGATTTAATTACTCTGCAAGCAAACGTAGCGAGCGAGATGTTTTAAAATTGAAATTCGAAGTCGTAAAATTCTGGTAAATTCTATAGCGGTAATCCTTTCACTTGAACTGATTTTGTTGAGTAGAAAGTGGATGTCAACAGAATAATAATGGACTATATACAAGGGCGGATCCAGCTCTTTTGCCAGGGGAGCCGCCCCAGACCTAATGAATGTATAATATCGCTATTGATCAGTCTTACTTACATGGTCCTAATACAATTACCATTCCACAAAATGACAATTAATTGGTGACGAAATATGTACATATATTTTCATCTGAATTCAGGATAGAGAAACATTGCTTGATATGAGCAGAGAAGCCAGTCGATCTTCTGTACAGCCGTTACATCGTGAAGTATTGATAGATTGGCTTACAGATGTACAAGTTAGTAGATTCTCTGTATTAACGGGTAGTAAATATTATGGAAGCTAAAAAGTGCCACCCAGATGTTCAGATAATCATCTCGTCATGTCTAAAATCCTTGAAAAAGATGACGAGATGACAAGATCTTGGATCTCGTCATGTATATACATCCTGTGGGAGAGATGATCAGATCTCGGATCCATGATCATGTCATCTGATCATCTCTTCTAAACGATGTAGACATGACGAGATCCATCTCTCCCAACAGGATGTAGATATGATGAGATCCAAGAATTTTTCGTGTCATCATCTCTCCCACAGGATGTAAACATTGCGAGATCCGAGATCTCGTCATCTGGCTATTTTTTTCCTAGGGATGTAGACATAATAAGATTATCTGAACATCTGGGTGGCACTTTTAAGCTTCCATAGTAAATTCAGTGATAGTTTTTTGGTGTATCATCAGAACTGCGTTGTAAATTAGGAAACATACCTTATTTACTTGTAATTAATGTTTGCTCTCTTGGATATTTCTAATGATTATGATTTATATACATTTTTGGATGTAGATCAGGGTGGAACTTGGAATTCATAATAGACACAGATATCTCTATGGTTAAAAATGTGAACCTGTGAAAAACATAGTGTATGCAGAATATTATGTAGTATTGTGAATTATAGAGCTAACAAATATATCAGGAAATCAGGGTCTGTGCCTCAGTGGGCCGTGGGCGACCTGCTACATATTTTTTGGAAAAAAATGAGGGGGGAGATTAGAGGAAATGAATGAAGTGACTGAGAGTAATCCTGAAAGAACATTTTATACAAAGGAGATGATCGCCAGTTGTCCTAGAAATCATTTTGTGCGGCCATCCTCCTGCATTGCTTTAATGGCCATCCAAGGGGTTCATAATCAGGTTCCAATAATACAGATTTAAAAGGAAAAACAAACTGGTGGTCTTTATTCCAAAGGTGCTCCTTTCATACAGGTGGTCATTAAAGCAGGTCTTTCATTTCAGGCTCATCTTGAACTTGAGAATGCAACGTTACACTTGGCGGTTGCCTTGATAGATGCATACGCAATGGAGCGGGATATCTCTGTACATTCGCTTCAGCTCGTAGGAATCACATGTCTGTTTGTAGCATCTAAGTACGAGGATGTGTACGTTCCCAGTGTAAGTATATTCAACCTGTACAAATACAAGTTTTTAAGAAACTATAGAGTGTGAATTGATAAAAGACAAAAGTGAAATGATAGCCAAAGAGAAAACAAGACTACTAGGATATCAGTTAAAGTAGCTTCAAAATCGAGAAAGTGGACATAAAAAATGGACTATGAAAGTACATGGATTGCTTTAGGCAGATTTCTGTTTTGAAAAAAAATCCACACAAACATACAATATTATTGGCACATTTCATCATTTTCATTTAAGATACTGATATACAGGCTAGATAGAAAGATGTTGTTAAATCCACCAGGCCTGAAATCCACCACGGTTAATTTCTAAAACATAATGGCTATGTGTAACCAAGTTATCACATTTCAGGTGATGATGGACAAAAACAATACATGTTATTGCTTTTGATGCTTATCCAATTTTATCATGCTTGTCTGTTTTTTCCATAGGTGTCTACTCTTTGCATGTTGTGTGCCAGTTGCTACAAAGAGAGTGAATTACTGAAGATGGAACCACGAATATTACACACTTTGGAATACAGTCTCTTTTTCCCCACAGCTGTTGATTTTCTGCCTCTTTTTTTCACCCTTGCTGATATTGAGGATGAGACGGTAATCTCATGGCATCTTTTAAACATTGAATTCCCCCCCCCCCCCCCATAGTATTCGTTTGGCTGCACTGGACTCGACTGTTCATTGCTCCTTTTTTTCCCTTTTTTTTTCATTTCATTGTTTTTTTTCTTTATGAGATATATCATACAAGATCAGTATTGAGCAGGTACTAATGAGAAAAAGGGAATAATACTAAATCTAAATCAATAGTAAAATCAATCAAACTTGTAAAAACAGTTGGTTCCATAATTCCTTCCCTCATACAAGGAGTAAAATATGGATTCCTATTTGCTCATTAGTTGAACATAATTGAAATTAATTGATTTGTAAGTTCTGGTATTTGTTGATATATAGTTTGTCCTTTCTTCTTTTCTTGTTGATCTAAAGCTGGTCTTCATGTGTAACTACCTGGTGGATCTTACCTTACCATTGCTCCATTCCATGGACTCACGCCCATCAATATGGGCCGCCGCTGCTATCTTCTTATCCCTCACAATTCGAAGATCCCATCACCTATCTAACAATGAGAAAAAGAATCCATACAGAGTGAATAGCTGTGGAGAGACTGTATGGAGTTTACACCTGCAGACAGTGACAAGCTACAGTGAACTATCCATGACCAAGGTAGCAAGAAAAATAGTGGAAAAGGTCCTTGAATCAAAGACTGCAAAGCTTCAGGTAATTTTCAACATTTTCACATTCTCAATCATATAGTTTATGTTATGCCAAATGCTAATTAACTACATAAAGCTAGTAATTTTTGTGACTCCTATATATTTTTTCTTCAATATTTTGGAGATTGACCACATTTAAAAAGGAAAAAAAAGAACCCTCAAAACCTTTTGGGCAACATACCTGATAATATCATTAGTCTATACCAAGATTACCACTGAGAAATTCAAGCACCTTGATGATTACAATCTTGATGTTGATAAAGATTATTACTGAATTGCCAATATCATAAATCACTATCAGTGTATGTCGTTCTGAAGTAGATGTGAACACATTCGTTTAATCCTCGTTTTTTTAAATCCCTTTTCCCAGGCATCATATAAGAAACATAACAAGGAAAGTTTCCAGTTCATCAGTGAGGAGATATTTCAATGGTGCTCTGATCCGGCTAACCTTATCTCAAACAACCTTGAACCTCTACCCCAAATAGGTAACACCATTTAAGAAGCACAACTACCCAGGACACTGCTTCCTCTCATTTTCTTTCTCATTTTTTTCCAGAGGAACTTCGATGATTTAAATATCAGAGATAAGGGTATACATTACATCTTTTCAGAATCTTCAAAATTCAGAGTGCTTCAGTATACATACAATATGATAAGACTCTCCTTTCTACAGCCCTCTATATTGACTATTACAGTCTTAGAAAAGAGCACTAATTATTATTTAGTTATGCCCCCAAATTGATTTTTCTGTAATTAGCTTTAAAGAAGCATTTTGACACTTTCAGAATTCTTCATTGGAAGCATAATCCTGGGTTGTTTCAACTGGTGTGTTTTCATCAAGTGGCCTACCTGACTGAAACAAAAAAAAATCTTGAAAAAAAAATGAATGTATATCTTGCCAGAGCAAAGATGATATATTTTTCATACATATATATATATTTATATTTATCTATATTCATATTTATTTCATTTATATTAGTATTTGAATTCATTAAGTGCTCTTTGCTATTTTTGTGGTATATACGTAATTCAATGAAATATTTAGGTTATGTGATTGAAATAAGTGAAATCTTGAAAAAAAGAGAATCGAGATAAAACAATTATCATTTGTGCTAGCCGCATCGACACTGCGATAAAAACATAACAAAATGGAGTAAATGTATTGTAATATACTTCTCAGAATTATTTTTTATTTGAACAAGTGTTAAGTACTGCAATCAAGTATAAAGTATAAGTGAAGAATTTAATTGAAAATTCTGATTATTTACCCCCTTTTGTATTACATTGTATAAAAATGAAAAGTAAATTAAACATAACAAGAAAATGATACATAAAACTGCCACTATGATGCCAGGATTTTTGGTCTTAATTTAGCTTCTAGATTCTAGAACTTAAAATCAATAAATCAATGCACAGTCGATGTCTGTTTTATTTTTTTTTCAACAAAAAAGCTGTTTCCAGTTTTAATTTTATGCAGACATTCAGCACATATCTACTACAAGTGAGCACATTTATATTTATTTGTTTTTAAGAATGTAAAAAATAGGTAATTAGGGCATTTTTAAATAAATATTTCAACTATTTATATATTGTAATTACAGGGATACTTCAGACTGAAAATAATGATTTAAACAGATAAGTAAAACAATGAAAATTTTATCAAAATCAGACAAAGAATAACAACATGATATTTAAAAACTTTGCGTTACTTCAGTGAAAAGGCTCTATGCACATCTTCATGGATATGCAATGAATGTGATGACGTCATATCTCCACTTGTTCTTTTGTATTTTATGATATGAAATTATGTATTTTTTCAAATTTGTTCCCCAAGAATTTAAAAATAGGAATAACTTGATTGAATTAATGTGCAAAATGATCATAGCTGCAACCTAATTTGTTACAAGAGAGACAGGTTATACACATATTTTTGAAAATACAAAATAACAAAGATTTTATGTAATAAAAAAATGGAAAGTGGACATGACATCACATTAATGATCACATGCGTATAAAACTTCATTGCTAAATTGTAAATATTATTTTTTCGTCAGATTTTAATGAAATTTCCAGCCTTTAGCTCATTTGATTTTGGTAAAATTAGATATTGTTTTCAGCCTGGGGTACTCATTGTACATAGTTTAGTTTAGACATGTTTACATATTTCACATTTTTCTAGTTTTGATACCCTGTGTATATTTTCCTCAATGAATTTTTGAAGTTCTTTAGCACAGAGAATTATAGAATAGATCAATGATATGTTGTATATAGCAAGTGTAAATATTTCTTTATATACCTTTGCGAAATTTAGCTTCTACTATGGTACATATTCAGTGAACTTCACTCATATTACACAATTTTGAGAATCATGTGAATTCTCTCATGTATTTTTTTCTTTGTTGGCATTGTCATCTTTCTAATGTTCACCAATCATTCTTTTTTTTCATGAGTTAGTGGCACTTTCATCAAAGTAATCACTCATTTGTTTCATTTTGTTCACAATTTAAATTCAGTAGAATAGTTTAAAAAGAGCATTATCCAATTATTCTGTTCATGTTTTGTTTTCAGTAGATTAGTTTATGTTGCAAATAAATATTCTTGTACAAGAAAATTTCATTGTTTGTATTTTTATTCTTCAAAAGAATACAATTATAAGCACCCATGTAGCCATACTTTGACTAGTATGTACATTTTAAGCTCATCTGGCCTGAAGGTCTAGATGAGCTTATCCCATGGCGTGGTATCAACCATCTGTCAAAATTACAACATGATTCTTCATTTCATGTCCGATTTCCATTCTGTTAATTCAACTGTTCAAAACATTGTTGGAGAATATGGAAAGTACAGTTTTTATATTTTAGACACTTAACCCTTCATTTTTATCCAAATTAAAGATTGGAAGACCGACCCGAGATATGCATGTACCATTAATTGAGGATTTGAGGCTAGAAATCCCCATATTGAAACTATTAAAGGCACCAAATCAAGAAAAGGAGGGGAAAGGGATGAGAAAAGAAAAGAAAAGAAAGAAGAGCATCAAAAGAACTATTGGTTGTGTGAGATTAGTAAATGATCACCTCATCTGTCAAACTTCCCTCGTGCCATCACTGACCAAAGCCACTATTTCTACCACCCCTCCAAATGATTTGATGAACGGTGCAATATACATGTATCTATCATTTTGAAGAATAAAGAAGGAATGCCTGAATGTTCTGTCCCAAAACAGAAGTGAAACTGATAATTAGATATCTTTCATCATAACTCGGATCTACAGCTTTTATCTTATTTCATTTGATGCAATTTTCATTATTGATACTTCACGCATGAGCGAATAAGAAATGAGCTCTGAAGAGAGGCCACAGAAAGGTAATTTGATGAGCGATATCTAAATTTCGAACAGATATTTCCTAAAAAGTTCAATTTATGTCAATTAATTTGACACATCAATGAAGATAATTTTTATTTGAAATAAAACTTTTTGTGTTCCATAATTTCACAAATCCAAGAATCATTAATTACAGGACTGTCATAATAGCAAACAGAGATAGAATTTTCATTGTGACGTGTCCTGGGGGCGGGGGTTAATTACCAAAACTTTAAATAAGCTTCACCAATGTTTTGTTTATGATAATAAATCATGTTTTATGTCAGTGGCAACTATATTTGATACATTTGTTTCATGAATTTTTTAATGCAAATTATATTTCAAATAGTTGCCTAAAATAGAAAAGGGTATAAGCTTTCCAAGTACGTATTAAGTTTTAGTATGATAAGCTAATACGTATAAATTGATTTTTCTCATTTTTTTAAAAATCATTTAGTTTTTCCTGATTCAATTGACCAAAATTTGAATTAGTGAAATCATACTAATCCCTGGATTGAGCATAAGAGTAAAAAATGTCGATATCCTAGTGAAAAAGTAATTCTTGCATTATTGCAATCCCCAAAGTATGTGCATTGTAGATGATAATGTAAGCCTATTTATGGGCTCTTTATTATATACCAAGAGGAATATCAAATTTGACAAAAAATTAAGAAATTTACTAAAATCCATATCAGTTCAACCAAAACATTTTTAAATGACTGACAACAGGAATGGAACCGTTATTGAAATTTAGAATTTATTACAAACTGGTAAACTTATGGTCAAATATTTTCATAAATAGCTTTTGTCTTATTTACAAATACTGCCTTGAGTTGATTTGACTAAAAAACAAAAGAAATGCTGACAGCCTGATAACCCTGCCCTTTTGAGGATGAGATTGAATGATACAAACATGTACAACAAAATGTATATTAACAACATTTTGAAGTGTGTGACATACACTGGCTTTTTGAACCCTCATAAAAATCATCAGACATAGGGCCTACAGAGAATTTAACATACTATTTGCTTCTAAAGCTTAGGTTTTAAATACAATCAAAGCTGTTTCTGACCTCTAGATTTGTTCATTCTTCTCAAACCTGCTCTAATAGCTTATACTGCTGTGGTCTACAGAACTTTTCAGGAAAGGGGGCATTTCATGAAAGCTGTTAGCACATACTAAATTGTCCGTGCTGACTATTAATACACTCTTAAAAATATTGGGTAAAAATGCTCCATGATGGTAATTATGTATCCAACCAACATTGGGCATTTCTTTTGGGCATTATCATTTATCCAGTGTGATGAAAATTTGCTCATTCTAAAGTAATTTCTGCTTATTTTTTAACCATACTGGACAATATGCTTCCCGCATTGGGTAAAATACTGCCCAAAATTGGTTGGATACATAATTACCCTCGTGCTGGTTAAAATTTTGCCTAATATTTTTTACAGTGTAGTGAAATTCTTACTATTGATTGGGACCAACATTGGTTACTTTTCAATGCTCTAGTCATTTCAAAAGCAGTTTCATGAAGATATCACAGGTACAATGTTAATGCATGCTGATCTTTTCTGAATTACCCGCTTTGTTACTTTTTTGGGGGGGATACTCAGAAAGAGGCTGTCTGGAGTTGGAAGACACTTGGTCCTTTCTTGAGAAGATAGTTTTAATTGTTGAGGGATGCTATGAAACCATCAAAGTCGGGAACTTGGATGCTGGCTTCCTGTGATGAAAAGAGAGAAATCTTGACTATGAGAGATGATGGAATAGGATGATGCTGCTGACAATGATAACCAATCACAGCATTTGTATGAAACAATTGTTTTAACATTCAACATGTAGGCTTCTCTGACAAGATAATGGTCAACCATGTTTGTATGCTTGGTGTGTTCTCATTTCCTGGAGAAAAAAGACATAAGTTTAACATACTGTACATAAACAGAGCACTACTCCAAACATTATCCTTTCAAAAATATAAACCATGAATGATAGTTATGACCAAAATTTTTAAACATAAACTAATTATTCAACTGATATAAGGGAACAAAGAATTGAATACCAGTTTAGTTGTATTCTTATAACAACAAACTTATAAAATATTCTCATATTACCTTTAGCAAAAGTGCGAGCTAATTTTTTTTTATAACTTTCATGCATTTTGTCCTGAAAATTTAACATCCTGAACAAAATGCGAAGTAACTAGATAATTACTGCGACCGACAAGCGCGAGCAGAGTTTTTGATAAACGTTCTGTCCTGATAAGAACTATTTTAATGATATCCATGAAGACGAAACAAATTTTAACAACTAAATAATGCGAGCGCAAAGCGCGAGCTGAAATTTGTTTTTACATGTTTTACATAAAAAACTGTTCATTCTAAGCACTTTTTGTAATCATGAAAGGGATGAAACTAAACAAGTGATGCGAGCGCGAAGCGCGGGTGGAAGAAAATTCAGATTTTAGACCTTAAAACGGGACACTCTATTCATGATTTGTAAATCATGAATAGGATGGCTAATTTGGTATCTTCCTGATAATGCGAGTGTGAGGCGCGAGCAGAAAATTATGTACATTCTGATCTGAAACTGGATAATTTAAGCTTGTTTTAAACAAAGAACAAACTGCCTATCTCAAACATGCGTGCGCGTGTTTTAGATTTAGACCTAGAATCTTGACATTCTTAATACAAATTTAATCATGAAGATCAATAATGCGAGCTCGAAGCGCGAGCTGAAAACATTCGATATTCCGATCTAAAAAAAGAGTCAGTTTAAGCACTATTTCAAACACTGTGTAGGGAAATTTCGAAGTGGATGCGGATCACACTTCAATGATGCGAGCGCGATTTGTTATTTTTTATCATTATTTTGACATGGGAAAGGGACAATCCAAGGACATTATGTCATCATATGAAAATGATGACTATCTTGCTATTATTCCTAAGCGCGAGATGAAGCTTGTCGATATTCCATTCTAAAAGGGGGCCAATTTAGTTATAAGTAATTTCTGAAAATTTTATTTTCTTATTAATTAATCTAACGTGCTTAATGAGAGTTTAGAATTAGTTGATACCAAGAACTGAAAACTGGACATTTTGAGCACTTTGTAATTATGAATAGGACGCATGGGTTAATGCATTTTGAACAATTAATGCGAGCGCAAATCTCGAGCTGATTTGTATTTAATAAACTGTAATGAAAAAGGGACTTTAAGTAGCTTGGTATAAAATAAATATAGAGGTATACATACCAATCAAAATTCGAGCGCGCAGAGCTAGCTTATAGGCCTATGTTTTGACAATCACATCTGAAGAGGGATATTTTGAGGACCTTATGGAACACACAAAGACAATAAGAACTTGGAAAATGAAAAAATGCGACCGCGCAGCGTGAGCTGAAATTGTTGATATTTAGACCATAAAACGGACACTTTACAGAACACTTAAAAACTAAATTTGTAAGTGAAAAAATTATGAAAGCTCGATGTCTGAGCTGAAATATGTTTTGTATATTGATTTCAAAACTTCATATTTTAAGCTCTATATCAGCCTATTGAGCAATGAATGAATCTCATCGAACAGGCAATGCGAGCGCGAAGCGCGAGCAAACATTTTATATAGTGACATAAAAAAAATTCTAAGTTTTCCCCTTACTTTATTTTATTCATTCGTCTTCCTTCTCTAATTTTCCTCTTCTTTTTTCTTCTATCTTTCCACTTTTTTCTTTTGCCCCGCCAATTTTTTCTCAGGGGGGCACCTGGGGGACACACCAAATCTCTGGGGGCATGCATGTGCCTCCCAGACCCCTCCCCCCATAGCTACAACCCTGGTGATGACAGACTACACGAAACGAAACTTATTGATACAAGATCGTTTATCACAATGAAATAGCAACGATTTATAGACAATTAAGTACCAATATCTGTAATTATCGACACGCATACTTCATGATTTTTTTTCATCTTACAAACGATTCAGTATTGATAGCGACCCCACATCATTGAACTTCTTCATGTCATGTCTACTAACAACCCAACTAAACGATTTTGTATCAATAAGAACTTCGTTACCACTTCATTTCATTTCGTCATCATATGTCTAAGAACAACTCAAATAAAACGATTTTGTATCAATAACAACTTCGTCACCACTTCATTTCATTTCGTCATCATATGTCTAAGAACAACTCAAATAAACGATTTTGTATCAATAACAACTTCGTCACCACTTCAGTTCATTTCGTCATCATAATTATGTCTAAGAACAACTCTAATAAACGATTTGTATCAATAACAACATCGTCACCACTTCATTTCATTTCGTCATCATATGTCTAAGAACAACTCAAACGATTTTGTATCGATAACAACTTCGTCACCACTTCATTTCATTTCGTCATCATATGTCTAAGAACAGCTCAAATGATTTTGTATCAATAACAACATCACCACCACTTCATTTCATTTCGTCATCATATGTCTAAGAGCAACTCAAATAAACGATTTTGTATCAATAACAACTTCGTCACCACTTCATTTAATTTCGTCATCATAATTATGTCTAAGAACAACTCAAAGAAACGATTTTGTATCAATAACAACTTCGTAACCACTTCAGTTCATTTCGTCATCATAGTTATGTCTACCAACAACCAAACTAAACGATTTTGTTGTATCAATAATAACTTCGTCACCACTTCATTTCATTTCGTCATCATAATTATGTCTAAGAACAACTCAAATAAAACGATTTGTATTAATATCAACTTCGTCACCACTTCATTTAATTTCGTCATCATATGTCTAAGAACAACTCAAATAAACGATTTTGTATCAATAACAACTTCGTCACCACTTCATTTCATTTCGTCATCATAATTATGTCTAAGAACAACTCAAATAAACGATTTTGTATCAATAACAACTTCGTCACCACTTCATTTCATTTCGTCATCATAATTATGTCTAAGAACAACTCAAATAAACGATTTTGTATCAATAACAACTTCGTCACCACTTCAGTTCATTTCGTCATCATAATTATGTCTAAGAACAACTCAAATAAACGATTTTGTATCAATAACAACTTCGTCACCACTTCATTTCATTTCGTCATCATAATTATGTCTACCAACAACCCAACTAAACGATTTTGTTGTATCAATAACAACTTCGTCATCACTTCAGTTCATTTCGTCATCATAGTTATGTCTACCAACAACCCAACTAAACGATTTTGCTGTATCAATAACAACTTCGTCATCACTTCAGTTCATTTCGTCATCATAATTTAGTTTAAGAACAACTCAATTAAAACGATTTGTATTAATATCAACATCGTCACCACTTCATTTCATTTCGTCATCATATGTCTAAGAACAACTCAAATAAACGATTTTGTATCAATAACAACTTCGTCACCACTTCATTTCATTTCGTCATCATAATTATGTCTAAGAACAACTCAAATAAACGATTTTGTATCAATAACAACTTCGTCACCACTTCATTTCATTTCGTCATCATAATTATGTCTAAGAACAACTCAAATAAACGATTTTGTATCAATAACAACTTCGTCACCACTTCAGTTCATTTCGTCATCATAATTATGTCTAAGAACAACTCAAATAAACGATTTTGTATCAATAACAACTTCGTCACCACTTCATTTCATTTCGTCATCATAATTATGTCTACCAACAACCCAATTAAACGAATTTGTATCAATAACAACTTCGTCACCACTTCAGTTCATTTCGTCATCATAATGATGTCTACCAACAACCCAACTAAACGATTTTGTTGTATCAATAACAACTTCGTCATCACTTCAGTTCATTTCGTCATCATAGTTATGTCTACCAACAACCCAACTAAACGATTTTGCTGTATCAATAACAACTTCGTCATCACTTCAGTTCATTTCGTCATCATAATTTAGTTTAAGAACAACTCAATTAAAACGATTTGTATTAATATCAACATCGTCACCACTTCATTTCATTTCGTCATCATATGTCTAAGAACAACTCAAATAAACGATTTTGTATCAATAACAACTTCGTCACCACTTCAGTTCATTTCGTCATCATAATTATGTCTGAGAACAACTCAAATAAACGATTTTGTATCAATAACAACTTCGTCACCACTTCATTTCATTTCGTCATCATAATTATGTCTAAGAACAACTGAAATAAACGATTTTGCTGTATCAATAACAACTTCGTCATCACTTCAGTTCATTTCGTCATCATAATTATGTCTAAGAACAACTCAAATAAAACGATTTGTATTAATATCAACATCGTCACCACTTCAGTTCATTTCGTCATATGTCTAAGAACAACTAAAATAAACGATTTTGTATCAATAACAACTTCGTAACCACTTCAGTTCATTTCGTCATCATAGTTATGTCTACCAACAACCCAACTAAACGATTTTGTTGTATCAATAACAACTTCGTCACCACTTCAGTTCATTTCGTCATTATAATTATGTCTAAGAACAACCCCAAAAAAAGGTTTTGTACTGTTTCACAAAAAAAATATTCACTCGTCTTATTTTCTATTGTGCGTGTTTTATTGTTTTGATGTCAAACTGAAAAAGGCGAATTAAAAAATCCAATAAATGTCGTCTACAAATACTTATATTTTTTTCGAAAACAATCGATGAACTTTGAGTTCGTCGTTTATCCACAAAGAGCTATCCTATGCTCCATATTCAATTATTCTTCAGCAGTTCCATTCTAAAGTAGATAGGTAAAGTCTATACAGCTTCGTTTGATAGCTTGTTTGTATTGCCTTTTTTCATTCATTGTTTAGTTCTTTTTATTTCGATTATAGTTTATCATATTTTGATCACCTTTCTCTGTGTTCAAGCATTGTAAAGTTTGTATATATATATTTTCCCTTTTCAGGAGCACCTAATACATCTCCGATCCACCCAGCGATACTCCATTACAATTTATTTCAGGTTGACAAAATTCAGAGTCCTTGCAGATACGAGAACTATTAGTTAACTTGAATTCTATTGGTCATATAGACCCATATCACAAGATCTTTTAATATCCACATTTTTGAAAAGATTTCTTTAAGAAATCTGAACTTGATTAAGCCACTCGCTCTCCATCACCTCTCCTAGTGTCAACCTAGTCTTCGTAGATATGGTCAACATGCTTCTAATCAGGTCCCGACATTCGTCTCTGACATTAGTGCTATTACTGGCGTTGAAATGAGCACCTGAGTATTGCTGATGAAGGATCTTCTTGATGTTCTTGACGTCATCACCAAACGGCATGCAACCAACAACCAGGATGTAGATGACCACTCCAAAAGCCCACACGTCACTCTTGAAAGGACAGTAAGGCACAGAACGGATGATCTCTGGAGCAGCATATGCAGCAGATCCACAGAAGGTCTTACTGAGACTACCCTTCCCGACTGATCTTACGAAGCCAAAGTCAGTTAGTTTGATGTTGTTACAGCGATCGAGTAACAGGTTTTCACACTTTACATCGCGGTGTGCCACATCCATCTCATGCATGTAAAGAAGAGCTCGTCCAGTTTGAAGGGACCACTTTCTTGCAAGGACCTCTGGGACTGCACCCTTGGTAACAGTACGTATATACTCCAATACATCACCAGATTCTGCTAATTCTAAAACCATGTAGACCTTTTGATTCTGTTCAAACCACTCATAGGTGCGCAGAACATTTGGATGCTGAAGCTGACGAATGACGGCTAATTCTCTTGGGAGAAAGTGATCCTGGTAATCTCTAGGTGCTCGTCTTCTATCAATGATCTTGACAGCAACACGCTTTCGGGTCGTCTTGTGCACGGCCATCCGTACCTTGGAATAACTACCAGAACCGAGTTTGTGTGCCAAACAGTATCCATGACTTAGCATCACTGTTCCATCGTTAACAGCATTATTCAAATGGGCTTGCTCTGGTGTTCTGATTCTTGCCGATTGGGATGTTTGATTTTTACCCATCGTTCGGATTTTTAAACCGATGGCTTTTACTGAACTCTGCATGATTTTCGTCACCTTTTTACGCCGCTTTCTTACAAAAAAATAATAAATGATGAATTCCTACAAATTGAATACTTGTTTCTGATGATCGTTAGAACATTAATGTTTCATTGGTTACCAACATTGAAATATGAAATATGAAATATTTTATTACCAAACCAAGGTCTACATTGTTACGTCATCGCGTTGTACGATGTCAATGCGGTGATCTAGGTCACACCAATGGGGTCATGTACATGAGCCGTGCACTCAATTGACGTCACAATTATAATTGCGCGTAACTTTGCACTTTAGTCATTGCGAAATATAGGTCACCAAACATGGGGTTCATGTCTCGTCGATAATGTAAATAAAAGGCCCCATTCACACGAAGAAAACATTATCCTTGCATAAACCTTACTACTATCTTCCAATTTATAATTTAGGCCTAATATATTCTCAAGTATCGATCTACAGGGTTCATGTAGCCATGCACTCAATCAGCCGTTATCTTTTCCTTCTTTGTAATTTTTTTCAGTAAAATGAGATCAACAATCTGCAAAGGTGAATTGTCTTGGTAAAGACAAAATACAATTGAATGTACATATTAACTTAAACAAACTGAAAAATAAATATATTAAATATGTTAATTATAATTTGATTATTATGTGGATTGTGGATTAAACATATGCCTGTTTACACAAGTTATCCGTCTTTCTTTAATTGCATCAACTTGATACAGGAGAATTATTCAAATTTATTGGTCAATGATATTTCTGCTACAATCCTTTTGTTGACGTCATTCATCAATTGACAAGTGGTTTACGTTTGCACAAGGCGCGTGCGCGTTGCCCCATGCAAAAAACTTTATTAATCACAATCCAATTTCAATTCAGAGGTGCCAGGAAAACGCAACGATAAAAGTCCAGTATTGAATAACTTGTGTTAATAAAACACAAAAGAAAACTTGGAAAAAAAAACATAGAGCTCAAGTAAAAACAAGCAAAAAAAAATGTTATCACCAGAAACTAAGATGGAAACAAAGCCTCCGGCGACGGACAGTGGCAAATTCATGGCTGGCACAACATCGGTTCGGAGAGTTATAAATGAAGAAGTCATGTTAAACAAAAAAGGGTATACTCTTGGATTAATGTTAGGTGAGGGGTCATATGCTGCCGTCTACTCATGCCAACTGAGCAACAATAGAGGAAAGTGCGCCATTAAAATTATCAACAGGAAGAAGGCTCCAAAAGATTTTCTTGAAAAATTTCTTCCACGAGAAATCAAAATTTTGAGTAAAGTACAGCACAGAAATATCGTCAAATGTTTTGAAATATTTGATACTGGGAATAAGGTAAGCTATTTGCTCAATATTTAGGCCTATATCTATACAGGTTAAGGTTATATAGTGAATTAATTTATGAAAATCATATATATTTGACACCCAACGTTAGCTGTTAAAATAAAATAAAACTAAAAATGATCAAAGATTTTGAGCCTACTGAATTTAAGAGCTGTTTGACACATCGTTCCGAAGTATTACTGCAATAAATGGGGGTGGGGTATCTTCATAATCATTATCATCGTTAGAATTATCATTGTTTTTAACATTGTTAATGGCATTATCATTATTTTCATTCTTATAATAATTTTATTGTCATTCGTCGTCACCATCATCTTTATAATTATCGTTTTCATTATCATCGTCATCATCATCATCATTATTATTATTTATATGACTATTTTCATATTCTGTTTATTCATGTCATTGCTATCATTGTTACCATATATCAAATAACATTCAGAGGAACAGATAATTATAACTGTGCGAGTCATTTTGTGAACTACAAATCGAAAAAATAACTGAAAACTTTCAATTTTTCCATATATTTTCATCTAAGGTCTATATGGTGCTTGAGTTGGCCGGACATGGTGATATGTTAGAATACATCAAGCTCAGACGATCCTTAACCGAAGAAAAGGCGCGCTCATTTTTTCGTCAAATGGTGGATGGAGTTGCTTATCTGCATAGCTTAAATGTAGTGCACAGGTCAGTAAGCAAAATATATTAATTTAAAGAAAAAACTTTAAGATTGAATAGTTTTTATAGCCGTCATCAACCTATGCATGACTACCCCTGATGAACATTGATTAAAACTTTATGATAATGCTATCGAGGAATAATGATAATAGGCTATAGTTAATGAAAAAAAGATCAATTTGATTATGGTAGGCCTATTCATTTTCCCTACTTTTATACAACCTAATGAAAAAGAATTAATGTAGTCGTAAGAACATTCAGTTCACTCAGAGCAAATCAAAATCTAACCTGGGATTCAAGATTATTGTTATATTAACTTTAATATAAAAAATCTTCGCTAAGCAAGGGATCTTTTTCTGTCATCATACACCCTGATATTCCCCTCTCTACAAACCTCTGCCCAATGTTTAAGGCCTTATTAATTGATCATTTCGTTTATGTTAGTATTTTATAATAAAGTTCAATTAATTGTTGCATTGTTTTCATTGATATCAATTAAGGGATTTGAAATGTGAAAACATTTTGCTGGATGCAGCGAACACCATTAAAATATCTGACTTTGGTTTCGCACGCTTCATGGAGCCGCAAGATCTCAGCAAGACGTACTGTGGCAGTGCAGCTTATGCTGCTCCAGAAATATTAAAAGGAAACATGTATAATGGTATGTAAATGTAAATATAATTATTCAATTAATTAAAAGTGAAACTTATATAAGAAACAAAATGTTAGCGCAATTAGATCTTGGTTTTTAATTGAATGTTAACCCTTCTCGGTTCAAATAATTGGCATATTTGAATTGTTCATAATAATGTTAGCAGGGGATGAAGAGATATTAGGTATAAACTGATTGTCAAATTAAATCAAAGATTTGCTTAAAGTATTAACAATATATGCAGTGGACATGGATATGAATTGGGAAAGGGATTTAAAAATATGGGGTACAAAATAGGACAAATAGGGTAAAAATTTCTTTATATGTCGCGAGCATGCAAGCAAAAAGTTTTTAGCTTTAAAAATGGAAATTCAATTTGTTATAGGTTAAGTCATAATATTAAGAAAATACCATATTTCATGCCTGTACCCCATACCATATTCCATTTTTTCCTCCTCATCCCCACCTGGGCCTCGTTGCATTAAAGCCTATTATTTTAGTATCTTTGCCATTAATGGTATCCACCATGGTAACAATGCTAAGCAGAATCAATGATTTCAGGGAAAGGTTTTAATGGCTAAGTTACCAAATTAGTAGCTTTTTATGCAACGGGGCCCTGGTCAGCTAACTTTTGGGGGTCTAGTGCCCCTAAGGCCCCTCCATCAATACACCAGTTTATATGTGAATTTATTTATTGTCAGATGTCTCTAATTCTAGTCTCATATGAATTAAGTTTCATAAAGTATGATTATGATATTAGCAAACAGCCACCTGAAAGTATGAATAGCCACATAGATAAGTAAAACAATAAATAAATTAAAAGAATTCAACTATAAATTGTAGGCCTATTTGTTATATATTTCATCAACACCAGTTCAGCCTAATTATTATTTCAGTCCATATGAAATCAAAATGGGACTAAAATATACACAAACTTGTGTGATTTCAGGTAAGGCATACGACGTATGGAGTTTGGGAATTATTCTGTACATCATGGTATGCGGGACAATGCCTTTTGATGATTCTAATATCAAACGGATGATTAAAGACCAAATGGATCAGAGACTTTGCTTCACGAAAAAGAAAGAACTTACCTTACTCTTTAAAGATGTCATTCTGGCTGTTCTCCAACCTGCTGCAGAAAGGAGGTTAGTTTGATATATCAAGGCAATATAGATAATCATATCAAGTCAATATAGATGATCATATCAAGGCAACATAGATGATCATATCAAGGCAATATTGATAGATGATCATATCAAGGCAATATAGATGATCATATCATAAAGTGATGTCATAGAATTAAAAGGAAAAGGGAGGAGGGAGCAATGAGCAGTGGTAGAAACTCGTTAATGAAATATTTCCTTATCATTCATCATTTTCTGGAGCCATAACAATTACTATTTTTTAATGAAATACTTAATTGATAAAAAATTCATGATAATAAAAACAAAGTGAATGTATAGGTAGGAATTTCATTTTTTGAAAGTTGGAAATGATTTTAAGTTCTAGTTTGACAATGCTTTCAAACTTTCCAGCATATACAGTCGAATGACTCCATTTCCCCAAAAGTTTGACAAATCATTGCATCAGAGTTAGTACACAAACCAGCCTTTGCTGCGATTGTTGTCATAAAATTACAAATAACCATGTGCTATTTTTGTGGTGAAAGTCATTACTAACAACTACTTCTCCTTGGTTTCATTTTGGTATATAAAAAAATGCAGACTGAAAGTGAATGACATTCTAAACCATCCATGGATGCAAGATGGATGTAACTTCAAGCCAGTCATAACTCCAAACTATGCTACTACGTCTCGCTCATCTTCAAACCGTCGTAGTCCACCTGCACATCCTCCTACCCCAACCCCTGCAACCAGTAATCTGGTAGAAAGTAATCGTGTAAGCGGGAACAACAATGCTACTACGAGGTCAACTCCACCGCTACGTGAAGACCGATCTACCGAATCGACCAGCCGTTTTACGCAGAATTTGACTCGACGCAGCAAGAAGATTGAACCGGGGACGTCAGCTATAGCGTCTGCAAGTCAAGATAGCATGCATTCACCAATGCCTTCAAGAACCGCTGATGTTGGTCGGAATACTCCTAGAGAAAGAACAAGGCCACCTACAGCAACCAGATATACTAGAAATGCACCTTGATCAATTCAAACATCTCAAGTAATTTTTTAACATCTCAGTCAATTTGAAATGAAAATAACCTATATCAAATTTAATTTTACACTTGGGGCACAAGATCTGTATCATATACCAAGCATTCATTCATAATAGGTTATTTTCAGTCACAATCACGGTTTCTCCATCCTAAATATTGATATCCCCTTTCAAATTGTTGCTAGTATAATTGTTTGACATAGCCACAGCAAAGGCAGATACTGAAAAGCTGAGGTCCTTTACAATCAAAGTGTAATTTGAAGTGAGAGAGGAAAAAATTAATCAACATCCTCTCAAATAGGTCATAATATGACAACATGAATAATTAGCCTATGTTAACTAACATTTCACATTGTTTAAGTTGTAAATAAAGATAGAAAAATATAATGTAAATAATTATATGTGAACACATGTCAAAAATTGGATGCATGCAAATTGCTTATTTATTTCCTTGTTGTTTACCCCCTCCCTCCAATCCCACTCATATCCAGACATAAAAAAATTCACCACTCAAACAGAAACAAAATACAAACATAAGAATATAAATCATTTGACTTTTTTTATTCCACCCTGCAAACACTCAAACTTGATAAATATTTCAGGAAAATAAAAGTGAATCAATTTGTATGATGCCCTTTATGAATCTATTCAGACCTGACAATCACCACATACATGTATGCAGATGAGCTGAACAAAATATAGTCAATTAGAAATAAAATCTGAGCTGAATGTAACAAATTATTGAAGAAAATATTTTGAAATAATTTTTATATGTCAAATTTATACCTCTCAAGATCAGTATAGTGAAATAATTTTGGGTAATACAATGGTCAGGCATATTTGCCTGGGTGTTCCTTAATTCACTTTTCTTCATGTTTTAAAGTATACCAGGGTAGCATTTGTAAAAGGTGAAACAAAATTCTATACTCAAACAAGTTGACAGGTAACATACATTGAAAAGACAACATCTGTTAAAGTTGCCAAAAGCAAAGTGAAATCAAAATCATGACTTGATTTTGAAATAAATACCTTGAAATTATTTCTCAGTTCATACTTTTAGAATTTGATGTTCATACACAAGCATGTCACATCTTTAATAGTTCAGAAATAATTATGAGAATCAAAACCCATAAATGATCTTTTGATAAATGAGTTGCACTTTGTGCATGTTAATATGCAACCACCAAAGCAAATAAACTTCACTTCAAATGAGTTGAGATGTCACGCCCACATTTACAAAACACTCCCAAATTCAAGATGAAATTAGAATAATCTATAAATATATGTATATATAAAGAGTGTAATACACCATATTTTCAAGGTGAATTCAAGAGAGAAAATATAAGTCAAGATCTTTATTTACATATTTATATATTCAATACACACATAACTGATAAAGCTCTTCTAAAAATGACTTGTTGAGAATTTACTAGAAGATGGGACGGATATAATATAATTGCTAGAAAATTCAATATAAGCTGCTTTCAAATCATTATAAAAAGATTTGGACGGATCTATACACAACTGAAGTGCTAGAGTATAAAAAAAGACAGATGAAAAAGAATACTTAATTTAAGTAATAAGGTTGAATACTATTCTTTGGTCCTTTGATAACCCTTGATCATCATTTAAAAGATAGACAGTAATATATATCAAATAAATACTATGATTCACACAATATCATCAATTCTAACTTGATTTATCATTGCATAGTTTGCTCCAATGATGAATAAAGGCCAATCAACCATATCTTTTCAAAACATACAAGAATATGATCAGAATTGATACCAGTAACATGTAACATTTTTCCAATGCAAAAGGAAAAAAAGTCAAGCTGTCAAAATAATAGAAGAATATCACATGACCAACTTTGCATAGGAATGGCTTCCGAGGGGTTGTGAACTTACATCATGTCATTAAATACATGTCTCAGTTTGAAATAATTATGAAATTTACTAAATCATGCAATAGCATTCTGATATGTCAACATACGATATATCAATAAAAAATTTTTACAGACATATAGCTTAACAATGATGGAGAAGCATCTTTGAACAGTTTATCTTAATTATGTATGCCACAACTGACCAAAATGCCTATAACTTATGTCACAAAAAATATACTAGGATTTGGCTATCTACAAACGTCACTTTCAATTATAGTCAGCAAAATAGAATTAGATGGTGATTTTACTCTCTACAACATATGACCTCCATGTCAGAAAGAGTGTAAGGAAGTTTACTGACAAATGAAAGAGGGAGAAATGTGTGTGTTAATGCAAACACAAAAGGTCTTTTAAATGTATATATTTGTGTTGGGGAGATGGAGACGTTGGTTAATGACATTACGAAATACAATATGAGAGCAAAAGGAAAAGCAAAGACTTAACGATGAAGAAAAAAGTTATACTCTGAAGTAGAAGGATGCACAAGACACAAAGTATTTGGATAGATGACGACGATGGAAGATGATATGCTTATCTACATACACTAATACTGTCATATATGGGCAAGAGGTCCAATGGATTCAAGAAGATTCAACGAGGAGATAACAGGTAGGAGGAAGAGCATAACACTGATAAATCATCACAGATAATACTAGATACATTCACTAATTAATGCATCATCAATATTCTCTTCTGCTTTCCTCTTCTTATATAAATGCATGCATTCATCAATCATGTCTTACATGATTTGGATACTGTCTATAGATTAAGGTTGACATTCGTAGCCGATTAGCATGGAAGAATTATGGTGCATCATCTTGGAGTTTTGTCTGTTGTTCGTCGCCGTGGTGATGGAAGAGGTGATCTTATGGGCGAAACTGTACCTTTCTTCTGACTCTGACCTTTGCTTGGCTGTCAAATTTACAATAGAAAGAGAAAGAGAGCAACTTTAACCATCTTTCACATTCATTACTGATCTGAAATTAAGAAATATATTATGTGGAAAGAAGTGTGTTGATCTTGTCAGGATTTTATGCTTTGTCACGAGTGTACATTCATTTTCATGAGTTTTTCAAGTGATTTTTCATTCTTAATGGTTTCTGTTACTACGAAGATCTTACTCATTTGAATGTCCTAACAATGATGTCACAATAAGGGTACTACTTTACTATTAACAATTCTTCTGGTAGGGCAGTGGCTACCCTGGATAAATAAGATATTATTACTACCATTATTATTATTCTAGTAGGCATGGTCTTGCTGTTTTACAGGCAACTGTGTAGGGACACCTAAGTAGAGCTCTCAGAAATGGGTGTACCTTGAATTGCTGCCTTTTTAGATAGGTAATCACATCCATCATGTCTTAAAAGTTCAGGAATTGTTGATAATACACTATTAGAGATACGGAATAGCTCTCATTCCATTCAAGGCATATTTTTCTATGTATGACAGAGTTTAAGTATGTCTACCATTTGTGTTATTTTCAAATGTAGAAATTATAATAAATACCTTTGTTGAGACTTCTTTAATAGGTGAAGGAGCCCTGTTGTTCCTAGGTGGAGGTGGTCCATATAAATAGGAATCGTTGGCTAAAGCTGATTTACTGTACTCCATGGCTGGTGTTTCTAATCTCTCAGGTGTACTCACCTAATCAAAGATCAAAATTTGACATGTGGAAGATATCTATGTCAGTGAAATGAAATGTCAATGATTCAATGAAATGCACAAATTATTCATCAATTCAAACCCCTAAGATATCCCAAAGTTCTATCTGATACCTCTAGTTGGACCTTTAGGGGAAATCTATCTTTTTAAGTATTTATATTCTGCTAACATTCTCATATACATTGTTTGATCTTTATATAAAACTGAACCACACTAAACCAAATCTGGACAACATCAGTCATATTTGTTCTTAAAATGCACATACCATTCCAAAGGAAAATTTTGAATATTGACTTAACAGGAAAGAAGCTTTTATCTGAAAGTGATACAATTACTTTGGTAAAAAGAAATGCATAGTTCAAGTTTCTGTATTACTGGGTAAAAAAAGCATGTTAGTTACGCTCATAATCATGCATTATTCATGCTTTTCCATCTATGTCTAGCCGGGGGTTTATGTCTGAATTATCACCAATACAATTAAATAATTTAATTACCCTATAGACTGGTAGGGCTCTGAACACTGCTCCAAGACTCATTTCTCCTGTCTTGAAACTCTTCAGATGATCATTGTAGAAGTGAGGCTTCTGAAGTGCTTCAAAGAACTTCTTATCTTCAGGCTCCATCTTCTTGTTCCTGGTCTGTTGATAAGCTGAACGTCGGAATGGCTTCCATCTATATCCAGAGAGAAATGTGAAATTAGTGATATTGATAATCAAAATAACCTACATTCTGTGATAAATGTTATATCCAAAAACTTGTGCTTTTCAATTTTTAATTTCTATTTTTTCAATATGATCAATAATGACAAATAAAACCAAACAATAAGGAAAGGTATTACGCAGGACTTCTTCCCTTGCTTATAATTGTTCAATAATTAAACAATGATCCAGGGCACTTGTAACAAGATAAATTGCAAAATAAAAAAGAAACCAATTTACACACAATGAAAGAGGCAAGCTGGCAAATATATTGATCTTATTTTATGTACACTCAAAATATAACCTGTCCTATAAAAATATGCTGAATCACCAAATGAAAACAAACACAGCCCTGCCATACTAATTTAGTTATCTTTTACAAGACTTCGATGTTGGTTGATAATAATATATCTTCATTTTAAGAGATGGGGCTGGTGTCAACCGCCTGCTATGTTAAATAAAAACACAATTACCCCATGTTCTTCCAAAGCAATACTCCTTATAAGGTTTCTACTTACTTGTCACTATCAAAGATGAGAGGATACTCGTAGCTCTGAGTATTCTGTTTCTTCTTCTCATTCTCCCTCTTTGGTGGCAGGAGGGGTCTCTCAGCTATATCATAGGGTAATACAGGTTCACTTGAGCTTTCAGCACTGGGGTAGTTCCATGGTCTATGTTGACCAAAGAATCCCATAAAGTGACTCCTCTGGGGTGCATCACCATACCAAACCCTGTCATCACAAAAGAATGAAGTGTTAAGTGGTATCTCCAAATATGATCTCTTACCTAACAGCAATCACTATTTCCATTGTCCTGTATCATTCATTTTCTATGTCATTTTTTTTAATGGAATTTTTTTATCAACTTGTAAATATGGTGAATTGTTATGACTAGAATATTTCTGGATAAATCTGAGAACTTTTCTGAAATATTTCCTGTCCATGCTGATGACGGATAATCAATTAATGGATTATGACCAAGTACAGTGGTAACACTAAGTCATTACATCTTGCTACAGCTATCAGCCAATATTTCCAATCTTCAATTGTCCAATTGTCTCCTACGGAAGTGGCATTGTAAAATTTTAAACAACCTCTATCAGAAAATAAACAATTTGATTCTCATGGTGATTAGCAATGCAATAGGCAGGGATTTGTTTATTACACTTTCATGCATCCCTTCCAAATGATCGTTTTGAAATTTGTTGTAAATGCATCCATTTAATCTTACAAATTTGATTCACCACATAAAACAGTGATTGAGAACTTAACTCAGTTTCATAGAACTTCTTATCAAGAAGAAATATACAAATTCTCACAAAATGTTCCTAGACCAATCAGAAGGCATCATTTAGTGAGTTAAAATATAAGCTATTAACTTGACGATGATAATAGAAACCTACACACCTGACTGAACCATCTGTTGATCCTGATATGATAATCTTCATCCTATCTACATAGATCAGACTAACAATCTTACTAAGGTGAGCTCTCCAACTTATCAGCTGCTGTACTGCTCCCTGTAAAAACAAGAAGAGTATTTAGTAAAGTCACCATGTATATTACAGGATATATCTTGATCAATTTATGCACATTTTCTTCACTTAATTCAATGACAGAAGACCACTACCAGCACTAAGAGAAAGAAAAATGATCACCTGGCTAAAGAAAGTCAACAAATACAAATTAGATAAAAGCTTGGCACAAAATTTAAGTTGGTATGAGCTTAAATATGTTAATTATCACACTCTTTTTTATCAGTTAATCATATCTGACTCAAATTAAATCTACTTGAAATTTTACTTGAACAATCAAGACTGACTCCACACACAATCAATTTCATGATTTGGTTCCTATTCTCGTTTTGGCTATAGACATTTTATTGCAATTTTATATACATATGGTATTGTGTATAACTTACATGATCATCTGTTAGGGGGTCCTCCAAGAGTGCAGCAACATTCCACATTGTTATGTAACCCTCTGATGAAAATGAATAATGAACAAAACAAGACCATAATTATATTATTCTGAAAGGCTCAGAATGGAATACCAGAAATATTCCAAGAGTTTGGGAAAATATTGGCCATTACAAGTGGAATGTTTCTGGTATTTCATGAAATAAAGCCATCCAATATAATCATTATCGTCTATACAACCCCCCCCCAAAAAAGGGAAAATTTGTTTTAATTAATCAAATCACTTATCACATTATGGCATCACTTTAGGGTCAATTTTGGTCAATGAGCGTAATTGTGATCTATGCTGCTCTTTGCATTGCTTTCATTGTACATTTCACGCATGTGCACTAGACTGTTCAAAATGGTCTCGTACTCAACGGGGATATTCATTGGATCTCGGTCAATTAAGGATACGCTCTGAAACTGCACAAGCAATTGATGTAGACCAACATACACATTTTAAATGTATAGCTAAAACACTCTACAATAGATGATAATAATGTATACCTCATGGTTTGTTATGATGCATAGAGAACAAGGAGTGTCATCAATCTCAAGAAAAATGTAACTTCTAAAAAGGCATTTAACCTGGTATTTGCATAAGAACAGCAAAATGATGGAACAAAATATTTTGAAGTTTTTTCTTCCATGGTTCTTTCTCCAACTGAAATTCTGTTATGTTATCACTGAAGCCTATCATATGGGACTGCATAACATAACATATTTGGCGATTCAACAAGCGTTCAATAATCAACAGCAATATACACCCACGTATAATGGTCAATGTTCAACTGGTATGTGTTTTGCTGCATAGGTTAGCATACATAAAAGATGCACCGGAAGGGGTAAAAAAATTGGTTATTGTTGACACATATATTGTATTGGTGGTGATTTTCACCTGATTGCTAAGAAAGCATGAATGCTTGTAAGCAAGCAACCAGAGGACCGACGGCTTAAGGTACTCTCCGAAGGACCTGGTACTGAGGATTAATGCCTTGCCAAAGGGCACTAGCGCACCAAGTGAGAATCGAATCCGGGTCACCGGAATACAAATCCCCACTCTACCAACTGAGCTATCGCGCCTATCGCACTTGGTGAAGTGGATAAGGGATTTCCAATTTTTGTGACCTACTGTCACCAATTTATTGCAAATTGAGCAAGTTTTCATACTTGAAACATATTAAACCTTCATTTTTTGCAACATGGTAAGTGGTGATATACCTTCAACCTGATAGGATATATTCATGATATAATTATAGAGTATCAGATAGAGGATAGAAGTCTGTCTACTCACTCATATCACCAGTAATGATCATATTACAATCTTGATCTGAACAGATTGATGTTACAGCTGAACCTTGTCTCTTAGTCATAGGACTCAACATCCTCACAACCTCTCCCTGAAAACAAAACAATCAACAATAAATAAAATCCTCAAAACTGAATGAATACAAAGCAACAATGAACAATTGTGCATGAAATCATTTCAATAATAAATACACAATAGTTGGTAGCTTTTAGCACTAAGGACAACAAGAAATGATGAAACTATAGAGTAAATTCTCACTGTGCCCTTGGTTTCTAACATCTACTTACCAACTGTCAAGGGTTTAAAAGCTCCCTCTCAGCCTGTTCATGGTTTCGTAAACTGTGTACAGGCAGTAAAATGTTGAGATCAACCATGAAGGTGGCTTTCAAATTCACTGACATAGGCATTTGTGATTTGATGATTATTCATGTCTTACTTTTAATTTTTCTTTCATCACATCCAATCCAGTCTTTATAATCACTGGTATTTGACATTAGTCCAAACAATAGTCAAGTATGCCAAAAGCAGACAATATAACAGACTTTTTTTTCAAACTTTACCCCTATTCAATTCTAGTCACCTGGTCTATACAAGGCCTTCATTCTTAGGCTTTGAATGATTACCATAGTTCAAGTTTCTGAATTACTTGGTAAAATGTTTAAGTGACATCTTCATCGTAAAGGTCATTTGAGAAAAGTTGATCATGAGCTAACCATGAATTGGCTTACTGTATGAAGAAAGACCTACCTCCATAGTCCAGAATCTAATGAAAGAATCTGCATGAACCGAGACAAGAATAGGATCATACTCGGTGACCAACATCTTAGCATTAGGATCCTGCTCACTCTCTGGCTTAGAACCTAACCTCTCCATCTCATCATCATCTTCCATCTTTTCTTCTTCCTTCTCTCCATCTTGGATAGCAGTATCCATGTCTTCAGTTTCTCCATCCCTTGGGCTCCTTGTATCCTCCTCCATCCCTTCCTCATCTTCAACCTAGACATGGAATCAAAGGCAATGATTAATTCATGATCTACTAAAATTATCAGGGTCATACAAGAATCTGTACAGCTTAAACAAAATTACAGTTTTATACTCATGCAGAGCTCAAACATTGATCTTGGTGGAAGGAATCTAGTATTGAAGTTATAACACACATATTGATAAGTCTTTCTGGTATCAATAATAAGTTGTGTATTTAATATGCACACTTTCAAATGATTTTGTAAAATAACAAGAAAACAAAAGTCAAAGCAAACAAATGCAAACACAGTCTTGTTTAATTGTGTTGCATAGCTGTGCCATATTACATAACACTTTCAACTTACGATGAATGATGAATAATTAATAATAATAATAATGTTACATGCACCATAGGCACAAAATCAAATAAGCAATATGAACTACTAAAACACCTTTAACAGTTAGAGATAGTCAAACTAACCTTTTCTTTCTGAGTAAATGAAGAAGCATCTGAGTCTTCATCACCTTCCTTGATCCCTTCTAAATCAGTTCCAGGAGTTGATGGTCCTTCCTGTCTTACTGTCAGTTTCCTAACACAAAAAACAAACAGATATGAATATTGCCTACAAATAATAAATGTACTCTCACTGCATCATTGAAGGTGCTGTTGGTGTAATAATGATAAGATTTAAAATTATCTTTAATTATCCTAATTAGGAACATATTGTCTGGTTCTAAGATCCATATTCATTCAATTTCTATTTCTATTTGCTTTAACAAACTGTTGAGTCTATATATCACAGGAATACATGATTAAGAGAGAAAAAAAATGTAAGATTACATGGACAAATGAATATGATTAAGGTATATAAAGTAGAGAATCTTGTTGAAAATGATTTGAAAAAAAAATAAATGAATCTACAAAACTGGAACCTTCTTTATTACCTTATATATCATTGTTCTATGGTATGAAACAAAGGTAAACTGAAAAAAATGTTAAAAGGGTTATGTACTAAGTATGGCTTACTTGATAAAAGCAGGATCTGGTCGTCTTGTTCTATGAATAAGAAACATCATCATATAGACCTTGTGAGGATTAGGACTCTTCAATCTATTCTCATCTTCTGGTCCAGGAGCAAGTGGTGGCATCTCAAATCTAACAGATAAAGGATAAAATAGTTTACACAGTTTTAATAGTGAAGTAAAAGGAATGTATTCACAAGTTCTCACAGCAAAGAAAATATTTATGATAGTCAATATTCATTCCTAAACATTAAATGATAAAGAAGGCATCACAGCTGAGTTAGGAAAGGAGGGATTTTAGATTCTGGTAAAACAGTTCAATTTCCTCTTGGTGTGCTAGAGCCATCTGGTAAGGCATTTATCCTCATTACCAGGTCCCTCGGAGAGGACCTTAAAAACTTTGCTCCTCTGATTGCTTGCTTACAAGCATTCATGCTTTTTAGCAATCAGGTAAAAAAAAAACACCACCACCACAAGCATGGACTAATAGTGACTAACAACTTGAAAACCTGGCTATAGTAATGCTCTGATTGCACTGAGGATAATAACCTAAGAAGAACTAAGACCCAAATCCTGCAAGTATTCAGAAGACAGTTCATTCTTTACACTAACATTTTACTTACATATTATCAACAGCACCTCTTGATACATCCCATAGAAGAATGTTACCATTAGAACATCCTGTAGCAAGTACATCTGGATTCATGAAGGCCGTACATGTCATATCATAATACTGAAGAATGTCATCCTGAAGTAAGAGAACGTACAACAATGATGGACCTTTTGAAATGTGATTAATGCTAGATAAGGAAGTAATATAGCATTTCTAAGAAAAAACTGCTTGAAGTGAGCTAGGTGAGCTATAAAACATCACTTTATTTTCCATTATCAACATCTACTCCCAGAAAAGGAGTTCTTGTCAAATGAATGCATATCATTATCATTATGTCCAAAGTTTGTTTCATTGGTATGTTGGATGAACTGGTTATGTTAAGCTCTGCTTGTGGATGTATTTTCTCTACACATGATAAAGGACAGCATTTTTACTTTTTATCAAGTTTAAATTTTAATCTGCTAAATAATCAATTTAAATAAGCCAAATAACATGTTACATTTATTGATTTAAAACAAATATTTGGAGGTGTGGACCTTTTTCCTCAATCCGCACAAAAATTAAATCATATGAGTCTTTGATGATTTCACATATGAGAAATCAGTTACTCTTTTCATCCATAAGTAATAACATAGCGGTATTGATCATATCTGATCATATCACCTGGGCATGAAAAGTTAATTGTGGACAGCTTGTTTTAGAATTTTGAATACAAGAATAACTATCAATTGTGTAGTTTACACTCACCTCCCGAGCCATGTTTGTGACCTGTGCAACACTTTGACCAATGGATGGAAGTGGAGCTGACTTGTTGAAGGGACTCACACTTCCACCACCCCTAGCACTGCTACTTCCACTGCTAGGATTAGGACTAGTTGGTAGGACTAGACTATCAGGTAACTGGGTGTAGCCTGAGAACTCAGCAAACAGGACCAAGTCACCATGATCAGCAGGGTCCTGAAGGTGATGAAGGGATAAAAGGGTAAAGGGATACATGTAGTAGATGAATCAGGAAGGGACAATAACACTGATGTCCATCCATGACGTCATATTATTCAGTGGGGGAATGAAACAATAGATCATCCCCCTTGAACAATAGATTCACAACACAAATCGACACCAATACACAATAAGGTTGTTGATGAAGCTGTTACCATATTATGTATGTAGTACAGAAATACATCATTTAGTAAAAAAAATAACAAATCATATCAACGCTTGTCTACAAAGAGCACACTTTTATGCTTTTCACACTGCACTTTTTGTCCTAAATTGGTGGGGCTAAGGGGGGTCTTAGCCCCACCAATTTCCCGGGGTGAAGCTTAGCCCACTTCGTTTTCACACTACGTTTTAGCAAAGTGGGCTAGCACGGTAAATAGTACGGTACTATCTGGCCCTGCAAAAAAGCAGGGTTAGCCGGAATTGCGGTGCTAAGAGATGCAGTGTGAAAACGAAACAGGGCTAAGGAAAGTGGGGCTAAGCATTAACCAATCACAGAAGTCGAATTGCACGTTAATCACGCTCTGTATGGTAAAATCATCAGTATTCATGAGCTGAGGGATAGTCCGGGGTTAAGGCATTAACCACGGTTGAGCAGATAGTATGGAGTTAAGAAAGACAGTGTGAATCGAAAAAGAGATAGTATTAGTATGGGGTTAAGGATAGTATCCCGGTGGGGTCACTCAATGTGATTTGGGGACCGCATGACCGTTACCAAAATCGCGGGAAAAGGGGTCAATTTTACGGAATGTCCACGGACAGAACAATCCTCGAAGTAGTGAAAATAGGGGTGCTCACCATCCTCGATCTGATGGAAATAGGGGTCAGGAAAAAGGGGAGAACGATCACGAGAAGTAAAATCCGTCGCCGAGTCACAAGCCGGAGAGGGCGAGCTCATCACGCTCTAGTGGACAATTCTACATTTATTTTTACAAAGAATTCTACTTTTCTTATTTTTCAAGAAAAATAAAGTTCTTTTGGATTATTGTGTCAGTATATGGCTCTTGGTCATCTTTAAGGACTGAGCACTCTGATGCCTGTGTTGCAATTTGCTCTAATGAGGTAAGGGTGTAAATGCTCTATCCTTGAAATATGGTAAATAGGGGTAAGTTTGCGAAATGGGCAAAAGTGTCCTTACAATCTTATAATTAGGGGTGTTTCAAGGTACCATTTTACCTCAATTTTGTCCTCGTTTTGCGTGAAAATAGGGGGGTAAATTTCACAAAATGTCCTTGAAATTGACTGCAATAGGGGGTTACTTGCATTTGTGGTAACGGTCATACGCGTCCCCCTTTGCGGGTGAGTGACCCCACCGGGGATAGTATGGGGTTAAGGAAATGAGGTGTGATAAGCATATATATGTTTTCTTGAATATAGGCCACAGCTGGATCATGTGACCATTAAGAAATAACATCAACTTGTTATGTCTGCCTTGGGTTTTATTTAGACACATGTATGCACTGAACATAAGCAGACCTGTTGACAATCCAATCTGAATAAAAATAAAACAAGCATCAGTCATCCAGTGATAAAGCATCCTCTATTCTAAAGCAAGTCTAGTCAATTGAAGGCATAACACAATATCCCCCCCAAAAAAAAATGTGCTGACCAATCATAACTTTCACACACTGTTCTTAATTCTCTCCCTATAAACATAAATCATAGATCTTATCATACCTCTAAAAAGAATACTGACAGACCCTAATTTTTCTTCTGTTTCAGCAAACAAACATTTTTTGGGGCCTAATTCACATGAAACTTTACCCTAATATGCAACTCATTAACAAATTTCAATTACATCCCTATTTTCTCTACAAGTTTCACAAAACAGGATTAAATTTCCTCTACTGATGTTTCACCAAACCTACAATGCACTTACCTCTAAAAGTTTGAGTTTGTTATTCCAACCAAGCACAGCTAAGCATCGATGTGGTTTGGGGTCATCAAACTTTTGTACTTCACAGTAAAGCATTGAAGCAATAGATACATCCTCTTCTTTCTCATTCTCTGACCAGTAGACCCAGGAACGGATTTCTTGACCGCTTCCAAAGTCCCATACTTTGATTGAACCTGTAAAATTCATGTATGTATGGAATGCAATAAAACATAATCTTGAATAGAAAAGGGATTCGGAAATTGCTTTCAGTGCACTAATAATTATTTACTTTTGTATCTAAATGCCCTGTTTTGCATTCAACAATTAAAGAGATAGAGCCTCATTGATTTGGCACTGCACAGTGGCTGCGGGGCCCATGATCAATTGGCCAAAACAAATTTTCAGAGTATTTCATTTCTGATGTCTATTTCGAACAATAAAATATGTGGATTTTGATTTTTTTTCTTTAAAATCAAAGAGATATAGTTATTTCACTTTAGCTAAAATACACACGTGTTTAGTATATAGAGGCCTTATAATTTTCTTATTTATAAAAAATGATCAAGAATATAAATCCTTAACTATTCAGATATCATTAACCATTAAAATCTAATGGCATACATGGTCATGCATAAAAAGAACCACAAAACCTAAAGAGCTTTGAGTCTTTTTCAGAAATATGTCTATTCAACAGGTGTCGGTAAAATCTTCGTAAACAAAAAAGAAAAATACAACATTACCAGTGAATACATCTGATAATTATAAGAATGCTGAAGCAACAGCTATCATGCATATTACGGGCATTTACAAGTAGTACACTAAGAGGAATATTTAATTAGAACCTCCCAAATAAAAAAAAGTGTTATATACCATCTATTGCACCAGATGCCAGTCTATATCCAGTTGTATCAATGGCAAGGGCAGTGACCTCTGTATTTGGACCATGTGACCCAGTCACATGATAGACAGCTTTACCAGATTCTAGTTCCCAAACCTATCGAGGGAGATAATAAGACCTGTGGGTAGCAATAATTTATGAGATATGAAAATACATTGAATTGAAATTCGAAAAAAGGGTATTTTCAAAAACATTTTCCAGTAGCTAATTTGCAGTTTATTCAAGAGATTAAAATCAACATCAAGATTTGAAAACTGTATTAAGAGAAATATGCTGCATAAGATTACCAATCACGTTCTAACTGAACACCTGAGTCTATTCAATCTCGTAAAGTGCTAAAACATCCTGCTAACACTACTGTATAAAGTTCAAGTGGATTAATTTCTCTCTCAATTACAGAATTAATCAATGGAGTGATCAACTATTGCTAAACATTCTTAGTACTACAATAGATGCCTGCTCTGCATCACATAACCTGAATAAAAACACAAAGATAGATTATATATAATGGAGACAGAATGAAAAAAAGAAAGATTAATGATTATTCTTTCTACCACAGCACACCCCCTCCCCAAAAAATCCAAAATTGTAATTATTAACAACTGACTCCTGGGTCTTACCTTGATAACAGATTCCGTACAAACAGAGACCACCTGATTGAGTTCATCATTACATAGTACATGACTGATTGGTCTATCATGAGTATGAGGTACTTGCATGGTATCCTGTACTGTTCTTGTTAAAGGCCATACATCCAACACACTAGACCCTGAGGCCAAACAAAACAATGGGAAATGTATAAAAAGTTATTGGTAGGCTCAAACAAAATCTCTAAAATTACATAGTAGGTTGGTTGGTTGACTTGACTGATAAGAAAGCACAATTGCTTGCTTGAAACTACCCACAGAAAATTCTGTTGAATTTCTTCTCTGTCAGATGACTTAATGGTGGTATTTTACCAAAGGGAAATAATACACTGACCCAATCTTCAAATTTGGGTTAAGCGATTGGAAGACTACTGTACTGCCTAAAGCGTGAATGCACATTGTCATGGTAATTAACAAAAAAAAAATAAAGACAAAGCCTCGAGCTGAGTTAAGACAATGAATTATATTTACATAGCAATTAGTACAGTAGCTTTTAAAGGATCTAAACTTTTCAACTAGGTAAGTTCTTATACAATACAGCAACAATGCAAATTTCCTTGTTTAGTGAGCTTATATAATCAGGCTTACAAGCCTGAATACTTGTCTGGAATAGATGGAGGCAGTGGTCATATACAGATCCTGGGGACCCACAAGGGCCATTCCCCCTACACATCCAAAACTCATTACATCCCCACCTCACTAATGAACAGTGTAATTAATTTCTTCTTCATTTTGACAAGTGGAAGATTCATTTTGCTTTTTGGGGATTTTCTTTCTAGTTATTGTGCCCATCCGAAGGGGGCTCAGGACCTTTTATTGCTCTCAGAAAAGTCTGAATACCTCAGCTCACTTTTTGCATTCTCTCTATTTCATATAATCCTGGATTAGCCCTTGTACATAATTGAAAAATGTTGAATAAACGGTGGCAGCAGTGGGATGTGATACATGTAAATCTCTGCTCCTTTATTAAAATGTCTAACTATATCCTCTTAAAATGTAATTGATACAGGTTACAGACAGCACATCTAAACATGTTTTTATTCACCTAAATAAAAGTGAATAAGCCATTAATTGAAAAGCTCACCTGTCATGAGTCTCTCATGTTTCTCATCAAATACCATACAATGAATCCTCTTTTCACCCGGTCTGTCTTCATTGTCAGTAAACACCTGTAAGCTTGTCAGCGTGTGAATATCCCATATTCTGAATACCTGCATTCAAAGATACATATAAAGACATCAATGCTATTATTTGGAAACTAAATTACAGATTCATGTAATGACATGTGTTACAGATAAATTTTGACTCCCAGTAAACATATGTAAGCTCATCAAACATGTCTTCAAAGGCAGATACATGTACAATAACATCATTGCTACTAATGGAATATTGAATTTAAATATTAATTAATTACATGATGATTCATGCTAGATAAAGTTTTTCTTATTTTCCTTTGGATTCTGCATTGTAAACTATAAAAATAAACACGGAATACAATATAAATCAATGATATGCCTAAATTCTCAAGAGAATTATAGTAGATTCCTAAAATAACGGCAAGCAAACTCGCTAAATGTTAACAGCCGTACATCAAGAAATAGTAAATTTTGCATTAAAATGAATACAATACTAATATTTACCCTAGCTGTTGATAAACTAATTACATGTTGGTCCTTCTCATTGACTGCTACATCAATGATAGTAAAGAGATGACCAATCATCTTCCCCGTTGGTCTTGAGAAGATATGAGGATGCCAGATACGGACAATCTTATCATTGCCTCCAGTTGCTATGATGTTGGCTCTTGAACAGAAGGCAAAAGAGTTGACTCCCTTCGGGATACTAATGGACTTGAATGGTCTGTTAAGAGATCATTTCAAAATATTGATTAATGACTATCAGCATACTGAGGAAGTTACAATAGCAGTTGTTTTAAATGTCTTAATATTTTGTTTTAACATGTTCCAATTTCTATTATACAAAAGAAAGTCATAAAATCAAGTAATAGATTGTTAAGTTCAATGGTACAAATAAATAATTTTGCACAGATCGCACAAAAACAGGTCAACCATAACTGGAATATCATATTAAAGTAGTTGAACTTATGCTGATCATCTCAAGAAATTCCTTATCACATCAATCTTATTCTCCCTAGATGAAGATCTTGTATTTGTATTGAATAAAAGTATTAATTCTCTAAGTACTTTAAAAGATGAGTTACCGAAACCAAATTAAGATGAGGTATCATTCTAATGTATAGACATAAGCCATATTGATAAATTGCTTTAATCTATTCTCAGGTTGTTTTTCAGTTTCCATGATTTCAAAAACTACCATTGCTCTCTGAGGTTGTGTATGTCCATCAGTTTTTTTACTATCTTAATGATTATTATGAAGATCATAACATTAGAGATGGTAATCATCACACTGAATAAAGATTATAATTATCAGACAGGAGCTATCCTCAACTTACTGATTATCAGTGATTCTATCAACTGACTCAAGAACAAATGAAGTATTACTGCTTGGTGAACAGGATGCAAAACATCTTAACTCAGGAAAGTATTTGATCTTCAGCACCCAGTTGTCATGGAACTTCCTTTTCACAATCGGACTATGGGAGAAAATCAAAGAATTGATATTGGAATGCAGATTTTTACAAGGATGAAAAGATTACTTAAGTTGAAATAACAAGTTGATGAATTCAACAGGCTTACCACAAGTAACAAATGCTGGCCTATAAACATAATTCCATAGATGGTAACATACATGGACTACATGTATAAACATAAAATATGACATGAGGCATCAATGATAACTCTCTAGCAAAAACTAAACAAATTTTCATCAAGCAAAGAATAATCATCTTAAATGTTAACCGCATGAATTGTGTAAAATTATTTGAGAAAATTTGAATTATTCTATGACTAAAATTGGTATATTACATAATATAAAGACATCAAATCGAAGGCCAAAACTGAAAAATCTTTAGAAATGTCTCATATTTCGGTATTCTTTTGAATAATAAACATACAAACAAATTGGAATTTAGGATCTATGAGCTAAACTGTGGTAGGGTATGAAGGTACTTACTATGTGAGAGTAGCTGGTTCAATGATGAGATTCTGGTTGCGTTTATCTACCTTAGCATGCTTAGTATTAAGATCTTTAGCAGCTATTGTAAGTAGACTAATAGAACCCTGATCATCACCAAACACTAAACTATCCTCATGAAGGTTTTGGGCATGAGGAACCCAGGCAAGACATTGGACAGAGTTGTCAGTGGGCTTGATGCAAAAGATACTCTGTGTTAAAAAGAGAACAGAAGAACAAGTGTAACTGTTAAGGATGAATAGTAATAATTATAATACCGACATGCTTATATAGCGCATATCACTGTCAAATGCGTCCCTATGCGCTTAATTGGATATTATTACCCTGGCTTTAGCCCCACACCCTTTTACAGCGCGGTGGCATTTCAAGGAAAAATTCCTGCTAGGTACCCATTTACCTCACCTGGGTCGAGTGCAGCACAATGTGGATAAAATTCTTGCCGAAGGAAATTATGCCATAGCTGGGATTCGAACCCAAGACCCTCTGTTTCAAAGTCCAAAGACTAATCAACTGGGCCACAACGCTCCACAACCTTGAATAATTGTCACAGTGAATGAAGATAAAGACATCAAACAATGTCTCATCAGGACCAAATAATGTACATAACAAATTAAGTACAACTATACTAAAGTCTATGGTCAACCATGTACAAAAATTTATTAACAAAATTTGTAAAAAACAATTGTGCTCTTTATTCTATTGGCCATGGCTAGAAAACCACTCTATCCCACTTAGAAAAAAGAAAATGAATAGGAAATGTTACATGGATTTGCAATCAATTACACACAACAAAGATGCTTCTCATTGGATGGTAACCAAATAATAATAATGTCATATTTTACCAAAGGAAGCCAGATCAGTTCTGAAAACTGTTCTACCAGCGGGCCCTGCTTAACATGATAATGTTATTATTACTCCGGCTTTAGCATGGCTACCTTGACCAGGCACTCCAGCTTTCAAGGAATTTCTTCCTACCAGGTACCCATTCGCCTCACCTGGGTCAAGTGCAGCACAGTATAGATAAATTTCTTGTTGAAGGAAAACACGCCATGGTTAGGATTTGAACCTGCAACCTTCTGTTTGAAAGGAGAGAGTCAAAACCACTAGACCACGACGTGCCCCAAATGGGAGACACTTATCATACAAGTTTGTAACTGACTACTTAAATGAAGTACATGTATCATACATTGTCTACAATCCATTAAACCCATTCAATTATAAGTGAAATAAGCAGGTGATATATGATCACATAAGATAGTAAACAGGTTGTTGCACCTGTCCGTTTCTCATTTCTATACAGACTATATGGCATGCAGTATAACAGTTAATTAATAATACAAGTCCTTTAACAACCAAACCCTTTTACTTTGTCCCGAGTGGCAGGTGAAAAGGAAATTCTCCACCACACTGGTCTAGATTAAAAGTGATGATGACATGATACATAATTTAATATTGTGGTCATATACTGTGTGGATATTTGTGACTTTTGGCGACAAGGCTAATATTGAGTGAGCTTTTTGACGATGAGTAAACTGCTTCACTATACATATTATCTAAAAAGAAAAGCAACTGTGGTGATACTTTTTGAATGAGGATGCAAACAATAGGATTTTTATGACTTTTAGCAGAAGTAATTATTTTTCTTCATTTACTTGTAAAAAAAAATCTGAAAAAAATCAAACAAATTTTTGTGCACCCCCTTTAAAACCTGGATCTGTCCCTGAAATAGCACCCCCAAATATATCAATATACATGCATGTGTGAAGAGGAGTCGAAAATACAAGGTAAAGGTGATGAAATCAGTGAAAATAGACAATACTACCAGCATTATAATACGTAATTTACCTTATAAATGTAACATATACATCAGTCACTTCAATTTCACTACCAATATGAAAGCTAAACAAGGCTATCCAACTTTTTATTTGCTATCACCATTGTTTATCATTGTATTTGTATCCAACATTCCTTTAAGCCTTTCCTTACACTAACAAATCTCACACAATTACAATCTTCTTTAAATCCATTCATTGTTACATGGAGCTCAGTAAACAACCACTTTCTATTTTTAGATTACAAGAATTAAACTATTTGTTCTCTGATCTTAAATGCAAATAATGACAGATAGAAATATCAAGATGTCATACTACAACACTTCTGTCTTTACGAGACACCATTCTTTGGGTAAAAATATGTGAAAAACATAAGTATTTTTAGGAGACTATTTCTCCTCCTGTTCATACCACATTGCATTTCAATCAATTTAAGAATTCGATACAAAGCATATAACAACCAACCAAAGTCGGAGAAACTTGAATAAGATTAAGTTTTATTTGGGCTTTCTTGGCCTATGGTCCTAGGTATATTCAATATCCATCACATTTGTATTTCATTTGCTCTTTTGCCATGAAATAAAATGTGTTCAAGTATATGATACAATTGAACATACAACCTTTTAAGTGAGCACTGTAAGAAGAGTCTTACCTGGTTCTTTCCTTTAGCTCTATGATCCCAAACACAAATACTACGTTCTGTACAGCAAGCAATCCTACGCAAACTTGGCAAATAGTCTACTCCTGTCACCCAGCACGTCTCCTACAACAATAAATAAGACAAGATTATCATAAAGATTGACTCACTGATATTATAAATATGAATTCGTAAATATTAGATCACAGTTTTGAAAAGATTAAACAATAAGCCATTGTATTTATCAGAATGTAGATAAAATAAAACAAGTTAGCAATTAATAGATAGCTAAAAGATGTCTATAAAACATATGACTCATATACTACATGCATACTATGAACAAGTCTTGAATAGTATATAAAACTAATTTAACTTGCATAGTATATATGTATATAGCTTCGGCTCGCAAAGTAGATACATGTACATGTACATAAAGATGTAACTCACATAATTTATAAATGTAACTTGTATAACATAGGATATAGTCAGTATGACAGTAACACATATACATGTATACATTGCACCAACTATCATTAGAGATACAAGAAACAAGCATTTGAAATACATGAGTGTGACAGGCTATTTTGCCTTCATGACAGCCAAATCTGACCGTATAATTCCCCAAATTAAGTGCTTTTGCTTGACCATCTATTCTCAAACTGCCCTAATAGGCCACAAACAATTATCAAGAAAGTTTTAAGAATCAACTTTCTACAACAGAATAATGAGAACTGCTTTTATAGCATAATAAAAAAGTAGCTCTTGAAATGAAAGAAATAGCCCCTAAAATTCAGCAATCGCTCCATTGTGGAAAAATTAGCCTAACATTTAAAAAAAATATTTCCTACCCTTCAAGAACCCTTTTCCAAATTGAAATTTGCATTTATTTTTCCTATCTCTTCTTAATCCTCAATCTTCCTACTTCACAGAATTGTTTTTAACAAAATTTTACTCTGTCACTCTCTTACAAGGAGCAAACATAAACAACTTAGAACATGCAATTCATTCCTTTGTGCATGGGACACTAGTATTCTAGAAGGCATGAAAATCAATATCAGAGATATGCAATAAGAATGAGCCTTGTATTTTCCCTATTGTATGGAAAGTGCAGACAAAAGGATCAAAGACTGAATTGGTTCTATTCAAAGTGTCATCAAAAAGTCCAATTGAAAGTAAGACTACATTACAGTTTCTGTATTACATACAGCATGGAGCTATTAACACAGCTATATTATTTCATAGCAACATCTTTAGTAAAGGTGTTGCTTTGAAATATAGCTCTTTACATGGCACACTAAAAAGAAAACGCATACTCATCAATTCATGCAACATACAAACGTAAAACAAAACAACCCCTAAGAATGATTTCCTTAAAAATACAAGAAATGGAATCCACAAGTGCTTGCCTCAACCCCCAACCTCCCCTTTCCCCTATTTTCCTACATGTATCTATTACAGATCTACATGTAATATTTTCTGGATATCAAATAACCAATATTTTGAAGATAGGATTAAAATGATTTCGAAGTTGTAAAGTACATGCATATTCGCAAGTTCATTCTTTGCAATTGGATAAGTTGTATATTTCAAGTGAAATAGACCTAAGTGTCCTGAAATTGTGCATCTACATGACTAACACCTTTAATATTAGAGAGAGAGAAATGCTTTATATTTCCTTTGGGCATTTAATTGATTGAAATGATTGTAGATCCACTTAATCTTAAAACATTTATCAATATCATGTACATAATTAGAAAATGCACATATATGCAGTACATCAGATAAAGAAAAGGAGATCGTATAAAGATCAAAATACATGACATCCACATGAACCACAGCAATCAAAGTGGTTTTATTAACAGATTCAATCAAATCTTCATCTTGTTCTCAAACATGTCTGCTTTTGAGACATTGTTGCTACCCATGGGAGTATTTTAATATTTGCAGTAAAGATTACAATAGACTCATGGAAGGGCCATGGATTCTTCACCTTCTTTAGGCCTTTACAGTTCATACTCTGTGTTGAAATATTGACACAAGGGTGGTAAGAATACCCAAGCATGGGTGCTTTAAATGAAGATATCAACATAGCAAGAGATGGAGTAGACTTATTGTGATATACATAAATATTCATGACAGAGCTTTCAACAAAAATTTTAGCTTGAAAAGGTAAACAAATGTGCTTTCTTTCTTTTTTATTTTTGCTAATTATGTCAATTTGTTATTGCTTTTGAAAATCAGAACTACATTAGAAAAAAAACCTAGTATATAAATGTAGTAAGTCTATAATCATAATTATTCCTTGTAGACAGAAATATGATTGAAAAAAAAACTAAAATGAGACCTCAATCAGATAAAAAAAACATTGTTTTTAAATAGATTTTTTCCCTTCTTGAAAGTTTATATGAATGATGTACATATACGCTGTGCAATGGATGGAAATTTTCATATTGAATTTAATAATCCTTAATTGTTTCAGATTATAAAGGATAAAATCTTCATAAAAAAACCCGAAGGTGTTTTTTTGAGTCCGACAAACAAGTGCCCACACAATACAGGTAACATCCATTGCCTCAAACCATTGCACCACCCTTGATAAACTTAACAGATTCATAACGAGTACATGTACAAAACACTGCATGATACAACTAATTAAAAGCAATTTACACCCACTACCAATTGAATAGCGCTTAATGGGGACAAATACTGGGCCATTGATTTGCTAGATGACATACTTACATTGACATCACAGCATGCTTGTAATCTCAGTGTCTGTTGGAGAGAAAAAAATAATTGTTATCTCCCAATCTAAATGGCAATCTATTAACACAGATCATTCATAGGCAGTGCTTCAAGGGAGGGTCAATTGTCTCCTATTATTTTCTTAGGTGGTCAATAAAAATAAGAGAATTAATTCATACATTTTAAAAAAGTGCATGTCCACATGCCCGAATACATCAAATGTAGAAGGCTTGCCAAGTGCCAATCCACAACTCTAAATGCTTTTTTGTTTTTAATGTCATTTGCATGTCACTGAGTTGTACATATCGCTATTTTGTGAAAAATAAGCAACTAACTTTAACATATCATAACTTTCTTATTTTACATCCAATTTTGATGAAATTTTCAGCATTATGCTAGTTTGATTTTTCTCTTTTGATTCAAATTAACAGTTTTCCGGGGTGGACTTGACCTTTAAATATATGGCCATGTAAATGAAAGGATTATGTGAAAGTGATCCAAACTAGAGGTAATCACTAAATAGTACATGATAAACAACCAGACTACAGCCACTGGACTAGATATTCACATGTAGCTCTATATGGTGCATAAACAATCTAAAGTCATGTTCAACACTCTCTCGATTCAGACTATTACTGAAACGATCAATTTTTGAAAACCTATCATCCTTGGCTGAGTAGATTCCATTACTTCTTCTTCATTTTATCCTCTTTTCTCGCTCTCACTCTTACTATGATTCTATTATTCCTTTCTTACATGTATCTAATTTTTCTTTCTCACTTTCCTTCTTATGTTGCAATGTGTATGTGCGGGTGTATGTGGTTTTATGGTGTGCAGGCCTTTAGCTAATACTTACAGTTTTTTAACTAAGTTAATTTAATGTTATTTTTTTGTATTTTATTGTATTTTTCTTATTTGTCATTTTGGGCCTCAAATATAAGCACAGGATGCTTTTACAGAGGTCCTGGCTAATTCTTATGTATTTGTTTATTTTGTAACATCTTGATTGTTTTAATTTGCCAAATAAATTGAATTGAATTGAATTGAATTCTTGCTCTGATCCCACCGCTGCCACCCAAGACAAAGAAGAGGAAAGTAAATAACACATTGCATCAGATAAGTTGCAGAAAATCAATGTATATTTTGTACACACACAGTCTGATAGTAGCTAACCATAAAGATATTGTCATGGAGATTGAACAAATCATCTTCTCACCTTACAGTTCCATACTGATATAACCCCTTTCTGAGATGCTGCTAAATACACATCTACCTGAGGCACACTTGTTGCAGCATGAATCACATCTCTTCTCTTCTTGTCACCTTAAACAAAAATATGAATTAAATGATTTTATTAAAGTTACATCTAAGATTACAAAAGAAAACTACCAGTGACAACATAATATTGTACGCTCAGACAATGTAAGATTGTACACTTAGACAGTCATACATATATTACATTCCAAAGAGCATGAAACACACTTATCATCACATGGGTACAAACTTATTAAACCAAAATAAATCTCTTCAAAAACACCATGAGAATACAAATTGAAATTTGCAAGAAAAAATACATGTATGTTAGATAATTCAGATAGTTAGATAACGTAAATTCGAAAAATTCTATGTTTGGGGTATTACAGAAACATTCTTGATGAATTATAAATTAATATGTTTAGAATAACAGCAAACAATACATTTTCCAATTTTAAAGAACTATGAAAATCTTTAAACAGATCAAGTGAAAAATAACACGTCACAAAATATAATCAAAGTCAAATTCTATTTCATTACATTTAAGTGATTAAAATGTGAAACAGATTTTTTGCAATTTGATTTAATTACTCAAGACCCATGCAATGGTAATAAAATTTAAATTTTGAAGTGAATTGATTGCATTACCTGCAGCCTCTCCAACTCTTTGTTTCTTTGAGACGGTAAAAACACTGATGTCTTCATTTAGCATCGGCTCAGGTTCATCAGTCGTAGAATGAAAGTATCCAAAAATCTGAAGCAAAAATAGGATAATATTCAATGGGAACACACAACATTCCATCAAGTAGAGCAAAGAACAAGCTACAGCATTTCCTATATTAACATTGTAATAAAAGAGATTGCTAAGCCACAAATACTTGAATAAGTTCTTGATTTATTATATCATTTTGTTGTAGATGCAAGTGTTTTTATATTTAATATTGGGGTTGTTTTCACCTCAAACAGTACTAACCCATCCCCCTCAAACAAACAATGTAGAAAATAAGAAGCAGTGCCCAAGCATTAATTGTTTCTATGTAGAACAATAACAGCACTGAATTGACATTGTCCATTCTTTCCATTGGTCTTTCATAATTGTTTCTCATTGATACAAACAAAACATCCTTGAAAGAAAGAAATCATTGATTTTTTTTTTTACCTCACTCCAATCAACCTTAGCATCTGGATTGTTGCTGATTTTTCTGAAAATTGATTTGAGATCGCTGCTTCGGATGTCTGGTCCAAATAAAGCTTGGATCGAATCACAGAACGTGTCAAACCTCAGGTTTTCTGAAACAATGGCAAAACATTTAAAGATGTATGATACAAAAAATATCCTGAAATACTAATAATGTGATGCTGATGATGATCCACAGCATTTATTTTGCGCCATACATGTATTTCTCTTAAAAATATTCATAAAAACAATAAGTGGCATGACTTTCGTCCAGGGGTCTGTTGCAAAAAGAGTTGCGTTTAAACGCAAGTAAAAATAAAATCAATCCCAAGTCTCAAATGCGCGCTGTTGATTGGTTGAAAATCAAGTTGCACAAGATTTTTGGAGTTGCGATTGATTGCACTCTTTCTGCAACGGGTCCCAGGATAGATAAATATAACAAAATGGGTCTTGCTTGGTAAACAAATTTTCATATGACTTTGCTTAATTTCAAATGAAATAATGCAAACTTGGCCAAATACTGTAACTTTATTACTTTCCATATGATTTTGATGAATTCTTTGCTGTGTTCCTGACTAATATCACCCTTTCCATTTAGATTTATCACAAATATTTATCATCACATTCCAGTTGAAAGAAATCAAGTTACAACTGATTCTAAATGATTACATTTGTATGCTGCTAGACAGATTACTAATCATCGTTCACATGAGTCTGTCACTCCACTGCTGAGGGAGCTTCACATGCTAAAGGTCAGGGAACGACTTGATTTTAAGATCCTCTTGCTGACTTTCCAATGTTTGAAGAAATCAGCTCCAGTATGTGGTTCACAATCTTTTTACTCATAATCCCCTCTACTCTTTGACCAATGTACCACAAAGTATAAAACTAGCAGATTCAACAGAAAAATTCAAATCCATGTTCAAAACCTACTTTCTTGTTAAATAGCCTTTTCCCTTTGAATATAGCCCTCAACTGTCTAAAATCTACTGTGAACTATTCTATACAATTACTTTAAATTTTTGCTGAAATTCCTTCTCTCTATTTTATCCTGAACACTTAGAGACATGTTTTGTGCCCGGAGGGGCCACTTACATTGACGAGTGGATACCATGCACGACCAAAAACACATGCAAAAAGGATGTCTTTTTCGAGATAGGGCACGTGATAAGGGTGTCAAAAACACAAAAATAATGAAAAAAGGGTATCTATTTCGCTAGGAACATTACGTGTTTAGGGTCGAATTTGCGGGGATGTTAAAACAAAATTAAAATGTTTTATAAAGGATGTCCTTTTTGCCCCAACACTTCGTGTTTAGAGTCCGATTTGCGCGAGGTGTAGAAGGTGGGGTCGTACTAAACCAAATTAGGTAAAGCAGACGACCGAAGGACCCGTAACAATAAAACATTCCTGTACTTGTTTAGGGGTTCATTTTAGGGAATATTTGCCAAGAGTATCATTTTGTAACTTTTGTTTCCAATACTTGTTAAGGGTAGGGTTTCACACGCCAATACTTGTTAAGGGGTGCATTTTCAGAATATGGAAATTACGTGTTTAGGGTGCTTTTCGAGACCCCATGGTCGCGCATGGTATCCACTCGTGAATGGAAGTGGCCTCCCCGGGTTTTGTGATAAGCGCTATATATACAAAAAAAGTTAATCATTATCGTTCATTATCAAACAAAGATCAAATTCACAATAGAATATCATAACTTGTAAACAGGTGTGGCACCATGATATCTGAGCCCTTTTTTACCTTAAGGTGACTTTTATTTTTATTTCCTCATTTAAATGTAACATGTACAGAAACAGCATGTATGGTTCTCATCACTTTTTTTTCCTTTCGATCTTCATCTACATTTTTTACCATTTGAAATATTAAAGAAAACCATCACCTAGTCTGCAGGCACAGACCTTGATTGAAACTTTGATCAACAAGTGTGTCTCCACGCAAAGATAAGCACATACAAAACTTGCTGTTTCAATTCAGGCCTTCAGTGCAAAAGGCCTGAGTAGGCTGCAATTCAGACCCTTTACTCAAGTGAAGGGTTTGCACAACAGACTAGCGGCTAGCCATCACCTGCCCCTACCGCCCATAATTTAAGTTAAGAATGGTTTGATCCCGGGGGGGCCACTTCCATTCACGAGTGGATACCATGCGCGACCATGGGGTCTCGAAAAGCACCCTAAACACGTAATTTCCATATTCTGAAAATGTACCCCTTAACAAGTATTGGCGTGTGAAACCCTACCCTTAACAAGTATTGGAAACAGAACGATACTCTTGGCAAATATTCCCTGAAATGAACCCCTAAACAAGTACAGGAATGTTTTATTCATGTTATTGTTACGAGTCCTTCGGTCGTCGGCTTTACCTTATTTGGTTTAGTACGACCCCACCTTCTACACCTCGCGCAAATCGGACACTAAATACGTAGTGTTGGGGCAAAAAAGGACATCCTTTATAAAACATTTAATTTTGTTTTATCATCCCCTCAAATTCGACCCTAAACACGTAATTTTCTTAGCGAAATAGATACCCTTTTTTCATTATTTTTGTGTTTTTGACACCCTTATCACGTTACGTACGTAACGTGCCCTATCGTGAAAAAGACATCCTTTTTACGTGTTTTTTTGGTCGCGCATGGTATCCACTCTTCAATGTAAGTGGCCCCCCCGGGGGTTTGATGAAACAGATTCTTTTGAAATATTTTCTTTTAAATATCACCAAATCATACTAGGCCTCTTTTTTAAATATAGGCCTACATGCTTCTGAGAACACCGAGACTGAACAAATGAAAGTGATATGAAGAAAATACACAAAAAATCTCATAAATATTAACTGTATTAATAGGAAGACATCTTATTCTGACACAGTTCAATCATAGATCTACTAGTCTGGTCCATGGTTCAATGATAAATGTGAAATTTGCATAAAATATTATTATAAATACAAATAAAAATATGAGACCATTCTTCACATTTCTTCTATTAGATCTGTCTTCTATCAAATCAATCAATAATTATAATCATGACAAATAACACAATTGACAATAACATCATGAAGGCCTAGCTTAAGGTAATAATGGTCATACTAATAATAACAATGATATCAACAACAATAATAATTATGATCATGATAATGATGATGATGATAATAATAATAACAATGACAATAAAATTATGAAATTAATGAGCATGAGGATAAGGATAATAATGAAAAAGATGATGACATTAATGAAGATGAATTCCAGCAGAGATAATGACTTTCCTACATGGACATGATATTGATAACATACCAGACTCTTCATATTCATAATAAATAAACAAACATCAGCTTTAATGATTATGATAACTAAATTTAGATGAATTTATATAATCATGAAGTCCTACTTAAAAATACAAAAAGTTGCTTGACAACTTCTTTTTCAAAACTACATTACACCAACCACGCCCGAGATCCGACTCTTTTACCCTCTTTTTCGGAACTACCTCTCGAATCCCACCTGCCCGAGCGAGGAAAGGTAATGGGATCATACCATTGATTGCCTGCCGACGCTCCTCCGCGCTTGCCTCGCTGTCCTGCTGGGTGAGACGGGCAATTAGTTCTTCAAATTGCTCCAACTTTTGTCGAAAAGTATTCGTGGTATATGGTCTCGGGAGACCACCAGATGCTTTCTCAGGCGCCTTGGATGTCATGACTACTTAGTTCCGTCAGGTTAAATAATCATCCAGTCATCGAACATGATGAAATAAAGTGTATTTCAGAAATTAACATTAGTTCCGGAGTTGTCAAACTAGTATAAATCTCAACTCGACAGCCTTGATTAGTTGCAAAATGTCTAAAAGTTTTGTCCTTTGAAATTAAAAATATATAAATACTTGCAACGCAGAATGATGGGTAGTTTTCATCTTTTTCAAAGAAATTACTCTTTCAAACCGTGGTCTCGAAATGAGAAAGCAGCAATTAAGTCTAGCTTTCGCCTCCTTGCTTTTCTTTATCTCTCGCGCTTTAATCTATCGATGGTGGTAGAATTTGCTCACTTATCGTCTGCACTGCTGATCGCAGAGAGAACGACCTACATACGACCTTAGCGTGTAGTCACTATGGTAATCACCGGGTCGGTGGCCCTCACTCGAAGGCAGTCAACTGACAAGACAAACAATAGTTGTTTCACGCTATGTTATAGAAGGATATGAGATGATCGATACAGCTATTACACGTCTATATCTTGACATCAATACCTTATTGAGCTCAGCTATTGCCATTGGCAAGGGAAATTCCTCTTATTGTAAACTTGAAAGAAATTTCATTACATTTCTTCGGCATTGGTGTTGTATGTGTTTTTCTTTATACCAAGATACATTTAACCCAGAAAGAACTCCCCGAAGAACTCCCACTTTGACAAATAGCTAAAACTCCCAAAAATTCATTGAACTTGGTATTTATTTCATATTCATTCCTATATTTAAAAGATGAAAATATCAGAGGATCATATACTTAAAATGTAATAAAATTGGATGAATTATGGAAATGGGTAAATATCTAAAAGATGTAAAAAAAAAATCATATTGTACATGCATATACCAGTATATGAAGATTTTGAATTGGTCACAGAGCCAACATCTTTGTGATATAGGGTAGGGAGTCTAGGGACAACCTTTCCAAACACATTATAATTATAATTCGCAAAAAAAGATTATGGAAAGCCCCTACAGATAAGACTTAAAGCCTGGATATATCAAGGAGGTATAAATAAATCTTTATCTATACCCCTATGCCTCCAAGTCTATCATCATATCTTAATATATCATCTTGAAAACAACAAAAAGTTGATGCCCTTTGCTCGATTGAACATGGGCATTATATTTTTTTTTCAAGCAACTCTAAATTTTGTTTTTGTGTTCCTAGGAGAAACTAGGAAGAGTTTTCTATTATGAAACATGGTGATTAGGTTCAAAAGAACAAATCAAAGAAATTTGAACTATACATGTATAGTACTGAATATAAATCTTGTTGGATATGATTCTAGATGTCTTGCTTTTACAACGCACAAGCCAAATTTTTGAATGGAAAAAATAAAACTACCCATGCTGAATATAGATAGAGTCCCTAAAGTAAAATAATAATGAAGTTGTTTTTTATATAGCAGCAGAGGCATCGATCCGGGGGGGGGGGGGGCAGGGGGGCGATCGCCCCACCAATGAAAATATTGGGGGGGCAAAACATATCATTTTACCCCCCAATAATTCCGGATATGCATTAAAAAAAAACAAGATTGTAATGTTCAGCAAGCGAGATGGTGATACACAACTCGTTATTTATTTAAAATCATGCTCAAAATGTCCGCTTTTCAGATTGGAATATACAAATTTTCAGCTCGCGCTTCGTGCTCGCATCATTTCTGTAGCAAAACCCCATACTTTTCATGATTAAATAGGTAAATGTAAATGTCCCATTTTCAGTTCTAAGCTTCAAAAGAACTCCTGCTTCGATTTGCAATCATCTTTTCTTGGATATATATCTTGTTCATCAAAAACGTCCATTAAACTGTCATGTTTTCAGATTGAAATATCAAAATTTTCAGCTCGCGCTTCGCGCTCGCATCTATTTTTCTTTTAGATACAAATCTTAGTCATTGGTACCAATAATGCTTAGAATATCAAGTTTTCAGGTCAGAATATAAAGAAATTTCAGCTCACTCTCGGCACTCGTACTATCTGTGTAGTGAGATATGTATCCTCCTCATGAGTTACTACAAGCAGTCCTAAACCGGCACGATTTTCCTGTCAGTATACTAAAAAAAAAATCAGCTCGCGCTTCGCGCTCGCATTAATTTTTTGGTGAGATACGTGTCTGGGTCTCATGAGTCATATATATATATATATATACATATATGTAATATATATATATATATATATATATACACGTGTATGTACATATGTGTGTGTGTGTGTGTGGGTGTTTTGTACGATCGAGCGCCTTTGGAACGTTAATGATTAAAATTTTTGCCCCCCCCAATCTGAAAAATGGATCGACGCCCCTGTATAGCAGAATGTATGGTGATTGCTTAAACAAATATGTGCATTAAAAACAAGAATTATCATGCTACCCAGTGAACCAATCAAGGATTTGTTATTTGATTAGATATTAAATTTGATCTAGCAAAGGAGCCAAGGGTAGAATAGAGTAAACATACAAAATATGTTATTTGTAAACATGATTAATGTTTCTTCCAAATCAAGTTTCTTACAATGTTCTTAAAGGGGAAGTTCACTCACACTGACATGAAAATGGGTTTTTAAAAAAGCCCAGAAAGGTGAAAGAAACCTATCACAATTCTTTTGTGAAAATCCATTAGTTACAAATTTTACTGTGGAATTTGAAAGATTCTATGAAACCATATTATAGAATCTCCTCTATTTTTATAATTTCCATATTAAAATTGTCATTAGATTCATGGTGATTTTTTTTTTTGTTCATTGTATCGATTGTATGGAAATATGGATTATAACATCATACGCACCCTTATGTGAAATCCTTATAATTTCTTGGAAAATATCACTTTAAATGAATTAATATTGCATAGTATATGGGAAGCTGCTGGGATGTCATTGGTTGACATAAGGGTGGAGCTGTCATTAATCATAAATGTGAGTACTGCCCTCATTCCTTATCCAAGGAGATATGTAGAAATAAATACCAACTCGAGAACATTGATAACCAAGGTATGTGCAGATCAGAGGGAGGGATGGGTGCAGAGGGTACATTATATCCCCCTTTGATAAGTACCCCACCTCTTGTTGTTTTACAATTGTTTTACTTACCAGAGTTTTCGGTTAGGCAAATTGTGACTGTGTGGGAAGCGGGAACCACACTCTCTTTAATTCATTTCTATTTCATTTTCTTTCCTTATTTATAATCTATTTTCTTTTTTTTATTTAGTTATCATTATTATTCTTTTTTTTTTTTGGGGGGGGGGGTAGAATTCTTAAGAAAAAAATAAAACAATATTCCATGTACTCTGCCCATATAATATCTTGAATCCACTACTACAGAACAAATTAACATATAAATATGAATTCATTTCAACAAATAGTAAAGACTTTATTGTAAAATCACAACAAAACAAATAAAACAAACAGAATTTATACTTAGGTCTATACAATCAAATATCATTTATTCATAAAATTGGTTGCAATAATACTCAAAATGATCTACATGATCTTGATACATTATTTTTACATTGACTACACACAGTATAAAATGGGTGATACTGGGTTATCTGTGTAAGGTGAAAAAAGGCCTTTACTATACATCAAATATGTTGACAGTTGTATATGATTTTCACATGTGAGTATGAGGGTTGGTTGGTTGATAAGAAATGTAAAAATTTCATAAGATTCAGAGGCTGATTATGTGGTTATGTATCAAATCATTTCGTATCATATACACATAGATAAATCCTATTTTTCAAGCAACATTCAGTAAATTCAAGAGAGCTTGAATAGCATCTCAAGTACATAAGATTTATGATACTGCCAGAATTTGTTTGTCAGATAGGTTCGCTGAGAAAAAACATAACAGATTTAGATTTCTGATGCGTCAATATCAGCTTTTTAAAAACAATTATACTAATTCATCATCAATTTGCATTAACAATTCCTATATTCAAAGGGCCTACTATGCTTGATTGACTTAGATTTTTGGTTTAATACTTTTTTTCCAACACATTCAGCCTGTCATATATTTTTCATTATGAAATCTTATAACTAATGAAATACAAATCTTTATATCTTAAATTCATTTTTCCCCACCCTCTCGCCTAGTTTACCAATGATCATCTACAATTTTCTTTTCCTATTTTTTTTTAAAAGGGTACGACATATTAGGATGAATGACAAGTCCACAAATTACGGAAAATAAGGCACATAAGCCTTTGGCTATTAACAGAAAAAAAAAATATTGTGTGATTTTAAGAGTGGTGTTGATAACTGATTCAATTCAATTTAATTCTTTATTTCATTTCCATTCAAACATAATACAAAGCAATATAAATTGGGTACAAGTTCACAGATGAACATTTTCCCTCGTAAATAAAAACAGTAAAAAATTGAGCATAAATGGAAATGATATTGGTGTTGGGCCTAATTTACACAATTAATCATATCAAAATTTAAGTGAGGCTGGTGCTGCGATTAACAACAGAAATTGAGCTTTCATATGTCAGTCACATCAAGCCCACATTTAATATTGGATACAGGGTCAGTACACCGACACCAAACTTTAAATCATCTATTGTGTTCATGAAGAATTGCAAAACATGGGGGTTACTCTGAGATGGAATCATTACATCCATGTAACTTTCCCTTTTCTCTTCTGAAGGAGTTTACAAAAAGGAGTATGAAATAAAACAAGTGGAATGCCTCTGGCCGTCTCACCTGCATCACGCAATTCAACATAGCAGCATTGCTGACTTTGAAAACTACTATAACTCGCACACGATGTTCAGTGATACATGGTTACTCTCATTTCCACGTTTTATGAGCTAGACCAATACACTTACAGAGATAGGATGGTAATTCAACAAATACCCCCAATGTGGCCAAAATTCATTGACTTCACATGACCTTTGACCTTGATCATGTGACCTGAAACTTGCACAGGATTTTCAGTGATACTTGATTACACTTATGTCCAAGTTTCAAAAGTCAGATCAATAAACTTGCAAAGTTATGATGGTAATTCAACAGATACCCCCATTATGGCCAAAGTTAATTGACCTTTGACCTTGGTCATGTGACCTAAAATGTGCACAGGATGTTCAGTGATACTTGATTACTCTTATTTCCCAGATTTATGAACTAAACCAACATACTTTCAAAGTTATGATGGTAATTCAACAAATACCCCCAATTCGGCCAAAGTTCATTGACCCTAAATGACCTTTGACCTTGATCATGTGACCTGAAACTTGCACAGGATGTTCAGTGATACTTGATTACTATCATGTCCAAGTTTCATGAATCAGATCCAAAAACTTTTAAAGTTTTGATTGTAATTCAACAGATACCCACAAATCGGCCAAAGTTCATTGACCCTAAATGACCTTTGACCTTGGTCATGTGACATGAAACTCATGCAGGATGTTTTGTGATACATATTTGACCTTATGTCCAAGTTTAATGAACTAGGTCCATATATTTTCTAAGTTATGATGACATTTCAAAAACTTAACCTCAGGTTAAGATTTCGATGTTGATTCCCCCAACATGGTCTAAGTTCATTGACCCTAAATGACCTTTGACCTTGGTCATGTGACATGAAACTCTAATAGGATGTTCAGTAATACTTGATTAACCTTATGGCCAAGTTTCATGAACTAGGTCCATATACTTTCTAAGTTATGATGTCATTTCAAAAACTTAACCTCAGGTTAAGATTTGATGTTGACGCCGCCGTCGGAAAAGCGGCGCCAATAGTCTCACTCTGCTTCGCAGGTGAGACAAAAAAGCACTTCATAACCTCATCATCCGTAATCAACAGCTACCATGGCACAATCAAATGACCATACATTTCATAATTCTGTATAGCATAACATTTGATGGTTATTCAAAAGTAACTAGTATATCACTTATTTTTCTTTAAATTTTATTCATTTTCTTTTGGTTACATTAAAATGAAGCAAATCTTTCAAACTCTGCTGCAAAGGAAATAGTCGGAATAGTGTACATGCATCTTGTGTAAAGCTAAATGTCTAATTTCAGTTTCTTTGTAGTCATACAGTGTCTACCTATACAATGCTGGGCGATTACATCATTCAATTCTATGCAGCTTTCATGTCCGTATTATTAACTATGTAATTTTTATCTTCTAATGATACATACACTTGTGAATAAAATCATTAATTAATAATTTAAAAAGGGCTTGTGAAATCGCTAATATAAGTACTTCTAAAGCTCCCTAACCATTTTCTTGCAAAAATCATCTGTACACATCAAAATTCAGAGTGAATATCTTACACTTTTTGACAAGCAAAATTAACCAAAAAAAATTATGATAAGAACATCCTTAAATATGAACATATTAGACATAGTATCAACAAAATTAACATAGAAACATACAAAATAAATAAGAGCAACATTAACACACGAAATATAACAATGCCAAACAAAGAGATGGAATATTTTCAAATAAACTCTATATTTTAATATTCAAGATCCGTCATATTTTTCAATATGTTATTTCACTTTCTGATTTCCCAAAATGGAGTGCACTTCATGCATTCTGTCACATATCAATCAAACTTAACTTCAATTTAGTAGATAGATGTTGAAAAGACAGTAATACATGGTGTCTTTGGGGCTTTCCAATTCATAGAAATAATGTCCACAGCCTCATTGCAAACAATTCATAAATTAGATCCCACAATCATGTTGTTCCAATTCAAATAACAATACTTTCTCTTTTTAAAATTCGTTTATAGCATATGTTAGCTGTGGTGTCATTTATGATGAAAAAAAAACCAAAATAAAAATAGATCTTTTTAAGGTTTTCATTGTTAATAAGTCAGTTAGTTAGAAATTCATATCAACCTAAATCAAAATTTCTTGAAATGGATTGAATGTTAATCTCTTCTTAAGTAAACTATTTATAATCTCATGAAGTAAATATTGCATGGAACATTAAGATGCAGTGCAAATGTTAGAAGCTTAATTCTCTAAGCCTACAGCTTTAGCTTGAACTACTTAAAAATATTGACATTTCTTTTTTCTCTTTAAATTCAATTTCCATCAAAGAGCTAGTAAACTGTGTAAACAAATGTAATCAGGTTAGTTTATCTTAAGTAAATTAAAGAATCAATTCTAAATTGATGTTGGAGAGTATTTTTCTAAAATTTCAATAATTGCCCCCTCCCCATCCAGACCCCCAAAATTTTGTTAGGAAGTATTTCATTAAACAAAATAGTCATTTATTTTCACCGATACCTGTTACAAGCTATTGAAATCCTTGAAGCTGATTGGCTCAGAACAAGCTATTCAGTCAAAAATCACTGACAATATGCTTAACTTTCCCAGGCCTAAAACATATTTTCTCCAATTCTGTGATGTCACTGATAATTCATTCTCAAAAAAATATTATGATTAAAAAAGAACGCCAATAAATCTAACAAGCAATATTTCAACACATTCAATTGGAAAGTCCACTCTGAAATCAAGGTAGCTTGAAAGAAAATTGAGAGAAATGGGGAGTGAACATTTAACATATCCCCAATGAAAACAAGACAATAATGAACTTTTGATATGCAATTAACAAACTCTTTGATATGTAATATTTGAGCCGATCACCCCCATGAGCTCATCTTCAAGTCAGAAATTTTCATTTTCCCATGATTTTTCCAAACATGTTTCATCACACATGTACTTCAACATCAAATAAAGTCATTGCTGTGAAATTTTACATTTTCATTATGGATTGAAAACAAAATTAATTTGTTATCACTATGGTAGATTTACTTTTATTACTTCACAACTAAATGGAAGGAAACCATATATTGCAAAGTACTTGCTTAATAAAAACTTCAAAAGTTCATGATTTACCAAGTTCCAATCTTTATTTGCTAAAATTTCACTAGTCTGTTCCTCTCTTTCTTGTTTATTCAAACAAACTAAGTTCAAAGTAAACTTTCCTTTTGAAACAGAACAATATAAAATCATTAGGAACTTTTAAAAGATGTATGATGTCATATGTAAACCTGTTGGCTTGCAAGCTCATCTGTAAACGGGAACACTAGGTTGGAGGTACAGAAGTAGAATACAAGGCCAAAAGCTATGGAGATTGGGAGAGCAGGAAGGGCCTTCTTAAATATGGCAAGAAGAATAAGTGTTAAACAAAGACCCTGGAGAGGAAAAAAAAGAAATTAAAAAATCAATGTCAATTTACTGATATAATATAGGGGATATAAAAAAGCAATATACGGTCAATATTTGCAGATATAGAGAACATCTTCAGTAATCTTAATGAGAATGTGATTGATCCTCACTACGGAAAACCAAAAATGTCAGTTTATACATTTCATGTACCCCTAAGCAAAGTGAGCGATACCATACACATGCTGTTACGGTCTTAAACTGTAAACTCCTGCTATAGTGTAACTTGCTCCCTAGCTTATTGAAAATGTGTCCAGTGTGCGCGCGCACTGCCTCTGTGTTGTTTGGTACCATTTGTTTGTACACCAACCTGATACCAACGCACCGGATGCACACATAGGATCCACTGTATGCGCACATACACGATCGCCTATGACTCTAAATGAAAAATATGCTGCAGTTTTTTACCAGGTTATTATATGTTTTAAATCTCTTATTTTGTGAATGGAAAGATGTGTTTTTCTAGAACGGACTACAAGCCCCACCCCCAAGGAAAATATTAAGTACCATAAGTAACGGTGTATTAACCGCACCTTTTTCTCGGCGGGATAGAAGCAAAAGTCGGGGGTGCGGTTTATACATGGCGACGGGTCTGAGCCAGCCCGCCGTAACCCCTCCCGTACATGTTCGATGTCTGCCAGTTCACAACACATCGGGTGGCCGGGCGTAGCCGCCCAGGCAATGTCGTTTAGAGGGGTATGAGCCGCGGGTAATGGAAAGCGATTATTACAATATTAATTAAATGTTGTCCATAACAAACGCACCCACCTTCATGACACTAATTTTGACTTTATTCTCGATTCAAAGTAGTGAAGTTCCCTGGCTAATTTAAAAGAGACGCCAAGCATACTCGGTAATATTTTGTCACCGCTGAGCGAGAGTTGAGTGAGCTTATTGCGTTGTAATGTGGTTATAGTGCGACTTAAGCTGGCGCTATTCAAAGTCCTGTTTCGCGCCAGCTTTTTTTTTTCCTTCCTGTTTGCTTTTCATAAGATACCATGTAAACCACGCACGAGAGAGACGGCACGAAGCCGTAAAAAACAACAGGAAAAAATGTCAATTTCTTTGTTTCTCGAACCTTCCTGTAATCCCGTATCCAAAATTCATGCTAAGACATCAAAAGTGATTGTGAGGTTGTGATGCAAGAAATGTGAATGTTTCTTCCTCCTACGCTGGGAAAGACACAGATCATAATTTGATAAGATGTACTGGCATGACTGGTACATCGTAGTTTGTAATGTAATGGCAGTGCTGTGTGTGTGTGTACACTGTGACTGTGAGGTGAGTGAGTGTGTAAGTTGCCAATATTGTCGGGACCGTTCTTTCTTTCTAACATTTGTAGATGAATTGATCATTCAAGAACAGCAGATTTCCGCATACCGGTAATCTCTTTGGATACTTTGAAATCTTAAAAACTTAGATTTTGTTTCTTTGTACCTCAAATATGCATGTAAATGTGAGATGATTTTTTTTTTTTTTTTTTAGTCCAAAGTTGGGGGTGCGGTTAATACACGGGTGCGGTTAATACACCGTTACTTACGGTAGTTGGAAAAAAGAAACAGAGAGTGTTTGTGCGTGAAAATTTTGTACTGAAGTGATTTTCTTGCATAAACTCCCCATTCACTGTGTACTCGTACATTATATTTGCAATAGAACACTTTTACGCGAACTTACCCGGCGAGTTACACTATAAGCACGATTCTCTTATAAGATCGCAACACATGCTCATACTGACAGATTTGACGAATTAGTGAGCTCCTGTTGTTTGCAAACACACAGAGGGTATGCCCTCAAAATAATGAATTAGCTTTTGATAGAGAACACTGATTTCAATTAATCACAAAGATTGGAAATAGCTATCCAAATGCACACATAAAGTCATCTCTACATATAAAATAGATCTCTCCTCAAGGAATAATAATAATGATAATATAGTTTTTAGAGTGCACCTTCTAAGGAGTCATTTAGCTTCTTGAATGCCAGTGATATTTCAGTATTTTAGGAATAAGAGTTCAGAAAAATCAGGAATGTTTTATAATCACCAAGATTAAGATACAGGCTGTAATAATTAGGGTATTGGGTGAAAAACATAAAAATTCATACAGGATAACACACAGAATAATGAAAGTCAATCACATAACTACAAAAGTGATAAACAAGGGAAAAAGAGGATGACTTACAATAAGAATTGCTACAAAGCAAGCTACAGTTGTAGTCCAATCTCCTGATGCTGATGCTTTCCCTACTAACACACTGTAGAAAATAAAATCTCCAAGACCCAATTTAACACCACCTGTAAAATCAAATCAGAATGAAGTATGAGTAATAAAACTAATGAATATACACTAATGTGGTGTAAAGATACATCAAAGTACCAAAATACAACCAGGAAAATATGAATTAATGAACAACACAAGACTCACCAAAGATCCCATGCCCCCCCCCCAAAAAAAAAGGTCTTCATAACCTGAACAAGAACATTTCAGTATTTTCAAGGCTTAAAATCAGTATTTTGGTGAGGAAATTAGTATTTTCACGGGAATACCAAAGGACAACACATAAATTGAAACTTAAGAAATCAGTATTTTGCATGAAACCATCAGTATTCTTCTCTATTTTCAGTACTAAATACGGAAAGTCAGTACTACTTGGCAGCTCTGGTTATAGGAACCTGTTCATAGAGACAGCTTTTCTTGTACCTGAATGATGGTCTTTATATACAGGTTTCATTGTAATAATGACAAAAAACATCTGTCCTTTAATAATTTCAAAGACAGATTTCATCAAACTTCAATCTATAATTGTGTTCTACAAGTTCCTTACACAGTACCCCAGGCAACTTAGCATGTTTATATGGTCATCTTCTGGGCTGCATAACATGTCAATAATTTATAAATATTGTGAAATTGACACTTCAATGAATAGACAATTCTGAGTCCATGACATATTGGGTCAGATGCATAAAAAGTAGGAATTGCTGGAAAGCAATTGCTAGCCAAGCAGGAGATCATGTCTTAGCAATTGCTTTATTTTGTATGCATAACCTTTCACTTGTGCTTTAACCCTTCCTTCTCTTGCCTTCAGAAAGCAATTACTAGCAGTTTGAACAATAACAGCGTCATGCTGGTGCAAACATGACACACAGAACAGAGGCTGGACTCGAATGCAGATGTGTAGCAGAGCAAAATACCGCTTATCTCATGTCACATCTTTTCCTTAATAGATACAGTGTCAAACTGTTCCTTTAACTTGTTTCTAATTAATAGATTTATAGTGTGCATTTGGTTTGCACTTACTGGGAAGAAAACATATTCATGCAAGCTACTGTACAGCTAGAGGTTCTCTCTCAGATGCATAAACATGATTTTTAAACGCGAACGCCCTGATCAAGCAAACGCTCAAGCTGCTCTGACAGAGCTTGAAAAAACCCAAGCACATGCTTAAACGCACAAGCAAAATTTTCACTTTATGCATACACGTTTTAGCTATAGCTTAATTGTCAAGCAAATGTTAGCAGGCAGTTAGCAATTGCTTGAGCTTACTAGCAAAAGCGTTTGGTCGCTCATTTTTATGCATACAGACTCAAGCAAAAGCAATTGCTATTTTTTATGTATCTGACCCATTGCATATCCTAATATTGTAAATAATTTCAGTTTTAATGTGTTTCACACAAGAAATCTGCCTTTAAATTCTATCAAACACAGCCATCACTCCAATTCAACTCATATGGATCTAAGGAAAGGGTCATAAAATGTTCCCCCTAACCAATATCTTATTCTCTTATCTCAATTCTGTCAGCCGCAAAAATTATGTGAACATTACTTGACAATGTTTTGACATTTATTCATTAGTAGCAATATATTACTGTTTTTCATTCAAATACTCAAATATAAATCTTCTACTTGGGTTGAATTCATAAACTCACGTTCTTCTTCTTCCTCCTCATCTACCGTAGGCTGTCTATTATTCTGTGCATTATTCTGTCTCAATGCCCTGACAGCAGCTCTCCTATCTTCAGAGGTAACGCTAGAGTTTGTACTCCTCTCTAGATCTCTATCTCTTCGCTCAGTAAACACAGTATCAAAACCACCGTTGGCATCCTCTTGTTCACCTGACACTGTTTGATTCGTTTCACCACCTGAGGAAAGGAGAGAACTGCACTGTCATGTAAAGGTCAGAGTTTTAAACCCCGATGCAAATGCCAACCCCCCCCCCCATGAAGTTGATAAATATGTGACTGGTACTCGACATATATGACATATAAACATTAATTCACAGGAGGATAAGCCAGTGACTGGTGACATGATTAGAGACAAAACTTTTCCAAATTTTTGCATTGACAAAAAGAATTTCATTATGATAAGCTTCTTGAGGAGCTGCCCATTGCTATCTTATGTACATTTTATACTTGAATAATTGAAAAAAAAATCATGAATAGACAACTCTAAATGGTAAATTGAAAAAGCACCGACTTTCCAGATACCTACATTTTCTTTTTTGTAATTCATTTTTTATATTCAAAATAATGTAACACACTGTACAGCTACCAAATTGAAAAGTAAAAGTGAATCAATCTTTGGATATTGTTTGCACTTGAGATATAAAAATTCTTAACATGCCAAAGTCAGCAAGAAACATCTTATCAAATACAGGAATCCTAGACAGCAGAAAGTTGTTAATGGTTATAGCTGGGTTTATTGATCTCCAAGTCAATTTTTTAAATAACACACTCACCAGTTTCACTTTCTTCAGCTGCTGGTTGTTTTTTATTTCCTTTAGATGCCTGTTGCATTGAATCAACATCTGCCATTCCTACTAACCACACCATTGTCGCTGTAAAGACAGACCATGATCATGAATAGAATACAATCTACAACTAATCTTTTGATACACATGCAATATAGAAGAGAATAGATTTCTCTGTATTGGCACTGTATTTAGCAAATGTATAAGAATACATCATTTTACTTGTTGGAATTTACAATATAGACACTATCTAACAACTACACATCACATTATTGACTTTATATGCTACTTCAACTGAGAAGTGATTCTTTTCATAAAGCTATGAGATGTCATCCCCTAACCCCTCAAAAAGAAACCTTGTGATGTCATACTCTCATAGCGCCCTCCCTCAGAGGATATAGGAATACACATAAACAGTTATCAAAGATATGCCAGCTGCAGATTATTTAACAAAAGCAAGGCAAATGCTTCAGCCTCTAACATAGTGATGCAATGACGTCAATGCATAAGGTCTATAACAGTAAAGAGAGAAAAAGCTAGTATTATTATTTCTCAAGACCAGATGAGAGTAGTAATTTTCAAATACCCTATATATTACCTGGAGGCATTTATCTGAATATGTCAGTCAAATTAAACAAGGGTGGTGTTTCAAAAAGCTATTCTTAACGTAACATATGACTTCATGCACGACTGGAACATAGTTTTGGGTGCTACGTCAGCTATATAGGGATAAAACTAAAAGTGCAAGAAGGGGTCACCAGTCGTATATAACTAACAAACAGCTTTATGAAATGACCCCCAGGTCATGAGATGGAAATGACAGAAATGCAAAAAAAGTTTCTTACATGAATAGATGAGTGCAGGAAATATCTGTTCATCTCTCTCCTGAGCAGTTTCTACCAGCATTCTGAGAGGACCCTTGGGGCATAGCACAGCAAATAAATCTAAACACATTCAAAATAATAATATATCATCATAATAAAGTCCTTGAATAAAGAAAGGATTGCTGATCTGCTTGTTGTGTTCAAATCAGTTTTGCAATGTGAGTTGATCAATATGGTGATTAAGAAAAAAAAATAATTGAAATAATCTGGGGAGTATGGCAGTTCATGAAATTTATTGTACACAGCATACAGGATAACAAATATGACATTACAAAAAATAAACAAAAAAATAGCTAAAATTCTGTTTTCTCTTGATGTGTTTGGTCAGTAATTCATTAACATACGTTTCCCTCATTTTCTTGCTTTCATAAAACGAAACAAAAATTGATTTAATGACGAAACATCTAATAAAATCACATGCAGATAGAAGGAAAACTGACCATAAACGGCAATGGCTGCCAGGATGGTCCAGAGGGTCCATTCCGGGAGGTATTTGATGAAGATAAGAGCCATGAGAGCAGATATGACAATGAGGTAGAGCTGCTGGAGACGTAATGGTCCCTTCCAATGTATGCTAACCATACCAACCATACCAAAGTTCCACATGATTACTGCTATGGTAAAGTAATCCATTGGTATGTTGTAAGTTACCAGCAATTCTCTGGGGAAAGAGAGAGAGACAACCTGTTGTTACATCAAGACTCACCGTTTACTCTCATAGACAAGAACATCTAAAGCAGTGTTCCCAATACCCATTCGTAGACACAAATGATATTTCAAAAATTCATTTATCTAATTGTGCCGCATTGTGAGAGTGATATAAGGCAGACATGAGAACGATGAAAGAAATCAATATTATTACTTTCCTTTAATTCTGTATTAATTCATACATTCATTTAATCATTTTTGTATAAGTTGGCAGAGTAAGCAAGACTAACATTTCAATATTTCTGTGATGTTTCCACAAAAAAAAATGAATAATGAAGTAAAAATAAAAGGAAAGGCTGACTCACAAAATATGTGATTGTGTATACTCACTGTAAATAAAAGAATGTGAAGAAAAACAGAAGAAGAAGAGATGACAAGACTAACCAGCCATGGATAACCTATTAAATATTGGAGAAAAAAGGAGAAGGGTTTGCTGTATGTAAGTTGTACATGACTGGTAACCCTTTCTTTGTGGTAAATTATATACCCTCAACTTTTATTGGAATTGAATAGCTCTCAAGACTTTGTCACCAGTCGTGCAGAAAGTAATTTGTAACTTACATAGCATTACACACAAAAAATAATCCATCAGGGTTTATAATAGATATGTGGCTTTATTTTATTTCATGGAGCTAATGTACTTTACATGACAGAACACTATCATTGGATAAAGTACAATACAATTGCTTTAATATGTATCACTATTGCTTGAATGATGGGAATTATTTCATAATAACAGCTGTTTAATTACAGCTATTACAATCCAACACTCATTGAATCACATACTCAATAGTACAATCGATCAATCATTGTCATTTGAAGTACATATCACACCATCATACAAGCACTGACTGAACACCTTGTATAGCTATTGATGTGACGGAAATCAATAAAATATTGTTTACTTCAATAACATTTCGAAGGTATCTGATATCTTTGTAGGTGGGTGGGTAGATTTGATAACATACATGTACTGGACAGATGAAATGAATGAACTTTTGTTGATTTCAAGAATATAAAATCCTCTAGATATCTGATTATTTTTAAAACAAGATTTTAAAAATGGGAACAAGCTTTGATAGTCACCAAAATATTGATTACACCAATTCAATGATATGTTGTTTATTTCAAGAACCCAAAAATCTAAACGTTGAATTAGAGGATGCATAAGACATTTACATCATATAAAGGGGGAGATAAGGTTAAACAAAGAAAAAGATAAATTGATTGAAGATGAAAGAGAGACAACAAACAAGAAAGAGGAAATGGGGGTAGAGGGGGAGAGAGAGAGAGAGAGAGAGAGTATTAACAATGCAATACACATCAAATCTTGTCCCCTTAAGCAATAGCAAAATAGAACAAACAAAAATACACTTACTAACCTTATAACATCTGTATTTATACAGAACCACCAGAAATATTGTCATGACAAGAACTATGCCAATTATAATAAGAGCATTTGCTAAGGCATTCCATGCTTTAGTTCCAGCTTGTTCAGACTTTTCGTGGAAAGGAGTGTATATCCTATAAAGAGAGAGAAACAATAGATAATGTGAATGATAATATATACACCACCAACAACATAAAAAAGTAAATTGTACATTCTTCTAATGAAATTAAAAAAAAACCATATGAAGTGGGGACCCATTTCTGATTGCTAATCCTTAGATTGTCTTTCATAAGAATTCAACTTTGATTGATAGGAGTGGCAATATCAGTATGAGAGTAAATCCATATATCCCTAGTACAAACTACTAATTAAACTGTGAGTCATAGAGACGATCAGGAGAGGAAGAGAATGGTTACAGTTTAAAGGACAAATCCACCCCAACAAAAAGTTTATTTTAATATAATGATAAAAAGATAAAAATCCAACAAGCATAACACTGAAAATTTCACCAAAATTCGATTTAAAACAATAAAGTTATTACATTTAAAATTTTTGCTTAATTTCACAAAACAGTTTATATGCACATCCTGGTCGGTATTCAAATGAGGCGACTGATGACATCCACTCTATTGTATTTTTTTACATGAAATATTCCAATTATCTCCTCATTGTTAAGAGAAACAACAATCAATTCCTCCCTGAAAATGTGGATTTATCATTGTTTAATACTATATGGTTCAGTCAAGTTGGTCCTTATTGTCAAATCTGTAAAAAAAAATACATATTGTACGATTCAAACAATAAAAAACAAAAGAAATAGTGAGTGAGGGACATCATGGTCTGTCTCGTTTGCATGTCACCGAGTTGTGCATATCACTGTTTTGTGAAAAATAAGCAAAAGTTTAAAATGTCATTACTTTCTTATTTCACATCCAATTTTGATGAAATATTCAGTGTTATGCTATTTGCATTTTTCTCTATTTATTCATATAAAAATTTTTCTGGGGTGGACTTGACCTTTAAGCTGGGACATGCTGAAACTAAAAAGATTTCATGACAATTTGCCCAATATTTACTTTCCTGCACATACTATACATCTGCTTGCAAATCAACCTTCAATAGTAAACTATAATGATCTACATTGGTACAAAGTACTAGAAGAATTATGCTCTGAGTATCATATCATTGACTTCACATCATATTTTTGACAGATCAGTTATCACTAGAAGAATGACTATTCTTTCTGAATATTTTGACCTTCTAAATTTTGATTATTGAAGCCCTAATAAATATTTTGGCATCAGTGAACACTGCGAATCAAGCACACTGTCACACCAGTGAAAATGACTCCAAACAAATCTATCACATTATTTCCAATCACAATGGTAGGTTTTTGCTTCATGTTCAAAATATATTTGATTTTTCCTCATGAAAATGTGTAATCTCCTTTTTCTAGGTTATTTTTCAAAACAGTTTAATTTTAAATTCATATATTTCCTAAACCCATCAGTCTTCCCAGTTTCATATATCTTTTTGATCCGGGGGGGGGGGGGGGGGGGGGGGGGTGTAAAATTGTTAATTCTGAACTGATTGAAAGATTCAATCTCCTGTTTTGTGGACCAATTTCAGATTCCTAATCCTTAGTGATACAGATTGTCTTTCATAAGAATTTCATCATTTTACACAATATCAACAACTTGATTCTAAGAAAGTGAACTCACAGGTAAACATCCCCAGATTCTGTGTAGAAAGATACGGTGGAGATTGTTGCCACGACAACCAACATACAGAGTGAGACAGGCACAAAGAGCATGATAACGTGCTTAGCTCCATACTTGAGCATCTCATCTTCTTCATCTTCTTCCATTGGCGGTGGATTTCTATCCCTCTGTCGTTCTTGGTTAGCTTGCCTGTTTCCTGCATTGGCCTGATCAATAAATAGTAAATAAAGTAATAAAATGGGTACATTCACATACTAAAGCAAAAATGATGACAGATCAATGATCTCATGCAATGGTGTAAAATAAACTTGTCATTTCACTTTCAATGTTTTCTTTTCAATTTGTCATATTATCTAACTAAACAACTTGTTGATTATGAACTTTAATACATGTAGTATTATCATTTCGAACTTACTGTGGAAGCAGAATTTTAGGTAATGATTCTACAACTTCAAAATATTCATATTAAACCATTGAAGGTGATGAAGGGCTAAACTGTGCAACCTCAACTACCTAGCTACCCTTGAAATTCCCTGTTGATTAGACATCGGTTCTAAGTCCTAATGGACAGGGTAAGACCATTTTTCCCCCATGGATATTCTTTCTCCAAATTCAGGCTATTTCTTTCATTTCCAGGGTTGCATTTTTGCACAAAAATTAATGATCAATTAGCAAGTTTCAATATTCTGCCATATATAAAAAAGAATTAATTATCTAAATATTCTTGAATATTGTTTGTGACAAATCTTGGGGTGACTCAAAGAAGATGGTCGCCCCAAGCATTCTATTTTGGGAATTTTCAGGGCAATTTGAGCTGTCATGAGGGCAAAATTGATCATCCTCATGTATTTCATACACTGAGTGGTTCTAAGGTACTGCCTTGCTCTTCTCAGTGCTTACTGCAAGGGGCTGAAACGTTTGTAACTGAAAATGGAAAATAATGAATAGTAAATCATGACTACCAGAGTTATGCTAAATTAAGTGCCCACTGTCATTACAAATTTTTAAATCATAAATCAAAACTACTAGATTGTAGTTATTATAAAGTGAGTTTAAAGAAATATCACATTCATTGCCATGACAAAAACTATTGAAGATTCAAATTCACAACAGCCAGCAGTAACCAAATATAATGATAAAAATCCAAGATCTACTTTGTAAAGGGAATGAAATACCTTTAATGATACATAAATCAATTGCAATAATGAAAATGGACACAAATCAAAAGAAAAAATAATTGTGTCAGAATAAATTTTGATTCAGAATTGTGCAAAACACTAACAATTGAGACCGACAATTGCATTCTACCTTCGTATCATGTTCTAAACTCACTCTCTGTCTGCCTCTGTGGAAAGATGCCTCAGACCTAGACCTGTCTGGGTTAACAAGAAGCACTGCACACTCATCAACTTCAGGATCACTATCCTCCAAGCCACTCATTTTATCTCACGCTTCAATTAGTACCTTTCAGATGATATTTACTGTATTTCTAGTCAGTGTCTTTACAAACTACTTGTTTATTTCAGTTCTAGTTTCAATTCAAATTAATGTAGTCTTCTGCTTCATCTTAGCAAAGTCAATGTGGTCAATTCTGGGTCGCTTCTTCTCAGGCAGTACTGTATTCTTCCAAACGTCTGATCTTTTGTACGTAACATCACCTTGGGAAATATCTGCTCAACAATAATATCAAACTGAGTACACCATATCTTGTCGGATTTTGTCGAGATCTAACCAGTTCAAAGCATTCCTGCAAGGTAATATGTTGCCAAATGACTAGCGCCATGTGGGATTTGAACACTGCACCTTGTAGACCCAGGCTAGAAATAACTATCACTGCTGATCGACAATGCTGATCGACAATAACAGAAATTCACTTCAAATGTAGCAACAAAACATGATTACCAGTACATCAAAATCTTAAGGGGAGAAACTGGAATGCAAAGAGCTGCTTTTGTTGTATGGTTGTTATCAGCTTAAGAAAATGTTGACATGATAGTTATTACTACATATATCTCATTAGTGGAAAGTACTTATTCCTCAAATTGATCAAATAGCCCATCACATCATAGTTTTCCAAATATTCTGCCCATTGTACAAAAACAAGTCAAACCAGAATACACTGTTCATTATACTTTTACATGCCAACATGTAAAAGTACAATGTATCGTATCACAAGTAAATGGACCCCACTTTGCCAACTATACAACATGGAGCTATAGCTCCATGATAAATGATATGGATCAAACCTGACAGTGCAAACAAATAAAATCCATACTTCTATAAAATCAAATACAATAGCACCAACTGCATTCTGTGAAGACAGAAAACAAAACTTGATCCAATTCCAAAGTCCACGACCACGTTTAAAATGGATTCACAATCGTAAATGCATAATACACATGCACACATGTACAAAACACCAAGTCTGAACAAATGAAGAACAGAGAGATGATTTTACTGCAACATTTCTGTGATTAATGTAAAGTAGCTACTTCTTCACAAACATCTGCTCCTAGACAGTTGGTATACATGTAGTTTAGCACGGCAAGACCCGTCAACATTGATAGAATACATGCAGGTACATGGAGGCCAAAATATCGCACATGAATACACCTATTAATACATGTAGATTGTAGATTTGCCCTTTTAGTCTGTATAAAGATATCACCAATAAAACCATTCAGATTGTCTATGATCCGTGGAAGTGTCCAACTAATCCTTGATCTGGACACACAAGTGATCAAACTCTGATGAGGACACACCCACTTTTTAGTGACAGTAGACCTTACTTTTAAATGCTGAAGTAATAATCCAATCAGGACACTTTAAAAACTTCATAATCCAAACACTAGCAAGGCATGAAGAGTAGACATCAACACTTTGAGAAAGATATTTGGATTTCAAAAAGAACAAATCAAAGCATGGCAATACCAATCAACAATATCAAGCAGCTCATAACAATGTTAACACAGAGTAGTGAGAACATACAGCTGGAAACCAGAAGTATCAACAGCCTTTTCTGATTTTATACCATTCACATTCATCATCCAAATGAAATTACTTAGGTGGTATGGTAGTTTACAGTTTACTGGTACAAAGATTCAACAGATGAATGCACTGCCACTGATGTACATGTATGTATGAATGAGTTGAATGTAGAAGGAAGCCCTGTGACACTAGCTGATCCGGGTAAAACAGACAATGTCAATAAGGGCACTACAGTGCAATGTTTAACCAAGATAACAAAGTTAATGGATAATAAATCCTTCACCACATCACCCCCCCCTTAAAAAAAGCCTTTGCATTTAAAGCAAAATTTATTAAAAAGCAGGTTTCCAAAAAAGGAGTAATTTTACACTCTAAAAAAAGATTGAGTAAGAATTTACCCAATATTAGGTAAAAAAGGGAACATGCATGTTTGCTGCATACATTTTTCCTCCATATTGGGCAAAATGCATGTTATAACTGTAAATTTCAACACAACATTGCATGGAAATTACGAAGTATTTGGTATCATTTTACTCTTTGACAGCAAATATGCATGTTCCCATTTTACCCATATTGGTTAAACTTTTTTGTATACCCACAGTCAACTTCTATCCTCTACAATTTTCAAGGAGTGTCCCCATGTACCTTATAATCAAATACACTTGGCAGCTTTGCCTAATCTATATATATGTAATATCAATTTTTACTTCTGTCATTAACTTGGTAACAAAACACAATACTGACAAATTGGACACCCCCTACCCCCCCAAAAAAAAGAAGAACATAACATTAATGAATATATATGATACATGTAGGTAGAAATCATTGGAAAACCTGGTGGATACTCCACAAGTCACTATATATGTACTGCTCAACAGAGGGCTCACTTGATTTACAAACATGTGTACATTGCTTGATACAAATGTGGATAGTTGCATTGCATAAGTCTATGTGGCTGTCCATTTGACATCAAGATCATCCCTTTTGATATCTTGAAATGCCTTGGCATTGGTGTTTCCATACATTGTCCTTGGCCATGAGGGCTCTGCTTTAACTGCAAGTTAACAATTACCGCCATCAATCTACAGTACTTCTAAATTGTTAACAGCCAAATAAAATATGATCTTTTAATTTGACATTGAGAGATATACGTAGGACCTTAACTACAAAGCTGTATTCTGACACTCAAGCCTGCATTCTAAAGACAGGTTTAACTTACATGTAGCTCACAGTCTAACTCTGTGAGTCTGTGCTAAATTAATTGGGAGCCAAATTAAAAAAAACCTTGTTACATCCATCTGCTTTCATAATGAGGAAAAATACTTCAATATACTTCATTATCATTTCCAGACAATTATGAAAAATTTGTGTCAAATGAGTTTATAAATTGGATGTGTACTGATAGGGATTCGTGCCCCAATTGGCTCTCCAAACTTAAACCACAACTTTAAACCAGGGTTTTAAATTCAAACCTGACTTCAGAATATCGGCCTTAGACCCTTGTTACATCTGGAAAATCACTGGCCCAGGGCTGGCCCAAGGCCCATCTCAGGCAAGAAAGAAAGCAGATGTTCCACATCAAACCAAACTCGGGCCACCTTTTAGCTAACCTACCCGACAGGCCGGACCACCTCCGGAGATAGTCTATGGCTGGACGAGGGCCAGCCACTGGTCACCTACACGTAACGGTAACGCAAACCTACCTTGAACCCGTCTCAGTCCACTTACAGTAGTTTGAAGCACAGACCATGGTTTGTCAATAGTGGTGTGAATGGTGGTCAGACCATGGACCTACTACTCTCTAGTAGGCCCATGGTCAGAAAAAGGAGAATTGAGATTATTATTAAAGTGAAGCTACATGTACTACATGTATTATATAGTATACAAATAGCAAATAGGCATTAGTGCGATGGTGCGAGATTTCGCATGAGTTGAATAGAGCGTTTATTTCTTTCACCGAATGCGAAATCTCGCACCATTGCACGAATAAGAATATTCGATATTTGTGTTGTACAACGCCTCGGAATCTAGTGAAAATATGAAAAACAAGAGTTTTTCCCTCCAGTAATCTATGAAAAGGAAGCAAAAATATTAAAAGCAAAATCAAACAAGTCGAGTCAACAAGCGTACATGAACTCGGACAGCGTTGCGCATTTAGCCAGCGAGCTGTACGCGCATTGTCACCTTATTCAATGAAATCACATTGTGATGTCACCTCCTAAAGCCGTGCAATGGTACATTTTGGATGGTACGTCTTGTGTGCAACGGTACAAATGTGTGACATTCAGCCTCCCATTTGATCGCGTACAACAAGCTAAGTAGGCGTTGTACAATTAGAAATATTGACCCAGATAATCTGCACCTTGCAGACCACTTTTGAATCCTAAAGTTTATCAACAATTTAAATCAGGGTCTTTGCCTTCAGTCTAACTGAAAGGAATCTGAAACTGACTGTGGAATTGACATAAATGTACAGACTGGGGGTGGGGGATGAATGTGTTGTGATGTTAACTGGACCGGGTCTGTTCACAAAGGTGATCCACCTTCCTAGAGGTTGCAACAAATCCTGGGCTGACCCCAAAACAGCGATTTTCAGATGTAATACCATGTATGTAAGGTCATGGTCTAACTCTGTGCTTAAATTGAGGAAAACCGAAAACGCCAAAATTTTGTTTACATTGTACTTTTTTGTGTTCATTAAGAGTGTTCTTTTATTATGCTATGATGGAAGATAAAACTGATACAGTTTTTTTTTTTTGTAAGATTTGTGTCACATTTGGCTATCCATATTTAAACCAAAGTTTAGACCAGTGATTAAATTAAACCCGAATTCAGAATATAGACCCGTATTTGCATGTCATCAGAGAGAGAGAGAAAAAAAGATGAAATCCACATATTTCAAGCACCCCATCTTAAAATTCCAGCCCTATCAAACCTCCTTGAGAAAAAGCTCAACATTTATTTTTCTTTAATCAATCCAAGTCTCCAATGGCCAATGTCGAGTGATGAGGCTTTGCATATACTATAGTACACTCTATGTTTCAGATAAACGTGATCTGGCATAAGTTCTGGTATAAGTTCTCAAAATGACCAAACAAGAAAAAACAATGAATCATTAGGATTCAATTATTTAAATGCCCATGGTGCATGTAGTTTAAAGTCAGACTGAACAGAAAAAAAAACTTTTTGGGCCAATATTTAATGAAATTCCATTTACCAATCAAAATTGGGAAAGATACAGAATCCTGTCCGATCTCTATGCAATCAATCATTTTGTAGTAAATACCAAAAAGTTGAACTTTTGTTTTCAACACATTAAGACCAAAGCTGAAGAAATCAAGGTGATTCTTTCAATTTTTTTATTTACGTGTTGAGAACAAAAATTCAACTTTTCCTTATTTTCAACCAAAAACAGATGAAATTTCATGATTGTGTGTCTCAATATTAAAAGTCAATTCATTTGCAAAAATCAATAAGAATAAAGTAATCAAAAATTTGAGTGACAAGCAAGGTTGAAAGGAAATGGTACGATATTAAAAGGTCATTAAAAGAATAATTTCAGAATATGTCAAAGCTCAGCAGTATAACTACATAATTATATGTAATGACAATAATGATACATGTATGACATCACACATCGGTTTCAAAATCTACTTAATAATTCAATAACATAAATGTAAGCAACTATGTAATAAAAAAGAAGGTAACAAAAAAATAGAGACACTGTCATTAAATTTTGCTGTACACTAAAAAGCAGTTGGGAGATTACAAAAGCAGTTGGTAGATGCAAAAATATTACATTTTCCTGCCAGTGTATAAAGATGTTGGGTTCTCTTGTCATTTTATGTGTTTGCCTGTTTGACACTGCATCATCATCACAAAGACTTGAATAATTTAAAGTGAAGTTTAAAATCAATTTCAGCTAAGTTCAAATTGATTGGATAAAAAATAAGACTATAATTTGTCATAATGTATACTGGAATGGAGAACATCCGTTTAGTGGTGGGTTCTTTGACTTTAGCTCTCGGTATCCCAGGAAACCTAACAATAATAATAGTCTTTATAAGACAAGGTATCAAGAACGCTACGGATGTCACCTTCATTGCTCTTGCCATTGTAGATCTCATTGCCTGTATCATCAATGGCGTGAAGATTCCAATGGTGTTCTTTCAAGATGAACATCCATGGCCATGTTTTACTGAGATCATTGGAGGAAGATCTACACTCTATGCTGGCTTGTTTCTCACAATCTTGATAGCTTTTTCTCGCTACCAAGCTATTTGTAAGCCCTTTGAAAGGCGGATTGGAATACAAACTGCCATCCTGATTAACATTGGTTGCATACTTCTTGCATTTTGTATTCATATTCCGTTTTTCTTCACCTCCAAATCAAAGAATCTTGGAGGAGATAAGTTTGGGTGCTTTGTGTATGGCAACATACCATGGGGGCGTGCCGTCTATGCCAAATTCCAAGCTTCTGTATTCTGTGTTTCTGCAACAGTCATAACAATCTTATACATCGTGATATACAAGTTCATCCATGCTCATCAGAATATTCGCAACCAACTGGAAGTGGGTATTACATCTGCACATAATGCTCAAGTTTCTAAGTCAGATGACCCAGCAACCAAAGCAGCAAAGTCTAATGGAACACAAGAAGAAGATGGTGACCCACAAAACAAGGTCTCAATCAACATGATATCCCTCAATCATCAGGCAGTCCAAGAGCAGAAAGATCAGGTACCAAAGAAACCTAGAGGCCAGAAGACCTATCACAAGACAACCAAGACGGTCATCATTATTTCTTTTCTATTTTTTCTCCTCTGGTGTCCTAGCATTGTACTTGATCAAGTTCCAGAAGAGAAAATCATTAACATCCTTCCAGATCCGCAACAAAGAGAGGATTTCATCTATATTTTCCATCAAACCAAATACATCAATAATGTCATCAATATTTTTGTCTACCTGTTTGTATATCAACGTTTCAGAAAAACATTTTGCAAAACATTTGATTACTGCAATAAAAAACCTAATCCCATTGAAGTGTAAAAATGGATTTCTTCATGCCAGCCTTGTAGAGATTGGTAAAAGTCTATCTGATATTCACTGGGATTACATATAGTTAAAGGTCAAGTCTACCCCAGGAAAATGTTGATAGAATAAATAGAGGAAAATCAGACTATAGATCATAACACTGAAAATTTCATCAAAATCTGACGTAAAATAAGAAAGTTATGGCATTATAAAGTTTCGCTTATTTTTCACAAACAGTGATAAGCAAAAGTCAGTGACATGCAAATGTGTTTGTCGGTGATGTCCATCACTCACTATTTCTTTTGTTTTTATTGTATGAATTATACAATATTTCATTTTTTTTACAAATTTGACAATAAGGACCAACTGGACTAAATTAAACAATGCTAATTCTATGTGTTCAGGGAGGAATTAAATTGTTGTTTCACTTGACAATGAGGAGAAAATTAGAATATTTCATGCAATGAAATACGAAAAAATAGTGAGTGGATGACATCATCAGTCTCCTTATTTGCGTACCAACCAGGATTTGCATATCACTGTTTTGCGAAACTAAGCAAAGCCTTATTAAAATGTCATAACTTTCTTATTTTTTCATCCAATTTTAATGTAATTTTCAGTGTTATGCTGTAGGATTTTTCTTTTTTTATTCAACTCAACTTTTGTTGGAGTGGACTGAAAAGTGATTTGAAAAATCTTTTACTCCAAGCTTCAAATTTAGGGGTCAGAAGAAAATCTCTTCTTTATATAGATCTTTATATTAAGCATTGAGGATTTGTATTCAAAACAATGGACATTAAAATCACATTTTCAAGTTTGTTTGAATTTGAACAAAAATATAACTACTTTTCAACTGTCAATAAATGTCAGCCAAAACCTTTTATCCCCTACAAACCTACTGTACATCACAATCGATGCCTGTTTAGGAGGACCACCACTTTTGGTCTCCTTTAAATTTCCCATATTTGAATATGTATAGCATTTTTCATTCCCTGTATGTAGAGCTATGTTGCAAACATCAAAATTAACAAAAAAATGCTACTTGCTTAACTTAAAGTATTGTATTCTGGGTAAGAAACCCAAATGAAGGTATTTGAACTATTCAGGACAATAACAGATACTATTCCATGTGGCTATATTTTGCCTTTAAAGATGTATACGAGACTAAAGAAAAAACAATTTTGGAAGTCATACCCTTCGTTGAACAGAGGTGCCACGAACTTCAGCATTAACACTTGTGCCATAGCTTGGATTGTTCGATCCTTCAACCTGGATAGGCCTTCTAGCATTCGAAGCACCATCTGATGATGGCGGAGCACGTTCTTCAGCCGACATTGTCTCTGTTGGTGCCTGTTCCTCCTCCTCCTCAGCGTCAATCATCAACCGTGTGTTTTCTGTGGAATTGTCTTCGTCCTGGTCCCACACACCCATATGGGAGCTGGAAATATAAAAGCAAAAGGCTACGTCATGTGAGAGAAATAGGCTGTACAGGGAAGCTATGAGGAGGATGTATGTGCTTGTGTGATTAGACGTCACAAAATGAGTGACTTCCGCCTGCTGAGTAATTGAATGAAATGTATACAACTAGCAACTAGTTTATGTTGATAGTAGTCTTTCTCCAAGTCAAGCCCATTATGTATTTTGTGCACATCTACATTTATGAAAAGAATCATGAAAAAATCTAGAAAGAAATATTAAATTCATGACTTCAATAAGGAATATTGACAAACAAAAGTGCTGTATGATTTGTATATTTTCTGATATGAAATACCTTTGGTGTACATTGCAACTGCACTAAATAAGTACAAATTCCATTAACAAATTATGGTCTATAACATTCAGAAAACAAAATTTACATTTTGCCATGGACCATGTAATTAAAGAAACAATTCTAAAAGTCTCTTTAAGTACTCAGTTACTTTATAATATAAGCAATTCATTTTCAGAAGTCTTTTCTGAATTAGCCATTAAAAACATATAAACCTGTGTTACTCTCGCTTTACACTTAACATCTAAGCAAAGAAAAATCACACAGCTGGAAGATATCAATTTTAACATTCTATTCAGAAATTGCACTTATTCTTTAATTCAAATATGATTAATTAACAATGTTTGCAACTGAACTGATAGTCTGGTCTGTTAGCGTCAAAAATGCCCTACTTGTGGACACGGTGGACAAAAGCATGATTTTTTCTCCAGACCTTTGTTTATGTATAAGAACTAAGAATGGGGTATGCTCCAAAAAATCTGGCTGCAGGAACAGTGAAAAAATGGGTGAAAATGTCAGAATTTATGAGTTCAGATTTGTCTGATATATAGACTAGCGCTAGTGCAAAACTCAATAGCAGTGCATTATTTTGCATTGAATTAGTTCTTGAATTCAGACCCTTTTTGAACAGATCTTCTGTTTGTCCTCGCATCTCAATGCACCAAATATCTGAATGAAGATGCTAACCAAGCCGAAGGGTGACGGTGGAGGGGGTTGAATGTTGGTGTGTGTGTACATATTTTGGTCTTGGGGTAAAGGTGTGCAATACACATTTTTTGCATGTGTTGGAAATTGTGTTGCCATGGTAACAGTGTATTATTGCAAAAATAAGGTAAAAATCTTGCAGTTAAAACCACTTCCTCTGTTTTTAACCGATTCTCATGAAATTTGGCACACACATTGGTCTTGAGGTGAAGATGTCTAAGACACACTTTTGTGTGTCTTTCAGAAATCTTGTTGCCATGGTAACAACATATCTGGTGAAAATTGGGGAAAAAACCTTACAATTCAAACTGTTTCATCAGTTTTCAATCAATTTTCATGAAATTTGGCACACACATTGGTATTGAAGTAAAGATGTACAAGGCACTTTTTGTGTGTTTCCAAAATTGTGTTGCCATGGGAACAACATATTATATGGCAAAATTTAGGTAAAAACCTTGCAATTTGAACTACTTCATCAGTTTGTTGTTGTTGTTTTGAACCAATTCTCATGAAAAAATTATGGCTCACACATTGGCCTTGGGGTAAAGATGTGCAAGAACCTTTTGTCAGAGAGTGCAATGTCTTGGTAACCACATTTAGCCAGAAATATGGGGGAAAACTCATTGTGGATCAGTCTACTTCTCAGTTTTCAGCCTGTGCTCATAAAAGTTGACACAAATATTCATTTTGGGTAAAGATTCATATTCAGTATTAAAAGGGAATCAAGCCTTGGTCATAATGTTGTGTGCATGGAAAAAGGAGAAAAAATAAGAATGGTGAAAGTTTTAAAGAAATCGGACAAGCAAAATAAAGTTATGGCTGCTTTGAAATTAAGATCCCTAAGGCTACTAGTATGTAGAATTCAAATTGGCAACTGGGTAAGTAAATTATGACAAGGGGTGAGGCTGCAAGGACAACTTTCCCATAGTTATCAGGATTTTTGGTTTTCTCCTAAATCCCTATTCCATTGGGGCCGTAATATAAACCCTTTAGCATGTTTTATGTCCTCATGAAAGAAAGATATAATTTGAAGAAAAACTTTTGAAAAAAGAAATTTTAGCTAATTAATTATTCCAGTACATGGAAGAGTGGTCCTTGCCTTCTTAAATCACTGTGACATCACACATGCGGTCAATTTGAAGTCTTCATGGGTATATTGATTACCAATGTTTATAACTTTAATATGTTCACAACTTTGTTATGGTTTGTCCGATATTGTTCAAACTTTGACCTATAAACTTGTCTGATTTTTCATTTTCCTCTAAAAACAAGTGTTTATTTGGGTTTGATTCCCCTTTATAACGTCATATAATAGCGCAGGGTATTAATCATCTTCAATAATATTTATAGGCTTTTGGGGGAGGGGCGGAGAAGGTCCTTAAAAACTGACAACATAAAAATATAGAAGGTTAAAGGCCATGACCATGAGGAACTTAAACACTCTTAAAAAACACCCCTTACATTTTTTTGTTGGGGGGGGGGCTTTAGAAAATTGCCACATAAAGATTAAAATGAAATTATAACAACTAGGAACTTAACCCCCCCCCCAAAAAAAAAAAGGGAAATCCTTTACACTTCAGCATATTAATTTAAAGCCTCAAACATTCTGCTTTGAAAAAAAAAAGTTTCCGGTGTCCAATTAATCAATGTTTTATTTGAAGCATGAAGCAGGGGCTGCCACAGAAATATACTGAAAAAATTAAATGAAAGAAAATATAAGGCTAAAATCTATTGTGCACATAGGTATATTTTTTATATGGTATGTTACTGAGTCATGGATTTGCAAGTGAATTTCTAAAACAAGTGCAGATATTTTGATATATATTTATATTTCTATAATAATTAGTTGCATGATTAAAGGTACACTTTAAAATGTCAGAAAAAATATACTTAGAGAGAGACAGGAAACAGAAAGAGATGGCATGGTGAAGCTCAAAATCAAGAGTGATGTGAAAGTTAAAAAGAAAGAGTAGGAACGGAATATGAATATGAATAAAAAACTGAGTAGGAGAATATAAATAAACAATGGTTAATTGGGTACTGTAAACAAATTTTTTATCAAATCAGAATGCATTAAGCTTCAAATGAATGGTCTGAAGTGCAAAGGACTCTTCTTACCTTTGAAGGGGGGGGGGCATTTTCTGCTAAAAAGTATATCAGCCCCCTATTTTTTTCGGGGGGGGGGGGTTAAGTTCCTAGTCATAATCCTTTAACTGTAATTTTAATGAGGTCATTTTCTAAAGACCCCACCCCCCGCAGAAAAAGAGTAATGTCTAGCTTTAAAAATGCATTGACCCCTGAGGGACAAAGGTGCTGTCTGGTTTGAGCATGGGGAAATAGAACTAAAAGTGGTATGGGGAGGGGTGCACATCTTGGGGAGGTGGAACTAAGGTTTGGAAAATCAGCTGTTGAAAGTACAAGGGGTACACATTTTGTTTTGCTTGCCAGTGTTGGAACTCCTCTGCTTCAGCGGAAGGTTTCATATTCACCCAGTGTACCTCCAGCCTATATGCCCTTAAGGGGATGCGTTTTTTAAGAGTGTTTATCATTTTTATGTTTCTAATGGCCACTGCCTTTACCTTCTTTGATGTCAGATTTAAAGGACTAATCCTGCCCCTTCCCCCCAAACCCAGAAATATTAATGAAGGTGATTAATACCCCACATTTTAATGCAGAGAAGACATTTAGAATTTAATATGAATCTTTACCCTAAGATGAATATTTCTTCCAATTTTTATGAGCACTGACTAAAAACAGGGGAAGAAGTTTGATCCACAATAAGTTTTCCTACATTTCTGGCTATCATATGTGGCTACCCTGGTAATGCACTCTCTGACAAATGCAAAAAAAAGGTTCTTGCACATCTTTACCCCAAGGCCAATGTGTGAGCCAAATTTCATGAGAATTGGTTCAAAACTGATGAAGTAGTTCAAATTGCAAGTGTTTTACTAAATTTCGCCATATAATATGTTGTTCCCATGGCAACACAATTTTGAAAATGCACACAAAAAGTGCTATGTACATCTTTACTTCAATACCAATGTGTGTGCCAAATTTCATGAAAATTGATTGAAAACTGATGAAACAGTTTGAATTGTAAGGTTTTTTCCCCAATTTTCACCAGATATGTTGTTACCATGGCAACAAGATTTCTGAAAGACACACAAAAGTGTGTCTTAGACATCTTCACCTCAAGACCAATGTGTGTGCCAAATTTCATGAGAATCGGTTAAAAACAGAGGAAGTGGTTCTAACTGCAAGATTTTTACCTTATTTTTGCAATAATACACTGTTACCATGGCAACACAATTTCCAACACATGCAAAAAATGTGTATTGCACACCTTTACCCCAAGACCAAAATATGTACACACACACCAACATTCAACCCCCTCCACCGTCACCCTTCGGCTTGGTTAGCATCTTCATTCAGATATTTGGTGCATTGAGATGCGAGGACAAACAGAAGATCTGTTCAAAAAGGGTCTGAATTCAAGAACTAATTCAATGCAAAATAATGCACTGCTATTGAGTTTTGCACTAGCGCTAGTCTATATATCAGACAAATCTGAACTCATAAATTCTGACATTTTCACCCATTTTTTCACTGTTCCTGCAGCCAGATTTTTTGGAGCATACCCCATTCTTAATTCTTATACATAAACAAAGGTCTGGAGAAAAAATCATGCTTTTGTCCACCGTGTCCACATAATTCCGCTAACTGACCAGGGGCCTGTTGCGGAAAGAGTTGCGTTTAAACGCAAGTCAAAAAATCAATCGCAAGTTCCAAATGCGCGCTGTTGATTGGTCGAAAATCAAGTTGCGCATGATTTTTAGAGTTGCGATTGATTGCAACTCTTTCTGCAACAGGCCCCAGACTATGAAAAGTCAACCTAATTGAGCACAGCTGTGATAGTATATGGACATTAATAAATGGAGGTTGCAGCCTAATGAATTTATGCACTGATTTTGCTACATGGACATACATGTACACATGGAGCTTTTTGTGACAAATGGATCAACGGACGACATTTGGATCCCTTAATCTTGCCTTCACCTCTGTTGGGCAAGCCAAAAATTTATTTTAATAAAAAGAGAAAAATCTTACAAGCATAACACTGAAATTACATGTATCATCGAAATTTGATCTAAAATATTGTTATGACATTTTAAAGTTTCACCTAATACAGTTAATGCATAACCTGGTTGGTATGCAAATGAAGGGACTGATGACGTCACTCATTCACTATTTCTTTTGTATTTATAGGAAATATTCGAACTTTCTCCTCATTCTCATGTGAAACAAAGTTTTCTACCTCCCTCAACAAGTGGAATTACCATGATTCAATCAAGTCTGTCCTTATTGTAAAACCTGTAAAAAATTGAAATATTGAATAATTCAAACAATTTTTTATGTGAGGGACATCAGTGACTCTCATTCGCATGTCAATGAGATGTGCATATTTTGTAGTGAAACTTTTAAAATGCCTTAACTTTCTTATTTTACATCCAATTTTGATGAAATTTTCATTGTTATTCCTGTTTGATTTTTCTTTATCGATTCAAATGAACATTTTTCTGGGGTGGACTTGACCATGAAAATTCCTTCAACTTCTTGCTCAAATTTATCAGCACAAAACCATGCATTCCTAACGCATGAGCACCACCATTTTGTTCTGTTTGTTTGGTCGCAGTTACACTGCAAAATGTTGATGCCCTATATCTATTAGTCACAAACAAAACAATATGGCTGCATGCATGCAACAGGAATGCAATGTTTGGGGCCAATAAATCCAAGCAAAAAAATTGAGAAATCCTGCTTGGTACTATTATTTTCATAATTATAATTGGTTGACCAATGTTTAGAAATATATGCAAAAAAATTGATACATATATCTAAAAGGAAATATAGGCCTACATGTAATCTTGGTTGATAATTCATAATCTTTAGCGACATTGGATTTCTTATGTATGTCTTTATTTTAGCTCTGCACCGTTCTGGACAAAATTGCACCGGGGACCAACATCATCGAGCAGGCAATGGTGGACTGCCAAATTTTACTAAAACTTTAATAGGCATACTCACAATAACTCTCCTTTCAGTGTAATCCAAAGTAATAGCTTTATGAAATAAAATTATACATTTTTTTTGTATGCAGATACAAAATTTGTTATATATTATTATTCAATTATTTTTCAAATGAAATGTAAGCAAAGACTTTTTTGAATGGTAAAATTGCTGCCATTTCAGGTGACAAGATCATGATACACATATGTACATGATCATATGTACACACGTGTATGCTTAAATTTAAGTAATATCTCTGGAATTATCAGTGAAACTGAAAGTTGGAAGAGAATGCGGGTATACAACATATACTGCATTCTCAAATCATAGTTAGGTATTGTGAATAATATATAAAGCATGATCTACAACCAAGTGTATGAAATCAAATGGGTTTGAAAATAACACATTTTATATGGACACCAAATGTTATCAAAATTAAGTGTAAATAGTTAAAGAATGAGATGTACAGTATTAGAAAAAATAGAATCAGTCATTTCATGTGGTGTGACAAACTCTAATATAGTGAATGTTAGATAAAGTTATGTGTTGACTAGAATAGCTAGACTACAGACCTGCCAACCTCTGGAATGAAAAAGTGTATTCTGTGATTAAAAAGTGTATTTTTCCCCCCAAAGAAGTGTATTTCAGAAGTATATTATTTCATAATAAAATGTGTGGCGCACTCGTTCATCAAAACAACTGAAAAGAATTGTTTTTCATGATTTTATTTCAAACATGTATGCGAGATTTAGTAAGTCAAATGCAAAGAAATCTGGGCCCGTCTTACAAAGAGTTACAATTGATCCAATCACATGTAACTCTATGGAAATCCAACAGTGTCATATTTTTTCTACAGGATATTTGCAAAATGTTCTTAGTAAACAAAGGAGAACACACCAAATTGTCAAGAAATCAATTAATTTATGGATATACATTCATATTTAGAAATTTTCTTTCAACAAACTTGCATTTTATATGTTGACTTTGCTGGCTTTCCATAGTTGCGATGGTTGGATCAATCTTAACTCTTTGTAAGACGGGGCCCTGATGTTATTGAAATAAAAAAAAATCTGAACCAATTATGGCAATTATTTCAGTACAACTAAAAATTAGAAGAAACAAGTATATGAAAAATAATACTTTGAAAAAAATCCAACAATTACAAAATTCAAATGATTTAAATGATTATTATCCTTGCATTAATGGCAAAAAGCACATCAACAAAACTTGACCAAAGTAAACAATGCATGCATGCCTAAGAACTTAGAAATTGATTCCCTGGAACTACAGCTACTCAAGTTTTGTCATAGAATTCTGAATTAACCCCCCCCCCCCCCCCAAAAAAAAAAATGTATCTACATTGTATGGATGGACAAGGAAGAATCATGAAGAATATTTATATTTTCTTATTCAAATAAAATTCTAAATACCTATTGCAACCTGCATTTCATAGTGTACATGTACCTCTTACCATGTCTTCTCATTTGCCCAGAAATACATGTACTTCATCAAAAGTAAGCTTTTCTCAAGCTAAAACTAAAATGTAGAAAATTTTGATGATGAAATTAGAAAAAAATTTAACGGTAAGGTACGGAGTGTAACAATGACAAAATTTATCATGCACATGTGAAAAAACACCTTACAACTTGTCCACAATCCAATTTTGGAGAAAATCACATTTTGCTCATTTTCTGAAAATGTGAATTTAAAGTACTTTTTTAATTTGTGGTTCAAAGTAACTGAAAGAATACTAATAACAATCATGAATGACTGCAAGCTTATACTTTGGCGTAAAGGTCAAATAAATTGTAGTCAATCATAGGATTGCTATGACATCATTACAATTAGATATTAAATTTATTTTTATTGTAATAAGGATGATAGCATAGTGACAGATTTGAACCTGTATTTGTACATGATGATTAGAACATTACACAGTAAGATATTCCATGTCTCAATGTTAGCACCAAATTCCACACTTTTTTCCATAATAAGGTCGCATATATTTTATTTGATACTGTCATTGCTATATCGTATGGTAAGTGCATCAAATTTAAGTTCAAGTCTGATACAAATACATGTACTTTGGTTTTTAAAAAAGGGGAAATTCATTTTCACTTTCTGAAAAATTATACACAATACAAACTTTTCATTGTAACACTCATGATGATGATGAAGTGGGAGTTAGACTTCCCTGATTCAACTACATGAATGTTGTTAATGTTGTTCTGGACAGCATCATGCAAATGTGTTAACTTAATATGGGATGGAAATTTAGAAATAAAACTTTCTAAAGTAGAAGTAATGATTGAATTTAAACAATAAACTTCAACTTATTTTTTTTAGATAAATAAAATGAAGAAAAGTAAAAGAAAAAAAACCCCAAAATATCAAGTTGATTTAAGAGGCTACATGTATTCAAACAAGCAGTAACTTGAAAAGACCATAAATCAAAAAAATTCTTGTAGAAAAAGTGATGTTTAGAAGCTTTTCCAAGATTATAACCTTTACTTGTTTTAATACTTTTCGGAGCTCAGCTTGTTAGATTAACATGTCTTAAATCAATTTGGTGTTAGGGTCACTTCGGGTGGATTTTTCCCCACAAAAAGAAATAATTGAATTGATTTAATATAGTGAAAGAACAGAAAATCAGCAATCTATAAAATGGTTATAATGAAGGCACATGAAGTGGTTGTTATAAGTGGAGATTTTACACTGTATGTAGTTTCATTACCTTGTATATATTACAGTATTAATAGAAATCAAATGTCCAAATACTTATCGAGTCAGGAAGCCTCTGAAACAAAACACATAATTTTTGTTTTCTAATTAAGGATAAACAGCATAAAAAGTAAATATCACTGAAAAGGTTCATCTGACTGGTGAGCAGACATGAGAAACATTCTTAATTCCACTATCACGAATCAGTTATCTTGTTTTCTATTGTTCTTCTCCCACATTACGCGACACATGCGTCCTTAACGTTGGGGAAGAACAATAGAAAACAAGATGGCGGCGTAAACATCGGGCATGTCTCTACCCTCTTTTCATATTTTCCTTATTTTTTTGATGAATTCTTGTTTAAAAATAAAATTGATAGTGTAGAAATGTCGGAAATGGAGTTGTGTAATCCATGTACATGATTTTGGGCTAGATTTTTTAGAAGTAGATATCTTGGGAGTGAAAGTTTCAGATTTTGGGGCCCTATGTGCAGATGAATGGGAAGAAATACCAGGCTTCATTGAGAGTTAGCATACGTCAGGAAATGATTTTTACCCTCTAGAAGCCTTCTGGCTAAGTATGGCTAGGAATAGATCTAACCTTGTTCATTCATTGAATGAATAATGAGTGGGGATAACCTCTTTTGTTTTGGCAATTTCAAATTTAATCAATTAAATAAATATCACCAGAGCTCATCACTGTTTCTCCTTTGTCCATGCTCACTGATATTGACTTCAAGAAAAAAAAACTTAACACTCCCTCCCACTCCCAGACTGCAATAGTATCGCAGTGCATCCTAGTGCCGGACACCTTTACTTCAGTGCTTTAAAAATGACAACTAGAGGAAATACAATCAAGAAAAATTATCACTTGCTATTCCAAATATTCTGAAAATTATAAATATGATGAAATTATTTTATATTTTCCATTTTCTTTGCATGGCACTTGCCGCATACCCCTCGCGCAAAAAATTATTTTCGTGCGTGACAAATTACATCATAATTGCGGACGGGTGCCGGATGGGTAAAAATATTCTTGATTATGATGTGACAAAGAATTGATGTGAATTTTTCATATATCATATCATGAGTAAATTCTAAGTTTTGTTTGCTGTCTTATATCGATTCTGAGCAGATCTTTGTTAAGCTGGACTGCTAATTCAGCATTCTTCCAGTATTTGCGGTAAGGTAAGGTAAGGCAAGGTATAAATTTGTGTTTGCTAACTAATTTCATTTTTTTTGTTGCGCGTTTGATATATGGCACTTTCCAGTATTAATGCTCTTCATATCGTGACCCTCTCAGTTATCAAGTTCTATCAATACGCTGTTGATCGTCAACGGCTCTCTATCACGGTAAACCTCGCGCACGGCCGGGCCGGGGTAACGGTTACCTTGAGAATGAGCAGTTGATCATCTGAGCGATGGAGCGGACGAGATTGAAATTCGGCAAATCAGGTCTGTATTTCCATCAGAAAATAGACCAATTGGGATCAATTGTTAATGCAAACCACTTGTTCACTGCAACCATCCTGCCTGTGGGGAATCTACAGGTAGGACTATGGTATGCCAATGCTGTACATAGCACACACTTTGAAAAATCATTTGAATTTGAACTTGAATTTTGGGCATATTTTTTTGTACGCCCTCTAGTGGTGGAAAGTAATATGGCAAGAACATTTTCATTTTTTGATCTCTATTTTTAATTAAGAAAAGAATAATTCAAAGAATCAAATTTAAATAAGAGTCAAGTTGTATGAATAATAGGTGTAATGGAAACTGTCAGTGTAAAAAAATCAAGCATTTGCCCCAAAGAAAAAGAGAAAATAAGCCAAACATTGCCACCCTTATTTTGCCACACATGGAGATATAAGTGAGAACAAGGTTATATCATAACCTTGTTCATTGAATGAGTGATGCAAACTATGTTCTTTGTTTTAAGCATTTTCTTTCATTTTAGAGAAAAAAAAGGTAATAAAAGTTGGATTTTTTCGCCTTGTTTTAGCAATCTTAATGTTGTTCTTTGAATTGATCTGTAAAATTGAACTGCAAAAGTCTTACAGAACGAAATTGATTTCGTACGCAGTACTATGTGCGTCCAGAAATATGAGTGTCCGGTAATACAATACATACCGGTAGTTGAACTGTGGACTGTCAATGTCATTGTGTGCTGCCATGTTTTTGTGTTACATGCATAACTGGGGATTTAGCTCCTGTGTAATTCGAATAGCTGCATCACAGAATTATGATGGCCCCTATGAAAACGTGTGCAAAAGAATCGCATGCGCGTGTAATAGAAATTGCCTGGGATGAGAGTACGGTACTCCCTTGCACTTGTTCACTGGTACCACCCTGCCTGTGGTGAATCTACAGGCAGGACTATGGTATACCAATGTTGTACAGAGCACACACTTTGAAAAATCATTAAAATATCACTTTTGTGACCAAAATGACTAAATTCCATGCAGTTGCAACTTATTTCTCATTAATAACTTGGGAATAATTTTTGTATCCACCAGAGCGCTCAAAAACTTGAATTTTAGGGATATTTTTGTGTACGCCCACTAATGATGGAAAGTTTATATGGCAATAAAACTTTCATTTTTCAATCTCTATTTTTAATTAAGAAAAAAAAATGAAGAATTAAATTTACATTTAGAGCCAAATTACATGATTTATAGCTTTAATGAAAACTGACAGTGTAAGAAAATTAAACTTTTGTCCCATAAAAAAAGAGAAAATAAGCCAAACATTGCCATCCTTATTTTGTCACACATGGAGATGTAACCGAGAACAATATAACCTTGTTCATTGAATGAGTGCTCCCTTGCTGCACCGGCATTTTTGTTACGGTTACGGATGTAGACCAAAATATCATTCCGTTATCATGAATATCCTCATTATTAACCATTGAATTGATCTAGCCTTATCCATAGATCGGCCTCTTTAATCAAACTTACCTTATAATCAAACGTGCATTTCTTCTCTTTCTGAATTCCACTAAATGTACGAGACAGATTTAAGATCAGTGTTGATATAATGTAGGATCAACAAAATTACTTCCGGGTTCATTGGTAGCATTGTAGCCCTTGCCATGCATGGGGCATAGCTAGGCGGATCCCGTGGGGGGACCCCCCTTTTCGCGGAGAAAAACAAAGAAATATAGGAGAGAGAGAAAAAAAGAAAGGGTTAAGAGAGGAGAACAAAAAAAAGGAGGAAGACGGGTGAATCAAAAAAGGGGAAAAATACCACCAAAATCTTACCTTTCATATCACTATGAAAATGTAATCGCGATGTCTGAGATACATAGTCAATATATGGCATTGTCCTAGGTCAAAATAATTTTTTTTAAAGTATCGGCTAGCGCTCGCATCGTTCATTAAGTGTGATCCATATCCACTTCACAATTTTCATTTTTAGTGCTTGAAATAGTGCTTAAATTTACCGTTGTCACTAGACTATTAAAAAATAAAATTACACTTCGCGCTCGCATCATTATAATGTAAGAAGATACACAATCACCCATCTTCATGATTTTAAAAACATGAATATATAGTGTCCCGTTGAAGGTGTAAATCTCATTTAAATAGATATATATACAGTGCGTCCCCCCCAAAAAAAACGAAACCGAGATTTAGTGATGATTTATCATCAGAAATAAAATAGCTCAAATGACCTACCAACGTAGAGCTTAGAAGGGCTTAGAACATCTGATATTCCTTAAACCATTCCTCATTTACGCATGAGTGAGCAAAAACAACTCAAAGAAAGGATATCACAACTTATTTAAGGGGGTATCTAAATTAAAAAAAAAGTCACTTGACTAAAAATTTCAATATCTGCTCTTTTATTTGATACTTTAATCACAAAAATGGTCAAGAAGTAAAAAACTTATGATCCCTCGAAAAAATGCTTGTATTTCCAAAATTTCATTAAATAAACGTATTTTCACCAGTTTCCCACAGAAGCTATATCGCACGGTAACAGAAGAGTTAATGCATGGCTGATCGTCAAACAAAACGGAGCGTCGAGTTTGAACGATAGCCTGTATTCATTTTATGAAATTATTGAAATTCAAGCCTTAATTAGTTCAAATCACCAGAACTTTGTTATTTCTTGACCATTTTCTGTAATTGAGGTATCAAATTAAAGAGCAGATATTGAACTTTTTATATATGTGGTTTTCTTTTTAAAACCCAGATAGGGCCCTCCCTATAAACTCTGCATAAACGACATATTTGGGATTTTTTTTTGTCAGGTCTGAAACTTAAAGGGGAATGAAACCTTTGGAAGAAATATGCTTGTGTAGAAACAGAAAATCAAAGAATAAGAATAAAGAAAGTTTGAGAAAAATTGGACAAATAATGAGAAAGTTATGAGCATTTGAATATTGCATTCACTGTGGAGATCCTGGCCCATTGGCAATGCGACAAGGATGTGTGATGTCACTGATGAACAACTTTCCATTTGGTGGACTATAAAATACCCTCAAAATGTCTCTATTTGTTTTTTCTTATGATGATACAAGCTCTTTATCCATGATGTATTCTTAAAAAAATATGTATGCAGAAAGAACACATGACATATGGATAGATGTGATAAAAGAGGCATGGGGAGATTTGTTCACAAGTGACATCACACATCTTTGTCGCATTGCCAATTTGATATCTCCATAGCACTAGTGATCGCAATATTCAAATGCTCATAACTTTCTCATTATTTGTCCGATTTTTCTGAAACTTTTGTTGATCTGTTTCTTTGATTCTGTTTTCACACAAGCTATCTTGTTCCAATGGTTTCATTCTCCTTTAAGACCAATATGCTATTCCGGTTAACCAATCTTTGACAAACACTACCGTCAGTTCTTTGTCATTCGACGGCAATTTTCAATATATTCACTATTTTCTTGAACCCTCCGTTTGACTGAGAAACATTGTTCATATGGTAACTGTCAAATAAAATGGGACTTGTCAGATAAAATGCAACCGATCTCCTGATCATAATCCCTTGAATGAAACTCTTTATGAAATCAATAAGCTCAGCGTTATGAAATATTGTCAGTGGTTTTGTATCCAGCCTTTCCCAAATTATCTGGAACTTCAATATGCCGAAATTGTTCATTATAAGAGTAAATTTTTGATAAACATGGCGACTCGAATAATAGTGCTATGACAAGAACCGGGGACAAGAATCACCTTTTTCTTCCAGAAAAAAAGGGAAAACTGTGGGCGAAATCAGATCAAGTTGGACATCGGGCAGAGAAGACTTGCAGAAGAACCCAGGAATAATGCATTTTTTCTGTTTCTCGGGTCTAATCGCCCTCTCCCCGTCCAACTCATCTCTCTCTCTCTCTCTTATATTTATATGAATTCACCCCCTCTCTCCCCTTCCCACTCCCACCAAATCCACTATATAGTACATTTATGTTTATATAAAATTTTCCATCTCCGTCTCTTTACCTCTTTCTTACATTCTCTTTTTCCAAATTTTTTGTTCATCCTCTTCTGTGAACTCGTAACATAACACGCACTGTGTAGATAATTATAAGATGACCTTCTTATCAGAAAAGTGCAATCACATAGACAACAAACATATATTTCTCACAGAGTATCGAGGTCAAAATGTTTATTAGTATACAGTCGAAAATCTCTAAGTATAAACAATTACCATGCACTATAAATTCTCTCTTGGAATTTTTTCCTTAAATTTTTTTTTCATAAATATATTCTAGGTAATCTTTTTTTTTTCAAATAAATCGTTTGACGCAATTAATTTCAATCACTGATTTCAATACTAGGTATTCATTATTTGTAGGTATATAAATCAGATTTTATATACATTGACATGTACATTCAATGCTAAAAATGGCGCACAACAAATGGTTCATAAAGATATTCTACAATAGATATGTAGGCATAGTGGAACACGATGAAATATATCCTTCAGTATCTGAAATTATGCTCCGTTTGCATGCCTACATAGTTATTCATAAGCCTGTATAAAATAGGATTTAACGTAGATGATATATTTTTTGTGAGTATTACAGTACAGGCCAAAGGTTTGGGGCCACCTTCAGATTTGATAGAAAATCATACAAAATACTGCATTCTGCATTCATTCAAAAAATTATTGATACTGGATGGGCTTTGGCAGTTCCACACAAGGATGTTTCCAATTGGTTTTGATTGCGCTTCTGTCAAACTCCAGTCGGTTTTCATAATTTTTATATCAAAATTTTGTGCATAACTTTAAACTGTAAAGGTATGCATAAAATTTGAATATTTAAAGCAACGTAGCTTGTCTGACATAGCAACAAATATGTCAACCTGCGGATAGTCAACCTGTCAATCGGACAGTCAACCTGCCTGAAACTCTTGCTCCTGCTCTACAACTCTACTGGCCAACTCAAACCAGCCTTCTCTCAATCTTCTCTCACCCCTCGAACTCAACCAGCCTTAATTCTACTTAAGCCTCTCATCACTTCAAGCTTTCCACTCTTTCTGGTTTACAGTCCTATTTACACTACAGTCATTTCTAAAATATACTTACTTTTGCAATCTACACTTTCTCGCCTCTCCATTGCTCTTCTACCTCTATCTTTTTTTTATCTTAGTCCTTTTCAGGACTTTACACAAGGTGTACCGTAATTATAAACCACTTCATTGATTGTTTCTGCCACCATGCAAACCTTCGAACATCTTCTGCTAGAATCAAGTTTGCAAATATTATATGTTGCTATGTCAGACAAACACAAACTTTTAGGTTGTCAAAAACAACCTTTGTTTTAAATAAATTATATTCAAACTGTATGCCTACCTTTAAAGTTTAGAGGTTTGCATAAAATTTGAATAAGAAAACCGATTGGGACTTACAGAGATGCAGTCAAAACCAGTTGGAAACATGCTTGTGTAATAATAACTGTAATAGCTCATTCAGTATCAAATCATTTGCTTATATGCAGAATGCAGTGTTATGTACGATAATCTTTTAAATTTGATGGGGGCCCCAGACTCCGGACCTGTACTGTTCGTCAGACCGAAAAATTTATTAATAAATCAAACTTTTCGCATATTCTAATAATTTGCTTGATTTGACCGATTCAGTATTCGGCTTTCACACCAACACCCTCTTAGGGCACTGCTGGGAACTATTTTTAAATAAGGGGTGCTGCAATTTTGTTCAGACAAAAAAAGTCATATATTATACAGGATATACACTTCAAGACGAAGGGGGTTTCGAGAAGAAAAAAAAATGACAAAAGAAGGTTATTGCTCCATTTTTTTTTCTTTTTGCTGTCAACGTGATTTCTAGGGGGTGCTGCCTACGCAGTATACATTCGCAGCACCCCATGAACAACCTGGGGGTCTATTCTTATTTCCCGAATATGATATACAAGATTAACATTCATACTCCACATTATCTTATTATAAATCTGTAAGATTTAAATGGAAATCCAGTTCGGGTCAACATTAATCACAGGTGTCCAGAATTTATGTTAAATCCCCGAAACGTATATGCTCACATCTATCAAAGCAATCAATTTTTTTACTTCCAGTAAATTTATTTCATTAACAAAAAGTATCACTGATCCAGTCGAAATATTCATAAAAAAACATATGAACCCATATAGTGAGATGGCGCTGCGGAAGTATAATACCTCAACTTCATGACCTAATAACTATATGGTCATGATCATGAGTAAATCAGTTGAATGCCATCATATAGAAGCGTATTTTTCGAAGACATCGTGAAGTTTACATATCACATTAATGAATTCAGTCTTAAAGTAGGCCTAGACTAGAGAAGTAAACATATTGAAACGCAAGATTATTCCAATAAGAATATTATAGGCGTACTCGTCATATAAAACATGCAAAATCTCATTTCATACTATGATTTGATTATGAGAATTGTAATGAAAACCATATTGCCACACGAAAATCAGGACTAAAGGGGTAACTCTTCAAGTTTTATAAGGTTTATTAGCTTATTCTGTACTCCAATGGCAAAGTTTCGTTATTCTCACTGAAGGGTTGAATAAATTGCTTATCTTAAAGGAGCAGTCCATTATTAAGATAAAACCATCCTTTAATTATACCATAAATAACCAATACACCGATTTAGCAAAAACAATAGCATACGTGCGATATATACATTGCAAATTATTTAAACGTTTCAAGAAACGAATCATACATACTGGATTCAAAATATAACATTCATCAATTGTACTGGATAATATCAGTTTCCTAAATGACCAGGCTTACCTTACGATTGGTCTGCGACCTCATTTTGGAAGAAAATGTACTTTTCATGTGAGACAAGGAATTCACATCTTGCTATGCCAAGTTCCAATTCATGATTACTGCTACCCTTCTAAGAATAAAAACAATTTTGCTTTGATATCTAATAAATGAAGTCATGGCGATCGTGCGAACAGATATATGATTTGAAACTAATTTAGACTTTATTCCAAATTGGAAGGTTTAGAATGACTCAATATTAGTATTTCTAGTTATTTTGAACATTTTGAACATTTGAAATTATGAACTATTTGAACTATTGAAATATTCTCATGAAACAAACTGCGATTTGTTCTGAACTCGTAAACCAATCATAGGTATACGATGTGTAATGGCGTATAGGCCTTTACATTTTTACTCTTATGAGAAAACAAACATCGTTAAAATTTATACACAATTATCGATACTCTATCGATGGCGATTTTAGGCGTCTTTGGTTAATAGACTGTTGTAATATCAATTACAAATTTATTCTGATATCATACTAACTTTTCTGATGGTATGAAGTTTCTTTCTGGTTTGTCTATAGGAGGCTGGTTGACAACGGCGCTTACAGTCTTACGATGATCTGGTGACAACTCGGTCGCCATCGCTCCTCCTGATGGCTTACATTTTGGCGCCATTCCACTTTCGTCGCCGCACATTGCACCCACTGTACTTTGTGCAGACCCTGCAACTGGTTCGGTAACCCAATCTTTCGCCCAATCTTTGTATGTTTGCCAGTAGTTAGCCTCGTCTGCTGCATCAATATCGAATCCAGCCTTACTTTTACTCCTCCTAAAGTCAATGATAATATTTTGAATTCGGTTGTTATCCATGTCCCCGATATCATCGTCTTTCTTAAAGAATTTTATTTCATTCTGTTGAACTTCATTCATTTTGAAATCGGCTGATTTATTACATGATAGATAACTAATGAGTAATGACTTTGGCCTTCTTTGTCAATCAGAATTGCTGAATTCAGGAATAGTGAATATATAAGCCCTTTATTTGTCAAATTAATCAAGTAACACAGAACTGTTTGTTCATTGTGGAGGAGTAATAGCATTATGTAGTAAATTTATGAATTCTCGCAATGGCATTGCATGATGACCACTGCGTTTATGAAGAAATTGATTGAAACCCCATTCTTACTCATTATTTGTACCTATTCTTTGCGCAATACAAAGTGACCAAAATGAGTAAAATGATGAAGAAAGCAGCGAATGCCGTGCATATGTAGATAGTCAACTCCATCTCTCTTGCTGTCATTCTACCTGTAGTAATTGAATGAAAAGAAACACAAAAAAAATCCATTCAACAGAATCGATCAAGACTTATTTACGAATTAGCTTCCATATCAAATGAGGATGCGTAACTTTGAATTATGATGGACATGATACAGGATTATTTGGGAGATACTTAAGGACAAGTCCACCCCAACATTTTTTTTAAAATAATTTGAATAAAAAAAGAAAAAAATTTATTTATTTTTATTGTAACATATTTAATCAGGATAAAGATAAAACATGATCAGCCGAGGCTGTTTTACATCATGGCCCTGACAACACACACAAAATATATACAACGCATAAAAATTATTTCTAAAAAGTAGTAAACTACAATGGCTCACAATATAAAAATCAAACAAGCAATAACTTCTCCTAATTAAAAAAAAAAACAGTTTATGAACATCCTGGTCAAGTTGAATATTGAGGGGACCAGTAAAATTACCCACTCACTATTTTTTGTATTTAATTCCATGAAATAGGAAATATTTTATTTTTTCTCCTCATTGCACGTGAAACAAAGTTTTATTCCTCCCTGAACATGTGAAATTACCATTGTTTTAACATATTGTGGTTCAATCAAGAGAGTCTTTGTCAAACCTGTTTAAAAAATGAAATATTCTAAAATAAAAAAAAAGTGAGTGACATCATTTACTTTAGATCTCACTTGCATATCACTGAGTTGTGCATACTTATAACTGTTTTGTGAAAAATAAGCCAAAGTTTAAAATGTCATAACTTTTATTTTACATCCGCTTTTGATGAAATTTTCAGCGACATGCCTGTTTGATTTTCCTCTTTGTATTCAAACCAACTCTTTTCTTGAGTGGACTTGACCTTTAAAAAGTACACTATAATAAAATTGAGAACTTAAATCATACCTCTTCCTGGAATTACTCCAAGGGTCTGTGATGTTGAGCTTCTCGTTGTCACCTCTTCCGATGAATACGTCCCTCGAAGTCTTTCAGTTGTTGTCAAGATATCTGTCCCTTCAGCTTCAGTAGTAGTCTCATGGCCTTCTGGTAACTCTGTACCATAAACATCTGGCAATTCTGTTGCAAAGTCAGTAAACAATCCCAAGTCTGGAATGTCAGTTTCTACCTCGATTGGCAACGTCAGTCTCGTTCTGTCACCTTCTGTTGTTCTTCTCCCGGTTTCGATAACAACTTCCTCTGAATAGTCGTCAGAAGAGAGAGGCGAAAATCCATCGTAGTCAATGACAGCCCTAAAACCGAAGTTGTCTTCTGAGGATTCGCTTACAGACTTGTTATCTGCCATGTCTTTCGATTGTGCACGAGTGAAATTGTACGCCATAACAAATCCTGTGTGGTTATGAGCTGGGATGTCTCCCGATTTGAATTTAATGGTCACGTCGCGCGCGGGTGGTATAGCCACTGACCAGTCATCATCAGAACAAAATCGCTCATTTAAAACTTTAGTGCCTGTGAAGAGTGTTATTTGAACATGTGTATCAGCTAAGAGACATCTCCTTCTCCCGCTCATTCTGAATCCATCTAGGTCTATAGACATAAACTGAAGATTCACATTCTCATCTTGGTCTGCTAATAAAGTCCAAACACATTCGAAATTAGGTGGATAAGGAATCGGAAAACTGCTTGAAGGAAATGTACCAGATCCTTCTCCAATTGCAAACTCGCACCTTTCCTGCCATGGTGGTTCAACAGAAGGTCCAATCCAAGAATAGTTGGTAAAAATGTCTTCGCACGAGCACGGGAACTGTAGATCATCTATACTTCCATTGAATGTAGAATTTAAGGACATGAATGACGCGCAGAATCCCCGACCAACACTATATTCCGAGGAAAGTTCAATTCTGATAAACCCTGCATCGGACATAAACAGGTTTTGTCCACGATTATTACAGATATATGAGTAATTTCCTGAAATATCAACCCTAATATATCCATAACGAGTGTCACATTTGCCGTCGATTACCGGTGCACCCATACCATTGTCCAGTATTTTCAATGCTATTTGATGATCAGGAAGGGAAGATTCTACAGCCCAAATGCAATCGGTTTGGGAAAGCAACTCTTGGGGATAGAATGCGTATGAAAAGTAACCAAATTCAGAACGTATTGTGGCACCACACTCATCAGAGCTTATAACATCACAGACAGGATCAGTTACCAAGCTTTTTGGAGGAAGAGTGGACACAGGGAATGTTGAAGGTTGTGATTCCTTGGTTGTCGTGTCTTCTCTTCCATGGAATGATGGAACAGATGTTAGATTTTCAGGTAGAATTCTCAACTGTTGACCTTCAATGGTAGATTGTCTTAGTTTGTAGAAAGCATGGAAGCCCTTGCCCTGGCCACCTTGACTGTAAAACTCGATTTCAACCGAGTTGGAATGTATCATCACCTCTTCATTTTCAGTTCTGACGCCACATAGGGTTTTCTCTTCTCCTGAAACACAATCCCGGATCAGGATGAAAGTATCAGCCTCGCTGCAGGGTGGGTATGTCACAGGAACCTCACCAAGATCAAAATCAAAGAAATCCAACTTCACCATCACATTCCCTTCTCCTCGTATAATCCAGACGCAGTGTGAACCTGCTGGGTATTGCCAAGGAAACATTGGTGATGCAATCCATCCACTTTCTTTATCAGATTCTGTGAACCACTCCAACCATGTTCCATCTACACTGCATTTGCTCATGAGAGCTGGAAGACGAGCAGTTCCGGACACAGCAAGACTCTCTAGATGTTCTGTGGCATTGCAACTTACAATTTCACCTGTGGCAACATAAGATCGAAATTGAGGTATTTCGAAGGTTTCAAACACAGCGTAAAATCCCTGGCCTTGTCCTAATTTTCCCTTGATTTCAATTTGTAAACTATTTCTGGAAGACTCAATTTCCCGGTAGTCAAAATCACCACACAAGTATACTGCATCTAAAACAAAGTCACTGATGACCACATGAGAATATGATGTATCACATGGATCTATACGAGCAGAATCAAGTGAAAAGTTTCTAAGCTGGAGCACTATATATCGTGAGGGATCTGTCATTATATACCAACAGGCCGTGTAGTTGACTGGATAGTCATTGGGATAAAACATGGTAGAAAACGTCCCAGAATCCTCGGTAATTTCATCGCAGACATTGGATATTAATGATACATCAGTCGGCTGTGTCGATGGAGTAGTGACCCTTGGAGAACTACTAATATCTTCATTAAAACCAAAGTTCCCTCTGTACTTGTCAAAATCGTCTTCAAATTGATTTCCCGATGTGATGTTGATGGGCTTCATACTTCCTCCGTTTTTATCCAAATAATCGAACAGGGTTGTGTTTTTCAAGAGGTCCTCTATGAAATCGAATGGAGTCGACAATATTCGCTGGCAGATAGAAAAGTTGAATAGATTTTCGATGGAAGCAATATTGTTCGAGAAATTTCGAGAGAAGTTCATGAATAACAATTCGCAGTCCTCAAAGATTCTCGCAGGTGCAGATAACATTGAAAGAGGGATAGGTAGCTCTTGTAAAAGACTCCAAGGATCATCTAAGCCCAGGTTTGTTTGATATGTATCATTGTCAAGATCAAAGGACGAGAAAACAGCTTGCAATCCTCTCCCAATGTTGCCTGCCTTGGGGTCGAAAATCAAACTCATCTTGCCGCCATAAGATGTTATGTTCCGTGGTGGTAAAGTACCGCAGTATATAATATCTTCTTTGTCATAGATAGGGGAGGAAATGACGAAAAGAATAGGCGTGGTTTCATTGCAGATTGAAGGAGGTTCATATCCAAAATCGATGTCAACGAACTCAAGATTAATTTCCTTCCCCTTACCAACAGTGATCTCCCAGATCATGCGCATACTTGGAAAAGGCATCGGATATCCCAGAGAAGAAAGGCTTCCATTATCTCCTGATATGGAGTAAAGCAAAGTATTTTGAAGCAACGCGTCCAACAGTTCAGTAATATCCAAATCGGGCTCAACGATGCTTATTTGTGCCTTAAAATTTTGCCGTGTAACTGCAGAAGGATGATAAAGCAGCTCAATACGCACAGGAGATTGGAACAGAGCTCCAAATAAAGGAATCGAGCAGAAAAAAGTCTCGTTAGCATATCCATCAGGTTTCCAACTACGGATAGTAATAAATGCATTATCAGAGGTACAATTTGCAACCGTAGCATTAGAAAGACCAACACTGATTAAGGACAACATAAGTTCTTCATTCCCATCAGGTAAAAACGTCAGTGAACAGTTTTCACTTATACCAAACGGTTCATTTTTAGGACTTAGCATCATTTCATCGATTTCAAAGCACTGGTCAACATTCAGGTCAGAAATTTTTTCAAGTAAACTGGAATTTACAGTTTTGAATTCTGTAACCATCTCTCCACTTCCAACGTCACTAATGTCATAAGCTTCCTGATCAAACATGTCAAATAGGGACTCATCGACGATCTGATACCACAGTGCCCATACAATATCAGGATCTTGTTGTGTGTATACACTGATGGAAACTCTATTGCTGATAGTTATTAATGTCAGCGCTCTAGTATTTGAAGATTTTACCTCACAAAATGCTGTAATTTGAGGTTGAAAATCAGGAAGAAATTCTTCAAATATGATAAATGTCCCGTTCTCAAGGCAGAGATCGCCAGCGCTATCGGCAATAGCTAGGCTAGTGTTGTTGTATTCCAAAACCAAGAGAGCAATGGTAACAATGGAGTCCTCTGGAGCAGAAATGTTCCATCTACAAGATAGTGATTTGTCCATTGCATATGAAAACAATATGCCAGATGAACTCTCCAGTTGATGCTCACATGCGTTTTGATCTTCACCAGTGTTCTCAACGGTATCCTGCTTCGTTGTATTTTTCTGATCTCCTTTCGATGTTTGTCTTCTCGAGATAGTATGAACCAATGGGTCTGGAATAACTTCCGGGTTATCATCTGCACCCTTGGCGTCATCACCAACGTCCCCTGTGAAAAAAAGCGGTTATAGAAAAATGATTATCAAAGAATACCTGTATCAACATGTAGGTACTGGCAATATATAAATTCAGATGACTGTATACTCAGATGCATCTATCCACATACTATGGTTATTAAAATGTGATGAGCTATTCAGAGAAAGAAAGAAAAAAATGAATCCTTTAATCTCATCTGTCAGTAACCTTTAAAGCTAAAAATTGTACAACCATCGTACTTATAGAAGAGGAGATCCTGCCTTTGAAGGACAAGTCCACCCCAACAAAAAGTTGATTTGAATAAAAAGAGAAAAATCTAACAAGCATCACACTGGAAATTTCATCAAAGTCGGATGTAAAATAAGTTATGACATTTTAAAGTTTCGCTCAATGTCACAAAAAGTTATGCACATCCTGGTCGACATGCAAATGAGGAGTCTGATGACGTCATCCACTCACTATTTCTTTTGTATTTTATTATATGACATAAGAAATATTTTTATTTTTTCCTCATTGTCAAGTGAAACAGCGATTAATTCCTCCCTGAACATGTGGAATTAGCATTGTTTAAAACTATATGGTTCAGTCAAGTTTGTCATTATTGTCAAATCTGTAAACAATTCACTGAGTTGTGCATATCACTGTTTTGTGCAAAAAATAAGCGAAACTTTAAAATGTCATAATTTTCTAATTTTACGTCCGATTTTGATAAAAATTTTCAGCGTTATGCCAGTTTGATTTTTCTTTATTTATTCAAATCAACATTGTTCCGTGGACTTCAATCTTAATATGGGTCTCGGAGCTGCTATCATTGAATACACTACACCCTTTGCATTGGATATCATGTAAGAGTTTTCGCAAAAGCTACACTGTAAAAACTGCGGTGTTAAACTGACACCAATTGGTGTTAATAGAGGACCACACCCTGAGGTGTTAAAATTACACCCTAGAGATTAAACATCAAACACCAAAGAGTGTAAATGTAACAACAAAATGTGTTGTAATAACACCTATAGGTGTAAAACTAACACCACCAATTTAACACCGGTGTAAAATGACTGGTGTGGTCCTATATGTACACCGGTTAACACCACAGTTTTTGCTGTGTACGCAGACGCTTTCTGGAACGTTGTCACGTAGAGAATCTATTATCAAATACCCTTCATGACAATAAAATTTTTGACGAGGGTCAATGACTCGAAACAGCAGTTAATTCGTCGGCTAGCTACTCTGGATACTGAGCGGCATTTTTCGTCAGCTCTGAGACGTAGAACGAATTTGTTGCTCGGATTCACCGACCCTCGACAGAGGCTTCGTTGTGATTTTACTTGCATTATTTGTTGTGTTGTTGGATTCATTTCGTTTCGCTAAGTAAAAACTCGCTAACATCATTTCGAAATGGAGCACCAAAGCGATGACGTCAGTTACCATGGTGTCATGGTGGCCGAATGAAAGCGTGTATTTCTCATTTAGGAGAAAATGGCTTCTATCGGAATTTGATCGCTTGCAACCTTTTTTTTTCAGACGATCGAGCCAAAGTGTACAGACGACCGTCAGCTGCGACTCTGTTTAGGACCAGCCCATCATGACACCATAGCAACTGACGTCACACTCCGGTACTTTAGAGGTGCAGCACGTCTTAGAACACAGTCGAGCAATATTGAAGAAATCCTAAATATTTCAAATACTTACTCTGTGAAAAAGAGAAGGGTGACGAGCCTTCTGATTTCCTTGTGTCCTGGTCCAGGTATGATGTTCCCTGTGACAGGTAGAAAAAAACGAGTTTATAGAGATCCTCCTTTTTACATATATTATATAAGGTAGATCATTGAATGACTATGGTTCTCCTATAGTCGTCTTTAGATAACTCCCGATGAAACTGTAGGGGGATGGGATGCGGAATAAGTTGTGCATAGGGGTAAGTTGAGCCACCATCCCCAGGCCAATGAGTCAGACATTGTGGTAGTGCCATTATATTGATGTCCCGTTGCATAAACCCTAACCACACCACATTGTTTTCAACGTTGAAACAAAAAGTAATTTTCAGAGGAAAAAACAAATTTTAGTCAAAAAGTATTTTAAAAAAAGGGTGGAATAGACAAGCATTTTTTTTTACCCATATGCATCTTTAAATATAGTAAAAGAATAACAAGAACACTGTGAGCCCAGGCAGGGGCGGATATTTTCCCGAAGAAAATACCGACAAGCACAGTAAAAAGGTTTTCAACCAAATATTAAGGACATTTCGTCCACAAAATAGTTTGACAAGCAAAAAAAAGGCTTCATTTTCAAAGGAGGGGGGCACACTTCCGTTTTAACGGCATTTTTACATTTCAAATTTTAATTGTGCCTCTCAAAAGGTGAGTCCAGGTATGGATCTTCATTCTTGTCACAGTGTTTTACATGATGGATGCATAAGAAATGTGTTGATGTGAAGATATCACATTAAGTTCGGACTAGGGTTGGTTTGGTCGGTTGAGCCAGCCAACATGGGGCAAGTTGAGCCATGGTAATGTATATTTAAAAAAATTAAAAGCCATTGATATGCAGGCAGAAAGGACCAAATTTATAAGACAGTTGTTTTACTTTCATAGGATGTTAGTATTTATAGAGCAAGTGCAAAAGACTTTATATAAAAAAAATGTCATGCTGGTTCTTGTCCCATACCTTTTGTACATAGTTTTGTGGCTCAACTTACCCCATGGATGGGGCAAGTTGAGCCATTTGACCTTTTTTCAAAGGTGACAGTGACTTTCAGTATGGGGGTAGAATGGTATAAAGTTAGAAAAATGTTTAAGGCAAGGTACTTATTTCTACAAGATTATCAATCATATAATGTTTAACATATAAAAGCAAAAATTGGCTCAACTCACACCGCCTTCCCCAATGTTGCCCTGAAACATTGCCATTGATTGGTTGTTAGAATTAATCACGTGATTTCTGCTTCACTTATCGTTTAAAAATATTCTTAGTAATATTGAAAGACTTGTTTAACATGCAAGGAAAACACATTTTGAATGTATTTTCAAAAGCTTTGGCAATTCATTTACTAGTAGTATATCACCGAGGTCGTCGTAAAAGGAGAAGGGGGCGCCCATCCCCCAAGTGATTTTCAAAGAAGTGAAAAAATGAAGAAAGGAATAAATAAAAAGGGAGAAGAAACGGAAGACGGAAGGGTATTGAATAATAGATATCCGGTCTTCTAACTCTGTATTGCCTGAGTAATTCACCACTTTTATTAAAACAACAAAATGAAGTAGTCTCACTCCTGTATGCCAGAACGAATTAAAGATAAATAGTCGAAATTGTACATGCTGCGTGGCGAGATTGTCGGAATGGCTTTTCTCATCTTTTGTGCTTTTTTCGGTATGATGTGGACATATGGGTAAAAGGATATTCTATTTAACTAATATACAAAATTCAATTCACACAAAAAGCTAACAAACCCCTTGTTACACGTCATCTTGAAACGAGAAGTAAAAGTCTGGACCAATCGCGGTCGAGATTGAGTGTCCATATATAGCGCTATCCACAGTTCGCGTCTGTATGCTCGGAGGAGTTGAATTCAAATTCGAGAAAATATAATTTGAGTGTCAAACAATATCACAGCATTTAAGAACAACTAGTAACTTCCACTAAAGATTTATCATTGTCAAATCATTGCTGATTTGTGTAGCAGTTGTCGATACCTAGCAATTATTACATATCAATAACATGCATAAGATTATTAAGCTTTAGAAATTGGCATGATGTATTTGGTATAACATTATGACGTGTCTCGCTATAGGTCCAGGAGTTTTTTAATCATCCTTTCGATTCTAATATCAACTATATTAATTAGTAAAAAATAAAGTTTTTCAACGAATAAGTTAAATCGATAATAAAACCGCCAATAGTATTACAAACGATGCATGATGGAGGGTGCAGAATATCACCTCATTTTTTTTTAATCGAGCAAAATTCAACCACATCTAACAATACACAGCAAAAACTGTGGTGTTAACCGGTGTACATAGAGGACCACACCAGTGTTAAATTGGTGGTGTTAGTTTTACACCTATAGGCATGATAGGTGTTATTACAACACATTTGGTTGTTACATTTCACTCTTTGGTGTTATGTTCAATCTCTATATAGGGTGTAATTTTAACACCTCAGGGTGTGGTCCTTTATTAACACCAATTGGTGTCAGTTTTAACACCACAGTTTTTACAGTGTAAAAAGGACACTGGGCGTGCATAATAATCCAGAAAAAGGGGCTGGAGGTTCAAGCCCTGGGCGACCTCTTCCTTATGGTGACGTGCTAGAGATTGACCACAGGCATGAATAATCTCATCTAATTTTTAACCATTACTACCAAATCGGCAAGGCTTATACCTCCCTCACAATTGATGAGTCTACGGCGCGCCGTTCAGCCACAGTAGAGTAAAAGTGACTGAGGTATTACTCTCCTGAACATTTTAAAGTATAAAAAGTTTTCACTCGAAATCCTTTCTTTTCCTGAAATTAGGAAGATAAAAACATGGGCGTGCACCCCCTTCCACTTTTCAAGACAGAAACGACATTTTTCATCATTATGCATTCATCTTTAAATGCAATCAAAATGCTTTAAATGTGATTAAAGTGCTCGCGCACTCGCTCCGCTCCCACGCTCAATATATATCTTATAAGATTTTGGCCATGATAAATCCCTCCGTTTAGCTTATTGCAAAGGTTATATCCGCTGCATCATGAGAGTAAGGTTATAATACTTCTGTTTATGAATTGTGTGATACCAATAACTTTGAATGATTATGGTTATAACCACTGGCGGATCAAGGGGTGGGGGCAACAGCCGGCCCGTCCCCCCCCCCCCATCATGGCCGTAAGCAGCGGGGGGCAGGAGGCAGTTGCATCCCAAAAATTATGAAAAATTACTTTTTTTACTGAAAATTTTAACAAAAATCACCAAAAGTATGTAAGAAATCCTTAAATTCTACTTTTAAAAAGGCAAAAGCGCCCCACTGACAAGCTCGATCGCTTTGCTTCCTCGCTATTGAGTTTTTTTTTTTGTTCAAAAAGTTTACGCATGCTGCCTCCCAGTGAAAAAATTATGCGTATGGCCAGATAAACTACACTGCATCTATGATGGTGGTAATGATGGCGGTGGTGCATGGTGGTGACGGAGGAGGTCAAGTGGGTCTTCAGTTCATGATGATGACGAGGAGGTTGATGATGACGACGATCAAGATGCTGTTGAAGATGGTGTTGATGACGATGATGATTATGATGAATACAGGTGCCGGAACTGGGAAGAGGTCATCCCCAATTTCTATAATGTGACTAACAAAAACATAAAATGATCACCTGATTGTATTGTTTTACATGGCAAGCCCCTCCCCAACCATACTTACTCTCAGCTCAGCCCTCCCCCTGCCCAATTTTGATATTCTTTCCGGGGTCCCGGTATGATGAATATGATTATGGTGATGACGTTGATGATTATGATGTAAATGATGATGATGATGATGTTGTTGATTATGATGATGTTGTTGATGATGATGATGATGATGATGATGGTGATGGTGATGATGTTGATGATGATAGTGATGATGATGTTGATGATGATGTTGATGATGACGATGATGACGATGATGATGATGTTGTCGTTGTTGTTGTTGTTGTTGATTATGATGATGATGAAGGTGGTGGAGATAATGACGGTGAATGTGACGTTGATGACAAGGACGAGAATGATTTAAAAACAATCTTAGACTGTCATATAATCTAGCTAAGAGGGCTCCGTGATGATTTTCTATAAATATGATATTGACATAAGAAATCCATCATAGAGTCTTCTTATTCCGATATGGGCATCAACGATATCAACTTAAAAAACCCATAAATCTCTATTTTACATCATGATCAGTAATGATTAAATAATGTTTGGAACAATATTTAAATCATGTGAGTAATGTGTGTGTAGCTTACCTGTGAGACTGGTACCTCCCCGTTAGACGAGGCGCCATGTCTGATTACAGCTGGTGAACTTTTATGAGATGACGAAAGAAGAACAGCTAGAAACAGCAAGACATGAAGGCTCAACATTTTCAAAGTTGGACTGGATCAATAACGACGATTAAAAGATTTAACCTAGACTTCTGATCATCGTGATTATGGTATTTTCTTTGCAGGTTATGTGATTGATATAGTTTTAAGTTGCAGTTTCAACTTGGCGTGGAGCGTTTGGCGACGGTCCTCACCATTCAAAAATCCGCGCGCGCAAAATAAAATCCTTCTTCTGTACCAGAAACGATCAATTAAAATGGAACGCGAATTTTGACAACAGGTATCATGGTACATTTCGTTCACGGGTCCGACGCATTCCGGAACATTGTGATGCTAATTACTATTATACTATCTGCCTGGCATTTTAATTGGGTATCGGCGGAGATTTTCTTAGTAGATTTTTCACAAAAAGCCTTTTTCAAGTTGATTAAGTTCAACGTTCTTTTCTTTTCTTTTTCAATGCTGCAGTCACCGTCAAATGCATGTTGCAGAGAGTCCCAGATATACATCCTTCTGATTGGTTAAAGATCAAGTTAGGTTTGATATTTTGACCAGCAATTGATTGTCACCCTCTTGCAACAGGACCCTAGTCTTGAAGTCGTGCAATCAGAACGAAATCACCCGATTAGATTCTGACGATTTAAGGGTTACCCTCTACTCAATACTAGCGGGACAGTTGCGTTTCTAGGACAAACGGCTGGTGCCCCCAAACATTATATAAACTCCTCAAAAAGTTTGGTCTTACTTTGATCGATAATCCCTCCTTGGTTTTGGTAAACATAAATGTGTTATTAATAGCAATGAATAGAGCATTTAATTATCTTTGAATTGATACCCTAGATGATATGATTATGGTTCACATGGAGGTGCAGTGCCTTGAAATGTGGGCCAAGGTCAAAATTCAAAAGTTGCAAAATGACACAATATTGAAAGTTACTGTTCTTTTTTCAGTGATAATGAGTGAGTTTCTCAGCGGTTTGCGGTTTTCATGCACCTTAACATCACCATTAACATGGAATCAAACACAACTATGCGCGAGCAAAAACATAACAAATAAATAAACAAACATGCATAGGTATTTCAATCCACGACTCATAGTACCATTACTACAGAAGCAGGGGCTTGCCTTGATTTGAATGCAGTGGCGTACCGTGGGTCACGGCATGGGGGGGGCCCCAGCAAAAATTTTGAGTCACTTAGGGAGCGCGCGAAGCGCGCTCAGTTGTCAGGTATACTGACCTAATAGAGATATTTTATGGACATGCAGTGCCATTAAACGGATATGTATCTCACGGATTGAATAATGCGAGCGCGAAGCGCGAGCTGAAAATTTTTGATATTCAGAGCTATAAAAAAGGGACATTATAAGCAATTTTGTGTTAATCATGATACGTCTCGCTAAACAAACAATGTGAGCGCGAAGCGCGAGCTAAAAATTTTGTATACATTGACCCTAAACAGGGAAATTTTAAGGACTATATTTCAGAATCCATTAGGAGTATAAATATCTCACCAGAGTCATCTAATGCTAGTGCCATCCTTTGCTGATTTTGTCCGAACACAGTCATGAAGCACCTTTGGTAGTCATTGTAATCATGATTATCAAACGCATCTTACTAATCAAATACTGCAAGCGCCAAGCGCTAGCTGAAAATTTAGGAAATTCAGACATGAAGAGAGGTATTCTAAGGCGTGTTTGTAGGAATACCCTAAGACCATGCATATTTCACTAACCAAATGATGCGAGCGCGTAGCGCGAGCTAAATTTTTCGTATATATTGACCCTAAACATGGATATTTTAAGGACTATGTTTTTTAGGAATTCATTAAGGTTATACATAATTATCTCACCATAGTCATCTAATGCAAGTGCCAAGCTTTCTTCTTCTTCTTTCCTTGGTTGGCAACCAGTCAGGATTGACTATTTTTGCCACAGCTTTTGTTCATTTTCAGTAGCTTATTATATATTTTTTCCATTCCTTTTTTCCTTCTCTCTCTAATTCTTTTTTTTTCTCTTTTTTTCTTCCTTTTCTTTTCTGTTATTTTCTTTGTCTTTTTTTTCACTTTTTTCTTTTCTTTTTCATGTTATTTTTTCTCTTTTCTTTTGTCTTCTCTTTTCTTTTTTTCTTCTTCTTTTCTTTTCCTTTCTTCTTTCTTTCTTCTGTTTTCTTTGCTTTTCTTCTTATATTTCTTCTTTTTTTTCTTTTTTAAAATTCTTTTTCTTTTTTCTTTTCTTTTCTCTTTTTTTTCCTTTTTATTTCTTTTTTGTTTCCCTTCCTTTTTTAAAAAATTTTTTTTTTTTTTATTGCGTTCTGATTCTTGCAACACGTTTGACTTTCTTCTGCTACAGTAAGCTGCAACAGAAAAAGCAAAAGTAAACTGGATTTGTGGCCTGATAAAACTCCAGGTTTCGGGAAACCGAAACTAAAGTATAGGATGAAAGTGCAAAGTGAAAAAAAAAGCGCTTGCTGATTTTGTTAGAATTACATCTAAACACATGAAGTACTTTTTGAAGTAATTGTATTCATGATTATCATATGCTTCTCACTACTCAAATACTGCGAGCGCGAAGCGCGAGCTGAAAATTATGTAGGAAATTCAGACCTGAAGAGGGACATTCTAAGGCTTGTTTGTAGAAATTCACTAAGACCCTACGTATTTCACTATAACCAAGTGATGCGAGCGCAAAGCGCGAGCTGAATATTTTTGATATTCAGATCAGAAAAATTGACATTTTAAGGACTGATTTAAGTTAATGAAGAGCAGAAATCTCACCAATCTACTTATGCGAACGTTAGCACGGACAGGAAATGTTTTATATCAAGACCTTAAAATAGGGCAATCACTTTAAGTAGTCATGAAAACGAAGAATATGTCACTACATAAAACAATAATAACTCGAATTGCGAGGAAATATATTTGTTGTATATTGATTTGAAAACGGGAGGTTTTAGTAAAACGGGATTATATATATAGTTAAACAGTCTATGCGAACACCAGGAACAACATGAACAATGAAAACACAATAAAGCAAATAATGTTTTATAAAGCTATGAAAAAAATGCTTGTTATTTAACATAACATATAACATAATATAACATTATAATGAACAATAATTTCTTCTTTCCCCACTACGTTTCTCTTCCCTTTTCCCTCTTTTTCTCCTTCCCCCCTTTTTTGGCCAGCCGATTGGGGGGGGGGGCACGTGCCCCCCATGCCTCCCCCGTAGTTACGCCACTGTTTGAATGGATTTTTGACACAGACAAAAGAATCATGTTCTGTTTTGACCCACCATGACTATTTCTGCTCGTTTTGCAGCTTTTCAATTCAGACCTCTCCAACACTTTTTAATCCTGCTCTTTTCCTGATGGCATGATCATAAAAAGCATGGTATCATTTTAAAGAAAATTAAATGATCTTTTGAATAATATCAAATATGCATTGTATAAAATTGGGAGTTAGGAGAAATTAATGGTCAATCTCAGAATTCCTCGGAGATTTCCAAACCTGTTTTGCTCGTTTTGCAGCTTTTCAATTCAGACATCATCCAACACTTTTGAATTCCGCTCTTTTCCTGGTAGCTTGATCATAACAAGCATGGTATCATTTTAAAGATAATTAAATGATCTTTTGAATGATGTAAACAATCATTGTGTAAAATTGGGAGTTGGGAGAAATTAATGTCCAAACACAGATTTCCGATTTCCAAACCTTTTTTGAGGGGTTTAGTTGACACTTTGATAAAGCCCTTGCAATTTAAAAATATACAACATTTGGGTAATTTTTTCACATCGTCTATCCAATGGAAGTAAAAGTTTTGACAGAATGTTACACTTGAGTGAGCACTGTCCATTTTTGTAAAGCTCGCAGAAATCTGTTTGCTCAGAAATGCTCGTTTTCACGCTGTGACATGGGAAAAGGGCAAAATCAAACTTACCCTGGGCCTGCGAAACATTTCTCGTACATTTCCCTTGCACTTTAAGTCAATTGAAATAAAACGAATACATTCAAGCATTCTCTAACAATTTTGCCACCCAAACTAAAATTTCAAAACTTAGTAAGCACAGCCTTTACCCTTTTTGTTCCAGCTGGATCTGAGGACAGAACTGAATCTGAACAAATGTTTATATCAAACATCTCCAGCATTTTTTCACTAAGTTTTTATCGTTTAAAGTGGGTTTACATTTCATTTTTTATTTAATACTTGTTTCTCCACACTTTTCCTAAGCTTGACAATGATTAACAAAATGAAAAGCAAGCCTAAGCCATTTCATGTAAATCACAGTTCAGTGTAAAGCAAATATCGTCACGATGACCTCGGTGTGTGGTGGAGCGGGTGGGACGCAAAGCACTCTTCGAAGTGTTTTTTGCAAGGAAACAAGTTTAAAAAGGTAAAAGATATCTTCGAATCAATTTTACTAGCTAAATTACACTTGTTCTTCATGATTAAGGTCTGCTTTTATTCGCATAACTATTTCAATGTTCTGCGCAATTCATTTTTAACTGTTTTTTTTTTCAAAAGTAAGTGGTGCTCACTCAAGCGGAAATATTTTTTGACAGTTATATCGTCATTTGCTTAAATGGATCTGTACTAATGTTAAAATGTTAAAAAATCACCAAGATATTACCAATGTATAATTTTTATGATTTTTTCTAAGTGTAAACTTTTTTGATATTATCACTGCGGGTGCAAATATTTTTCAATAGACGTTAAGACGGCATAATCTTTGTTATTTTTTGTAATCATAAATGTGATTCGTATCTATAACTTAACAATGAATGCATGCAAGGAAGAAGCGTGAGCTGAAAATTATTGATATTCTGACCTGAAAAACGAACATTTATCATAAATAAATTATGACAGGGAATATAAGAGGGCAAAGCGATAGCCTGTTTTTTATTTCAACGCTAAGATGATGTTAAGACTTGTTAATATTCTAAACAATTAATGCAAGCGCGAAGCGCGAGCCGAACCTGAAATCGGGACATTCGGGAGAAGTAATCAGACGATGTGGATATATACAAGCAATTAATAAAGGCACGAGCAACCATTGGCGGCGGAAGCATAAAAATTTAGGGCGGATGGAACAAATATTTTTCACCTACATTTTTCAAGTCGGCTGCTAAAAGCGGATATTGTTTATATTTTTTGTTTACGGGGTAGTCCACACTAAGTAATGTCTGAAGTTTTAACTACATCTTAGTTTTCCTAACAAACAAGATAAGATATCTTTAAAGGCAGGCATATTACGTGATTTTGCAACCTGTGAGTCCTACCTGATTTTGGCGCCCTGGTGTACTTTTCGAAAAATGGCGCCCCCATGAACATGAACAGGATGGGTATCTAAACGAACAATTTTATTCGAGCGCGAAGCGCGAACTAAAAAAAGCAAAATGAAAATAAGTTATATACTGACTTGAAACGGTAACACTTGAATTACTTCATTATGAAGAGTAATAAATAAAACTCGTTCGTACTGACAAGAATGGGTGTAGAGTCACCGCCAAGATGTTTTTGAAATTGGGTTCTAATTATAATTTGAGAGATTTGACCTTTTATCTCCTTCATTTTTGGTGCTAAAAAACTTTTTTTGGCTGTCAACTTTTTCTGAACGAAAACGCATTGGAGTGAGCTTAAAATTTGTGTATTTTCCATTGTAAGAACTGCCATTTTTTTTACTGTTCTCTCTATTTCTTGTTTCAGCTGTTCAGTTTAGTTATATTTTTCATTTCCCTTTCTTCTTTTCTTTCTTTTCTTTTTATATATTTCTTCCTTCCTTCCTTTCTTTTTTAGGGGGGGGACTGTCCCCTCCTGAAATTTAGGGGGGACGTCCCGGCCCTGCCCCCCCCCCGCTTTCGCCGCCTATGCGAGCAATGAGCTGATTTTTTTTTTATAGAGGCCTACTTACCTGAAAGGGGATAATTTTAAGGAGTATTCTTATGAATTAATCGGTTACACTTCGTAATTCCAAAGGATCGTAATTCCGAAGGTTCTTTATCCCGAAGGAACGTAATTCCGAAACACGTAAATTGCCTGTACCTCGGTGTTCGTTAACCCGAAAACGTAGAAGGGTTCGTTAATCCGAACATTTATGGCGTTATTCCTAGGGTTCGTTATTCCGAAGGTTCGATAATCCGAAAGCGAAATAAGGTTCGTTATTCCGAAGGTTCGATAATCCGAAAGCGAAATAAGGTTCGTTATTCCGAAGGTTCGTTTGTCCGAAAACGAAATAAGGTTAGTTAATCATTTAGTTTTCGGACTAACAAACCTTCGGAATTTGACCTCATTTCTTTTTCGGATCAACGAACCTTCGGATTTACGAACCTCACTTCGTTTTCGGACTAACGAACCTTCGGAATTACGAACCTTCGGATCAGTGGCGTACCGTGGGTCACGTCATTGGGGGGGCACCATCAAAAATTTTGAGTCACCAAGGTATACTGCCCTAAAAGAGACATTTTAAGGATAGTGCCATTAAACGAATATGTATCGCACTGATCATGCGAGCGCGAAGAGCGAGCTGAAAATTTTTGACTTTCAGATCTAGAAAGGGACATTATAAGCAAATTTTTGTTATCATGTTATATACCGTACCTGTCTCGCTAAACAATACGAGCGCAATCGATCACAAGCTGAAATTTTTGTATATATTGACCCCAAACAGGGACATTTTAAGGACTTTATTTTAGGAATGAATTAAGAGTATACATATCTCACCATATTCATCTAGTGCGAGTGGCAAGCGCTTGCCGATTTTGTTAGAATTATATCTAAACACAGGAAGTACTTGTAGTCATTGTAATTATGATTAACATACGCATCACTAGTCAAATATTGCGAGCGCGAAGCGCGAGCTGAAATTTAGGAAATTCGAACCTGAAGAGGGGCATTCTAAGGCTTGTTTGTAGGAATTTACAAAGACCATACGTATTTCATTAACCAAATGATGCGAGCGCGAAGCGCGAGCCGTAAATTTTGATATTCAGATCAGAAAAAGGGATATTTTGAGGACTATTTTTTAAGGAATCCATAAAGAGTATACATATCTCACCATATTCATCTAATGCGAGAGCCAAGCGCTTACTGATATGGCTAGAATTACATCTAAACACACGAAGCACTTTTTGTAGTCATTATTGTAATCATGATTATCATACGCATCTCATTAATGAAATATTGCGAGCGCGAAGCGCAAGCTGATAATATAGGAAATTCAGACCTGAAGAGGGGCATTCTAAGGCTTATTTGTAGGAAAGATGATGCGAGCGCGAAGCACGAGTTGCAAATTTTGATATTCAGATCAGAAAAAGGGACATTTAAGGACTGACTTTAGGAATTCTAGAAGAGCAGACATATCTCACCAATCTTTTAATGCGAACGTAAGCACGGACAGGAAATGTTTTATATTAAAACCTTAACATGGGGCGATCTCTTTAAGTAGTCATGAAAAAGAAGCATATGTCACTACATAAAACAATAATAGCTCCAAGTGCGAGGAAACATATTTGGTCGATTATATCTAGTTAAACAGACAATGCGAGCACCAAGAAAAATGGAGACATAGGCCCTGAGCAAATTATGTTTCATAAAGTTATGACAAAAAAGTTTATTTATGTAATATACAGTAATATAACATAATTATAATATAATATAAAATTAATAATAATTTCTTCTTTCCCACTGCGTTTCTCTTCCTTTCTCCCTCCTTTTCTCCCTTTCCCCGTTTTTTTTTTTTTTTTGCCAGCCGATTGGGGGGGGGGCACGTGCCCCCCATGCCCCCCCCGTAGTTACGCCACTGCTTCGGATATACTATCCTTCAGAATAACGAAGCTTTGGAATATCCGAACCTTCGGAATAACGAAGCTTCGGAATTACGAATGTATGCGGAATCCATCGATGTAATGCTTGCGCGAAGCGTGAGCTGATTTTGTTGCTATATCCTCTTCTAACAAGAGACGATTGTTTGTAAAAATTAATGAAGAATGAGTATCCGCCTTATCAAATCAGGGCGTGATTATAAGTCTTTGTTAATTAAACAAGAAAAAAGATGTATTTCATAACTGTTTGTAAGAATTAATGAAGAGTAACATATCAAATGCTTACTCGCAGCTAGAGATGGAAAATTATATGATATGCGTTTGAAAAATAAGGACTGTTTGTTGGAATTCTTTGAAAGAATAAATCATCATTAATCAAAAATGAAAAGGGTGAAATATAATAATATTTTCTCAATATCATGTCAAAATCTATCAATAGATTGGAGATTTGTAGTAAAAATGTTGATGTTTGCTTTCTTCTCTCTCTCGCAAAATATTCCGTAAATTTTGCCCGATATATATGCAGCCCCTCAATCACCCAAATCGGACACATAAAATGAGAATTTTATGTTTGCTGGCTTACAAGCAACTACGCTTTTTAAGTAGCCGGGTAAAATATAACAGAACAGCAAAAAATCAACACTATCACATCTCAAACTTTCCCTATTCAAGATGGATTGTATTGTAGTCAAATCAATCGTAGGAAAAAAAAGGTCTTCACCAAAAAGTTTTACGTCCAATTTCGTACCTCCAAAAGAATGACAAGCAAAAAAAAATGTCTTCAAGTTCAAAAGAGGGGACACCCGTTGGTTTTCTTTGCATTTTTTGATCCCCTGGATCAGTTGTGACTCATCAGGGGGGCCCCTTAGGTACGCTAGTGCCCCCCCCCCCGAAAAAATGTTCCATTAACAATTGAGAAAACAAAAAGATAAGGAGAAAAGAAGAAAGGAAAGGTTGATCATGAAATACCGGTACTGTGTTAAAACCTATCTGAAATTAGATTTTTTTTTCAATAAACAATTGACCTTTTTACTTTTTAGTTCATTAATTACCGTTACCCCGACCCTCATCCGACATTAATTAGAGCATGATTAGACTATTAACTTAGTGGGTCCATGATCCGAGATGTGCCAGGAGGAGACTTTATCCCGGGACATTATCACATTTGCTTCGATCATAATTTTGGTTAGGTCAGGGAGTTTTCTACTAACTCCCACATCGAGTATAGTAATCAGCTGTAAACTAGGTCGTCGTCATTTTGTGGGCGTGGGAAATATCAATGATAAATAAATCATTTCAACCAATCGTAGATGAACAAAGGTCTGGCCTGTCCTATCTAATTTGAATAAACCAATCAATGAGCTTCCCGCTTCGCGTCCCTCTGTGACCGTTACGCCTGTATTGCTTTGTGGGCGATTTGAATGATTCTTACTACGGAACCGTCAATCGGATCTGTCAACTATTTATTTTCCCCTATTTTTTATAACACAGTGGGTAAGCATTAATCAATATATAATGTACATATTATTCGTAAAGAATAACCGAAGTGTAAGTTTTACAACGTCTTTATGGAAACGATTTTGATAAAGAAGTGAGCTGCATATATCGTATATTTTCCCACTTGTAAATGGACAGTTTGTTGTTGCGGGAGACACTTGCCGAAGTGCTCTCTGTGTCTTGGCCGCAGCTGGCCGACGGCATTTGCTCCGAGGTACCGTATGGTTGGAACTACCCCTTATCGACCACCTAATCTTCTAAGTATCGTATCTGCGAAAATATTCATCAATTTTACCCAGTTTTCGTCTCATTTGTGCTGAAAATTAAGCAGATCAGATTCCCATGTTTCGCACGGCGACTCCGATTCAATCCGCTTATATATCGACGAACAACGAATACGACGATTTTACATTTGCTCATTTGCACCCATCTTTTGAAACCGACCACCCGCGATACACTAAGTTTACGGCCGATTCTTGTCGCGGTGGCGAAGAATTTTAACTCTTCCAAATCAGTTCTATGATGTCAACATGCTAAATGATCGTCTCACTACTTCCATTGCGAGCTCCGGTACATGATTCGACGATTGACGACGGAAATTTGTTCTAAAGCCGTTTCCTATCGGATTTCTTGGTTTTTCAGCGGGGTTTGGGTCTGGTCAATACAATTTTGATTAATTCTACTCAATTTATACTTTTTGTTGCTTCCTTTTTTCTCGTAAAATCGATTTTTACCGTTTCTATGGACACTGCGCCTACTCTCCCGCGCGTATCGTTTGTAATACGCAATAATTTTAACGCGCGCAAGGTGGTCGGTTTCAAAAGAGGTGGTCGATATGTGGTAGTGTCACCATATACTGAAAGTGTGTGTGGGGGGATGTCTGCGCACATTACAATTTATCTTTGTACCTTAAGGCTTAACGTTATACCGCATCTACTGGAAAAATACAAATTGTTCCTGTAGTCAAATTTTAGGTCTATTTTGTTGTCTTTCTAACTGATAATTAAAAAACTGAATACCGATGGCGATACCGGCTGACTGGTATTTTTCATCAATTATTCATCAATTTTTAGTAGGGCCTACCGGTACAAAATGTTATGAAATATTATAGAGAACAAAATAGAAAATGATTACAAGTAATGAATTCATATTTTTAGTGTAATCCACAGACAAAAAAGAAGGCTTCAAAAAGGTAAAGTGTCCGGACATCCGACCCCCATCCTACGGTAGGGCCTAGGCCTATTTTATTTTTATTTAAATAGGCCCTATCATGATTTTTTTTATATTTCACATAAAATTTTGTTGAGAGTTAGTCTAATTAACGTTAGAGCTGATGATCTAAATTTACCTGCAAGTCCTTGGTCACATTTGCTCTACGGCGGGTGTTCGGTGAGTCGGGCCCAAGTCTGCGCAGTTAACATGAGTTCAGAGTTCACATGAATTTCTTTTCATTTCACAAAATGTTCCAGATAATCATGTTCCTTATATTATTATTAGTAAGTGTACCAAATATCTCATTAAAATTTGAAAGAAATGTAGGATTTTCTTAGAAAAAACCTCAGGCATTCATTTTTAGATTGAAAAAAAAATGGTACCCTGGCCTATCATCATGTCTGCACACCCATTCACTTTGCACACGATTCGGGGATTCTGATGAGAAAGGCTGCATTTTGAAGCCGTCACATGAAATGCACAAAATTCATTATTTTTCCACCATATTGAGTCAGTTTTTTTAATGAATATCTGTCTTTGTAAAGTCTTGTGTATGTCGCGTATCTTCTTTTACTAGAATCATGCAGAAATGCATGTGCGCAGACAAGGGGGACTGCGAAAACTTGGGGGAACTGGCCATACAGTATGTAGTTGGTACAAAAAATGTTGAAACGGCTGTTTTCGACACGCCGTAGAGCAAATGTGACCATGGTATTCTAGACCCTACTACCGTAAGTTAGACAACTGGCACTTTCAGCCATCTGTCTAGTGTACTGTTATTTTACGAGGAGTGATTTAAACTTTTTTTTTCTCTTCGTACGCAGGTTCTCCATGCATTTAGACAAGATTTATTGCAGCCTCAAGATATTTTTTTTAGGTCTAAATGACATAATATCTTGGACAATGGCCCATCCCAATATTTTCATAAGACTCTAATCTTTCTTTTGATACTGCGCATTTTTAAAGAAAACGTCAAAAATATGTTACTGATGATTTATTCCTTAATCTTTTAAATACAGTATCTGGCCAGAGAGAAAAAAAGATTGCAGCCTTGTGTTGCTGTCCTCTACGTTTGTTGAGTTAGGCTTTTCTGAAGGCTTCCCGATTATCCTGGCCAATCAATGCAAGTGACAAGTTCTGAGCGCACTTACATACAAGCGCTTACTCTTAATTTTTTTATCTTAAAATAAATCTGAGCTTGCTTGAAGTTTCGACTATTATGATTTAAATTTCCTGCAGGTACATGTATGCATCACTTTCATTTGTTACCAACTATTTAACTTAACAATGTAGATCTCATCTACTTTTAAAAAAATACAGGTACATGTAATTTTTTTTTCTTATTTGTATATCTTCAAAACTTCTATTTGAAAAACTAGGGATGTAGGATTGAATGAGGAATGAAATCAAGTACTGTACTATCTTAATACCCTTGGAAGACAAATATTCACATTGCCATTGCTTCATATTGTTTTATCAGTAATTTGCCGTCTTATCAAATCAGCTTTTCAAAAAGTACTTGATACATTGTAAGTATTATCCAGTGCTAAGGCCTAAGCTCAATAAATAAAGCAGCTATTGTAATCAAGGAGTGGAATGTACATCAAGCTACCAATTAACCATCCATGCTAGTTAGGAACATTTCTTTTTAGTGGTTATTTTATAGAATGGTTGTTGAACAAATGTTCTTGAATACTACACAATTTAAATTTGTCTGAACATTACTAAAGGATAATTTGTTGAAACATGTTTGTAGTTATTTATTTTCATTTTATATTTGTAGATTTTATTTAATTTCTTATATGTATATATATTTTATTATTTTCTCTCTTTTTTTTTGGGGGGGGGGGGTTGGGGGTTCTCTAGTAAAGATGGCTAGCCATTTTCATGCACACATTGTGAGGAATCTTTTTTTTTTATCCCCATACCTGTATAATTCCTAAAAAACAGTGTTCTCATGATTATTAAGCTGATGTGGTTTGGATTACGAGGTTGTGATAATTTCAAAAACCTACATGTATTTTAAAGTTGACATATATTTTGATGCAAAATGATTTTTTAAATCAATTATTGATTTTAGGATACATGTATGTATACTATAAATGTAGTATACATACCCTGTATAGAGTGGAAGAATGACCTCAGTCTATGGAAGAGGTGCAGTGAAATAAGACATACATGTAGTCAAGCACAACAACCAAAGAAATAAAGACTGAAGCTTTTGGTATACCATTTTTTTTTGGGGGGGAGGGGGGGGGGCAGCTCAGAAGAATGCGGTTGTCCCTGAAAATAAGATATTAAAGATGGGTTAATTTCAATTTTAGCCTGCAATTTGCATCAAAAGTACCTGTTGCCTAGATGGTTAATTCTCATGCTACATCCATGAGTGCTTACTTCCTAATCTTGCTATAATACCTTTTTTTAAGAGACATTTCAGTTGTCTGTATCCCTGGCATTTTTCCCATATAGCATGTTCTACTACATTACCATTTTTTTTTCTTACCCTGGCCTGTTTCGTATCAGCCATATCTCCTTAGCTACTCTGTCATTGCAGAGATCTACTCTACATGTACCTTCTACTCATGGGTGTGGTTGATGGAGGAGGAATCATGTGTGTCATTTTAAGGATTAAAGGGAAAACGATTTTTAATTCAAATGGATTACCTGATTCTATCAAGGCAGCAGGTCATTTTTTCCCCCTTAAAAATGAGTCATCAGAAGTTAACAAATACACTTTATTGTAGCTGTATATTGGTTTTACTCAAGTTCTACAAATCATTTAATTTTGTGTGTGTGTGTGCTGTATCTAAACCAGTTTGTAAATTATCATGCCTTCAAACAGGCATGTTAAGGGAGGGTCCAGAGTAAACAACTTTTATTTGATATTGGCTTTTAAAAGAAAAACATTGTCCATAATTGTACATGTACAGTTAATTTACAATTTACATCTAGAATTCCGTCTTCCTTCATTTTTCAATATAAGACGGTATTCATTTCACCTGAAATTTTTTCTTACTGGTCTAGGACTAGAGTGAGTAAACACAATGCCCAGAAGATTTGCAGCTGGTGATGCAGTGATGGCCAAGTGGCCAGGCAGCAATCTATGGTTCAAATCTAAGATCCTGAGTGTAAATGATGATGGGTATGAAGTCAAATACGAAGATGGTACAGTAGAAGAAATCCCATCCACTGATGTCAAGGTGAGATACTCCAAATTATTTTACTAAATTTGTGAACAAGGGAATGGCATATCAGTTTGTAAACAATCTTGTCTATTGACCATGGCATGGGGATAAATACACTTCTAGATACTAAGATTGTTGTAATTGAAAATTCATATTCAGGGTTACATGTAGATTAAAAAAATTGAAAGTGTCTCGATATAAACAATAACATTTATTTGTTTAATGAATTTTCTTTTCAGTTGGAATCCTTCTTTAGAACGAGGTCACGCTCCAGGTCAAGGTCACCGGGCAGAAGACGGTCCCGGTCACCAGCACGCAAATCATCCCCTTCCAGGACACAACAGAAGAAGTCTAGGAGTCCAGCAAGGAAGCCAGAGAAGAAAGAGGTAGTAGAAACACCAGTATCAAGAACACAAGAGAAAAGAACAGAATCAAAAATCTCCAGAGTGAGTATAATTAAAGTTTGTTTTACTCATTCACTTTGTTATACCTAAAATCTTCATTTCTCATGCTAACAAGAATGAAAGATTATGTGTAAAGACATTGTTTATACAAGTTGATAGGTGTAAAATGTTCGGGACTTTATAATACGGAAATGAAATGGTATCATTGTGATCCTAAAGTTTGCAGTCCAATGTAGTTAGCATGGCCTTGAATCAGCCAAACAAGATGAATTAACTTGAAATTTGCAGGTACAGTGTACATGAATCTTAATACATCAATAAAACTGCACTTTGTAATTCAGTAAAGTAAATCAAATACAGTACATGTACATGTGAACGCTACTTTTTCACCCGACAGTATCTCAGTAAACAACATACATGTACAACACACGTAGTTGGCTGACTGTTTCGCTGACTGTTTCGCTGACAAGAGTCACAAGATTATTTCATATATCACAATGATCACATGTAGTGATACTAGCAGACAGCTAAGCACCACTTTGAAGTTTGATGTGGCAGGGCACCCGGGGGGGGGGGGGGGTCATCAAGAATGAGTTGCAATAAAATGCAACTTGACTTTTAACCACAAGATGCACACATTTCTTACATTATATTTGTGATTTATTGTTAAGTATTTTTGCAGCAGACTCTTAAAGAAAGGCAATAGTGAATTACAATATCTACCCTGGCTTCTGAGAGTGATAAGACTTGATTCATGTTTAATGGACTGAATTTTATACATGGTTCATTGGGGTTGATAGAGTGGTAGGTACAAGTATGTGTTGTGGTCTAGTGACTTAGGGTTACATATGTCGTTGACTTGAGGTAATGTGGAACAGGTTTTTAAAAATACATTAAACATGAGCGTAGCTTCCATTCCAATGTAGTACTAATACTTTATAAGTACACTGCTTTTTGTATTTACTGTCTACCAAGTTCTATGGAAGATACTCAATTGCTCCATTATACAAATCATTTCCCCTTATAGGTAGGCGTATTTAGTATGTTTTTGCAACCAAAATACGGCAGTACATTTTTCTATAAAAAGGAATTTTTGTATTTAATCTTTCTTTTTTTTTTTACAAAATCGTAATTTATTGAGAAAAATCATCTATATGTCTCTATTTCATAAGACTTACACAAATATAATTAGAGGATTTAGATCAATATAATTTCAGGTTACAACTTTTTTTTCATCTGCAAGAGCAGTGCACATTTTAGCTTGCATGCAGCTTGAGTGCTGCGATGAGTGAATGCACCATGCATTTTATTATGAAATACACTTTTTTGGTGAAAAATACACTTTTTATCACAGAATACAAATTTTCATTCTCAGAGGTTGGCAGGTCTCCTAAATGTAATGGCCTGAACATGTAGATTTGACCTGTTGTGTATTGGAGGGTGGGGGATTCAGACATTCCCCAGGTCCCATGGCAAAGTCATCACATTTCTAGTTGAAAATAATTAGATTATGAAGGGTGTTGAAATATTATGTTTGATGGGGAAAATAAATTCTTCATTTTATATGTGTATGTGTGTGTGTTTACCATCTCCCCCACTCCTCTGTCTTTCACATTCACTATTGGTCTCCTCTGCTGTTCTGATGACTTGCAGATATTTGTGAATAGTGAAGGTGTAATATTGCAAAGTTTATTGGTAGAGCAGCAGGATGCGTAATTAGTCAAACAGAGAGAGTCAAGGGGAAGTTACCTGAGGTGCTGACAGGCCTCATTCATGATTCGGCAAGGACCAAAATCAATAGGGCTTTTAGTTCAATCTACACTGTACAGGCATACTACATGAGGGTGTATTTAATTTAAGTACAAGTCCACCCCAGCAAAAACTTGATTTGAATAAAAAGAGAAAAATTCAAGAAGCATAACACTGAAAATTTCATCAAAATCAGATGTAATTTGTAAAATAAGAAAGTTATGGCATTTTAAAGTTTCACTTCATTTCACAAAACAGTTATATGCACATCTTGGTCGGTATGCAAATGAGGAAGTGATGACATCACTCACTATTTCTTGTGTATTTTATTATATGAAATATTTTTATTTTCTCGTCATTGTCATGTGCAGTGAAGTTTCAATCCTCCTTGAACACGTGGAAATCCATCATTTTAACATTTTGTGCTTGAGGCAAGGAGGTCGTAATCGTCAAATTCGTAAAAATTGAAATATTGTATAATTCAAACAATAAAAAACAAAAGAAATAGTGAGTGACATCATCGTCTCTCTCATTTGGATGTAACTGGCTCGTTCATATAACTATTTTGTTAAAAATAAGCGAAACTTTGAAATGTCATAACTTTCTTATTTTACATCCAGTTTTGATGAAATTTTCAGCATTGTGCTTTTCTGATTTTTCTCTATTGATTCAAATCAACATTTTTCTGAGGTGGACTTGACCTTCAAATAGAAATGGAGGAAAAAAACTGTAAAATGCATTGCCATTTATGCCAAATTGTCTTACATGTACTGTATGTGTATACACACTAAATAGATCTTGATCCAGAGTTTTTGAGGAATTTCTTAGCTTTAAAGAAATAGTTTTCTTACCAATAAGAACAGGAAGGGTTTAAATTCATTTATTTTTTTTCTGGGGGGAGGGGTCATGTAGGTATCTACATTGTACATTACACCCCCCCCCAAAAAAAAAAAAAGTTGCCCAGAGCATTATGAGGTAGCAGACTGAGGTTCTGCAAATAACCATTATTTTGTTTGATTTTCAATAAATGTTAATAAGCACTTTTCTGGGTAGTCTGTATGTATTAGTCACCAGTGTGAACAGGTCATATGTAATCAGTCACTTTACTGGGTAGTGTGAATGTATTAGTCACCAGTGTGAACAGGTCATATATGTAATCAGTCACTTTACTGGGTAGTGTGTATGAATTAGTCACCAGTATCATACATGTATGAACAGGTTATAGTAATCAGTCACTTTTCTTGGTAGTGTGTATGTATTAGTCACCAGTGTGAACAGGTCATATGTAATCAGTCACTTTACTGGGTAGTGTGTATGTATTAGTCACCAGTGTGAACAGGTCATATGTAATCAGTCACTTTACTGGGTAGTGTGTATGTATTAGTCACCAGTGTGAACAGGTCATATGTAATCAGTCACCCAGTGTGTGCTATAATGATCACACGATTCAATGACATCCATACCAGTGTACACATACTAGGCTCACATGGTGTTGTACATAATACATATGCAAAGCAGGTCATAGGGTCAATGCTCACTGCCGTTTTGGTCATGCTATTACAGGCTTACTTAATTTCAACTGGGACACAATCTTAAGATTCCAGAATAATTACTGATTAAAATGCTGAGTTAGAATGAAATAGAATAACCATACATCTACTGCTGCAGTACTGCTCAGTCTCTACGTTGGGGTGTGTTCTCTCTCTGTATATTGCATGTACATTAATTTGCTTGCTTGCAAATTCTACTTAGATTAAGCCTGGTAAGTCTACAGATATTAGTTTCTTTTTCTTTGTTAACATGCATGCATTATATTGAATGCATGTTGGCACAAGATTATTTTAAGCTCTTTATTGCCCCAATTTAAATTTACGCATAACACTCATTGAACTTATGTAAATTCATAATATCAAATGTATTTAATTCTTTTATTTGTTTGCACTTTGACATAATTAAGGTTGTCGGTAATCTGACATTTCGGAGTCCATTTAAAAAAACTGCAAAGGTAAACAAACGATTTGAGAAATTGGTTTTGAGTTCTTTTCCTTTTGTTGATTGTTTTATTGCTGTTTATCAAAATATTTGAGTTTTTGTGTGCGTGACTGCATATACAGACTTGTACTTTGTTTAACAATCTTGATTTATCTAATTCAATTTCTACAGTTGATTTTAAGAAAGACTTTCCTTTTTTTTTTACTAATGTTTCCATGTGAAAAATAATATTTGCATACATAGTGAATCTATGTTTATTATAAGACATTTTGTATTTTGCCGTTTTTGTGAATTTGTGCATGACTGTTCTATTCTTTGAACTTTTCACTTTCTTGTATTCATATTATTATATAGATCACATTTCCCCATGTTTAACATTTTCTTGAGTGTAACTTACATGAGATTACAGTTATACCAATTTAGAAAATTTAATATATATAATGTCAATTGATGCTTGCTCTTACCATGTTTTTATTTCTTGTGTGTGTGTGTGTGAGGGTGGTAAGTACTAGAATTTGTAATATTGATGTGTGACATTGTCAGTCACATGTTAAAGAAGATGTACTTTCACCCTTGACTTGTTTATAAAAAAATAGGTTATCCCCCCCTAAAAAAAGGGGGGTGGAGAAAATATATACATGTACCATTGCATGTAATCATGATAATGATCAATAAGATATAATGAAAAGGGCCTTTGTAAATTGATGAATAGACGTATAAAACAATTTAAAACATACTGTACATTGACTTTGTTCATTATGTCATTGATTTATGTAGACACAGACAGTGATCAAGACTGAGCAACATACATACACAACCAGAGCACAGACAAGATCAGGCAAACAACAGCTAGAAATACCTGCAGAGATGAAGTCAGGAAGAGTTCCTAAAACCACACACTATGAATTTGGAGGTCCAATAGGTAAGTTCTTGTTGACTAATGTGACTATTATATAGACCCATAATGATAAGGCATGATCTATCTATTTGGTCAATTCCATGGTCGGTCGCATCAGGCCTACACTTTTACGTGTCTCTTCCAATACATGTACTTTGCACTGTCAGTTTTACAGGGGTGAGTCTTTCTGTCAAGTTTGTACTGTCAATTTATCTTGACAAAATATTTTGAGGCTTTAAAACAATAACATGTACAGAAAGGTTGTATGCTGTATATCTTGGACGCCATGATGTCCCAAAAATCGGTCAGTCGCATTACACAAAAAGGTGACTGATACTTTTTAATAGTTCTTTCAAATAAAAACAGTTCTACCATATTTCAAGACCTGCAACACATTTTACATGTAGAGCTATCAAATAAGACATTTGAATTTGGGAATCACTAATCAGTTTCTAGTGTATATTTGGACTCTCCATTCTCCAAATCAATCATTTATCAGGTGATTCATTGAACGTTCCATGGTAGATTTAGGTCATGTTCAATAATTTACATCAATCTAACTCTTACAATGAATGAAAGAAATCTAAGCTAAAAAAAAACACACTGAAGATCACCAACACCCATAAGCACATGTGGGACAGTGTGTTATTATTGCTTGGAAAGAGACCAGACATCCGGTCAGAATACCCTGCTTATTTTGTCAATTACTCAGCAATTACACATTCTATACCAGAATCATTTGGCTTTATTTATGCATATCTATCACTTTGGGGATCACTTCATAGATTCTGTTTGAAATTCAGTTCTTTACCACAGCTAGCATTAATTAAGGTATATAACTGGCTAGGAGACTTGAAATAAATCTATGAATTACATTTATTAAAACATCCTTTACATCTCCATTTTTATAATTTGATCATACAGGTACCTTCTTCATGATCCTTGGTATACCATTGACAGTGTATTACCTGTATTTCACATGTCAACCATCAGGATGTCAGCTATCCTACAAACCACCAATCTCACTTGATTGGAGGGATTACTATGATCAGGAAGCCTATCTATTCTTTATTGGATGGTTTTTCTTCCAAGTCATCCTTGCTCTCCTTCCAGTTGGCAAGGTAAACTCATGTCTCAACTTTCAGAGAAAATATTTTTTTTTATTCAGTGACTTGATAGCTAACGTCAAATGTTGTCCCAGCTCTTTAATAATTACTGAGACAGATACATTGTATATTTTCCTTCTTTCTTTAGATTGTACAAGGTCAGCCTTTGAGATCAGGAAGGAGACTGAGCTACAGGACTAATGGTATGTACTCCTTTCAAATTATTTTCAAGGAGCTTTTTTTACTTACTGGGGGTGTTTCACAAAGATTTAAGTATGACTTAGATTCACACTTAAGTACAGAATTGCGTGCGGTATGAAAGGCTCGACTGCATTGGTCACATTACGAGTCCCGTTGCAGAAAGAGTTGCAATCAATCGCAACTCTAAAAATCATGCGCAACTTGATTTTCAACCAATCAACAGCGCGCATTTGGGACTTGCGCTTGATTTTTTGACTTGCGTTTAAACGCAACTCTTTCTGCAACGGGCCCCTGATCGTGTTACGAGGACGCACACTACTGCATATCAATTAGATCGTCCATTCCACATCATGTATGTGTCGGCATTTAAGTGCGACTCTAAGTCATACTTAAATCTTTGTGAAACACCCCCCCCCCCTAGTTTGGTACATGTAGCTGTAAATCATCATGGTAGCCTAACAACATGGGAGTGTTTTATTTCATAAATATTTACAACTTGGATCATTATTACAACTATGACAACTACCATGGTAACATAGCTCAGCAACCAATCACAATCAAGGTTTCTTTGGTATTTACAATAATAGCTGTTACCACGGACCCCTGGTTTCATTTGATAATGATATCAAATTTTCACAAGGACATTTGGAGTTATTAATTCTAATATGCATGTGGTTCAGATTAATTTTTTTTTTCAAATTTGGTATTAAAAGGCACACCCAACTCTACAGGTGTTGAGAGGAGGTTATGAGTTCTTAGAGCCACAAAGAAGCCAAGCCTGTCTACAAGATTACATTAAGTACAGTTAAACAAATAAAATATTTGTGTAAGGAAACATATTTCCTGCTGCAAATTTGCTTGTTACGTGTTGGATAAGGGATACTTTACTGTTTATAGAGTTGTATATTTTTCAATATATTTTCATTGCCATCATTTTCTTAACAGGCTTGTTTGCTCTGGTTGTGACATGTGCAACCTTTGGAGCCATGGTCTACTACAAGTGTCCTGTGACTTTGCTTGTGGATAAGATCCTACCTTTGATGACAGCAGCTACACTCTTCTCTGTCTTCCTCAGTCTCTTCCTGTACATCAAGGCCAGGAGAGGACCCAACAGTGCTCTTGCAGCAGGAGGAAACTCTGGTATATAATCTTCTCTTGTCAAATAAGAAAAGAAATATATTGATGGGAATGGAAGAATGTGAAGAGTGCAAAGAGTTATGAATCATATCATTGACAGCTGTAGAGAAAGCGTTGTACACTGTATGAAGAGTGCATTGGAGAGATGAAAGATTGCACTACTACTTAGATGGTCACTATGGCCAGGCTCCCTTAGTATGTACATATAATAAACTTAGAGAACCATGTGAACAGATGGTCACTAAGTTTGGAAGGGTCCATAGCTGTAGGAAAATATTGGAATTTTGAGCTAGAATGTGCAAAACAATTGAATTTTCAATGGATTAAGTTATTACCAGTAATATGTTAATAGGGTGGGGGTAACAAAGATTTGTAAACAAGTGTAAATTCAGATCCATTGAAAAAAAAATGACAAGAATTTATTGCATCAAAACATTTTCCTTTTATAAAGGCAATTTCTTCTATGACTTCTTTATGGGTCATGAGCTGAACCCTCGCTTTGGAAGCCTCGACCTCAAGTTCTTCTGTGAGCTACGTCCTGGACTGTTTCTTTGGGTAAGTGTCACGTTATTGATATTTATCTCTCAAGCTTTGGACATGTATAACATTTATAGATAGAAAAAAGAAGATGATTAATCAGGATAACCATAAAATACTTGAGCATTCTTTCCTAGGAAGGTCCTTGAAAATTAAGTCACTAAATTTTAAAGTTCATTACAACATTCCATTGAGAATTCAATTTTGCAGCGATAGAATTGTCATCTGCAAAGTAAAAGAATGTATGAAGTTTTTGGAATCCAGTGCACTTAAATAACTATACACAAGAACAGCCGTCAGATTTTACGAGTAACAATTGGGTTCTTAAAAAGGGATGGGAAAAGATTGATTTATTAGAACGACTGTTGTGATCAATCACTGTTTGCATAACATCAAAATGGTAATCTTGTAGTCTTCCATGAATAGGGGAATCACGCATCATGTTTCTGTTGGATTGATGTGTTGATGTGCACTACATTTTATCATTTTAATTTGTCAATATCCCCTTATTGATAATGTTTGATACCAGGCTCTGATCAATATGGCATGCTTGATGAAGGTGTGGACTGAATTCCCTGACAATCCTCCATGGAACCTCATCTTGGTCTGTGTCTTCCAGTTCCTCTATGTCTTTGATGCTTTGCTTTATGAGGTAGGTCAAGGGTGTTAATGGCATTGAAATTGTCAATTGGAGAGACTCCTCTATTTAATCATTATTTTCATGCAATTTTATGTGTAAAAGGGATCTTGCTAAATGACGGGGGGTTGAATTTTAAATTAAAGAGGTTTAAATATTAATTTATTATGAAACTACAAAAAATTATGTCCTTCCTTGGAAATGCAGTTATAGCAAGATTCATGTTATCTGAGTGGGAAATGCAGTTAAAATGTTAAGAATGCTAGAATGTCTTGGTTTTGTCTAAAGCTGAGTACAGGTAAATCTATCTTTGACCCCAAAAATCCCTTTGACTAGGGATCAACGGCTTATGCTTATTTACCTGTCTATATTTCATGGAATAACGAAAAGGATAATGAAAAATTCATATTTACACTTAATTTACAGTATTGATCATGTTTTGTTTATTGTATGGCTTATATCAGGCCTGGCTATTAATATAATCACAGATTGGTGTAGTAAGTTTCACGATACAACATGTATTTTTCTTGGGCAAGTGTTGGTCAAAAAAATGACCACCCAAACTCGACGTTTCGACAAGTGTGTTCTTGACGTCTTCAGGAGAATGAGCAAAGATTGTAAACGCAGGTCCTATATACTCAGTCAATGTGCAGTATGCATGGAACCTTGTAGGGTACATGTATCTGATTGACTGGATAAGTCACATGACATCCACATATGGGGACATGAGTGACAGATGATAATCACAGATTACTTGCTTTGGTACAATTGCATTGTTATATTTTTCTTTCATCTTGATAGTCTGCCATCCTGACTACAATGGACATCATCCAAGATGGCTTTGGATTCATGCTTGTCTTTGGTGATTTGACCTGGGTACCATTCACATACACTCTTCAAGCTCGCTTCTTAGCTGATCACCCACCTGCCTTCCCAGATTATTGCCTCATCCCAGTGGCTTTGCTCTTCTGTAAGTCATTTCTTTCTCTTATTAATTTTTATTTATACCCCAGCAAAATGAAGTTTGAAGGGGGTATATAGGAATCAGCATGAGGGCTGTCTGTCAGTCAATTACAAATATAGCAGGTCGGAATACTTCCTCAGTTTTTTACAAATTCTCAAAAAAATTTAAAACACTCATTGGTCTTAAAATGAAGAAGTGCAAGACATACCCGTATTCTTTTTTGTGCGTGTTCGAAATCTTACACATACGTACACAGAAATCCTAAACATTAATCGCTTGCCCACTGTCATATTTTGCTTGAATAATATCTTATATTTCAAAGATTTGGATGATCATTATTTCCAGCATGGTCCCTAAATGATATTGACGATTTCAATTAATTAATTCTTGAATCATTGCATTCTAGCCCTTGGATACTTCATCTTCCGTATGTCCAACAGTCAGAAGAATTCTTACAGACAAAACCCATATGGAAAGAGTGTTGCAGGTAGGCCATCCTTATTGCTTTTAGATTTATATACACATGTCATTATCAATGTCAAATCTATTAGAACCATAGGAATCTGTATCATATGATCTGTATGGTCAAAACCCAAATATTTGCAATAAGCTTTATATTCAAACAATGATTCTCATAGGCCAACCCTAAATAGACTGGGCTATTTCGACGCCTAAGTAAGAGGGGGGGGGGGGCTGAATCAGCCCCCACTATGATCTTAGCCATTGATTGCGTGATCGCGACGAAAATTGGCATGTGTGTTACCATTGCCGTAATCTACTTAACTGTAAATTCAAATTCTGCGAAAAATCTCATTGCTAATTATGCTTATTTATGCGTAAAAGTCAGCAAGCGACAAGGTCAAGAAAATTTGCGTGGCAGCTTTATTGCGAAAAAAGGGGGCTGAATCCCCCCCTCCCCCAATCTTATTAGGGTTAATGATGGGTATTTTCAACAATACAATCATGTAGGTTTGTAACAAATATTTCCATTGGCCATCACCATTTTGCAGTTAATTGCAAGTCATTATGATACAGGCCTTGACAGGTCAGATAACGGAGGTTGCCTGTAAGATGTGATTATAATTGGGTACATAATCTAGGTACATATTTTATGTCAACAAATAAATACCTTACCATGTTTCTTATTTTTTTTATATGCTAGCTAATAAAAATACACATAAGTTTTAGCTTATTCAAAGATAAATGTTCTCCTTTTGACTCTGTTTTTGACAGGTCTACAGACGATTCCAACAGATACAGGCAAGAGGTTGTTGGTATCAGGATGGTGGGGCTTTGTACGTAAACCTAACTATCTGGGTGATCTTCTCATGGCATTATCATGGTCACTGTGCACAGGTGAGTTCCCCATCTGTTCTATGTCCACCTTGTGCTACCTCACCATCTCAGGGGGAGAAGAAGAAAATAATCTATTCCAAAGCACTATTTTGGAATTACTGTGGCTTCATATCAAGCTGCCACTCATAGCACTCTGCATATTCAAGAAACAGATGCTGTCAAAGACTGCAGCATGATATGGCTTAATTGCTGGAGGAAATTAATACAATTGCTGGGCATCTCTGTGACTTATGCTACCTGTTATTGTTTGATATGTTTAGTCAAGTTCAAGATATTTTCTTACCTTAATATAATACCAAACTGAGTTCACATCAATCTTTCTTCATCCATTTATCAACAAGAATAATGTTACTGTTTTGGAAGCATATTAACATAACAGTAACTTGATTCACATATTCTACTTCCTAATTTATTCATTTTAGATATTAAGAATATCATCTTTTATTCTTGTGTAGGTTTTGTAAGCATCGTGCCATACTTCTACCCCATCTATTTCTTCATCCTCCTTGTTCATCGAGAACGACGTGATGATGCATCCTGCCGGCAGAAGTATGGAGGAGCTTGGACCAAGTATTGTGCTACCGTCAAGTACAGGATGATTCCTTACATTTACTAGACAATCTCTCTCTCTCAGAGCCTCATTCCAGCCATAAGACGTTGGTGCTTAGCCATTGAAGTGTGATTGTTTTTTGTTGTTTTTTAGCTACTCAAAATTGTGGATGCATTCCTTTCTCTACTCCAAGCCTTGCTGCACTGGTTGGATTTTAGTAACTACCTACTCAGGATATGACACATTCATCCATTTTATGATGCTAAACATTAAGGATAGTTCTCTCATGCTGATTGATAAAATGAACTTTCAGTAAGAAATCATAGGAGAGAAAGATAAATGTAGTTTTCATTAAGCCCTGGCCTATTACAGTCAAATTCATCTTGATTGCCAACCAAACCAGTGTTCATGTATTATTTACATTTGACTTGCTTGTAATTGAAATGTTTATGCAACAAGACCCTACCTTCAAATAATTCACTCTCTTTATGAGGTAATTTTTTACCGTATTCAGGAGTGTTTATTTTCATAGAACAGTGTTTGGAAACCATTCCATTTTTTCTGAATACCTGATGCTGTATTGTGGTTTCTAGAATGTCAGTTAACATAATGCAAATTAGATTTGCAAAGCTAGAAAAAAATATATATATATACATCACTATGCTAGAATCTCTGGACAGCAAGTCATAAAACCATCCCAGTACATATCATTGAGCGGTTTTCTTTTTATTTCTTTTCTGTTTTTTTTTCTCCTTATAGTTCAATGTAGATTAATTCAGTACATCTCAATTGATCACATTCACAGAAGATATGAGAATGCACCACCCCAGTGTAAAGAATGTAAATATGTACAGTACTTTTATTGTGCCCATTCCAAAGATTATGCAGATAAGCTGTTAAATGCAAATTTAAAAGTCAAATGGTTCCTTTTTAAACCATGACTTAATCAGTATTTCTTCAATTGGTTAAGTGTCGTAATTGTGCATTCCTTGTTAAAAAATGAATGTCTGAACTGAGTTATGATAGATTAGTAAGTGCAGATAATGCTTATGATTATATTTTGGTTATGGTAATTTAAACTAAATACAGGTGAATCTGCCCAAGTGAAATATCTGGATCTTATGCAAGAGAATTGCACACAAAAATATAAACTATGTGTATGTAGCCTTTGCTCAAATGTATTTATTGAATGCACTGTAGATGGCTTCCAACAAATTCATTTCAGAGTGTGTGATGTGCACATAATATTACTCTATTTTGAGGTGCCATATGAACATTGAATTGCTGTTGGTTTGTATTTCATGCTATTTGCCAGTATATTGTTTGTTTGTTATCAATATGCATGTCTAATGTCATTATTAACCTGATAATAATAGTTTATCAGAACTTGAAACTTATCCACCTTATTCTTTTCATCAGAATTTAGAATACTTTCATTCATTTTAGCCAAACATTTGATTTCTTTTAGAGTAAATGTTCAAAGCTGCTATATGTATATTGCCTAAGAACAGTATGAGCCAAGTATGCCTTGAATTACAAACAAAATAATAATTACAAAACTGAAATATTTATCAATGACAGTACAAATGAACTTCTGGTAGGTATTGAAATGAACTATTTGGCAATACACTATACAATTGATTCTTCTGAATCAACTTTTATTAGACATTCATTACAAGTGAACGGGCTATGTACATACAATTCTTGTAAATAGAGATTGTGTAAATATATTTGTACAATTTAAATGGACATTCTGTGAATCTGGTGAAATGCATTTATTTTACTACTTTTATCTTGTATTCATTCAGGGACGTAAAATGCATAGATTCATTTATGACTCTAATAGAATCCTTATAATTATTATTCAATAGAATTCCTTGTCTCTTGATATTTTTCCAATTGATTTTGATAAATGTCATGTCTTTTGTTAACATTATTTATGTGTCTAAGCACTAATGATTGTTTAAATAAGCTTGTCAATTACCTACTTTGTATGCAAGAAAAAGTAGTTCAATAACAACATATGGACTTAACATGGTTTTCATGAAATCAATTCTTTGGTAAATGGTAATATACATTTTCAGTGTGTTTTATCAATGCATTTTCCCCCTTTTTTATTTTTATTTTTGGTTTCCTCATGAATAAAGACACAAGATGTATCAACAGACCTGTAATGTACATTGTATGAAATTATAATGGCATTGTGGTAAATAAATGTGTGACTTAGTTTTAAAGAATTCCTTATTGACTGATTTTTTGCAGACTGTAATCTTCAGTATATTTATGTGAGGGAGTAAATAAATATATGGGCTGTATAGGTTATTTCAGTCAAGAAAACACAACTTAAATTCAATCACAGTCTGATATAGAATAAGACATATATGATTGTAATATTCGGTTTAAACTATTGCAAACTGAATGGCGCTAGACATCGCAAAGTAGATTTAATTGATTAGTCTACCCCCTCCCCATGATTTTTAAGTCGTAAAAAGAGAAAAAGAACAAAATGAAAAGAAAGGAAGGAGAGTATGATAGTGATCTGGGTCGTGTCCTTCAATTACATCATCTTCAGTTGGTCTTGCCCCCCCCCCCCCCCCCATATCAAATATCCTGCCATTGTCCCTGAATATAAATGATTACTGATTGTTACAATATACATGTAGCTTATCACTGAATGGTGAATACTAAAATTGGAAGCGTTGATAATTTTCCCCCGGGAAAGAGACAACGATTTTGGGGGAAACAAATGGTGTTCAAATTTCCTTCTATTGTGATTAAGCGCAGATACCGATTTTTTTATATAATTGTTTTTTTTTACATATACATGCATTTATGTGTATTTGTTTCTTTATACTGTCTTATGTTACCTCTACCCCCATAACCCAAACTTGGTAAACCAGAAACTTAATAATACATAGTAAACAAAACAAATACCTATAAGAACTTTAGTGTATATGAGAGAATTAATTTTAAAAATCATGAGAGAAAAGTGTTAAGTGTCCAGTAAAATATGTATATCCACATTTACAATCATTTTGGTTAAAAGCGTAGTATTTACATACATACAGATGAATATATACATCGATGCATCGATATCAAATCCATGAGCATAATTTATTTTGGTATGCGAGTTATTGTTCAATATGAAACCAAGCAAGTGATACAATTAAGAAGGGCAATATGGGGATCTTCTCTTTACGATGATTTCATACAGAATAAATAATTACATGTCGAAATTCGAACAATGGTAAAGAAATTTCCGTGAATGACGGAATCATCCCAAAAGAGAGCTACGCGTAAAAGAACGTAGCTTGCAAGGCAAGGTGACCCTGACACCTCAACGAAGGTGTGATATAATTGTTCCCTACTCAAAACCAAAACAGACTTCACAGAACAAATGGGTTGCTTATCAAAATATTTCATACAAAGTTTTATGTTTGCCCAACCCAAGAAATTTCCCTCTTCACAATGGTCTTCGTCAACGGTCCCGTTCTGTTTTACTTATTTTATTTTGCATGTTTTCCAATGACGTTTGTTTGAAGAAGTTGATGGGCCGTGAGAAGAGGCAAGACTTGCGAAGGCCCCATCAATCTTTCCTTAAAATAAATCCTGGAAGTGATTGGAAACAAACGTTATTGCATTGTGTATAAGCTGAGCCATGTGAGAAGATCATGCATGATTGATACGAGGTAACACAGAAGCGATCCAATATTATTCGTTGATAAATATTCTTTAAAATCATCAATTACTGAGAGATATCGCATCCTGGCTTTCGTCTCAAAGATTGGCTATTCGCATCCAGCTGAGAAAGACAGGGTAATTACTTTCGTAATATTCTTTAAAATCATCAATTACTGAGAGATATCGCATCCTGGCTTTCGTCTCAAAGATTGGCTATTCGCATCCAGCTGAGAAAGACGGTAATTACTTTCTGATTGAACGTATGAAGGAAAGAAGTGGATTCTCGAATGTTTGTGGGGTAGGTTATATGACTTAAGAAATCAAATGTGATTATATATTTTAGATTTCACAGATACAACAAAGTCAACAATATCAGTCATACATGTACATATAAGTTTGCTGATTTAGTTAGAGAAGAAACTTATACCCGAAGACATGACTTTTGTTATAAAATTATTACACGACCGTAACTTTATTTGAAACACTGCAAAATTATGAATTATATGATAACATACATAAAGTAGTTCCAAAATAAAGTGTGTAAAAACAGATCTCAGAGATAAATTACTACTAAATTTTCAGAATTAACTGAAAGAATATGGGTTGCATGATATAAGTATTCAAATACAAAACAACATAGCTATCATTTAATCTATTTGTAAACTATATAATTCTGTTTTGTTTAAAAAACGTAATTCATACGATTCTTTATAATTTCTTCTTCTCAATCTAAACAGCAAAGGTACAAGTTTCATGATGTATTGTGTATATGCAATGATGGTAATACTGCTGCCAATATTCAACTACTGCAAGGCACAAGGTATGTGTAACTTAAGGATGAATATATATATTACATCAGATAGTTTTGGGGGGAGGATTTAGGACTGTATTTGTTCTTGTTTCATATATATGGGTTTGCATGTGTGTGTAACTATATGATTTTTGTTATCACGATGTTCCGAAATCTTTCAAAATCTATAAAATTTTTAAAGACTCTTAAAAATAATAAAAAACACCCTTCACATACTAAAGAAGACTTTTTTTTCGTGGTATGAAAATAGATTAACAAAATTTTACCGTTTATTTTATTTATTTATTCTATTTCATTTCCAGGTAAACATACTCATAACAATAGTCAATTTCATTACATTGAAAATAATCATCATACAAAATCCAATACACAATATCAAATAAAAAAAACACAAAAAAAGAGAGGAAAGAACACACAAAAAAGAGGAAAGAACACCAGCTAATGCCTGGGGATTATCAAAAGAAATCGAGATTCTGTTAAAAGACTCTCCTCATTAGCTGGTGCTAAAAAAGAACACTAACATTGAAATACAGTCCAACAAATAAAAATGACATTTGAAGACATAATTGGGCTAATGCAGGTTTAGAAGGAAAAAAAGGAAAGAAAGAATGAATGAAAGAAAGAAAGAAAAAAGAAAGAAAAGAAAAGAAAAGAAAGAAAGAAAAAAAGAAAGAAAGAAAAAAAGAAAAGAAGAAAAGAAAAGAAAGAAAGAAAGAAAGAAAGAAAAGGAGAAAACAAGAAGGAAATAAAGAAAAGCAAAAGCGGGATAAAAGTGAAAATGGAGAAACGGTGAAAGCAAAGTAAGAAGGCAGTATTACTGATATGCATTTTTTTCTGAAACGATTGATGGCTAGAATGAGGAAATGCAATGTTTGAATAAAAAAAATGTTTAAAATGCCTTTTCGATTGGTGGCATGCTACATAGGAGCTCCCGAAGAGCACTCTCCTGAGATTATCTCATCTTCTTCGTCATTCATTCTCCTTTTCTGGTGTTTCTCTTTTTTCCACCCGCTGTTGAAACATTTTTTTTGCGCGATCTTGTGTTGTTTCTTCATTGCTTTTGAGGTATTCGATGTAGATGATTATCTTCCGCATTTTTCTAATAATCAATTTTTTTTTCTTTTTTATTGCTCGCATGAAAATGAAAGAGCACGTTACATCTCTTTATAGTTAAAGTTATGCATAATATTCATTGTTTATCTTTTGCATTTCATTAATTGATACCAACAATATATTGGCAAATTGTAAAATGTATGTTATAAACAAAATTATCAACAACCACACAACGCACTTAAAGCATGCTTGAAATAATAGTTATTGCAACGGGATAATCAAATAAAAATGAGTAGTATATGTAGAGAAGAAATAGGTGAAGAAGAGACAAATGAGGGGGAGAAAAGTGGATTGTTAAAAATGAAAATATTGCATTATATGATATTTCATCTCTATATTATATATGCATCCTTGCGCGGATTGTTATATATCTATATAAATATATCTATATACGTGGAGCGTTGTGGCCCAATGGATTAGTCTCTGGACTCTGAAACAGCGGGTCGTGGGTTCGAATCCCAGCCATGGCGTAATTTCCTTCAGCAAGAAATTGATCCACAATGTGCTGCACTCAACCCAGGTGAGGTAAATGGGTACCTGGCAGGAATTTATTCCTTGAAACGCAGCGCGCGTAACAGCTGCACTGCTAAAGCCAGGGTAATTATGCTGCATTTACTGTAGAGCGCTTAGAGACTTCTGACAAAGTAAGTATCAAGCGCTATATAAGCAAGTATAATTATTATTATTATAAATACAGTTTACCCAAGCATGGCTTAATTTAACATAAATATGATTGACAATAACATATACGTCATTGGTAGCAATGACGAACTATCATTTTCTTGTTATTTCCCCGTTTGTAATTTATTTCTATTACTTCGAAGAGCATGAGTCAGTTTATTAATTTCTCTAGAAAAAAAAATAAGGTTATCAAAACAAGTAAAATATTTTCTAGTTTAATCTTTAAATCGTATGTGAAGTAATTAGAGTGGGCATATAGGAACGCTGTTTAAGAAAATAGTAGACGAAGCTATATAGCCTGACACTATCTAAAATCTAAAAACTTTATTGCAGAACACTTTGTTGTCTGTCCTACATGTCGTGTTCCGCGTTGTTTTGTATAGTGTGTCCTTTGTTATTATTCTTTATGTTTTAATTCGAATTATTAACAATTATACTACAGGGAACCTATATCACAATCTTCGTTTTCACAACGTTTTCTCCACATTGCAACTTTTAAATTACAATGATCATCAATTATGCAACTGTTTTAGGAATGATTGTGTTGTTATATTCAATTCAATTCAAGGTTTATTAAAAACATGAGTCGCAGCCAAATGGCTTAATTGTTCATGTATACAAAGTAAAAACAATAAAAAGACTCATTACATATTTCAAACATTAAAAAACAGTAACCTTTGTATATATTAAGTATAATTTGAATTTGAATTTTACCTTTTTCATAATGGTTTGAGATGTGCAAACTGCGATCAACTTTGCTGTGGAAGAAAACTGGACTGAAATGAAATGAAATATAAATCGGATATTGAAATTGAAATCTTGCTTCGCCATGACATTGAGTTTCATTTTCATTCACCTCATTAATCCCCAATTTAAAAAATAGATCTGTCATGAACACAAAATCATTATACACATGGACGGAAAGGGTATCTTTTGTTTAAAAAAATCAATGGCGCCAAATTAAGGCATGACTGCAATTAATGAATCCAGATGTTAATGATATCATAGTCCTGCAATGATTGCATTAAAATCCATTGAAAAATACTTTTTCAGTAATTGACAATGTAATTGTATAATCAACACTTTTTTATCAATGCTCAAGTAAATTTCATTGAAAAGAAAATCGCAAATATGTTTATTTACTCATGTGTAGGATAATGACATCATTGGCATCTGGATTCATTCATTTGCAGCCATGCCTTATGTTGGCGCCAATCGAATTTTACACATCACAGTAAAAAAAAAATACGTCCTGATTATCCAACCGTGAATACATACCACATGAATATGATATCGAATTATTTAAGAGAAGGTATTTTTTCAGGCCATGCCATATATAACATTGTGAGTTGTCAAGTTTTTGTTTTCTATTACTCACACGGTATAGTAAACTTGCTTTTATTTTTTTTACCCGCAATCACTACTAGAACAGGAATAAAACATGACTTGAAAGAAAAATGAACAAAATAGTATGAACGTTTCCTTTGTCTACAGAATTTGATTGTTAGTTATTTTCAGTGACAATCTTCATCAATTATCTATTGTTTTTTTTTAATGTCAATATCATCCCTCAAGCGAAGGGAAACTAACAAGCTAAACACTAAAAGTGTTGCCAAACCGGCTGGATGATCAATCTTGAAGCTTTCCTTCGTTTTACAAAACTGATATGCACTCAATATATCATTTTGTCTATTATAATTATATTCCTCCAGTATTCACGGATTTATTTCCTCCAGTATTCACGGATTTATTTTCATATAATAAAAATTTACACTCATATCCAACAAGAACATGCAATAATATTCACTTAAACAATCCTAGGACACTATTTGCACATAAAACACTAAGACATCATGGACCTGATATTTGGAATGCATTGCCAGATTCACTCAAGCTGACAAGATCATTTTATTCCTTTAAACGAACTATAAAAGAATTGCAATTAAACCAATACCTAACAAATTGAAAAAAAAAGAAAATCATTACCATTGTTATCATTATTTTAATTATACATTGAATTTTATCTAGAACATGTATAAATTAAAAATCGAACAACAAAACGTGTTATATTCTAAAATTCCATGCGAAGGACCAAGCATCTCCCTCCCCCCCCCCCCCCCCCCTCCCAGTCCCTCTTGCACCTGCACGTTTAATGACAGTAGACATTAATTATTTTAGCTATTTTCCAGGGTTGTTACGTTTTCAAGCTTTGCTTTTGTGACGACCCTTGCAACTATTCTATTTATTGTAACAGGAAATACCACTTAATGATTTTCATTTATGTAAGATATGTTTGAGGAGTTATATACAAAACTATTGTTCATTATTTTGATGTCAAGTCTCAGATATGTATTTTCGTGTCCAGAATTTTGTTATGAAAAATGTTGCAAAAACCAATAAATGAAATGAAATGAAATGATTATAATTTTGTAATAGAATTTCATTTTTTTAGATTTAGATAATCTATTGTCGATTGGATAAAAGAAATTACATAAATTTAAACTTCATATGTCAGACCATAATTACATTATTGGAAGGAAAATTAGATTTGAAAATGAGATTTTAGACAAGCATTCAAAATGCTATGTTTTATAAGGTTTACTGCATCATGTTTATGAATCATGTTGTATTCTGTATTATCATCTAACCCACATGAATGCAGATGCATGTACCAATAACCCTTGCAAGAATGGAGGGACATGTTTCCTTGCTTCCGATTCATCCGCCAGCAATGCTTTCATGTGTATATGTCCTCACAATTTCAAGGGATTTTTATGTGACACATCGACGGAATTATCTCGTAAGCGACATCTTCAATTCATTTGATTAAACAAACTTTCATTTGAAAATATCTTACCTACATCATGACTATAAAAGATGGGTATGTTAGAAGTTAAAGTTACTTGTAATAATGATTTCAGACGAATAAAATGTATTTGCGTAAAGGCAGACTGATAAAGTGTAATTTATTCATAGTGAATTGGTATTTTTAGCGATAACAGATAAGACGCAATCTTATCTTGCCAAAGAGTCCATAAATGTTTATATTTTTTTATCATGTTTTGTCATGCATACATACGACTGATAATTACATTGATTTTTAATAGATAGTCAGTGTTCATTCAACGATATTGCTTATCTTCTTCACGAATAAACGTGTTCATGCAAATTTTATGCAGCACCCTTTCCCGCCAATACACCATGTTCCAGCGGTCCATGTATGAATGGCGCCACTTGTGTTAATCCTGCTAATCCCCTGTCCATGACAGCTATCTGCCAGTGCGCACCGGGATATATAGGTTATACTTGTGACAGACTGGACACTGGTGAGTATATTATATTATTTATATGCTAAATCAGAACACATGTAATGATAAGTGGTATCAATGGTGATTTGTGACGCCATTTGAAAATACTATCCCAACGCATTTTTCTAAATCAACATATCATTTGTATCTCATAGATACCTGGCTCGTCCAAAAATGAGGAAGTTGAGTTTTGTATATCAACAATTATTTCCAATTAAATTTTTTGAATTTTAGTGTAGCAAAAGAGTAAAATAACATAGTTTCAAAATCAATTAACTCTGCACAAGTAAGTCAATTTTATGATGTTAAAAATGAAATACAATGATTTTTTCACTATACAAACATTTTTTTTCACTAAGCCAGTAGCAATGATTGGTAACAATGTAATGACTGTTTAAGATAACAATTGCATTTCAGTTGGATAAAAATATCTCGAAACGCAACTTTCATGACACTTATGCTTTGTTCCTTACTAGGAAAAGGAGACTGTGACCCGAATCCTTGTGGAGACAATGGAAGGTGTGACCCAAGTCCATTTGAATTTAAAGGTTATACGTGTCAATGTAACCATGGATATACAGGGAATAACTGCGAACTGAGTCTATCTGGAGGTATGCCAAGCCTTTAGGAAATGTTAAAATTTATTTCGAAGACAAAAGGAATAACACGCAGCTTGCAATTTCTATTTTTATGACCTTTTTACTGGAATCCATGACAAGAGATCACATATAGAAATTTTGATATTTGGAAAGATGTAAAGTAACAAAGATATTGAAGATGTTAACAATCTTTTTTTATGATTCATTTGAAGATGAGGACAATTACGTGTTATTTAGTTCTATTTATAATGGTGCAAAGTGTATGAGTACCGTAGGCCTATATCCATGTCATATTTTCATTAATTTCTTTGAAATATGCCTCTCATCGATATTTTCATAACTTCGAGCATTGATAACAAGGTCTCAAAATTACTTTGTAATTGTTTATTTTTCCTTGATTAGAATACAACGGCTGTGGTAGTTCACCATGCTTGAATGGAGCACTGTGTATGAATCAGTATGAAACACAGGATTACTACTGCGAATGTACATCGGGTTATAGTGGTCGCCATTGTGAAGTAGAAGGTACACAGGAGTGGATGACATTGTTACACTTCAGATGTTAATAAAATAATGATGACAAAAACAAGACATCAAAGTACGAATTATGTTGCTTCTATATTCAACAAAGAAGAATGGAAAGATGAATAAATCAAACATAATTATTCCACGCCACGAGGTGAATCAGACATGTTTAGGCTTATACATGTAATATGATGCTGCAATAGAAGTGGTTAACACATTGGTTTGCCTATCGTTGTTGATGGTGGTGTCGATTGTAGTAGTAGTGGTTGTGTTGGTGGTGATGGTAGTAGTAGTAGTAGTAGTAGTGGTAGTAGTAGTAGTAGTAGTAGTAGTAGTATAAGAGGTAGTAGTAGTTGTTGCAGCGTAGTAGTAGTAGTAATTGTTGTTGCTCTTGTTGTTTTAGTGTAGTAGTAGTGGTGGTAGTAATGGTGGTAGTAGTAGTAGTAGTAGTAGTAGCAGTAGTGGTAGTAGTAGTAGTAGTAGTAGTAGTAGCAGTAGCAGCAGCAGTGGAAGCAGTTGTTGTTGTGTTAGTGTAGTACTAACAGTTGTTGCTGCTGCTGCAGTGTTGTAGTGTAGTAGCATAGAAGTAGTATTATTAGTATTAGGAGTAGTAGTAGTAGTAGTAGTAGTAGTAGTAGTAGTGGTAGTAGTGGAAGTAGTAGTAGTAGTAGTAGTAGTAGTAGTAGTAGTAGTAGTAGTAGTAGTATGTTTCCTGCATGACTGATATTTGTTCTCTCAATTTTATTATGTTTATCTTGCTTCACTAAGGTCCATGTGTTAAAAGGCCTTGTTTGAATGGAGGGTCTTGTCGGGAGGAAGCCTTTGCTTCACTAGGTTACATTTGTATTTGTACTTCGGAGTACTACGGAATAAACTGTACAGAAGCTTACCAATCAAGTAAGGATTCCTTTTAATTATGTTGAGTGATGAATTTGAGTAATTTTTTCTTTATCATTTGCGATTAATGATTAATATTTGACGTTAATTAAAAATACAGACGTGGGGCATGATCCATTATGTGCACGTTTAAATTGATTACTTTTGACCATAAATGATAATGATGTGATTTGCACCAATGTAAAAGTAGTTCATTAATGTGATAAGATTCTCTGTCACTGCATTGTTATCATTGAGGTTTATTATATGCTCTACTTTGACTATCAATCACATCACATAAGATATTATTTCAACTGTTCATACAGACCCGTGTAATCCTAGCCCATGTCAAAATGAGGGACGGTGTTTCCAGTTGATGCAGACTGAATTCAACCAAAACTTAACACCGTACTTTTGCTCCTGTCTTGGTTATGTGGGTACCAATTGTCAAAACATTGGTGAGTGTTGCAAATAAATTGACAGAGATGAAGGTAGAACAAACGTATTGATAACCGTGATCATGATATGAAATAGAGCGGGGCATGATTTACCTCGACTCAAGAATATAATAAACGAAACATGGGAATACGACCAAGAGTTCTAAGCTCTAAGAGGCATTTTCTCAGCTGTAACTGCACACGAGCAATTTCATTTGAGACAAACCATCAAGGTGCTTTTTAAATTCACTGATATAAGATTTTGTGATTTGAGTATTATTCATGTACACCTTCCAAAACGTGACCGTCACATCCAAGCTGATGTGTATACTAGTTCATAATCATTGATATTTACCCGTAGCCCAAATAATAGTCAATGAGCAAAATATCAGACAATAAAACAAACGATTGCCAGACTCTCGTATCATTATTTTCACTTAATCTATACCGTGTCTTTCTTTCTCAGAATTGGAATACCACAAGATCATCTGTCGAGAAAGCTTACAAAACTGTTTCATTTGAAAGAGTAGGAGTCATCCTAGTGAAAAAAGAAAGGTTTTTCGAGAACAGTTTGTCATAGGCTAACTGTTAATTTGCTTATTTTCCGGCACTAAACATGCTGAGCTTGAAAAGGGTGATATCATTGAAATGATTTTTCTAGAATTGAATACATCTGATAACATGGACCAATCCACGGAGGACTATCTATTGTTACTGGGGGTGCTGTGACAACGCTCAACACCCCCAGTAACAATAGAATAATCCTCCGTGGATAGGTCCATGTCTGAAAGGCGTCGCTTCTATTGTTTGCCCCATACAGATCCGTGTTATTCGAACCCTTGTATGAATGGTGGTACTTGTACACTGATTGCACCCGGTGGTAATGAAGATATGGTTCAAGGCTTCTGGTGTGAATGCCCTTCTACCTTTACTGGTACGACCTGCTCTGAACCAGGTAAGGAAGTTTATCAGGGGGGGGGGTCACCAGAAAATAACTGGGTTGAAAATTCGCTCCTCTCCCCTATAAATGAATGTATCCACTTTTTTTCCATTTATGATTCATTTTGTAGGCCTACATCCAATGAAGCATTCTATTGCACTGTTTGATTACACCCTTGGTTATTATAGTTTTATTCATTATTTGATTGCACTCTTTGCTCACGCTCTATATAATTGCACTCCGATGACGCTCTCTGATTGCACCCTACTGCACGTTTTATACGATACACTTAGATCCCTGCTTGTCCAACCCTTGTCTCAATGGAGCGACCTGTACCACCGTTCGTGACGTCGTTGATCCATTGTTTGAAGACCAAAATGCAGTTTATTGGTGCAACTGTGAAATTGGCTGGACGGGACTCAACTGCAGCCAGGAATGTAAGAATTAGAATATTCGGGTAAAGACGAATATATAAAATTACACATTACCGACGTTACTTCTTTAATACATCGGTATGAGAGGAGTATTATCAAACAGACTTTTTGTTTGTTTATTCATTGTTGAGTTTTACAACTAATGGTATATTTCGAAAATGAAACACATCGAAATCTTGATATTTAGTGTATTTCTAACACTTCGCCCATTTTGAATTATATTTAGATACTAATCACTTGTGTCTATACTATGCTTGCTTTCCTGTCACTGTCTTTGTATGTTTTGGTAGTTGATATATACGCACACGAGTCATTTTATATTTTTCTTTCATCCCACTACATTTTCTAGTTTCTTAGGTTTGATTCTTATATTTTGGTTCAAATTTTTCCATCATGACAAATTTTGTTTTATTTCGTTATGTTTGCACAGTGCCACGTTATGATGCATGTTCATCAAATCCTTGCTTCAACGGTGCATCTTGCGTCGCTATCAGTACAATCTACACTTGTGAATGTAAAGATGGATTCGTAGGTTCTCGATGTGAACTTATTGGTAAGTTACTAACGTTGAAGCTCATTATCATGTAATACACAGAGCAAAAACAAAACTTTTACTGGATTTATGCAGAAAACAGGTGGAATATAATTTCGCTTAAACTGTCCATGTTGGAACAAATTCTCTTGAAAGTCCGCTCACTATGATTTCATTTTTTACCCAAGTTATGATAGACCTACTCTATGTAAGAAATGACGTTAGTCGCTGTTTCTTAAAGGGGTGGTCCAGGCTGAAAGCATTTATCGCTTAATAAATAGAGTAGAATTCACTGAGCAAACTGCCGAAAATTTCGTCAAAATCGGACAACAAATAGCAAAGTTATTGAATTTTAAAGTTTAGTAATATTTTGTAAAAACAGTCGTCATGAATATTCATTAGGTGGGCTGATGATGTCACATCTCCACTTGTTCTTTTGTATTTTATTATATGAAATTAGGTTTATTCAATTTTTTTCCTCCAAGAACTAGAAAAATTGGATTGACAACTGATTTAGTGCATTAGATATTTATCGCTGCAACTTATTTCATTATAAGGGAGACATATTATTCACACAAGTATGAAATAATGAAAAAAATATGATTTTATGTAATAACATAAGAAAACGGAAAGTGGAGATGTGACATCATCAGCTCGCCTAATGAATATTCATTACGACTGTTTTCACAAAATATTGCTAAACTTTAAGCTTCAATAACTTTATTATTTGTTATCCGATTTTGATGAAATTTTCAGCGTTTTGCTCAGTGAATTCTACTCTGTGTATTCAGACATAAATATTTTCAGCCTGGACCACCCCTTTAATATAATTATACTTTTTCTACCATTTCGTCTGTTATGGTGTGTAATCAAATACTATACATATCAACATACGGATGCATATTATGTTTAGCCAATGTTCTAATGACAACATTCAGTCTTTACACTTACTCCTCTCAATCAGATCCGTGTTCATCAAACCCCTGTTTCAACGGGGGACAGTGTTTCATCAGCTCTCAGAAAGATTCATTTATATGTCAATGTTTACCCTCATTTACTGGTCAGTACTGCGAGATGAATGGTAAGTGTGGCTTTTGATAAGAATAATGCATGTTAGGATATTGCGTTTTAGAGTTTATATACTAAACCTTCAATTTTCGTTTTTGTTCTTTGTTTCAATGCATACCTTAGAGAAACTGTTGAGACAATTTTCATGACCAAACAAATGATTTAGGTTTAGCATGGATACGACTTTTTAGTAACTTAATACAAGTAGTAGAAGTAGTATTAGTCATGGCAGTAGTGGTGGTAGTAATAATGGTGGTGGTAGTAGTAGTAGTTGCAGTATAACACGGTCTTGGTGCATGCTAATTACCACAAACCATTATATTCACCTCTTAAACATCGTTTCATATTTTTTTTTATTATTTTCATATGTAACATTATAGAGCCATCATGTTTATCAGATCCTTGTTTAAATGGAGGTACTTGTACATTCGATACGAATGTCCAGGTTTGCGAGTGTGCCCAGGGATTCCTCGGTCTACGATGCGAATCTACAGGTGAGTATCAATTTATTTTTAAGAAACAAATTCTGTTCAAAAATTTTGTTTAAAAAGTTATTATGTTTTAAACGACATTTTAATTCCATAAACTACTTTATTATGCATATAAATCTTAATAAACTTCAACGTTAACCGTTTTGCTGTAATCTAATAAGCCTGATACTTTGGGGACATAGAAATGTGAAAAGAGACAGAGAGAAAAAAAGTGCGATGTAAATGCAGAGACCATGCTGATTGCATTTAATTTCAGATTGGCTTTATAATAGATTTTGTTTCTTGTTTCATTTCCGTTGTCATAATTAATACCCTGTGAATAAAAAAAAACCGCAGATCGGTGGACGTACAATGTTGAAGGAAGGTATTCGGCATTACCGTGTTACACATTAAAACATTTTGTGTAAACTACAGTAGCATACGATATGGATTTGCCTTTTTCAAGTCAAGTTAAAGCTTTGTAAATTGAGAGATATATTGAAAAGTAGTGCTTGTAAATGCAGTTTCCCTCAAAATAATGCATATTGAAATTGCGATAGCCATTTTAACTATATGATATATTTCAGTTAACAGATTTTATCGATATTGATTGTATTTCGTAAGAATTGTCCTTGTTTCAATGTTGTTTCATGTAATAATGGATCCTCTGTGCATGTTGAGTTTAATTTGTTATTTTTGTGATCGTTTGAGAAAGGTTTTGAATGTTTTTGAAGATAATTGTGTCATCCAATGAAATTATTCATATCGACTAAAATCCATCCTCCCACACTTCACAACCCCCCCCCCCCGTTTTGTGCCACTCTCTCTCGTTCAACTCTTCTTCTCTTTAGATCCATGTTATCCACCCCCGTGCCAGAATTTTGGTGTGTGCTGGCGGAACGTCGATGCTACTGACTTCATATGTAGATGTGCTTCAGGATATGGAGGGAAGCTTTGCGAAGTGATACTAGAACCTACAACTGCTGCACAAATATGTAAGTATACGTTTCATTACCTGTACCAGTAATATAAAAAAATATTTTTGTTAGGTAATGAATTGAACTTATACAGGTGTAACTGGATCATTACGAAATTGAATGAATAACTAAATAATCAATGAAAATAGAAGTGGAGAAAAAGAAGTGGAAAGAAGAGGAAGATGATGACGACGACAAAGAAGAAGAAGATGAACCGGGATGATGAAGAAGAGGAAGAAGCAAAGAAAAAAATAGAAGAAAGGTGTGGAATTTTTTATATTACACTCATTAACTGGAGCCGTCTATGAGAAAGTTCACTCAAGCGTCGTATATGGCGTTTCCTTATTTCGAAGGGCAAGACATTATTATGCAGGGAATGAACAATTACCTATTATTCTATAATTGAATAAAATTGAGCCTGATACACATACATATCCCATAAGCATTTCTGCGTTTAGACGAATTATGACTATTTTTTACTTGATATTTGAATTAATTTCAGATGACTGTGAATCAAATCCTTGTGAGGGTGAGAGTACGTGTGTACTTGAAGGGCCAGATTCATTGGGTAATTTCTACCCAATGTGCTTATGTCCTCTTGGTTTTACTGGAGTCACATGTGGTATCAAACTTCCACGTAAGATGTTCACTTACATTTTATCATAGCGCTGTAATGAGTAAACTATACCCAGACAAAAAAAGGGCAAAAGAACCTCATTGTCAGGAATTTAAGTTTATTTGTTAACCTCTACGACTGGAGCATGTTTAAATTTTTTGCTACTAAGTATACGATAATCATGAAATGCAGGGCTGGCTACAAAGAAAACATTTTACAAAGAGATAAACTGTTCATCTTGATATCTGCTGATATCAAGGTTAGATAGCATTGCTCGTATAAAATTCTTGTATTTGGAGCACCACTCCTCCAAAAACCTGAAATTGAAAAATTACTAATGAACAAAAAAAATTGATACAAATAATACGCTTCGAAACTGAATATACGTTTTTCTTTCTAGCAGGCATTGGTGAAAATTAAAGTATTAATGGCATATTTCAGGTTGCTTTATAAGTTAGTTGATAACAGTTTATACCGTTTTAGTCTTATCAGTGTACTCGGCGAGGCAACATATATTTGGGCATTATAAATAAATAATTGGATTTTCTTATTAGATTGGATGAAGACAACCATAATTTTCTTATTCATTATTTTTTGCTTCGTGAAATATATCTATGTATATTTAATGGATGTGATGTATTCTTTTCAGCAGTGTAGTAATTTAATTATCTTTGTAGCTACTGCTGTGTGTCAACCAAACCCCTGTATGAATGGTGGAGGATGTACACCATCACCACACTCACCTGTTGGATATATATGCACCTGTCATCAAGGATACACTGGAATCATCTGTCAATATCTCACCCTTGATGGTAGGCTCATATAAAATAAAGTTTACAAAAAGTTATACAGAAACTCACTAAATTTGTAAAGGTGGTCGTGCTTTTTTGTGTACACATAATTCTAGTTCATTGAAAAGGCGTTACCAAATATTTTCTTATATAGGATCGATTGGAAAAAATAGTAATTTTAGTGATTTTTTTAATTGAATAATTTCATTCTTTATTTTACAAATGAATGATAATAATAACAACCCTAACGAAATTTGATCGGGCCTATATTTTCACAATTTTTAAGTTTTAGTTAACGCAAATTTCATGTTAAAAATTTACCAAATGAAATAAAGGAGTTGCTTTTAAGTTCAGTAAATACGCGTGCCGTGTTTGATGCAGTAAATCATTAATGTTTTAGAAGGAGAACTCATTCATTTTATCGTCATTTAAAATCAATATCCATACAGTGGTGTTGCCCAAATATCAGGGATATATCTCAACACCTTTACCGTTAAGAAATAGTACAAGCTTACGTTCTTCTTTCACTCTTTGATTAGGGGAATCTCCGACTACGACCACTTCGGCCATTCCTTCAATTACGACGGTCCAATCTAGCGAGAGCAAGTCTTGCCAATCCAATCCCTGTCTGAATAATGGCACGTGTATTGATGTTGTTAATATATACTTTTGTATCTGTCCAACATTCTTTGTTGGGACTACATGCGCTACGGATGTTCGAGGTGAGTATAATTCAATAAAATGTTATTACACGATGTTGGTGTGGCTTGTCACGAACGTGTGTTCGAAACTCTTTTTTCGTCTCTATTCGTTTTCTTTCCATTCGTTTTCTTTGGTAAATATATCTGTAAAGCGCTTAGAGACGTCGTTCCGATGTATTAAGCGCTATATAAATGCGGACTATTATTATTGTTATTAAACATCCTAAATTTACTTTATTTGCCACACACTATAAGTACATTTAAATTTAGTATAAAACACATTTAAATTGTATTCAACGAAATATGTCATTCATATATTTATGTTTTTTATCCGATTTTTATTCATCATTTTAGGGGGGGTGGGCATGCACATAAAAAACAAAAGCGATACCATTCATGCGTACATCGGAATGTTTACTTTGCATGAAATTCAAATGCCGTCCATATGATCAAGCTATGATATCATGATATATGTTTTTGTTTATATTTTGAGTTGTGTTTAAGTCTTGGTAGATACCTTTCGCCTTTAATTTTATTATTTTCATATTGACCTACGACCTTAAATCAATTTTCATTTTTAGTATCATTATATTTGGATTTATGTACATTACAACCATGGGATTTTAATTTGTCCTTTGAAATGATCTTACCTAATACTGCATTTTATATAAGGCAAGTTTGACTTGACTTGTACCTTTAAAAAACCCCTGAATAACATTTTTAAGCCTTAATAGATTTTCCCAATGATTAACGATGGTATTGGACTAAAAGAAAACTGTTCACAATTTTATCTTTCAGATTGTTCATTCGGAGATCAATCGTTTAAAGACGGAGAAAGTCGAAAGGAAGGTTGTGGAGAATGGTAAATCTCTTTCTACAAATACCTTAAAGTGGGAGCATTATTAATAAATGATCAATGTTTGCAATAGGTATTTGATTACATTTTGTTTCATTTTAAAATTGTATTAAGACAGCACATTCTCTATAAACAGAAATGTGAAATCAGCAAATATAAGAGGAGGAGTGACAAGCTTTTCTAAATATTGCATTTACCACTTCGAATGATTCGACCCAACATTCAAATTGTTTGATTCAGCTTAATGCAAGAAAAGCTCAAAATAATAATCTTTGTATTCACTACAATGATAATATACTGGAATCAGTTGAAAGTATGAAATATCTAGGTGTAACACTAGACAGATGTCTAACATCAAAGTCGCTTCATGTAAGGGAAGTTGTTAAGAAAGTATCGAGTACGATTGCCTGCATTCGAAGGATACGTCATTATATTTCCCATAAGAATTTGATCACATTGTGCTATTCTCTTATACTACCGCAACTAAACTATTGTAATACAGTATGGGGAAATACCTCAAAACAAAATCTAACAAAGCTGCAAAAATTACAAAATAGATATGCACGGTTAGTTCTCCGTGCAGAATACTTTACACCCCAAAATATATTATTGATTAAATTGAAATGGCAGTCAGTAGAGGAAAGAATTAAATATCAGAAATGCATCTTGATTTTTCAAATCATTAACGACCTATCACCACCATATCTTAATTCATGTGTTAGTAAAAGACCGGTATTATATTCTACCCGCTATGCTCTAAGCAGTCCATTATTTATTCCAAAATGTAAAACAGACTTTAAAATGAAAACCTTAGCGGTTTCAGGGCTAAGTTATATAATAAATTACCCTGTAATATTCAAAACTGTAAGTCTTTGCAAAGTTTCAAAAAGTATGTGCAAACTTTTCAGTTTCTCTTGTAAACATTTTTTTTTCACGTTAAAATGACCTTTATTAATCACATTTCATTTTGTTTTCTTAATTTTTTTTTCTCTTGTAATCGGTAATTGTGTATTTTGATATTATGCTTAATCTTAATATGGATGTCAGTTTGAGTGGAATTATTGTGTATGCCATGTGCATTTTTACCTTTGTATGTATATTTCGTTATGTTTTTTATGTAAATATTTTTATGTGAATGCAGGGCTCTCTGGGAGAGCAGGTCCAGAAATGGACTTGAAATGAGACCACCCTGTTGAAATAAAATTGAAATAAAAATAAATAAATTAATGCAAGGTTGGATATAGAAAATTTTGAAAAGGTTGTCACTCCTATAACCTTTCTATAGAACATTTTACTTTTGAATGTTTATCCACGGATTCAACCTTTAAATTACACGTTAATTGATAAGTTATTCGACAAAAATGATGATTGCTAACAGGAACATTTTCTTCCCCCATAGCGTTTGTGATAACTCTGAATGGGATTGTACTTCTAATGTATGTGGTAAGTTTATTGTACTTCTCATGATAACACAATAATGCAAATGTATGATTCTTTTTTTTCCTGTCGTCGATAGAAATTTAAATCATTTCATGTTTAAGATCACACCAACTGATCATGCTGATATTGACCAGCTTCACTGCAATCGTAACAACCAGCATTTTTAAAAACCAACTTGTAATGAGCTTTTTTAATGTACGAAACATTTGGTAAAAAAAATATAAATTAACGGGGGGGGGGGTTGCGACCAAGTAATGGTCGAAACTTTGATCTATGGGTGATTTAATCAGCATTTGGTCAAAATTTGGACCAATTGGTCTATCGTTATACTGATCGACAACAATTCAAAGTTAATACACGTACTTGACATAAAAGAGTACTGTAATATGTCATATTACTACTTTAGAAAATGTTTGTGTTTATTTTTATCTTGACGTGTCATCCCTGCTCTTAACTTTTTCTCTCTCAGAATGTTATGCTGATGGAAATGTATATAACAACAATGAGACTTGGTATGAAGACTGCAATACATGGTAGGTTTAGGAGGGTTTATTCATTTTTTTATTACCGTCTGATTGTCTTTTTTGAACAACGAATCACCTTCAGGAATCTAACATTTGAGACAGTGGCGTACAGAATGTCCTCTTGCCCCCCCCAAAAAAAAAAATACCAAGAATCCAAAATAGTAAAAGAAGGGAGGAAAGGTGAAATATAATATTTTCTTAATATAATGTCAAAATCTATCACAAAATTTGATTTTCGTCATGAAAATGTTGATATTTTTGCTTGCTCGTTTCGCTCACAACTTTTTAAAGATTTACGCAAAATGTCATATCTATCCAGCTCAAAAGTTTTGGCTTATTGCACAACTGAATTGAAATGATTGATATAATTATTCAATGTGATACTGTAAAATATTTGTTTCAACGTATTTTCATTTTACTACAGTGCTTGTCAAAATGGTATCACCTTGTGTACAAATATCGATTGCAGTAAGTATGACGTCATTGTTACATCCTTGATAGAAAAGTTATTTATATACAGGCGTTACAAAATTTCTACTTCACAAGAATCAAACGCAATGATACCGATTTTATTTGTTTTATCAAAGGTAATTTTTATTTACTTGAAATCATATAGTGCAGAAAGTGATTGACATTTGGGTTCATTTTTGCCAATGTTCTTTATGATATTACATCGTATTTTATGTTTTTATAACGTGAAAAAAAAATGAAAAATTTTGTTCAATATTTTATGTTTAATCCATTTTCTTGATATTATTCAGGTCGTGTATGTCTACATGATGATCAGCTATATGACGTAGGAGCTCAAAGAGACGATAGATGTTCAACGTGGTAGTCTAAACAATCTTGTTCTGAAATTCCTCTTATTTCATAAATAACTTTCAAGAACCATACCTTTTAAATCACTATATTAATTTGAATTTAATATGAAGTTCGACCACATTCTCAACAAAAGTTATTCTTAAATATTTGTATAAACTGAACACGTATTTCACTTCTTATATTTCATTTTGTAGGCTCACACAAACACAAACATAAATTTATAATGAACGAATGTCCAATATGTCAGCTTCCATCTATCAACTTTGTTAGACTTTCTATTCACGGAGATACTGTATCTGTAAAGCTGGACATAGTATGATAATGAAGAGGGATAATAATAACATATCATGTTATGCAGGACCCGCTGGAAGAACAGCTTACAACTGAAAGTGGCTACCCTGGGTTAATAAGAGTTATTGTTATTATCATAATTATTAATATTATTAATAATGATGATGATAATAATAATACAACCTGATTTATTATCATTATTACTATCTATTTCTCACCAATGATAGTCATCATGATTCTTTGATTTTTAGTCTTTGTCAGTTTGGTCGCTGGTACTGCGCTCCTCTTGATGACTGTGGTAAGTCTAGCAAATATAAATCACGTAGCTTTTTCTATGACACGTTTGAACTGTATGTGAATAAAATCTAATTTATTTTTCTTAGTTTAAGATGGGTCACAATATAAAGTCATTTTGATCAGGCTTGAATACAGGGGGTGTGAGGTGTGAGTACATTCCCTCTACAATTTTACACAAAGAGTACCATGAATAAAAGAAGTGCCTCTGCCCTCTTTATATCCCCGTATAAAGTGAGGGTGAAAATGTATTCCTTTTTGAGTCGGGCCTATCTTTCTTATTTTATTTTTGTTTGCTTTATTTTGTTTTTGCTGGACAAACTTTAAAAATCTTCTGCTGCCCCCATTCTGACATCCTGAATTGATGGCCTATGATTTATCGAATTCCAGGAGCTAAATGGGTTAGCCGTCCACTAATAGAATAATAATTTCCACTATAGGCTAATAATAAAGGAATTTTCCCCTATTTTTCCAATGTTATAACAGTTGACAATACTTGTATGTACGGTATTACGCCATACGAGGAAGGGAGCATTCGCCCACAGCACTGTAATCTCTGGTAAGCATCTTTCTAACATCTATATGAGTAGAATAATCACCATAGTATTAACATAAACTATTCAATCGAATTAATACAGATTTGTGAATAAGACACAAATTAACTTTGGGGAAATCTAAATCGTATATATTTTGTTTGATGAAAATATAAACTATCCAACTTTACATTCACCACATCGTCTTCCGCCAAGGATTCAATAACGGGAAAATATCACTTTTATTTGATCTGGCCTCCACCAAGGGGGCGCAAAAATTCAATTGGGGATGTAATTGCGTGTATTACTTTCCACGCATAGCCGGCAACCCCAGGTATTTTGGAAGATGTGTAAAAAGGGGAAAATGACCTTCATTTAGAAGTGAACCTTTTTTTTTTTTTTTGCTTTTCAAATTCCTCGGGACTAATTAGACCTCTATTTTTAGTGATAGCCTCTTTTTTAGCTTTTCAAATTTAACAAATTCAGCACCCCGGTAAAAAAAAATTCGTTCCTCGGGCCGAGGGGGCGGAGATAAGTCATGAAGATAAACAGATAAAACAAATAACAGCGTCTAATAATCTTTATATCAATAATTTTTCAATTAATATTAAGTATAGTCATAGGCTCAACCTTTCGGGGGCAGGGGTGACAGTGATTTTCAATTGATAATAGAAAGATAAAAAACGGAGTAGAAGACATGAAAATATTGAAAATATCATGCTGGGACGTGGAACTATTATTAATTTTCCTAGTTTAAAATCTAGAAAGTAAAAAAAATAATTATTTGCCGAATAAAAAATAACAATAATAATAGTAAAATAAACTCAAATTTATAGCACAGACAAACTAGCGTTTGTCTGTCCTGAAATTAGCTTCAGTCCGACCACAGCTTTTACGTTATTTACAGAATAGTACTGGTCTGTTTAGAATCGGTTTTTATTGGTATAGGGCCTTCTCTATGAAAATATCCTTGAGACACTCATTAGGACATGACTTAATTGAAAGCCGATTTTGTTAAATTTTGTTTTGACTTATTCCCATTTCTTAATTTCACAGTACATGTTTCCAAAACGACTGGCAATGCACAACGAGTAATTGTGGTAAGTGTTATAACACAATTCTGATTGGTTCCAAGTCAGTCGACTGAGTAAACTGCGCATGCAACGATGATCTTTGATAGGCCATTTCATTTAGCGATTGATCGCTAAGCTTTGTGTTACAGTGCACAGCTTTTCAAAAAATATATATACATTGATCAAATAGATATAATGGTTGTGTAACAAGATAACCCGTTACCTTGAATGAGCTGCGTTACGACAATAAAAATTGTTTGTTTTTATGCATAAGAGTATCAAGACCAAGAAAATTTGCATAATTTGTGATGAATAAGTGAATCTATTCAATTCAATTCAATTCTTTTTCAATTCAATTCTTTTATTTCATTTCCATTCAAAACATTATACAAAGTAATATAAAACAATACAAATACAATACAATTTTACGGAAGGGCATTACTTCGTAAAAAAAACAACAGTATAATTATATAGAGCATAAATGGAATCTAGAGTGCTTTAATATAATATTGACAAATATTATCTCAACACAGCTATATATTTGCATCGTGTCTGTATTATGTCTATTCCTTTATTGTACAAACCTTAATTGTTGACGATTAAAATTGTGTTTAGTATGTAAGAATAAACATCAAATAGTATGTGATGTAGGTCTTATAATATTCTTCTTTTATTTCTCTCCGTTTCTCGCAATGATCTGTATGGATTACCATAGACATCTAGTAAGTGAATAATTATTTCAAATACACTTATGTATTAAGTCATAAGTCTTATCAGATATAGCAATACAATCTGTTTTATGAATCAGTATACTTGCAACAGCTGTTTTTATTTCATCACTTTAGTTAACAGAGCTGTCCACATTCCTCTTAAAAGAAAAAACAACGAAAATGGTCAACACTTTCCACCCTTTTCCCCTAATAATACTCCCATTTCGGGTGACAGTGAAGATGCTGGTTATCGTTTTCACAAATTATCTATTCTATCAAAAAGGTCAAATTTTCCTTTCTGAAAAATTTTGCCCAACGCGCCATGTCTGCCCCCCTCCATACTTTTGGTTATTACGCCACTGCATCCTAACAACAAATATGTTTTCACATATACGGGTTATGAATTTGATTATAATTTAGAACCGTACAAAGCAGAACACCGAATCGGAATATCTTAAACCACTCAATCAAACAGAACATAGAATTGGATAAGAAGTTTATATTGCGTATTTTCAATATATGCTTGCTGTTTGTACTTTTTGTGTTTTCTCACTCTCATGATATTTTCACCTCAGAAAGTCTCGCATGAGTATTTTCTTCAAATTGCTCAAAAGCGTTTTGTAAATTGAATTTATTGTTACCCATTATCATCATTATCATTACATCTATTTTTTTTATTATAACAACGCATCATCGCTTTTCTGTATATTTTGGAACTAAAATGGGTATTGTGTGATTTCATTTCTTATTAATGTTCTTCTCATTCATAATTAGTCCTGCAATTTCACAAGCTACAATTGAATTGGACAAAGGTATCCCACAAGGAAAGGAAAATGAATTTATTGAGTAAGTTAATTGCTATTAATTTGTTTCAAATGCATATTTTCTAAATAGAAAGATTCAAATATTTTCCCTCTTTTCAATACTTTTCGATCTGGATGTGCAGGATGAAGCATTCCAATTGAATATCTAGCGCCATTCGGTGATCTTTAAGAAGTCTTTTGTTTTTAGTGCTATATTATTACATTCATGTTGATCTTCACTATGAACTGCTAAATACTTTTTTTTTTGAAATTGAGTCACTGTGGGTAACAAAATTCCCAATTAAGAATTTGTTTAATGTTTTAGTATTGATCTGCACTATTTTTGGGATGTTATTGATGACAAGAATGATTATTGATTCGCATTATTCTTGGATTCGTTTTAACAGCACATTTCGTAATGGAATGGTCCAAACTTTCACACTTGGAAACTCGCAGATTCAGAATATTGAAGTAAGTAAATAGGGCTATATTTAGTGTAATTTTCAGAATGAATTGAAATGCTAACTTTGGATAGTAATAATATTAATAACAAGCACATTTACAATGCGCACATGCATATCCACTCCGGTGAATGCTCAAGGCGCCTTATGTCATTGTGTAGTAGTACGTGTTCCTTCGCTGCATACGCCGGTGTTAATTTAATACCAGTCTGGTATCTATGATCGGTCCACACCAGAGATGTGTTGAAACAACACTGGTTTGGCGTTAGGCTAACACCAATTTGGCATTTAGGCAACGCTAATTAGTGTTATTGTTAAACCATGTCGGTTTGATTCTTAACTCGTGTTGTTTCATCGCTTCTCTAGTGTGGACCGATATAGATACAGGACTGGTGTTAAATTAACACCAGTATATTTTTGCAATGTTATAGTTGTTTAGTATGTATTTCACTATGCATGATTTGATCATATCCAAGAGAAATGGACAACATAGTGGTGTTTGGCACCAAGTTGCATGGACACACTTCATGGACACGATACGTTCTCTTTTTTTTGAAAGAAACTAAATGAAAACGGGCCTATAAATCATTGCTTTTATTTTGAAATCATACTCGTTAATTATCCTCAACAGAAAACAAATGGTTTATTATTTTGTCATACTATAAACCACTGATTAACGACTTTATATAATAAAGATTTCCAATATTTCCCGCCTTTTATATCTAAAGATGAGTCCTTACAATGGCACAGGAATGAATCTGGAATTTACTATTGTCAAGAATTCATCGGAGGAAATCAGCGTTGATGTTATAAAGGATGCAATAGAAAATAAGGTAATTGTTTATATTTAAACATCGTAGAAGGCTATAATTACCCCTGCACATATAAAGATGAAGACCCATAATGCCATCAATCAGAAATTATGTCCAAAAGCAAAAACCGTTTGCGTTTTTAAATTGCCATTCGTTTTTTTTTAATGTCTGTCATTGTCAACAATTATGGTTCACGAAATATAATCAGATCGACATCTCACCAATTTATCAGTCTATCATGATCATGTCTATTTCTCATCTATGTAAGGAAGACCCAAGAATATTGCACATTTCTGTACACTATACATGTACAAACTATTTCAAGTTATTTATAGTAGTAGACGATTTCAATCATCTAACATTTTAAGATTAAGGAATGAATCTTTGACATCGACCCTCTTTAAATTATTTTTTTCACTAAGCAGGGCCTACGCGATTTCCTTGTTTGAAAAATAGTCTGTTTTTTTAAGAAATTGAAATCTTAAAAATGATGCTGATGTAACACTCACGTGTAAACCTTGTCTTTCTATAAAGGTGGAGAATGGAGACTTAGAAGTGACATTCGAAGGTCAAACATACATCGTCATATCATCTAAGTTTACAGTGATAGAGATTGAACATCCAACGGAGGAACTATCGAATACAGGGAGAGATAATATGTCTATGATCATAGGAGCTGTAGGAGGATCTATCGGTGTCATTGTTATCATCGTATGCATCGTCGTCTTCGTAAGTGAAAGTTACTAAAAGTCTACGCATCTACTACCTTTATCAGTGGCGGACCGTGACCCGAAGGAGACAAATGATTGGAGGGGCACTGTATTCTTTGTGAACAATGCTGTGCCACTCCAATGCTTTGTTTCCTCCGGGTCACGGTCCGCCACCGACCTTTATGTTACAGTGACACCCTTATAACTTTCGTTGACATTTTATCGTAAGATGTTCTTGCAAACTAACTTGACTTTTCATTACTATAAACCCTTTCATTTTTCTATAGTTATTTTTTTTAAAGAGATGAGAGAGATAAAGAACTATACTTGTCTGTTAATTAAAACAAAAATATATTACCTTTTAGGAACAAACAAATAACTAAAAATAAATTTAATTGAGTCGTAATGTTCAATGATTAAGGCGATTAAAAAACCGTTATTTTTTCCAGTTATTCACCAGGCGGCTAACAGACTTGGATTTAAACTTTGTAGTTTCCAGTATAGACAGAGGCGATTATTGACACATTTCTATCCTTTTGTAATTATTTAATTGTAGTTATATCTGTACTCCAAGAGGAAGGAGGGTAAACAAGGCAATCGCAACGGTCCTCTTCATTTACAGGTATATTTTTTTTATTATGTTATTACTACTGAATCATACATTATTATGGACATCATTATTTCAGCTCAAATAGGACATGCACGATATTTAGCAACCATTCGTTTTTTTATAGTCCATATATTGGGCAATACTACTAGTATTAAGATTCGTGAATGTTTTACTGTGAAATTTTGACAGGATTATATAAGATTAGTTGTTAACATGAATTTATTAGATAGTTTCAGATACATCGACATTTTTGTTTTCACATTTCAATGAACCGACGCTTAAGTGTCATCATAGCTATAACTCTACCTTAATATCCACAACACAATTAGCAAACTCATTCTTCCCTTACACAATTGCCAGCTGGAACAAACTCACAAGAGGAAGTGTTACTTCAAAAAGCACTGATAAGTCTTCAAAACAAAATTGCAAAGGCCCTCCCAAACCTAAAACTATCCCACCACCACTAATAACATCACCCTCGTCAGCCCTGAGTACTTCGGGTGAACTACAATAGTGCTCATTTTAATCACCTCATTTCTGAAATTGTGATCTAAAATTATGATGCATATTTTATTTTCAAATGCTTGTCTGTGTAAAGTATATTTTTCCGAACAATGTCACCATGGATATGGTTGTGTATCGTAGGGCTGTATTATGAAATATATTTTTTTTTCATCTCAACAGCAACTTGCTTTGGAGACCCCGCCTGAATCACCAGTCAGTCGACCTGAGCGTTCCCGAACAATTCCAGCTCATTTCCGCTTCAAGATATAAACTCAGCCGGAAGGCATATCGAATCCAGATCCTGCAAGATCAAGCCAACTGATTTTTGTACGTTTTTAAAGATTCGGCGAAAGTTGGCATTCCTTTTTTATTTTATGAACGTATATTGTGTAGTGAATGTATATTCGACTGTGAGGTATATACTCATTACTCAACCCAGGTAACATACTTAGTGTACAATTCATTGCTCTTTGTTTGTTATATTTGTTGTATTATATTTCTTTTTGTTGGAACCATAACATTGTTGAATTATTTTAAAGAATATATATTGTATGAATGGTATGAACTCTGAACTAATTGCTTATTCTTTCTATCGGCTGCTCTTTCTGTCTTCAAACGAATGTTTTGAAATTAGACAAAAATATTATATTTTTCAACAATAAAATTATTAAACATTGAATATTGCTGTTTAACTGTCAAAACTTTTGTTTAAAATTAGGAAATATGTGTTCAATTACTATAAACTAGCCAGTATAAAATGTTTTACTGTGAAAATACTAGCTCCATTTTTTTTAACCAACGAAATGTTTTATTGTAAGCATGACGAATAAGTTGTGATATAGTGCACGCATATAGTCCAAAATCTTGCTGGTCAAGATAAACATAAATAATTCAGTGCTCGTCATTTTTTTGAGATATAGGAAATATAAAGGGAAAAATTTTTTGAGTGGGGTTATTTTTTATGTTAAAGGTTCAAGACAAATTAGTAATCTCAAATAAACTATTTTCGTTACAATTTATATACTATTCTTGTCGAGTTGTTATTCTAGTATAGTTTATGACAAAATTATTGTATACAACGAACTTTTTGTTCATGGCAAAATAGCAATAAGTAAAGTTACTATTACGTCTTATCGCTAAGTCTTGATTAGTAATTAGTTATATATCGGGGTAAGTTTGCAGTCATATGTGAAATGGGAGCTACATTAAGAGTGATATAGGATGGGAAAGAGGACGAGAAACGAATTGAACGAGGGATCGAGAGGAAATAAGAAAATGGAGGTTTGGAAGAGTTTCTGCAAGTGTCGCCACTTCAAAATGAATTTATGTTCGAGATCAGTGCAGAATTTTTTTTATCTAAAAAAATTTCTAAGATTATTTCATAATTTGTCAAATTTCGTTTAATTTATATTAGGCCATCTTCGCCAGTGACGTAATAAGTAAAAAGTTTTGAGGGGCATGACATGGAGGATGGGTCCATGATTAATGTTTAAAATCAAAATCTAATTTTTGTAATAGATTTACACATATTCAGAAAATAACATACTAAACGCCTTTTCATTTCCTTTTCTTCCTTTCCTCTTTTTTTTTCTTGATCATGAATTATTTTGCGGGAGGGGATCCATGGCCCCCATAGCTCCCACCATCTGTAACGCCAGTGCTTTTCGCCGAAACTTGTATTGATTTCACTGCGAATATGGACTCCTTTGACTAGCTGTATTACCAGTTTTCTCATAGGTGTTAGGTTCAAGGTTTATTCATATCAACATTACATATTTTCAACATCAATAGATAATATAAACAATAATATTATATAAAGCAAATTTCGATGGATAAGCATAGACAAATATCGTCGAAAAACATGAAATGCATACATAATATAACAATTTGAAAAAAGGACTAGAAAGTATTTTTATAATTCTCTCTAAAACAATGACACAACAACGAGGTTTACACTTGTGTCGGGGTTGTCTGGATAAAATTGATCGCAAGTATATTTCACCAACCCCCGTCGCATGAAGAATGAGCCAAACATTTTGAGGGGCCAGATGCACTGGCCAGATGTGACGTATCAGACATTATTTTATTTTAAAAGTTGCGAGCGAGCGAAGTGAGCAAGCAAAATATACATTTTTTAAAACAAAATCCAATCTCGTTTACACAACGAGTCGAGTACCAATTTTGTGTATGTATGTACAATGTATTTTTTTGTACAATGTTGTTAAAGGGCTCGTTCCTGAGTATCGTAAAAGTTAATATTGGTTTTCCCGTCAAATTTCATCAGAGTTGCATTTAAAGTAATGAAAGGACTTTCAAATTCGAAATATTTTGTCAATCCTCTGCACACATGGTTCATTTTTATTTATTCAGCATTCAATTCGGTTCTATATGATTCCTTTGAACTTTGTAGAAATTCAATTTAGAGAGAAATTCGTTCAAATTAATGGCCCAAAGTTGTCATTTAATTTCGCGACGACAAACTGATCGTTTAATCTCGCCTAAAATGCAATTTCAATTTCATTTATCGGAACACATATTTGCACTTTAAAGCTTGTGTATAGTTTTGGTAAAATCCACCAAAATGCACCTATCACTATTCCAATTCATTGCTAGCTAATATGAATGGATATGCCCTATAACAGTTATGATGTGGAGGATATGAAATGAAAATGTGTTTTACAGGATAAATTTTGCGATTTTACATGGAAATTTAACTTGATCGGGTCACCCGATCAAATTAAAATATCTGTGTGTTTTTGTCTTTCAATTAAATCCTATTCCAAATCATGGATTGGGCTGAAACTTTCAAGATATGTTCTTTGTCTGTAACTTTTGGATATCTAATCACTAAATTTATAAGATAAATGCTTGAATGCCCATTTTTTAATTTAAAACAAGCATCGCTGAGAGAGGGCGCTATATATCCAAGATTTGAATATTTGAAATTTTCTCAGAGAAGTGCAGTTGGAAAAATATCTAACGGTCTCTACGCTTCACTAAGACTGTCATATTAGATGATATTCGATTATCAATCACATTATTGACCCTTTACCAAAGCTATACACAGGCTTTAAACGTCCAAATTAAGATAATATCTAAGATAATATCTGTCTTCAATTTTAATTACGTTATACATTTTTTTTCCAAACTTTGATTTTATATTTTTTCTGATCTTTTCAGTTAATATGTTTGATAAAGACATAATTCATGTAACACTTAAAGGATGGTTGTAAACGGTATCTGACGAGTGGATAGGGGCGGATTCAGGATTCCCCAAAAGGGAGGGGCACAATTTGACGAGCCAAAAAACGAAGGTTTTGAACAAAAGACTAAGGGTATTTCGTCAACGGAAAAAATGCTTCTCAAGGGGGGCACGAGCCGGCTGTGCCCCACCCCCCCCCTCTGGATCCGCCAGTTAGTAGATGGATGACCTATGCCAATGAATAGGTATTTTTTCTTCATCATATTGTTCTTTTTTATTTTACCTAATTGTATATCATATCGTTTTGGGGAAGGGATGAGAAACATGGTATTGGGACAGTCCATAGTTACGAAGGTGGAACAAAAACGAGTTGTTCCGATTATAGGTTGTCAGATGGGTGATACATTTCAGTAAAATTGTAAACCTCCACTAGAAGTAAAACCCATTTCCATAATAATTAAAAAGAAGTATACGAAAAACACTGTCCATATCCTATAAGTGATTGCATATTAATGAATTTGAATTCCTAAACGTTCGCAAGGAGGGTACCGGTGCGAATTTGAAAACACTTCTTCAGCTATTTTAATTTGATCGTTCTTTATTCTTGTTTAAATGGGGTAACTGTGAAATCGCGTACCAATATAATTAAATTGAATTAAGTATTTGGCTATTTAAATGTTGATCTCATAGGTCATTCAAATTAGTTGCAAATTGAATTTAAAATTTTGACGAAATTTGGCGGGAAAACCTATAGTATTCAGAACCCTTCAGATACCTACACGATATGCATGCACTAATCTTTACAATTTATATCGCATACTTTCCTAATTCCGAAGCTTCGTTATTCCGAAGGTTCGGATATTCCGAAGGTTCGTAATTCCGAAAGTTCGTTAGTCCGAAAACGAAATGAGGTTCATAATTCCGAAGGTTCGTTAGTCCAAAAACGTAATGATTAACGAACCTTATTTCGTTTTCGGATTAACAAAACTTGTTCGGATTAACGAACATCGAGGTATAGGCAATTTACGTGTTTCGGAATTACGAAGTGTAACCAATTTATATACCCAAACCTAAAACTCAATACATGAAAATATCTTTTCAATATCACTGTTCTATATGGAACAAACTCCCTCTTTCTGATAAAAACGCCACATCTTTACAATCGTTCACATCAAAGTGCAAAATCCTTGCTTCTGTCAATCGCCTTAATCCTTAATTCTTTTGTGATTGTTTGGAGATCTTTTTTTCTTTTTTTTTCATATTGTATAGTTGTTATCGTAGGCACTATGTTTCATTTTCATTCTATTTAAAAACAATAATACATAGGATCTATAGCGTCTTTTTCATTTCGATTTAAAGCTCAAGGCGCTTGGAAAAGAAAAAAAAATAAAGAGAACAAGAAAAAGCACATAACGAAGGAGGGAAAATGTCTGTCTTCAAACCTTGTACCTGCATACCTTCTATTTCATATTTTATGTATATGTTGTAATATAAAATTTGTGTTGCTTTTTATTGTGCTGCAGGGCTCCTTTGTAAATCAAACTGAAATAGCTATAGAATACATTTTGAGGGGCCAGATGTGACGTATCAGACATTAGTTTATCAGAAATAGCTACCATTTAAAAATAAAATGTGAATAAATAGAAATGAATAAATAGTAGATTTTGACATAATACTAAAAAAATTAGCATATTTCACCCTTCCCTCTTTCGTATTCTCTTTTGTTTTTGGTTGAGTTTTTTTTTGGAGGGGGTGGGTAGGCGCCCCAAGCCCCCCCCCCCCCTCCTCCCCAAACCAGGGGGAGAGAATCAACAATATTTTCATCCGAAGAATTGTCAAATCTGACAATTTTTCTTGATTCTGATTGGCTGAGAAACACTTTTACTATGGTAACTGTAGGATAAAACAGGACTTGTCGGATAAAAAGGCTGATAAGTCCTTTGATGAAACGCTCCCCTGGGCTTCTAAAAAGGGATCGATAAACTAAAACAAATCCGCTTTAAACAGACTTGCTTCCAAAGAGCTATCTAGCGAAGCTGCGCTCTAACTGTCTTTGGTTGCAACGTATGGCTGCTTTTGACCGATTAGAGATCGGAGTAACCTGCCACTCAAGTCAATCAATTAAAATACTGCGTTCTGATTGGTCTAAAGTATGTGGCCTGGCGTTTTCTCAAGATGCGCCTTGTTCTGTAGTTTCCCCATGACCATTGACGCGTACATGCACCGCGTAATATGTATGATTCGCAATGCGCGATCGTGATGTTGTTGTATTTGAATGCGAAATATAGGCAAACGGCTAAATTGGCGAGGCTGCAAACAAATCAATCATGGATACCGTTTCATCTGATGCATCTGCAACTGAACCAGAAACTGAAGGAAAGTTTGGAATGTTAAAACGTAAAAGAAGGAAAAGAACTATCATTACCCCGGAACAATTGATTAAGCTTGAAGAGCTTTACAAACAGGAGCAATGGCCGGGAAGGGATAGGAAAGAAGAACTTGCACGGGAGATCGAGATGTCTTCTCACTTTGTTAATATTTGGTTTCAGAACAAACGTTCAAGGCTGAAAAAGCTTGCGCAAGAGGAGGAAGAAATAAAGGCAATGAAGAGCAGAGCAAAAGAGTCTTCCAAGTGCGATAAGAAAATACCTTTAGCACCCAAACGAGAATTAAAAAAGGATGAAGAAAACAATGCAGCAGGAACATCACGTCTACCACCAGTGATCTCGGCTCCTATCCAGAGTATGATGCCACCTGTTGGAGGTTTGCCAGTTTTCACCATCACAACCAAGAATGGTCCTGGTCCAGCTTCACCCGTTTTTACCAGTTTGCCTCAACTTGCTGTTCCTCTCATTCCGCAAAATACACTATTTGCAACAGTTCCACAGTCTGCATGTCTTCAAAATCATGACAAAGTTATGACTCCTTCAGCAGTAACATTGCCAACACTTGTCAGAGGAACAATTTCAGGAACAGCTAGATCCAAGTCAGTTAGACTTGCAGCAACACAATTGACGTCTCCTGATCCACCAAAGAGATTCAGATCTACCCCTGGGACAACAACATTCTCAGTTCCCTCCTTATTAGGATCATCATACTCCTGCAATGATAATGTAAGTTGATTAGCAAGACAATGGCTGAAACTAATTTCATTTATTAAGGGCTGTTTTTGTTGACTTAATATATAGGGCACACTTATTCTGAATATCTGGAAAAATGGAGGATTTATGGAATATCAAAGGGATTGTTTGATTTTAATTCAAATTTTAGATGTGCAGATATAGCCACCCCCTTTATCAGGGACATTCAGGGCTTTCAAATTTGTCAAAATATTCTCCCTTACCTGTATAACCAGTTGTTGTGGTCCGGATAGGTTGTGTGTCTGGACGATCAATTTTAGAAAGTCATTCGGAAAAATTCATCAAGGGAAGATTCATCAATTCTTAGTACAAAATGTCAGGAAATATTATAGAGAACAAAATAGAATTATGATTACAACTATTGAATTTGGATTTTTAGTGTAATCCAAAGACAAAAAAGAAGGCTTCAGACGTCAAAAATATAAAGTGTCCGGACACCCGACCCCCCATCCTACCGTATGTTCAAGTTAAATTTGTATTCATGAACTGCTGAACCACTGTATGAATTTAATTAATTGGAAGGAGCTTGTCATATCTGTAAAGCTTATGGTTTCAAAATCACTTTGATCATTTAATACTATGGATGTAGTGTGTGGATACAATGTCACGGTTCAGCTTTGTCTTAATTAAGTCATGCTCATCACATATTTAATTTTTTCTTTCAGAACATGCCAAATGCCTGTCATCAGATGACAGATCAATCGGGAAATTCAAACTCTACTCTAGTATCCTCAAACACAGCCAGCAAAATCATAACCCCCTCTAGCCCATTAGATCCTGCTTCAACGCTACTACGCTGTATGATACTCATGATGGCCATGTCTGAAGTACCTTGTTCTATCTCTAAGGAATCTAGGGAGTTTGATCTTGCAGTAAGTGCTATGTTGTATGGTGTCAAGCTGAATAATGGCAGTGTACTGACCTATGACAAACAAGATGGATTCCATATTGACAAAGTGGTCAAGAAAAGAAAGAAAGGAAAGAAGAAGAAAAGGGAAAAGACAGGCAAGAAGAAATGAATATGTTGGAATAATTAGTTTATTATGAACATAATATCTGATCAGCAAACTGTACCCATCATTCACAAAGACACCAATTAGAAATAAGCTCGGCCAGACTGAATTACCTACCCTTTTCTTGAAAAATCTAGATTTATAGTAAGATACTACTAGATTCAAGGATTGCCCCTAGTATTTCAAGTTTCCTAATCCTTTGGTTTTGTTTGCTGACTTGGCTCAAAAATTTAACATGAGTCCCGAATCCCTTCCCTCACATAAACTTTGTGCTATGGATGAATTCTAATTTTATAAGTTATGCCAATAGGGGACTATTGCAGAAAGAGTGGTGAATAAATGCAAATCAACACTTCAAACAACTTGATATTAAAATCAGAAGTATGCATTTTATCTTTCTGCAAAGGGATCCAACTTAAATTTCAATGCTTTCTCGTTTAAGTCTTATGATGCAACAGTATAAGAATGTTTTTATCCCCATGATATTGCCCATAATTTTCAACCCAGATGAAATATTTCATTTTATATTTAGAGTGAATGCATTTAACTTGTATTCTAGTATAGGTCAGCTGTACAATGAAACATCATTCAAGCAGCGTTCTCACAGCATTCAGACATGGACATGGTGAGACAAAATTAAAAATTGCCTCACTTATGCTAATCAATATGCAATACATGCTTCCAAAATTGTCTGAAGTTGTGCATCGTACAACTCTGTGACATAAATAACATGAACAAGGTTACATAATGTCAATATCAGTTGAGTGAAAGTTGTCAGATGGCAATTTCAGTGGACTTATTGGTTTTAATTTCATTTGATGAGAAGCACCGGGCTGTTTTTATAAAAAGTGTATATGGTAGCAACTCTTGCTGGAATGTCAACTACCATGACAACAGTGAAAATTCTGCTTACTGATTGGCTCTTCCAATGACAGTTGACATTCCAGCAAGCGTTGCTCAGCCACTTTTTTATGAAATGACACCCTGATCTCTATGGGAAAGAGATTGACTAGTAATGGGGTGTGTTCCATCAAACAAATAGTGATTTTCAATGACTAATTAGCTCTGAGCCAATCGGATGCAAGGACTTTGGTAGCCTATAACAATAGTCCATGAAAATCACCATTTGTTTCATGAACTGCTTCTATGAGTTATTGTAGGTAGGGGAGATCAGGGTAAGTTGGAACGTGGGGTAAGTTGAAACATTGTAACTTTCTTTAACATCTGTAAAATAAATTTCTGCAATACTGCCCTCAATTTATCGCTATTAATGATACAACAGTACCCAGCGTTCCAACTAACCCCGATCTCCCCTATAGGAAATATAATCCCGAAGGCTCTTTCATAAAGCTGTTCATAAAGTTACATGTCTAGCTCTATTGATGGGAGTATGAAGTGCTAAATATCTGAAGGTATCCGTGCTGTTTGAATGAAATGTGACAACAGTTTAAATTAAATTGTTACTACTGAAACTGTATTGTTAATGTGTCTTCACATCAAGCTGATGTAATTCAAAATTAATGTCTTATTAAGCTTGCCAGATATTTGTTAATTCGTGAACAGCTTTATGAAATACCCCAGTTCTATCTTCTTGAAAATGTTACCTAGTGTGCTGTAGATTATATTCTTGTAAAATATGTGAAAAGTTATTAGCAAATGTGTTTATTTTTGTTATGTAATAATTTTGATGAAATAAAAGTCTATTTACAAGTACATATAATGTTCATTTCTCTGTTAATCAATTCTACATAAATACAGAAAGACATTCAGGAATGATGAAACATAGATAGGCATTGTACTTATAACTTATCAAACTTCAAGTTTAATTTGTATCATCATTATCATCATTTATCATAGAGTGAAAATTTTAACATGAATATTTCTTAGAAAGAGATCAAGTCATGATTGTATTTAAGAAGAACATTACATGTTTCGGCCAGTTATCTGGGCCTATATATTTTTTCTTTGCCATAAAAATACAAAATGAACTGTGCATGCGTCCCAATATAATATAATTCCTTGATGCTTCAAGGACTTGAATTTCATTCATCAAATGACTATACAGAAAACTATACTCCTTTGCCATACAAATTCAACCACCATGTTTTCTTATTTCTCTATTACTTTACATATCTACAAATACGTTTCCTTACACATTTTGTCAGATTGTTGGAGAAGACTATATCAATATCCAAACAAGATTGTACATGGAGAAAGCCTATCCTTGTCACATAGAACCTCCCTGTAACAAGTGGTAGACACAAACCACATGATAGCTCTATAACCACCTTAAATTTATTACAGTACACAACAAAACCTGGAATTAAAAATTATTTCCTTTTATAGCTAGACCATACATTCTTATATTTCCAATTACAGATTGTAAATTGATTGGATTAACCAGTTTTTATGTAAAAGATTGTCTCAATGGTATGTCTTAACCCAATGATTGACATAACCAAGGCTTTGAATCACAAAGACTTGCAAAACATTGTATTTCTGATTGGCTAATAGTGGGTGTGTTTAACAATGTCTGTATGCATAGTCATCAATCGGTTAAACAAACCACACAGTATTGTCAAAAAATATGAGGGGAAACTTTAAGGGAAATGATTGTAAATTATTCAGAATTGCTTCCATATTTACTTGTGATTTGAATGGGATATTGGTCAATTGCAAGAGAAATATAGATTGTGTAAACACTTCAACAAACTGCACACTATAGCACTTGTTAATCAAATTCTGATATATTTCATCTCTGTGAAATCACTTCAACCAAATATATATTCTTTTCAGTATTTACTCTCAAACATTTAATCAAATTCTGATATATTTCATCTCTGTGAAATCACTTCAAACAAATATATATTCTTTTCAGTATTTACTCTCAAACATTTATGAATGATTCCATTCCAATCAATACATTGGAGTCATACACCCATATATTACATCTTGGAAATATTGATCAACCTAATTGTTTCTAATCTGTAGAGGTTTGATAAGTACAAAGAGAAATAATTAATATAATAGGAAGCAATTCCAATACTTTTAAAGAATTAATTACAACAGAGTATTTGTTTACCTCCACTTTCAATCTGACTGGACAAAACACAATTTTAGCTGAGAAATAAAAATCAAACGATATGTCGGCAGCTGGACTGTAAACTGTTTACCTAAATATATAGCCTTAGCATGAAATAGCTAACTGCAATATAACAAGTACATTCTTTCATTACTTTCCCCATATCTTTTTGAAAAAGAAAATAGGTAAAATCATGTACACCCAATGAACACTTTCAGCAATGCCAATGCATACTCTCTATAACTACTATTATCCTTTTTTCTTCTTATGGCAAGTTTACTTTCCCATTTGGGTTTAGGATCCCACCTCACTGAAGCCAGGAAGCAATGCATATAACATTAATGAGAACCAACAAACAAAAATAACTACTGCTATTTATATTCATTAATAAATACAAAGAAACTTGATTGTATTCATGATTGTAAAAACATTCCCAAATGTGGTATACTTCGATCAAACACATAAATATATAGAATTTCTGAAGATATAAAAAACAATTGAGGCGGCTTTGATATAAATGTATTCCTTTGATGACTTGTTTTGTGAAGCATTTCAGTGAAAGACAAACAGTGCCCTAAGTACAATGTTTATATCTTGAAGACTTTCTTGTAATTACTCACAGTCAACATGTCTCATTCTGTTTCCAGTAAACTTAAATAGTATAATTATCAAATCTGTGCAACTCCCTACTACCTTACAACTTCAATCGCTCTGATAGAATTCCTACCGTCGTATGAATGAAGCAAAACCCATATCAGGCATGCTGGAAGAGAACAGTGGAGGAACAATGAATATAAGTTACGTGAGATACCATATGGGAACTTTTAGATGAATATATCTAGAGACAAACGGTAGTTGATGTTAGACAACACTCCACTGCATGCATGACATGTCACGTCCGCCTGTAGAGATGAGTTTAGTTGAATCCTCATTGAATGCAACACTGGTAACATGACTGCTGTGACCTTTGAATGAATTGCAGTCAGCCTGAAAGATACAATATCATGAAGATGTTATCAATCATACCAAATCATTTATACAAATCAGTGGGAACTTAACTTGAAAAAGAAAAGGTACTTGTTTTTTTTCACATTTCCCCTGTGATTTTCATATATTACATTTGAATGAAATGGAGGAACTACCCATCAGCTTTTAATGAATGCAAATTGATGGATCAGTCAAAATGATTCAAGTTGGGGAGGGCATGGTGTGTTTTATGCTATTACCCTTATGAATTACTAGACCTCTCGTTTCAACATATCAAGAAAACTGATCCGTGATTTCAAAATAGTGGGAATGAATTTACAATAATTTCACTTATATTGCCTTCAATTATTAACATTCCATTGAAATGCTTCTGAACAAGAAGACTAGAACAGAAAAGGGATCAGATTAACCAGATAGGAAGGAAAGTGATAGGTAACTTGATTTGGTACCAAAGAACATGATCCAATGGTGCATAAAGTCCTGCACCCCCCCCCCTTTGATTCAACAAAGAAGATGGACCCACCTTTGGATGGTTGACAGGATATCTGAAGAGACTGATCTTTCCAAAGTCATCCCCAGTAGCTAAGATATTACCATTTCCTGATCGTGCTGTGGTATTGACATCTGTACCATCACTACCTTCAGGCCAGATACCTGCAATAACATTCAAAGTAAGATGGTTTACATCAAATCTGAGATGAAATTTGTCATTTCATGTTCCTTGTACGGCTCCGTATTGAGTACAAGATATCACGATTTGTATTTCAATTCAAACAAGAAAAAGAGCAAGTAACAAACTATCCTTACGCATATCTCATTTGGATAAACAAATATAACACATGCTTGGCTTGAAGACACTTTTCATCATCTAAAGAACTTGTGCTAATGATTATTGACCAAAAACTCATATGTCAAATTGTCTTTCGTGAACACAATGATACATCGTCAAGATCCTTTGAAATTCAAAACATGAATTTTAGTCTAATTTATCCAACCGTCACTTTTGACCTCTATTAGTGAAATTGATTGTTGGTCTGATGGCATGCAAAAGGTAACAATTTGTTACTTTAAGCACAGGGATCTCTAATATGGTTTATACATGAATAGCTATGTTTCATACATGAAAAGAACAAGAATTTTTGTTATTGTCTAAATAGTCAGGTAGCTCAGAGATACCTTTGCCTCATTTTCACCTCTCGTTTGATTATCATTCATGGTGAGAAGGAAAAACCTTTTTCAGTGAGCTTGCTATCTATCTATAGTTGGCTAAAAGCCTCTGGAAGATTTGGTAAATGACTATTTCAGCTCATCACTACATGACATGACTGCACATTTAGTGTGGATGATAAAAGCACATTATAAATGATGTACATTGGGGTTGGAAAAAAAAAGAGATCTAAACAAATAAAATTACTGCATGTATTTTCATTTTTGCTCTAACCCCTTTCTCAAGCAAGGAATTTGGCTGAAATGAAAATAATATTTGTAGCTTTTTATTGTGTAATTACTAATACTGAGATGTGTGTTCAATAAAGATTTTTGTCTTAAGGCAAAAATATCAACATGACACTGAGATGACCCACTGTATCCCTATTATTCACAAAAAGAAACACAGATGAGAAAATGTATGATTGCTGCTACACTACTGTATGCCTGAAAAATTGATTCTCAGGTTTGATGCAATATTGAACCCTTGGCCAAGCTTTATGGGACTATATCAAAGAAGACATACCACAGACAGGATATCCAAGGACACCAGTGAATGTTGCCCATTCAATATCTCTTGTTTCTTTGCTGCCAACAATCTGTTTGCAGGTTTCTGCATCCCAGAAGAGTAGCTCATAGTCACCGGAATTAGACTGAAGTTTGGTGGAATCAGCTGACCAGTCAATGTGAGTTACAAAGCTAGAATGACCCTAAACAAGAAATATATGATATTGGTAATAAGAAGTTGAACTCCCTGGCAGTATCACTTGCATAACATGATTCAATAAAATAGCGGTGCTGACATTAAAAACAACTAAGTTTAATCATAAAGGGGGGGGGGGCACTTTGACCTTACTTAATCTTAAATGTTTCATTTAATTTCATTAAGTATATTCAAAATAATGAAAAAACTATAATTTCACACCAAAATTAACAGATCTGAAACGACCTTTGACCTTGACCCAGCAATAATAATCATCTAATTTCTGATATCCTAGTTTCTACTGTCATGATTTGCTACATGACTGAAACCATGGTCTTAGTCGTGGAGCAATCGCAGTGACCGTATCAGAAAGTATTGTATCAGATCAGTTGTGGCAATTGTATTTATCATAGAACTATTTTGAATGGTTAAAAAAAAATTTGTGACCAGATACGAAACGCCAATCGAGGTGTTCGTAATGGGTCGCATGGCAGTGGGAACAAGCTGTTATCATCTTATCAAAGTTTTATATAATACAAATTTATCATTTCAAAACTGTCATGAAAATTCAGTAACTTTTTAACGTTGACATGAAATTTTTATCAATATATTTTTTGATACCTGATAACCATTATAGGCAATTCTCATGTTGCTTTATTATATGTTATTGACTGAAAATAATCCATGGACCCTTTTTTGAAATGCCTCTACAACTTCTAAATACATTTTTCTGTAGTGCTGCAAAGTATGACGTAAATGACCCCAAGTTTGAATAAATGGGAGAGTGGTTTAGAACATTTAGATCCAAAGTCTTTGGTACATTTTTTGTGTTTCAATGCACATTTGGTCCAGCAAAAGTGCTGTGTGTAAAGTTTGGTGAAAATGACATGGATTTCATTTTAACTGAAATTTATTCCCCTTTTTTTCATAATTGTAAACCTTGAATTGAATATTCTGTATACTTCTGTAAATATCAATAGAAAACTCTCACACTTTAGATAATATATTTGAATTCAATTCACTCTACCCAGCAAGATTTATATAGCATCAATACAGAGAATTAACATATACCTTTATATCATTCAATGCATATTGATAAGATTGAGTATATTTATTCAAATAGGAAAATCAATCAATTTTATAATAAGAAATAGAATACATACGGAACATCTTCCAACTTTGGAGTACTTTCGGCCTGTTTCTTTCACTGAATAAATATAGATGTAGTTGTCATGAGAAGCTACTGCAAGATATTCTCCATCTGAAATATGAATCATACAGTAAATACAATCAATGAATAATGACTGAAATATACTTTATTTTGACCCTTTATTTCACATTTCTCAAATTTCACTTAAACGGGAATGTCACCATGATTTCAAGTTGGTTTTAATAATAGCAGAAAATAAGAGAAACATAATTATTGTGAAGGTTTGACAAGAAAATCGATTATGGAATAAAGAAGTAATTAATGACAAGCCAGAAACATAATGCCTCTGGCATTACCTACATTGGGTGAAGGCAAGAAAACTTTGAAATTCATAACCTTCTATACTTAGATGGATTTTCCTCAAACCTTAATCGATATGTTTCTCTCTTATTTCTGCTTTCAACTAATCATCTGGGTAAACTTCACTGTTATCAAAGTACCAGACACCACATCCATGCATCTATACATGTTACAACATTGTTAATGGTAATGAAAATTGCCACTGAAACTTTAACAGGTTGAACCAGTCATGTAAATGTAAAATCATAAGGTTTTTGATTCATGATGGACATTCTCAGAGATTTAGTTTTTCCTCTTTTACTCTCTTTATCCATTCTGCATTTCCCTCTACTGACAAGCAAAGTTCCAATACATTTAACATGACCCTTGTTTTAAGTTGTATATAAATGCCACAGCTGATTTTGTGAATATATAACTTTGATGAACACATCTCCAATAAACATGTATCCTCTTGTTCTTACTGGGTGAATATCTGATGATGTCATGTTGTTCCTTGCCGTCAGTATGTACTGTATAGAGATCACCGCTCTCAACGTCTAGGGCTACCCATCGTCCACTGGTCATTCCTATGGCAACCACTTCACCAGAGGGATGAAACCCAGCTGATTGACATCCATCCTAGAAAATACAATCAAATCATATCATACAATCAAATCATATACAATCAAATCATATCTTACAATCAAATCATATCATACAATCAAATCATGTCATACAGTCAAATCATATCATACAGTCAAATCATATCATACAGTCAAATCATATCATACAATCAAATCATATCATACAATCAAATCATATCATACAATCAATCATATCATACAATGAAATCATAAAATCAAATTAAACTGGTTTGTGTGCAATCAAGCTGACATATCTTAACTTGAACAGGAACAACTTGAGAAAGTAATATTTTGTTCAAAATAGGTATTCTGAGAACACGACTAACACATGTACAAGTAGTGTCCTGGTGAGACTTTGGAATCATTGCATTATAATCAAGATTGCAAATACAAGAAATCCAGAGGAAATTGCCCAAGTAGGCAACTGATTTTAGAGGATTGAAAATCTGTTTCATAAAAAATACTTCAAACATTATTTGCAAATTTTTGTTAGATAATGAAGATATTTGTTTTAATCTTATTTACGTATTTAACAGAAAGAGGCACTATTACAATATCAAAAGAAGTATCGTTTCTGATGATTGGTCTTGTGGTCAGAATCAAAGTCAAGTAAAGATGAAAGAAGTACTGACCTCCATGAATTTGTTCCATCTTTGTGTGTGTTGTTCAAAGTCCCACAAGATGACATTCTTATCATATCCACATGTCAAGAACATACCCTGTGTTGGATGTATGGCTAGACCCCACAGCTCTTCCGTATGGGCCTACAGAAAACAATACATCAAAAAGTGATACTAGTTAGTAAATAAACTGATGTATGTTTTTATTCATCCAGCAAAGTCAAATATCGATGGAAAAAATAAATCTATTCACGTCTCCAAGACAATAACATTGACGGTGCTTCGGCACCAATCGGCAACGACGATTTCCCGCCAATTCAGAAGAGCTGAAGAAGCGTCCCGGATCGGACGTGAAACTGTCCTCTGCTTCAACAAGTAAGTCCAGATGAATAGATTTATTTTTTTCAATCGATAGTTAGTTAATAGTGAACATGCTATTACAATTGTTGGGTCCATTAATCTATGTTACAGTATAACAAATAATGCATAGTTGTGAGTGTACCAATGCAGCACATTTGAAGGTATTTAACAATCTACAACAACCACAGGACACCCGTACTGGATTCTTCTGCTTTAATAATAATAATAATAATAATAGAGGTATATTTACCCAGGGTAGCCACTTCAGTTCCGAAAACTGTTCTCCCAGTGGGCCCTGCTGTTATTATTACCCGGCTAAGCTAGGCTACCTATTCAGGTGCACACAGCTTTTTTGAGGAATAACTTCCTGCCGGTACCCATTTACCTCACCTGGGTCGAGTGCAGCACACTGTGGATGCATTCCTTGCTGAAGGAAATTACGCCATGGCTGGGATTTGAACCCACGACCCTCTGTTTCAAAGTCCGAAGACTAATCCAATGGGCCACGACGCTCCACTTTGCATTTACAATGCTTTACATTGTAAATACCACAGATGCCTGTAATGCCACTAACATCAGGTGTTGAACATGTGCATCATTTGTTTGATAAAATGGGTTGGCAGTTATCAATTTGTAGTGAATATTTTTTCCAAATCTCTTCAAAGATCCTTTGATCACACTGATGAAGAGGCTAAATCTGCTTGACGTCAGAATTATATACAGTGCATGAGCAAATTGCACTGTGCTGTATCCACGAGTATAAGGCTGCAAGGACGCATAGAAATAAAGCATGAAAACATGACATGCCTACATACTTGACATACACTTAATCCTTTAAACCATTTCATAAATGATAAATAGCATTTGATGAAATCCTCTCCAACAAAAACCCAGTCTAAAGGAAGAGAAGTGTGATCACTCCAACAAACCAATATCATCAACCTTCACAGTTCAAACCTATTATCAATATCTAATATGCAGCATTACATTAAGTATCTTTGAATAAGAAGCCATTTCTCCCCATTATATTATTCTGTGTTTTGCTGAATAAAACCTATTTCTCTTGTAGAGATGTCTTACCTGGACCAGAGTGGTGAAGTCTCCTCCCATATCCCCGCTGAGGATAGCATTCCTGGTTGTTCCTACATAGAAGTTCTCCCCTTTACCTTTACACAGTGTTCTCACTGGTCCTGTAGCCTCAGGGACCTAGAGGGAACATTGAAATCATTCTCTTTGTAACACTTAAAGTCTAAATCATAATATACACATTGCTGAGTTTGTTTAACAGTAAAAAATGTTATTTTCATTTTAAGTGCTACAATGCTTATAGGATTTCAGACTATTCCCAAGGTACATACATGTATATCAATTAGATTACTTGTATGATGAACCTTGAAGAGTAAAATGCAATAAATGTTGAATTGATGAAGAGATAATCAAATAATAGGATACGGATAATGACAGGCTAATTGAAAGAAGGGCATTGGCACATCTGGGGGCATTTCCTCAAAAGATATTTTATTTCTAAAATATGATTAATCAGAAAGTTACCATAGGAACTGTAATTTTAAGCCAATGAAAATTCAGGAAAAATAGTCAGTCGATGTGACATCAGGTCTATCCTAGCATAAAACCAGTATACTGATCACAACTCCCACAAATCTAAACACAAGTTATTAATTAGTGCTTATGGTTTAATTTGTATTCAAAAACTTGTTCTACATATATACAAAAAACATAAAACTTCTAGAATAGCTGCTTGATAAAAAATGAAAATGGGGAAAAAATAATGATAAGTCTGATATTTAATCATTGATCAAGAAGAGAATTGATGTGATATATCAGTAACAATTTTATCAACGGAGTTGAATATATAATAGCAATAGAGAATCAAAGTGTTGGGATTGATTGATCACTATTTGAACACCAATAACTAGCATTATCTTAAACTATCAATCAAGCTTTCACAAAAAACCCACACACAATGAAAGTAAATAATGGCATTGGTATCAATACAGATCAGCCGATAAGTGATAGCCAGAGGACAGTGGGAGACAGAAAAGAGATAGGAGAAAGCTGAATGTTTTACCTGAGTGGTTTCACTTTGTTGATAGTCTGCAGTCCATAGAACAACCTTCTTGTCTTTCCCTCCTCCAGAGAGAATCTGACCATCATTCATCACACATAGAGAGAATATGCCACCCTCATGGGCTCCAAGAACAGCCTGGGAGATACGTGTATTACCTGTAAGGTAACAAACACACATTCAAACATCAGTATTCAAATGCTGCCATCTAATGTATTCCTTTTTCTTTATAATCCTTACAATAAATGAATACCTTCCTGATTCAATTTAGTATATCAAACAGTTAACTGATACTGTACAGCACTCTATACATAATTTTTGTAATGATTACTTTTTATCAATTATAATATGAATTGGCCAAATATTGATGAGATAATTTTCTAACAATCAACTCATTGATTCAACCATCTTTAAAAAAAATAAACCATTCAGAATCAAAATGAATTTCAACAGAAACTAAATCAAAATATATTAATATACAAAGAAAAACATAGCTGGTAAAGCTGAAAGAAGCTATGATTTATTGCCAAGACATGCTACCTATAAAGGTATATGAGATCAGTTGTGGGGTGTAATATCTCTATCTTATCAAAATTCTTCATTTAAAAAATATTCCAAGAACTTAATTATTCTCAAACTTACCCTTTCCCCAGATGTACATATTTCCATTAGAGTCTCCTGTGATAACATCACCATTACCAGTGAATGCAAGACTCAACATGAACTTGGGCTTATCATATTTCTAGTCCAGGAATAAAACAAAACAAAAAAAAAACATTAACTTGATATTCTTACTTGAAGTACACGTTTTCACATGCATTAACCAACCATTTCATTAGACCTCATGTTCTAGGTGGTTCATGACATGAAATTATTAGATCAATGCAAGGTACAACCAATATAACATTAATGAGTATATGTAAAATTGTAATTAGTTGCAATATAACTATGCAATGGACGATATGAATGCTGAATACAGGGGGGGCTATTTTCCCCTCAACTCACAGATCCTTGTTAAACGACGCTGATATTTGACTTATGGTGTAAGATAATATATACCTCCGACAAACACTTGACTCTCTTTCCTCAAACAAATTGTTTTAAAAAATCGAAAAATCTGAAATCCAAACTCATTGATGTTTATTTACAAGTTAAATGTATGACTAAACATTTGAAGATGTATTGGCTTGAAATTTCACTTGAAAAACAATAATAACTCAGAAAAATACCTGGTGTTATTATTCATTAACATTACAAACTTGAATTAACTCGAGACTACCAATCTTACCTCAAAGATACCGGATTTCTTGACCAGTTTTCCACCAGCAGTGTTCCAGAAATGAATGTGACCTTTACCAAGTGTGATGATCTGTTCATCATTCATAGGATGGAACTCACAGGCTAAGACTGGGTCTTGAGAACTCTAATGATTGGCAAATAAGAAATAAACTCTTAATATCAACCCCAAAATACATACTTGTTATTAAAATGAAAACAAACAAGATGACATTTAATCACATATGTTCTGAAAGTAATGAAATATATCCTCTTTTATTTCTAACATAGCTATTTCTACATTCAATTTTTATTGCTAGGCATATCTACTCATTTGTAATATAGAGTGATTTATCCATAAAAATATGAAAAATTTGATGATCCAACATGCAAATAGACTTGGAAGAGTAGTCTTGTTCACAGCCACGTTTCTGCCACTGACTTCAGCCCATAACTTCTCAATGAATTAGTTTATTTTAAATATGATTTCTTAAAAATTACAGGAATACATACATACCTTTGTATCACAGATTTTCTTCTCTTTCTTCCAGTCCCACAATGAGAGAACATGTTCATTAGATTCATCAACAGCTGCAAGATTAACACCTACATTCTGAACAAAATAAGAGAACATACCAAAAGCTTTAGGAAATCCCAGTTACAATAGATTTGTTGATTACAATAATGAACAAATGGTTCTTTAATAGTACATACAGTAAAATATGTACCAATGCGAAATTTACTGGTAGTAGGTGAAGACTTCATAAATTGGCTAATGCATCATGAAATGTGAAGACAGGGGGGTGTTTACATGAATAGATACAAATATCTACAATCACTTGTAATATCTCACATAATAAGTGCACAATTTACACATTCAAGAATTGAAATAGTTGACACTACATGAAGGTAATATAAAAAATGTGACTATCTAATCATAATACACAAAGCTTCATAGTTGCCATTGATATACAGTGGTGATAAAAGTTAGTGAACCCACCAGAAAAATGAACCATATTTGAATTGTTCAAATTCTGCCATATTAATTTGTGAAGTCCGGTGACTGTGTTTTTGTCTCCATTCAACACTCAGCATGAAGAAGTGCATTTTCTGTTGGGTTTCATTAGACTTTTCAGCACCACTCTAAGCAAATGTTGTATTTTTCAAGAATATAAACGAAAAGACCTTACCACTTTAGAGAAACTGAGTGAGCATACTGCCCTATCAAAGAATCCAAGACCAATAACATGAAGGGTTTCCAAGGTGATAGAACTCCAAATCCTCACATGGGGCTAAAGAGGAGAAATAGGATTGGTTGGTTTCAACCAAGAATAAGTACTATGTTCATATTTCATTAATTTTTATCATGAATCTTTTATGAATGACAGCTTTCAGCCAAATATAAATAAGTTTATCACACCTTCAAAATTAAAATGCTTAAAAAAATAGATCATACCAGAGTTGTATGCAAGTACCAAGCAAGCAAATTTATCACCCTAATGGGGGGGGGGGCGTTTGTTTGCTCATCCTGTCAGTTATGGAACAGCTTTCCTAAAGATATTTTACAAATATTTCACTCTCAAACATTTGTTATTTCCTTGAAAAGTTCCTTGAGCACTTTAATAAAAAACAAGTCCAATCTTCTATTATCATCATCATCATCACCATCACCACCACCATCATCATCATCACTATTCATCATCATCACTATTCATTATCATCATAATCATCATCATTATCATTATAATCATCATCATTATCATTATAATCATCATCATTATCATTATCATCATCATCACCATCATCACTATCAGAGCTGCCAACCAGAAAAAGAACATTTCAGTATTTTCAAAGCTGAAAATCAGTATTTCAGTGAGGAAATCAGTTATTTTAAAAACATACCATAGGACCACACATACAGCTGAAACTTTAGAAATCAGTATTTTACAAGAAAATAACAGTATTCTTCTCACTTTTCAGTACTAAATACTGAAAATCAGTACTACTTGGCAGCTCTGCACTATTCATCATCATCATCATCATCATCATAACAGGAGTACTGTAAGCCTCACCTTTCCCTCAGCAGCATCATGACCTGCTACCTGACCTGTTGCTATGGTAACACTGTCTGGATGCACTGCAATGCTGTCAAATTAAATGAGATTGTTAAATCTAGTCATTAAAAATGTGAAAAAAGAATAAGTCAGCAGAGTTTATGAACATAATGAAATACAAAGAGTTGCTTAACTGATTGTACTGTTTATGGATGGAATTCGCAATAAAATATCATAACACAAATATATTATTTGTATGCAAATGAAGATCATTTGAAACCATGGGATCATTTATAAAATCTTCAACTTCATCATTTTATTCTATGTATTTTAGGATATATCTATTAAAGTCCTATAAAACATGATTTTCAATTTATGACAAACCTTGAAATCAAAACCATTTATCCTACCAGCAAAAGTGATTTACCATACAATAAATGATAGTACTAAGAGTGTACTTGATAAAAAAATGTGTGTAATATAGCACCTAAACATGGATATTTAAATGTTATCTTCGACATCAAAATGCTAACACAGAAAGCAATTACTAATGTGAACATGATCAAGTTAGAGATGAAATGACCTGATGAGCAGGAAATCAAAACGATATGTTATGTTTTTCTATTTGAATGAATGATTGTAAATAATGTGATTCATTATGTATAAGTAGCTACTCTCATGTAATTTTCTATTTCTTTTTGTATAACAGTGCTTTGAAACTTTTGTGCAAAGCACTATATAAATGTCTATTATTACTACGGAAAGCAGGAGGATGATCTTCACTACTCCATTCAATACTATCCTGATTTTATCTGCTATTTTTCTTATCTACAATGAGTACTATGAATTCAGTCAAGCACAGCCAATGGACTGCATCTGAGGCTACTTTTCCTCCACTGACCAGATCGGATGGACGGGATACTTTACGGATTCTCTTTGTTGGTGATGCTCAAATACAAGGATACCAAGACGTGCAAGATATGCACAAAAAACCCAGAATGCATGGTGACAATGCATCAAGAAGGCAGCAACTTCTTTTAAATTTGGCATACTCGTATCTTCAGGATTTTATCCCGATCGAAGGGTATGTTTCAGGGCGGTGTGAATGCAGGAATAATTCATGGGTATTTTCTAACCTAAAAAGTTCTCATAATTTAACGGGGCGGTTTGAAACCACCTTCTGAGTACTATGAATTCCTAACGGTCAAGCACAGCCAATGGGCTGCATCTGAGACTACTTTTCCTCCACTGGCCAGATCAGATGGACGTGATACTTTACGGATTCTCTTTGTTGGTGATGCTCAAATACAAGGATACCAAGACGTGCAAGATATGCACAAAAAAAAAAGAATGCATGGTGACAATGCATCAAGAAGGCAGCAACTTCTTTTGAAGACGCAATGCTGACCTTGAGAAAGGCGTTGAAAAGAAAAGCCAATCCCCAAAGTCAAAATGCTTTTAATGATCAAGATTAAACATGTCCTAGATGTGGGAGAATATATCTCTCAAGAATTGGACTTTTTTGTAATCAGAGATCTTGTATCTCATAAAAAAAATTGTCTTCCCAATATTTGCGAAGTTTAGCCATGGAAAGTACCTGAACTCTGATGAGTTATTCAAATATTGAATATGGTGTAATTTCATGCAAATGATATGAAACATCCGAGTTCTAAAACAAACATGGGGGATGATTTAGTTTAGTCAAAATTGAAATAAACTTGACATTATTTTCTAAAAGTTATTTTTACAAAATTACTGCATTAAGAGCCTACAATCAAATATTATTGTTCATTCATTTAATCTGAAATACATAATACCAATAAATACTAAAGATTAGGGTCATGCATAATATTTGTTTTTGTTTTTAATACTATTATCAAAATCTTCTTTGTATTTAAAACCAGTACAAAAATAAATGAGTAAATGATGTGAATCTATTCTATTGTTCATTGGTTTATGAACTTTATAGCAAAGTGGGATATTAATGAAGTGAATAACAAACAAAATTAAAGGAATGCAGGATGAGCTTATTGTAGGTTTCATATGAAAAAAGTCTTTACTAAGCTCTATGTACACATATGAGGTAACCAAGCGTGACTTCGGAGTTTACACTTCAGTTATTATTACCATTATGGGAGGAGATATGGGAGCTCAGCAGTTTGGTCATGGTGGGTAACTCATTAAAGAAAATAGTTTGAAATTTCCTTTCATAAGAATCAATGAATTACAGAGGATGATATACAGTTGATTTGTTTCACATATTTTCTAAATACTGCATTTTGAATATATCTACAATAAATTTATGTAGTTTATAATCAAGTAACTAATTGAACTAACCTTTTGACATCATCATTATGACCCATGTAGTGCCTCTGATTCTGTTCTTCTACATTATAGAGGATGACGACCGCTGCCATGAAGTAGACGATCTCGCCAGTTGGAAGGAGGTAGAGATTACAACGGCAGTCTCGACCACGGTACCCATATCTTAAGAATTTTAAGTCAAGGTGTTTAACAATTAAGAATGGAATTCATTTTCCTCTACACAGATTCTATTCCAGTGTCATAGACACCATTCTCATTACGCTTTCTGAAACTAGTTTACTGGAAACCAGTTTAAGAAACCAGTTTGGAGGATTGCTTTGCTAGCATTCCCATTTGATCACACGAAAGTTGTTTTCAAAATCACATCACGTAAAGCAATCTTGTTGCTATGGGAACACTCTCAGTGAGGTGAAACATTTTGCGCAAAATTGGAAACAGCAGCGTAGGCATTCTACACAAAGTGTGTGGAGTAGCTCGCTCAAAATGTGCAAAGATCGCTTCCCAATGAACAGGTGTGTTCTCTCTTACACTAAATCCAGTTAAACAAGGCAAAGCGAATCTTGAAAACTACATCGCAAGATGGTTTTATGAACCAGTTTGGAAAATTGCTTCTAAGAGCACTTCGATCCTTCTCATTACACGTTAAAAATCATGCAGTTTCCACTAATTTCCAGTAAACTAGTTTTAGGGAGGTAGTGAGAACGGCGTCATCTCATTTTAACATGAATAAACAAGGAATATCTATTCCAGTTGTGACAAATCAGAATATAGAACATGTTCTGGTAACAATTTAAATATAAATGTTCAGTATTCACAGAGCTTTTGTTCTAATATTTTAAATGATTATGAACTCTATAAATACAAGATTAAAAAACAAACAATATTGAATCTCTCTAATTGCATAGATCTAACACCAAACAGCAGGCAATCCCAAATATTGCCAATAATGCTTTATTTTTGTTGTACAAATAATAAATCAAAGCTTTAATAATAAATACTCCATACTCCATAAATCAAATGAGATTATACCAAATGCCTCGGATGTCAAGAATTAATCCCCCTTTAATCCCAGTGGCTTAGTCAAGGCTATCTATCTCCATTTTCATCTTCTTCAATCCCATCTAATAACTAAAGGCAACATTTAATCCTCCATATACAACAATGCATGACTGCTTTCTAGCTACTCTGGCTAATTCTAAAGCAATAGAAGGTATTCTAGTATCTCTAGATTGCATCAAGAATAAAACTCCAACACATTTTAGTTTGGAAAGGAACAACGGTTCAACAACCCTCTCCCTAAATAAATGAAATGAAATTTGATTTTTAGTTTTGCACAGTTATTTTATATATTACTCAAAGTCTCACATATATTTCAGTTCATTTGCATAGTTTCCCTCATGATCAATGCCAACCTATAAATGCTTGGATAAGCAATTCTCCTTTGAAAGAACTTCTCAAGCGCAGAATCATTTGAGTTGATTAAATTGGATTGCCTCAGCTGGTCATACGATATTCATGATAGCTTTATATTCTCTAATAGACCAACTGAGTACTGGATGTGAGTTGTCAAAGTAATCAAGTATGGTGGATTATGTTAATGGGTTTCGCTGACCCTATCCTGGTACAGACACGGAAGGGTTATTTATGTATGCAGTAATTGAAAATTGGGAATAGGCTTGCAACCTGAGTGGAAGCAATCTACATGTCAAGGATTCCACCATGTATTGGATATAGACTGGACAGTTGGGACAATGCAGTGAACATTGGAAGTGGTGTTATCTTGTGAATTGAAATTATTTGTAAAGAAAATGTACACTTCATAAAGGATGATGTTATCATCATAATCACTATGATCATAACCACAAACATTGGTCATTTGTCATCTAAATATAAAGAAAGCTATAAAGTTTCAAGAGTTAATTACAATTTACATGTATGTTCAATCATACTTCCACCACAAGAGTACCTTAACTCACTTGAGAGATTGTTACATTTAAACTAATACCTTGTGAAAAGGAATTATTCACTAAGCTTAATTCCAGCTTGAAATAGCCATTCACATAATTTACTACAGAAGGAATTACTCTTTGGCAAATCGGATCTAAGTTGTCTGAAGGTATATGTGTAACATCATGACATGACAGAATGTGTTTTGTACTCCCATACATGTACAATGTACACCTCTGAACAAGAAGACGGGTAGACTACCAGTAGTCGACATATGCTCCCAAGGTTAATCTACTCCTGTCCAATAACACATCTTATCTTAATTCAATATAATAATTTGAATATAAGATTATGAGAATATCAGGTTCAGCAAGGATCTTACTGCCATTGATTTACACAGCACCTTGACCTTGCAGAAACTCAACACTAATCTGAATGTGGTGCCCAAGGACCATAATGAAATTTATCAAAGGACAAAAAAGGGGTACATGTACTGTTATTCGAAAGTGGTTTTGCTGAGTGAGTGCTGCTGAAGCCTCTAAACCTGTATCTACATTTGAAGGGTCACACTCACTTCAGTAATAAAAGGAACCTGTCAGTAGCACATATATACTTTATTTGAAATTTGGAAAAAAATTTAATTGATAGACTTCGGTAATCATACCTCAGAATTATATTATACTTCATGCAAAAAGTGATTAATTACAGCAGCACAACCTGTTATAACTTAAATGAACACCACATCCTATCATTTCATCAATAGTATTAACATCAATAGCTTTCTATGGAGTAATACTTGAAGATTATCAAATTACTAAACATATTATCGCATATTCCTCTCAACTTTTTTTAACAAAAAAAAGCAACCCTTGCAAGTTCTGACATGGGTTTTAAATCTGTATTTTCACTTGAATGACGAGTAAACATACATTTAAACAGTAAGAAAAGATGGGAAATGGGAGTTCTGGATATATACAAGGGTTTCGACTGAAGATTGACAAACAAATAATGTTTGGGATTTTCTTTAAATGTGAACGATTAGATGGGAAATGGATGGGAGTTTTAGATATATACATGGGTTTCGACTGAAGATTGACAAACAAAATAATTTTTGCGATTATCTTTAAATGTGAACATTTAGTCTGATCAAAACCAAAGCTTCACATGATTTTACTTTGTCTCAATCTACAAATAATGCAACTCAAAATGAATGAGTTATTACTATATGAAGTAATGATGTAAGATACTCAGCCTCTAAACTGACCTGTAATAATGTCTGGAAGCCAGATTAGCAGGAGGTTCTAGATTAACACATTCAATGCCACAAGGAAATTACTAATTCCTGGTGGATCATTAACTTTGACAACAGATAAGCAGTGTCAGATGAACAATAGTGTGCTTGTAAAAATGATAATTTCCATTATCTGACTGCCTTTACAATACTCTGCACGACTGCACGTCATCTTCCAATCCTAAATTCTCCGAGGGTTGCTTATAACATGATACCTATGTGCCACGCCAAAGTCGGGGACTTTGGAAATAAAGCTTGATCTTAAAACGGGAGTCTCCAAAACGGCTCTAGGATAAACGATTGCTAAAAAATGCGATGTTCTGGAACTGACCATCAAAAGAGGGGTCTTCGGAACTCATTAGATTGTAGGCATAGCATGGTAGCAGCTACAGTATGTGAAAAAACATGCGTGCTTCTTGCTAGATTCATATCGGGCAAGCGCAAGCTAGCTGCGGGCACAGAGAGCTTCGGAGGCCCGGCGCTATGATTCTGCGCCGATCGAGCTCGCCGTTCCGACCAGCTGAGTAGTTCATGATAGGCATGCATTAGAACTAGAAATCGCTCATTTGAGGGTCAATGGAAAAGGGAAAAAATGGCTCGAAATGGGGGTCTCAACCGCGGCAAATACATATCATATATTTATACTAAGTACTCCAATCCCCCGCCTAAACTCCTAAATTTAAATTATCCCATCTTGGAAAATTGATTTCTTATAAATGGAAATGTACTTATGTGAAGATCTACAATGGAGTATTATCAACTATGACTTTCAAAGACAGAGGTGCTTTGAAAAGAATGATTGCATTCTAGGATCCATGGTGGATTTTCAAAAATTGTATTTCAGCTTCAGAGATGTGTGATTGTCTGTCTTGCTCATCAAGGTTAAGTGACAAAAGCAATGTATGAGTCACTGATAGACAAGACTAATGCCCCATACAGATTAGTTCTTAGACCTCACTACACTTCTCTTCAGGACAAAAGCTTCAACTTAGTCCTTTGGATATCATGGCTCATTTAGTTCCAATTGCATAAATGCATTCATGTATGATGCATCTATTGCAGTTTTACCACCACCTTTTGAATGAGATACGTGCCCCTCTGAGATCCATGAGGAGAATTTGATGTAACACTAACAAACTTACATTAACTTATATTTGCAGTTCACACACCATGAAAAGTTCTCTCTCTCTCTTTCACAGGCCGGTAAATTGCTACTCATTTCATGATTGAAACATGGTTGACTTAATAACATGACAGACTGATTTAAAGTACCTAACTACTGTTTTCTTGTCAAACAAAGGTATCCTTGGGATTCATTTTGTTTTACATCATTGGTTTGCCACTCTGCCCAGTTTAAAATATAGGTTTTCTTTCATATGTTACATTTGTATCGTTGTATACCAAAGTGATTCATGTTTGAATACATACATTGTATAATGAACAAAATGTTGGATGTCTCATGATCAATTTTACTCCGTGATAGTCAAGTCTCCTTTAGTAATCCATGTGTTGTTTCTATGTAGCAAGATATCTTTATTTTGCAACACAGATCAAACTGTTCACAACTTGGTTTCTAAATCTACGCATCAGAGCTTGATTATTCAAGATAATAAATCCTTCAAGATAATAAATCATTCATGTGGAAACTAAAATTAAAGGTCAAGTCCACCTCAGAAAAATGTTGATTTTAATCAATAGAGAAAAATCAGACAAGCACAATGCTGAAATTTCATCAAAATCGGATGTAAAATAAGAAAGTTATGACATTTCAAAGTTTCGCTTATTTTCAACAAAATAGTTATATGAACGAGCCAGTTACATCCAAATGAGAGAGTCGATGATGTCACTCACTCACTATTTCTTGTTTTTTATTGTTTGAATTATACAATATTTCAATTTTTACGAATTTGACGATTAGGACCTCCTTGCCTGAAGCACAAAAAATGTTAAACTAATGGAATTCCACGTGTTCAGGGAGGAATGAAACTTCATTTCACATGACAATGACGAGAAAATAACAATATTTCATATTTCATATAATAAAATACAAAAGAAATAGTGAGTGATGTCATCAACTCTCTCATTTGGATGTAACTGGCTCGTTCATATATCTATTTTGTTGAAAATAACTTTGAAATGCCATAACTTTCTTATTTTACATCCGATTTTGATGAAATTTTTTAGTGTTATGCTTGTTGAATTTTTCTCTTTTATTTCAAATCAAGTTTTTGTTGGGGTGGACTTGTCCTTTAAAGCTATTCAAATCTTAGTTATTTTTACATAATAAATGAAAGGATACACCCAGTCAAGTTTGAGTTTCTCAGTTGGTGCAGGGTGCTTGGCATTGATATCATAATCCTCAACGTCTGATGGAAGATAGTTGGTTACAGGGCGCCCTCTTAGGTAGATGCGAACGTAGCCTTCCTCTATGTATATCAAAAACAAGTTACATGTTAAAATATGAGCATTATGAAGCATGTGAAGCAGATGCTTTTGTGTACACATCTATAACACATTTTTAAGGAGATCTGAACTTTTTTCTTTTCATCTACAATTCCTTTAAAGAATTTATCAAAATGGCAGCTGAAGTTTGATAGTATTAAATGAATGAAGTAATGTATACATGAATCCATGTTTCCCCCATCAAATCTGCACTATAAGACCTGAAATAAATACTGACATCAGAAATACAGAACAATTTTTTATAAATGCAGAGCATTGTAGGTCTTTTACACACTGAATACAAATTCATGATCATGCAATGGAGATACATATTTTGATGCATATATTTTTTAAATAATCATTGTTTCATTAACATAATGTAAATGTAGTGGACATCCATTAGGACAACATGGTTAGTACAAAACAAAAATGAAAACATAACTGACATGACTTGACAAAATGCACAAATACCTGAAATGGGGCACAAATACCTTTGGATTTGTGCTTTTATTGAGCACTCCAATGCATTGTGTATTTATTACATTACATCAATTCCGTTAATTAGCATACACCGAGGTAGATGTTTCTGGACAATGCACTATAACTACATTGAAACAATCCTCATTTGTAAAGAATCTCTGTATTTCTAACAAAATTATTAAATTATAAAATCTTTGTGTACAAATAATCTACTTGCATCTGTCAAAAAAATATCATTTTAGGTGAGGCGGTGAATATGTGTTTTGTTACGAGAAACTTATATCTACAAAATGTGCATTACATATACAACACATTGCGAATGATATGAAATAATAAAATGTTCAGTGTTTGTGTTCAGTATATGCTTGATGCTCATAATATTTCACATATTGGTTTGTATATATCACAATAACCAATTGATAGAAATACAATGTGCCTGTAAAAGAATGCTTGACAGACATCAAAATTCTCATTCATAATTATTTTTTAATCTTTAATGTATTACTGTACATCTTAGTTTGCTCTGTGGCACGTTGAGCATAAGGTGGAAAGTAAGCTATATAAGGGTGCGTTTATTTGACACTTTTTTGCCCTAGAATCATGATTAGAATCATGATTCAAATCACGATTCTGCAGAATCAAGATTGCGTTTAGTCGAAATTGAATATAATCATGATTAGAATCACAAACATGAAACACGAAAAAAGGGGCGTTTGGAAAGACGTTTCTGTAGAATCACGAACGAAAAAGGTCGTATGAACGATATCGTGATTTGAATCATGATTCTATGACGTCATTGTGTCGTGCTTCTTCCGGGTTCGACTCAAAGGCGCGCTGTGTTTCGTGCAGGTTAATTTTCGTGTAGCAGTATTGCCAGCATTTAGGAATTATCATTCTGTGTATTGTACCCCCGGGTTGTACTGTAGCGTCATTTGTATATTTCATTGTTTTCATCCATCATTTCTTCAAGTTCCAAAGGCACAAATTGGACTGACGATGAACTCGGGGCTCTGCTTGTGCTTTGGGCTCAGCCTGAAGCACAAGCATCCCTTACCGGGATTCACAGAAATAAGACGATCCCTTTCAGCGGCGCTTGCGAGGGAGGGATTTCAACGGAGATGTGGCACCACCTGTCGAGACAAAATTAACAGAATTCGTGCCCAGTACAGGACCATCATAGACAAGAAAAATCGATCGGGAGGTGGGAGGGAGGATGAAGACCCCTTCTGGTTCCCGATCAAAAACAATACGAGGTACAATACATGGAATTCTGGAAGTAAAAGATTTATTTTTCGGAAGCCGAGTAAGCGTTGCACTTGCACAAACGATCGCGCGTTAGCTCCGGCGGCAGCAAAAATCTAGCAGCCGACGTGAAGTTATTAGAAACACGTGCGAAAATGTTGACCTATACTTCCTGGGTCAAACTGCGCACTGTGATGCGCACTGGATCGGCCCGAATTCAGGGAGAAACAGCGTTAGAAAGATGGTCGTATAAACGCTGATTCTGTCGGATCGTGATTCATGCTGCTGTTTTGAATCATGATTCAAATGGTGATTCAAATCATGATTCTGGGTCGAGGTCGCATAAACGCAGCCTAAATCTTATCTTTTATAATCATTCATTATCAAATACTTCTCATTTCTCACGCAGCACAAAGAAATTATAACAAAACTGGAGATTTTAGGTATTCTTTCTTTTAGTTTCACAGTTGTTTCTTTTTGTTTGGTCACAAGTCCAGGCGAGGATCAAGGGCGGGTCAGAGGATGCAGGAAGCCCAGAGCATCCTGTAAAATGGTGCCCCCCTTAAAATACATTAATTTAGGAGTGATAACGTTTTTTTCTTTCTCTCTTTCTCTTTATGCTAGTCAAGTTTTTTGGGAGACAAAAATATCTCCATTTTAGATAGATAAGCCTTTTTTTTAATGGGGCCATTAATTTTGGGGGGACAAATCCACATCTGAAGTCCATATGATAGCAGGCTCACTTTACCAACTGCTCATAAGTCTTTCACAGGAGTCTGATAATTCCCCATCTTACCTTAATGCATGGCAATACTTGCATACAGAAACACATATTGTGAAGTATGCACTTGAACTGAAGGACTACAGTATTGCATACTCATAGGAATTGCAAATGTAAAAGGTCATGGGTTTCGGTAAAAGGGCAAACACAATTATGACTATATAGGCCTATATGAAGTAGTGATATGAAGTCCACCCCTTTCTATCAGCCAAAGTTTTCAAAATGTGGTCCTACATGTAATTCTGATCCAGAAACTATCCCAACAGAACAACAAGTGTGTTTTTCTCATGGAGAGACAATAAACAAGCATTATTGTGGGTTTAATTTCCAGATTACAATTTACATGTTAACTTTGTTTTTTTTTTAATCAGCATATTAAGTTAATTATTTACCAAGGTAATTTGCAAGTGATAATGGCACAGGATTATGCATACCATACAATAAAAATGATTACAATAAACAACCAATACTCCCAATCCCAAGAACATCTTTCATGCCCAAGTGAGAATTTGTCAACTTTGGCTAATGGGGATGGGATTCCATAAGGAACATTTGGCTAGTAAAGAACCATTTACTTGTGGTCACAACTATGAAAACCAAAAGGGCCGTCTGCACCATCCCGAGTTTTCAAATTAGCGCGCTATTTCTGATCCGGCAAATTATCCCGATCTGAAAAATCTCGAGATTGTTTGTAATGCAGACGCAATTATCGCGCTAGTTCGTAGGATTAATCTCGAGATTGCAATCCCAAGTCAACTCGGGTTTATTTGCAAAATAGCGCGCTATTTACGAATTATCGCGCTAATTCGTAGGTGCAGACGCACTCGGGTTTGGACTCGGGTTAATTTATTCATGACCTTCAGTCCATAATGCAATTCGCGTTCCATTTCCGCCTTGGTAAAAACATAAACAGCGATAATACCGAACGCATGCGAAAAGTCAACTTTATCATAGCGTTCATCAATTCCCCAATCAGCAACGATGGTGTCAAGCCCCCCGTGAATGGATTTTGGGAGAGACCAGACCGATGGGGGAGGCGCTCATGGTCATAGTCAATAACAATACTGACAGCATTGTCGTCTTATTCCTTCGCAAAATGAGAGCAAATAGCATTTCTTTCCTCCCCCTCTCTCTCTCCCCCGTTGTCGTTGCCTCGGAGTCCGCCATCATATTAAACGAAAAATACTTCACTCGCTTATAATTATAGCGCGGCTGAGCTGAGAGGATTGTTGCATAACAACGGTCGAATTCGGCGAAAGAGTACATGTACTTGATTGCATATCGCGGGAAGTTATTCAAAAGCGCGGGCCGTTGAAACTCCAAGATCGAAAGTGCGCATGCTCGGAATATCGGCTTATTGCCTCGCTCGAGCAAGAATCGCTCTTCGTGCGATGGTGGAGACGGGGTTTCTTGAATCTCGAGATTAATCGCGAAGAGGGCTGATCGGGCTAAAATCTCGAGATTGAGCAAACTCGGGATGGTGCAGCACCGCCTTATGAGTAGGCACATGTTAAAATAACTTGCAAGGAGTGGATTAACTCCTCCTAAAAAAATCAAATATGACACCTGCAAGTTCGCTCATAGTACTCAATTTTACAAGAATAATCCAAGAAAACTTTATGCAAAATGAACATCCAATACAATTTTAATATTGCCTATCGCTGGTATTGGTAATGGCATTTACATTCGTCATCAAGCATCTTAACCATCAATAAGAATAACACCATGGGTTAGTGTTCAGTCAAGCATTGATATTATGACCCTTACTCTCCCATGGGGAGAAAGGATGCAAGGTAGATGGGTGTGTGTGTGTGTGAATACTTGAATAATCAATATTAATCTACAAACTTGGCCTTGCCTCAAAGGGCTAGAGGCATTTGCATCCCTTGAATATCACTTCACATGCAATTATGTATGAATTAAATTGGACATGGACTTTTTTTATTTTGAAATTTCAGTTATTGATAAATTAATAATTTCACGAAAACGCATAATTATACTTGAGGCAAAATTAATGAATGGAACAATTACTATTTCATTTTTCTCCAAATCTTATTTAATAAACTTACATTGGCCTAATTGATGATTGATAATTTTAATAAAATACAATATTTTATTTGACACTATACAGTTATGTTATAAGCATTTTCTTTATCTTCTGAATTCATTTTTTTTTGCTTTCATTAGTCACTTGATATAGAAGTTTAATACTCCCTTGGTTCATGGACCTATTATTATAATAGGTCCATGCTTGGTTGTCAGTATGGTATTGGTAGTATATTTCCAGATGGTAGTTATCTACACCTGCTCATCAAGCATGAAATGACCATCACTGACAAAAATATGAATCTTCTTCCATTCAGGATGGTGTCTGTGTCTCACATCCAAGATGATTAGTGTATCCATGGACCCTCCAGTTTTATAAGTCTAAGGTGTCTCCAATGGTGAAATGAATTATTGTCAGCAATACTCATCACAAACAGATGGGGTAAAATAAAATAATGTGGGAGTTGTGAATGGAAGGGAAAATATCAGCTAACTATTACAAATTAAATCCTATACAGCTACATGGATATGTTAACTCTACCTTTATGAAGACTATTAATGCAAATCATATAAAATGTAAAAGGAATTGTGAATGCTCTGAGGTTTTATTCAGTCTTCCAAAATGTTATAAATAATGCACAACCTATGGAAACTTCATGGATGACAGGTTGATGGAGAAACATGCTTGTTAATATTTGTTGCCTTGGAACAGATGCTTTGAATCTTGTGAAATGTTGATATACATGCCAGTAGTCTCAATCGTTCCGTCACATAAAAAAATACAATTATTTGGCAAACATGTCTCAATTTTCTCAGTGTAATTTGTAGTCAAACATAATGAGGTGTGACAAAACGTACTACAAAATGCAAAGCTTCCTACAAGCTTCTTTTTCAACCAATAAAAATTTTGAAAATCAAAACTACTTATGAAACTTACATGTATCTGATTGTGTTTTCAATGAACTTCATATTCAAACTTTGTGTTTTTAAGTAGCTTCAAAAGTGTACAGCTGCCTGCATATTTCTGAAGGGGGGGGGGGAGCACAGGCCGGCTTTGCCCTCCCCCCCTGGATCTACCAGTGTATGAATTCATATACAGTGCACCTCAGTAATGGCATATCATGTATTAGTATTGATATTTGACAACTTATAATTTCTTGCTCTAAACGTGCTAGATACTTGTCACATGCATCGTGCAGACTAGGTTCATTTTCGTGAACTTACCCTGGTTATATGTAGAATGGGACGCTACAGCAAGCAGGGTACAGCAAAGCAAATTTTAATGTCAGGTTAGACATAGAGACAAACATTTAACATACAATAATACATACAGGGCAATACATTATTCTAAAACAATTACACTAAACACTGGTTGGAACATCACAAACAGGAGGGAAGGTAGCATTTACCAAGGAAATATGTGTATATATGAAAAGGGTTGTCACTGATACAAAGAATATAAATATGTACAGTAATATCTAGAATGGGAACATTAATTATCAATACATATATCATCTACAGAAAGGGTGAGGTAATGCATGCATAAGATAAACATTTACTTAGCACTACTTTGTTTTAGAGTGTATCCATCTACCAGCAACATTTAAGCTGTTTGAAACCATTCAACTTTCAAACTGCTCGTTTTGATTATCTCAACCTACATGTAATACCAGGTCATTTTTTTCTTGCAAATTTACTCAAATGAAGTGCCCATCAGAACGGTGCAACCTTCTTTTCTGAGTTAATGAATTTAACTATAGATTTGATGCATTTACCATTCAAATTTCAACATGAGAAACTTTGAAATCAAAGTAAAAAAAATCCAAAAAAATTTGTCTGTTCAAATGAGAGAGATCTCCTCAGGACCCTACTTGCAATGTAGCCAAACTATAGTGCTCATATTTATTGTATTTTCCTTTCATTTTATTAATGGCTGAAAAGCTTTGACAGGATTAGCACATGCACTGTATTTGGAATTATATCATTTTCTCTTTTTGTTTGCATTGATGTCTACAGTGTATGATTGAAAACAAGTAATACGTAGGGCATGGTAATAGATAACTTCTACTTGTCCATATCAACAAAACCAAAAACATTGCATTCATGAAAAAAAAGTTATTTTCAACAAAACTACAGAGATCTATACATTCAAAACTTATCTGTCAATTATGAAATGATAAATGGCAGATCTTTGAATATAAAAAACTTACCAGCATTATGCTGCGGCTCCTTTTGGAATCTGAACGTGGGAATCAAAATAAAAAGAAAATAGAAATAATAAATCATATTTACATACAGGCCTGTAACATTCATATTCCAGTCACGTTTATACTGCTAATCTACTAGTATGTCATTTCCATCATCTCAAAATCATATCATGTTTGAACCGCATTAATAATTACTTAAATGATTTTTATTGATATTTTATTGCCCATGGACAAATCAAATGATCATTGGTTTCCACATCATTGGTTGACTGTAGATGACAAATGTCTCATTCATCAAGTATTTGTGAATCTCAAAAGTTGGTGGTGGGAATGCAAATAATAAATTGGTACGCTTGGCACCCGATTGTCGTCAATGTCAACTGACAAACGTGCCAACAGAGATGGTGAAAGTCCTGTATCAATATCATGAGATCAAGAATGAGAATTGATAATACTACAAGAAGTATTTTGGACCTTATGTCAAGTCTTCAAAGTTTCTCAATCCTCGGGTGAGACAAGAACTGGGAAATTATTGAAATACAACACAATGCACAATAAGTCAACTCAAATACTGTATTGATTCGCTCAACTACGACTGGGAAATGTACACATGCAGTTAGGCTTACAGGTAGTACAGGCTTATTTGAACTGCAAATATATCTATAACAAAGTTTTGTTTCCTTCTCTTTTGCAAACAACCCACAGGATATGTTCAGTTTTTATTTATGAAATAAATTGCATCACTTTAAGTAGTACAAAGCAAAGTAATGTAGGTACAGACTTTTTTCTCTCTTTCTTTTAAATAATAAAAACAGGAAACCTAAAATACTCATCCATATTCAAGAAAATAATGAGATTTGGCTGCAATCAATAGAGTGACATTATTTTGATAACATTTGAAAACTACAAAGTCCAAAACTGAGTAAATACAGATCTTTCCGGATTGTACAACTAACACCCAAGGGCAACTCTTTGATGTCTGGAATAAAACGCAATATACAAAGAAAACTTATATACTTTGCTATGGTAAAATATGCACTTTGATCCTAACGTGTGGGATTATTGACATTGCATTCAATATCCTCCAATTGTGTGTTTTAAGCATTTTTGGTGGGAGTGGCATGCTCCACGTGGTGAGAGAAAATTTTGCCAAAAATTCTTCACTATTTGACTTTCATTCTATTAACTCCAATGGGGTGAAAATAAAACATTTTACATGTAATTCACAGATGAAAAGGGGGCGACATGACATTTGCTCCTCTGACATTTCCTCCGGTCTTACTATCTCAGAGGGCATATGGATAGGTTTTTTTGTTTCAGAATAATGTAAAGATACAGTGTATAGAAGGTAACGCTTCATTTAGTTTTGCAGGTTTAATAGGTTTTATGTTTTGCCTAATGTGTATATTTTCCATCGAAGCAATCGTCGCCTGAGCAAATGTCATGAACCAAAAAAAGGAATTGATATCTATTCTGAATGGTTTTATTACAAAATAATCAACTTGATTATACACATGTACCTCACAAATTACATACTAAAAATATTGATTGACTGTCAACTAACACTCTTAAAAATCAAGGATTAAAATAAATCCAGATCAGCAGTGAATAATGACCAGTCAAATATTAGATTAAGTTTTATACCTTGTAGATTTAAATATAAATCAAATCTATAAGATTTGAATTTAAATCTGTTGAAAATTTGAAAGTTAATTCTAAAGATTGTCACTATTCGCAGCCAATCTGGATTTCTTTAAAATCCTTGATTTCAAGAACGCAAATTAAAGGTCAAATACATAGCTACAACCTGATATGGTCAGGGAGCTGATAAGCTCAAAGCTGGATCTAGTATTTTTAACTAATGGGCATATGGGATTTGTTTTTCTTTAGCTGTTTTTTTTTAGAAAAGGTTTATTTTCATTTAGCAAACCATAGTGTGTTGCTTAAAAACTGATCACGCCGGAGTACTCATACAGAATCTAAATTGGTATAAAAAAGTTTATATGAAATTGTTTCAAGGTTTTGCACATTTCACTAATACTTCAAATGGAAAAATCAGATATATGCATAAAACGATAAAAAATAATAATAGTATGGAGCTGCAATTCTAGTAAAGACCTACATGTAAGATGCAACACTATTTGTTTTACATGTACTAACAGACTTCCATTAACAAGGCATGGCGGTACTACTTATTCATGCAAGAATTATTTTCAAGCATATTACACAGCCATCATCCAGGCATAGGAGACCCCAGGGGTTCTTGTAAGAGGGTCTGCAGAGAACGTCACCTACCAACGGGGTGAGAATCTATTGTGAGAGTCTGCAGCTCGGCCCCCTTCGTTATTGATTTTCAGGTATCCCAGGGTCATTGTGTGTACAAAAAGCACATCAATCGATAATGTCCTTTTAAAGCTTTGGCTCTTTAAATTATGCATCAGAAACACAGAGGAGCTTGTAAACAAGTCACAGCTGATCTACAGAATATAGTTTTTTTACAGATATACCATACTCATCATTCTGCATAAATACCTGGGGGGAGGGGCTACTTCAAATGACAAGTGGATACCAGGCCCACCCAAAGAAACCCATAAAAAGGAACTCTTTTGCAAGATTGGACATAAGGTGTAAAAAACACTAAAATTATGAAAAAGGGAATATTTTGCTTGGAAAGCTATGTGTTTACGGTCAAATTTGCAAGGATATAACCAATACTAAAATGCATTATAAAGGATGTACTTTTTGCCCCAACACTACATATTTTGGGTCCGATTTGAGCAAGGTGTAACCCAGTGTAAGTAAAGGTAAAGCCGACGTCCATGATCATGTCTGTGACATAACAATTAAAATATTGTTGTACTTAATGAGGGGGTCAATTCAGGGAATACTTGTGAAGGATACCATTTTGTTTCCAATACTTCATCTTGTTGAGTGTAGGTTTCACAGGCCAATACTTGTTAAGGGGTGCATTTTCAGAATATGGAAAATACTTGCTCAGGCCTCAGGGCGCTTTCCTCTGGTATCCACTCATCAACTGCCCCCCCCCCCCACCGGACTTAAATATTGTGAGTTCTTTAAATGACAAAAAAGTTTGAACATTTAAAAACAGTGATGAATGTCAGTAAAAACATAATTCAACAGAAAAAGCCAATGTCACAAACTTAAATGTAACTACCATCAGAAATTAATGAAGCATTTAGATATTTTATAATATTTAAAAAGGGCTTTGATAAATATATTTTTTATGCAAACTGAACACTTGAAAAGAAAGATCAAAGCTCTTTCGAGCCTAGGATATTAATAATGTTCTACTTGTTGTCTTCATACAACATTGAAGTCGACATCTGTTGTCGGGTTAACTATGAAAGTACACTCCACTGCCTAGAGCGTCTGCAATGAATAAAGGTTTTGTAGAGTAATATGAGCCGGAAGGTTTGGCTCCTTTCCTCTTCCTGGCTAACGTCCCTTGATCAGGAAATTGATGAGCAGAGCTACCTTTTGGTTGACGAGGTACTCTTCTTCATGTTCAATTCATTCATTGACACTTATTGCTTTGACAGACAAATTATCAATGCATTACTTCACAAATAAACATGTTTGGATCCTTCTGTACGTTCTGTTACAGCCTTGAAAATTATTTAGTGAGGAAATTTCCAAACGCTTTGGTAATATTTTTTTCTTGGTCTATCTGAAATCAATATAATCCTTAATCAGATCCTGTTTGTACAGGTACATTAATAATCACTATTCTACAGATTCATGTACAGACCATTCTTGAATGGAAATACTTCTAAAATTGTTATCCATTTGACCTATATTTACAGGTAAACAAGTCACAAAAATGTTACATCATACTGCAACACTGAAAAAGTAATTTATTCCTTTTCTGACGTAATGTGTATGCATTTTTATATTGGTCCAATAAGTAATAGTACAATTTTTGCTATACAAAAACTGAATACAATTACCATTATTTTATCGTTTAACTGTCCAATTAGAAATTTGCAAATGTTGCATTGCAATGTGCAATGAAATAACTGCACAATGAGATGTTCAACATAATTATAGAGAATTCTAAATCAGACAAATAACAAACTGCACAACTTTGACAATAAATAATTAATCCATTATTTTTTTTTCATTTTTCATAGTCAAAATAGAATCACAACTTCAGTATGAAAGTTGGCCTATATGAACTTAAAAACAACTACATGAAACATATAAATTAATGCTATGATAATAATCATTAACTATACTTTTAAAAATATATAATTATAAATGAATATTTAATAAACCTGGTGATGATCCTTCTTGGCCTGTTGATGAAAGACATCTTTACTTACCCTCCAGAGGTAGAACCAGAGGATCCTCTTCTGTCCCTAGGTGATAGATTCGTCAGGGAGGCACTTCTCCTTGATGAACCTGCACTGTATGTGTCATCGGATCAAGAGCGTGTACTCAACAAATGTACCACATGGTACACCATGCAAAGCTTGGATACAGACCTCTTGGTACAACTATTCTCATTCAAATGCCATTTTGTAATTCAAAGTTTGAACATAGTCAGGTATTCATACAAAATAGTCTGATATAATATTTTGTTCATTTTAACAAGTGCTCATGACACACAGCACACACCATACTGACTCACTTTATTCCGTGGTTATTTTAAGTCCCTGTTAGAAAAGTCAGTATAAAATAATGGGTGCCAACAATTTTCTGAGCTGAATTAACCTTTTCTCCCTTTTTTTAAGAGCAATTTCTACAGTAAAGACTTTTTCCCCACGTTGAATATATATAGACAGCTTGTGATTATATTTCAGGAGAATAGCTATACCAAAAGTACAGTATGAATAGGGATAAAAGCCTAAAGGGGACAATGTACCGCAACTGACCCACAATGTTGACATTATGGAATGCATGGCAATATGGACTACCTACCTCAGCTGACAGCAATGGCAACCTGTGAATTCCTCACATGAATAATGACCCTTGACTCTACTTAAAAACCAAGCAGTACAAAAGTGCACTCTTCAGCACCCTAATTTCTTACACCTTACAGTTGGAGCATGCATATGCCCCTTTTAGAACCATCTGAGCAACACGAAACAGCATGCCGTTGTGGCATACTGCTTGATAAAAAAAGAATTTGGCAAAAACTTCTTTTATATCACAAATAAAATATCCATCTTGGAAAAGAACTTGCCTCTTTCCACTCGCTGAGCCCCCTCGTGGGCTAGTGCGTGGTCGTCCGGTTCCAGGTCGAGCACTTGATGGCCGACCAGGGGTGTTAGGACGCCTGGGACTAGCGCTGTTTGGACGGGCACTCGATGGACGACTACTCATGATTGCAATCAGTTGTTTCACTCAGAAAATCCGATTCCAATGAGATCAATACAACAACAGACCAATGCTTCACACTCCGTCAGTGGTTGTGCTCTATATGTTCCAGAGAGTGACTTCCTAACTTATGCTCTATCCTGACAAACTTCACTTCCAATGGCAATCAAGCTGAAATAGATCTCTAACTCACAAACTTGCAAAGTTCCCTCCAAAGATCTTATTCCAAGACTTTTCTCCTTTTTCCAAACTCTGCCTTTACTTTCTTTGACTAACACCACACCCTTGCCACACGACAGCCAGCCCAGACGTTGGAACTCCACTGTACCCAAATTACAGTGAGCTCAGCACACATGTACACAATCCAAGCGAGTTAAACCCCGCCAAGCCAAGCCTACCCACTCAACCTTATCTACGCCAGATGACTGGCTGCCAATGAACATGTGACCAGATCCTTCCAATTACCCAGTGTATAGTCATAATCTAAAGCCCTTGGTTTAGTTCACAGTAAGCTGTCTGCCGGTTCCAGCTCTATACACTATGTGCAATCAACTGTGTTGTCAAAACTTCCTATGAATCAATCAATGGGGCTCCCTCTATTGTGAGCTTACCACACAATGAAATTCTTCTCTCATTTTGTTGTCAAACAAGCCCTCTATAACATTCTAAGCCTCAAGTTCATCAATCTTGATACTGAATAGATATCTCCCAACTGTTAACGGTTCAATGAATATTAGTAATCTTGTCATAATGTTGCTGATATATGAAGTACCACAATCTGAAGTGGTATAGTGCTTCATGAAACTGTCATGGCCAATTATGCAATGGCATGCCTTGTCGATCTTCCGCTTGATGCCCACATCATAAATGTTAAGTAATTATGGCAAGTTAACTAAAGAGGATCACTTAAAGGGGAAGTTCACCCTGACAAAAAGTTTATTGTAAAAATAGAAGAAAAAATAATAAAAAATATTGACGAAGGTTTGAGAAAAATTCATCAAATAATTAAAAAGTTATTAGAATTTTCAATTATTTGATTTGTGACGTCATATGCGAGCAGCATTCCTACATAGCGAATGGTAAAAAATCAATGAAATGTCATTTTCTCAGAAAATTAAAAAATGGTTTTCACTGTACCTATTGTATATCAATAGACAAATCATTTCACACCCGATCATGAATAGAAAACATAATTAAGTCATCAGGAACCATAACAAATTTGAAATTCATGCATTTTATATTACATAACACATGAAGCAGCTGCTCGTTTATGACGTCACAAATCCAAAACTTTGAACTCCAATAACTTTCTTATTCTTTAACGGATTTTCCTCAAACCTTCACCAATAATTTTTACTATTTTTTCTGCTATTTTTACAACAAAGTTTTCTTCAGGGTGAACTTCCCTTTAAGAAGACGCCTGTCCTGCAATGTAATGTCTCACAATGACGTTTCAAGCCAGATCTATGGCATAGCCCCTTTTCTACTTTCTTTCTCCTTATTTCTTTTTCACTGTTTTTTTTTAGAGGTGTATGTATCAACATTATTTACACCAGTTTTGAGAAACAAGTGCCTGAATACTGATTATCTATGAATATCAATTCTCAGTGATGAAAAGTATATAATATAATGACTATTATGCAATCCTGATTTTCAAAAATCAAGAAATATTTTTTAATTAATATCTTGCGAGATAAATAAAAACTCAGATTTTAGATACACTTTGATCCTGTAACTAAGAATTTTACCATTCAAACAAAGTAAAATACCTTGTTTCAATCTTCAAGTTTGAAAATTTCTTACTCAGATCCATAGCATAAACAGTACAAAAATGAAATGACATCAAAGTAAAGTCACTGACCTACATAAATTCTACATTCAAAAGTTTGGTTCCCATTTTTTGTCAAAATCTTTTCAAACTTTTGTATTACCACACAACTTAAAGAAAGCAATTATTACTTTCATATCTAAAGGGTTAACTCATTTATTTTGACAGGTTATTGAGAAGGTAGGTTCACTATGGTAGCCATGCCATGCAAACCATTAGTCAACTTTGATGGGAGGAGGGTGGAAATATGGGATTAAAAACAAACCAAATCACGGAAAGTTGCACATACAAAACAAGCAATCTAAGTAGTAAAATGCAAACATTAGAAACATATATTAATATATATATGTACTGATAGAAAGATAATACATATTTTAGAAAAAATGAAAGGAAATGCCAAGATTTGAAGTGGATATCCAATTATTTCTGGTGTTGTGACCATTGAAAAAAAATGGATACAATGGTACATGAAGTTTCATTTCTGTATGACTACCTCTCTTGGAGATTAGTTGAGGGGCAGGGAGATAGGGACTATAGAGGCTAAAGGTGGTTCCCTTAGAAACATAAAAAAATGACAAAAGGGCCTTTCTAGATTTCCATAATGACCTTAAAATTAATAAATTCATTGAATATAAAGAGGATTTTTAACAAACAGCCATGAAAATCATTCAGTTTGCAAAGCCCTCTTTTAGATATACTACTGTTTTGTTTGATTGGGTTTTTGGAGAAAGGTAATACAATCCCACTTCTCTTTTTTGTTCTTTATTTCAATCAATGAAGCATTAATTGTTACTCTCTTCAAACCTTGGCATAATTATGACATGCACCACCCAGACAATGACACTGCAACAAAGCATTATTTGAATAGATTAAACATATAGATGGTATGTAATCTTCTAAATGATTGTAGTAATGATAAAAACTTTGTACTGAAATGGCATGAAATCAAAGGGAATATCAGAGGAAGATGGCCCAAGTGACACCATCTAAAATTAAAGAAAGAATGTATATAGAACAAAGTGGACAGTATCTCTCTTTATAAATTGGCTTCATTTAAACAAGTATACTGCAAGTTCATTGAAAAAAAATTATAGGGGGGGAGAATTTGAATCTTGCCTTCTTTAACACTTGATAATAAAAGCAGATTTTCATTGTGCTTTACACTACCCCATTAGAAATCTCACATCATTCAGCAAATTACAAAGCATCCTATGGTTTAACCTAGCACAATGTTGAATCAATGATAACAAAATATCTTATGATTGGGGGCTTTTATAGTTTTATAGTTTTTATAGTGAAAATATCTGCTGAAGTTATCTCTCAAATTTCAAATGAGTTGAGTATGTACTTTTTATCCAGAAATCAAAGATCAAAATATATAAGCAAATTATTTGCCACTACTTTATCATTAGTCTTTGTTGTTGTTCTCATATTCTAAACTATATTTGTCATAAAAAACTAAACCTTTTCCCTATTCAATGCATTTAATTAAAATATAATTATAACAATTTAATGAAGGCTTTTTTTCATGAAATTTTGTTTTTACAATTACTGAAAGCTTGGACAAACCACCACAAATAAATATAACTTACAGGGAACCGTATTGAAAGGCAGACCTGAAATGAATTTGTTGCAAAAATTTAATTGAGAATGTTATTTACATAACATCAGCTATAATTATCAAGTTTAAATATCCATGTATGATTATATGATATATCCTTACAGAATTATTACCTAAATTTGTAATAATATTAATTGCTGTCAAAGAAAATACTTCATAGTTTTATCTTTGCTTTAAACTTGAGATATTCTTAAAGTATCTTTCATGAGTAAATAATTTCCAATATTATATCACTGCCAGAGTTACATGTTAACATATTGCTATCATTCCCAACTATTTCAATCATTTTCATGACCATGTCATATAACAATGAAATTACATTAGAATAATTCAAAAATGCAGTATTTAATTTGAAGATTATTATACAAACAACATGTACATGATCACACTATTGTGCAGATAGCGTCAAACCAACATGATTAAAATACTAATATCAATACTTACTCTGGCAAGAATGTGTCACTATCATTTGAACCCCATCTCTTTAATCTTTGTTTATCAGAGTTTCCAAATGATGCAGTTCTTCTCTTTGGTTCTGGTGTTGAAGGCCTCTTTATTCTATGTCTGTCGTTGCTTGGTACAGGAGGTCTTGATGGAAGGGGCGATGAGTTGAATAAACCTTCAAATTTCACCAAAGATATAAAAAGAAATAACATCATTGTTTTGCTGTTAATGAGAATATGTATGGAATACTATTACTAGTAAAAAGGAAAGCTTTACCAACCTGACAATGAAAACAAAATAAGGGATTAAGTCACAAAAGACTTCTAAACCAAGAGGGGTAAAAAATATTTGCATATGTTGTGTATAATTCGACACATATACTAAAAGGCCCAATAATAAATGCAATTTTTTGCCACAGGGTACTAAATATTAAGAGTAACTATATATGAAATTTTTGTTGTTTTTTGTGAAAAACGGTCTATGGTGGGTGTACATATCAAAATGACACAATGAAAAAGTAGGCTCTCTTATCTATAATGAAGCCTCACAAAACAGATAGTAGCTAAAACTACTTAAATTGAACAGTATTCAATTGACAGTCAAAGATACAAAATAATAAATGAGCATATCTTGAAAGTTCAAGAGCTTAAACCAGAGTTGCAAATGTCTATAGGTTTTAAATTCAAATTCAAGAAGAAAATCAGATTATTTAAAATGTCAGACAAAAACGACACATAAAACATAATGGTTTGTAGGAATGAACTCTGTTTCACTGAACATCAGAGAGCATTCCTGCTTTAAACACTCAAAATGATAGAAATAAATAAACCACTGATTACAAACTCTGATAGGCTGTGTATAGGGACCATCTGGATCCAGTAGACAATACGTTCACAACATTTTATCAAATTCATTATTTACAAACACAAACATAACACTAAAACTGAAAAGATAATCAAACTATCTAGTATGTTCTCAGTGACAGAAAATGCAATAAATTTGCTGCTTTATCTCTATATCTTGACAAGATTCTACATGATTGTGAAATAAACTGGGATTATTAGAAAACATGCAAACATAAACTGGTCATATCCAAAATATTCAGTTACAAACCTAATACCATCCAAATGAATACAATTTACAGTTATTTACAATGTATGCATACAAGTACATGAATGACACAAAGGGTAAACAAATCAATGAAAGTGTGTCATATTATAATCATCACCGGACAAAATAAATGTGTAAAAGAGAAAATGTTTTTTGTCACAATTTTCTCCCATGACCAGATGACTCATAAAATCATATATACACCATAATGATGTGACAGAAAAAAAAGATATTTTACAAAAATAATAAAGACCAAGGGTCCATACGGCTTGTATGGGAAAACATGTAACATTCAGTGTATTGTCATGATCCCCTTTTACCCTGAACACAAAAAGTTAAAAGTACATTGTAGTTATAAGTCTGAAGAATACTGTAAACAAGTAAAATATCAATGTATATGAGTCCTTTGAGTCACAATAAAAATATATAGTTTAAACAAATGATTTATTGTCGTTTGTGTCTTTTCTATTCCCCCATACAAAATAAATGAATAAAATAATTGGTAAAATATGGTATATTACTAGTGCCCACAAACAGGATTAGAATGATAAAAGGGCTCAGTAAAAATTAATATTTCTGTTGTATTACGCAAAATTGCAATATGATAACGCTTTTTATTGAATGGAACCAAGATTTATGTCCACTTTCCATGTTTGTCAAAAAATGAAATGAGATCCCCATACATTGGCTCCGACACCCCTCTAGATCCTAGGAGGGGATGGTAGAGGGGTGTGTTGGGGGTGTGTTGTGGGCGTGGTATGGGGGGTAGACTCACCTGGTACATCTCTGACTTTGAATGGGCCTTGTGGCATCCCTATATGGTTGGATGAATGGGAGGTAACAACACAACACACTTAATCTAAATATAAACACACCATGCAAGATTCATCTTGTAATACCTTGCTCAAGCAGGTATGAATAAACTTATTTATTAGTTTCCATGCATCTTAGTAATTATTTGTTTAGTGCTTACACAATAAAATCTCTGAATAATATACATGTCAAAATGTCAATACACTATGTAGGCCTACTAATTCCATATTGAATTACAAAAATGAGTTTTGAGATAAGTAAATTGTAGTTAGTATATTATACATATAAAGGATAACTTTAATTGCTCTCATTTTAAAAGACAATTGGTTGCCACTGCAATTCACATCTTCAAAATGTTAATTGGAAAGGCAAGGTATCTGATATTGGTTATGTTTTATAATTAAGTGTACATGCAAAACATTCCAGTATACTATGTTACATGATATACATGTTCATATCTCATGCTGAAAACATTGCTCTGTAACAATTATAACTCTCATACAAACAGACATTCAATTAAAAGGTAAATTATATCACATCTCACTATCCACATGCTTGAATTGAGAGGAACTTATCTTGTTTTGATTTAAATGTAAATGACAATGTTTTGTTCTGATAAAGTCTACTTTTGGTTCCATAAGATATTATCAGCATTCACCAGATAAATACATTTGTGTGAAATATTCATGTTGTTTAACAGAGAAACTTTTATTAGTCACTATATATTTGCTGGTAGGAAAACTAAGTTCATAATACATTATCAAAAGCAAAAACTGAAGTCTCTATAATATTACACTTTGGGACAAAGGGTGCATTGAAAATGAAATGAAAAAAAATATTTTATCGCAAGTAAATATATATTATGCAACCCTTCATAATTATAAAATCATTTATGAATGAACATATATTGTGCCTTTGTAATAAGACTAAATCAATGTCATACAGCATGAAGAGTGTATATTTTTCAAGCCTAAAAACAGATGTTGATTTTGACCTTGTGCAGTGTCAGATGAATAAAAGGGTACTACTCAGTTCAGAGATTAGTATACTGTAGTTAAATATTGAATGCAAGATTTACAACCAGAGTACACGAACGATGTATACAATTAATGAGAATTGCTGTATTTGTCATGTTGATTGGTTTTCATATATTTTCATTAAAAATGCTTTATATTGACAATTATAGAGAGATATCTTAAAAATAGTAGATCATGAATATTCATTTGCTCACATGCACATTGTAAAAATGAAAGGGGTAGGGCAAATCTAACGATATGTATAAAAATTATGACTGAGGGTGCTGGGCTTATTCATTTAACCCCAAGTATTTATAAACCTGACATTCATTTTTATTTTCTTGGCACTGGATTCAATAAGAATAGATGAACAAGGGGTAACAAGGGGGTGAATTAATTGCTAAACACAGGTTGGAAGATAAGACAATTCATTCCATATTTAAATATACAATAAACAATGGAATAGAAACATAAAACCTAATATATTGCATTGCCAAAAATACCCCCAATATGTATGCAATCAAGACAGTACATGCCAAGCCAATATGAGCTTTTCTTAAAAGGGGGGGTCACTTTGTTAAAAATTTTGATCTTGGCACAAAAAACAGTCAACATGGAGGAAGCAGAAAAAGAAGAAAGTATCAATTCCAAAGTCGGTTGACATTTTGCTCTTTTGGGTATAAATTTTACTTTTCCAGGGGGATTCATACGCATGTACAGCAAAACTTTAGTTTGTACGACCCATACAGGTAAATACACAAGTGTACATACAATACATGTATATGCAATCCAAAACTCATATCAAAGCATCAAGCAATTAATACAGTTGAACGGTATAAATATCATGCATAGATGTATTTGGCATTTTCAAAATACCCAATAAATCAAGAGTACCACCTGGCAGGCTACTTACCCTTATTGCATTGATTTAGGTGTTTATTGTGAAGGGTGAATGTTAATATAAAGGATCATATTTTCACATAGTGCAAAAATAATATAGTTAACAAAGTTTTACTCTGCACATCCATCGCTACATACTCCAGTAAAGTGTGGTGATGTTGTGCAATGTACACATTATGAAGATAAAACAATATCAATCATGTATGTTCCCTTTGATTTTTAATGAATGTATTAATTAGAATACTGATGCACACATTGGCTTCACTACCATGATGGGTTTTAGAACTGTCCCTGTTTATCTGGATTGTAAGAAGGTATTACAGTTTAAATAATAATCATAAGAATATTGTCTTACTTGAACTTTGAGAAGCAGGCTGCTTAGTTGTTGATGCTTTCAAAAATAAAGAATAAATCATATTTGATTTAGAATATTCTGTTTCCAGGGAATAAGATGAATAAATCAAAGACCAAAGAATAATTCAAACAAGCACCAGCAGGAAGTTTACTTTCAAATAGGTTCTTGAAATTCAATTTTTCATGCATGCAGCAAAAGTTTAGTAAGGACTCCCAGTACTCAGATTTTAAGTACACATACTTGAACTTATAAGAATTGGCCTAAAACTAAAGGCAAGAGAATGTTGAAATCATGCAAGTGTTCTTGCAAACTAAAGTTGATTTATTTTGGAAAGTTAAGATTATTATATTCAATTACATAAAAACATAAAAATAAGTTGAAGTAGGAATATGCTCCATCATTTTTTATGAAATATCATATCGGTACCTCCATGTAAATCCATACAATACATTGATGAAAAAATAAAATACAGGAAAAATCATTTTCATAGAGGCCTTAAACATAATTTCATGCCTGTTTGATGGTCTGTGTGTTAAGACTTGATTATGAGCCTTAAAGGTCAAGTCCACCCAGAAAAATGCTGATTTGAATCAATACAGTAAAATCAAACAAATATAATTCTGAAAATTTTATCAAAATCCATTGTAAAATAAGGAAGTTATGACATTTTAAAGTTTCACTTATTTTTCACAAAATAGTTACATGCACAATTTAGTCACATGCAAATGAGAGAATCGATGATGTCCCCAGTAATAGGTCCATGATGTCCCTCACTATTTCTTTTTTTTAATTGCTTGAATTATACAATATTTCAATTTTTTACAGATTTGACAATAAGGACCATAAAATGTTAAACAATGGTACTTCCACATGTTCAGGGAGAAATAAAACTTTGTTTCATAGGACAATATGGAGAATATCAGAATACTTCATATAATAAAATACAAAAGAAATAGTGAGTGGATAAGGTCATCAGTCTCCTTATTTGCATACCGACCAGGATGTGCACATAACTGTCAAGTGAAACTGTCAAGTGAAATTAAGCAAGACTTTCATATTTTACATCCGATTTTCATGAAATTTTCAGTGTTATGCTTGTTGAATTTTTTGTTCTTTTTATTTAAATTCTCAACTTTGTGTTAGGGTGGATTTGTGCTTTAAATCAAATAGTTTTGAAGGAGATTTCATGTGGGGGTGCAGGCAAGTGAACTTTCATTTTCAGGTCATTGTTTTTCAACTACTTTACAAATTGCTTCCCCTACCAAGCAAATGCCTCAAAAGTTTATAGTGCCTCCAGGTAATGCTGAAAATAAGTTGATCAATGAAAAAAAAAATAATAATGTGAATTTTAACTACAATACAAAAATTTTTCACTTTTTTGAGAATCTTTATCATAAATTGCATCAAGGGAATATTTGTGATATACCAAATAATATACCTTTCTTCTGTTCTGGATATTATTTTCTTATTGTTTCAAAGTCAACTGAGTAAAAATAAATGCATTGTTGTCTCATTTTGATACCTAAATGTACCAAACAACTACAAAAAATGATTGCTTCAAATTCAATCTTCTCCTGTACTTCAGGTCTCCTCCCATGCCAATTTTAGCTTAACGTTAAGAAGCAATGTTCCTCACTCAAAGAATGTGGGTGATTAGCAACCTAATTTAAGACCTGTTGAATGATTAGCAGGTCTTCCTTGTTCTAATAATGACCTTTAGATGCTGAGGGAGTAATCAAAATCAATCCATTTTACATGAAATGTCATGTAGGCGTCTTGACTTGGAAGCTTGAAAGATGTACATACAGCTGACACACCCTAACAAATTCTTACTCATTTATCAAACTTTTCATTATTTAGAATAGCAGCTGAATTTCAATTTCTGGCTATTAAAGGGATCATCTAATATGGTTTTCCAAAGTATTAAGTGTAGTGAACTGCTTCCAAGTGCATCCCCCATCAAAGTAAAAAAATAAAAATAAACAAATAAAGAAGTAAAAAATATAAATGAAATTTGATAAAGATATGTGTGAAGATATTAACCAAACTAATTGAAACTAGAGAAAAAAAGGCTTTGAATATTATATCAAATCAATCATAAAGGAAAAAAAATAAACATATATGAATAGAACTGATAACTTTATTATTCCAGTGCACAACGTTTGTATTTACAAGTAAAGTACTTACAATTTAATTTTACATTCACACAAATTACATTATACATGCATCAGAACCAGGGAGAGTGCCATAAAACTTGGTAGATAGGGGGCAAGATGTCCCATTCATGCAAAAAACCTTAGGAGGTGGCAGCAATCAATGTGCTCTTATTCTGACTACTCTTCATGGGTTTTACACATTAATTAGGCGATGACACAACATTTTCTCCGGGTACACTTGGTCAGGTTTTATTTCATCCAAGATGTAGGGTTAGGGTTGCAATAGGATGTTATGTTAGGTTTATGATTTATATGGTATTGTGCTAATTCCAGAGTTGAAGTTTGTCAGTCCATTAGTGTGTGGAATTTACAGTGGAGTAATTGTCACCGGAGCAAATGTCATGGTACCAATTAGACAAATATTGAATGCTAAAATATTAGCGTGCGAATTGAAATTAAGATGATCTCGTAACATTGGGATGAGTTAATTAATCATACTATCCTGAATACAAATGTGTTTTTCACTTCAAACATAAATCAAACATAAGACCTGCTTGGAATATTTTAGAGAAAGCATTAATATTGCATGCTATCCCAAGTGATTTTAACAAAACTCATAATCATAAGTGTTATTACGGCTCATGCATAAACATAACCTTTATCATGCACCAAATGCACAAATAAATATGATGCAAAACATGCAGGTTATCATACACTATATACATCTTCAAAGACTTCAATACGGTACATAATCAACATTACAATCACGATACATAAAAACATGAAAATCAACTTACATTTTGCTTTTGAATTATAAATGAAGCAAAATGCAAACAAAACAAATGATAGTTGTGTTAACCCCCCAAAATGGGAATTCATTATGTCATAGAGTAATGACACTATACATGTTCAACATCTGGTGACAATTAACAATATCTTGAGATATCATATCAATTCAATATGAGTAATCGCCATGGGAGACATAAAAAAGGTGTGATTTTCATCAAAATTTGGTTGGGGATTAGAGGCTTATATCATTGTGAGATTTGTTTAAGTCTCCCCATCAAAACTCAAAGAAAAATTAGGCCAAATATCTTTGACCCTATCCTTCATTTCTAACATCCTGTTTCAGAAAGTTAAGAGTAAGGGTTTGTCTCAATGACAGATTAGAAATTAAAGTAGATTTGAGGTCATCTTACAGGATACTAATATTGCAGAATAGTGTGGAACTTTGCAAAATCGTACTTGAGGGGATCGCTATACATTCAATGGAACTTCACATGAGTTGCCAGTTTGTTATTTCCAGTTTTGAAAGTGGGGTGGTCGACTATGGAAAAAATAACAATAATTTTTTACGTTTTTGTACACTTTTTTTCTAAGTGGGGAGCTGAAGCTGAAGCCCTCCCCCAGAATCCCCCCCCCCCCTCATTCCGCAGCCCCTGATTTCATAAAGTTCTTCATAAGAATTAGAGGTTTGAGATCCAGGTCTCAGAAATCCACTGCAATCCCTTCACTTTATCAACAGCAAATAATGACTATTTTAGAAAGTTGAAAATAGCCTGGAAATTGGGGAAACTCATAAATTTCATTTTGAATCAGGTGTGAAGATCCTGTATCAGATCCCGTTTCCTTCTCTGTCAATTCCAAACTGTTTCAAACATCTTTTTCATGACATTTCACTTACCTCTCGTGTTATTTTTAGTTGAATGTTCAACTGCCGCTAATCTTCTGACGACGTCTGCCAAGGCAGTTTTAAGACAAGTTATTTCATCTAGCTGATCGCGTACTGTCCTTTCTAATGCAGCCACTCTATCACTTAAATCAAGGCTGAAATCATTGTCATTCGGAAGCAGAAATTCATCTGTATCAAAATTCAAACATAAAAGATTATCACATGAGAAAATTGGTTCATTTTAATAGCCAGAAGTTAGAAAGAAGATTCAGTGAAAATGGAAAATATTATCTATGTAATATACAATATTTGGGTACAAATTAACTTTCAAGATAAAGTATAATTGTTTCCAAGTTTGAAGAATATTTGGATGGCATACTCTCACCAAATGTGAGCAGGGCAGTGTATTCAATTATTGTCTAATATTTTGTTTTACTTCAAATGTCCATGGTTCTTTTTTCATGACATAATCATCATATGAATACATGTATTAACATTCCAGATACAATGTTTTTACTTTTTAGATGAGTGCCATAGACCTACAAAAATATTGTTCCCTCTAATTCCCTACATTTAAACTAATAACATTATCAGGAATGCAAAGTTTTTAGTTTCATTATCAAGAGGGTGCTACCTGCTTGTTTTTTTTTCTTCTTCTAATTGCATTGAAAAAAAACTGTTGCAATTATCCGCTGCAGAAGACTTTAGCAAAGAAAGTCACTAGGGCCAGGCTTGTTTACATTAAGTGGTATTAGATTGCTATGCATTCAGCAAATGCTGCATTCAAGCAAGTTTTACTAAGATATATACAAAAGCGAATCACGACCTAGCTTCATATTTTGTAATTTTGTAAGTGTAAGAGTGTTTTTCGAAGAGCAATGCGTCTTTTTGTTAGCATGATCTTTGTGAGATCCATACAACCATCCACTGCAGGGCAGTGTTATGTTGTCATGAAAAAGAATGAGAAATGGTTTATACTCAAGGTGTTCTACTCTAGCAGTCATGATTCTGCCAAAATCATGTTTTAAAATACATCAGATTTAATATCTAAGGTTTTTATTTTGAATAATACAAAAGTTATAATGCTACCATGCACTCACATTTTCAATGAGTTTCAGCAGTGTGAAGATTAATTGGATGAAAGTTGTCACTTGTGAATGCAGCGTTTAAAAGCCAGCTCTTCTCTAAATTTGTCTTTCATGCCCCCCACCCCCCCCCCCCCCCTCTCCCTCTCTCTCTTCCTCTCATTACCAACATAATCATAGCTAATTAGAGGCAGAGTGTGTAATTACTAGATCACTGCCAATTTCTATAAATCCCAGGTAAATCTGTGACCTGATTATTTTCTTTAATCACTTATGGCCTTAAATCTCCACTGTTAATTCAAATCATGGTAAATATCATGACTACATGTATTGGTTTCCACTTGGTCAATAGCTTCGGTTGCAAAAATGCATTATTTGGCAGATAATATATGCAGAACAAGATACAAGAGAAGTTGTCTATTCATGACCAGAATATACAAAATAAAAATCATCAGCTTTACAGCAGAGTTACCACTCAAATCAGCGACAAATATATTAAAGCCCATCTTCAAGGAGTGTCAATTTAATATGAATGCTTTTTCTTCACATCCCTATTATCAAGCTTTGTGTATGATTCCACAGGAATCTACCCCCAGTAGTTTATCAGCTGATTATTCATGTAACATTTTTTCATCACTGGCATTCAAAACATGCCAGCTTTGATGCAAGCTGTAATTATGCCTTTTCAAGTAACCTATTAAAATCATGAAACTTTTCATTCTGAATTTATTGTCCATAGCTACTTGCATCTTCAACTTCAGTAATTTTTAGAATGTAAATATGGCTCCTTGCATGGTTTATGACATCACTTATCAAGCATTTTCAGTTTCTATACCTTTAATGTTTTTCATTAGTTAGTAAAGAGTAACTTACATGCCTGTTATACTGTGAACGTGCATGGAAAATATTAATAATGTTAAGGATTTATAAGCAGTGTTCAGAATATAAAATGCATCCATAGGAACTTGGGAGATAGTGCCCACCCTCCTAGCCCAAATTAGCCCTCTTTCAAATTTACTCCTGATCGAGATCCCCTCATCGCCTGATCTTCAAGATCCAATATTTGACTTTTGCCAGCAGTAAACCTTTACTCATTACCTTTACTAGGGATAAGAATTTGTTTTTGTTTTCATGTTAGAATGTGAGTCAATGCTATTAAATGTGCATTAGATGAATATTCATATCGAGATAAAATTACCCAAACCACTGCTATATTTTTTCCAAGTATGAGATGGTAAAGACTGAGGCATGCTGTTGAAGGGTGAACCGTTGGGTGTCCGATGTTTTCTCGATGTCGCAGGAATGTCATCTTCTATAGAATCAACCTCAAACAGCTCTGTTGTATCCCGTAGAAATTTCACTGCATTGTTTACTGCACTATTATTAGCTGTGCGTACCGGGGATGTCATAGTGAGGTAAAGATAAAATTCTGAAAGATTAATCCACTCTGATTTCAGTTGGTGTACAATGAACACTGACACAGATTTATGCAACAAGAAGCATACTAGACTGCTAGCAGTACGATGATCTCAAGCGAAGCAATAGGAGAATATCCATACTATCCACAGTGTTTACATAGTAGAAATATAGTACACGAGAGATACAGAGTGAAAACATGTGCTCACAACAGTCACTGGTGTAACAGTAAACATGTAAACATTAAGTGCTAATCATGTTATGATCCTAAAATCAATCTGTGCAAATCATAACGAGCCTCAATATAAAGCAGGTCTAATGGTAGAAGTACAAAACACTGATGCACAGAGTCAGATTCATTTAGGAGTTCTTCGACACGTTAGTTCTCACATGATCAATGCCAACTTGTGCCTACTCCACTGCCAAGTTCTAAATTTAACTGAAGTTATTCTGGCAATTGCTGTGTGTTGCGTAGCAATGTTGCTCCTAAATGCTTCCTTAAAGAGGAAACGTACCTGACCCCTTCAACAGGCCGAAGTGGAACCTTCCAAAATACGTTAGGGGTGTCCAATGAAAGTACGCGGAGAGATAAGCGTTGTGAAGCAATAATTGCCCAACCCTAATTACGAGTGCATATCCTCTTCTACGTTACAAGCAGGAAAGTCATATTTATTTACAGGCCACGTTCATACTGCTTTTAACTAGAGCCAATGGAGGAATTCTCAAAGCCTTGAGGAAATACCAATATGAATCTTTCACACTTTTTAAACTATATTGAAAATAATCACTCGTTGCCTCAACAACACACACATCACTATGTATTTCCTCTAATACAGTCAATCGTGGCCTTACAAAGTGATCTAGAACAAAAGTGAAAGTAGACCTTGTCTATATCAGCAATCCAGTTAGACTATGGTTTCCTCTTTTATACATTTCTAAATTAAAACCAATCCTCTTGAGAATAAGCATTGTCAATCATCTGTACTTTTGAGGATAGATTAAGGTTACACTACCCAAAGAAATAAAATTGAAAAAAATTCAATGATTCAAATGCTTTTATGTGCAACTGCTGACACAAACAAGCAAGTGCATGGAATCTGGTTCCTTTAACATCTATTTCTCTGTTGATATCAATAGGTATTTATGTGAGCTTGTAAATATTGGTTAAAGCCATCACATCTTCTTTTTCTTAATTAATTAATTAATCAATTAATCAATTAATTCACTCACTCTCTCACTATATCAATTATTCATTCACTTACTTATTCATTCATTCATTCATTCACTTTAATACCCATTCATCCAATCATTCATTCATTCATCGTTAAATGATTGACTGATTTATTCATGTATTGATTAACCATTTGTTTGTATCCACTTGTTAAGTCAATTATATATTCACTTAAATTTTATCTATAGGTACTTCTTTTAATCTTAAAAAAACAAAAGGTAAAAAAAAAGTAAAATGAAATTCATAAAAAAATTCAATACATATAAGATATTAATCTTCAAACTTTTTTTAAATGCAATTGTTAGGAATGCTGAGTATTTACAAAAAAAATTAGCATAGTAGGAGCTATATTAAATGAATTACAGCAAAAGATATGTGATTTATGCATAATTAGTATAATCAATTAATATAAAAACAATTATTTCAGAGACATGAACCAACAGCCTTGAAGATTACATAGTACATGACTATCAGGCCAATTTTTGTGATGGAAGCGTAATCAGTGGCTAAGGTCTTTGATTAATAAAGGGATTGATTCACCCCCCCCCCTCCCCTCTCAATGCAAATTTCCAATTCCCTTTCAATGACCCTTAACTTCAATTTGGGAGAGGTTCGGTCATGGGCAATGTTAAAATACTTTTTTAGCTTAGTGTCCCAAACAAATCAGTCAAATGCAATGAGGACATATAACTGTTAGTCTTTAGTCAGTATTTCCCCTCAAATTAAAAAATTTGTCATTGTACCCTAAATTACAATGATATGAGGTATTGATCTTATGTATCTATCTATTGTATAAAGTTAAAAAGGTGCACTAATTGGTAATCTTTTGAGCCAATTGAATACTTGTAGTATAATGATAGTCACAGTGTTGAACAATATTAGTCTTATCCGCCAGTCTCGATCATAACAATTTGTGAGTGCTAAGACATGGGCATAATGTAGCAAGAGAGCAAGCTATGTTTTTGATTTAGTTCCTCCTGTCACAGTGCAAATTGTCATGGCGCAAATTGTCACAATCAGTTCATTTCATTACTCTTCTCCATAATATCTCTAACACAATAATATTCTCTTCACTTTAAAATTCCTTGAGTAGAAATTTCATATATCAATACACAAGTGAATTGATATTATATTTAACCCTCTCCACACCATGCATGGTGGATGCCAATACACACTACCAACAAAGATTAGCAAGTAATCGCTAATTTGAAAGAACAATTCTGATTGGTTCTCCAATCACCATTAGTCTACAGGGAAAAATGTGCATGCAACAGTTATCTGGTTTGGCTATTTTATTAAATCATAACCTTTGCGTTACGGGACCCAGACCAGGCAACAGCCAGGTCTGAAAACAAGTCTATTATATCAACAGATCAGAATCTTCCATGGTTCTGCATACATTTACTACCATGCTATCACATACATGTTCTTCTCAATGGCAGGGGCGGACCCAGGATTTTGAAAAAGGGGGGCGCCAGCGGCGAGGGAGCGAAGCGACCGAGCGGGGGGAGGGTGTGGGAGGGGGGATACCCCCCTCCGACGGCAAGGACTTTTTCAAAAAATCATGTCCAAAAGTCGTATTTTGAGAGCACCTTTAGAAGAAAAATGCACACTTAAATCACTGTAACTTCATGAATAAAAGACACATACTGACTCATTTAGGAGCTGGTTTCCATGCAGTCACACACCGTATAAGCGGTCATTCAAAACATACATTTGGCAAAGGCTCTTCACTTGCTTGCATCGTGTGATAATTGAAACGTCAAATTTAAATGATACGAAACTGAGACTTGTAATCGATAAGTTCCGAATAATCCATTCTGTTTATTGTCATTTGTGTATTTACATTGTGTGTTTCAAACGAGAATTGTTTAGTCCGACTAAACAATTCTCGTTGATAATTCGTTGGAATGATTGCTTCGGCGAAACTTAGTTGGGGCGCCCTGGATAATATGCCTCTGAATCTACCAGAAAGTGTAAAAGTTAGTTTACATTAAATACAAATATGTCTGACCTATACATTTCAGTGAAAACGTACATGACCAAGGCAGAATGATAATGCTGCGCACGTGGCGCCCGATATAGGGCTTCATCTTTGAGTGAAGAATAATCTCGGGGATAGACATTATCATTCGCATCGTTGACACTTTCTCTCGCGATCTGTTACTTACAATTTACATGTATTTGCCATAAAGACGGACAAACGCATGATACAAAAAACACAAAATTTCGGGAAAAAATGATATCCAATCCAACATCTTCACACTGGTCACTGCACTGCAACTCCAAATTACAAGTGGTGCAACTTTCCAACCAATCGACTTGCGCGCCCTGGAATTCCGGAATTTACATAATTGCAATACAGTATGACAGAGGTGCATTTGTGCGAACACAAAGGCCATGAGCGTAAGTTAAAATATAGTTTTGACGAGATCTAGCCCTTGAAATTGACTACATTGTACCAATCCAGTAAATATAACCATCCAAAAAAAAAAAAAAAAATCCGGCGAAAATAGGGGGGGCGCGCGCCCGGGGCGCCCCCCTCTGGATCCGCCACTGAATGGTATCACTTTTCAGTTTCAATCTCTCCTGCTCAACTTTGATAAAATAAAAGGATTGAATTCTACATAGTTTGCTTCTACATCTAAGAAAGCATGAACACCAAATGGGGACAATAGATGCTGTGAATATGAGGACCAGCACTGAGGTCATTGACAGCATCAATGGTATCCCCTTCCATCTAAATGACCCATGTCACAGCTGGCTTGAGTATTAATTGTAGTTGTCCATGGTGGCCTATACTCTCACCATGGACCTACTCTAGGTCCATTCTCTCAAAGGAATTGTATATTTTCCCCTTTGATTTTTTTCAATTTGCATGCATAGCTATAATGCACGACTACTGGCATTGCTTTTTCGACAGCAGCAGCGTCTTCAACATTGATTCCCTACTGCCTCTTTGAATCAGATTGCTACAATAATACAAATAGCATAATTAATACAGTTCTAATCTCTTTGAATGCATGACTTGAGAGTAAAACTTTAGGCCAACATTATGTGGAAAAGACAATGTCATGAACATATCGCTTGACATGACTTAACCTTTTTTTCTAATAATTATGTAGCTTTAAAAAATTCAACATGATTTTGTTTGGGGTTTTAACTTATGGTAAAGAAGTAAGATGAATAGTGTGACTATTTATGTCAACATTCACTTCTTATTTCATATCATAAGACAAAAAAAATCAGTTTTCTTTTCAGTAGCTATATTTTTAATGAGATTGGTTTGCTCTGAGAGCTCAAGAAGCTGTAGTCTAAATCCCTATCTATTGTACTGCGGATCTGTTCTGAGATTGTCCTAACTAATAATTCTCTTTGTATACCAGTATGTATTGATTAGATCCTTTCCTATGATTTATTCTCCTGGTTTACAAACTACAAGTAAAACAGCATTGGCTGATCTTTTCACCTCTCTTTCTCTAATTCATGGTCACTCCTTACAAAGAATAATCCGTCTGTTGCTAATCCCTTTCACTAACAAAGTAGACCTTTTCAATTGGGTGAAATTCTTGATCCCTTTTATTAGACAGTTATAAATCTGTGCCGGCTGCACAGAAACATTGTTAGCCTAACAGAGCTCCATCAGTCACATCATTTGGATTGTGAAGTCAAAACATTCATTTCAATGTGTAAGGAATGCATTGTTGTATAACACAGCCACATTACTTGTTGTATTAAAGGGGAAGTTCACCCTGAAGAAAACTTTCTTGTAAAAATAGCATAAAAAATAGTAAAAAATATTGGTGAAGGTTTGAGGAAAATCCGTTAGAGTAAGAAAGTTATTAGAGTTCAAAGTTTTGGATTTGTGACGTCATAAACGAGCAGCTGTCCCATGTGTTATGTAATATAAAATGCATAAATTTCAAATTTTGTATGGTTCCTGATGACTTAATTTTGTTTTCTTTTCATGATTGGGTGTGAAACGATTTGTCTATTGATATACAAAAGTTACAGTGAAAACCATTTTCAATTTTCTGAGAAAATGACATTTCATTGATTTTTTACCATTTGCTATATAGGAATGCTGCTCGCATATGACGTCACAAATCAAATAATTGAAATTCTAATAACTTTTTAATTATTTGATGAATTTTTCTCAAACCATCGGCAATATTTTTTATTATTTTTTCTTCTATTTTTACAATAAAGTTTTTGTCAGGGTGAACTTCCCCTTTAACAGGGCCTTTGTTAACAAATTGTTTCTATGCAGTCAGTACTGGAATAAACAATAAACTACAAAAGTCTAGACAATTTCATATCCTCAGTTCTTCTATATTTGCATGTACTCATCCTGACATGCCCATAATGGCTGATTAACGGGAGTACAGGCGTCCTCCCAAGGAGATATCACCTCTATATCTCCTTGGTCCTCCATTGCTATCTCAGTTATTGTGCTTTGGATTATCATCCATTATTTTCAAAATATATATTTGACTTATGTGTAAAAACTGAAGAATGCCTGTAATTTTCTCCTTTCTTGTGCTATTGCAAACCACAACAAATATTTCGGTCATTTTGTTTTTCACTTTTTTATTCTTTATTGCATTAATTTGCTTTTGCCCTTAATGATGATGTACCTGTAGGCTAATGTATTTAAACCTGACATGCAATATCTACATGTAATTGTACTCTTTGGTTACATTCTTCATGATTTTAATGGCTCTAATTATTGTTTGTTAATTCACAATTCATGTCATGTATCTTTCTCTATTCTGTAAACTTTGTATGTGTCAGACTATTTTACAATGTCTTTAAAGGACAAGTCCACCCCAACAAAAGCTTAATTTGAATAAAAATAGAAAAATTCAACAAGCATAAGACTGAAAATTTCATCAAAATCAGATGTAAAATAAGAAAGAAATGGCATTTTAAAGTTTCGCTTCATTTCACAAAACAGTTATATGCACATCTCGGTCGGTATGCAAATAAGGAACTGATAACATCACTCACTCACTATTTCTTTTGTATTTTATTATATGAAATATTTTTATTTTCTCGTCATTGTCATGTGAAATGAAGTTTCATTCCTCCCTGAACATGTGGAATTCCATTCTTTAAACATTTTGTGCTTCAGGCAAGAATGTCCTAATCGTCAAATTCGTAAAACAAAAAAACAATAAAAAAAAAACAAAATAAATAGTGAGTGAGTGACATCATCGACTCTCTCATTTGGATGTAACTGGCTCGTTCATATGACTATTTTGTTAAAAATAAGCAAAACTTTGAAATGTCATAACTTTCTTATTTTACATCCGACTTTGGTGAAATTTTCAGCATTGTGCTTGTCTGATTTTTCTCTATTGATTCAAATCAACATTTTTCTGAGGTGGACTTGACCTTTAATGTCACAAACTGAACAAAATTTAATTGAATTTGATTAATTGGTAAAAAAGTTATCAAAAACTCAAAAAGACATTCATTTTCGGACTTGTTTTTGATTAATGCAGGTGATTCACATTTTAATATACTCTATTTCAAGTTATGACTGACCAAGCTATTTTACTAATGAAGTAAAAAAAAAATTATCCCCTTTGCCTGAGCCTTTTGGATCCGTAATATTCCCACCTCCGCAGCCGCCCCACCCACACTCACCACTCTCCATAACTAAATATGGTAAGCTTTAGTATGGCTACAATAAATGATGAGTGTTATGGACATAACCCTACCCAAAGGTAAATAGTCATTGCTTTATTGGGCAGATATTGACAGGTAGATATGATTGCACAGAAATTATAATGATGAGTGATGTGTTGTGACGAGGCAAATATTTATTAGTACTCTATAAAATTCTCAGCTCTATCAATATCAGAACTTTCCTAAAGTGAGAGAATTGTAAATATTTGTTAATTTCTATTTGGCTTTTACCCTGAATACAAAACTAATACTAGACCTGTTAACAGGTAAAATGAAAATGATAAATTGACATGCATGTAATTGAATATGTTACAAAATTGATCTTGCGATTACTCCCACAATTGAACAAACAAAAAAAAACTGAAAATGTTGTCTTTCTGTTGATGTCCACAAAGAATGATGTACAAATTACAAATATTAATCAAATCCAAATTGCTAATGTTAGTTTTAAGCGAATACGAATCACCATAGTAACAGAACCAAAATATCTTATCTTATAATAGGTTTGCAAAAGAAGGGTACCTTCCTGTTACACACATAAGGGGATGAGACAATCCAGTATAAATGAAAGTTTGGAGTCATTAATTTTCTTAAGAAAAATCATCAATTACACATATGTACAAATATCTTTTAAAATACATATCACTTTCAGGTATAGTGTCATAGATGAAGATAAAATAAAAGCAATTCTTAGTTTATAAAAATCTGGAAAGGCAGAAAACATTCAAGAATATCATATAGTGATGGTCTACAGTGCATGATGGCTGTTAGTATTTCATCATGATATTGAAAATGACAAATTTAGAGTTACTTACTGCACAAACACTTAAATAGCATGCCACAGACTTTAAAATACAAGCTACATCAAAATAACATGAATAAAATTACACATCAAAATTTTGTGTCATTATGTGATATAAACTGCAAATTATATCTCTTTTTCAAGCCATTACTTGTACATAAGTAATAATGTAGTCATTACTTATCACTGAAAATGACCCATATCCTAACAGCTGTTACAAAATGGTCTATTGAAACCACCTTTTCAATCTGAAATATCATTATTTGAGTTATTTTCCATGCCATATTGCTTACTACAGACTAGTATCTTGATTTTGAACTCCCTAAATGTCTATTCTTCAAATGAGTTTTTTCTGGAACTCTTTATAAAGCAAATTGATTTAAAACCTTTGAAAATGGTTATTACTCTATACAGATGAGATGGGTCATACAAAATCACAATATACAAACCTAATACCATCATCTCATGAGCCTAACCGACTAAATAATCAATTTAATCAAACCAGCACAAGCTGTCTTTTCACTTAAAATAAAACCTTGTCTTTACAATGAATTTCCTCTCCATTTTCTTCCATCGATCACTTTCAGTTGTAGCTACTGGTTTAGGGGAGAGATTTGAGAGAGTTTTGTAACAAAAGCAAAGGGAGTTGAGGGTCAAGGGGTCTGACACGCTATACACTTGACAATGAATAAACGCTTATGGGTACAAATTTGAATACTGAGTGGAAACGACAGGTCAGTCAATGGGATGGTGAACTCCTTAGAACTCAGACAGGTCTAGTAACTGCTACCTACCAACCTGGGAGTTCACCAGGAGTTAGGGAATGAGGACAAGGAAGGGGGTAGGGGGTTCACACTTCACAGCTTGTATAGTCTTACTTTTTTTTAAATCATTATTATCCTGTTATTATTATTGACCATTTATTAAATGATTCATAACATATTCATTTAACGACAGGTCAGTGAATAGGATACTGACAGGAACTTAAATGTCACGATCAAGTTGGTTAACAGGCACTTATCAATCATTTTGAGGGACACATTATTTTCGCCAAGTGCATTTATTTTCAGACGACAGAACACATGTTAAAGACATGTTAAACAATAATCCCCTTCCAGCTTAACTTCGCATTGTCTGGAAAAAGAACTTTGACAATTCCCAAACCAAATATGAAGTATCAAAAGAACAAAGTCCATGTGCTACCTTATGTATACATCTACTTAGATTCTGTAATGCTCAGTCAACTATAAATACACAATAAAATTTCACTGAAAATCTAGCCTTGCAAGATGGTAGAAATCAAAGTTTAGAATTTAATATCAATATGAGCAGATCTCATTGGTATATATTTCAGTGAAAAAAAAAAAATACTTAATTTTAGTAAATAAAATATTATAATGATTAATTAAATCAACTTAAATACAATACGCTCGGCCCTGGCTACAGCTGATCTACGGATGAAGGAAGTAATCTGTGATGATATCAAATTCAATGAAGGGAAAAAAAAAATGGGGGCTTGGGGAGATTTCTTCCCCAAAATGCTCAAAATAGCGCTGGAAACTTGAACAAGGAGCCTAGAAGATTCCCATTCATTGCAATGTAATTTATTATAATAAAAATCATTTGCGTAATATTAAACAAAAGAGCGTATACAAATAATTAAGGTTCCTATTATTAGCACTGAAGGCTAAATTTATAATTGATGAATTAAATTTATCTAGTAATCACTCAGAAGAAATGTTTTAAATTTTTTATTTTCAAAATTTGTATAGAATTGCATTGTTTTATATCATTTGTAAAAGAATTCCATAGTTAAGGACCCATCTTATAAAGTGTTGAAGATTATGGCAGTAAATTGATGAAAAGTAGCCCTCGAAAGGCTCATTGCAGTTTTCAATGACAATCAAACACAATACATTTAGGCTAATAATGCACTGGATTGTTTCAGGAGGCAAGGGGGGGGGCTATTATTGATGTGGTCATATATCTGGCTCTGTTAAACCATGGAGTAGGGTCCATGGTTAAACCAAATCCTATCAAAATTTGGGCTGTGGACATTATTTATCATGCCCCTGCAAAGAAATTATAAAATGCAAATGTATTTATGATGTCATCTTTGCTACTCTAGTATTAACAGTACACATCTAATGAGGTCTCAGAGTGTCAATATGAAGCGTGTTCAATGATCTGTTAGTGCTATCATTATCAATTCATTCACAAAATAATACAGTTAACATTACGGAGAGAATTGAAATAATAATAAAGAGACAACGACCAAGCACATTCAGTTTTAACCAGCTTTGGAAGCAATAACAATTTCTATGAAGGTCACTACGCATCAGTACATGTATATGGGTATTGCTACTGGGGTTAGAAACCTTCATACCTCAAGATATTACATTTATGATAGCCAATCTCACAAGTGAGAGAGAAAGAGTCCATGCCTGTAATTACACTGTGCTGAATGAGATTGTCTTTCCTCAAAATCATGACTGATTTGGGGAAATCAAATTAAAAGATGATATTTGGGCAAGACATCATCAGCTGATAATCTTGGTAGATTGAGCACTTTGAGAAGATACTTGAGATTTAAAGTCTTAACGTCCCACAGACGATATCCAAATACATAAATATGTATACCTGTTTCGGATCTGAACAAGCCTGTAATTGTAAGTTCATATTCAACATAAAGCCCTGTGATTCGGGGGGGGGGGCACTCAGTACATAAGCATGGTGGGTATGTGCCGCGGAGGGGACCCCCATTTTTACACTTGAATTTCCGTTCCAAGGCATAGCATTTTAATCTTATTGAGAAAAAGAACAAAGAAAATCGCTCAAAGGCATAGCATTTTCTTATCGAAAAAAAAAGAAGAAATACGTTCCAAAGCTTCACATATTTTTCATTATGGCTGCATTGATCCGCTACAATGAGCTGCAATTTTGGTGAAAGCAGCACCTGGCGTCTGGCTAGCTGCATGCACATATGCCCGCTCCATAGGGATGCATACGCACTCACATGCAGGCGACCCATTTTAAGGACCCCCGTTTTCACAAACATTTGTATTTCCGAAGCTCGTTCCAAGGACCCTCGTTTTTACAATAAGCCCGCTCCAAAGCCCTTGATTTTGTCTCTCCCGCGTCACATACCTACCACTTTTTTGGTCGAGTACCCCCCCCCCGGCTGTGATCACTCAAGCATCTAGTAATACAAAATAAAAGATCACTGATAAATAACAATTGATATTGCTCCATTCCACTGCCACCCCCCCCCCCCCACCACAAAAAAAAGCATGGTGCAGTAGCCCAACATGGAGTCAGGAACCTCCAGTCCCTCCCTTGACCCCCCACACACACACACACACACCCAACATAACACACACAAGTACGGCCCATTCATCATCATTAACTGACAATATTGCAACACAATGGCAATTGCAGTCCACATACGAGTACCGGTAGCTTATTCATATTGCCTGTTGAATGTGATGGATACAAAATCTGCACGACACCACTGCATGCATGCATCCATCATGTGCTTTATCTCAGCTCGGGCATCATCAGTCTTAATATTCTTAATATTGATACTTACCCAATCCACTCCCACCATTAGCATTGGCATAGTTAAAATTATATGCGTTTCCATCCATTTTTGCACATATCCGTGATTAATTTTAACAAATTGTAGGCTCCAGTCAAATGACTCAATTGATGCGAGCTGGATGCGCACTGTCGAGTAGGATGCCGTTCGGTCTACCGGCCACGGACGGTCGCCAGCACCCTAGCTACGCACAGATGATGCTATCGCTTGTTGCATTGGATTCCATTATTACTTTCACTATGATTGTGTTGAACACTGCACGATATGGTTCAGAGAAGTTCGACAGTATTACTCATGATTGAGCTTGCACGTCTGATAGATGAGTCGGTGTATTGAACCGGTCGGTAGAAAGATCGATGATTTCACGGTCAATGTTTGGAAGACAATGAAGGTTGAACGGTCGGGAATAATCATGGAATCGACCCCGTATCTCGGTCACGCAGCGCAGGGCCACTGGATTCGTTTATGGGCGTGGTCAAAAGTCTTGAGGATGGGGTTGTCAACTCCGGGATCGCAGGTGCTTATAACGATAACCGCCCGCCGAGATAAAGAACAGAGGCCACCAAACCGAGGAGGGGGTGGCTGAGAACTGGGCTTCAGCAATCCCTTTTTCTTTTCTTTTTTCCAGCAACAGTGTTCCAGCCCATGTTCCGAGAGCCATTAACGACCACTTAACATTCAAATTTTATTCTTGAACAAGTATCCGATTCCAAAAGTCAGCCTTTCAATGAATCTTGTATTTTTTCAGCCGTTAGTTGACTTGGTTCAGGACTTGGTCCTTTGCCGGGAGTTCTTTGTAAATATTTTTATATTTGTTTTGTTTCTTTCTGGCGCTTCTCTTGTAACTGTTTCTCTCTTTAATTGATCCACTTTTATATAAAGAAATTTCTGCTCGAGCTTCGCACTCGAATTATTAATGTAGGAAGATATACCCAATTACCCATTCTTTTCTTGATTAAAAAAATATGAATGGAGTGTCCCTTTTGAGGTCTAACATCCTTTATTCCGCTCGCGCTTCGCGCTCGCATCAATTGTTTAGTTATATATCTATCCCCTTCATGATTACATAAAGTGTTTAGAATTATAATGAATTGTGAATTGAAATTGAATTGAAAAAAATAATATCCAGGTCGGAATGCCAAAAGTTTTCAGCTCGCGCTTTATACACTCGCATTATTTAATTGTTGAACTATGTATCGTCTTCATGGCTAACTACAAACAGTCCCTGTCCCTTTAAGATCAGGCCAGAATGTTATTAGAACTACCCCTTCAAAGAAACAAATAAACAAAACTGAGCGGTCGATTCGGGAAAATACGGGGGATCCGCCCCTTGGCAATATCATAACTTCTTTAGGGCATGTAATCTAGTATTTTATTGACTACGCAGTTTTCACAAAGAAGTATGAGAAAAAACAAAAAGTTTTAAAGTTTAAATTTGAAAGAAAGTAAAAATATTGAGTTCGAAATATCGAAGGCTTTATTTTGGTATTCATTGTGTTTTATGGGGCTAGCCTCTGCCCCACAAAAAGGTAAATCTAAATTGATTCTTTCAAATTACATTAACGATTTAAGAATAAGAGGAGCCTTTCTAAAAATAAAATAAAATAAATAGGAAAATATGCGCGCGAATAGAGAACTGATTTCGTATTCCGCGCCTCACTATAAAATCACTATAAAAAGTATGAAAACCCCGGGAGGGGGCCACTTACATTGACGAGTGGATACCATGCGCGACCAAAAAAACACGTAAAAATGATGTCCTTCTCACGATAGGGCACGTTACGTACGTAACGTGATAAGGGTGTCAAAAACACAATAATAATGATAAAAGGGTATCTATTTCGCTAGGAAATTTACGTGTTCAGGGTCGAATTTGCGGGATGATAAAACAAAATTAAAATGTTTTATAAAGGATGTCCTTTTTGCCCCAACACTACGTGTATAGAGTCTTTGGTATATGTTACAATTAGAATATTATTTACGATTTTTTTTATCATGTATTGCCCTTGTCCTTTGAAACCCATTCGTTCCTTTCAATTTATAATAGGGTGTCAGGAAAGAAACCTTTTGTACAAAAATAATTGTACCCCTTATGAAATATGTTTTTGTCTATATAGTCAACGTAATTTTGCATATTAATACGGCATTTTTCCTCATAATTTGTGTCCCTTTTAAACTCAATTGATTAATTAATGTCCACGATACCAGTATTGGCATACATCAAAAAGTAAACGGTGAAACCGTCATAATTTGTTTTTATCCAATTTAAAAGGAAGACGATTTCAATCAATGCCTTTTTTATCTTTATCAATTTCCCTCTTACATTTTACCGAACTGGCTTATATTGATAGGAGTTTCAACTTACCGGCTTTTCTTTTCTTGTTGTGATGTTCCTTTACCCTTTGTAAAATGAAACTTACATGTATCATTTTTCTCTAATAAAAGTGCCGCTTCTATAGCTTAAAAGGTGCATCATTTTCCATATTTTCTCTTATCATGAAAGTTTTGTTTCTTCTCTCCTTTCGTGTGCTCGCAGGAACTTTGCAGATAATTAAAAGGTAGTTTTCTTTTTAAACAGTTAAATATCCTATTTTTATTATCTAATGGCGTACGCAGGGGGATGATTATAGGGGTTCAACCCCCTTATTTTTTTTTATATGCAACATCCCCTAAGAATAAAAAACTCCCCCTAAAATGTTTGGAAGACCCTTTTTTTTATTGTCAATTTTGTTTGGGGTAGGAGAACGACCAAAAATTGGTGGTTAAGACCATTTTTTTCATTTTTTTTGGGGGGGTTGTCACCATTTCAGTCAGATTGAACCCCCCCCCCTTTCACAAAATTCTGCGTACGCTATTGTTATTATCATTTACCTGCAACTACTTCGGCATGCTAAAAAGTGTAGAAACTAAAGCCGAAAAGATTAATGTTACATAATTAATATTGCTGCTTTCTAACACCTTTACAAATTTTTTCAGTTGTTGTTGATGCCCGGCTACTCCCCAAAGCATCCAGCCCAATCCAGTTGTAATGAAATTTTGAAAGGGTTTACTTTTATGTATTCTGTTCAGTTTACAGCCAGAAGGTTGTCATAGAAACGAATAATGTATATAGGGAAATTCGAGCGAGGTATTCTTTCCTCTTTGACCTTGCTTTCTGTCTAGTTTGAGGTCACGAACCTAAGCCAGGCTTGAATTAAACCACCCGAATTCGTCTCAGTAATGATACTGACAGATATACATGTTTATCTTTAGTGAAGTATATATATATATTATATATATATATATATATAGATTTCTTAATCTTGTTAATTCAAATTGCAAGATCATGAAGTTTGTATTACAAAGTTTTCTATGACTCCTATAAGGAATTATTTTACCGGTATTTATAGATAGGATTACAAGAATTTCAGTCGACAACTGCTCAAAGTCCAAAATTTTATCAGGAAGTTGAATTGACTGTAAATCTTAATACACTCATCAGCTCGCATAATGTAACGTTTCAGATCATATGAAATAATGTTTTTTTATATCGTTGATTTATAATTTGAAAATTAGCAGATTCAAATAACTTTAAAGTACCATATTTTATATACAAAATGTTTACTTGACTCAATATGATGCACAAGGCATGCAAGGGCTGAAAGTGTAGCCTTTTTAGAAGCCGATGCGATTTGGGTTGAAAAATGTCATAAAAAGCTTGTTTCTCAGAAATATCGCGCGAAATCTCGAGGAGGGGGGGGGGGAGGATTGTTGTCCCACCCCAGTAAAAAGAAGCTAAGATTACCAAACATCCCTTTAGCTTTCTTCTTTGACTAGGTTTCTAAAAATAAGATATTCTCTTCCCATGAACAAGCAAAACATTGTGGGAGGCCCGGGGGGGGGGGTGAAGATTATCCTCTTTCCGACATTACTTCTGTATCTTTCACAGCAAGCGAAGTACTAAACTCCATTATAGTATCAGGAAAATTGTGTTAATACAAACGGGTCTATCACATGTTGTCACTGTCTCGGGCACCTGTGATGTCATCATTATCAGAAGTGACTCGGAACACGAATACCGGTGTTGAAGGTTTTGATTATGCCATGTGAACTATTGCAGTGTGTCCCAGAAACAAATAACCGGAATTCTCATTTGCTGTTTTTTTCAAAAAAGGCAAATGATTGTATTTCATTTTAAAACAGCTTTTCTTTATCAACAGGTAATGCATATAGATGAGCAAGAATCAATTTAAAGCTCAATTGTCAAAACAAATTGCCCTGAAGAAATGGTCAATAATTAAGAATGCAATGATTTTTAGTAAGATTTGCATTTTCTTTTGTGTTCTTGTTAAGTTTCTTTTACCAAAAGATTAATATTCGTTCATAGATTTTTGGCCAAATTGTTTCTATCATGCTTCAGATGGTTCCATGAAATTTACTCCAGAGACAATTGCTCTGAGCTTTTAATTCAACACACTAATGAAATGACCAGCTTTAACACTGCGTTTAATACCCTACCCTAAACATAACCTTTAAAGGTCAAGTCCACTTCAGAAAAATGTTGATTTGAATCAATAGAGAAAAATCAGACAAGCACAATGCTGAAAATTTCATCAAAATCGGATGTAAAATAAGAAAGTTATGACATTTCAAAGTTTCGCTTATTTTCAACAAAATAGTTATATGAACGAGCCAGTTACATCTTAATGAGAGAGTCGATGATGTCACTCACTCACTATTTCTTTTGTTTTTTATTGTTTGAATTTTACAATATTTCAAATTTTACGAATTTGACGATTACGGCCTCCTTGCCTAAAGCACAACACGTTAAAATAATAGAATTCCACATGTTCAGGGAGGAATGAAACTTCATTTCACATGACAATGGCGAGAAAATAAAAATATTTCATATTTCATATAATGAAATACAAAAGAAAAAGAGAGTGAGTGATGTCATCAACTCTCTCATTTGCATGCAACTGGCTCGTTCATATAACTGTTTTGTTGAAAATAAGCGAAACTTTAAAATGCCATAACTTTCTTGATTTACATCAAATTTTGATGAAATTTCAGTATTATGCTTGTTGAATTTTTCTCTTTTTATTTAAATCAAGTTTTTGTTGGAGTGGACTTGTCCTTTAACCTAACATAAAGCCCTATTGCAACCGCAATCCTAACCCTACATCTTAGACGAATTTAAGCCCGTGCAGCAATTGTCGCAGGAGAAAATGTCGTGTCACATTGCCAGTAATCTGATGTATTAGATCAGTCTCTATCAATAAACTGATCTCACTATTCCCCTTAGTGTCAAATTCATAATCATAACATATTTGATTGTGATATCAACTGCACTTTTTTTTGAGGGGTGGGGCATCAATATCTGTATAATGATACAAAGTGTTTGTCAAGATTATCAAAATCTTATGAATATTGTAACTTAGATTAGCCCAATTGCAAAAAACTTACATCAAAGGGACAAAAGATAGGTTTTATCCGGTTTTTATAGAATTTTGATGATTATAGTTTTCTTTGAAAACACCTTTTTTTTCCAAAGTTCAAAATATTTTGTGTAGTGAACAATATGTGTTTTTCACGTTTGCATAATTTCAATCAGAAAAGCATTTTCAGTATGTCCCAATTAACACAATAAGTTAAACAATAAAATAATGCAGGAAAGGTTACATCTAGAGGACTATATTTTTTAGGTCCAATTGTAAAATCAGACGATTCTTTTTCCAGTAACAAATTTTGTGAGCTATTCAATAACGTCATATCATATTTTATGTTTGGGGAAATATCAATAAACCGATACTGTCTTTGCTAGTATTGACAGCTGAATATATGTGGTAAACATATCAACTGTTCATGATGCCAATGTGCTACACTCCACCTTCTCTGTATGCCTATATTAAAGCACAAGTAGGCTACTTTGAAGTATTTATGTAGTAGTCCCAAAATGAATACCGGTATGCAATTAAAAAATTTTCTATCTGGACCTAGGCCAGTGGCCTGTATCACTAAGCGCTAAGATGCGTCTTAAGCATCCATAAGTCCGGTTATAGGACTTAGTATAAGATGCATCTTAGCGGGGGTTTCACAAAGACCACTAAGACGCATACCGTACTTAGTACCCATTTGACTAAGTTGCATACAGAGCGTAGCCTTCGTCTCGTCTCGACGTAGGAACTGTTCTTAGTGTAATGTCATGTTTCCTAGTGGCCACAAACTGCAGGAGCGCTTCGACTTCGACCCTTTGGAAGTCCTTGCTTCTTTTTCTAGGCGTTTCCTAAATTTTTTTAGGCAAATGCATATTGTTATTAATTTATTTTTATGAATTGCCCAACATCATGTCATTGCCTGTCTGTACACTACCAAATATGTTTATAGTAGAGAGGGGGGGGGGGGCGGGGGTAATGAGCACTGTTTTTGTACTCAACACCCCCTCCTCCCTTGAGAAAAAACAAAAAGGTAAAATTTTGGTTAATCTTTTGTTTTCGTCGAGGTATCAAATACAACTTCCACTGCATACATTTCACTTTCAATATTTTACTTCTATATGTTGTCTTAAGAAAAAGGTTAATACCATACCTTCCCCATTATCCTCCTACAGTAGTCAAAATTATGTTAAAGTGACAAAATTCCTCCTCCTTTCACTTTTTAGTCGCAGACGATGCAGACGAAAACTTGCGGGAAATTACTACTTTTTATCTTCACACAAGGTCGAAGGACACGAAATTAGGCTTCGTAGACTCAAAATCCAGACGTTTTATTGTTGAAGACGCGTCGCACACAGGACTTAGTAAAGAACTGTTTAGTGGAACTGACGCACCAACAGGACGTCAGTAAGACCCGTCTTAGTGTATGACGCGTCGCAGCGACACTAAGGCCCGTTACACTAAGTACTGTTTAGTGAAACAGGCCCCAGGTGACTCCATTGCTATATTGGCAGTGATGTTTAAATCAGGGTAACAATGTAAGAGTATGAGGAGTGTCATACGTTGTCTGATATGAACACTATATGAGAACAAACTCACTACAATGTTTATAATCATCTCTATAATCAGTATGGTTAATCCTAACCCTATCATTGTCATATCAATTCAGGTTTCTCATTCACTAGATACTCATTAAATATTGTCTCACTATTCAAAACATTCTGATTGTTCAACATTGTGAATTTATTTCACAAATATATATCAATATAATATGATACATATCAATATCATATGATACACAGATAAATCATATTATCCAGAAGATAAATGGACTCATAAATTCATTCAAAAGAATCATTCCACACATTACAAGTATGATACAATATATGATAAATATTTATAAATCAAATATAAATGAAACAAACATTAAATATCTAAGGATGAGTTAATCAAGTTGCTGAGATGCATTTCTTTTTTTTTGCATGGAAAATACCCCCATCTCTTCAAAATACAACTTTATTTATCAATAGAAAGCTGAATAGTGAAGGATACCTCTTTTGCAAATAAGTTTACAGGTGCAGACATCTAGAGTGCTCTATTATTGGTATTAATCTTAGGCTGTTCATCATATTTTTACAGAGAGAAACGTTTTATTATGGTTTCAAAAATTTATTTGAATGACAAGAGAAAAAGCACAACACTGAAAATATCATCAAAATTCAGATGTAAAATAAGTTATGACATTTTTAAAATAAGCGTACTTTCCCCAAAACAACTATATGCACATCGCAGTAACATACAATTGAGATATTCCATGATGTCCCTCCCATCTTTTTGTTTCTTCTGTATATTATTGTTTGAATTATACAATATTTATTATTTTGTAGATTTGAGACGTTAACAATTACAGTAGGTTAACACAATTTTCAGCAATAAGCTTGTCTAAGTTTTCTCTTTTCATTCAAATCAGGTCTTTGTTGGAGGGGATTTGCCCATTAAAAATAGCTGCTTTTATAAACTCATTGTACAATTAGTAAACCAGCATTGACACTACACAGCTGTATTGCACTGTTTGTTTTGGCTGCAGTCTAAACAGTCTTCTTTTTCAAACTTCATGGTTATTTTCTAGCCATAATTTCATCAATTTTCATATTTAACAATGTCTATCATTTAGTTAGAAACAGCATACCTTATCAGAATACATTGCTTTCATGATTTTTAACAATTATTTTTTTATCTTGACTAATGAGATGAATGTCTGTCAGGTACTGTAGTCTACATCTTGATCCAAAACATAACAGTATGTACTCAAAGAATAACAATAACTGTATAAACTTCTAACTTCATGGAAGTCTCATACAAAAATAACCAGTACACTCACTTCATCTACATGTAATGCCATTGAAGAAGTAGTTCTGTACAATAATTTATCTTACTGATGAGCTTAAAAATATGAAAGACATTTTCTTTGGTTCTCTATGCTATATAGTGAGCTTCCTTTTTAACCTTCAATTCTTGGATAAAACTTTCCACTTTACCTAAATATATATATACATTATATATTCATGTACATGAGTATGCAAGAATTGTGTAAAAATATATGTTATATGTCTAAATTTTAGAAACCAAATCTTAAAATATTGACTGACATAAGGCCTTTGATCTTTGCCATGCACAATTCACACTTGAAAATTTGCCTGTACATAGAAAAACATGATGTAACTATTGGTTTATTATCAATATGATAACTGGAATTTTACGCCATTGATACGTTTTGAATTTTTTTTCTTTGATTGCAAATTGAAATGAGCATTGAACTGCATATTCCATATTAAACCTGAATAAAGCTATTTACCAACATACCCAATATCATTAATATCAAATTATTATTTCAAAATAGATTCTAGATGACATAGCGTCAAGGGGAAATCGTGTTGAAATTACTCTTTATTTCATTTTAAAACTTATTTATTTTATTTTGCCTGGCTAAGAGGAGTGATATCGTGTTTTCAATCACACTGTACAAGGCATTTACAAAATTGCTTGTTGCCCCTTTTTCAGAGAGAGACTAATAGTATACATAGTGGGTGTTTAATAAGGCTGTTCGTAAGTCATTAAGAATGACTGGTGATCCTTTCTTATGCGCTAAATAATCACCAATGAACACTTAATGGTGAATTATCATTTTCCACAAGATAGGATCACCAGTCGTTCTTAAAGTCACTCTTAACTTACGAGCAGTTATGAAATGGCTCCTAGTTCCATAACATGGACAAATATTCGGGTACATACATTATTGTAGGTCTACGCAGCAGCTTACAAGAAAGTACTGCAACAACTTTCAAAACCTGTATCGATTTACATATAACATCCTTTCTAAACATCATTATGCTGCAAAATGCTGTAAACCTTGTTTGGATAATCCCTATAAAAGCATTTATTTCATTTGCTACATGTATCTCTTGAATACCATATTAGAAATCATGGCAATAATGTGGGAAATAGAAAGCACTATTAGATTAAAATAAATGTGTTTAGTATGTGTTGTTTTGGCCAAAAGATGGCACTATTTGAAAGCGAGCATGCATGCAGACAGTTTCTTTTACTTTTTTGCATTGCTGTGCTGCTGTAGCTAGTGTATCTGTATGAGTGTAGAAGATATTCTTTGCATCAACAGCAAAGTAAGAAGATTGACAGGCCTACAGTTTTAACACTTTAAAGGTTGCACAGTATGCACACATAATCCTCAAAATTTTTCTTCAAATCCCTCTATGATCTTTATATCTGCATATCCAAAAGTATGTTGACCTTGAAGAATGGCCAATCATATGACCTACAGTCTTGTAGTTGTCAATTTCACAACCTTCAAACTCAGCGTCAAATTCATGATTTTGGTTATTAATTTCACAACTATTAGTCTCCAATTTAATCATTATAATTGGAAATGTCAGGAATTTTTATCAAAAGATTAGTAAAATTCTGGTTGCCAAATGTCAATTTCTCCACTTAATTTGCAAAAAATCTTAAAAGTATTGAAAGTGGGGGCAGATTAGGACCTTTCATTAAATCAATTTTAGTTATCATATTTTAAAACAAGCATTATCCCGACTATTACCATAATTTTGAAAATCTATTGACCATCAATTTCACTTGCAATTATTATTATTTTTTTTGGGGGGGGATGTCAATGCTATAAACAAAAGAGAACAAGGCTAAATTTAGAGAACAGGATTTTGTTGACATTGGGACATTTATGAAAACTTACATTAAAGGCTTATCACATTTGTGAGTATAAATGGATAGGCCAAGGCATTTGTATTGTCCTTTTATGAAATCACCTGATACTTGGAAATATGTAAGTATTTTCTAAGGCACCAACAATAGTACTACAGTATATTATTACAATAAATGAAATTTATAAAGGATTTTTTTTCCCGTAAACTAGATGGATTCTCCATTATGTGTAGTCAAAATTTATGCCTTGTCACTGACAATGCCATAAAACAAAATATTGTAAATATTTTACTTTTTTGATGTAAAAAATAATGAATTTCATTCTTAATCAGATTGTCACTCCAAAATGCATATGGGCAATTCCATAAAATGTGCACGTCCGACCCCCTATGTGTGGGACCTTCATGAACTTTTCTGTCCCTGATTTCCTCTTTCTTTTTACAGTCTGTAATGTTCTCAAAGAACAATGACTTGCACAGTTTATGAAGTGAAGTAAGACTTGAGAAAAATGGGGGCCGGACATACAAAATGGTTTATCATTTTATAGAATTGCCTATACATCAATCAAAATTGATGTTACTTTGTGAAGCACTTCTTTATTTATCATGAAAGAAAACACATTTTAGGTGCATAATGACTTCCTTTGATTTTGGACCTTGGAACCCCAAAACATATATCAGATCTTTCACTTCTATGAGCCTGATAAAAAGTTACTCCATCAAATAAAACTCTGTGGATGCCTAGAAATCAGATCAAACCATAAAACGTTGTATATTCACTATGAAGTAATTTGCAACAAATTTAAGAAAAAAATACTATATATCTCCAGAAGTCCACACATTATTTTGTTCCTAGTCAAGCAAAAAGACCAAAATGTATATGAGATGAAGATTATGGCACTAGTTTAAATAAGGTTGAAAAATAATTATAATATAAATAATTGTGAAGCATCATTTATCTCAATCCACTAGTACGAGGCCAATTAACTTCTGTATGTACTGGTCTGAATACAAAACGACAGCTTCTCCTTCCATCTGATTCTTCTTCATTCTTGATATCCAATGGACATTCACAATCTTCTACTTCAATCTCTGAAAGATAAAATAGATTTCATTTACTCTGATTATATCTCTTTTTGTAAAAGGGTTTTGTTTTCATTAATGATTTTACTGATTTAACACAAATTCGATGTGAGCAAGCAGAGAAATTGATATTTTTTTCCTTTTCATCTCTTACTTAGAGGTCAAGTCCACCCAAACAAATAGTTGATTTGAATAAAAAGAGAAAACTGAAACAAGCCTAACACTGAAAATTTAATCAAAATCGGGTGTAAATTAAGAAAATAAGCACAGTTTTATAAAGTTTCACTTATTTTTACAAAACAATATTATGCACAACTTAGTTATATGCAAATGAAAGAGTCAACGACATCCCCACTCGCTAATTCTTTTGTTTTTATTGTTTGAACTCTACAAATTTTCAACTTTTACAGATTTGACAATAAAGACTCTCTTGTTTAAACCACAAAATTGTACAACCATAATTATACACGTTCACGGAGGAATAAAACTTTGTTTTTTATGACAATGAGGAGAAAATTCAAATATTTCATATTCCATGTAATGAAATACATAATACATAGTGAGTTGATGATGTCATCAGTCTCATAATTTGAATACCGACCAGGATGTGAATATAACTATTTTGTGAAATTAAACGAAACTTCGAAAGGTAATAACTTTCTTATTTTACATCAGATTTTGATGAAATTTTCAGTGTTATTCTTGTTTGGTTTTTCTCTTTTTATTCAAACCATCGTTTTGTTGGGGTGGATTTGTCCTTGAAGTGTTCTAAGGCTATTTCCTTCCTACACAGCCAAAACCATCACAAGGAATTAGTAGATATACAAAAGGTTTAAGAGATACTATATGTTACTCACCTTCTGAGTCTCTTAGTAAATATAGCCTATAGTCTTGAGTATCTTCCAGATCCATTCGATGAGCTAACATTTCACCTGCACAGGGAAATAACAAACACACATTATTAGAAGAATGTACAAAATTTAGACGAAATTACACATGGGCAAATAAAATTGCAGTTCATGGGCAAATACATCAGAAAAAGGCAAATAAAATTTGTGGTTCAGCAAATTCATCATTCTCTACCAAAACAAAAAATGTGCTAAATCCATATCCAGACCCAAGGCATCCACCAACAACCATGAGAACAGGGAATGATGACCCCCCCCCCATATAAAACATGTTCAATCTTTTTAAAGGTCTTGGTTGTTTAAATAATATGTGTTCAAATCATTGTTCACTGTATAAAGACAGCAGCCTCTGTGTTCACCCTGCAATGGGATCATTATGATTTCAACAGGAACTTGATGAAGGGAGTGATTTTTAAAATAATTCAGGATGAGCTAGATTAGGGAATATAGTTAAGACTTAAAGAGTTAGATAATCTAATCATTGAAATAAACCAACTAGATATACTTACATATTTGAGTAGCTTGCATATCAGGTGATACAGGTAATGTCTTGAGACTAATACAGACTGGATCTTGACTTACTGCTACCAGCACTGTTAAGAAACCATGTCTCTCTCCTTCAAAATCCTCTTCAAACTGCTTCAAGACACAGACTGTAAACATAATTTGATTTGAACCATTATAAAGGGATCTACCAATGGGAGGGTATGCAAAATACAGTTTAAAGATAGACCCTTAAAGGACAAGTCCACCCTAAGAAAAACTAGATTTGAATAAAAAGAGAAAAATTCAACAAGCATAACACTGAAAATTTCATCGAAATTGGATGTAAAATAAGAAAGTTATGGCATTTTTAAATTTCGCTTCATTTCACAAAACAGTTATATGCACATCTCGGTCGGTATGCAAATGAGGAACTGATGACGTCACTCACTCACTATTTCTTTTGTATTTCATTATATGAAATAGGAAATATTTTTATTGTATCGTCATTGTCATGTGAAATGAAGTTTTATTCCTTCCTGAACACATGGAATTCCATTATTTTAACATTTTGTGCTTCAGGCAAGGAGGGCCTAATCACCAAATTCGTAAAAATTGAAATATTGTATAATTCAAAAAAAAAAAAAAAAAAAATAGTGAGTGACATCATCGACTCTCTCGTTTGGATGTAACTGGCTCGTTCATATAACTATTTTGTTAAAAATAAGTGAAATTTTGAAATGTCATAACTTTCTTATTTTATATCCGATTTTGATGAAATTTTCAGCATTGTGCTTGTCTGATTTTTCTCTTTTGATTCAAATCAACATTTTTCTGAGGTGGACTTGACCATTAAATATCACCTGCAAATGTCATAAATGAAATTAAAAAAAAAACCTGCAGTAAAGTACCATTATGGCAGTACCAGACATTCACAGATATTTAGTTATAACTTTATTTTTACATTATTATATACCATCAAAATTAAAAGTTTTTAAGCACTTATGTGAAACCTAAGGTCATCACATGCAGATTTCTGAAAATGAAATACAGGAAAAAAGTACAATGTGAGGTAGTGGGGCAATCAAGCAGGGTGACAGGTGGAGCAATTGAGTAGAAGAGCTGGTATCTCCCTAAAACAGTTATATAGATTTTTTGTTTAGGATTTGGCGGTAAGAACCATGCAAATATGCATGCATGTACATGTAACTTTTCTGAAAAGTTACATGTATCTTCAAAATTAAATATCAGCAAAGGCCAATTACACCCAATCAAAGCTGTTTTTATTATTAAGCTGATGATGGTGAATGGTAATTTATAAGGGCAATTTGGAAACAGTAAATCATGTCCAGCACTTTGTTGTATATTTTCACTGCGTCCCCACGGGAATATATGAAAGGAAAAAAATAAAAGACGAAGGCAGGCAATGAATATGTGAAATGTGTGGAAGCGCTGTGATGAAGTGGTTTTGACTCTCGCCTTGTAATCAGAGGGTTGTGTGTTCGAAACCCATCATTGCCACTCTCACCCAGGTGCTAATTGGGTACTGGTAGGAAACAACCGTCATTGTGGCTATAAATCTATAAGCTATAAATCCAGTAACCGGGTAATAATTGTGAAGAGCTTTGATTATGCACTACATACATGCCAATTATTAGTATTATTGTTAATGTGCGGTATATGTCTTTAGCATGCATGTGAAGGGGGAACAAAATGGACATTAGATTAGTGCCAACATTAAGAAGGAACTAGGAAGCAATACTCCAATTCAAAAATAAATACCAGGAGATATTTATGTAAAAAGCAGTGCCAAAACATGCAGAGAAATAGGAAGAAAGTTCTTATTTCACAGTACTTCACATGTTAAGAACACATCTGCACATTTTAAAGATATATTTCTACCCAAGTCATCTGATCCTGATTTGTCTGCACACTAAGTATGTACTTTCCCATTCCCTTGGGAGCATTCCAGTAAAAACTTACAAACTAAGCATACTACATTACACCATGGACAGGCATTCAATGCCTCCTTTCTTTGATCAAATGAGATATGCCTATTTGCATTTCAATGAAACATTCAACTGCTTTAATGATAACGACTAAGAAGTATTTTTCTTTAACGAATAAGGTGCAATTCTTCCTGTCCGGATTTTGTTAGATGGTGGGCTCTGTGAAAATATTCCAAGAAAATGCAACCATTAAGCCATTGGGGACCAGAAAATTAACAAGGAATATAACAATTCAGATGCTTTCTAACTCTGGAATATTTTAAAGAAATCAGGTGAAGTGGTGTTTGATCAACTTGATGATGAATAACTGAATATACTTACTTGCACTGCTGAGTGTTGTCAGGTAATATCCACCCTCTCCTGACAGCATAGAAGGATCAAGAAGGCCCCACATATAGTCTGCCTCAATCTCTATGCTTATCATCTCACATTGTACTAATACATAGATTAGCATTGGTAGGAAATCTGGAAAAAGAAGAAACAGGTACTTCAATAAAAGTGTTACAAAGTGAAATTTCTTTGGCAGTCTAACTGGAAAAGTAAGTATTGCTGATGAATAATATTTCAAAATAAGAAAAAAAAACATTAATTTGATAACACTTTAATAGTCATTGACCTCAAATGACATTGGACCTTAACTTGGAAACATAATACATTTCACATAATTGTATATCCAAGCTTCAAGGAATAGGGAAATGAATGGATATGACAATTTAGTTCAGAAACTATGACAAAATATTAATTTTTATCCAAGTATTGGACATGAAATGACTTGTAGCCAAGCTGTTTTTCTCAATATCTTTTTGTTGAAAAGTAAATGGTTGTATATGAACTAGGATGTGACACAACAGATAGACAAACTGGTTGCACACCAAGTGGACATATACCATACTTCGGCAAGAAATTTATCCACATTGTGCTGCACTCAACCCAGGTGAAGTGAATGGGTACCTAGCAGGAATTTATTCTTTGAAATGCATGTGCGCTGTAATTATGGTTGCCAAGCTACAGCTGGGGTAATAATATCCAAGTCCTTTAGAAGCGCATAGAGACATTATTCATAATTGTGATATGCGCTATACAAGAACTGTTTATTATTACTATTATTATTAAAACAAAAGATAGATAGATAAAGACAACCATAAAAGATGAGTCAATGATTCATATATACCATCAGCTCCCATTGAGTTTGTTACTGCTTCTCCACTGGTTCTATCTTGGACCTGCAAAGGGGGGGGGGGGAATTAAGCCTCATTTAAATTTGGTAAATGCAAAGATTATTCATATTGAAAGTTTTGATACATTGTAAGATGTGTATTTAAAGTAAGATATGTAATCAGTTATCATTTTTAAAAGTCCACTTAAAACATCTTTGAATGACAAGGCATTCCACAGACTCATCTATGAATTTTGATTTACATATTCAACAAAGAAAAATTCAGAACTATTTACACTATTAATCAATAATAAATCAAACATTGCCCTCTTCACTATGGAATGCATAGCTGAAGAAATTCTTTTGTAGAAATTTCACAATATAAATGTTAGAACATTATAAAGTCAGTACTTTACTTCAATTCATAATATTTTTTTCAGTGGGAGACAGGAAGATGAGGGTTGTTGAAGTATGATATTCAAAATGGTTAATAATTTGTTTACTTACTGATTTGTATATTGCAGATACAATGTTTAAGAGTAAATCCAGTTTAGTGATTGGAGAGTAAGCCTCTTGAAGTTGTGAAAAGAGTTGTCTAATCATATCTAGATCTTCTCCTTCAGGTGGAATGTAGTTTGACTGCAATCAATCAAATTATTTGGAATAATGTCAATCATTTACATGAATATGTCATTATCAATGTCTAACTTTTCAGAGAGAAAACGTCTTATGTTAATTGTCTTGTACTGTCTGGTTCTGTGCTGTACATTTAGGTTAGTTTTGGTGTGACGTGTTGTATTGTGACCGTGTTGTGTCGTTTTGTGTAAGTTACATATACCTTTTATACCTTTTCATGAAGATCTTTGTAACTATATTGCAAATATGCTATATTTAATAAATACAAAATATATCACTTCTCTAAAAACCTATTTGTTATTGCAATTCAAAATCGTAAAAATTGATGCCACTCAATGGGTATATCAAGCTAATATATTGTATTCATATATTAGAAAAAGGGGTTTTATGTAGACTTTGGAAGCCCTGAATTGAATCATAAATCAGAAAAAATGGGGATTCAGCATTTTCTATGTAGAATCAAACAATGTTGTACATTATGACAGGAAAAATTAATTTATACATACTTCTAATTACATATAAATTTACCACTATAAGAATTCTTCACTGCACAAACACAAGTACATAAAAATTACCTTGCGGCTTACATTTAGAACAATGTATGACAAATTTATCACAGACAAATAAATACAGGGAAGTAGTGGAACAATACATATTGGAACTTTTATTAAAAACAGGAGAATAGCAGTTCAATTAGTATTATGATGCTGTTAAAGTTACCTACCAGTAATTAATATGGAATGACAAATCTATTAAAGTTTAATTGAGTTAATACCCCTGACCAGTGCAAATACTATTTTAATTACTTTTACACATACAGAAAACATATTATGCATATACTGAGTGTTTTATAATGAGATAATTGATAATACCTTTATTCCTAGTTCCTCTGGTGTTCGTTTCTTTGCTTGCATGATATTGTGATCCATTAAGGCCATTGATCCATTCCTAATCAGAAGAAATCAAGAAGAGCTCACTATAATTAATAATTTAATTTAATCAATATATCTTTTTATATATCTGACCCGTTATATTCATTGATGCAGCTCATTCCTCTATCTGGGTGAATTATAAAAGGTTATCAATTGGTTATACTTTATAAATTCTGATGATCGTAGGGTGATTGATCTAAAAATTGCATTTTTTCCACCATAAAATGCTGTATTATGCTATTATATCACCTTTTTTAAATTGTGGCATTCTTGCTTGGGGAAGTGCTGCAAATATGTATTTAAAGAGATTACACAAACTTAAAGAATGTGTTGTCAGAATTATAAACAACTCCCCTATTTATGCCCATTCTTATCTTATTTTTCATTCACTTAAAATTTTGAATACTGATGATATGTACAAATACGAAATGGGACTTTTATGTATCTATGTTCCAAAGGACTTTTACCATCATTTTATTGAAATGTTCAATATTGAATTGTAATATTCATGAATATCCAACTACAAACACTGCGAACTTTTACTTTCCTAAAACTTGCCTTTCACATAAATCTATTTTCTTTCATGATCCAGTACTTTGGAATTCTTTGCCGTTTAATTTGAAAACATCTTTTTTATTTTATGAATGGGTGATATAAAAAACTATTGTCTAACCTGTTATATTCATTGATGTAGCCCATTCCTATGTATGGGTGATATATAAAACTATTGTCTAAACCTGTTATATTCATTGATGCAGCTCATTCCTATGTATGGGTGATATATAAAACTATTGTCTAACCTGTTATATTCATTGATGCAGCTCATTCCTATGTATGGGTGATATATAAAACTATTGTCTAAACCTGTTATATTCATTGATGCAGCCCATTCCTATGTATGGGTGATATATAAAACTATTGTCTAAACCTGTTGTATCAATTGATGCAGCTCATTCCTATGTATGGGTGATATATAAAAATATTGTCTAAACCTGTTGTATCAATTGATGCAGCCCATTCCTATGTATGGGTGATATATAAAACTATTGTCTAAACCTGTTATATTCATTGATGCAGCTCATTCCTATGTATGGGTGATATATAAAACTATTGTCTAAACCTGTTATATTCATTGATGCAGCTCATTCCTATGTATGGGTGATATATAAAACTATTGTCTAAACCTGTTGTATCAATTGATGCAGCTCATTCCTATGTATGGGTGATATATAAAAATATTGTCTAAACCTGTTGTATCAATTGATGCAGCTCATTCCTATGTATGGGTGATATATAAAACTATTGTCTAACCTGTTATATTCATTGATGCAGCTCATTCCTATATCTGATTTCAATGGTTCCAGGACACATTGATACAGAGCACTCTCAACAATGGCTTCCAAACTGGCTAGATCCAACTCATCCATGTGCTGTATAAAGAATAGATTAATATGCAATGCAATACTCAAACATGTCATCTTTGAAAATATGTTTGTGTGCACATTAACATACATTTATATTTCATCGATTCCTACAAATACGCATTTGAAAGTATTTTCTCAAAATGCACCAGGAGGAAGGGGGGTCAGAGAAGTTTACAAGACTGATCAAATGAATTATATAAAACTAAATGAGTAAACATATTAATGGATATTCAAATAAATGAGTCAATAGATAATAATAATTTAATAATACATGAGGTTTGTATAGCTCACTTTCCACCTTGATTAGATGCTCAAGTCCCTCCAGAGCGCAACAACAACAAAAGCTATTTACTTATAATACATGTCTGGAAAATAAGTCAATGTCTATCAAAAAGCACTCTTAAACAGGTATGTTTTCAGGTTGCCCTTGAAGGTGGTCACTGAAGTCTGGGTTTTCAAACTATGTGGAAGAGAATTCCACAAGTTAGGCCGTGCATGAGCAAAGGCCCATTCCCCGCATGATTTCTTAGCAACTGGAATTTGTTAGAGATTAGATGATGAGGATCATAAGGTTCTTGAGGGTTGGTAAATGGATTTAATTATTGAAATGAACATGAATTACAAAAGAATCACATGGAATACATTGGACATTAAGGTCATTTCATCAGTGCATGGGAGTTCGGTACAGAGAAATAGTAAAATAGGCACTGTATCCAGGCACCTGGTACCTGAAGACAATTGATTTTAATACATCCCCCAAAATGAATGAATATACAAATAAATGAGTATATAATCATATGACTTTACAAATAAATAAGATATAAGTACATGAACATATCATTATACAAATGTATAAGTATATAAATGAATAAGCGTAAAAATGTGTAGTACATGAGCATCTAAATAAATGAACACTTAAATACAAATACTCCAAATGATTAGAGGACACGAGTATGAATTTCAAATACAAGGTACAGGTTGTAGTACCCTTGGAAAAGTTCTAACATGCTTCATAGTGACATCATCAGCCAAATATTACATCATGTAGTGGGGTAACAAAGGGACAGCGCAGTTATGAAGCTTGGCCAGAATTGTCCACCTGTCAACATAATCGGTGCAATGTCATACATACCATAGCATGACAAGCAACAGAAAGGAGGTGTCTAGTATTAAGCATGGGATTAAATTGTAAGCATGTGCTGCGCTGTGGAAAGTTACATAACATTCTCTATCATAAATCATAGTGATACTTTTTGAGGGGGTGGTTCCTTTTCTCATTCTTGTAATTATTTGATTTATGAAATCTTGGATATTTAAGGGACTGTTGATTTAAAGGAATCCAAAACCCAAGAAGATAAACAATCTTATTGGAAATAGTAAAATCAAAATCAGTTGTGAAATAAGCAAGGTATGGACGTTCAATAGGTCTTGTACTTTCTATGGGGATCCTCAAATTGGCAAACATGCTTCAAAATAGCTGATTTTGTGGACAACACTATTTGTTTTATACACAATTTTTCAGATTTTCCCCATTGTCTTTCTAATTGCATACTGCCTCACTCTGAGCATAATATATGTCATGGCAAAATATAATTCACACCACATATGTCAAGGTCAAGATGAAATGATGTGAAATATGTAAAATAAAGGGGAAAATCCGAAAATCTGTGTACAAAACAAAAGGAGGGTTGTCCACAAAATCAGCCATTTTGAAGAATGGTTGCTAACTTGAGGATCCCCATAGAAAGTACAATAAGACTTTTTAATCGTCCATAATTTGCCTATTGATGAAACTTGTTTTAAATTTTTCCTCTTGTTTTACTCTTTCCAATAAGATCGATTTTCTTCTTGGGTTTTGGTTTCCTTCAAGATCTGTACATCGATAGGAATCAACTTGAATTTTGGTTGAAGGAATCCTTTAAAGTAATATTTAAGTGCATTATTTACATTTCTTTGCTTTGTGATAATTTAGGAACATTTCATGTTAACAATTTTTTTTGCAGTTTATAGTTATAATACTGCAGTGGTAATCTTGCAATTTCATGGAAAAGATCAAAGTAGATCTTTGTCAATATACAGTCTGAATACAGCTGAAGGTTTCCTCTAAAGGGGCATCTTAATAGATTTTCTGAAAGATGACATTTTTCAAGAAGAAATTGATAAAATCTCCAGACCCATATGGACTGTAATGAAAATTGTTATGAGAGAGCGAATCATTACTGTTGTTGATATATTTACTCACTCTATCAATGACAGCATCAATTTCTGGTTCTCTTTTGTTGAGAAGATAATTCTTTGTACCACTCATAAATTGTCTGATGCTTCTTAGTACAATGTCAGGTTTATCACTCTCACACTTCTCTTCCTGTGTCCTGATAAATCCATGTAACAGAGCTCCAAGACCAATGTTTTTATTTCCAGCCACTCTATACATAAAAACAATCCAAACATCACTGTTAAAGGCTATCATGACAAAATGATAAAAAGATTGTCCAAATTTCATTGAAACATCCAAGCGAGACACCATTTGACATTATATTCATATAATCTGAAAACTTTAAAGTAACATTACATTTTAAAAATAAACCAAGCTCCAATGATTTCTGCTCAGATATTCCTGCATAAAATGTGCACACAGATCACACACCTTTTCGCAGCAACAGCGATCTCATTGGTCCTTCCCACATGATTCACTGTTTGTATTTCACCAATTTCAGCCATTTTTAAACCAATATTGTTCAAGCAAATGTTGCCTATGTTTGTAACATATAATCTAGCATTAATTAATAAAGTCATTTACATTCTAATTAAGTAGTTAAACATCCATAAAGTGCTATCTCTCCCACTAACAAACATCTTCATTGATATGATAATCATGATAATCATTTACATCTGTACATGTAGTCAATACACATATTTCCAAAGAAAATATTTTCTGACCAGAGTAACAAAATCTATTATCTCTATCATTACTTATGTTAAAATAACAGGGGTCTAACAAATCAGACTATTCCTTCTTACACTCAAATCATTCTATCTGGGAATACAAAAAATAAAATGGTTTTCTTCACCATCAAAGCATGGGGAAAGAGCACAGTAAAGATTATAAAAAAATATAAAGTGTACACAAATTTGACATTTTGGCTTCCCATAATCTTAGCACAGAATTAGACCATGGTTGAAGTTAAAATGGACTGGACTTCAGAAAATAGGTCAATATGGTTATATTGAGCATTCATCTACATGTTACCTTAATATTGCCTCTTGAATGTCAGTACTAGCATCTCTCTTCTTGCTCTTCCCTGATATCCTATGCAGTTTCTTAGTAGCTCCACGCGAACTTTTCTTAGCTGTGATAGATACATACAGTTTTGAACATGAAAACAAATTACATCAAATGTATATAATTGTGGACAAATGGCATCCATGGATGTCAAGGGGGCATATCACTAAGTGGCAAATGTTTGCGAACATTTGGAATTTGGGATTTTGCTAGGGTCTGTAAGATATCAAAATGTTTGTTAAATGTTGCCAGGAAGTTCTTGAAACAATTTTTATTGTTGCAAACAGTTTTTCTTTTGACAGGGAAATTCTGAACAGGATTAAAATTAGAGAAGGATACATATTAAGCCGATAAGTTGCTGTTAATAAGGAAACTGCTCTCAGTTAGTGGATTATCCACCCTGTGTTCCATTATTTAAGGACATCTAAGCCTCGGTCATTGAAAAAAGTCAAATTGTCAATCCATGTTGTATTTTGGATGAATAAGATATTGCATAAAAATCTTTTTAATAAAGATCATGATTGAAATCTCATTAGGACAAAAAGATTTGAATCCTGCACTTTTACCTTAAATTTGGATTTATTTTAGTAATAGAAATGAATGAAAACTTACCAAGTAATCTGAGCTTCTTGAAATGTGAAAGTCCGGATTTAATCCTCTTATCATCCTTCTTATCTTCTTCACCAGATTGTTCCACCTCACTTCTTTCTACTGTACTAAATTCCAATGATTGACTGAGTAAGAGATGATTACCATTCTCATTCTCTGTGAAAGGTACACCCTCACTAAATGAACTTGATGGATTCAATTCAGAGTCTGATTGGTAAGAACTGTCCAAAGATTCATTCTTAAGAATATCTTCAATTTCCCGATCAGAAGCTGTTCCTCCCTCTTCTGAATCCTCATCATTCACTTGAATGAGTTTAGGTATTTCACATGAAGTCCTTTCTGGATAATTAGACATAGGTGCCATTTGTTCTGATTTGCTATTGTTGTTGGTGCTGTCTGCTAATTCCTCAATTTCATATTGAATATCTCCAATCAAGCAATCTCTCATAAGTTCTGAAGCAATATCTGTGTGTTGAGATATCTCCCTGTTTTCACTTGTGCAAAACAGCGGGTCAAATTCTGGAAGGGCATGCCATGGTACGGGTTCAGTACTGCTGCTGCTGTTGTTGCATGTAGTTAACGGCTGCAGGATGTTTTGAATTTGTTCTGTTGCCCTTGAGGCATTTGGAGGCTCCTGTGAGTCATAATAGGATTTAGATTGTCTACAACTAGCAGGTGTGGGAGGGGTTCTGTAATTACCATGTTGCTGAGTAATCAATGAGGTAACACTTGGATTCATTCTCGTCCTATCAAAAGCCGGTATTCTATAAGGATCCTGACCTGTATTCTGGAGCGCTGATTTCTCTGGTGATTTTTGCTTAGGTGGCAAATAAGGCTGGTCATGTGGCAAACAATACTGGACATTGTCTGAAGAAAGTGACCAAGTATATCTTGAAGAGGGTGGCATTTTGAAGGGTTCCTCTCCACTCGGTGGAGGAGGGGGTGCACATCTAGGTGGAGGGTAGCGCTGTTCACTTGTAGATGTCATAAATTCAAACTCACTAGCACTGCTAAAACGCATATCTTGACGATCAAATTCTGAAGATGGTCTCTGTAAGCTTGCAAGCGGATTGAAGCTACTTCTTGCATGTGCTGATAAATCATGGATTGAGTTCCTTATAGGTTTCATTGAATCATTATTGTCATTGGTATTAGCATAAATAGCAGGAGGTGTAGTATTGATGACACCATACATGCCTGGAACATCTGCCTTACTTGACAGCCCAGCGACAAGATGAGAGGCAGGATATGTGATGTTTGACTGATCTTGTTGCTTATTCATAGAGCTGGTTACTGGCATGCTCGGTTTTGATAATGTTGGCGAAAGATGCATCAAAGAAACTTTTTTGAATAAATCTTTTGGTGTTGGAGGTCTGCTGTGTAATGACTTCCAGAAATCTGAAAAACGAAAAATGTAAACACTAGTGATAAACTGACCAAAGCAGCACCACAGTATTTTAAAAGAGTTGCAAGAAAACTTAATCTCTAGACTCCCAAGACACGTATAGCATATGGTGCGCGAGCTTTCTCTGCCTCAGCACTTTCTTTTTGGAATAACTTGCCATTGAATTTAAGAATTATACCATCACTGGAGACCTTCAAATTTAAACCAAAGTCTTATCTTTTCTAGTTATTGGCACTTTGACACTCAACCAAACTTTCTCATTCTTTCTCTTCTTGTGCGCCTCAGAATAGAATATTTCTAGATAGACAGCGTTATATAAATGCCTATTATTATTATTATCATTTAATTTTTCTCAAAGCAACTACAAGGGTAATATAGAGTTACATGACCTATACCACTCTTTCGATGTTCTCTTTTTTTCCCCTCCAGTTTAATAATCTTTTTTCTTTTCTCATATTTTTTCACGGCTTAAAATATCATAGGGGAGGGGGATAGCTCCTCCCCAAGTAAACTGATACATTATACATGTATAATAGAGCATTAGTGTCATCTGAGAAAGCAGAACATTTTGAACCATATTTATATGAATATAGTTTGTTATAGAAAAGTAACATTAAAAATTGTCATTTCTATAAAATAAAAGTTAATTACTATCACAACTAATACTATGTCTTTCATGTGATGCAACTGCACATTTCAAGCATTCATGAATGAAAACAAATTGAAGGATGCCAAAAAGTAACAGGGTTGATGGTTCATACCTTCCTCAAGTAGTGCCAAAGACTGAATTTCTCTCAAATTCCTCGCTGCCATAACTGCTTTGGGAAGAGTCAGTTGGCATGGTAATTGAGCCTCAGTCTGCATGTGGTATGCTATCAGGTTATCCAACAGAGGAAACACCATGTCTCCCTTGGACAACTTAACTCCTGCAATGATAACAAAGAACATGGTCCTGAAACCTATACATCTCTGGTCAAGTTTTTGCCATGTTTTATTATCTGCATTCAGATTGAGGTATACAGCTTTTCCTGACATAACAATCTTGGCCAACTATATGCAAAACAAAGAAATCACAAAAACATTGTCAAGTGCTGAAAGTCTCCAACTATTCAAGCACTAAATACTGTCAGTGTATTTTTCCTCTGCAAATTAAAAAAAAATGGAATTCATAATCTGGATTTCAATCTCTCCTAAGTACAAAACTATGTAATCAAACCTCCTGCCAAAGAATAAAGTCACATAATTAAAGTATAAAAAAATAGAGACAATTAGGGATAGACAGACAGTCAACTCTGACTAAAACTGTGATTTAATTACCTTGTACTGTGGTTTCAATGGGGTAACTCTCAATATATGGACCCTTTCCTGAACCAGGATGCTTCATAGTCAAAGACAGTTTATCTTTCTGCCTTGCCTGTCGGACCACAAACGTCTGCAAAAAAATATATCATAACATTGAGATTCTGCTATTCAAGAACACCCAATTACATTTGCTTTATAAAGTACCACCAACCTGAAAACTTTTATCTCACAAAATCTGAAATGTCTGTTTTGTAATATAATTCTGAGGACAAAAATTTGTTGTTTTTATTAAATCAATTGAAATTTAAAACAGGATTTTAATGAAATATTTCCTTTATTTTGACTGGCAGAAAAGCAAATGTAGTATCTGATTGTTAGTATGGTAACTGTCAGATTATGTCAACTTGTCAGTGTTGGCAAATTAGGGTGTGTTCATGCTTCCATTGAGAGGACAGAATCAGCGATTTCAAATGTCAATTTAAAACGCTGATCGTAAACGTGGTTCTGGGCGCGCCTTTTTTTGAAAGTTTTTTTTCTGATTTTCGTTATTACGTGGAGATAACATGGAGCAATACGACTGTATTTGCATGCGGAATTTCATCTCATCGGAAGCATGTACCAAATGACGTCATTTAAACATGTTTACGATCGTGGTTCTGTTTATACTTCTCCAGAAAGCCTGATTCTGGTCAAACGACATTTACAAACGCACCTTTTTGTGAGTTTACGATCGGCTTTTTGAAACAGCGTTTAAATGAAAGCATGGACGCAACCGTGTTTTGGACTAATCACGTTTGGAAACGCTGATTCTGGCCTGAAAAGTGGAAGCATAAACACGGCCCAAGATGATCAAAGAACGTGATTAGAATGGAAGTACTCACCCCAACAGGTTGACCCTGTAGATAATGTATTGCTGCAGCCCTTTGAGTGTGTGGTAAATACCAAATTGGTTTAGTATGGACTAAACGAGTCATCATCGTCAGGGTATTATCAGGCATAGAATGGCCAAGAGAAGTCTTGTATTCTGATTTATTATGAATGATAGGGTCCAATGCAATCAATGGGTCTGGAGCGGAGATGTGATTACTGCCTGATGATGATGTCACTCCAGTTGAACAAAACTGAAACAAACAGATGTAATGCCAAAAATTATCATCTAAAATCACACAGATATATGTATTTCTCATTTTATTTCATATACAATATTTAAGTTATTTATAGTCTTGTATATTAAGACACAAGAAAGGGTCCTCTATCCATACATGTATGTCCAATATCTATCTTGATAATACGTCAGGCTTGTCAGAAAGCGGGGTAAGATTACTAACCCAACAGTCACCTTGGTGAAATAGACTACAGACTGAGTAAACAACCAACTATTGGCCTGTTTGGAGTCAGTTTTATTAGTATGACTGTCAGGTTCCTCAATATAGCTACATCATCATTGGGTATTGATATAACGCTTCTCTACAGGCAGATTAATTGCTGTGTCATCATTACACAAAAGGAACATACTTCACCTCATCTATGTCTGAAGTAGACAGACTCTTACTACTTCTGGGTAAGTTCCTACAAACAGAACAAAATGAAAATGTATTCACATTTAATACAATTCCACTGCTTCAGAATAAAAGGTATAAAATGCATCAAATCAATTTTTCAGATAGTTGATAAATATCTATTAGATTTACATATCATATTACCAGGATATCTGAGGTAAGAAGTTCTAATCTTAATCCTGACTTTAATGACTATTCATTTCCTCTAACAATAATAATGAATTTCATAAAATACATACATGTACTCTATTTCTCAGGTAAAAATTCCATGTTTTGATGACATCATTCAGAGACCAATATGTACTAGGTCAAAGTCCTATGAATAAGTTATTCATATATTCAATGCAGTAACTTCTCAAGCTATATATTATATTCATTTGATAAGGGCTTAAACAAAATATTTCTCATTATGGGGTTGATGTCCATTGATTCAGCAGGGTATTTCTTTATCATACTGGGAGAAACAAGAAATATTTTATTATTCCCAAATGTTTAATTATGAATAGATATTAATATCATTCAAATAAGATAAATTGTTGTGACTCCATTGTTGATTTTTACCACTTTGGAATTTAATTACTTTTTCATTATACACACAACCATTTAATGATGTGAAGACAATTAGTTTCCAAATTTTATGCCGGGTGGTATAAAACCCAATTTACATGTTATGTTAATTTCAATCTCTCTGATTTTTCAACTCCCTCGTACTTTTTTTATTTTTCATAGTTATAAGTGTTAAATGTCAAAAAGGGGAATACAACCTCGGTGATACAATAAATGCGTGGAAGGAGAATTGTAAAAGAATCAAAATGGAGGAGGTTTGGATGAAATTTGGATGAGGAATAAGACGGGTGGATTCCATGCGTGACCATGGGGTTTCAAAAAGCACCCTAAACAAATGTTCTGAAAATGCACTGCTGAACTAGTATTGGCGTGCGAAACCCTACCCTTAATAAGTATTCGAAACAAAACAGCAAACAAAATGGTACCCTTGACAAGTATTCCCTGAATTGTCCCCAAAAAGCCCCTGTTCCACTATGCCGATGTTGCTACAATTTAAAAAGAGCTTTCAAATTGGGTAGGATCAGGGGAAAATGAACCATTTTACCACGTGTCAGCGAAAAATAATTTTCAGTACTATAAGTGTTCCAAAGGAATGGGGAGATTCATTACATTCGCATGCCGCTGTTAGTATGCCAGGAAAGACCCGATTACGCTCTTCCAACGACTGTGGGCCATGATACTTACGCTTTTCCAGCTTCCCCCACGATTCAAAATGTGTGTTTTCTGATCAGGAAGATCGGCATCATACTTTGAACATGTTAAAAATATCTAGCCGATCATGCCGATCGGAATAAAGTGCCCGCTGTTACCCCATCTTCACAACGTTGTTATTACGCTGCTCCCCATTTCAACTGATTCCTATCCCATTCTCCGCCGATTTAATGATAGGGATAGATCAGGTTTTCAGATCGTGATAGTGAAACAGGAACTTTAACAAGTACAACGACATCTTGTGATGTTGTGGACATCGGCTTTCCCTTTACTATCATTGGGTTTAGCACCACCCCACACTCCTCCCTTAAAATCAGACCCTAAACAAGTAATGTTGGGGCAAAAAGTACATCCTTTATAAAGTATTCTATTTTTTCATACCCTCGCAATTTGGATTGTAAACACGGTTTTCCTAGTGAAATATATACCTTTTTCCATATCCATTATTTTAGTGTTTTTGACACTCTTATTACATTACGTACAAGTAAATAACGTGCCCTATCTTGAAAAAGAGATCCTTGTTACATGTATTACTGGTCACACATGGTATCCACTCGTCAATGCATGTGCCCCCCCCCCCCCCCGTGTTTCGGAGATCTGTGTACATAAATACACTTTCATTGCATACATGTACATTAAGAAAAGTCCAATGTGCGCATACGGAAAGAGGCACCTAATGCAATATTAAATCTGCAAAAACCATGGTTTTGTACGATGATACAATTAAAACCTCTTTTGACAATATGGGCCTCTGTCTGTATCAGCAGCCACAGCAGTCTGCAAAGACCAAAGGTCTTTGCCTACAGAGTAAATTATACCTACTCTTCATCATAATATGTGACTACTTCAGAGTCCCCAGATATTATTGCTTCATACAAATTTTAGAACTCAAAACTTTCACCAACGGACATGCTTCTTTGAATTTCCTTTCATTTGCATTCCACTCAGGTTGCATTCTATTTTAACTACTCTAATTAATGACATTATTATTTGAACTAGTCAATTAACTATTGTATCATTGATTATCTTGTATACTTTGTAACCTCTGCCCCTTCTTAGGACTTAAAAAATCAATATTTTTTCAATGAAATCCTTCTTACCTGTCTTTTGTTTCAGATGCCACATAAGAAACAGTACGCGGTGATCTTGGAGATGCAGGATCAAAAGACTCGTCATTCTTTTTCAGATCATTCAACATTAAATCCAATTCACTAGAGATACTAGATAACATCTGAAAGAGAAATAACGTAGATGGATTCTAAACTATGACAAACATAATTACAGGCTAGCTGTCATTTTTAATAACCATTCTGTTTTGTTGATGATGAGCAATGTCCTTTGTTAACCATGCCATTGCTATGGTAGGCAAGCAGTGAAAAAATGAAAATGCACATTTGTTTAACATTATGGGTATGAAAGCATTATTTCAATGAAACAGATATTTCATATTCCTTCCTTATTTTCTTTGATCGAGGTATCATTATTAAAAAGGACAAGTCCACCCCAACAAAAACTTGATTTGAATAAAAAGAGAAAAATTCAACAAGCATAACACTGAAAATTTCATCAAAATCGGACGTAAAATAAGTTATGGCATTTTAAAATTTCGCTTATTTTCAACAAAATAGTTATATGAACGAGCCAGTTACATCCAAATGAGAGAGTTAATGACATCACTCACTATTTCTTTTGTATTTCATTATATGCAATATGAAATATTTTTATTTTCTCGTTATTGTCATGTGAAATGAAGTTTCATTCCTCCCTGAACACTTGGAATTCCATTACTTTAATATTTTGTGTTCCAGGCAAGGAGGTCCTAATTGTCAAATTCGTAAAAATTGAAATATTGTATAATTCAAACAATTAAAAACAAAAGAATTAGTGAGTGAGTGACATCATCGACTCTCTCATTTGGATGTAACTGGCTCGTTCATATAACTATTTTGTTGAAAATAAGCGAAATTTGGTATGTCATAAGTTATTTTACATCCAATTTTGATGAAATCTTCAGCATTGTGCTTGTCTGATTTTTCTCTATTGATTCAAATCAACATTTTTCTGAGATGGACTTGACCTTAAAGGAGTAGGGGAAGGCGGGGTAAGTTGTGACAGTTTTTGCTTTTTGCATGTTAGAATTGATATGATTAATAATCTTGTCGAAATAAGTACCTTGCCTTGAAATTTCATTCTTCTGAAATATTTTCCACCTATATATAACTTTCTACCCCAACACTGAAAGTCATCGTGACCTTTGAAAAAACCGATGTCAAATGGCTCAACTTGCCCCATATATGGGGTAAGTTTGAGCCACCTTCTGGGGTAAGTTGAGCCACAAAAACTATGTACAAAATGTATGGGGGAGAACCAGCATGTCAATTTTTGTTTAAAGTCTTTTCACTTGCTAATTTTCTATAAATACTAACATTCTGTAAAAGGAAAAGAGCAGTCATGTCAATTTGCTCCTTTGAGCCTGCATTTAAATCGACTTTTATGGTTTGTTTGTTTTTTAAGATACATTACCATAGGAATTACCATGGCTCAACTTACCCCATGCTGTTTGGCTCAACTTACCCCAGTCCGAACTTAGTGCGATAATTTTGTATCCACACATTTATTATGCATCCATCATATAAAAGACTATGACAAGAATGAAGATCCATACCTGGACTAATAATGTTGTTATCATGTCTTTATTATATTTAAAGACGTGTGTGTTTATAAAGCACTTATCTATTTCACACTCTTTTTTACTTTTTTGGCTGAAATTCACATTTTCCCCTCTAAAAAACTACTTTTTGTTTCAAAGTTGGAAACAATGCGGTGGGGTTAGGGGTTACGCTATGGGTCATCAATACATGACACCACCACAATGTCTGACTCATTCATTATTGGCCTGGGGCTGGTGGCTCAACTTGCCCCTATGCTCAACTTACCCCGCCTTCCCCTACATATTGAAATTTTTAAGATATGTTATTCTGTTTTTTTTTAGATTGAGATACCATCCACCAAAGTTGTATCCTTTCTTTAAATTGTTTTTAATTCACTCATAAGCATGAATAATGTGTCATATGAAAAAAAAAGTTTACAATGATACATGATATATATCATTTATTGATCATATTTGTGATTAAAGGTATTGTTTAACTTTGTGAGCAGCCGATTTAAAAAATTCTCAAACCTAGATGAAACATGTGTACAAGTGCATGTATTAGAAGTTATAAACCCTGAAAACAACCATTATTGAGACTGAAAAGCTAAAACTACAAGGCAAACCCCGATTTTGTAAATAAGTATCTTATAGACACCTAAATAGTACACATAAGTGTATGGGATGAAATTAAGATGGTGTTTCCGGTCACTTTATATTTCAATTTTTGAAGCACTAAATAATTATTTATGAATGCAATTTTTTCTGGGCTTCATTTTTGTAACATATCACAGACACAGGTGACAAGTGTGACCTTCTAGCTCAGATTTTTTAAAAGTCAAACCAATGTTAACCAATCACTTTAAGTTATTCTACAAGTAAAACATCATCAATTCTTGGTTTCATTTTTCTGGGAGACACTGTTAGTTGCTAAGACAGCATACATATAGTAAATGTCTCCTTTTCAACCTCTCAGTAAGTAATAAATCATCCAATGCCCAAACACTTTCAACATCCAGCGGTTTCAATATTTGATTACCCTTTTTCTTTTGCTTGTCAGATCAATTTGAAAGTGCAATGTGTCTTTGTGTATGTGTCACCTTTTATTTTCACTTGTCAAAGAATTTTGGCATCTTTACTTTCAATGATTTTTATTGGGAAACTCTTTGCTCCTTGTTGCTATCAGACAAAGATCACAACCCTGCTAAAAGGAAGTTTACACTGATTGGTCACAAAAAAACAGAAAAATAAAAGAATAGGAATTGTGGTTTGGTGAGTATCCATTCGATGATAATATTGCTTTACCCATCATGGAGTTTACAATGATGGCAGAATGTTAAATGGAAATTCAAGTCAATAAACGTATAAACAAAACAAACATACATCTTCAATAGATTGCAACTGTATCTTAAAACAGCGGTTATCACTGGGCCACTTGGAGAAGCCAGGTCCAAGGTTTGAATTCCTCATCTTTTTTGTCACAGACATTGTGAAAATAATAGATTGTATAGTGTATAATCCAAAATCAGAGAATCACAGTTTGATGTAATGTTACTGTAGGGTACAGTATGGTCAATAATGTTGAAACATCCCAGATCCATTCTTTCTTGATTTATATTACATGTATCAGTGGAAGTGTTGTGGCTCTGAATCTTGCATCGTAGGCCTAATCAAAGGGTCACATGTTCAAATTCACTGAGGCACTAGCGCCCTTTGCCAAGGTGTCAATTCACTTTAAGCCTCTCTTCATCCAGGTTTGAAATGGTAACCCAGCAGGATGTAACCCTCATTGTCATTGGCTTTATTAGCAGTTAGTGAGTTTACAAATCATTGCTGGAATACTCCTCTGAGAAAATAAATTCTGCATACATTGTACATGTATGTGGGAAAGTTGAAATCCAATGACTGGATCTCTGTAAAATGCTTAATAGCATTGTTCCAATGTGCAGAATATTACTGCTTATCAAAAAGGGTCTCATTAAATGTCTAGAATGTCATTAATTCAATGAAACATTGATCAGTCTTCATGAAGAAACAGGATGGTCATCCACTATAAAGCAATCCTATAAAAAAAAGTAATTAATTCCTTGGCCCCAAAATTCAATTTCAGGCTGTTGAAATTATGGCATTTGCTGGAAAGCTTGTATCCTCACTGTTTTCTTTGATGTTATAATTCCAGACAAAATTTCAGCAGGATAGGGAAAGGTGAAAAGCACATCAACTCAATGTGTTCTACTGAAGTATGTACAGTTAAAATAAACCACAATCCTTGGTTTCAACGTAGTAGGTCCATAGTTTCAAGTAGAAAACCATTATAAAGACAAGGCTCACATCATCAAAAGATATCATTAGGATCCAGGATAGGATACAAACGTACAGAATCACTCAACGCAAATCATTGGTTTTCCTTGTATTCAGAATGGATTTTTTTTTAGCTCCAGCCATCTAGCATGCAGGTATTGAATACTGGTAGAGCCCTGTATGTAAACCATGTCATGGTAGCACTATCACTCCATCCAGTCTGAGGGAGGTTCAGTTATGAGTAAGAAATACCAGAGAGTGGAAGTTGATCTGGTATCAAACGTTTAAAGGCCATATCCAGCACCTCTCAATGGGTGTACACATCCATTTCCTTCCGGTATATATTACTCAACTCATCATGAACTTCATGAGTGAATAAACACATACAAATACATCTATAAATAAAAATATAATTATATATAAATAAAAAAAAATAATGATATTGGTCTAATGTCAGTTGCAGGTGAAATAATCAAAGCACACAATACATGTATGAGAGAAGAATAAAACAATATTCTTGCCTCTGTCACTTCTATTCATGCAACACAAAGCTGGTATTTAAATGCAATTATTTAATTGCAGCTGTGTATCTTCTCTCCATGTTGTATTTTTTCCCTTCTCTCTCTCTCTTTCCCTCCATTTCCCCTCTTTTGCCCTTTCTCCCTTTTCTTTCTTCCCTTTCATTTATATTTGCCACTCTCTTACCCTTTTTAGACAGGCTAAAATTTCCTTAACCCCGTACTATTGGTGGGGCTAAATGGCAATTTAGCCCCACCTATAGTACGGGGTTAAGCTTAGCCCACTTTCGTTTTACACAGCATTTTTGCAAAGTGGGCTAACCCCACCTATAGTACGGGATTATTTGGCCCTGCAAAAAAGCAGGGTTATCCCACCAATTGCGGTGCTAAGAGCAATAGTACGGGGTTAAGATCGCATGTGTAAAACGAAAGTGGGCTAAGCGCTCCCATTCATGCCCCGCAACAGAGCCGGCCCTGTTGTCCAATCAGAGGTAAGTATAATGAATATTCATGAACAGCGATCACGGCGATGAAAAAAAGCGCGCGCCAGAAGTCAGCGATTTTGGATATGACCCGAATGACCCCTCAGTGCGCTCGTGAATATTCATGAGCTACCAATAGTCCGGGGTTAGCGAGTTTCGTGTGTAAAAAGCAAGCATTCCTTATCCGGGGTTAGCAAAAACAATTTGGCATGTGTGAAAAGGAAAATAAATAGTACGGGGTTAAGGATAGTACGGGGTTAGCGATAGTCCGGGGTTAAGAAAATCCTGTGTAAAAAGCCTATCTGTCTCAATTTTTCTATCCAGCTGACTTCTTTCTTTTTGCTTTTACATGGTCTCTTCCATCCTTTCTCCTCAGTTATCTATCTCCACCAGTTTGTCATTCTGTTATATGAGTAATTATTTTGCTAATTCCTTTTTATTGTATTGCAGTACATGTTCATTTATATTCATTCAATTTCAATATAATTTGTAAAATTATACATCATTAGTGTTTAGTATTTAATATTATAATGTACTGCCAGTGGAGGACAAATTTCAAAGTTTTTAATATGGACCAATAAATGAATCTGAATATTTTGCCGACAAGGCTTCATCAGAATATATTAAATTCAGTGAATCTATAAACTTCTAATTATACAAAGTATCATAGACACACAGTGCACTAAGCAGAAAGCATAGGAAACAAATGCATTCAAAGTTAAAGTGCAAAGTGTAGTCATGGAAAAGAGAGTGGGGAAGAGAGATAAAGAGAGAATTTGAGAGAAGGGGAATAAAGACTGATAGAAAGGATAGAGGGAGAACCATGTATGAAGAGAAAGACGAGACAAGAGAGTAATGAAGGAAAAGGGGGAGAAACATTTTACAGAGTTTATGCACAGTTGCATACATACAGTGACAGACTTGGCTGTGCTCAGGTTCGCCCCCCCCCCCCCATTTGACAGAGCCTATTGTAGAAACCTTGCTCTCAGCCTCTGAATAAGAGTCAGTATAAAGTCCTAACAAATTAACAAAAATATAGAAAAAAATAAATTTCTGACTTTCATTTTCAAGCCTGAAACTTGTGAAGTTACGAACTAGCCATTTATGTGTTGGCATATTCCAATATTGGTCTAGACTATCATGTGACCTAAAGCCCTTGATGACGTTGTCATATAGAAAGTATACCTGATTCATGAATCAGGTATGTGGAGTATTGTGGTCTAATGGATTAGTTTTCTGACTTTAAAATAGAGGGTCATGTGTTCCAATCCCAGCCATGACATAAATTTCTTTAGCAAGAAATTCATCCACATTGTACTGCTCTAAACCCAGGTGAGGTAAATGGGTACCTGGCAGGAATTTATTCCTTGAAATGCCACCATGCCATAAAAGGCTGCACAGCTACAGCTAGGGTAATAATATTCAAGACATCTGGAAGCTCATAAGGATGTTATATAATGTGATATGCATTGTATCACCTCACTCTCCCCCATTCAAGAACTCTGAATCAGTCAGTACTTTACTTTCTGGTCAATAAATCATATCCACCTATATTTTTTTTACTCTTTAGTAGAAAAAAATAGGGAGAACCAAGAAGAATTATGTATACCTGATTCACCATTTTTTAACAAGACCATCGTGAGCCATATTGTTCATCGGCAAAAACCGCTTTCAGCATTTGCTGTATCATGCTATACATGAATAGTTAAGAGTTTGCTTTAATACCATAAATAAATATTCACTGACTCTTGTTAATAGCAAAATGAATACATTCATAATCCAACAATTGCTGTGGAAAGCTGATGTGGAGTATGAGAGTCAAAGAGCCTTGATTCTAACGGTATTGAGATATTGATATGGAAGAAATTAAACAAGACAGCCTCTACAGAAACTGAATTTATTACCTCAAAATAGCTTGATCTCTTGGCACGTTTCTCACTATCCTGTTGAAAGGAATCCATCTTTCCAATAGATGTCATTGGAACTCCCAACTGAAACTCATCCAAATGGTATCAAATCCCTACAAGAAATATAAAACAAAGAAATTATTAAAAACACATCTGTCAACAAGTTACATAGATGGTATTTATTTAAAAAAAGTATGAAATTTGCAATGTGATCAAAATGTTCAAACAATTACATTATAGGCCTAATATGTAATTGATTTTAACATTTGGTCATGTTGCAAATATCAAATTCCCCATTTGACAAAAGAAAATCACAAAATTTCAGCCAATACAGGTATGTGATTTGAATATTCTCAGCAATAAAGACATTGCAATCTTCCTGAATTTCTTTAACTTGCCACTGTTGCCAGTAGACTCCAACACCATGCCCCTCCAACACAAAGTACAAAATCACACAAGGACCCACACACATTTCATACCTTCATGCTAGTGTAGTCATATCACAGGAATAACATACTCTTAAGAAATATGTGGCTGGGAAAGTGGTGATTTTCGAGATGGCATCCAACATGGCCAAAATTCATTTACAATCCACCCTAGAGATTCAATTTCAGTGCCTCCCATGGTTTAGAGGGTCAAAAATCTGCTGAGATAGGTTAGAGTAAACAAGAGTAGTCAAGGATACCTGAAAATCAAAGATGGCACCCAAAATGCCGGGCGAAAATGACTGCCATAATCTAAAAAGAAAAACTTTCACACATCATTTATAACCTACTTTAGAATTAGAAATTTTGAATTGGTTTATGTTGAATGATTTTTAACTAAGGGAAAATAATACTGTGGGACAAGACAATATATATATATAGGGCATATATGAAAAATAAGGAATTTGACATAATTTTTCCCATTGTTTGTACCATGCTATGCATCAGCGTTACCCTAGCTGTGCAGACAAAAAACATGTATGATTCAGTCACATGATGCATTATAATGTCAAGAGCAAATAGACTCAAACAAATTTTCTCATACAGAGAAAGGCAGTACGGTGTATGTCAACACAATGATTTAAAGGGATACCTCACCATGGCAGATATACTAGTAATACAACAGAAAACATTAGGTTTGGCGAAAATACATTAAAGAATCAAAGAATATTGTATGACAGAGTGATTATACATCAAATGATTATTATTTCTCCCTTCCTTATTCCCAGTTTCTTTCTTCCTTTTGAAAATCAATATCTTCTTCCTGGACTTCTTTTCCACTCGATAATTCCTTGTTTTTTCCTCTTTCTATTCCTCTTTTCCAGATCATCACCATCCTGATAGTATGATGAGCATCCTGATAGTATGATGAGCATCTACATGTATAACCATACTGGTATTGTATGTATATTACCTCTCAAGCTTTCCTTGGGTTTTCTGGTCAAGCCTACTAATTTTTGGTTTGATACTTTATTATATTTTTTTTACTTAAAAAAATGAAAGACATTTTAATATATTTCTAAGTTCTTGGTGATCGAAATCCTCATTCTCAGACTGTACAGCATGGATGCATTATCCACCATGTCAAAATTGATGATGCTGCTCAAATTAACTTTCTACTGAAGATCAAAGTAGTGTTTTTCATCACATGGACAAAGCCCCAACTAAACTACCAGGTGTGCACAGTAATTACCATGTTACAGTGTAGCTGACATCCATACATGTACATGTATGTAGGGCCTATTCCCTCATCAATCCCCCCCCCTGCCCTCCCAAATTGCCAGAATAGAGACTTTTAGGAGCAGTAAACGAGAACGTAGCAGTCGTCTGATCGTTCGAGTCAACGTCGTCATTTGCCCTTGTTCACTACAGATGCGAATACCTTTCACTACAGATGCGAATGATTTCACTCGACTTGTACGTGTACGTACGTCCACGTGAAACAGCGAGATAACCAGCGGGTCATGACACGCTGCCCGACCCGGAAGATCCGGCGTATCATCGCGCGGCAACCCGGTCAGGTGATGCAAAGGTGCAACTTGTGCACACTTGCTCTTTCACTTGCTTTGATTCCTTTTTACGTGAGTTATATGTAGGATATATATCGATATATATTTTGGAGATCAGAAAGCAATTTCAAATATGATGAACATAATGCAACGTACAACTTACATTAATTTTGTAAAAAGTCACTGAAAACTGTTTTAAAAGGGAAAGGTTGATCTTCATGCTGGGCTTGAACGGTTAAAATGACGTCACTCGCGTGCATGTTGACTATGATTTTGGAGAACCGCAAAATGGATGTGGCGAGGTTCTCGATTCTGATAGTGGACGTGTGCGAAGACCTGAGGCATATGGAATGCCAAAAAATAACGTCATCTTGTATCAGTCGTCTATGTCGACGTGCATTTCTAAACGTGCTCAATTATCAAATAACTGTTGATGATAACAGTTCATACTTTAATTCCTATTAGAAATTCACACAGTACTAGCAAAATTCTTTGATATTTTGTATCCAATATCTCTGTATAGCATTTATCGGCCAAGTATGGAGTTCGATCTCCTTTATTAACATGTTTCATTTCTCAAACTGTGGTGTTTTCTTCAATATTTTTCATTCTTTTTTATGTCTTCCTCATTGATATGTTTATAAATACATGTACATGTAGATAAGATATTTTCAATATTTTCTAAACTAAATATTACACTCTCTAATTGATGTTCTAAATTTGAAAAGCATTCTGTAGTCAGGGAGGGCTTCCCTTTAACTTAAGACTAGCACTTCCTCTTGACTAAAAGTGCCCTTGAACACAACCAAGAATCTCAATCATAGACACACACACAATACTCTTCTGCAATCAAGCTCAAGACACAAAATCAAATCTAATTTGTTAGAAGTTATACAGTAGAACAAACTTGGCATTATAGAAATACAATGCAAGGTCTTGGATTCGAACCTGGCTAAGATAATTCATCTTTTTTTTTTGTTGAAACATAAATAACAGTTCTACAATCAATTTGAATTACTTCTCACACAAACCAGTGTGATTACAAACAAAATTCTGTTAGATCTGGTTGTTGTTATGCAACTTTTTCACAAAGATACAGTCCGATAAGTAATCGCATTTAAAGGTCAAGTCCACTTCAGATAAAAGTTGATTTGAATCAATAGAGAAAAATCAGACAAGCACAATGCTGAAGATTTCATCAAAATCGGATGTAAAATAAGAAAGTTATGACATTTCAAAGTTTCGCTTATTTTTAACAAAATAGTTTTATGAACGAGCCAGTTACATCCAAATGAGAGAGTCGATGATGTCACTCACTATTTCTTTTGTTTTTTATTGTTTGAATTATACAATATTTCAATTTTTACGAATTTGATGATAAGGACCTTGCCTGAAGCACAATATGTTAAAATAATGGAATTCCAAGTGTTCAGGGAGGAATGAAACTTCATTTCACATGACAATGACGAGAAAATAAAAATATTTCATATTTCATATAATAAAATAGAAAAGAAATAGTGAGTGAGTGATGTCATCAGTTCCTCATTTGCATACCGACCAAGATGTGCATATAAGTGTTTTGTGAAATGAAGCGAAATTTTAAAATACCATAACTTTCTTATTTTACTTCCAATTTTGATGAAATTTTCAGTGTTATGCTTGTTGAATTTTTCTCTTTTTATTCAAATCAAGTTTTTGTTGGGGTGGACTTGTCCTTTAAGTAATGTCTGAACTTTAACTGATACTCCCAAGAACCTGTATCACACTGAATTCTAGTCCTTACTGATGCTTAACTTCTTCAGTTTGACCCGATTATCTCTAATGAATCTTCGAGAAACTAGAATTAGTTTTTCTGACTTTGGTTAAACTCCCATAGAACCATCATGATAATGTTCTTGTCTATAAAAAATCTCAACTGTCTGTTTTATCACTTGCACAGGCATGTAGATTGTGGGCTTATAGGACCATTCAAGATCCTCCCCAAATACAAATGTATACCGGTATGGTCAAAGAGCCCTTTCCCTATCTGCCCCTGTACTCTAGAATTCTCTACAGTTCAACTGCACCATGCTCCATATTTAAATCTATTCTTAATATATTCTGTAAAGTGCATAGTCTTTTGACTATTATGCGCTATATAAATTTCAAATATCATTATTATTATTATTTAGAAAAAAGGAGGAAACAGAGAAAAGGAAAACAAAAATGGTGAAATGTGACATCAATTTCTGAAAATCATGTCAAAATCTATTACAAAATGATATTTTCATTTAATAAAGTCAAAACTTTAGAGGAATTTTGCCCAATGCGCCATGTTCTGTCTCTCAAAACTTTTGGCTCACAATATGCATGCTCACTAATCATTTGAGTAATTAAAATCTTTTGATTTTTTTGTTTGTAGTCTGTGGCTTGAGTCCTTCTTTTCCCCAATTATTTTCTGGCTCTCAGTGACAAATAATTAAGAACCAGGGAGATATACATGTAGGATAAAGAATACAAAGAAGAAATGAGTATGACAGAAAAAGAGAAAGTGTCATTGATGTAGATGTAAGGGGATACCAATAGAGTAAAAGCTACAAGGCTGAATTGAAAAAAGACTGCCAAGAAAATATAAGTGTTATACTCCCACATGATGACATACTGTATACTGAAACCAAAACTAACAAAAATATATCGATACCATATTATTAGAAGATACACAATGCTCTTTATGTTCATACTCATTAGAGTGGTCTCCATTTCCTGAAAATTAATATGAATTATTACAATATGATTGAGTGATATACTTTATTGGTTGTGCATAGGCCATAAGTAACCATATAGGCCTATGTACAGATGACATACATGTACATTTGTAAATCATCAAGTAAAACATAGGACAGCAAATGCACTGCAATCAACAGTGTACCTGGTGGGTGTTTAAAAGATGTTCATAAGTTATGCGCAACTTAAAAAAAAACGACTGTTGTTCCTTTCTTGTGGTAAATGATACACACCAAATTTTCATTTTCTAAAGAAAGGATCACCAGTCACTCGTAAAGTCACTTGTACAGGTAACTTATGAATAGCTTTGTGAATCACCTACCAGGATGGAGAAAATTGAGATTGTATTTCATTAATGAGCATTAGTTCTTGAATCTTAAAATCATATTAATTCACAAAACTGTCTTTATTCAACTATGATTGTGGATCATTAAATAATGATTATTGCACTTCACTACTGAACAGGGGGGTGTTTCACAAAGATTTAAGTATGACTTAGATTCGCACTTAAATGTCTTGTTGCGCGCAGTTTAAGAGGCATGACAGCATTGGTCAGATCAAGCCCAGAGGATGCGCACTACTGCGTATTGATCAATAAGATTGCGTGTTGCATATCATGTACGCGTCGACATTTAAGTGCGACCTAAGTCATACTTAAATCTTTGTGAAACACCCCCCAGGTCAAACAACTCTAATGAAGAGGACACTGAAACAGAAATAATCACATCTATCCACATCAATGAAAATCTAGAATTTGGAATCGACATGGCACAGATAATCTACACAGATTGAAGAGCTCCATCACCAACCAACCCTACATTGTAACTTTAGACCCTTTCCTTAGGAGCGGCAGAATGGGGGGGGGGGCAGGGGGACTTGCCCCAAAAAATTCACCACACAGAAAATTTTTTTTTTCCAAAATGGAAAATGCCCTTTTTTCAAAATAAAATATCCTGTTTGAACCTACTACATTCTGGGTTAAATAGTTACAATTTTTTTGGCTCATGCTTCATGCTCACATCAATAAGGGTGTTTTCATACTGAAGGCAAAGTGGAGTTACTCCAGAGTAACTCTGGATTGAGTTGATACGCTTGTACTGCGGATCAACATTACACCTAAGTTAAATACACCCCTTTCAAACTGGCAAGCTCCGCAGCTGTGTATCCGCAGTCATTTTCATGATTTCCAAGTGAGTTTTCGCCATATGTGTGGCACGCGAAAACTCCCCCATGCAGAAATGAATGATGTTGCGCGGGAGACAGGCGATACCACACTTCCGGTGTGGACTTACATGTACTCTGTTTGTAACCCTTTTCTTGACATGGGTTGAGTACTCTGCTTTGAATCTAGATCAAAATAATCCTTGAATTTTCGTACTGCCCTCCAAAGTGGAGTAACTCCACTTCAGCTATCAGTATGAAAGTAGTATTATTGTTTGGTAAGGTACTCATCCTGTTTATGGTTACAAAAGATGATTAAAATGTCCAGTTATCAGGTTGGAATATCACACATTTTTACTCGCATCAATAATTGTGTAAACTGTAGTGTAGTTAAGACCAAAAGCTTTGGTCTCTGTTATATTGGGTGTTCCACTGAACTCTGTTGGCTCCACTCACCAATTACAGAGACCGAAGTTCTAACTCATCTGTACAGGGGGACTCAATGGCCATATGTACATGGCAGCGAGTCCAAACTTCGCGTGTCCATAATGTGTCCGGACAGTCATTATCTAAAAAACGAACCAATATCCTTAAAATCTGACATTATCATTGTGAAAAGTGACCTAAAATTACCCTTTGATGTAAGTTTTTTTAGGACGAGTACAGTATTCATGAAAGTATTGACAAAAGATCGGCAAATCTGATATTCTCAACAAGCAGGACGATATCACCATTTTGCAAGCAGAAATCATTAAAAATGTGAGTTAAATGTGGTACTAACCGATTCTATAGCATTTTGCCATCAATCTGATATAAATATTTCAAGTTTAGAGCTTGAGTTTTTGTTTGAATCTCCACAAAAACTTTGGCCCGGGAAGTTAGGTCACACTCTTTCAGAACGGTTTTCAAGCACAGAATAGAATTTTGAGATCGCGATACCGGCGAAACCCCTCAACCTACTTTACATTTCCATCCATGATTTTATAGTTTACAATCTTGCCGTCAATGCATGGTAACTATTTCTTGAATTGGTTTGGTATAAATTATGAATATTTTGTGAACAAATTTTAGCCTGGTTCATATTTTTTAAAAGTCTGCGAAGTTTGGACACTCCATCATACAAAGTTCAGATAAACCAAGGAAATGGGAGTTGCGCAACAGCCAAAGTCACTGTTTTTTTTCCTTTTAAGTTCATTTTTTCCTGTTTTGGTGCATTTAAGGCCAAAATGGAATAAGCCTAATTTTGTCAAATTCTTTTTATATATTATAGACAAAAATGGATGAGCCCCGTCAGGGGATTTTGCGCTTAGACAGCAGAACTCCAAGACTGTTTAATTCTCAAGAAATTTATTTTTGAATGCTCTTAGAAACGCAACTTTTACACTCAATTTTTCTTACCGTGGGGGGTCCCACACCCTCTCCCGCTCGATCGCTTCCGTATCTCATGCTTTCAAAAATATTGTGCCCCCCGGGGGGCCACTTCCCATTCACGAGTGGATACCATGCGCGACCATGGGGTCTCGAAAAGCACCCTAAACACGTAATTTCCATATTCCGAAAATGCACCCCTTAACAAGTACAGGTATTGGCGTCTGAAACCCTACCCTTAACAAGTATTGGAAACAAAACGATACTCTTGGCAAATATTCCCTGAAATGAACCCCTAAACAAGTACAGGAATGTTTTCTTGTTACGGGTCCTTCGGTCGTCGGCTTTACCTTATTTGGTTTAGTATACGACCCCACCTTCTACACCTCGCGCAAATCGGACTCTAAACACAAAGTGTTGGGGCTAAAAGGACATCCTTTATAATACATTTTAATTTTGTTTTATCATCCCGCAAATTCGACCCTAAACACGTAATTTTCCTAGAGAAATAGATACCCTTTTTTCATTATTTTTGTGTTTTTGACACCCTTATCACGTTACGTACGTAACGTGCCCTATCGTGAAAAAGACATCCTTTTTATGTGTTTTTTTGGTAGCGCATGGTATCCACTCTTCAATGTAATGTAAGTGGCCCCCTCCCGGGTGTGCCCCCTTCGGGATTTTGCCCCCAAAAAACTGTAAGTGTTCCGGCGCGCCTGCATGCTGCCACCATAACGGAGTCCTCCATCTCTGTACTGTAGGACTGAAAAAAATCCTCCTATTAAAAACACTACACTAGTAACAGCAGATTATTCTGTCTAAATTGTCCAATGCTAACTATTAAAGACAAGACAAATCCCCAGAAAAGAAATTTATACCTATTTCAATTTCTAATGGGATACATTCCTGTCTTATTTAATAAAACTCAATCACTAGTACAGACACTACTAGATCTACATGTAGTCAACCCTTCATTTTTAAACATAACCCTTGAAGTTCAAACTAGATCTAGATCTAATCAATATAATCATGCCAAGATGTTAGCTAACCTATCGTATCAGGTGCCTTGCCTTGACGAGATAAAAGCCTGAAGCTGAGTCAGACACCTTGCGGAGCGTGGTTAGTGAGAAACCAGGTGAGTTGAACAGACATGATGACAATGAAAAAATGACAGATGATGTCGGTAGATTATTCCAAGTCAAAACAAACTTAAACTTAAAGAGAAGCTGACAAACACACACACGAAAAAAGGTGTCTGACTCTCTCTTTGTGTACCGGTATCGTCCCTGTATGTATCCTCACTGATATGACTTGTTTTATTGGAAGCTCCTTGATTTGACGACAGATCCATTCACAGACAGTCGGTAATCTTGATCAGCACCCATCAAAGTTCACCAGTTTTACTGAGCTGATCGCGATCGATCGCGAAGACCGACCAACTGTGTTGCTAGAATGGGCCGCAGACGTGGCATGGCCGCTGGGCGTTCGGTCGTACGAGGCTTGGGTATGGTATACCGGTACCGCACCGGTACGCTGCTTTGGGGCGGCTCCACTGTTTACTCGCTCGCTCAAAACTTTTTTCGACAAATTATGGTATCGGCAAGAAAGCAAATCATAAATAGGAAAATGTTGGAAAAGGGAATTGCAAAAAGCGGGTTCGTAAGACTAGTACATGGGGGATAAGGGGAGCCGGGCAGGGAAGTCAGCTTCCGCACAGCATTAGCAGCTACCAAAAAGTTGTTTTTTCTGGCTCTCGATCTAAATGCCTGAAGTTAAATCTGTAGAAAAGAAAGAGAAATAATTTTTTTTGTAGATAACCATAGCCCCCCGCCTCCCCTATTCCACAGAGGGGAGACCTTTGAAAGACCAAAAATTTGCAAGGTCTTACAGCAGTCTCCAAGATCACTGAAATTTGACATCTCTGTGGAATGGCTCAGAAAGACCCTTCAAAGAAAAAAAAAAGAAGCTGATTGGCACTTCTTGTCCCATAAGAGATCTTTTATGCAACAAGTGATCTTTCAGAATTATTTCCATGGACTTTACCTGTATCTTTCCCGAGGTCTTTCAATGATCTTTCCCGGCCAGGATCTAGTCTACAATTTCTCACGAGTCTTACAGCTATAGATCTCTGCACAAATCTTTAAAGACTGTTGAAAGATCACGCAAAGACTAAGAAATTTGAAAGTTCATCGAGAGACCAATCAAAGACTGCTGAAAGACCAGCACACCATTTTCCTGTAACACCGCTGAAAGACTATTGAACGGTTTCAAATAGTTTTGGAGATCATGGAGACCACAAAGACCACTGAAAGATCCATCAGGAATTGTGAAAGACCTCAGAGATCTTTGAAACTTTGTTGAAAGACTTTTGAAAGATCAAGCAAGTTTCATTTCCTTACAGCAGTCTTTCAGAGGTCTTGCTGTCTGTAGAATGGCCGGTAGAACATATCTTTTACTGGTTAGGGTCACTCATGATGTGTCATGAAGTGGTTCACTCCCGAATATGCATTAGGACTAATGTAAGTTCAGTTACAATACAAAGCAGGCAACTGCACTTCATATACCACTTGTAAGAACCGCTTTTGCTCTGAATACACTTGCTGAATATACTTGCTTGTACTGGTCCCAAGTTTCGGAATTCAAATTCCTGATTTAACTGGTTCTGCCAGTGTCTCTGTATTTAAATGCAAATTGAAATTGCTTCTACCAAGCAATTAGTTGAGAATATTTAATGTACATATAGTATGTCATGACTTTTTTTCTTAGCACCATAGTCTACTGGAGTCTACCCCTTCCAGGCTGGCCGCTCTCTATTTATTCGCCCACTTTGTTTTCTCTTGCAATTATTTTTTCACTTTTCCTTTTTTATCTTTCTTGCAATGCCCCCTACATGGGGCTTTTTTCTTTCTTTTTGTCCCTTTATTCTTTGTCATCTCCCCTCTCCACTCTTTTGTACCTTATGTGTTCCTTTCTACCTTTGCCTTTAGCAGATATCAAAGTCTCTTTTGCAAATTTACTCTCTCACAAATGTTATTTTTTTTCTCAAGGTAGTTTTACCTACATGAACTAGTAAAAACTTTCATGTACGATATTCTCTTTTGTGGAACTTGCTCTCACAAGCCCAGCTTCCTTTAAGGTCTCTTCCTGTTTAAGGAATATTTTTTTATGTTTTTGTTAAAATACATGTATCTTTAAAAACTCTAGTTACATGTAAAGGACAAGTCCACCCCAACAAAAAAGTTGATTTGAATAAAAACGAGAAAAATCTAACCAGCACAACTGAAAATTTCATCAAAATCAGATGTAAAATAAGAAAGTTATGACATTTTAAAGTTTTACTTAATTTCACATAAACAGTTTCACATTGTGCACATCCTGGTCAGTATGCAAATGAGGAGACAGATGACGTCATCTATTCACTGTTTCTTTTGTATTTTATTATATGAAATATTTGAATTTTCTCCTCATTGCCAAGTGAAACAATGATTAATTCCTCCCTGAACATGTGGAATTAGCATTGCTTAATACAATTATAATTCAATCAAGTTGGTCCTGAATAAAACGAAATTCAAACAATAAAAAACAAACTTGAATAGTGAGTGAAGAACATCAACTGTCCCATTTGCATGTCACTGTTTTGTTAAGAATAAGCAGAAATTCTAAATGTCATAAATTTTCTTATAGTACATCTGATATTTTTTTTTACTTTCAGCATTAAGCTAGTTTGATTTTTCTCTATTTTATAATCACATTTTCTGGGTGTGCTTGACCTTTAATTTTAAACTAATTTTCGAAAACACAGAAAAGAAATGAATGAAGACATTATAGATCCTTGTTCAGTAATCTTTATTAATATTTTGGTATTATAATATATATATATGTATATACATACAGTACATGTACATACATATATATGCCTGTAAATATTTACAGTATGAATGTATTCATAGATTTCAAAATCATTTTTTTATTATGCACGATTATTGAAAACATTCAACAAAGAGACAATGAGAAATTTGATCAAAATAGGATAATAAATAAATGATAAGAAATTTATCCTAAAGTAATGTAATCTATATCACTTGACTATCACCTATAAAGGCATTGATCAGAGCATAAGACAGACACAAGATATATAGAATATATCATGCATAATTTAATAGACCTTTCTTTTTTTAAATACATATAGAAAATAGTTGCATCAAATGTTAATTATACTGTATGGCTACAAATATAGAAATGCAATATTTTCTTGAACCCTTTCCCAATGTTTTGGGTTATTTCAAGAATACAGCGGCCTACTACCAAAACCATTCCCTACAATACCAATGAAATATATGAAACAAATGGATACCAGAAAGAGAAATAGAAAGCTAAATGTCTTGTGATGCTACACAATATTTTTCTAAAAGACATTATATAATGCAGTCAGAATAGATTTGAACATAATCTAAGTACTATAGAAATGCTTAAAATAGATATGTTGAACTAAAATCTTTAAAAACATTTTACATATAGTGTCATTTACACAAAAGATGCTTGTCTGATACCTATATGCTTTACAGATAAAAGTAAAATAATGAAAAACATGTTCATTAAAGAACATGTTAGCATAAAGAGCAATATTGCTCAAACGAAGCCTTAACTTAGCCATGTATTAGTACATACAAGTTGATTTAATGATCTAATTGCATTTTTTCTTCATTTGAAAACCATGTTAAGCATATTTTTTTTGCATTTTTACTGCAATCACATATCACAGCATGCACACTGGTGGATAATGCTTTGCATTTATTGGACTTAACACACATGCATTAAAAAGCGTGGGACCTTGTAATTTAAACTGTGTTCTTGCGTTATGACATTTTCCAAAATGTTAAGTACAGTGCATATTAATCAAGTTTTCTAGAACAAGTCAATTCCACTTCTGATGATTTATTCATAATTCATCTGATTTAATGATTCCATTATTTTTTAGGGGGGTATGTAAAAAAAAATTGCTCCATAATCTATATTTCAGTACTTTCAATTCTATCTTTTTTTAAATAACTTGTTTAGATTGAATGAACCTAAAGGGGGGGGGGGGGCATGTTGAATACCATCTTGTATTCCAGTCTTTTGCAACAAATATTTTTTGGTTGACCAGTTCAGATTGTGTTTTAATTTTACCTAAAATCAAATATTAATTATGATTTAATGCTGTAGGATGATTGAAATGAACTTGTTAGATAATTAAGTTTGTTGGGTATGGCCCTAATGATGTGAAAGACAGAATTAATATAATTTAATCTCAGACATGAGGATATACCAATTCATAAAATCATATTTAAAACTACTTACAGTATATCATCTACATCATTGTCTTATGGAACTTCAACAAATTCAGATCATACAAAGATAAACCAAATAAACATTCTTCTTCTTGGAACGTCATCACAACTATTTCTAAATCTTACCATAAATAATCAATAATTATAGTAAATGAGATTGCATATTGGTCCATACTCTTCTCTGGAAGGTCTTAATGAATTACATATATTAAAAACGACTACAAGTCTTTCATGAAAAAAAAAGAGAAAAAAACTTGCTAGATTCTCAGACTGCAAATTACGCCTCCGCCAATACCAAATCAGGAATATATATTGCACACTTCTAAAATTTTCAAAAACTTTGATAATCTTTAATTAGATCACTCCCATATGATTTCAAGAAAAAAAAGTTAAACTCTGATCTATCGGATATATAATTAATTGTGACAAGCCATAACATACAGAACCTTTGACTCAGTGACCCCCCCCCCCTTAAAAAAAACATCAATGTGACTTGAAAAGGCCCACAAACATGAGCCAACTTTGAAATGATTCCATCCTACAGTTTTCTTGTATATCATGAGAGCAAGCTATTTTCATTTACTGTATGTAATGACATTTGAACTTCATAACCCAATATCTGAAGAGATGATTGTCACTGCCGTATAATTGATTGAGTCATCTTCATTAATTGCAAGAATTAGCAGAGTCACTTTCATAAATGCAATGACCTCTGTGTCCTTGATCATGGCTCTAAGGACCTGATTCACACTACAGTAAGTTTGAATTTGATCCATCGAACTGTTATAACTGTTCATGAGAATTAAAACGGGATGAATGGAAAGACCGACCCAGCAACTAGGCATAAAAAAAGAGACTTACATTATTAATGGCAATATTCACACTTTTGGATCAACAAGTAAAGCAATGAAAAGAACAAAAAAAGAATATTAAAAAAATATACATTACATGTAGCAAATGAACTATACCAAATGATCCCATTATATCTCAACACACACAAAAAAAGTAATTCTATAATAGTGAAACTTTTCAATGAAAAAATTTGAAGGTATGTGTTTCAATAAAAAGCAAAAATAATCATTTTAAGTAACAAGGGTCAGCATATTCTGCATTTGGTTCATGTTTCACCACAACTCACTCCCTCACACCAATTATAATTTTTTTTACATTGTTATGACCAAAATTTAAAATTGCCATCCTTTTTCAATTTGAAATCATTTATCAATGAAATTTATTCAAATTCAAATGTATATTCAAACATTTCCAACAGAAGAGAGAAATGGCGTTATACATACTTGAATTACAGATACATGTATACATACATTGTAAACAACTCTTGGTAAATACGTACAATACATTGAAAAACACAAGTTTAGATATCTGTGGGGAAATGGAGGGTATACTAAAAGCATTGCTTGTGTAATTTAGACCAAATCCCTGCCCAAAAAGGGAGCAAAAAATAATTGGCTCGTGAAAAAAAAAACAGAACAGAGATGATAAGACACTGTAATGCTGCTGGACAAATGAAAAAGGGAAACAAGTAGCAAAGGATGTGATGACCATGTTGTAAAATGATAGAGTTACGACAATTTTTGCTTAAATGGTTTAATAGGCATAATATAAGTGATATGTAAATGACATTACATATTATTTCAATATGATTTTATTATATGAAATTGTGTATTTGAAATTATAGATTTTTAAACTTCATACTTAACTATACTTGTCAAACTTTTAAAATGAATGAATGAACCAAATTTTAATCCTAAGATTAATTGGCTCATTTAGATATGAGGATGGTGGGGGGAGCTGTTCTGATCAATTCTATCTATTCTGCTATCCATGCATCCACCCCAAAATTTGGTATGCACACCTCACTTAAATTTCAAGTTTTTAAATATCATTTTCCACATCTTAAAGATTTTCCAACAAAAAATGTAGCTATAGCAAAATCATTTTGAACATTTCTGTGTATTTATAGCTTTTCCTGATTTTGTAGTTTTCTATCTTTTGATTTCGTTGCTTTTCCAGTGGAAATCATTACACACATTCAAAAAGAAAATTTAATCCTTAATAAATCAATCAGATCAATTAGAATGAAAATCATCAAATTATCAACAATGTCATCTTCCAGTCATTTTGTACATCTCCCAGCCATTTTCTGTATATATATTTGCCTTACTCACAAGGCAATGCAAAGCTATACCCATTATGTCACAAATTTGGTCTCAAAATTGCAGGAGACCTCAATAAAGAAAGAAAAAAGTTAAATTTGGTGACCGTAACCTTGTGCATTCTGGTAAAATATCAAGAGGGACTATCTTTCGCCCCCCCCCCCTCCAAGTCCTTCTCAGGTTATTTCTGATTTATCCAAAGGATCTATGAATTATTGACAAGATGCAACCTTTTAATGACCATATGATATTACCATCACCCCCCCCCCCCTTCTGATACAACCAAGTTGTTAGTTCAAACGTGGCGCCTATGATAATAAATGATAATAATCACTTCTTTGAAAAAATCTTTTGTGATACTGACAAGAAAAAGTGGAGTTACATGTATATCCATACTCTGTGTTTGAACGTTTTTGACACCTTAATGGAATGTTCAATAAACAAGTGAGATTGAATTATCATTTTAAGGATGTTCTGCAGTTAAAATGAAGTCAGTGTAATTTTCACCATACTTTTCACAGAGGTACTTTAGTCCATGTGAACCATTATAGCTATTAAAAGGTCTTTATCTTTTACCTACAGACTTTGAATTTGCCATAATTGGATAGCATGGGAAACGGTGTACCCAAGAGATGGACCAATAATCATGATAGAATTCTAATAGGAGCTTGAAGATACCAAGAAGTAAACTCATTAAAACTGAGATAACATCCATCCCATTCATTTTCTGATACAGAAATATCTCAAGATTCATCAGTATTTAAAACTCTTTAAACAAAAGCTAAAATTAGATTTAACCATGTTCTACAAATACTATGAAAATTGGGTAAAAGATCCATCGCACTGTCTCTATTTCAAAATTTTGACTTGAAATTCTGGGACATGATATGTAATATTAGTAAATCCTTATGTACATGTACAAGCTTTATAGAAAAAGAAAAAAAACCTTTGGAAATTACTGGTAAATTTTGTATTTTTTAACTACTTACAATAAATGTAAAAAAAATCATGAATCAGGAAGTTCTTAAATTTGATAAATCCCATATCTAAAATATAATAGGAAAATTTTACTCTTTGATTGGATATTTACAACAGTAATAGTTGACCTACAGTATAATGATAGTTAGCCTTAAAGTTAAGGCCTAAAATCTTGTCACATCACACATATTTGGCAACTTTTATGTTTTAAGTTTCATTACATAAGAACCAATAAAATCATAATAATCTAACACAGATAAAGTTATTCATCTTCTTTAATGTTGACAATGCAGCCATACCACGTTTTTGCAAAACAGAATATTTTCTGAACTTTAATTCATCTGTAGAATTCAATAGGGATGGCTATTATGCATCTTATCAAAAGTCAAAACCACATCTTTTGTTAAGAAATCTTGCAAGAATATACACCAGGGGGGGGGCATTTCATGAAAGTAGTCAGCACCGACTAAATTGTCAGTGCTGACACTTTACTTAAATCCTTGGTTTTGATTGGCTGAAAGGCTCTAGCCTCTGACTGTTACTATAGGAACTGTCGGAGAAAGTCAATTTATCAGTGCTGACAACTTTCGTGAAATGGCATCCTGCTCATCCTCATATTCACAAAACATAACAAGCAGGAAAACAAATAGTGTCTTGGAATTTCAAATGCACCTTTCACTGTAGCTTTCCACATTGTTCTATCAATTATGATTGGGAGGATTAGAAATGGAAAGAAGCCTGCACGATTTCTACAGGGAAGACATGACTTTGCCTGTTGGTAACCTGCCTCAGTTAGAAGGATGTATAAGCATGTACGTGTGTGCTTGCATAAGCGCAGTTCCATTCCATGTAGTACTGTTGATACTTTGTTGTTTCAGGCTCATGCTAAATGATGGCGCTCTTCTGCATTCCATGCTCCAGATATTTACAACTAAAAATACTACAATCTCATTTTATAATCACAGTTCATTTCAGATACTAGGTAAATACTTTCAATTTTTGTTGTTTATATTAGGAGTAGAGGGAAAGTTCATGCTCTTGTTTTTTTTAATGAGATTTTTGTCTTTATGTTGCACGATTGATCAAATCAAAAATGCATTTACAATAATGTGTTTAGAATTGATTATCCATTTATGATTACCGACAAACCGTTCCTTTTTGAGAAATGCCAATTGTGAATACACCTGCTTGTGCTTTAAATCAGCAATAATTACAGAGGATACAAATCATATTAGGATAAGAAAAGCCTGATTTTTACCTGATAGAAAACACAAACACAAGCTATGACAACATTTAGCAACTCATTTTAGGGGTTATCATTCTTATTATAAAATTAAAAACAATTAAGGGGGGCTTTTTCACTCTATGAAATAGCATAGGTCAAAGTCAAATATGACTTCAATATATTTGTTCAACAATCTGCAGTGGCAATAAGGACAGCAAGTGAATAATAGATTCACCCAGGAGGTACACACATTAATCTACATGATCACCAGGACAGATCACAGATATTGCCTTACACATAAGTAGTACAGTAATAGAAGAATAAGAGCAGTAGATGCAGGTCTGACAAAGCTTTGAACCAAGGTGCCGATTTCATACCACTGTGCCTCCCATTGTTACTTGCTGAGTCATTCCCTGGAGAAGAGAAATAAGGAAAGAGGAGGGGGGATTCAGGTTAAAACTGTTTAAATCAATATAATACATGTACTGGAATTTCAAAATCATCAAAGTCTGCATTAATTTTTGGAAATGTATATGTGAAAAGACAACACATTTCAAACAACTTTAGTTCATTCATTGTGAGATAAATAAAATCATGATCACACATCAACACTTGTACATGTACCTAATATTGTATATCTAATCTAACATTGATAATATATGGGATAGCATTCACAACTATACTTTTGAAAATTTGTTTATTCATAAGTATTTACAAGACTTACATGTATATCATTACAATTTTGAATTGCTGAAATGGTCAGATCAGAGTTAGTTTGCACTAATGCAGAACTGCTTTTAGAAGCAACAGGCAGGAAATAACTGAAAGGTTTTCAGCATTACATATAAATCTAGGACAAAATGGGCCAAAGTCATTGCATGGTCAAAGGTCACTTGAGCGTGTGTACAAAATCTTACTTCTCACTGCAGTTACATGAAAATGATTCACTTAATTGTGTGAACTGGAGAATGATGTCACATATTCATGGAGATGGTGCAGAAGTGTGCAATTACCTACCAGTAGATAGATGGCTCCCTTTCAGAAGATTTATTGAAAGGCTACTACAGTACATGCTAAGAAAAGTTTTGAACCGACAAAAGTAGGAACCATCTTTGTTTAAAAATTCCCATAATGAGCTCCAAGAATAGTGAACCATGTATTCCACTTATTAACATCCATTTGTATCGTTTGGTAATTGTTTTTTTCTTTTGAAATTATTTCTCTCTGATAACCTCTTTAATTATTGTTGTCATTTTTTATATTAATGAAAATGAAGTGAAAATTGAAATGAAAAACCATGGTTAAAGAAATAGTAAACTGAAAATAAATTTTCAAAAAGTGATACCATCATATCATAGCAAAATATTGGTGAAACCTTTGAAAGGGGACCTTCGCTTCTAATGCACAGAACCCCAGGGGGGCCTGTCAAATATATTGCTGTACACACATGACCAAAAAATGCATTGACGGGTATTTTTTCAGTTTTGGGCGCGGGTCGCGCATGCACTCGTAAAGGGTATCAAAAACACAGATTTTCAGAAAAAAGGGTGGTTTTGAAAGACTGGTCATATTGTAAATTGCGGGGTCAAATGTATTTATGGTACGTTTTTTCCCCAAGCTTTATCCCTTTTTTTTTTTCTCCTTGTTTCTGAAAAGTGTGGTGTCTAATTTAACTGCACTGGGGGCATGTACCCATGAATTTAGTTTTGTCTCTTTAAGCTTATTGTTAGCAAGTACAAAAAAAAATTATTTAGGGGTAATATTCTGCCGACAAATTGTTTAGGAGCCAAAATGTGTAAATTAAGCCCGTGAAAAACTTGTTTAGGGGGTTATTTTGAACACAGAGAAAAACTCACATGTGTAAAGCATTATATTTGACTGCCCCCCCCCTCCCCGGGCATACAACCTTTAAAAGGAAAACTGAGGGTGCTTTAAATTTTGAAAATAAGTGATCTAGGACATCAAACATCCAAAATTTACCCTGTCCAATTTTTTCTTCAATCATTCACCATCCAATTATTCTTCTTTTTCACAATCATTATATCTTTTTACTACTTAACATAAGAACAGGCACAAAATAATAACATGATAACATGAAGCCATGAAGAGGTAAATAAAGCAAGCACTAACTGGTTTGAACTAGGCTCAGGCAATGACTGACTGACTGACAATGACGAAACATTCACCGTGACAATAACTCTCTTGAAGTACCACTCAGACCCTGTGGTGCAAGACGGAGGGGACAAAACGGATGGACAAAGGGGATGAAGAACGGAAAGAAAAAATATAGGAGTGGGGTGACAGAGGTACATTTTAAAAGAAATCAAGGAGGGGGATATTTGGAAGAAAAAAAATCAAAGAGGGGGAAATTGAGATAGAGAACAGGGAATGGATGAGAATGAATAAAAGGGTATAAATCAAACAATGATAATTATCAAAATGTGGAATAATAGAAGCAATGTTCCACATGATACAGTATATGACCAAGGCAAATATTGAAGGAAGGTAATGTTGTTGAAGGATGATGAAAGTGATGGGTGGAATAGAGCAACAAGGAGATACATGTAAATAAAGGATAATATAGATGATGAGGTGGATAGATAAATAGAAAAAAAGAGTGAAAAAAAATGGGGAGATGAAGTATACATATAGAAAAAATAGAGAAGGGAGAAATAGAGGATGAATAGAATGAAAGGTATGGGTGGAAGTAGTAAAAAGAGGGAGGGGAGAGGGTTGAGGGAAATATAATAAGGGATAAATAAATGTAAAGGTACATGAAGCAAACAGAGAAATGAAGGGAATAAGTGGAATAAAAAAACAGGGGTCAATAAGTGAATAGATAGGGTAGAGTGGGAGAAATTTTAAGTAATTGGGGAAAGTAAAGCATTTACAAGGGAGGAAGAAAGGGGATGATACAAAGGGTGGCAATGCAGGGAATGAAGGAGCAACATGGAAACAGAATAGAAATATTATATGAGAATGTACTATTATCTTAAGAGTAATATTTAACCAAAAATTATACATGATAGCCTGTATTTGAGGTGCAAATGTGACTGCAGTACAGATAAAATAAACTAATAAAGATTAAGCTCATGATGAAAACTGACTGAAGTTTCAGAGTAAGGGAGTAAGAAGGAAAAAGTGAGGTTGGCATGCAATTCCTCCCTACAAAAAAAAACAGAGCTACATGTACATTTCAAATGAAAAGTTCTCTTATAATCTTCCAATATAAGTTTTCCATGAAAAGTTTCATGAGATTTTGTAGCTCTGTAGGTACATTTGTTCGCCTATAAAATCTTTGCATGGGTGAATTTGAGAATCTCATTTCTCATTTACAAAAGGAGGGTTATTTCTTTCCATTTTCTCCTTTCATGGAAGTTGTTACCCCAGAGTCTCATCCTCCTTCTATATCATATGTTTTTGAGTATCTTACAGCACTTGTAATTGTTTGCATGCACTCTACTGAATATTTTAACTTGTATTAGAAAGGCATTGATCCATGTTTGCAACTTTTGTCCTTGTTTTTTTTTTTAATTCAACAACAATTATACATTGATTAGGCTCGAGCCAAAGGGAAAGGAACAAAATGACAAAGACTATTTGTTTTGCTCACATAGTATGGCTCATACAATATTTGCTCTGGCAACAAACTGTTCCGATAGAAAATCTACATAAAATAAATGTTCAACCGTACCAAAACCCAACCTTCACCTTACGTCTTATTGCAGAGGCAAAATGTCTGATAACCAAACTTTTTAGAAAAGATTTGCCAACAGATGTAAAAATGACTTTCTAAAAAATACTTACCACTTTCCCTGGCCTAGCCCATGTACTGACAAACCCTTCTTGACACGCTGTTACAAGACAGTCTTCTCTGAAGAGCAATGAAGTGAGTCTCTCATGTGCAACCTTTTTAGCCACAATTGGTTCTAATGTGAGAACTTCATCCAACCTTGGACATAGCTGAGTACCAATAGCTTTTGATGCTTCCTCAAAGATCCTCAGGTGCATCTTATTCAAATGTGAATGCACGCTACTCTTACTTGATACACTGTCCTTCTTGTTCTTCTCCTTGTGCTTGTCCGACAATGAAAGAGTAGAGAACTTTGAGTGGGTTCCATCAGGATGGTTAGAGCTGGCATTGCTTTTGTGTGAGATGTTATTGCAATGGGATGCAGACAGCTGAGTGTTGGTGCGAGTTCTTGCAGGGGGTTGGAACTGTTGGATCATGTCCTCTGTAAGTTCCCATAGGCACAACTGAGTATCTTGACCGATAGAGCCAAACCTGTATAGGTGTGGTGGAGGGAGGTCACTTGTACTGCGTATAGAGTTTCTTGAGTAGTTGCTGAATGAACGTTCCCTGTTATTACTCATGTCATTATTCTGAGAACCAAAGTCATCATCGCTACCAAAGTCTGTGCCATCCACATTCATCATCCCTGTCGTATAGTGATCAAAGGTCACTACACTCACCCAAGAACTATGACCCCTTCCCCTCGCTATGACCCTTTGTTCAAAGAATGACCATACAGTAACAAGATCATCCTCTCCACCTACTACAATGTACTTTCCATCAGGACTCCAACAAACACATATCAAGCCACCAAAGTAACTCTTCATCATCCCATGGAGTTCCATTGTGTCATAGTTGAACACGCGGAGGAAACCATCCTGCGAAACACATGCTAAATAATTAGCATCTGGAGAAAAGGCAAACTCATTGGCAGAACCTTCACCAACTGCCCATCTGTAGACGGGGTTCCTTGGCATTTTACTCTTACATGTGAAGACAGCATATCCTTCTCCCTGCTTTACAAGCTGGTAGTGAGGAGGTGTATTCACTGGTACTACAGTCTCATTGTATACATACATAAATCCACTCTGATGTGATGCAATGAACATGTGCTCAGTTCCAGGAACCCACTTTAGGCACATTACTTTGCTTTTGTCGATCATTCTCTGAAAATGACAATGATTAAAAAAGAAACAAAGAGAAAATTCAGGGAATTAGTTTTAAGGACTATGACGAGTATCAAAATCACATCAACCTTGACACGCCTAAACATGCAATATTTGTCTATTTGAAGTCAGAATACCACAGGGATTTCTTTACTTATTTAGTTTGTTGCTTGAGTACAATGTGTACATGTACTTAAATATCAGTTTCAGGGGTATCTTGTTCAGCAATTCACTTTAAAAGAATATATTGTGAAAAGGGAATCTACATGTACCTCCTACATGTGCATGTGGGTCTGATGACAAATGACGAAAATAAGATAAGCAGTTTTGTTTCTTCATACAATAAAACAGAGGAAGAATGCATATTCCCTCTAAGTAGGGTTTATTCCCAACTACATGTACATTTATAGGCTGTAACATTACATACTACACATAAGTAGCTAAAATGAATTCAAAGTATCATGCTCCAGCTGACAGATTGTTCTCTCTTCATTGAATAGGAAAACACATGCAAAATATAGATTAAGAAATTCAAATTCTACAATCAGGTCACCGACACTTACAAAAACAGCATTATAATGGTGGTCTGACATCTATTTCTGAAGCTATTACGTCAATGCTTAATGTCAAGTCTAAAACCTAAACACCGTTAATATTAGAACACAAAACAAGAGAAGACTTGCCTCTTCATTGTATATCCTGCTAATATCTTTTCTGATGGGATCAATAAGTTGAACTTGGCCAGCTGAGAAGCCTACTATAACAGATACACCCTTAGCATTGGCAGTAAGCTGGTTGAAATCATGACATGTTGGTAGTGTCCCTCCCTTGTATGTCCTCTTATCTAAAGGCTTGGTCAAATCAGCTGCCTGAAAATACAAATCATTAGAATTGAAAATGGTTAGATAACATTTTTAAAGAAATGATTTGCTCCAATGAATGCTGTACATGTACAGACTGAATGCTTGCCTACATGAAAAACAAGCAAGATTACAAAATGAATGTTCATGCATGCAAGTTTTCTTAAATTCATGTTCAGATGGAGCATGCCCATCAATTTTCAGTTTTCATGACAAAATCTCAAATTCCTTAAAATCTATTTTGCTATAAGAAGAGAACAGTGACACACACACAGTGTGAAATTTAACGGGAAACCTAGCATTTGTACAATTTCTAATTTGTGAATACGGAGACAGTAACAGAATATTGATATTCAGAAAATCTGAAGAAAAAAAATTATTGCAGTGGTTGCATACATTACATTGTACATCACAGGCCCACTTAATACTGACAAAATATGTATATGAGTGGTATTGAACAATTCTCATGTACATGTAGCCTCACAAGCAAGACTTGATGGATATACATGTATGTTGAATTTTCCCTCTCTGCAGGTTTTTTTTTTAAGTTGTAATTCAGATTGCCCTTTTTAAGCATATTTTTAGTTTGAAGCCTTTTAGGCCTGTGAGTTTATGTTGCTGTCTAAAATTTGAGTTTGTTCTCTGCAGCTATACTTTGAAAGATCTATAGACATATATTCATTAGATAATCAGAAAAGAATCATAACTATCATCATAAATTTCATCCATTTTCTGCTAGACGTCTCTAATAACCTCTGAATACTTGTGCAAAATTTGCAGACATGGGGCAAGGTTACCACTGTTGTGTTTTTCATACATGTACATGCACTAAAATGACATGCCATACATGTACATTGTACTTCATAAGATAAAGATAACAAGAACTTTTGTAACATGAAGACATGTCATAATGGCACCTTGAAACTCTTTAGGAAATGCTTCAAATCATCTAAAAGTATTTTAAGATAAATATTTTATGTTCTTCTTCTTCTTCCTGTTACTGCAGGCAAACTCCTCAATTGGTATATAATTGCTGCAGGCGTGTGTGGCTAATGATGTTCTTAAAGCTTCATAACCTGCTGGGCACTTCAATAGCATGGATGTGACTCACGTATTTTGGGATGAAAAGAATAGTAATCATAATCTACATAATAATTTTTTCACCTCAGTTTTTTCATGAAATTTATATTCTATGAATCCTATGACAAATCTATAAGTAAGACAGAAATTAATGTTCTATCTTTTTAAGGAGATGAAGGGAATGTATATTCTAAATCTGAATTATGATTCAATGTCAGAATCAACATGACTGATTTCTCATCATCATTATTACATGTTGATTCAATTTAGGAAGCAAGGATGATCGATTGCTTTGTGAGAATGATAAAAGTGAATAATGGTGGCACGGTTTCTGATCATGGATAGTTTGGATACCTCAATGATCTAATAAAATCGATATGCACTCTGAATCAAAGTTGAAGATCAGATGAAAGGTTGATGATTAATCACATAAATCACCTTATAGACCTACTTGGAGAGTATGCTTGCATAATAATTTTCACTGTCCAATGTATTCTGGCTCCTTATGATTGATCAGGGTTGCAATAAAAATGTTTTTCATAATAAACAACCTTTTTTAATTGTGCTTTTAAACATTTTAAAACCTTTCTTTTTCAACAAATGATGCAATTTTCTGTAAATCAATTAAACTATACAGTACTGGTTTAAGCTCTTGAGGTTTTAAATACATATTTGGAGTACATGCACCTAAGTAAGAGGTGACTACAACTTTTTTTTACTGAATTTCCAACAGAAAAGTTCATATTTCCCAAAGATTAATAAATCATGTAAATTGAATGCTTCAATAAAAAAGAACACTAAAGTTGACATTTTATTCCTCATACCTGTACATGAAGTCCAGAGGTATTTTGAGTCTTGTTAATCCAGGGGGTAGGGCCAACAAGTTAGGCTTAAATCTATAAATAAAGCTCTCCAAATGCTTGTTTTTAATTGAGGAATTCTGATCAAATACATGTTAAAAACCTTTACCTTCTTTATATTTCTTATGTAGTGTTTTTCCTTTTTTTTGTATTAAAATCTATTGGCAATAATTTTCCAATCATTAACAACAAGTACAAAAATGTTACATAATTTAGAGATAAAAATTATGGTAAGAATTCACACTGGATTTATACATGAAATTATGTTTTTGAGTAATTTGGGGTCTGACATGGACTTGTTGTGTAATATTATTACCACGTACCCATGCATGCATCCCAAAAATAATCTTGAACAATACGATGTAGCCCTGTCAAGTTATGAATTTATCATAGAAATTTTTGAGAGAGCCATTATGGTTCCCTCAGACTGTTAGGGTTAAGGTTTGCTAACTGATTATCTTAAACTGTTCAAATTAAAAGAACAAAGCACAAAGTTTCACCTACTTTTGTGTGCACCTCAGGATACAATGTCAGTTTTACAGTCAGAGTCTATAAAAAATATCATGATGCTTGTGCAACACTTAGTGGAAGCTGAAGGGTGACATCTGATGTAGACGAGTGGCACCTGTCTAGATCCGAGGTACATGTACACCCCAGAAGACTGTTAAATTTAGAGGTGGGAAAAGAATGGTGTGGGGCTACATCAGATATGGTGGTGTAAGAATGATCTGCAGAGTAGATTGGAACAGACGGCATGAAGTATCAACAGATTCTGATCTCCAGCTACATTCCCACCTACAAGAAAGGGCAGATTTTCCAGCAGAACAGAGCTCCTTCTCACCCTTCAGCTTCCACCAAGAAATTTCTTAAGCTCAAGAAGATCATATATCATGAAAATTGGCCAGCACAGTCTCCAGACATGAACATTATTGAGCAGAATGAAGGAGAACACATGTAAAACGAAGCCAATAAATGTAGAGGCATTCTGGAACACTTGTGAGGCTGTCTTTAATGCCATGCCATTCTTGAAACCCACATCAAACAACTGTATGACTCCCTCCTAAGATATATGGCAGACTGTTATCAAGGCCAAAAGGAAGTCACAGCAGATGCTTTAGTGTTAATTCCTGGTGTTGCAGTCAGTTTGATGTTGATATGATGTCAGAAATGTAGTTTGTTGATTCAGTCTGAATGATTTGTAAATTGCGACATGACTTTTGTCCAGCTGACAATAGACCTATGTGGCATTATTCATTTCATTGAATGGTTTATTTATTTCAAGTAAAACTATCATACACATACTGCAACCAAAAAACCTGAAATGTATGTAGTACATGTAGCATAAAACAAAAATGTACTAATGATAAAACTAATGGCACGTTAAGAAAAATCCAGTATACAAAATGAAATTATAATGAAATATGTACTTCACAAGTTAAGGAGATTGATAAAATACGGTATTGCACTGTCCTGCATGTTTATTGCATATATTTTTGTTTATTGCGTAAAGTCATGTGTCACTGTTCTAAGGTTAGATTAAATGTTGTATCATTAATAATATTTGAATAATGAGAAATAATTTGAAACATTATTTATCAAAGATAAGAGGATTTTTAGTAAAGTTAGAAAGTGTTTAATTCATCAGAAGTACCTGCAACAAGACTATGTCCATGACTGTACATGTATTTAGCTTATTTTAAATAGTGTATCTTTCTCTGTCCAAAAGTGAGCACAACACTAAGATGTTTGTTAAAATGAGTATATTCTGATGGATTGATGTGTACAATAAACAGGGAGAAAAGGAACATGACAAAGCAATGGCAAAGGGAGAAATAGAAAGAGGATTGAAAGAGTGGTTTTGAGAAACAGTTTTAGTTAGAGAAAATAATACACAACTTAAGAAATAAAAGTATTAAAAAGACATCTAAAATCTCATCCATGCAAATTTACAACGCATACATGTAAGTCTATGCAATGTTTGAAAATATTTTGGTTTCTAAAAAAGGGCAATTCAAAACGTGTTTGAAAAGTTAACGTTTTAAAACACCCGTTTAAAATATGCCAACCCTGTGATTGATACACAATTTGTGTGTATTTCCATCCAAATCTCACATCAATTAGATCACACTAAATTTAACGGAATCGATGTTTCCAATGCAATGTCCTGCATTACAATAAACTTCCATTAAAAAAACTCTACAAACTAGTAGACTATCACCTTTCTTTTTCTGATTTTGTTGTTTTGGGGGCATTTTTTTTCATTCACCCTTTTTTAGCCAGCCATGTTGGCCATGTTTATATCATAAACTCACATGCCTGGCTCTGGTGGGGACGAGTCAAATGTCAGAAATTATTTAAATCCCAGAAAAGGTGATTATTTCTTATTCAGTTCATTTCTTGCATAGTATAGAGTATACATGTAGATTTACCAAAGTACCATACTGGCAAAAACTAGGCCTGCATGTTAAGTTTAGTCTTGATTTTATATGCGCTTATCAGCAATGTGAATGCTGGTGTTCTTATTTCATGGTAATCAAGAAAAGGTCTCCAACATTCTTGTCTAACATTATATAAGGCCTTGCTTCTGCGAATTCTGCCATTCGCGACCGCACTCGCTCGGATTCCCCTCTGCTTCATCCACTTACCTTCCGTACTCCCTTGTATGGATAAAAGTATAGCTCTCGACCAACGTTGAAACATATCTTGTCATTACACACCCCAGTCTCATTGATACTGGTAAATGACACTTTTACGGGATGGCAGCACTGGACACTGTACGGTTGCCTGGTAGGTCTGGAATACTCAGACAAGGTCATGAGTTTATAAGTCCCCTCTCGAGTGGTGAATTGTGTTTTCACCTCGTCTTTTCCTCCTCCTTCTGCAGTCGCCATGTTTTTGGAAGCTGAACAGAATCCCGGATGTGAACGGCGCACGGTGGCGCTGCTGCTGGCCATAATATGCACGGGCGGCGGCTAATTCAAGCAGTTTGGTCTTGGTCTACACGCCCCTCTCGGCAGAGTCCGATCCTGGTTGGGGTTTATTACCCCCTCCCCCGACCCAAGGCAGAATGACAACATTGGTATATCTACGGGCCCATATTGAGAAATAATCGCGAATTTGACATTGTGTTCATGCACAGAATTCCCCAACCCTCATTTTAGAGAAATTTTGCAATTAAGCAAGTTTTCTTTGGCTACACTCTTTCCCGAATTTTGAAGCTCTTGTTTTATTCTTATGGGATTCTTATTAAGGTTCCTTAAAGAACCCAATAATTTTCTTTACACAACATTTGTTTTTGTTATGGTGTGGAGAAAGCAACAAATTTTGCACGGTCTTGATGATTACCCACATTCTTTAAGGTCAAGTCCACCTCAGAAAAACTTTTTTGATTTGAATCGCTAGAGAAAAATTGGAAAAATCAGACAAGCATAATGCTGAAAATTTCATCACGATCGTATATGAATGTATGTATGTATTTGAGTTTTGTCAGACGTGTATCAATCAGATATGATTATTTACGTCTGGGACCGACCTTTAACGTCACCATCCGAAAGACGTGACCAGGGCTCGAACCTCTGCATCAATTTGTAACTTCCCCACAGCTTGGATTACAGGCGCACGCCACAACGCCCAGTATATGAAATAAGAAAGTATATGAAATAAGAAAGTTATGACATTTTAAAGTTTCGCGTATTTTTCACAAAATAGTTACCGTATATATGCACAATTTAGTCACATCATGCAAATAAGAGAATCGATGATATCCCTCACTCACCATTTCTTTTGTTTTTTATTGTTTGAATCATACAATATCTCAATTTTTACAGATTTGACAATAAATACCAACTTGACTGAAACATAAAATGTTAAACAATGGTAATCCCACATGTTCAGGGTGAAATAAAACTTTGTTTCACAATGAGGAGACAATTAGAATATTTAATATTTCATATAATAAAATACAAAAGAAATAGTGAGTGTGTGATGTCATCAGTTCCATCATTTGCATACCGACTATAACTATTTTGTGAAATTAAGCGAAACTTAAAATTGTCATAACTTTCTTATTTTTGATCCGATTTTGATGAAGTTTTCAGTTTTATGCTAGTTGGATTTTTCTCTTTTTATTCAAATCCACTTTAGGTTGGGGTGGACTTTCACTTTAAGTTTACACCATCAAGAACCAATTGGGACTGGTCGACGGGTTTCTTATTATAATGGTTTTAAAGGACTGTTAATAATCATTGTCTGCTTCTTTCAAGAACCTTAATACGATAGGGGAGAGCGGGGCGAGCCAACCCCTTTTTCACGCTCTTCTAGAATCGTCATTTCTTTAGAAGGAATGTCGTGCTTTATAGGATGTGTAAAGGTCTATCTATCCTAATACCTTATTTTCGGCGAGGACATGCATACGGTTTTGGCAAAAATGGGCCATAAAGAAAATGTTCGCTGCAGGGCGAACCTGCCCCACCCACCGGTTAGGCGGGGAGAGTTCGACCACATACCGACATACATGTACTTGCATTCCGTGTCATGATTATAAGGATATTTTTGTAGGCCTATGGGTCTATATGTAGCGAAAAGTATAGGGCAGACGTCGCAAGACCCCACTCGGGCAGCCTAACGTGAGCTATGTAATTATATTTTTTTCACTTAATTCTTATATTTCTAATCTGCAATGTATTGTTTACTTGTGGGTTTTCTTGTTCTCCTTTATTACTTTTTTCCCTCTTTATCTTTTGCTACACTCCCTCTCTATTCTCACCTTTTCACATGCTCACTCTTGCCATTCTTGCTCCCCTTTCTTGCTCCTCACCTGTTTTTTTTTTTTTTTTTTTTTTATATGTATACACAAATTAAATCTGTCTTATTACATGCAACTTCTCATTCTATTTCTTTTTATACTATTACTGCATTTTAAACATAATGTTTTTTCTTCTTTAATGGTCACTGCATGTTATGTATTTATTTCTTTGTTATGTATTTTTTAAAATGTAAACTCACATTGTTAGTCCTCGAACTTTTTGATGATTATTTTTTAATAAAACCTAATTGAATTTGAATTTGAATATACACTTATATAATTTTCTAGACCTATATACAAATCTGAATTTCCTGCCCAAAAATTTCAAAGATATCAGCATTTAATATTTTCAAATGTAGGCCTATAAATGCTTAAAAATGATTTGTATAGGTATACACTGACATGAAAACAATGATATTTTTGAGCATGCATGAATTCCTGAGCAGGATAATAATTATTTATCTCACTGTGGGGGGGGGGGGTATAAGGGGCGACGTGCATATTGGTAAAGGCTCTCGTCTTTCAATCTGAGGGACGTAGGTTCGATTTCCAGGGATGGCGTGTTTTCTTTCTGCAAGAAATTTACCCACATTGTACTGCACTTAACCCAGGTGAGGTAAATGGGTACCGACAGGAAGTAATGCCTCAAAAAGCTATGAGCACCGGAATCGGTAGACGAGATGAGCCGGGGTAATATAGGAGCGCCTTGAGCACCTAACAAAGTGGACACGTACACAATAGAAATCTTATGTTATTTATTTATATATAGTTGAAAACGGGCCATATTAATCAAATTGTGCATTAGTGAACAGGATTGGTTTATATGTCTCATTAAAGCATGGGGGCTCAGTGGTAGAGCGCCCGCCTCATGGTTCGATCCTCGGCCGAGTCATACCAAAGACTATTAAGAATGGGACCTTACGCATTTCTGTTAGGCGCTCGGCATTTAGATTGGAGAAGGGTAATGGGGATGATAACAATATTATTAGTTAAGCACCCGGGGGGAGTCAAATACATTGCTGTACACGCGTGACCCCCCCCCCCAAAAAAATCAATAAATAGGGGTGTTTTTTCAGTTTTGCACGCGGGCCGCGCGTATCATAAACACCGATTAAAAAAAAGGGTTGTTTTGAAAGACTGGTCAATGATCAATCGCAGGGTCAAACGTATTAAGGATATTTTTCCAAAGCCCTTTTTTAAGGCTAGATAAACGTGTTTAGGGTATGTCCCCCAAGCTTTTCCCCGGGGTCATATTCTGGGGACAACTTGTTTAGAGGCCAAAATGTGTAAATAACTCCCGCGAAAATATTGTTTAAGGGGTTATTTTGCACAGAGAAAAACCCGTTTAGGGGGTGTTTAGAAATAATTTTGCCACGCGTGTGTACAGCAATACATTTGACTGCCCCCCCCCCTATAGCAGGGCCCGCTGGTAGAGCAGTTTCCCAACTGAAGTGGCTACCCTGAACGTTATCATCATTATCATCATGAAAGAAATGATAAAAACAATTTTTGTTACCATTAATTCAATCCGTATGTCGTCATATTACTGCGGGTCCCTGCGAGCATGAGCTGAGATTTGAGTTTGATAAAGTCCTGTTGACCTGAAACGGGACATTTTAAACAGTCTTTTGGCATTTTTTTAATGTCAATTTTCTGTCTCTATACCAGTGAACAAGAAATATTCACCTCAAAGGAGAAGGGGAAATTTTAAATAAAATAAATGAAAAATGAATGAATGAAAGGCATCTTGTCACATACTGATGATATCTTGATGCGATTCAGACGTCGGGGCTGGGGTGATCCTACTTCCTTTAAAAAACCCCTAATATTATTGTAAAGTTTATTTTTAATGGTCTCCTAATCACTCATATTACGCCTAATCCGTAAGCAGTCCTGGGGTTTAATTTATTATGTTTTAATTGTTTATTTTAGGTTTTCATTACTAATAATATTTTCTCTTTTTTTTTGGGGGGGGGGGAGGTTGGGGTCACACCCCCAGCGGGCCTATCTTTCGGGCCCAATATATTACAATTTTCGGAGGAAACTCGAGCTGTACACAGACCTTTTCGGGGTGCAGATTTTTAATGTTTCAAAGAAATCTGAAAGTGAAGGAACAAAGTGACCATGCTTATCACAAAAACAACAAAATTTGATACACAATTTTGGCGATTTACTGTAAGATTTCAGCAAAATGTGCAAGTTTTTACCATTTTACCATTCAGTAGATGGAAAGAGCAGCTGCCACCATCCTCTACCAACATTGGTGGTATAATAACAAACTCTCTTCTGTGGTGATTTATCCCCACATTTTTGGTGGCAATAACTTGATATTCAAGATAAATTTTTTGTGCCCTCTTTTGTAGTTAATGGAAATTTTATAAAATACTTAACTCATCATGATTTTAACAAGAGAAATTTTCCCCTGTATTTTGAAACTTGTTTTTTTGCAAAGGAACTTTAATATTTTTCTCCAAATAATTGCTCCAATAATAATAATAATGGCATTGAAGAACTGATATTTTACTACTAGGCCAATGTGACACTCCCAAAACGGCTTCTAGGAATGGTTGAGGCTAAAACTGGAACCCTATTATTCTACAGAGGAGAGAAGTAAAAAAAAAATAACAAAAGAAACACACAAACAACACACATACACACTTAAAAAAATCATTTCTAATTACATCTAGGGTATCACATTAGTAAAAAATAAAATCAGCTTAGAAAAATTGAAAAAAGTCATGAAATTTTTGGAAATATTTTCAGTGGTAAAAATATTGTTCCTTTCCATTGCTATTTGTTGGTGGTTGAAAATATTTGAAATGATAAATGTATAAAGAATTTTCCATAATTAAAGAAGCCATCAGAAATACTAATCAGCATAGTTTCAAGTCTTAAATTTGGGATATTACATCCATCAATCACACTTTTTCTTTATGGCTTGATACATGTAAGAACTTCAGAAGCAAAGCCTGTAGAATTCATTGTTATGAATAGGTAAATAAAAGTCTGGTTTAAGAGATTGACTTTTCTTTTACCCATCTTTCATGATTCCCCCTCTTCTCATTAGTTTGGGATGACCTGAAAAAAAAATCTTCATTGAATAGGAAAGACAAAGCTCTATTTACAAATCACATCAGTAACACACAACATTTTATTATATATGAGTCAATGATTTATTATCAGATAATAGGAAAATGTGTGCATACTAACAGTTCCATATAAAGTATCATACCAACAATATATATATATACACATAGGATCTTCTTTTTTACACACTTTTGTCAATTCTTCACAAATATGTCTGCACACAGATGAATGGCTGATCATGAATCATTTTCTCTTATATTTCATATGAAGGTTTAAGAAAACATTTTAAAATATTTTAGTTCATTTAGCCACTTTAAGACAGATTCACATGCAGGGAATGAATAAGAACTGTAAAAATCAAGTTGTGCAAAATAGCTTCATAGTGTTTTAAAACATTATAAAAACTCAGAACAAATCAAGTTAGGCAAGTTAATATTTTACTCTGTGTATGTACTCCATATGCTGGTTGGTAAACCACATCAAGAATGTGACCACTACATAATCCCATAATTATACAACTATTTTTTTGTATTCATGTGCTAGAGTTAATTCTGATGAATGGATAACACTGACTGCAGTTCTACCAGATAACAAGCAAGGCTTAATCTCCTTGAAGTCGTCAAGGACAAGTAATTAGTAATTCATGGTTTTGGTTTCAGTTTTTATCCAGATAAATTTTGAATCAAATATTAAAGTATTACTAAAATAAACTAAAGATTGTAGCCAATCACCTGTGTTTATTAGGTCACTTGCATCACTTGTACACCTTCTTATTGTCTGCACTAACATACACCAGAGTGCATTAAGTGCCCATCAAAGGCAAGTAATTAATGGCACACATAAGACATGCAATATATCTATTAATGTCATTGAGGATGTATGTGACCATGCTTTATTTGAATCTTAACAATCATTCAAGTTTGTGACCAGTTTAGGGGCCATTTATCCATATTCCAGACCAGTTATGTAACAAATAATGCACAGGTTTAACATTGTGATGCTAGTCATAATGCAGATATCTCAGGAATATTAATTATATTGTTGAGCTAAAACACACTCCTCATGTTGAATCATTATAAATCCCAAGGAGTGAACTGCATCCCTACATACACACCCACACCTTAACACGTACTTGTACATTGTATAGTGCACATAAGGCAAGAGTGGGTTAAAATCTGAAGAGTGATAACCATAAAGTTCATTGTTCTGTCCTTTCATATGACACCTAAATGAGGAATCATTTTAGTTCTGCTTAGATCATAACAAGCTTGATTTTGAACACAATTGATATAAACATGACATTTCATCTAGTAGCTTGTTGATACCTCAAGAGTGAAATCCACAATGTTATTCACTCCATCACCTTGACAATGATCTATGCATCAAATATTTTGTCAACTCAATACAATCAGTAACATTTTCACATTTTTTTTCATGTCTGAAAATGTCATGTCACAAAATTCTGGATTCAGGTGTAATATGAAAAACCGACAACCAATTGATGTTTTTCCTTGAAATTAAGATACTGCCAAAGATTAAGAGGGTGATCCAAGTCTTACATATATTTGTCACATCACAATCATCATTTGACTAAGTAAGCATAAAATCATAGTAATTTGTCAAATGACTCTCCAGGTTTAAAAATCAAATAATATGTACATGTGTTTGTTTTTGCTTTTTTAAAATCATGAGAAATGTTATTTACTAAAACTTACTGGAAACACTTTCTCCATTAAAAACTTTAAAGTAGAATTACAGGCAACGCAACAAGCTTTTAAGAATGGCACATTCTAATATGCATATTTCTTCAATGGTGATCTTCTTTTTTTCAATTTTCAATGAATTCAAGCTTGAATACATAATGACTTGTGGCAGAAGAATCAATACATTCTGGTAAGGGGCAGCTGGCTAAAACATATAATAAAATCATCTTATTTACTGTATGAACAGTTATAAAGAAATTAAAATATGAAAAATGTATGAATACAGTACAGGTAATGATATTAAAATAAATGAATACAGAAAAGGTAAGGTATATCTAATTTGGGGGTTACACATGTGTTGTATATGCATTATATATGAATATATCTTGTTGCTGAAACATAAAAAACAAAGTGAGGGTGGGCACAATTTTTTTTCTTCAAAGAAACAAATTGTTTCATTATTTAATCTTTGTTATTTTAATAGTAATTAATTTCTAAGTAATTCAAAGAAATAAAAATATGTCAGAATGATAAATAAGCATTTTCCTCTTTATTGCAGCATTAAACCTAAGATAAACTGAATATATATAATAATGTCAGGAGTGTAAGGATAAACAACCAAATAGTTAGTCTTTTAATGTCTGAAAAGCTTATTAGTGCATAATATCAAGATGTCTGACCACAAAATTGCATCAGAACTGATCAAGAAAATTTGAATTAATGTCTGAACAAGAAGCGGGGAATATTTTCTTTAAAAATGAATAAATTAAGAGGATCAAGTGATATAGGCAAGTCTATTTATGAAATATATTTAACATTTTGTAATATTGTACCAAGAGGAGTGTTCTCATGATTATTGTTTTGGAACATAGCTATTTAAAACACATCATTCCTAATTCATTCAAAGTGTTGAGATAATGTATTCACAGGCTGAATAGAACATTGTATATTGTGTAATTTTACACAGAATATGCTTGCGAATTGTGTTAAAACTCAAGCATATTCAACATTTAGGGCCTGCACTTCGCTTTCTTCCTTCAATAGAAATAAAACAATTATGTAAGATTTTTTTTTTCTAACAGAAGTAGAATAACCAAATTCTAAGTGAAATGTTATACCACCAATCTTCCATTAAAAATCATAATTTCTGGAATGGAATAAAGTAATATGGATATTTAAATACAAGCTGAATATTAATCAGATACCCCAACCTTTAAGACACAAGAATTGGAAGTCAAATTCATACATTTTCAGTTTCTTTACCATTTTTTTTACAAATGAACTAAATTATCAAAAGCTGGGCACACATACTGAGTGAAAATGATTAGAACCTTCTTATTACATCAGAGAAAGTATGTAAAAACTGAAGTCTAAAAAAATGAATAAATAGTTCACAAGATATTTTAGACAAACAGAAATCATACTGCTAAAGAAGCTTGCCCTCAATCAAAAATAACAGCAGAAAATTTTGAGAAAAATAATTCTAAAAGATTGACATTAATTGATCAAAATATAATAAATCACATGTGAGCCTATGCCATATAAAGCACATGAATGGTGTTTTTATTCAGTACATAATGAATACATATTATTTTTAGAGATATATATGAAATAACGTGTCTGATTAAACATTCATGCACAGGTAAAAAACAAAACAAAAAACAATGGCACTTTTAGTAATTTATGGTACACATGATATAGGAGAGCAGCCAGCATGTAAAATCACAAACCATGAATAAATGTCATATGCCTTACTGTTACTGCATGATGTATTCTTTGTCAAACATAAAACAAAGTGTTTCTCTCATTTTAATGCTTACATGAGCACCAACTTGAGATCAAGAGGACTTCCCTTAAAAATCAAGTCCACCCAAACCAGCAAACATTTCAATGTTTTAAAATTCAAATGTAAAATGATAAAATCTCTCTGTTCAAGTTACAAAGATGATTTTGGATATTGCTGCAAAAGTAGAATACACTGTGTTTTGAATTTCCAGAAAATGTAAAAAGAGAAAACCAAACAGGTTTGAATACAAACTACATTGTGTTAAATAAGTGAGAGTAATTAAAAAATCATTTCACATATTCAATTGAGCCTAATGTTAGGGTGTACTTTGACTGAATTGAGAGTAGAATTGTAGGTGAAGTCTTATTCATGAGGGCAATATACCAGAGCAAATTAAAAGAGAAAATAACTTACAGAAATAATCTTGATAGAAATTTCTGAAATTTGAATATATTTTAGTGAAAAGCTTCGATTATAAAAGTAATAGATCTGATGATGCACTTTGATATACAATTTTCATTCCTACTCAGGCACTTCACAAAGAAATCCTCTTTTTGTAGCAAAAAAAGCATTTACAGTATCAACAAATTCTTCATTCCTTCTTTTTGGTGCTCAGTCCTGAATACTTCATTTTCCTATTCCAAAACCTGTAGACTACGTGATTGGGTACCAGTAGCCAATAGGTAGAAGATAATACACACAAAAGCAACAAAAATATATATATATCAAAAAAAGAAAAGAAAAAAGGGAGATACATAATGTAATCTTTGTTTATGAGAAACAAGACAAAAAATATCTTGCGTATAAGAGTTCCTTGATGTGTATAATCTTGCATATAGATAAATGACTAATTTTATACAACCCCCTAACTCTTCAAATGCAAATATATGATAACATATCAAGAATCCCAATCACTAATTGTAATCATCATGTAGATTTCCCTATTCAATCTTGTACTGGTCCATACCTAATAGTACCAAACAACACATCTTTATTGAGTTTCATATCAATAGAATAGAAAATGTATAATATATTTATGTATATATTTATATATATAAAACCTATAAAATTATTGAACATTACAAGAAGTATTCACATATGTTACAATCAAAGTAAATTCTAAATATCTATCCTCCTCTCTCCCGCCTTCAGATGATATATATCATGAAGATAATGAACCACAATGGATAAGGAATATAGAAGTCTCTGTCCGTTAGGGAGGGCATTTGAAATCATATATACACATAAAGACAGTTGAATGGGGGGGGGGGGGAAGCATGACTGCAAAATTTGAAATAAAATATTTTGAAAAATCTTGTTAAGAATTACTTGATAGCCAAAGAAATAAAGGAGATGAGCTTTGGAGTGCTGAATGATATTTGCATCGTACCGGGTATTCACCTAACTAGGTGTAGATTGGCAAGGTATAAATACCCCCCTTGCCAAAGAATGCTATTACCTTGGTGGGATTTGAACCCCTGACCCTCTGATGTGAGAGTCAGAATCACTGCATCCAAACACAAGAATGAATCATTTCAAGCCTTATTTGATAAGATTTGAATCTTCAAATTGGCAATGATTATTTCTTTCTGAGATTGATAAAGTATTAGAAAGTGATAAATGTGCCATTTTGTACCTGATACATCCTGGTTCCCAATTCAACCCTCTTGATGCAACTTACTTCTGCGTTATTATTTACACGCTGTTATTCAAAATATATTTGATTTCTGTACAAGCTAAGGTAAATAATGGAATAATATAACTGGGCATTAAAGGAAATTTAGATTGAGGATAAAGGGATATACAGGTATTTACATAAAAAACACAAATGAAGAATATGTTGAATAGCAAACATTAGTGATAAGACATACACAGAGAAATGCTTAATAATCTTGGCTTACCCCAGAGATAAAAGTTGACAACTGATTTTATATGAGAACTGCATGGAAGACTAAATCACAGCTCATTTCAAGTTTTATCTAGATACATCATACCATTTCTTTGGGAAGATTTAGGAGTATTTCTCTTCTCTCTGGCAAGCGTTATCACCAGAAAGTTGAGAATGTTTTTCTACAATAACTCATTTCATATTGCTAGTATATTGATAACCGTCATGTAATTAAATGATAAAAAGCAGTGAGTCTTCAATCATACAATTGCTATTATCTGTAAAAATACAAATGGTATCTCCTGTAAAAATACAAATAGGAATGAACGTGTATTGGAAAATCAAGGAAATAAGAGGGAATGTACTGTTCTACCTGTCATTGCCTACAGCAACCAACCTCAATGTTACATGTTTGTGAGTCAGTGTGTTTTGACCAGACTTTTTTCTAAGACTGTCCAATGAATGGATTTTTAACTTTTTAACTCTCCAGAGGAGTTGTCCTCTGGAAGAACTTTCATCCAGGAAAGTTGTTCTAAGGAACCATCATCCAGAGGAGCTATCCTCTGGGGGAATCTGTCCTAGTTCTGCTGGTCATGATGCCTTGGTTCTAGAATTTCCTAGTCATTAATGAATGTGGTGTTTAACAAACATGGCAATTTTCTCAAAAAAGTTATTCTTCCTCATAATTACACCTTAAAGTCAAAATCTAAAGATCATTTATTTTTCCGATGTATTTGTAATAAATTCATTTTTAAAAAGAGGAATTCACTACCAAAATAAAGATGGTTGAAAATTTTAATATGGTCTAAAAAGGGAAGATGATTTTTTTTTTATTCATCACTATCTGAACTAGAAATAATCAATCATGCATCTATATCCGTATTGCACATTTAATTTCTAATTTCTAAAACTTTCATATATTTCATAATCTTGTCACATTTGCATAGGAGCCGACATGAAACAGAGTAACAATTTAATTTGGTTACTGGATCTATAAGCAATTTGCAGAACAAGCCATGTTTATGAATGGCATCTATTAACTTAGATATTTGACCTTGTCAAAGTTATATTGGGTCATTATGTTAAGGATGTTGACATTTCATAATTTGTGCTGTATGATAGATGATACAGGATTGCATGTCGTAGAGCTCTGTGCTAACTTGTGAACTCTGCTTCGCTGACCCGGGCTGACCAGCCAGGCATTCTTAATAATACAGTCCGGACTTGCTTCTTAAATCAGGTCAAATTTAATTGAGAATATAATCAGGGACAGGTAGGCTTGAGAGTTAGTCATATTACTTCTGATTTCAAGGTCAAGACCCTTGTTTTATGATATTTCATTTAAGAATATAATCAACATTGAAGAATGAAACCACAATTAATGAAAATCTTTGAGATTCTTGTAGTTAAAACATCATGTTGAGGTAACCTAGTAAAGTTTTCTATTTTCCATGTTCTACTTACTTAACCCTAAAAAGACTGGGCTAATTTGATGCCTTAAAGGACTCTGGGTGGGAGGCTGAATGATTCAGCCCCCCCCCCCATGAACTCAGCTGTTGACTGCATGATCAAGATGAAAATACGCATGCATGTTACTCATGGCATAATCTACAAAACTGTCTGATCAATTTTTTTTGAAAAATCTCATTATACATTAGTGTATTTGTAAGAAGTTGCTTTATGCAAGAGTGAATAAAAAATAGCAGTTTATTGAAGACAAATCAGGAATTCTCATAGCTTTTGACCCAGGAGGAAAATGACAAAGTAAGATGTCATTTCATAGTAGATCTAGAGTAGGCATATTAAAGAATCAAGTGTATTTAGACTTTCAGTTGCCACACCAAAGGGCTTGGGCTTATAGTTGTGCTGTGGTTTCATTGAACATGAAAACACACCTCTTACAGCAGTTAATGAAATACTCCAGAAGTGCATTACATGCAGCTCAACAAATAAGCTATTTTTATAGAAATTGTATATTGGACATAGTGACAATACCAACTGCATTATAAAGATGTCCAATCAAAACTCATCAGGTAAATCCAATTTAATCTGTCTCCTATCATACCTTGCTATCTCGAGATAGCAAGATACAGAAAATTTCTCAAGCAGTATGGCAATACAATACACCTGAAGCTGTGGTATTAGTTTATGATTGATATTCATTCAAGGAATGCACTCTTATCTTTGACATGCCTGAAGCATTCTAAGGCAGACAACATGGTGTTACAACTCATATCACAACAAAAATAAAATGGCTTCATAAGTGGTTATTCTGATATTACCCAAACTAAACAATAAAATAATGTTAAAATATCTGCGATCGAAGTATCATCCTTTTTCAAATCTTGTGCAATACTGGAGAAGAGGAGCTTTCCTTCAGTGATTTGAAGACTTTGAGGAAGTTTGTCATTGTCCAGACTGAATTGAAGGCAGATGATTAGCTTAACCAGTGAAGTGGTACCCACTGAGGTTGTATTTGTATCCTGTCTATTTCAGAGATCAAATCATTATAGGCACGGTCATGATCGTGATGTATGATCACATGATCAAAATAATGTCCATACATATCTTCCATCCCTCGTCCAGTGTCAATGATTTCTCTCAGTTCTTGCTCCTATCAAGATAAATCAAAAGGAGATACAATTATTGCAATAATCAACCCATAGAGGTCAACACCATAACTTTTATACCATGAAGATTTTCTGCTCTTTAAATTAGCAACAATTCTTAATTTTCTATTTATTGTCATGCATTAAAAAAAATCATATTGAGATAACACAAATCAAAATGAATAATGAATGTTAAATGTTTCTTAAGTTATCAAATTGCATTCTTAAACAGTGATTTTGTTGTTTCCATTGTATTGCCTTAGCTTAACGCTTCTTAGCTTTTTTCTATTCATTCAAATAAACTTTTTGTTGGGATGGATTTGCCATTAAAGTTAAATGGCTTTTATCTTGATCAGCACAACAAACTGCTCTGGAAATTGTAAACTTTTATCATTTATATTAGCTAAAAGGAGCTGATATTCTGTAGATTAAACTTAAAATTGTACTTTTGTTAAGATATGATTAGGGTTTAGAAAGTAGACTCCCATTATGTCAGAACAGATAGAATTTTGGGTATGTAATTCAGCACAAAAACGGATAACCAATCGAGGGTACCCAATTATTTATAAGTTACCTTAAGATTATGAATAGCCTCCTGGTAGGGATCATAATACACCTGAAAGAATCTAAAGAAAGAAGGTATAATTACCTTAAGAAGTTGACCTGCTTCTGTTCTCTGCTGTCTCAATCTATCAATGGAAGGTGGACAGATGAAGATGAAATAAGGCTTCAAACAAGACTTCTTCAGGATCTTAAGTGCCTGTAAAGACAATACATCGATCATTTCATTTGTATGTATATTGGAGAAGTTTAATCAAATAGCTTTTATGTGTATATGACAATGCATGAACTGATTTCTAAACAAACATAACAAAAAACAAAGACAAGGCATAAGCGATTTTGTGTCTCGCCCACTTGTGAAAATAACTAGAAATATCGCATCATAAGAGTCTTGCAAGTAAACTTTAACGTAGACCTCAAAACAACCTTTGACCTTTTCATGTTACCTCTGACTGCACCATGACATTCAGGTCTCCTTAACATGTCTACCACCCAAGTTTGGTTTAAAAGTGACTTACCGTTGCAGAGTTATGTGTCATAAGAGAGTCTTGCATGTAAACTTTAACGTAGACCTCAAATAACCTTTGACCTTTCCATGTTACCTCCGACTGCACCATGACATTCAGGTCTCCTTAACATGTCTACCACCCAAGTTTGGTTTAAAAGTGACTTACCGTTGCAGAGTTATGTGTCATAAGAGAGTCTTGCATGTAAACTTTAACGTAGACCTCAAAATAACCTTTGACCTTTCCATGTTACCTCTGACTGCACCATGACATTCAGGTCTCCTTAACATGTCTACCACCCAAGTTTGGTTTAAAAGTGACTTACCGTTGCAGAGTTATGTGTCATAAGAGAGTCTTGAATGTAAACTTTAACTTTGACCTCAAAATAACCTTTGACCTTACCATGTGACCTCTGACTGCAGCATAACATGCAGGTCCCCTAAGTCCATCTACCATCCAAGTTTGGTTGAAAAGTGACTTACGGATGCAGAGTTATGTGTCATAAGTGAGTCTTGAATGTAAACTTTAATGTTGACCTCAAAATGACCTTTTAACCTTACCATGTCACCTCCGAATGCAGTACAACTACAACCCAAGTTTGGGTGAAAAGTGACTTATGGTTGACTCTATGACCCAAGTTTGGGTAAAAAGAGACGGTTGCAGAGTTATGTGTCACAAGAGACTCTTGCACGTAAACAATGAAATTGACCTAAAATGACCTTTGACATTACCATGTGACCTCCGACTGCAGCATAGCACGCAGGTCTCATAAGTACCTCTACAACCCAAGTTTGGGTGAAAAGTGACTTATGGTTGAAGAGTTATGTGTCATAAAGTTTGTGACGGACAGACAGCATTTGGATCCTTTACGTCTCGCCTTCACCTCTGGTGAGCGAGACCAAGGTCCAAATATTAATACCTCAGGAGAGTAGTCTAGAATAAGTAGAAATACAATTGAATGTGAGGAACATTACACAATGGGAACACCATGACTTTAAACATGGTCACAATGTTTCTGACACATTCAAATAATGTGTCTTGCTTCTTTAATCCATGATAAATATCATGAGCATTGGGCATAGACTGAGGAAGTAGTTTGCTTTGGATTTTCTGATTTATTGCCCAAAGTCATAATACCACGGCAGTGCAGTATCCGACACATTGTAGCTATTCTTGCATACATGAAATCTGAATTTCTTGCGTTGAAATACCGTTTTAGGAACCCAAAATATATCGTTTCAAAGATGAAAGTGATATCTGGGGCCCGTCTTACAAAGAGTTGCGATTGATCTGATCAATCGCAACTATGGATGGCAAGCAACATCAACACATAAAATGCATGTTTTTTCAAAAAAATCTAGATATGATGTATACTTATAAATTCATCAATTACTTGACAATTTGGCATGTTCTCCTTTCTTTACAATGGACATTTTGCAAATTTCCTGTAGAAAGTTATGACACTGTTGGATTTCCAGAGTTATGATTGATTGGATCAATCGTATCTCTTTGTAAGATGGGGCCCTGGATTGATTTTATAGCAAAAGGCACACGTCAAATGAATTGAACTGATTAAAGATCAAACTCATTTTCTAATATTAGCACTTTTTAACTACCAAAATATGTTTTACATTATTATGAAAGCTATTACTTGACAAAATTCCATAAAATATTAAACTATGGGCATAATCAAGACAAATTCAAATAAAGCACTTTCACGAACATTGAGCTGGTTGAAATAGCTAAAACAATTCAGAACAACTCAGCCCAAGCTTGAAAAAGCTGGGCCGAGTTGTTCTGAACCTCATAGCAGATCATGCTTGGTAAAACATTTGACCATAACAACAGAGCATGCCAAACACCAAAAAGTCACACTATAGTTGCCCATTTTGGAATTCTATGGGGGGGGGGGGGTTGGAACATGGTTTGAAACTAAACTTTTTCAGGATTTTTCAGGGAAGATAGAAAATCTCCTCTAATTTGAAATGTTTTCAGGGGAAAATATGCTCAATGGCCCGCACATTGATTATTTCCTGAAAATTTGTAAATGTGCATATGGTACAGATGACCACTTTATAAAAGGGGGTGGGAGGGGATTGGTATTGCATTGCACTTATATTATCCAGAGTAATATATCAACCCTCATTTTATTGTGAAAGTTCTATCTCTTGCTGTGATAGTTAATACCTGCCCCATTATCATGTATTTAGGTAACGGACAGAATGCATTTACTTCACTTGTTGAAAAGAGTATGCAGAAATGCCACTGGAAGTATTACAAATTTGAAATTAATGTGCATGGGAGCAGAGAAAATGGTAGGGGTGGGAGGGGTCCCACCCAAGGCATGAATTTTGTTTGCTTGTTTTCAGAAAAGAATTATGGCTTTAGTGCATCAGACTAAAAATTTTAAATAGACTCTACTGATTCTCAAACATAAACCAACAAAGGATACACATTAATAACTTAATCTCATTGGTCTTTTAACTTGTGAAAATGCTTTAAAGTGGCAATATAAAGATTGACATGCATTTCATCTTGAGTCAAAATTCAATCACATCCATATGACAGCATGCAGATACTTGCAGACAAATATGAACAAAAAATGCTTGACTTATTAAAAAATGATTAACGAGGGCTTTCATTTCACATGCATTCTAATCTAATAAATGAATTCTCACAACTCAACCATTTCAATATCTTGTGCATACTTTATAGATTCTGAAATCCATATTTCATAATAGGACAAAATACATTTTAAAGATAGTGTCCATGAATGTAGAACATGCTAAATTTTGACAAAACAATGAATGAAACAGGAAAGCTGCTCTGAGATATGAATATTGGCTTTATGGCAGGATTTCTGATAATAGACATGGTATAGACATTTGATAAGGTGCTTTTTATCAATCAGGTATGAATATTCTGCTGCTGCATGAAGTCCATTCCAACCAACCTCAAAAACATTCCGAGCCTTTTTTATTTTTATTTCACAAAATTGCTAGACAAGAGAGCATACACAGGCCAATACAAGAAAAAACAAAAAGGCAGATGCATATGAGTAAACATTGAATACACACACCCGTTGGACAGGCCCTCGCCTGTACATGCATTCTCTAATTTCCGTAGGCTGGTGGCAGAGAGAATGAAAAAACAAAATATTATTGATGTTAATAATGATGAACTGGGTGGTGAAGTATTACATCATGTTTATACAGAATTTAATTATTAACACAAACATGCAGTTGGAAGGAATTAGTCATACAAAGAAATATGTTATTAAAGCATAAAGCATTTTGGTTGATATGTTTTCTAAGACTGGATTTTTAACCCTAATAAGATGGGGGGGGGCTGTTTCAGCCCCACCCCCGACATTTTTTTTGGATAAATCTGCTGCACAAAATTTTTTGACATCGCTCACTGAATTTTTATTTTCAAGTCTCACGCAACTTTTGAGACCAAATTTAAGACCCCCGAACACGCGGTTCCGAAATTATGCAACATTTGCTAAGTGCATGTAGACCCCAAATTGCTCAAAAACGTGAATTTGCGTACAAATCCAATGCAAATAGTGTTTTGAGCCAAAATTCATAAGTGTATCAATATTTTACTGATAAAAATCAATTAATTTCATCTTGCTTATAGTCAAATAAAGTCCCGTGCAATTAACATTGAAAAAACAATAAAAAACAAAAAGTAAAGAAATACATAAGAAATTTAGAAAACAATAAAATACATAAGAAATAAATGTGATGTTGAATTTTTTTACAGTAAATTTGATCAGATTCCTATTAAGACTCTGTGAATAAAAAAATTAGCATTTTATGGGCATTATTTAATTGATTGGAGCAAATTGTTGATTTTACGCATAAATTAACAATGAGATTTTTTGCAGAATTTGATCTTATACTTTTGTAGATTATGCTTTGGGTAACGCGCGTGCCAATTTTTTTTGGGATTGCACGATAGATGGCAGAGATCATAAGGGGGGGCTGAATCAGCCCCCCCCCAGTCTTCGTAGGTGTCAAAATAGCCCAGTCAATTTAGGGTTAATATCCATACTTCCCAAAAGTGTATTGCAACACATATCAACTGGAGGAGAGGTTAATCTATTCTTTTCCACTCACAATATGCTTTACAGAATGAAGCAATGATTAAGCATCTTTGCAAGTTAATTTGTGTATTATTGGTAATATGTCTCTACTGGAAATGTATTAGTGTAGGAGTATTGAACCAAGTGTTTGGTATGGTACCATAACATGCATATAGACAAATAATTTTGTGCTTAAATGATATTAAATCTCTACATTAATTTTTATTGATCAAACACAAAAATGTTCTCTCATGAATGTAACATGCAGGTGTGGTGACATTATACAAACCATCTCTAACCAAGGGTTAAGAAGCAAAGGACTTTCTATATGCATCTTGGTGTATCCACACTCATTGTTTGAAATGAGCCACTAAAACAAAAACACACGCACCAAAACCCAAGAACTATCTTAAATTAAAGAGTACTTTTTGATTCTGTAAATTTTACCTGAGCATGAAGATTTAGAAGACAGATCTTAGACTCGTCGATAACAGCTTGAATAGAATCCAATGATGTACCATAGAGGTTTCCTTCATAATCTCCATACTCTACAAACTTATTAGCTGCAACATCCTGTTCAAAACGTGTTTTACTGATGAAGTGGTAGTCAACACCGTTGATTTCATGCTCTTTCATCACTCTTGTAGTATCTGAAAAGAGAGATTTATGCAGAGAAATACAAATGTAGCACACACACAATACACACCCATTACATGCGTGAATTGACTGAAAAAAAAATATAATCTGATATCAAGTTTTGGACCCTAAATCAAATGGATGGGGAGGCGTGCTTGAGACCCATCCCCTCGCATGAAATTAATGATTGCACAATCCGACATATCAGAGCTGAAGAAAATTGCAAATATGTCATTAGTCCCGAGTCACAGACGAAACTGCTGTTTCGATTAACTGACCCTGGACAAAGACACTTCACTGTCATGAAGAGTTTGTGACAATAGTTTCTCAATGTTCCACAAAGCGTCTACGTAGCTGTTACAAAAACTCCCAAATAAAAGAGGAATGGTCATTTATACTGGCTGCTATAGAGTGCAATTGGGGGACTGCTGGTGAGTGCTGAGTATGTGAGCAAAATTTGAGTGGATTTATTATTAGTGAAAGCCACATCTGAGGAAATTGAGCATGACAGGGAGATTTCAACAAAGTAAATTAGATATGACATATATTTCATTCAAACAGTGTAGTAGGTTTCACAGTACACCATGTGTCTTTCTTGGGCGAGTGTTGGTCCTGAAAAGGACCACCTAAACTCGACGTTTTGACAAATGTGCTCTTGTCATCTTCAGGAGAATGAGCAAAGTTTGATAAAGCAGGCCTTATATACTCTTTCAAGGTGCCGTATGCACAGTGCCTTGCAGGGTACATGTCTCATTCAAACAATATTTACTAAATAAAAACCTTCAGTGGACCTATCAAATAATTGATGTATTTATAATGTTTAAAGTTCTTTTTTTTCACCCAAATCATCTGATTTTCGTTGATTTTTACTTACGAGGTACAGCTGCCTTGAATCTTCTATCTGATTCCAATAATCTTTGTTTGAGTTCTTGTCTTCCAACATGTGGAGGTCCAATCAGTACAATGGGTCTCTTTCTATGAGGTTCAGGTTGATACATACCTACCTCCTCATACGTTAGTGGCTCATCAATATCTACATCATTACAAATACAATTGGAAAAAGAAATTTTTATTCATAACTATGATAATGAATGAACAAAATTAAATTCTATTCATATCTGATAATGAAATGAACAAATGTTTGATTTACAGATAGAGTATTTTGCTGAAAGAGAGCTAACATTTACAAATAGCAAACACACTATGAAGAGGTATTAGGTAAAAAAATGTTACACGTAATATATGGAAACTTACCGTTTCGGTCGTTGTACATATTTTTCTTCTTTTTCTTTTTCTTGTTATTTTTCCCTCTACAGCTACAAAGGAGAGATGCTTTTTGTGGTTTTTGATCTTCATCATCATTTGATGGTTCCTTCATTGCTTCTCGTCTGTGAATCAAATAATTAACTTAGTTAGGATGATGAAAAATAGTCCTTTAATACATTTTGCATATTTAATGTTGATCCCTCAAATGAGACCAAAAAACAAAATGATTGAAAAGAAAACAATGATCTTTAACTTTTACAGTTGATACTCAAGAATCTATACCAATCCTTGTCACTCCTCTATGCATAGTTGGATCAGGTTTGTACTTGATCTGTCAATTATTCACTTATTGCAAGAATGGCAATGGGACAAACAAAACATAATGCCTCCTGTAGACAACTACCCATAGTGAGAAGGGGCATTAAAACAGGATATTGTACCCTTTTTCAAATGACTGCTTTCATTTAAAAATATCAAATGTGCAATTAGAATACAGGTAGCAGAAGAGGTAATATATACAGCTAACCAATCAATCAGTGGTGGAGTTAAAATCTTTTTCTCTCCCCCCCACCCCCATTCAAAAACAAACCGAATCTAATGTATCATAGTAATAAGGTATGTTGTTGATAAACTCACTGATTTTGGAAAGCTTTGCTTGGTACAAGGCCAGCCAATGATTGGTCTTCATCACCTTCTCTGAATGCTTGCCACCAGTTAGAATCATCAGCATTAATAATGTGTAAGATATCACCTTTGATGAATGATAAACCAAGCTCACGACATGGAATGTACATATCATCCTCAGGATCATAGTCAAAGTTGGCTCTCATGTGCATCTAAAGAAAAAACAATAAAATTGTGTCATATGCATCGAAAGATAAATGACAAAATTGTGTCATATGCATTGAAAGATAAATGACAAAATTGTGTCATATGGATCTAAAGAAAAACAGCAAAATTGTGTCATGTGCATCTAAAGATAAACGAGTTATGCCATACGGATCTGCTAATAAACAACAAATTGTATCATATGCATGTACAGATAAACAACATATAATTCAGCTAAAGATACACAACCAATTCAAACCATGATAAAGAAACCATTATAATGATACCAAATACTAGTACTCTATTGATTGGAGTAGTGGCAAATCCTTAGAATCAAAACTTGTAAGATGGCAGCCATGCATATTAATGAATGATGATATTTCTTACCAGTACAGTATTAGCAGTTGGTGGATGGTCTACATCGGCTTGTGATGGCACTATAAGGAATGTCATGGTACCAGTTTGATTCGCCTGTTGACAAAAAAACAAATAACTATTCATCTCTTACTCTACAAGTCAACGGTCAATAGAAATAGTGTTAATATTCTTCTAGAACATGAGCAAACTTGTGGCAGCCAAGCTTACCCTGTGCACAACTATTGATTTGGTCAATAAAAAAAAATATATCTTCACCATGTCATGAAGCAACTTAAACATTTGATCATAATTATGTAGAAGAGCCATGGTGTAGTATTTCAGACAAACAGAGGGTCATGCGTTGGAGTCCAACAGCGGTCTAGCGTCCTTTGGCAAGGCGGTAATCCACACTTCACCACTCTCGACCCAGGTGCTAAATGGGTACCCGGTAGGATGCGAAAGATATTGTATGTTTGATTTTACCAGCGCCATAATGAGGCTGCGATAAATGCAAGGAATGCTCCCCAGGGAGTGGAAATTGTGCACTTTTTGTGTGGGATTGAAATGAATCCAATGACCGGGGTAATAATGTGCTGTAACGAGCTATGAGCCATTCTGGAAAAAGCGCTTTATAAAAATTGGCTATTATTATCATCAGAATAGCAATGATGGAATAGATATCTCACTTATTATGAATAGTTATGAATGACATACCATGAGGTCTGATAGTTCATTAACTGATTTGCCAGTGACGATCTCATTATTGATTTGTAAGATCTCATCTCCTTCATGTAGTAGACCGCTCTTCTCTGCCATTCCACCTTTGATGATACGACCAATAATGATAGATTCATTCTCATTCAGGATTGTTGCACCCTAAATATAAACAAATTACAAGACACAACATATTTATTCACCTTTTCTCTCCTCCCAATTAAGAAATAAATATATATCACTATCCTCATTTGATACTCATTTCATGTGTAGTGTAGTAATTAAATATTGGCAAGGTATAATGGTGATGATGATACAGATGGTGGTGATGATCATGGTGACGATAATAATATTGATGGTGATGATGTTGATGATGATGGTAATACTGATGGTGGTGACAGTAACAGTGACAATGGTTGATAATGGTGGATGTGGTGATGAAAGTAATCATGACCCAGCACAGAACTTCTGTGAGACATGCCCTTAAACACTTATCTCTTCACTACAGTCTATCAATATCAGCCAATTTACATTGATTTTTTATAAGGATATGTGCACAAAAACTTGTCCTATCAATTATTAAATAAAAATACAAAAGCTCCAACAGATTATTCAGAAGTTGTAAAGCAAAGAATGTCACATCAAGATTCAATCTACCACCTCACAATATATCACTAGCTTTCCACAGGAGGAGAAAAATAATCAGACACAATAACAATAAAAGTTGTGTTTTAATTTGTTGATGGCTGTACTCACCAATGGTTCACCCGTCTTCTCAATCCTGACAATCTTAACTGAATCTTCAACATCATCAGGTAGCTCAATATCATGATATACATCATTAGGTAATTCACCAGGGTCAGGGTTGGCTACATTGTCATGTGCTCGCAAAAGACCCTACAAACAGAATATATAAATATGAAAACCAGTCACTTCGGACCGGTGTAAATACATGCAGTCAGTGAAAGTGATGGGACAAATGGATCACTTCATGGAGAAAAGTGTTTCATCCAATGACACCACAAGCCTAAGGTCATTAGGTTATACTTGATATTTCACACAGGGAACAATCAAATTATACTTTGTAGGAATAAAAGGTAGCATATTTCCCAAATAAATTAAACTAAACTGAAGTTACCATCATTATATGATGAAAATCATAAACCAGCACTAAAATGACAGATGATTCGTGGAGATAGTAGTAACTGCTCTGTAATGGGCAAAATGAGCAAGGCATCCGATAAGTAGATGAGTCTTTTTCCACGCAATGAATCATGCATGTGTCCACTTGCTCTTATTTGTGTTGGTAGTTTTATTTTAGCATACTTGGTGTGGATCATTTCACAATGTTTGGCCTACTTAACCTACAATATGTCAAAAAATAAAAAATCCTTCTCTGTGATATGAGAGCAATTAATCTAGACTTTCTCTGGATATCATTTTAACTGGAAGTATTCAACTTTAGCTATAAATTTACATATCATAATTTTTTTAATTGGGTCCATGTATAATAAAGAAATAAGAGGGAGTGAGTGATATTACCCTTAGAAGAGGATTGGAAAGCAATCTCCTGAGCTCATCGGCTTCTCCTTTAGAACCTCTTGCACTGTATGCAATCTATTTAGAGATAAACCAACAAGAAAAATCATTAGATGTAAAAAAATATATTACAAATATATAGTTTTCAACCATCAAATCAACATTTGCACAGGGGACTCAGGGCTGACATTTTAGGGCCTGAAATCTGTGACTATGGATGACTTTATTAGTCGGGAACTAGGTAAAACAGGGAGATAAATGTATCTATTATTATTGTTTTTGTGATATGTTTCATTACATGATCTTTCATGATATTTGACAGGGAATTAAAACTTTCACTAGTGGAATGCCTCTGGGATTCTTGCCTGCATTATGCAGTTCAATACAGAAGCAGTGTCAAGTGCTCATCAAATTTGTGGTACCTGTTAACCATTATATCCAAGCATAACATGATACTGACAGGTGAGACAAAATGAAACTCAAGATTTAATAAAATGTTAATACATGCTTTTATTACCTCTACCGCTAGTGTTTCACTGTTGGCTGCAACTGGCAGAGGGGGTGACTTTGATAATTGTAATTCTCCTACTGTATGTTGGATACCAACTGCATGCTGTACATCTGAGTTGTGGAAGAACTGTTGTATGAAGTTTAAATCCTCCCTATCCTGAGGACTACCAAGCTTACTCTGTGCAATGGCTAGAGTAGCAAAGAGATCTTGGAGGTCTAGAATAAAAATTAAAAGAGAGCAATGTAATGATTCATAAGACTACACCAGGGCAGGTATTGCATTGAAAGGTATAAGAATAAGACAAGTTGGTCAAGCATATTAAGCCTTTTGATGCAAAAACTGCTTAACCTTGTATTTCTTTTGTGTAGGATATCATGAGCTCTTGTGACCCTGCTGACTCTTGTAAAGAGGTAATTAGTAAAGCTAAACATCTTTCAGGAAATGCTTTGACTAAACCCCCAAAAAGGGAAAACTCATCAGGATAACACCTGAGAAATTATTTTGAGTTCAGTTCATTTAGACAAAACATCAGATACAAAGCAAATGAAAACAAATACATAAGGACTAATTGATATTGACCAATCATCCAAATGGTCATTTGGATGATAAAATATTGCAGACATACAAAAATAAGCATAATTGCGAGTATTTTTTAGTGAGTGACAGATCATTGCATGTGAATTGAAAAGTAGAAGAGAACTGGCATTTCATTCATTGTTCGATGTTTCCTGACCTAAACAAACCCTAAACCTGATCCTGCACACTCACTCAATATCTTTTTTGGAGGAGGCTGCCCTGGTGTAGAGTACTGTCTGGAAGTGCCTGCATCTTCAAAAAGTGGATTATCACTGACTGGCTCTAATGAAATGCTGCCCTGGCTGTTATTCTGACTGGAGTTCTGCAAATCATCAAAATAAAGAAAATCATTTTAAAAGGGTGATTCCTTGTGTGTTGTGGATTTTCTACCAAAAATAGTAAAAATGTATGCTTCCACCATTTTCAGATCAAGAATATATTACACAAATAACTTCTTAAATTTGCAAATGACCTCTGAGACCTTTGACCTTGTGATCCCATATCTATCCAGATCTATGAACATTGTTTTCTAACAAATCTTCATTTATAGCCAATAAGAAATGATTTCAGGGGCCTGTTGCATAAAACTTTTTACCTGAGAAAACTCTGGTAAAAACTGAAAACTAAGGTTAGTCTGATTTCTGCCATTGACTTTTACACAGGGCAAAAACTCCGGTAAAAACAACCTGAGTTTTCTCAGGTAAAAAGTTTTATGCAACAGGGCCCAGGTATCATATGACCGCTGTGACCTTCTGCTATGCCTTTGACTTCATGACCCTTGTAGATCATCATACATTCTATCTGCATACATAGACCCAAGATTGAACCTGAACCCTTATTGGGGGTTATCAGATCAAAAGCAATCATCATCAGTTGTGCTAAGTGTTTTTGGAATTTGAATTTTTAATTTGGAAAACAATAACATAAAATCTTGTCTACAAAAGAACACATTCAAACTCAATTCCATCCACATAGAATGATGTCTTATAATTCAGGTGATTGTGAAGCCAAGAAATCCTGCTATCAGGAATTATGAATTTGAGTATTTTCCTGAAGTAAAATCTAAAAATTTTGAATTCTGAATCTTCACAGCTTTCCAATACAGTCCGACCTCTCTTATCCGGACACGTTGGGACCAGCACCAATCCGGATAAGGGATTTATCCGGATCTGGGAGACCCAATATAAAATACATGCAGCTGCGCTGCCGGCTGCCTCCCCAGGCCACCGGCAGTAGCTACACTATTGTAGTGGGCGTATGGTACATATTCACTGCAGTGTCAGTGCAAATTATAGGCAGTTTTTTCATGGAAATGAAAGCAATCGATGTCCAAAACTCTTGGATAATTTACCTGCTAAAATGACTGAGGTATACATCGAGCATACCTCGAAAGAAAGAGAATGACTCGATGAAACCAAGTTTTACAATTAGATCATCGCGGCGGGTATCGCAGCTTCGCAATGTCAGCCATTGTTACACTGACTGTAGGCTCAAACATGATAGATGGCGCTGTCCGTATTGAGGCCTAAAGTTAGCTAGCAAGACATGTGTTGTTTTTCCCGCGAAGCAAAAAGAGAAACGTGATTAAATGTTTGCGCTGCACCCTGATTTACTGGAAATTATCATTCCTAAAGTTCTTTTGGTGATTTGGGTGAGATATTTTCATGAAAAATATGTTTGGTGTTGGGTGACTATGTTGGGAAATATATGTAATCCAAGTGAGATTACGTATAGGATTGAGTTTAGATGGAAATCTCATTTCCTCACGTACCGGTACTACATTGAAAAAAAAAAATCTCGGCAAGTGTGCGTCCGGATAATAGAGAGATCCGGATAAGGGGAGGCCGGATGAGAGAGGTCGGACTGTAGTTGTTTCGACTTCTTTATGACCTATTATCTGTGTGTTTCACTCCACTTACGATGAATGGCCAAAATGAAGACACTACTGGTGAACATTTATACATGGTCAATCATTTGCATTTCAGTTAATGATACAATGATTTTTCCCCTTTAGAAGTGGAATGTAGGTCATGAATAGAGTGTAGTTAATTCACTGCCAGTGCAAATTTAATACAGAGCAAAGAAAGTGCACACACTAGGGTAAAACTTAACCGAAATGCCTCCAAGAGCCCGAGAAAAGCTTTTAAAAGCCCCTGGTATTCACATGGGATCAAATGTCAACTGAAATACAATGTAGTAAATTTTGGCTGGTGAGCTTAAAAGAAGTAGCCCCATAAATTTTCATATAAATTGTTCTACACTGTGCACATGTAAGGCAGACATATCATTATTAAAATATGTTCTTACCTGCTGTATTGTAACACCATATTTGCTTGTTCCTGTTTGCTTATAACTCAGGTTATTGTTCTGTTTGGAGTTTGGGATCAAGTCTGTGCCATTGGTCAAAGTATGTCCATTAACTTTTACACTGGCTGTTGATTGAACAGGTGGATCTTTCATACCACTTGCTGCCACAAAATCTGCTGGACAGTCCACCCCCATCTCACGTTGGGGGCGTGATCCGACATGGACAGCCACACTTGGTTCTGGCATTGTGTTCTTTTGCCAAGTTCTGTTAGTTGGCAATGAGGCACTTTGTACATTAGATTGGACATCAAGGTTAGCAAGGTCCACAGGGGGCGATTCCTCACCGTTGAGCACTTTTGGTTGGACTAAAGGTTCCTGGACAGGAGGAGATGTTTCATGATGTGGAGATTCTGTCTCAGGGACACTAATATCTGATTGGAATTCTAAGCTGAAGGCTAGGTTGTCGTGCCCTTCCGGTTTGTTCACTGCCTGAAAGTCTTCACCAAACAGTTGATTCAACTGGTCATGGCTGTTGCCATCCTTGGATGCCTTGGCAGAGGTTGCCGTTAGTGGAGGTTCAACATGAGATTCACTGTTCTCGGGTTCATCGTATCCATTGCTATGAGTATGGAGTTCTACATGAGTATTGTTGAAGTCTACTGGATGATTTGAGTTGTTGAGAGTTGTAAGATCTACAGGCTCCACATTATTATCAGCAGCAATCTGGGCAATCTTATCCCTTGTCTGTTGCTCAACTGCAATCACATAAGCTTGCTGTAATCGCTTTTTCTCTAGATCATCAATACCTTTATGTATAGAAAAAAAAAACAGATCAAATATCATGATTAACATCAGGTTGACGTCAGGATATATCATGAGATAATTTTTTCATATCATAGTTGTATTGATAAATGAATATACTACAATAATCTTCTTGATTTCAAGATTAAGAATTCCTTTTTTTTTCATTTGCACAGGAAAATGACAATAACAATTATTCAGTGCTCAAATGGATTGAAACCTATAACACTTTACTAGGGTTTTTGTGATTTCCTTGTTTGGACCTATTAGGCCTAAATGCTATTTCAGAAAAAGTTGTTACACATAATCTCATTGTAAATAGAATTAGAGAGCTCTGTCAAACAAAGCAGGAAATAAAATATGACGACAGAAATTTTTCAAGATCTGTAGGTTTCATCAATACAAGCTGGCATGAAAATATATAATGTCCCTATGCAATAGAAGTGAAGACAAAATGCGTAATTGAAGAGCAGAAAATCACCCAGTTTTTCTTTGTACAAACCTAGCTATAAAAAAAGCTAGCCAAATGAGCAACATGGGGGGAGGGGGGGGGGGGGAACCATACAGTGAAAACAGTAAATATAGCATGGCATGGGGAATGTCGAACGAAGAGTTAAACACTGTTCTCATTGTACGTTCTTAAACTGGCTAACTGGATTTACTGGAAACCAGTTCAAGAAACCAGTTTTGAAGATCGTTTTGCTAGCGTACCCATTTGATCACCCGAAAGTGGTTTTCAAAACCACTTCACATATTAGCAGTCTTGTTGATGTGGGAACACTCAGTGGGGTAACATCTTTCACAAGAAATTCGAAACCGCAGCATAGGCATTCCACATACAGTGTGTGGAGTAGTACGCTCAAAACATGCCAAGATCGGTTCCAAAAGAACGGTTGTGTCCTCACTTACACTAAAACCAGTTTAACGAGGCAAAGCGATCTTCAAAACTACATCGCGAGGTGGTTTTTTAACCAGTTTGGAAGATCGCTTCGACCGTTCTCATTACACGTTACACTAGTTTCCAGTAAACTACTTTTAGAACAGCAGTGAGAACCAAAACGGGGTCTTATACTACTCCATGCTAAAATTCTATGACCTGTATTAAAACAGAGATACACTGTAGGGCAACCTGGGGCCCGTTGCAGAAAGAGTTGCAATCAATCACAACTCTAAAGAGTCATGAGCAACTTGATTTTCAACCAATCAGTAGCGCGCATTTGGGACTTGCAATTGATTTTTTTGACTTGCGTTTAAATGCAACTCTTTCTGCAATGGACCCCTGGCCCTGAGGAATGACCCTAGCCACAATTTTTATCTCTCAAGCAAATACATGTAGGACTGGAGAATTTAACACAAAAATCCTGTTTTGTATGCATTTTTATTGGTTAATTATGTGGGGTTTTTCAAATGTTAAAGATGAAGAAATAAACTTTTCTTTTGTTAAAAGCAATGGTAACTTTCCCCCAGTGCTTCATCATTACAATCACTATTAAAAAATAGGCAATGAATAAAATGAATGTGTATGCTCCAAGTCCAATAGTGATTTAAAAAATGAATTTTTGATTTTACATGAAAACTCATTCTGAAATAATGAATATAAAACATCCTTGTACTTTACATTAATTATGTTTAAGAACATGATGAAGTTCGGGTGGTTTTCTTTAGGAATTGAGATAAAAGGTAGCATTTTCATGAAATTGCCGAAAGTTGAAATGTTCGGGAGAAATGGAGGCCATCTAATTCTGGTATTAAAGGGGCAACAGGTACCCCTTTATTTAAGATATGGTGCCCCTACTAGTCTGTACACTTGTAAACACACCTCATAATTTTTATAAGACTTTGACATGTTTGAGCTTTTGCTTTGTTGGCATACATGTCCATAATGTCCTGCTAGTAGAATTGTGAAGATAAATGCACAGGCAAGCTGGGCAGACTTAAAGCAATGCATCATGCATACTAACCTTTCTGACACTACACATAACATAAGTACGTATCACAACCACCAGTGGCTCTAGCTCTTTGTGCACGACCATAAATCCATAACAAGAACTGCAATACTGCCGGACTACTTTACTCAAGTACAGCAAAGATCATTCAAATATATCCAAAAAAGAGAGTAGTATGCATGTATTATCTGCAGAAGTAGCATGTAAATTATAGATCCAGCGTCCTATTATGACTGAACATGCACACAATAACACACCAGTTGTTCTGCCACAGAATTTAGTGGAGGTGGCAGCGTATGCATGATTTCACTCCCTGCTACTCAGTGTCTATTTACACCATACCCATACATTACATGTAATTCAGAGATCAGAGCACTCACAATCACAGTCTACATTTCACACTTTAGTGACAATAATACACTTCACCAACTGTACGTCGCTGAGCACTAGACCATGATCAAGATTCAGTATACAGGTGTGGTAAAATATAACATGAGCTAATCAGCCTGTACGAGCCCCATGGTACACTAAAATATCTGATCCAGACTGATTTATACATAATTTCATAAAAAAGGGCTAACACAAAGACTACATTGTGAAAATCTCAGCTCCTTACTCATTTGACCTTCCTTCTAGACCTGCATTCTTTACATTCCTTTGTGACAAGGACTACTCCATTTGTATCATGAGGGGAGAATATATTTACTTTTGTCTGTTCATACTCCCTTCCATAGAGGTCCATGGTCTGATCACTTACAAACTTTATTTTGAATTGGTTGCTCACACCTTTAATTATCCCAATAGGCTCGTATATAAAAATTCTTCTCCTTTCTTGCTGGACACTTAGAATGGGAAATGGTATGCCTAATAAAAATTATTTTATTATTATTGATATCATTATTACTATTACATTAATAGTATTATTGTTATTATAATCATCATCATTATCATTATTATTATTAATATTATCATCACCATCATCATTATCATCCTTATTATTCTTACTATAATTCTCATTATCATCATCATCATCATCATCATTATCATTATTATTTTCATCACTATTATCATTAACTTATCATTATTTACCATCGTTATCATTATAATTGATAATATCATCAAAATACAATTACCGGTACTTTAATATTCTTTTAAATAAAGGCATGTTACCAGAAATGAGTATTAAAAGACGTAATTCACATTTCTAACCTTTGGCAGATGAATAAATATCAATCATAACATGAAAATATGTTTTCAATCATTTTTTTTGTGGGAGGCAGGCTGTAACCAAAAGAACTCCAAACATATAGTTGAGGAGGTTTAACCCTATCCAGCCCCGCCTCCCCCCTCCACATTGCATTGTCATGATAACTCTGTAATGCCAAAAGATCACGCTGCGACGTTTCATGACTTTATTCCTTCAAGTCTCGCGCAACTTTTAAGACCAAATTTGATTTTATATTTAATCCTATATTTATACATGTATATTATATTCCTAAATATCACCCCCCCTGAGAATACTCTGAATTTAATTTTCTAATATCTCCAAACCACCGGATCATTATATCTCAAACAAAAAATAAATGCTTTTATGTACCATACTTTTCCAAGGCAGTGTTTTTTAAATAGCAAATGAAGACTGCCATATTTATGTCTTCATTACCACTACTTGCTAGACACTATACGATACTAGTGAGAGTAGAATGCCAGTACAGCTGATATAACATTATGTTGCTATTTTAAATATGATTATTGCAGGGAGTGTCCTATGTGTAATGTCAAGTGCATTATGCCAAAGATACATATCTATATGTGCACTGCAAGCAGCTGTATGTCATTTACATTTTATCTAATTGTTTTGCGAGTGCCAATGCACATCACTCAGAATCTTATGTTCAAGTTATGATATAAAATTGAACCTGCTTTATTATGAAAACCTCTAATTCACTTAATTAATGTTAGTGTTACTCTTTTTCATTATCAAATAACCATAATTTTTTTTTATTATAAAAAAAAAGCTTTTTCATTATAGAAAAAAGCTTTTTTGTTTTTACAGTAAATTCCATAAACAGGCACTAAACTGCCTCTAAAGTATGAAAAGAAAGGGAACAAGATTTTGTGATATCATAATGCAATTACATGTATACCATTTATTAATTTATCTATCACAGCAAACCTACATGTATCAAATTCCTCATATTGTTTTGGACATGATTTGACAAGGACAATTATCTTGCTTTATGCACAAGCAAGAGTCCATGGGCAGGGGGAGGGGGGCTGTAGAAAGTTGCACTTATATACAACTCAAAATATTACAAGCAAGTCACAAATACAGTACACCAGTCTGGATTGGTTGAAATGGAAGTTTGTTTCATGTTTTACTTGCATTTAAAGAGAAATGCCAGTAGTTGCAGTAAACACTGATTTCATGAGAAAGTCTGTAAAACTAGGCTTAATTGTCAGAATATCATTGAGGATCTAGATCTGGTAAAGTTACGTAAACGCTGAAAATGTTCACACTGAATATCACCAACAAAGACAGGCACAAATGGGACAGTGTATTATTATTGCTGGAATAAAGACAATACACAATTTCTTCCAGAATCCTTTGGCACATATTTTTTATTCATACAAACAAACACTTGGGTGGTCATTATATAAGATTCTGTCAAAAGTCATTTTGAGATTGTGACCAAAACTGGAATTTATCTTTAAAGGTCAAGTCCACCTCAGAAAAATGTTGATTTGAATCAATAGAGAAAAATCAGATAAGCACAATGCTAAAAATTTCATCAAAATCGGATGTAAAATAAGAAAGTTATGACATTTCAAAGTTTCGCTTATTTTCAACAAAATAGTTATATGAACGAGCCAGTTACATCCAAATGAGAGAGTCGATGATGTCACTCTCTCACTATTTCTTTTGTTTTTTTATTGTTTGAATTATACAATATTTCAATTTTTACGAATTTGACGATTAGGACCTCCTTGCCTGAAGCACAAAATAAACTCCACGTGTTCAGGGCAAAATAAAACTTTGTTTCACAGGACAATGATGAGAAAATGAGAAAATGAGAATATTTCATATTTCATACAATAAAATACAAAAGAAATAGTGAGTGAGTGATGTCATCAACTCTTTCATTTGGATGTAACTGGCTCGTTCATATAACTATTTTGTTGAAAATAAGCGAAACTTTAAAATGCCATAACTTTCTTATTTTACATCCGATTTTGATCAAATTTTCAGTGTTATGCTTGTTGAATTTTTCTCTTTTTATTCAAATCAAGTTTTTGTTGGGGTGGACTTGTCCTTTAATGACAACTATTTGTACAACAATCCATTACACTGTTATCAAACAGGAAAACACACATTTCATGACAACCATGTCCTTCTATTGATTGTAAAGTACCCCCTCTGTAGCTAATTTATATTTATGTGTGCAGGTTCCTCCAGTGAGAATCCTGAGTCAATAAATTTCTAAAAGATTTATTATGTGCTTTTGATGCCTCTGTCCATGAGAACAAATTCCAAATCTAGCTATTTGGGGATATTTGGACAAGTGCCAAGTTTTACTGACCATGAATTTGACCCGATATCCCAAGTTTGATAGAAATTTAAATCTGGAACCCATTTCATAAAGAGTTAAAATAGTTGTAAATTTTATCAAATGGGACCTTTGGGCTTCAATGAGGTGCAAAGTGAGGTACTGATAAAAAGTGGTAGAGGGCATAAATATTCAGGATACTGGGATGTGGGGTCAAATAAGCACACGTCAGATTCAACTATTCAATTCATTCAGCTCCACAAATCACAATTTCATTGGCACTGTCTTGTATATCATGCAATGCAATGGAATATTTTACAATTTTATCCACGATAAAAACATTAATTGAAAATTAATAAAAAAAAATCATATTTAGCTTACCTCCATCTCTAATGGTCCTCCTTTTAACTCGCAGATTTATTGTTCTTGATTTTACACACTGGAAAACAGACAAGAGGAATAATACTTACATAATTACATTCTTAAAATTAACCCCAAATGAACATCAAATCTTTGTGATCTTACACACATGGGAACATCACACTGAATTTATGAACTTTTATTTAAAGCGAGATTTGAATAGTTACAATGATCAATAATTTCAAGAGAAAATGTTTAAAGGGAGAATCCAACCTTGGTAATAATATGATTCGTCTAAAGGAGAAAAATATATATATATAAGAAAAAGAAGTGCCATGATAAATGTTTGAAAGAAAATGAACAGTGAGTTATGGCTATTTTAAAATTGAATTCACGATAGACTATCAGCATTTTATTTGGTGATCTAGTAAAAATTGTGACAAATGGTATTGTATGCATGCAACTTATATGGCGTATAATTCCAAACTACCATACTAGATATCAGGAATTTCGGGGGGGGGGGTGCTTATAGGACTATTTCAGTGTTGATCAGAAGTGAAAAAAAGACTAGACTTACCTGATGAATATGTGCAATGACCTCTTCATGGGTTGCATTTTCTAATGACCTTCCATTGACCTCTAAGATTTCATCTCCAATTTCAAGATCTGCTCGATCAGCTGGGGAACCTGTATAATAAAGGAAAACTCATATCAAGCCTAGGCTAGGGGCTAATAGAATACTCACCCACCATCAATCTGGACCAATAAAATATAAAAATGTGATATCTGTTTATATATGTAAATGAACTCAATCTTCAATGCTTTCTGCTAGATCAAGCATCGAAATGGTCACATTAAATATTGAAAGAAATTAATCAATTCTGCTTCAAACATGCGATTCATAAATTATAGTCAGAATCTGGTAGCTCCAAAATTAGTAGGTTTCTTTGAGGTGGAAAAATAATATTGATGTGCATTAAATTCTAAAATAACTAACTTAAGCTTCAGGAATACATAGAAGTAACGGCACACTTGTATGGTACTAGTTGCGCTGACTGTGAACCATCAAAAAGTTTTGGGGCAAAAATAAAACATCAGCACTAGTTTTCACTCTCCACAAGCAAGTTTAAAACTAAATCACAACAGCACTACACCACCAATTTCTTAAATTTAACCGCAGTTCAGACATTTCGCTTACTAGCTCAGACCTGGCCAGAGGTAGCAAACATACCCCCATCCCGCTGGTCTAATGTACCTATGGTAGAACATGGACCTATAACAATTGTAATAGGTCCATGGGTAGAACCAGCATAATACCCCTTTCATAAACCCAATTATTCGGCTAATAGCAGCATAATTTGGTCGTAAAATCGGAGGAGGACCAGAGTTATCCGCATTATTTTGATGCTGCTATTATCCACATAAGAGCAGCATTGGGACCAGATTTTGACTTAATGAACGCATTTCCAAATAATGCGGATAATTGCCATGGTGCGGTGACAAGGTCACCCTTTTCCAACTCCATCGCATCGGAGGGGGCGTGTCCAGTTGTCATGACGATTATCCGCCTTTTTCTGGACGGTCGCTCGTAAAAATAGTGCGGATTATTTTCGGAGTTTGTGAACGCAATTTTTATTGAATTATCCGCATTACTCTTAGACGGCTAATTGGAGGATGGGTTTATGAAATGGGAACAAGATTACCTTTTAGCCTAGCGCACTATATGCGATGCGATTGCAACAAAATATTAGAATGTGCCCCAACCTGCAGTGCTCTGCAGCTGCAATCCGTCTTGTTGCAGAAAAATCACCGACCAAATCTTAGTCATTCGACATGTCAAAGCTTTCTGTGATTTTTCTGCAATTTTAATAATTTCACCTGATCAGATTTGTCCTAGACAATGAAATCATGACCAACTTTCTGCAGCACATAGTTTCTTCTGGTCTTGCCGCGTAGAGTTTGACTTAGTCGCCTGATTGGATTGTTGCGCTGGATATTCACACAACTCAACATAGTAAATTGGAAAATAACATCTTATTTAACTGGCCTGATTGGTGTAACTGCTTCAGAGCTGAGGTTGAACAATGCTTATCGGTCAAGTATACACGTAGATCTCAAATTTTGAATTTAAATTGATATTCAAGTCTAAAAATCTGAAATAAGCATGTTGTAACCCAAAATCTGGGGCAAAATTGCAAATCCGAGACAGAAAAAAAAAGTTCATCAAATTGGCCTTGCATCAGTGCAAGAAGGAGGCACCATGGAGATGCAGGGTTTTGCAGAGCTGGCCTGCAATGCAAATGCACCGATATGCAATTGGCAAATTGTTCCAATCGGATCTTAGTGCAATCACATCACATTTTGTGCACAGGGTTTTAGGAGCATTAAAAGAGCTGATCAGAGCTGCGCAAGGAAAAGTTTACAGAAAATTACATTAGAAACAAGGGAGATACCGCCTGTCCTTCCTATTCTGCAGTTATTACTAAAATATAATTCATCATGCGAGGCGTTAATACATTCCATGCAAAAAAATATCTAAATAATACTATTTCTAAAAGTCAAGAACCGATTTAAAAGGGACTTATGAGCATATGTTTGGTCAGGATATTACCCCAGTCAATAATTAACCCTCATGTATGTAATTAAAGCTGTAATTGGTGACACTAATGAGCAAACCATTTAGGAGACCAAACAGAAGGGATTGGAAGAGACAAGGACATTATTATTTTTTGTTAAGTATGGTTAGATCTGTATAATCATATACATGTACAGTACAATGGTACATATATCATTTTTGTGAAGACTTTGTAATGAAAACTATACCGGAATGCTACATGTACTACTACTCCTGCAATCGCTGCTATTAATATTTTTGAAGCATCAAACAGCTGATGAGGTTAAGTACAAGAAGAAAAACAAAGAGGGAGAAAAACATAAGAGAAAAAAAAGAGAAAGGGAAAGAAAACCAAGAAGGAAAAGATGGAGAAGGAAAAGAAGAAGGAGAAATAGTAGAAGACAAAGAAGATGATGAAGATCAAATAAAATACAAAAAACAAGTGGAACATCCCCCACAATCTCATCTGTATCATGCAATCAATTAATCATTCTTGAAATGTCCAAATGTCAGCGACTCCAAAGTCCATTATTTTTATAGGCATTTATGATAAGATACTGTCAAGCATTGATAATAAAATTTCAATTTGTATTTTTCTTGAATTTCTACAATAATCAGCAATAGTATCCAGCTTACCAAAGAGAAAATAAGTTTAAATAGATTAGAAATTTCAAAATCTTAACTTTGGTTATGAAATTGATGTTGATAATGCTACTGTGGTTGGAAAATCAGCACTATGTCTTACTTTTGCTGTATCACCAAGACAAAAAGGGTGTGTGAATTGTGTGTGCATTATGATATAATTGTAACGGGATTATTTAATAATCTACTGAGTTCTTGCATAAAAGTATTTTTCTCAATAATGCCTATTTTATGAATTTGCAGATGTGCATCAGATGCAGCTTAATTTGATTCAAGAAAGGTTAAAGGACCCAAATATGTCCCAATACTTGGGTTTTGCTTTTAAAAGGACTCAATATTGTTTGTTTTATTGTTTTGTTTTGTTAAATATGCATCAATAGGTGGTTTCAAACCGCCTCGATCACAAGAATCCCCGTTAAATTACGAGAACTTTTTAAGGCTAGAAAATACCCGTTAATTATTCCAGCATTCACACCGCCCCGAAACACATCCTTCGGGATAAGTTCCCGAAGTTACGAGCATGTGCAGTGTGGTCTGATAAGCAGGCAAGGCGGGAGATTCAAAATCACTAGCCCAGCAGCCACCCATGCCGCCGCGCCCAACGACACGCTGGGATAAAAGTTCCCGTAATTTGCTTTCACATCGCCAAAATACCTGCGACCTTGGAAAAAACCCCACGAAAGTTCTCCTAATTTCGCCAAGTACCTACTATTTAGCGGGTATTTTCTTTCGGGGATATTACACATAGTTTGCTTTCACATTACCAAAATACCTGGTATTTTCTGATCGGGGTAAATTTCCCGATCAGAGAATACCTGGAACTGGCGAACTTCGAGGCGGTCTGAAACCACCTAAAGACTTATTGTAAGCCACACTTCTTTCCCTTGCTGCACTAAAAAATAATGCACACTATTTCTGACTTCATAATGCAAGACAGACATACATGTATATCGCCGAGCTGCATTATTCTGATCTGTATTCAATCCGGACTATTTAAGGATAAATTCATGAAAGAGTTACAGTACTACCATGCCTTCAAAGATTTGACTGACCTTTGAGTGAGACTATTGAACAAATGCCCCCATTCCCTGTCAAATACTCATTTATGATAATAAATAATTATAAACTTCTTACATACAGAAGCCTTTACAAAATACACAAATCCCTTTTGTAAGTAAAATATTCCGATGAGTGAATAGAAAAAAATACAAAAAAATAGTTTTGAAAGTTCAGTCGACATGCTCAAGTGCGTTTGCATGAATTTCCCTGACTTTTTGACTGTTTGCGCAAAACAAAATAAATCAATTGTCTGGGTAAGTAGAGTTCACTTGGAGGTAAATAATGACTGTTTGTCTCACAGGGCCAATGGTGTCAAACAGTCATTGTATCACTTGTATTTTGTTATTTGAAATAATTCTATTTTACATGTACATCCAATAATTAACCTGGTTTGTAAAAAAAACACTAAATACCTGACAATATGATCATTTCATTTCACTTATTTTTGTATTTCTTTCTTTCACATACTAAAACCCCACTACAATAAATGCATAATCATGAAATCACAAACCAATAAAAAGTAAACAAGTACCATACACCTGTAGCAATACAATCAGTCAAGTAAATAAGGGTGTATTTATGCTTCCATTGCGAGGACAGAATCAGCGATTTCAAACGTCGATTCAAAACGCCGATCGTAAACGTGGTTCTGGGAGTGCTGTTAATGCTTAACTTTTCAGAGCAAATCATGATCTCCAGCTGGCTTCGCATTGTAAAGCGAGGTCAAATTGAGCGCGCCTTTTTTCGAAAGTTTTTTTTTCGGATTGTTGTTATTACGTGGAGATAACATGGAGCAATACGACTGTATTTGCCCGCAGATTTTCATCTCACCGGAAGCATGTACCAAATGACGTCATTTAAACACGTTTATGATCGTGGTTCTGTTTATACTTCCCCAGAAAGCCTGATTCTGGTCAAACGACGTTTACAAACACACCTTTTTGTGAGTTTACGATCGGCGTTTTGAAACAGCGTTTAAATGAAAGTAAGCATGGATGCAACCGTGTTTTGGACTAATCACATTTGGAAACGCTGATTCTGGCCTGAAAAGTGGAAGCATAAACACGGCTTTAGTTATATAAATAGCTTAACTGAAGTCAGATAGGTCATCCATAAAAAGCAAACTTGTAAAAACTGCCCTGATGAAATTATAAAGGGTGGAAGATGGATCTAATTTTATACATAAAAGATCAAAGTTTGATTTTAATTTGGATACGGAAAAGAAGGAAACATGTGAAAAGGAGAAAGAGGAGTGAACTGTAATACAAGTTATAAGACAAATAGTGTGTGACAATAGCAGCCTTATTTACATACAGGCCAAGATTTTGTAAAATGAAGTGAAATGTATTTGCATGACATAATTCATGAAGTGTATGAAGTTTCATGTTCAAGTGTAAAATCAATGATTTTGACATGTATTATTGATCTGTGGACATGGACACCATTCTCATCCATGTATCCTAACACTTGAACTGGAATATTTTTTTATCTCAATTCTGTGATCTGACATTTAGTGACTTTTAAATAGTACCATTAAATGGTAATCAAATAATTTCATTTCAACAATTGTTCTACCCTCGCAAAAATGTATGCAGTGTTCATCTACTGTTTGCTTCTTTTCCTATGCTAATGAGACCCCCCCCCAAAAAAAAAAAATGAAGTAAACTCCAAGAAATAAACGACTTATGGTATGTCTAGACCACTATAATGGGCTTACCATAGAGTTTGATCTTTTTGTTCTTCATTTCAGCCAGCATGATCATGTATCCTCCTATGTCCATCATTTTCTTCCTATGGTTTTGATTGGAGGGTGGGGAACTGGATTCTACAGGCACACCCATCATTCAATAATACTCCTCAGAAACTATTCCTTTGATTATCAGAGTCTATTTCATCAACACTGCAAAAATATCTTCAAGAGAATTGTAGTAACTGAAGAGTACATCTATTCTTGTTATTGCCAACAATTACAGCACCCACACAATGAAAGAGTATACTGAACAAAATCCAAAATGATCACAAAATCAAAATACATGTAAATCCATGGTCTTGTCTTTGCGTTAGATCAAATCCCTCAATAGACAATTTAAAAAAAAACTTATGCATCACAGAGCAGTTTTACAGAAAGGAGCACTCTTGCCAAATGACAATCCACTGAAGACTAGAGAGTATTATCATTGGTCAAATAGGATGAAGCTCCATGTATATCCAGATAAAGATGTATTCCTATCATGTAGACAGAGCAGAGCCAATATGTAACCTAATTAACATGATTAATAAAGTTGGAACAGAAATTAATCAAGTGTCCTGTCAGGAAGATTCTCATTGAACTATACATCGCCAGCTGCACAAGCATCAAGGTCTGAGCAGAAATTAAGCACGTAATTTGAGGATATACTTATTTTGTCCATCATTCAACCATGAACTTGCACCGGCTGACAGGATATTGATTCCTACCCTCAGTCTCAAGATATGTCTTCCCAAATGATCAGCGCTGTTAGAGCAAATAACAAGGTCAAGCAGCAATTGAGCACACTAAGAAGATGAAAGCATTTATCTCTCGGGTAAAAACTCCGGTACATCTTTCACATCGGATGCAGGTCTACCTAATCAATGGAACATCACCCCTCTAACATGTAGAGCTGGAATGTTGGTAGATGTTTTTACAGAAAGATCATTTACAGTGACACTCTCTATGATTGAAGACTTTATGATACTCAATAAGGAATGGGATGGCAAACAATATGATAAGAATAATCAGAGTTTAGCTATGGTCCAGTACCACCACCACTATTGTTTGCAAACTCCAAGGAATGCCAGGATCCTTTTTCGACCAAAAGAAACTCATCAACAAACAAAGTTTATCCATCAGTATAGAAAATATTTCCATAGAATGGGTAGAATGACCTCTTCGGTGACACTGCCAGCTTTTATGAGTTCGACTTGGGAAGTAAAGATACACTCGCAGTATGGAACCACAATCTCCCCCATACACCCGCAGAGATACGATATGCATACACTCATACAGACTCTTGATATTAGTTCACAAGCCCCTCCCCCTGGCCTGTTGAGTATTGCATCAATCTGGCTTGGATGTGTATATAGGCCAGGCTACAGGTAGCAAGGAAACTGAAGCAGCTTTGTTCCTGTTTACTTTCCAGATGATTTTCAGAGGGATTAACTTACATGCAACTTTATCACATATTAAAGCCTCTTACAATTTCTGGTAAATTCCCTATGTAGCCTACATGTACATGTCAGTGCATATAACTGTTCCAATTCAATACTAGATAAGAATGCGTATGCCTGAAAACAGTTATGAAGTACTAGTATGATGAGGGGAATATACATTTGTTGGAATTTGGAAATGTGACATTTACAATGTACTTTGATTTGGTGTTCATTTTTGTAATTATTAAAGCAGTTCTCAAGGATGCAAGGATAGAATAGGCTAACGCTTCAGAATAGTCTTTGTCTAATATGGCTTCCTAAAATCCAAGCACTTAATTAGTAAGAAACATGCTAAAAAATCACACTTTAAAAAAGAATCAATGACTAAAAAAAATCAAATATGGCCACTACACTTATCTAATCTTGACTAAAATGTGAGAGTGTGACCCTTTACCAAGATGCCTTCGACAGAATTACATGTAGCCACTGACATTAAGTTCAGTTTCAGCTAGTGTAAAATTGGTTTGTCTTGACCTTTTATGAGAAATGAATCACAAATTGTTCTCTAGAGCTACAAAAATAAACATGTACATGGAGGCACATGTCTAACATTTACTTCCACGTAATACTATTATTCTGGTCGAACCTCTCTCATATTACATGTAGGCTCCCAAAGAAGACAAAATAATCATCAGCAAACACTATAGTTGAATAAAATTTTCTTTTAATAATGTGACATCTACCAGAAAAATCTTGCTATGAAAATTGAAGCATCATTTTAGATATCAATTAGACCCATTATTTAACATGTTATACACTGTCTAAAATTATGTGAAAACAATAGTAGAGCAAGTCACAGTATTCATATTGAGTAATTGGGATTCATATTGTTATGGGAAACCTATATTAGCAATATAGCCCAGAAGGCAGAAGTCCCAAAATTTCATAACATTTGGGGTACATACATGTTCAGGGGCCTGTGAGGGAGCCATAAGATAGATTATTAATTCAACATATTGATAATAATAAAGTAAGTCAACTAACTTTTTCCTATCCTGCTTATATGTTTACATGTTTATATTTGTTATGGATCCCTTTTTTATTGATCTTTTCTTTACAATTGTAAATATCTATACTGGTAATTATTATTGTTTTGATTGTCAAAAAAGAAATACTATAGTAATCTGGACCATTTATATAGCGCAGTTATAATACTATGAGTATCTTTACTTGGTATCATAATTAACACCTCAAATGTAGCCAAGCCGCCAAATAGGTACTCAAGCATAATTCCAGGAATATCTTCCTACCAGGTACCCATTCACCTCACCTGGGTTGAGTGCAGCAAAATGTGGGTAAATCACTTTCAAACTACATCCCTCATAATAAAAACAAGTCATAACCACTAGACCATGACGCCCCCAATTAATGCACCCTACATACCCTTTCAGCAAAACTAGGGAATTTTCAGAGGAATTCAGCCTTGGTCATAGCATGTTGTGTTGGAAAGGAGAAAAATAAATTTGACATGTCCAAAGGACAAAAGACACAGATGCCCTCACTTTGATAATGCGATCAGAAATTCATTCAATATGATTGAACTTAATGTCGTGCAGAAACCAATATGCATAATGAACACATCAAGACCTTTGACCTAAAGACTCGCACTTTCCATTAAGATGATATGACGGTCAGGTCATTTGATATGACCTAACTGTATTTTGATGTCATCTATCTAAACACCCATTTAAAAAAATATTAGATGACATCACATAAGCAGCCAATTTGAAGTCTTCATGGGATTAGTGACTACCAATTATCACAACTTTTAAAATTGAGAACTTTCTTGCTGTGTATCAGATAATGTTCAAACTGTCACCTACCAACTTGTCTGATTTTCCTTTTTCTCTAAAAACAAATTTTTATTTGTGTTGGATTCCCCTTTAATACTGATAAAATGTTTTTTTCTTAATCAAGCCTGTCTCTCTTTCCTTCCATTGGAAAACACACAGTGTGAAAATAACAATATTGAACATTTAATAATTTACATGCCAATTTCCATTTCGCTATGACTACCAAGTATTTTCTTCAGTCAGTTTCTTTAATACTTTTTTCAATTATTTTTTTTTCTTTAAGAAAGAGGAGCTTTTGTGTTTATAGTGCATATATGTTTTCTGCATGAATTCCATTCATGAAAAGAGACATTTAGCCTCCATGCAAATCATCTCAACCCCTAGAAAGGAAGTATTCAATATAAATACCATGAGCAACCAAATGACAAATAAATCTACCCAAGTAATATGAGAGAAAGAGAGAGAGAGAAAATCACTTCTATTGCAGATTTCTTTGGATAGTGACAGTTAATTTTCATCACAATTCGGGTGGAGTCTACTTTAGATTTTAATCTCAATTTGACAGAAGACTTTCTGGGTGAGATTATGTCAGCCATGGAGGCTGCTTATCATTTAGAAACTACACGTATACACTGTAAGTTCAATGTCTTGGCATTTAAATTCTTGCTATAGTTTCACATCATGTGTACACATAATGTGTAAATCATAAATCTTGGTATCTTCATCATTATAAAAAAAGGTTTAAGTTAATAATATTTTGTAGTTTATAACCCTTACACTTTGCCATGTATCTGTTCAAATTCATTCACTTAAGTTACATGTCCGGGTTACATGTATATATCCCTGTACTATAAATAATAGTCATTGTTACAGCATTTCATATTTTGATTTGCAATGTGTATTAAAGGTTAAGTCCACCCAAACTAAAAGTTTTTATTCGGATGAATAGACAGCGTGCGACACTGGCACTGGTCTGACGGTTCCAGGTGGGTGTTTCATAAAGCTGTTCTTAAGTTAAGAACGACTGGTGATCCTTTTTTGTGGTAAATGGTATATACATTGGCGATGGTTAAGCGCATAAGAAAGGTTCACCAGTCGTTCTTAAAGTCGCTCTTATCTTACGAACAGCTTTATGAAACGGCCCCCAGACCAGTAAAATGGCTGCCAGGCCAGTAACTTTCAGAAATAGCCACAATTGCTGGTCCGACATGACCAATAAAATATATTCAATTCAATTCAATTCAGTATTTATTTATATATCAAACTGATACAAATGGTATTTTCAGATCATTTGTAAATTATCAAATGGCTCTGGTGTTATAACAAAATGGCTCTCTTAGATTTCTCTCATGAATTATGTTGTGCGTGCACTGTATGTATGTTTTTAGGGGGCAATAATAGCAATAAAAGACAGAACAAATAAATTCAAGTCTTTTTATTTATCCTTTTCTTTATTTTTCGGGACAAGTAAAATTCATGTTTGGACCAGTAAAAATTGGGTATCTACTCACTGGTCCAACATGAACAAGTTGGACCAGTAGAAAAAAAGGGGTTAGTGTGGAGCCCTGGATTAGAGAAAAATCAACAAGTATAATTTTGGAAATTTCATCAAAAAGTAACACTTAAAAGTTTAACATATTTTTCACAGCAGTTAGGCTTACATAGAGGTCTACCTCCATGATGCAAACGAGAGAGCCAATGATGTCACACACTCACTCTCTCTTTGTATTTTATATATAGAATTATAGATCATAAAACGTGTCCATGGTGCAGATTTGCCAAATAGAAAACTCTTCCTTGAATCACAAAACATGGCAATTCCACATGTTCAGGAAGGTATCAAACGATCTTTCACATTATGAGGGAAAAAAATAAAAATTATTTCATATTACAAATTTACGAAATCGAAAGAAATCATAAGAGTCATGGCTAATGTTATACATGTAGGTTCGCTTATTTGCAAACAGACCAGGATGTGCACTTCCATGACATTTAGGTAAGTGCAGTGCTTGAAACCCAGTGTAACAGCTGTAAATCCAGGGCAATTGCACTGCATTACCATAGAGTGCTTTCATACAGATTTATAACCAATTTCAAGGAAATGTTTATCCTTATTTCAGGGGTATGAGTGGTCACAAATAAAAAGATCTGAAAAAAGCTGAAGAATGATGAAAAAGTCTGAAATAAGAAACTTTTAGTACAGAGGAAAGCCAAAATAAGCTGAAATTAAACTGAAAATAAAAACAAAAAAATCTGAACTCTCACACCCCTGTTATTTGATATTACCTTTTGTATTGAAACCAACCCTTTTTGGGGGGTGGACTTCCTTTTTAAACAGTATCATTAGCATTTTTTCTACATTTATATTTCTCTGTCACTAACATTTTTCTTTAAGTGGAATATATAAAATTATTTTCTTAACTTGTACACTGTATAGAAAGAATGTTTCTAACGCGATTGACATTCCTTGATAATGGATGCACTACATGTACATGTATACAGGATACTGGACAAATAGTTTGATATTATCATTACATGATTACCATCATTATCAGGCCAGATTCTATCAACGTTGCACTGGTCAGAATCTGGTATTCCAAAACAGCATTTCAAAATTAAGGATCTATATAAGTTCCCAACATACATGTAAGGAAATAAATAAACTGATTTCAAAACCATGATCAAAGAAATCGGAAGCAATATGAAAATGTTACACCTCCTCACTTTCCTTTATCCAAATTGTACCTCATACAGGTCACCATGTCATGCATTATTAGTCACCACAGAGGGTGTATTCAGGTTGCTACATAACTTCTTAGATGAACTTGCCCTAAATGGCACTCAGTATATAATGCATAGTGGGTATGTGCCGTGAAGGGGACCCCCATTTTTACACTCAAATTTCCGTTCCAAGGCAAAGCATTTTTGTCTTATTGAGAAAAAGAACAAAGAAAGCCACTCCAAAGCATAGTATTTTCTTCTTTTTGAAAAAAAAGAAAGAAAGAAATCCGCTCCAAAGCTTGGCATATTTTTCGTTACGCCATTCCGGTCGCATTGATCTGCTACAATGAGCTGCAATTTTGGTGAAAAGCGGCCGAAGAGCACTGCCCGACCATTGCTTTTGCGTGAGCGCACCCGCCGGGCTAGCTGCATCATACACGCATGCCCGTTCCATAGGGATGCGTACACAGTCACACGCTGGCGATCCGTTCCAAGGACCCGTTTTCACAAACATTTGTAGTTCCGAAGCCTGTTCCGAGGACCCTCCTTTTTAAAATTAGCCCGCTCCAAGGCCCGTTTTTTGTCTCGCCCGCGGCACACTGCCACTACTTTTTTGGTCGAGTGCCCCCCCCCCCCCCCGGACGTGCTCTCACGTCCCAGCTTGCTCCTACTGCAGAAAACACTTTTCGTCAAATATGGATGATTATATGACACCTAGATAGATCCTTGTGATTTGATTGGTTGTTTGATATCGTTCATTCAGTCCATTTTGCAATGACATCATCAACTGTCCAAGTATTCTGTCCATTGCACTCATAACCATTCATTTATAAAATTTGTATACCAGTTAACTGAAGATGCCATCGAAGAATCAGGACAACAAACATAAGGACGAGGTCAAAAGGTGGTGTCAGTCATGTATGTAGAAGTTCAAAACAAACATCTATTTGAGCTGATCCAGGATACCAGACTCTAACAGGTTGGGCTGCAATTCTAGTCTGTGGCAGGTTCTTAAAGATTCAAACTTGCAAAAAAAAGTATTGCAGTGGTTTTTTTTTTAAGGTCAAGATTTTTATGATTTTAAAGCAAATTACAAGCACTGTAGTATTCAGGAAAGAAGAATGTGCATCTTTAGCTGAAAATGAGTCTTGTTGCTGGCTCAATGGGAAGAGTTAATACCTTAGGCAGCTCTTTCAAACCTAAACTGAGTTCACTTTGGACAAAAGCTACTTTCCTTTAAGCCACAGGGAGAATCACAAAAGTCAAGTTACATTATTCTCTTCTCCCCCCTCATCTACTTAATTTATAGCAGAATTGTAGTAATCAATGTGACTTTTGTGAGTCTTCCTCTATGTTTGGATTAGAAGAAAAAGCTTCCCTCAAAGAGGGGCCAACTTTGGGTGTGTTTATGCTTCCATTGCGGAGCCAGAATCAGCGCTTTCAAACATCGTGTCAGAACGCCAATCGCAAACGTGGTTCTGGGAGTGCTGTTTATGCTTGTTTTTCAGAGGTGAAATCTCAATCTGCAGCTGGCTTCTCATTGTAATTTTAGTTGAACAGGAAAGCAAGGTCAAATTGGGCGCGCCTTTTTCAAGTTTTTTTTCAGAATGTAGTTACAGTCGACTGCTATTTTAAATTGAAACAATTTATGATATTTCAGTATTTGCATAGAGCCACTTGACATGGCCATAGAATTTCTACCCTGGTGAGGATAATAATATCACAAAATAAAAAAGTATTAAAGTAGACAACCGAAGAATCAAAAGTATTTTATAATGACTTTTTTTGGTCATCATTGTAAAGGGGAAGTATTACTAATCAGATATATAACTTCACCTTTTAAAATAGTGATTAGAGTTTGCAGAAATCAGCTCTCAAAAATGACTTATTTTCATGGCATATTTCTGCCTTCGTCCGTCCTCTGGCGAGCTCCAGCTGAGTGACGTCACACCACGAGCAGTGAGCAGCTGAGCTGACAGCAGCCCACTGAAGACGATCTTTCCAATCAGTGTTTTTTGCTCTTAGAATAGTTTATTCCTCTCAAGATTGGTCTTATTACATAGATAAAAGTTTGAATTTTCTGAACAGTAAAATGAAATGCACATTTAACATATTTTGGTAACCGATATTTAGCTTAGAAAAAATTATTTGTTTTCAAGAAATATACGTGAATAAACAAAGCATATTTTCACTTAGAAATCATGCTTGCACCACATTGATATTATTATCAATATAAAGCATAGACATTCGTCTTCACAACTGAATAAAAATTATGAAATTTAATTACTTAGCAAGTTCAGGAACCACAAAAAAACACGGCAATATATGATCGCGAAATGATTGGAATTGCACTTGGATTGCCGAAGCATTGCGAGGCAACTGCAGCGAACGCACTTTGTTCATATATCGTTATGAACGCAGTCTATATAATAGCATGGTCTGTGGACAAATCTGTACGCACGCGTTTTTTTTTATGAGTGCGGGGATCCTGGTTCGAAACTCTTTGATTTTTTTTTGGTTCTGGATTTTTTTTTTTTTAATTATGTTCCTTCCCCATTCCTATCAGCTCTTTTTTCTCTTTTTATTTTCATGTGAGATTCTATTCAGTCCTGTATTTATTAAATCTTACTTCTTAATTGCTGCTTTTGATTTTCAAGTTCTTGATTAGATTCTCTACTTATAATTATTTGGGCAGCGACTCACTCACTCACTGACTGGAGTGGAGCAACACAATGACGACTGCAGTGGACAAAATTGGTCTTTACAGTCCACAATTCAATAAAAACGGGCAAAGGAACACAGTTCTGAATCACGTTTGGTCTGAAGTTGTCGAAAACAGAAGAAGAAAACGGTAAATTCGGAAGATATTGAATAGGTCAGTAAGGTGATTCAGTGCATGATGCACAGAGAGATGATGAGCACGTCGATTGTGTGACGTCATAATTCTCGACCGTTTTCGGCTGCGTGATTGTCGGTCTGGGGGGCTGAGAAGGGTGTCTAATAATTTCATTTCTTGCATTTCCACGACATCTATAAGACTTTTTAGTGACATATTTGTGTATAAAAAGACAATACCTTTCCATCCATATATAATTTGTCTATAATCATCACTTTCGTGAAATTTTCTTCGTGTGTCTCCTTTAAAAAAAAAGTTTAAATAAGACATAGGGATCCAAATGTCGTCCGTCCGTCACAAATCTAATGACACATAACTCCACAACCGCAAGGTGCTTTTCAACCAAACTTGGATGGTAGATGGACTTGGGGGACCTGCATGTTATGCTGCAGTTGGAGGTCACATGGTAAGGTCAAAGGTCATTTTCAGGTCAATGTTAAAGTTTACATGCAAGACTCTCTTATGACACCTAACTCCGCAACCGTAGGTCACTTTTCAACCAAACTTGGATGGTAGATGGACATGGGGGACCTGCATGTTATGCTGCAGTTGGAGGTCACATGGTAAGGTCAAAGGTCATTTTCAGGTCAACGTTAAAGTTTACATGCAAGACTCTCCTATGACACCTAACTCCGCAACCGTAAGTCGCTTTTCAACCAAACTTGGATGGTAGATGGACTTGGGGGACCTGCATGTTTGGCTGCAGTCGGAGGTCACATGGTAAGGTCAAAGGTCATTTTCAGGTCAACGTTAAAGTTTACATGCAAGACTCTCTTATGACACCTAACTCTGCAACCGTAAGTCACTTTTCAACCAAATTTGGATGGTGGATAGACTTGGGGGACCTGCATGTTATGCTGCAGTCGGAGGTCACACGATAAGGTCAAAGGTCATTTTCAGGTCAACCTTACCGAACTCCGCAACCGTAAGGTGCTTTTCAACCAAACTTGGATGGTAGATGGACTTGGGGGACCTGTATGCTATGCTGCAGTCGGAGGTCACATGATAAGGTCAAAGGTCATTTTCAGGTCAACATTAAAGTTTACGTGCAAGGCTCTTAAGGCAAGTGTTATTCCATCCCAGTCATATTACAATGAAGTTTTGATACAATTCTGTTGCATGCCCTCGCGAATCACGATATTTCTGGTTATTTTTATACGTGGGCGAGACACAAAATTGCTTTTGCCTTGTTTTATTCTACTTCTCTGGCTCAGCGATGTCTCATCATAACTCATGTTCTGTATTTTAAATCCCTCAACATTCATCGTGATACATGTAGTGATCACGGTGATAGAAGGGGAGACCGGGGTTAGTTTGAACAAGGGGCAAGTTGAAACGTTGTAATTTTCTTTAAAGCCTGTAGCATAAATTTATGCAATACTGCCCTCAATTTATTGCTATTAATAATACAACATTGTTGAATTATTATTGCAATATATTGAGGGCAGTATTGCATAAATTTATTTTACAGGCGTTAAAGAAAATTGCAATGTTTCAACTTACCCCATGTTCCAACTAACCCCAGTCTCCCCTACTTAATTTGATATTCACACATGCAAATGTACATTGGTCATTATTAAAACCAGGGAGATGAGAGATAATTCCATGGAGGTAACTCCCTGTAATAGCACCATGTAACTGCATTTGTCTGTGGATTTTCATCTCACAGAAAGCATACCAAATGACTTCATTTAAACACATTTACGATAGTGGTTCTGTTTATACTTCACTAGAAACCCTGATTCTGGTCAAATAATGTTTAAAAACACACCTTTTATAACTTTACAATCGTTTAAACGAAAGTAAGCAAGGATGCAACTGTGTTTTGGACTAATCAAGTAGGAAAACGTTGATTCTGACCTGAAAAGTGGAAGCATTAACACGCCCTTTGACTATTGGGATAGGATGTGCTGTAACAGCAGGTGATGGCATAGACAAATGTATAATTTAAATAAATCACCAGGTATTTTAGGGCCGGAACAAGCTATTGTAATTTATCATCACTAATTGTCATGCTTCTTACCTTGTAAGATGGCATCAACACTCGGTAAGAAACCTTCCTCTAGACCTCCCATCACAGAGAATCCAAATCGTTGATCGTTAGGTCCAATCTCTAGTATTGTTGTCATCTCTACCTCCTATAGAAAAAAAAATTATCCCCATGATTCACAAAGAAGGAAAGGTTTCATTGATACACGTAATTACATCTAGAATTTCTTGGAAAAACTAGCTGCAAGGATTAAGATGATGTATTTTCCTTTGATCAATTTCATGGCCAGTAGCCAAAGAAAACAAGCCTCCACTACGCGATTCAATAGGCGGTTTCAAACCGCCTCGATCACAAGAATCCCCGTTAAATTACGGGAACTGTTTTCGGCTAAAAAATACCCGTTAATTATTCCTGCATTCACACCGCCCCGAAACACATCCTTCGGGATAAGTTCCCGAAGTTTCGAGCATGCGCATTATGGTCTGATAAGCAGGCAAGGCGCGAAATTCAAAATCACTAGCCCAGCAGCCACCCACGCCGCCGCGCCCAACGACACGCTGGGCTAAAAGTTCCCGTAATTTGCTTTCACATCGCCAAAATACCTGCGACCTTGGAAAAATCCCCACGAAAGTTCTCGTAATTTCACCAAGTACCTACTATTTAGCGGGTATTTTCTTTTGGGGAAATTACGCGTAGTTTGCTTTCACATTACCAAAATACCTGGTATTTTCTGATCGGGGTAAATTTCCCGATCAGAGAATACCTGGAACTGGCGAACTTCGAGGCGGTCTGAAACCACCTCGCGATTCAATATAGCAGCAGCGCTGACTTTGAAAATGACTCTGAAATAATTATTCACAAAAAACATAATTCGTATAGAATGCTAGTACGTTCATTGACCCTAAATGACATTTGACCTTGATCAAGTGACCTACGCCTGGATTACCCATGAAAACATTTCATTAACTGTAAGATCTTTCAAAGTTAGCAATGATGGCAATTCAACAATTACCTACAACATGGCCAAAGTTCATTGACCTTAAATGACCTTTGATCTTAAGTCATGTGACCTGAAACTCATACAGGATGTTAAGTGATATTTCATTATTCTTATGTCCAAGTTTTATGAGCTAGATCTATAAACTTTAAAATTGATGATGGTAATTCAACAAATACCCCAAATATGACCAAAGTTCATTAACCCTAAATGATCTTTGACCTTGGAACTCGCACAGGATGTTCAGCGATACTTGATTACTTTTATGACTAAGGTTTATGAACTAGGTCCATATACTTTTTAAGTTATGATGCCATTATAAAACTTAACCTCGGGTTAAGATGATGTTGACAAGGCCACTGCCATAGGAAAAGCAGCATATAGGCTCGCTCTGCTATGCAAGAAAATTTAATCAAAATCGGATTAAAATAAGTAAGTTATGACATTTTAAGTTTTGCTTAATTTCACAAAACAGTTATATGCAAATCCCGGTCAGTATGCAAATGAGGGAACTGATTACATCACTCACTCACTTTTTTCTATTTCATTACAATGTATGAAATATTCTAATTTTCTCCTCAGATTTATTTTTCCCTGAACATATAAACATCTTACAGTTCAGTCCAGTTGGTACTTATTGTCAAATCTGTAAAATTTAAACAATTCAAACAACAAAAAACAAAAGAAATAGTGAGGGACATTGATTCTCTCATTTGCATTTGCCTAAATTGTGCAAGTAACTATTTTGTAAAATAAATAGTGAAACTTTAAAATGTTATAACTTTCTTTTTTTACACCCGATTTTGATGAAACTTTCAACTTTCTGAGATGGAATTGATTTCTAAATTAAAGGACAGATAGCCAATGCTTATAAACCCTTAATCAGATTAGATTAACTGACATACTTGTACATGTACATGTATGTTCATGAGCAAGTTTGAATTGGATTGAGACAGAAATTGCATACCATCTACCAGGAAGGCAGTTTATAAACATGTAGATAACCAAAATTATTCTTGTCAAAGTCTAAACTTTGGCCTTTAACTTTATGAATTACAATTGAATGACATTTTCTCGGGTGTGCATGTACATGTACATGTGAAAGAAACTTTGAAGTACACTTTCAATAATACAGTCTGACTCTCAGAATGATTTCTCCCAGTCACACATGAGTGCACTAATGTTCACTACATGCTTAACATAAGACTTATGTCTTAACACTGTTTTGTATCCTCAATGAAAAAGCGCTATCCAATCCAATTATTATTATTATAAACTGCACATTTCTCCAACATCCTTACATGGACTGTCCCAAATTTTAGCATAAAATTATTGCTTTTGAAATAATGATTAAGATTCTATGAACAATGTCAGGATACTAAATAAACCAAAGCCTCTTTTTATTGAAATTATGATGAAGATGTAATTCCATAACTTGAGATCCATGGAGTCTGTTTATCTTGTGCTGTTTTCGCCTCCAGATGGTGCTATTACACTTAACCAAACTCTGTACACAACCTCTGCATTATTATCTGCTCTGACAGATTTAAAAAAAAATTATTTTTTATAAGAAAATATTCCATGCATATTACCTACTTGTTAAAAAACTTGTGTGTATTTGAGAGTGATTTGGTTGTGTGTAGAATTATCATTTTTGGTTTGTTTCTAAATCACTGCACTCTGTTTATTTTTATATTTTTTTCAGTGTTGAAGCTAATTGTCATCCCCTTCGGCAAAATGCCAACCATGCTAGGCAAGTTGTCTTGGCCTAGGTAGGGCCGTCTGCACCAGCCCGAGTTTTCAAATTAGCGTGCTATTTCTGATCCGGCAAATTATCCCGATCTGAACAATCTCAAGATTATTTGTAATGGAGACGCACTTACATGTATTGTGATAGTTCGCTGGATTTATAGCGAGATTCCAAGCCCAAGTCAACTTGGGATTATTTGCAAAGTAGCGCACACTCTTACGAATTATCCCGCTAATTCACAGGTGCAGACGCACTTGGGATTATTTATTTATGGCGTCACATCATTATGCATTGATGTCTCGCTCGAACACGAATTGCTCTTTTTACAATGATGGAGACAGGGTTTCTTGAATCTTGAGATAAATCGCAAAGAGGGCTGATCGGACTAAACTCTTGAGATTGAGCAAACTCAGGCTGGTGCAGCACCACCTAGTGATTTTGATTTCTTGCATCAAACAAAATGTTTTGAATTGGAAGGTCATGTAAGTATAGCATTGATAGGTTATCATGGCCCAAAGCCCAGTCACAACAAACTTATTGACGAGTTTGTATTCATCATTATTTGAGCGAATTTTGAAGACTGTCAGAAATCTATACCTACATGTACTGTACTTGTAGACTAAGGGTGTGTTCAATGTCAATATTCAAATTTAAAGGTAAAAGACAGTTGCAGCAAACAATAGTTTCATGAGAAAGTCTTTCAAATCAAGGCTAATTGTCAAAATATTATCATACATGTAGATCTGGTTTATTAATGTAAAATCATGAAATCTGTCGCTCAAAATCAATAACTTTGATGATCACTAAAACAGAAAAGCATACAGGTGAGAATTTGTATTGATATTGCTTCCAAAAAATACCCAACGTTTGATGGAATTCCGCACTTATTTTGCTCATTTCTCGGTAGGTACGCATTTTCTTCCACAGCTTTTTGGCACATATTTTTAATTTATACATACAAACACTTTGGTGGTAATTTCATTGGATTCTGTTCAAACTCATTTTGAGATTGTTACCACAACTGGTATTTATCTTTAAAAAGCAACATGAAAAGCAATTACAAAACACAGAAATAATGAGAATTATGAGATACAAAGGGTGTGTTCAATGTCCTCCATTCCCAGTCGTAAAAATAAACATCTTTCAGATCACGATTTGGAGGAATATTGAAACGCTAAAAAAAGTAAGTTTGGAAAGCGATCAGCACAGATATGACGTTAAAAATTGCAAATGCTACAAAATGCAACACTGAACACAATTGAGTTTTGAAACGTCTGTAAATTTCCTCTCACAATAGAAGACTACTTGTGTCAGAATTGACTTTTCTTGAGAATAGTCAAACTTTGCAGGAAGTTGATCAACAAGAGCAGGGAAATTAAAGATAATTAATGTAGTTATCAACAGCTTTATTTTTTACACTGAAAATTGCACCCTGAGCATGTTTGTGTTTTATAATTGCATTTTCAATCTTGATTCATGTTGCTGTTAAAATTTGAAAATCAACATTGAACACACCCTAATTATGGGAAATTTACCGAAAACAGGATGATCATTGCTGTTGAAGACAAGGACATGGTAAACATATTTTCCATTTTATGCTTCATGGTGATGGTCTAATAATTTGTTAATAAAATTGTATTATAAGTCAATTTACAATTTAATTTACATACCTCTACATGCTTGTTTGAGGACCAGCTACTCTCTTCATGAAGTTCAAATCCATCATTCTCATAACCCTCATTATCTTGGTTGCCATAGTGACTACCCCCATTGACAGAGATTGGCCCCAGCTTAACATCTCCATTCATCATCATGAGGAAGTGATCTCAAATCCAGCATCAACTTGCTGGTCAGTGGCTAAAAAAATATAAGTATTAATACTATATTAATATTACATTTAATTTGTCACCATGATGAATACATGTTGCCATGACATAATGAAATACACACATAGAGCATGTGACAGTGACATTGTGATTGATTACGGTATATAGACAACACTGGCAAAATGATGATATGGGTATAACATGGTGGAGAAAATTTTCTAAATGGTTCCAAGCAAAAGCAAGTGGAGTGCCTCTGGCCTGTGGCAGTCTCGCTTGCATTACATGATTCAATAAAGCAGCAGTGCTGACTTTGAAAACTACTATAAAATAATTATTCACAAAAAAACAAGTTTCATACAATGTTCATTTACCCTAATTGACCTTGATCATGTGACCTAAGACTTGTCAGTGATACTTGATTACCATTTCATAAACTATATCCATAAACTTTGTTATGATGGTAATTAAACAATTACCCTCAACATGGTTCATTGAACTCAAATGACCTTTGACTTTGGTCATGTGACCTGAAACTCGCATAGGATGTTCAGTGATACATGATTACTCTTATGTCCAAGTTTTTATGGACTAAATCCATAAACATTCAAAGTTATGATGGTATATGTATTAAACAAATACCCCCAACTTAGACAAAGTTCATTGACCCTAAATGACCTTTGACTTTGGTCATATGACCTGAAACATAGGCAGGATATTTTAAATACTTAATAACCTTATGTAATTCCACTTGCGTCCAACCTCAAACCCTCGCACATGCGATGTTTTGAAATCGGCAGCGAATTATTTATATGTGTGAGGAACTCCAGTTGGCTCTAAATCACCAATTTTGAGACTGATACAGGCACATGTGGAAAAAAAGGTGAAACTCTGTGTAAAGTAAGAATACTAGTTTTTATTTTTTTAAATATCATGATGTTGCATGAATTTTATATTTCCCCCCATAAAATCCCACCTTTGTCATTCGTAGTATCAGAGTGAGTTTTTGGTCTCGATGTTCGGGTAGGTGGAAGGGTGGAAGGAAGCAATTTTGGTCAAAAAAAAACAAGTGGAATGCCTCTGGCGGTCTCACCTGCATCACGCAATTCAATATAGCAGCAGTGCTAACTTTGAAAACTACTATAACTCACACAAGATGTTCAGTGATACTTGGATGTTCAGTGATACTCTTATGTCCACGTTTATGAACTAGACCAATACACTTACAGAGATACATGTATGATGGTAATTCAACAAATAGCCCCATCATGGCCAAAGATCATTGACATTACATGACCTTTGACCTTGATCATGTGACCTGAAACTTGCACAGGATGCTCAGTTATACTTGATTACTATTATGTCCAAGTTTCATGAATCTGATCCACAAACTTTCAAAGTTATGATGGTAATTCAACAGATACCCCCAATTCGGCCAAAGTTCATTGACCCTAAATGACCTTTGACCTTGGTCATGTGACGTGAAACTCATGCAGGATGTTCAGTGATACTTGAATAACCTTCTGAACAAGTTTCATGTACTAAGTCCATATACTCTATAACTTATGATGACATTTCAAAAACTTAACCTTAGGTGAAGATTTTGATGTTGATTCCCCCAACATGGTCTAAGTTCATTGACCCTAAATGACCTTTGACCTTGGTCATGTGACATGAAACTCAGGCAGGATGTTCAGTAATACTTGATTAACCTTCTGGCCAAGTTTCATGTACTAAGTCCATATACTTTCTAAGTTATGCTGTCATTTCAAAAAGTTAACCTTCGGTTAAGATTTGGTGTTGACGCTGCCGCCGTCGAAAAGCAGCGCCTACAGTCTCACACTGCTATGCAGGTGAGACACAAAATTACAAGAAAAAAAAAACACACAAAACAAAGCAAAATTACACCTAAATGAAGGGGCTTTCGGTCAAATATTTAAAAAGGACCCTGGGAACTATTTTTTTAATGGGGCGCTGAAATAAATATGCAAAGAAAAAAAAAGGGTTTTCACAACATTCCCTAATTCTTTTTCCTCACTCATCTATTAGTATTTAGGGATGATTTTAATTTTCTCACATTATGTTCTCCTTTCCTTCCTTTCATTCTTTCCTCGTGTTTGACTTTTTTTATATCTATATTGTTTCTTTCCCTTCATCTACTTTTCTCTTTTACCCTGTCCATTTTCCTTTCTTGCCCCCCCCCCCCCCCGCTCTTTTTCTTCTCATTCTATCCCTTTCCCTCTTCTCCTTTTGCCTTTTCAATTTTTTTTTCTTGGCGAAATCTGTCACTGTTGGGGGGGGGGTGTCCCCTGCCCTGCCTGTAATGTCACTGTTAGTAGTGAAAAGACTAGGAAACACTCAATTCCCATTATAAACACACATATATTTTATCTTGCCTATCTGCACTCGCAACATTTATTTAGCAAGATACCAATGTGTTGGGTGTTAGCAAGAAGTGGTGACGGATGACCAAAAAAAGCAGATTAGGGGGTGATACTGATCTTCCTTTTTCATTTCATTTCATTAATTTTGAAAATAATAGCAATCAAAGTAAATACATTATTTTCATCTCAACATCATTGGGGAAAGGAGATACAATAATTACATCAAAATAAAACAATACATTCATGAAAGTAGCAAAATACATGTAATAATGATCATGTAACTTAAAAAAAATGTCACGTGGAGGAAATCTGAGAAAGCAGGTCATGAAATAGGTTCCCCATATAATCAACTTTTATGATTGTGGGGAACAATGGGAAGACAAGACAAGACAAGACAATCATTTTCATAATTACAAAAATTATCTAGAATGTTCCATTTTAATTGGTCAAAATCTAAATGGGAAAAAACCTCGCAAATGGCGCAGTCGCTATCATTAATTTAAGCCTTATTTGATAATTTAATATTGGCTATAAGAATAAAACTTAATATCAAGGCTCGACATTAGCGGTGGCCCGGGGCCACTAAAATTCATCTTGGGCAACCATTATTGAAAAAATGTTAAGTTTTGGTGGCCCGAATCGGGCAACCAATAATTTTCAAAGTAGCGCAATTTTTCTCCCGATTTTGCATGCATTTATCAACTTTCTATAGTTCAAATTGCAAGTCAATTCGTCATGCGCCTTTTTTGTTAATCTACACACAAATAGACCCACACAAAGATTGCACAGTCATGACAGTATGTAGGCCTACCGCTAGCATACAGTAACTATTATTCAGCCGGCCGTGCCGGCTGTCTGGCTGAGCTTTGCATGCATCAAACCACTGCAGCTGGCTGTGCGCTAGTAGACTATTCAGACTCAGGGAGCTGCGATGCGAAATGTTACTGCTAAGAAATCTTCCCCAGAACTTTGAAAATCTACGTCAAAGTCACATTTTACACCAAAGAAATGCCCTTCTACTGTCCATAAATATTACTGAAACCTGATAATTTGCAAGCATTAAAAGGAGGAATTATGACCTCTCTTTTGACTCAAAAAGACCGATTTCCAAATGCATTAATACACATAAAACACATAGGTGAGTACATCACAGTCCCACATGTGCATTTATATGTATGTTGATATTTGGTTTATTTTCGAAGCTGTCTTGAATAGACAGCTTCTTTCTTTCTTGTTTATAAATGACTTCTTAAACCACTCTTAAAGGATACACACAAAGAAAATTCACGAAAGTGATGATTATAGACAAATTATATATGAATGGAAAGGTCTTGTCTTTTTATACACAAATACATGTCACTAAAAAGTCTTTATTATACAGATGTTGTGGAAATGCAAGAAATGAAATTAATAGAGACCCTTCTCAGCCCCCCAGCCGCCCCCAGGCAGACATTCACGCGATCGAAAACAGTCGAGAATAATGACGTCACATGATCGACTACACACTATCTCTCTGACTCTGTGCATAATACACTGATACACCTTCCTGGTCTCTATTTTTCTTCGAATTTACCGTTTTCTTCATGTGTTGTGATATCCGATTTCGACATCTTCAGACTATAAGAGAACCAGAACTGTGTTACTTTGTCCATTTTTATTGAATTATGAACTGGAAAGACCGATTTTGTCCACTCGACAGTCTTCGTTGTGTTGCTCTGATTCCAAGCTGTACGGTCCCATTCACTTGCTGCCGATGCAGGTTACGCTGCACTGTTTGATCCAGTCAAAAGTCAAGGTAAGCATGTTTGGAAACTGTAGTCTGTACTTGTTCTGACGATGCATTCAGGTCAGATGACAGATACAGATCTGATATAATTTTAGAATCATGCATTTTGGCATGACTACTATTAAAATTAAAAAGTCTTTATTTTAGAAATAATGTTTTTGCACAATTCCAGCAGATTTTTCTTCACAAAGACTTCAGTCAGATTTCTAAATAAACTGGTCAGGACTCAGGCGATTAAATTATTTAGGAGCATGAGCACTGGCATGGACCATGGCTGAAAATATGCTGTTTCATAGGAATGTTTGGCATTATCGTAGTTTTTGTCACCAGTCCATTCACTGCCGTTTATTTCGTCAACGGCGGTGATCCACTCCCATTGACTTTGTACACAACGAGCGCACAAACACCAAATTTCACGATAAGGCCAAATGTTTAAGTTTTTATTATACACAGGTCTAGTACCCAATGCGTTTATGCTCAGGAGGGCCCTGTATCGTATACATCCAGATACACAGAATTATATCACCATAATGCCGATGTCATGAAGCAAGACAAATTTTCAGCAGTGGTTACCCTGATCATGCTGATTCCTGGCCAAAACTAGAGTCTGGTGTTTCTTTCTGATTAGAGTGCTTCTACATATGAATGCGTAGTGCCTTCAACATAAAACAATGAAGATAAATGCACTCTTTGTAATGACACAGAGTACCGTACCTCAAGTGATTCACTACCGCTAAGCGGTAAGTAGAGTGGGGCCTACACAAACATCACTTGAGCGTTGAGGTAGAGCACCAGTGTTCTGAGTGGAATTTTCAGGTGTCTAAACCTACTATTATTTGTTGTTGACCGGGAATTACATGCCACCGCACGTCGTCAATCATCAAGATAATGAAATTCATACTTTGATTTGATTATTTAAATTATTTCTTTATTTTTTCTCTCTTCTACACACAGATCTGCACACTTGCTGACTCTGGTGACTTCTGGTCTCTGCTCGCTACTTCAATCTGGGAGATTCCATCATGTCCTCTTACTGATTTGGATATAGCCATTTTTTTCTTCACTCTTTCCAGGAGCTACGGTGCAAGTTTTGGACTGATAATGATGCAACAGAAAATTTATCTTTATCGATCTTGGAAACGATTTTGAGCACAGTTTTGGAGAGAACTAAAAAAATTGACTTGGACAGGAATACAGCTTGTCGAAAATAAGAACACACAACTTAAAACGAAAAAAACAATTTTAATGTTATTAGGGCATTTTGCAAGAAATTTTCTAATCAATCACACGTCCCAAATCAAGGGTAAGTCCTTTGATTAAAGACAAACATGTACATGTAGTTGAACTGCTATTGCAACTCGACCTTATTACGCTTGAATTTGAATTTAAAACTTACGCTTGATTTGCAATGGAACATAAGTTTCTTGCAGTGCCCCATATTTGTGTTTTGTTATCTAACATGCTGATTTTTCTCGAAAGGTATAATATATTTGTCCTTTTAAACGGTATTTGAATATGGGTACGCCTTTTATTTGTTTTCCACAATATTTATTGCATGTACATGTATGAACAGAAGTGAAATATTTATTGTGAAGCACTGAATGTTGTGTGCTGTTGTGTGATGGTTCATCATTTTTTTTTGTTCTAAGACTGTAAGCCTGGTGGGTGTGAGGAAGTGGCCTGGATGAAAGAAAAGTGAACATGTGCCCAATTACAGATTTGCATATTTTAAGACAATTTTGTTTCTGGATAAATATTGCTATGCATTCCCTACATTAAGAGTAAAGGAGAAGTCCACACAATCAAAAATTCATTTGAATTTAAAGAAAAATAAGATATTGCAGGAAATTTCATAAAAACTTTGATTCAAATTTATATAATTACTACTCTAACATTGAGAAATTTTGCCTAATTTATAAAACGATGATATGCTCATCTGTGTCGATGTGCAAATTACACTAACCGTTATGTCACACGCACTAAGTTCTTTTGTATTTTGTTGTTTGATATATTTACATGACATGTAGATTTGATATTTAATTTTCTATTTATTTTCTGAAAAATTTTCAGAGGGATTTTAATTCCTCCAAATAACATTTAGAGTTACAGTTCCGTAAATGTAACCTATTGTGTTCGGATGAAGAAATTCCTATACTCAAATCTGCAAAGAATTAAAAAACAAAATGCCACAAAAAAATTAGAAACGAATGTGATGTGAGTGACAACACTAATTTGCATATCATTGTTTTGTGACTGTTTTGAGTAAAAACAGCAAGGGAAATTACTCTATTCAAATAATTTTTAGTTGATGTGGACTTGACTTTTAACTCATCCTGTACCCCTCCCATCCCAAATAAGAGTAGAATCTAATCAAGAACTTGAAAATCAAAAGCAGCAATTAAATAAGATTTGATAAATACAGGTCTGAATGGGATTTCACAAGAAAAAAAAGCTGGGTAGGGACGAGAAGGAATAAAAAAAATACCCGTTTTAATCCGAGTTTTGAACCAGGGTCCTCGCACACGACAAAACGATGGCCAACACGTTTGGCCACAGACCATTCCCTACATTGCAGCGGGCTTTTAAGATATATGAAACAAAGTCCGCTCGTCGCTGTGGGCTAATCATGTTTCGGCAATTCAACTGCAATTTCAATCATTTCGCGATGGATATTGCCATGTTATTTTGTGGTTCCTGACTTTGTTACGTAATGAAATTTCATAATTTTTTTTTCAGTCGTGACGAAGAATGTCTATGCTTTATATTGATTATAATATCAATTTGTCGCAAGTGTGATTTCTAAGTGAAAATATGCTTTGTTTATTCAAATATATTTCTTGAAAAAAAAAATCATTTTTTCTAAGCTAAATATCGGTTACCAAAATACGTTAAATGTGCACTTTATTTCACTGTTCAGTAAATTCAAACTTTTATCTATATAACAAGACCAATCTTGTGAGGAATAAACAATTCTAAGAGCAAAAAACGCTGATTGGAAAGATCGTCTTCAATGGGCTGCTGTCAGCTCAGCTGCTCACGCTCATTGTGTGACGTCACTCAGCTGGAGCTCGCAAGAGGACCGATGGAAGGCAGAAATATGGCATGAAAATAAATCATTTTTGAGAGCTGATTTCTGCAAACTCTAATGACTATTTTGAAAAGTGAAGTTATATATCTGATTAGTAATACTTCCCCTTTACAATGATGACCACAAAAAGGCATTATAAAATACTTTGGATTCTTCGAGTGTCTCCTTTAAGGAAGTACATGTAAATACTTTGGGAAGGCATTTTATTGATATGAAATGTGAATTTTTCCATCATTTTGTCAAATATAGGGAAGGAATTTTCTCACTGTTTTTTTCCAGATAACTTGCCGTTTTCTTATTTTTCTGTCATTTTTTTTTACAGTGATTAAACCATTTATACCCCTTCCCATTGAATATGCCTGATTAAAGAACATGTTTCTACTGAATAATAATAATTTTCCCCATTTTTCTGATAATTTAGTCTTATTGATTTTTCTTACATATTCTTTTGTTTTTTTCTCATTTTTTTCCTGTTCTTTGTTTTTTCTTACTTCATTATTTTATTTGTCTTATTTCACTAATTCATTTTTACAATTTTTTTTTTTTTTTCAATATACTATTCTAAAAATTATTTTGTTTATTTCCCCCTTTTATACATTGTTCTCATTCTGCAGCATATTTTCTGTGATTTTCTCCTGCTATAATATGCTGGAAAAGAGAAAATAAACTGGATTTGGGGCCTGCATAATCTAGGTTTTACGATAAAAAAGGAAGGAAAAATCATTGTTTTGTAAATCAATCTGAGTTTGCTATATGCACTATTTATTTACTTTACCATTATGAGTGTGTGTCTATACAGAGATTAAAAGTCCACACAACCTGGGAACAATACAATTTTATTCTTTCAATCATTTCATATTCACAATGATAGAACAATTTATATATTACCACAAAATAAGCAAAGTAAAATAACAGCAAGCACGATTTACACACAAGATGTACAAAGAATAGTGGTACGTGGTAGTGACTGCAGAATATTTGTTTGTTTTTCTTTATATTTTTAATAAATGTTTTTCTTTATATTTTTCGGGCCACCAAACTTTACTAATGGGCCACCAAAAAAAATTATTTGAAGGTTTTGGTGGCCCGTTCGGGCAAAAAAAAGTTAATGTGGAGCCTTGTTAATATACTTAAAACTTCAGACTTCATACAGTAAGGACTTCCCCTTCTACTTTTTAATTGAGGGTGTAAATATCGACTCCCCCCCCCCCATTTTGATAATTCTGCCTCGAATGATAATTGTAGCACCATCAGAGTCTTTACTTCCTTCTTTAATAACCTACATATTGTATGGTGAAAGGGCCTATGATAATTAATTTATAAATCCTCAGGAAATGTCATTTACACTTTTTTATTCTTTAAATGTTTATCGAGACGAAACAAGATTACCAATTTGTCTTGATAGAGGCTATCGAGACTTCCTTACCAGAATGCATCACAATTCACAAGCAGAGTTTCGTCCAAATGGGTGGACAAACCTCTCTGGTTTTGCGAGATTTTTTTCTTTTTCAAATTGTCACTGTTGAACACCATAGCAGCAACCGAGAGGATCAATCGCCATCAAGCATAAATTTCGGTGAGTTTTTATTCATTTTTTTTAAGTTAGGTCAGTGAGAATGATCTTCTTGTGAAAAGATGTTCCAAAAGTAGGCCTATCACATTTATAAAATTGCATGAGTTCCCCAACGTTATGCGACGCACCCGTTTATAATGTTGGTGAAGAACAGGAAACAAGATGGCGGCATAAAAACACCGGGCAAGTCTCTTCTGTCTTTTCATAATATTTTTCTCATTTTTTGATGAATTCTTTTTTAAAAATAAAATCGATAACGTTGAAATGTTGGAAATGAAGTTGTAAACTTGTACCGCATGTACATGATTTAGAAGGAAAGTAGAAATCTCGGGGGCGAAAGTTTCAGGTTATTTAGCGGTACACGCAGATGAATGGGAAGGAATACCTGGCTTCGTTGAGAATGAGAGTAAGCATACGTTAGTAGATCTAGACTAGCCTAGGTCTAAATGATTTTTACTCTCTAACGCAGAAGCCTCCTGCTGAGAACGAGGTTATAAACCTCGTTCGTAGGATGAGTGACTGAAATCTTCATTCTCTCAACTCATGACTCATGTTCACAACATTGCAGTCACAGCAATTATCACACACCAAAGCCATTTCTATCAAACAAGCATGCAATTCTGGTGCACACACTTCCAATGGATGTATCAGAATTTTGTGATACACTCATGCGAATTGCACGCGAGCTAAATCCTAGTCAAAGTCTACGGTAGCAATCATTGGTTTATCGAATTAGATCCAAATACCAGTATACGGTAAACGTAAGTCGTAACGCTCATTTCGCGATCGACTTCAAGTTCAAGTAACTTAATAATCTATTTACTAGTGATACTTCAGAGAAAAGGTCGACTAACCTGTGATAATATTGAATAAGGCAAATCCGCCGGTATCTTTTGAGACTAAGAATAGTTCTACAATATAACTTAAAAAAGAGTCGGTTTGGTGACCTCATTAACTTCCCACCGCTTGTATTAGCTAGCCGGTTAGTTGCGCTGCGCTGCAAATGCAGAAACCGGAACATATTCTCAAAAAAAGGCGCAAACAAATAAAAGGAAAACTAAGGAAATAATGGGATATCAATTGTCTCTCTACTGTATATTTTACTCAAGTAAAAAAAAAAGACTTATATCTGACAGGGTACTACTAGTAGTGACTTCTTCATACTTTTGTGACTTTGTTTTAGCTTGCTTTATTTGCGCAATGAATTAGCTTTAGACATCTCAAAACAATTTGGGACAACTCTGTCCCCCGCCCCCCCCCCCCCCTTGTCATGGCCCACTCAGTATTGCGGGCACCAAAGGGACTAAGTGACAGCGTTATTTAGACTTGGATTTTATAATTTATTATGTTTGTCAAATCAATTAAAGCCTAAATTAGAAAAGTGATACTGTTTTCCATTAAATAATTTGATGAGAGGACAGAACGTACTGGGCGATCGCGAGATCGACATAATAGTCGATCCACTGGTAGATCCAGGGGGCTCATCCAGCTCGTCCCCACCCCCCCCCCTTGAAAGCCATAATCAAAATTTTTAATGTAAATATGCCATCCGCATTTCGACCCAAGTGTGCCCCCTCCTACAAATCGAGGACCTATATTTTTTCCTTTTTTTTTGCTCGGTCAAATTTTATCGGGAAAAAGTGCCCCCCCTTTGGGAAAATCCTGGATCCACCCCAGAATCAATCCAAAGTAAGTCTAATGTTATATTTTTAAAAAGGACATCTGCAGAGGAAAGGAACACGGTAGAACAAATTAGAATACTAGAAAGAAATCAAATTTCGAAGAATCTCAACACAAACTGAGAAAAAAATATCATTTGCATATTATGAAATTGATAAAAATTTGTTTAAAAAAAATATATATATACATAAATATATATATACATATATAATATAATATAATATATATATATATATATATATATATATATATACATATATATATATATATATATATATATATTTATATATGTTTCTGTCGGCGTATGTCCCCAACTCCAAGTTCAACGGAGCATCAGAAAAATAGAATTTATGCCATAACATATATGGGCCCATAATCTGATGTGGTATACCAGAAAGCAGACCAAAAGCATTGATGTATATACTTTTTCCCCTGGGCCTACGTGGAAGTAGAAACCATCGTGATCTGACCGACCTCTAACTGGGACCGACCTGATCCCTATTTTATGATAGAATACTACACCGTACCCCCCCCCCTTTTTTACATTATTATCATTAAAAAAAACAAGTGCACACCTAGTTACCGATAACATTTCCATTTATTTAAAAGCAACATAAAAGAGCATTGTAGATTAAATGCTTTGCTCAATGCTTTGCCGCGGCTGTGGATCGAACATTATGTCAGTGTATTCGATCATTAAGGTCTGAAATCCGAGACTACGTCTGAATCCGCCTCCTCTCGCTCGCTTGCTTTACTTCATTTCGAGTCCAGCTCCGATATGATCGAACGAGGCTGAGCCGAGCTTCGTAATCCTAAACCTTATTCAGTATTAAATAATTTAAAACTGCACGTTAAACCTGTAATCAAATTAAATCGGTATAATTACCGGGTACCTGATTTCGGCAAAACGTCCATTAAAATTTTGAATATACTTAATATTTATCGCATGTAGTCTTCATTCAGACGAGGTGGCCGAGTGGTTAAGGCGATGGACTGCTAATCCATTGTGCTCTGCACGCGTGGGTTCGAATCCCATCCTCGTCGAGTTTTTTTTTTTTTTACGTAGTAGTAGTTATATTAGGATGGGGGTCGAGTGTCCGGATACTTTTATTTCTAAGGCGATGGACTGCTAATCCATTGTGCTCTGCACGCGTGGGTTCGAATCCCATCCTCGTCGAGTTTTTTTTTTTTTTACGTAGTAGTAGTATATTAGGATGGGGGTCGAGTGTCCGGACACTTTTATTTTTGAAGCTTTCTTTTTTGTCTTAGGACTACACTAAAAATGTTAATAGTTGTAATCATCTTCTATTTTGTTCTCTACAATATTCTCATAACTTCATTCGCTTGTAAATTTTTCCAAATTAGTTTCTAAATTTGAGATCGTCCGGACATACAACCTGTCCGGATACACAACATCTGGGTATAGTAGCACACTGCAAAACACAGGTAACTCATTGGTGTTGCTATATTAATGCCAATTTGCCGTTAGCCTACCGCCAAACCGGCGTTGTTTCTCTTGTGTGGACCGATATTGATACCAGGCTGGTGTTAATTTAACACCAGCGTTTTTGCAGTGTAGTTGTAGATGCAGTATTTTATTACTATCATCATTATTTTGGTTTAACTTGAAGTTTTTTTGTGAAACTTCTCTTTATTGTCTCGCGGGCCGCAGTTTCAGAGCCCAGGCAACAGACGAAAGACGTTACAGAAATACAAACCCGGATACAAATACAATTTTGTTGGTTTACTAATGGACCTACATGGATTTACTCTGCAAATCAGATATCAGTTTTCAGGTTTTTCAAGTTTATTTATTAAACAACCAAAAACATCACATCATAATCATAGTAGATATACATACAACGTAAATGGGTACATAAACATACATTAATTAGATTATTGCATAGACGAATTGGTTTTAGGACCCCTTTAAAAGCAAAACTTGTGAGTAGGGCCCTGGAATACTTATGATTATTAACATAAAACATAGGACTAATCTACAAGATACAAAGGAGAGAAAAAAAAATACATAATAAGGTTAAGATGCTAAAAATAGAATGGAAAACTAGTACAAACACACATATATACACCTTCCACACACACACACACACACACACACACACACACACGACCACATCCACCCGCATTATGCACATACTAAACATATAGGTTATCCACTTAAATGCAAATACACAAAAATACATATTGAAGGAAGATAATCAGAATCTGTCAAGATCGAAAGCAAGTTTTTGGATAATCTATTGAACATGAAAAGTGTTTTACTATTTTCATATCAGCAGGTAAATTGTTCCACTCTTTTAAACAGGATACAGAGCATGAATGCGCCCTCTATCTATACGTCATCAGTCTTTATTAAAAAAATCAAACGGGCACACACCACGAACTTTTCCCCATAGACTCATGTGTTAAAAATGAGATTTTAAAAATTCGCCCAAATTGATAATGTCTTAATAATGACACCCTCCAAACCTTTATCATTCGATAGTTCATCTTTAAGCGCTTATAAAAAGGGGGTTTTCATCATTTTTTCGTGCTATAGCGGCCCAAACCAAGACTACGTGTAAACTCGGCCCCCCCCCCCATATTGGTGTAGCAAAAAAGAGAAAAGGGGAATAAAGAAAAAAAGGAGGTAAAACAGAGGAGAACAAAAGAAGAGGAGGAAGACGAGTGAATAAAATAAGATGAGGGAAAGGCTTGGAAAATAAAAAGAATCTTTCATGTCACTATATCAAAATTTCGCTCGGGCTTCGCGCTCGCATTGCCTGTTTGGTGATTTTCATATCTTGTTCAATAAATAAATATCAAGTTTGGAAGTCAATTTACAAAATACATTTCACCGCTCGGAAATCGAACTTTTATTATTTTATGTGATTTACAAATTGACTTTTAAATAGTGCTCTGTAAAATTTCAGAATATGATATGCGTTGTTGGGTTGTGGTATATATGAATGTCTACCCACCTAGAACATGCAAAACGTTTACTAGTAACTAGTGACTATTATACTACTAGACCGATTTTTTACTCAAACAAGAGCGACTTTTGTTAGGAATAGAGTTATGGAGTGCTCAGCTCAAGAAGCTCACGAATTACTCATTAAAATATTGACGACTTGCCTACGTGCCCCTACTAAAACATGTTACAAAGCCGCTAGGACAGAACATCATTTTTGTCTCGCCTACATAGCAGAGCGAGACAATAATTGGCGCCTCTTTTTGACGATGGGGACGGCGTCAACACTGAAATCTTAACCAAAGTTAAGGTTTTGAAATGTCATAGTTCATGAAACTTGGAAACAAGGGTCATAAAGTATAGCGGAATATCCTGACTACGTTTGTTTAAGGTAACATGACCAAGGTCAAAGGTAATTCAGGGGTGGATCCAGCCTTCGCCAATAGGGGGCCCCGGAATTTTTTTTCAGCCATATTTTCCCCGATCGGCCGCTCGAAGATGCCTATACCTGTTAAAGAGTAATTGCAGTTATAGCCATGAAGACGTTACATATTTCAACAATCAAATAATGCGAGCGCGAAGCGCGAGCTGAAAAATTTTGACATTTCTACATAAGGAATGGAAAACTTTAATCAATTTTTGTAATCATGAACATCATAGCTATATAACTAAACGATTGATGCGAGCGCGAAGCGCGATCAGAAAAATTATAGTTTTAGACCTAGAACGGGACACTCTGTTCATGTTTTGTAAATCGTGAAAAGGATGAGTAAGAGGGGAACTTCCTACATTAATAATTCGCAGGGGCGGAAATCTCTCTCAAAAGGTAGGGGGACACAGGGGCGGATCCAGCCTTTCCCCAATAGGGGGGGGGGGCGGAAATTTGTTTCAGCCATCTTTTCCCCGATCGGCAGCTCGAAGATGATTTTTGTTTGTTTCTTTGAAGGGGTAGTCCTCATTAGTCACTTCTTAGCTTTATTCTTATAAATTAATACATAAAATCATAATCCTTATGATGCGAGCGCGAAGCGCGAGCTAATTTTTTTTGGAAATTTTATGTATTTTTTCTTAAAATGTGAAAATTCTGGGCAATGTTTGTTATCCTGAAAAAATGTGTGTGCAACTTAATAAATACTACGAACGCAAAGCGCGAGCAGAAATAAACTGATGGAAAAGATACCTGTTAAAGACTGCGTGCAGTTAGCATTTAACAATCAAATAATGCGAGCGCGAAGCGCGAGCTGATTTTTTTACATTTTCACCTTAAGAATGAAAATTCTAAGCACTTTTTGTAACTCAAGCAGAATAGGTATAATAATAAGTATACAATTGATGCGAGAGCGAAGCGTGAGCGGAAAATTTCGAGATTTAGTCCTATAATATTTACTGAAAGACACTCTATTCATGTTTTGTAAATCATGAAAAGGATGAGTATTAATAATGCGAGCGCAAAGCGCGAGCAGAAAATTTTTATATACGTTTAGAACTGGTACCTGTTGAAAAGGTACCTGTTAAGGACTGATTGCACTTAGTCATGAAGGCGTTACATATTTCAACAATTAAAAACTGCGGGCGCGAAGCGCGAGCTGAAAAAATGAAATCTCTAAGGAAACAATGGAAAATTTTTATCAATTTTTCTAATCGTGATCAGGATAGCTATATAATTCAACAATTGATGCGAGTGCGAAGGGCGAGCAGAAAAAAAATTATATATTAAAAAAGATTTAGTTTTGAAATGGGATGAGTAATTGGGAGTCTTCCTACATTAATAATGCGGGCACAAAGCCGAGCAGAAAATTTTCGATATTGTGATCTGAAACTGGATATTGATTTGAATAGAGAATAAGTTGCGCATCTGAATAAACTTGCGGGCGCGTTTCAAACTTAGACCTATAGAATCTAGGCATTCTAAATACATCTTGATAAAAATCAAAGCGATCGCGAAGCGCACTCTTAAAATATTTAATATTCCGATCTGAAAAAGAGTCAATTACAGCATTATATTTGAAGCACTTTTTAGCAAAATTGTGAGGTTTGTTTGCTTGAAATTTATTTCTGCGTTCCACATGTTCAACATAATACAACATAATCAATTATTACATAGATTCTACATATATATACATTTTAGACACACATATCATTTACAATCTCTTTCTGAATATAAAAAAGTATATGAAAAATATGATTTAACTGAATTTCAGAACGCAGGAGACCGTCGTCATGAGAGACCTGCTTGATGTTGACGACGGCCTCGACGGATATTGATCGCACTTTAAAAAAAAGAGCAAAAATTTCCATTATTATTACTTTGAGTTTTGACATATAGGACCGGGACATCTTTTCGACATGTCATGAAAATGATGACTATCTTTCTATTCCTCTTGCTAAGCGCGAGATGAAACAAAAGGAACAATTTGATTATTAAATTGATATCATATTTATTAATGTCTAATGGGGGCGGGAAATCTGATGATATTATGGCATAAAAACTGGACATTTCACTTTTGTAACTATGAATAGGATGCATCAATTAATATATTTTTTACCATCAATGTGAGCGAAAATTGCGAGCTAAAATTTTTGATAAACTGTCATGAAAAGGGGATTTAAGTAGTTTGTTGTATAATCAATATTGAAACCTATATAACTCGCCAATCAAATGCCAGCGTGCAGACAATCAGACCTCAATAGGTGTATTTTAAAAACTATGGAATACACGAATTTCACGAAAATAATAGGTACCTGATAAATCAATATTTGCGAGCGCGTTTTTACAGACATTTTTACAGAGCACTTTTATAAATCAATTTGTTAATCACACAAAATAACAAAAGTTCGATTTCCGAGGTGAAATATGTTTTGTATATTGACTTCCAAACTTGATATTTGAGCTCCATATGGAACAAGACATGTAAATCACCTAACAGGCAATGAGCGAAAATTTTATATAGTGGCACGAAAGATTTCTTTTATTTTCGAAGTCTTCTCCTCATCTTATTTTATGCACTCGTCGTCCTTCTCTTCTTTTTCTCATTTCTTTTCCCCTTTTCCTTCTTTCTTTCCCTTTTTTTCTTTGTTTTGCTCCGCCGATAAGGGGGGGGGGGTGGCCCCCTGGATCCGCCTATGGGGACAAGGGGCGGGAAAATTTGACGAGCAAAAAAAAGGTTATCATCCCAAAGTACGGTCATCTCGTCCCAACTCGTCCCAAAATACATGTTTTATTTCGATTTAGAATGATGTATTTCTTACCATCATAAAAGACAAAAAAAAGTAGGGGGACATTTGATATTGTGTCCCCCCTATTATTTTGAGTAGGGGGGACACGTCCCCCCTGCCCCCTGGGATTTCCGCCCATGATAATTCGAGCACAAAGGGTGAGCAGAAAAATTTTGATATTGTGTTTTGAAACTGGATACATCTTTTATCATGAAAATAAAAGCGAGTGCGAAGCGCGAGCATAAAATATTTGATATTCCGATCTAAAAAAAGGGATCAATTTCAGCTTTATATTTCAAACACTTAAGGTGGATATAAAGTCTTAAAAACTTGATAAAGTCTTTCCAAGTCTTCCTCTCATCCTAGTTTATTCACTCGTCTTCCTCCTCTTCTTTTTCTCTTTTCTTCCCTCTTCTTTCCTCCCTTTTTTTTTTCTTTCCCCCTTTTTTCTTGCTCCGCAATAGGGGGGGGGGATCGGGCCCCTCGGGATCTGGATCCGCCTATGTAATTTAGGGTCAATGCAGGCCTGGCCGCCTGGGTCAATGAACTTAGAAAATGTTGGGAGAATTAACATCCAAATCTTACCAACATTTGCTGGCCATGGTACTTGAGAACTTTGTAATTGGGCGTGGTCGCCTGGGCGCCATGAGTTGCAGACTGGAGAGTTTGAATTCGCGCCTAGCCCGCTTTCCAGACCATAATGCGCTTGCTCGTAACTTCGAGAACTTCGATAATTTCTCAGAAGTCTCTTTGGGACGGAATGTATGAATGCGGAAATAATAACACAAAGTCTTAAGGCCTGAACAACTTCTTGTAATGTGATCGAGGCGGTCTGAATATAATACGGATTATTAATTTCCACTTTCCAAATAACTATGGAGCGCAAGTTATCCCGACCTAAAACTAGCTACACGGCGGGTCATTGCTTGCTTGTTATTTGTGTTGAACGTGACCATGTAAACATGTGCTTTGTAATCTTTGCAATTATAGGCATATGGCTTAAAAAGAATGCAACTTATATAACTTATACTAGTTGCATTCTTTTTAAGCCATACCCATACTCAATTTCAGCGCCCCTTAGTTCTAACATCAGTTTGGCGCCCCCTCGTTCGAACATCAATTCGGCGCCCCCTAGTTCGAACATCAATTCGGCGCATCCCCCCGTTCGAACATCATTTTGGCATCCCTTCGAACTCAATTTGCCTTCCCTAGTTCGAATATCATTTCGCCCCCCCCCCTTAGCTCGAATATCAATTTGGCGCCCCTAGTTCTAACATCAATTTGGCGCCCCCCTAGTTTGAGTATCAATCTGGCGCCCCCTAGCTCGAACATCGATTCGGCCCCTCCCCAGTTCGAGTATCAATTTGGCGCCTCCAGTTCGAACATCATTTCGGCGCCCTCCTAGTTCTAATATCATTTCGGCGCCCCTACATGTTGGTCCAACATCAATTTGGCGTCCCTAGTTCGAATATCAATTCGGCGCCCCTACATGTAGGTCGATCGTCAATTCGGCCCCCAGTTCGAACATCATTTGGCATCCCTTCGAACTCAATTTGCCTTCCATAGTCCGAATATCATTTCGCCCCCTCCCCCTAGCTCGAGTATCAATTTTGCGCCCCTTAGTTCGAACATCAATTCGGCGCCCCCCTAGTTTGAGTATCAATTTGGCGCCCCCAGTTCGAACATCATTTCGGCGCCCTCCTAGTTCGAATATCAATTCGGCGCCCCTAGTTCGAATATCATTTCGCCCCCCCCCCTAGGTCGAGTATCAATTTGGCGCCACCTAGTTCCAACATGAATTTGGCGCCCCCTAGTTCCAACATCAATTTGGCGCCCCTACGTCAAACATCAATCCCCCCCTGTTCGAACATCGATTTGGCCCCCAGTTCGAACATCGTTTTGACATTCCTTCGAACATCATTTCGGCGCCCTTTTGGTTCAACATCATTTTCTTTCCTCCTCTTCCTCTTTTTTCTTCTCGTCCTTCCCCCTCTTCCTCTCCCTTCCCCCCCTTCTCTCTCTTTTTTCTTCTCTTCTTTCTTCCCTCTTCCTCTCTCTCCCTTTTTCTCCTTTTCCCCCTCTTCCTCTCTCTTTCCCCCCTCTTCTTTCCCCTCTTGCTCTTTTTTCTCCCCCTCTCTTTTCTTCTCTTCCTTCCCCCTCTTCCTCTTTTTCTTCCCCCTCCCCCTCCCTTTTTCTTCTCTTCCTTCCTCTTTTTTTCTCTTTCTTTCCCCTCTTCTCCTTTTTCATCTTTTCTTTCCCCTCTTCTTTTTCTTCTTTTCTTTCCCCTCTCCTTTTCTTCTCTTCTTTCCTCACTCTCTCTCTCTCTCCCTTTTCTTTTCCTCTCATCCTCTTTTTTCTTCCCCCTCTCCCTTTTCTTCTCTTCCTCTTTTTCTTTCCTCTTTTTCCTCTCTCTCTTTTTTCTCCTTTTCCTTTCTCTCTCTCTTTCCTTCTCTTTCTTTCCCCTTTCCTCTCCCTTTTCTTTCCCTTCTTCCCCCTCTTCCCTTTTTCTTCTTTTCTTTCCCCCTTTCCTCTCTCTTTTTTCTCCTCTTCTTCCTTCTCCCTCTTCCTCTCTCTTTCCCCTCTTCTTTTCCCCTTTCTCTCTCTTCTCTTCTTTCCTCCTTCTTCCTCTCTCCTTTTTTTCTCCTTTCCCTTCCCCCTCTCTCCTTTCCTCTTTTCTTTCCCCCTTTTCCTCTCTCCTTTTTTTCTCCTTTCCCTTCCCCCTCTCTCCTTTCCTCTTTTCTTTCCCCCTTTTCCTCTCTCGTTTTTTCTTCCCTTCTTCCCCCTCTTCCTTTCTTCTTTTTCTTTTTCTCTTTCACCTCTTCCCCTCTTTTTTCTCTTTCTTCTCTCTCTTCTTTTTTTTTTAGCCGAAGGGGGGGGGGGCAAGGCCCCCCATGGATCTGCGCCTGCATCTGTCACCTCAAGAGGCGTAAGATATTTATTTATGTTTTTTTTAGTTTTTGAGTGTTATATTTCCTGTAATAAAAGAAAAGGAAATTCACTTTCAACTTATTTCATTGTTATTTGTTGCAGTATCGTAACAGTACATTACTCCCGCGCTCAATCTTAATTTGGCAATGAACCTGACTTTTTTCAGGGGTAGCCCCCACTAAATTCTGAAGTTTTGTGTACATCTTGTTTTTTTTCCAAAGAAGATTCAATGCAGGCGTGCGCCCAGGATTCTGCACCTGGGGGCCCGACCTGGTTTTGGTACCCCTGTGTACTATTGTAAAATGGTGCCCCCATGAACATGAACCATGAAAACGATGGGTATCTAAATTATGCGAGCGCGTAAAGTGAGCTGAAATTTTTTTATATTCCGACATGAAACTGGACATTCTGCAGGGGTCGCGGAACGGTTTTCAAAGTGGGAGGGGAAGGCTGACCATGCAAAAAATCACAAACCTATGGTCACTTTTACGTTTTGTAAATGGTTTTGGAAAAAAGTTGGGGCTGAAGCCCCCAGGCCCCCCCCCCCCGTTTCCGCGGCCCCTATTGTAACATCCATGAACAGGATGGGTACATAATATCTAAACAACTAATGCGAGAGTGAAGCGCTAGCTGAAAAAGATTTTGGACATTCTAAGTACTTTTAGTATTATGAACAAGATGGGTATCCAGTGGCATACCGTGAGTCACGGCATGGGGGGGGGGGGGGACCAGCAAAAAAATTGAGTCACCTAGTAAGCTGGTTTGCTGATCTAACAGAGACATTTTAAGGACAGTGTCATTAAACGAATTTGTATGTCACTGATCATATAATGCGAGCGCGAAGCGCGAGCTAAAATTTTTTGATATTCAGACCTAAAAGGGACATTATAAGCAAATTTTGTAATCATGATATGACCTGTTTCGCTAAACAAACAATGCGAGCGCGAATTTTTTTATATATTGACCCCAAGCAGACATTGTAAGGGCTATATTTTAGGAATCTATTAAGAGTATACATATCTCACCATAGTAATCTAATGCGAGTGCCAAGCGCTTGCTGATTTTTTTTTTTGAGTTATATGCATCCAAACACATAACTCTAATCATGATTAGCATGCGCATCTCACTAATCAAATATTGCAAGCGCGAGCTGAAAATTTAGGAAATTCAGACCTGAAGAGGGACATTTTTAAGGTTTGTTTTTAGGAATTCACGAAGACCATACCTATTTCACTAACCAAATGAAGCGAGCGCGAAGCGCGAGCTGAAATTTTTGTATGAATTGACCCCAAACATGATATTTTAAGGACTATTTTTTAAAAGAATCCATTATGAGTGCACATATCTCACCATATTCATCTAATGCGAGTGTCAAGCGCAAGCTGGTTTAGTTAGAATTACACATAGAGACATATTTTTTGAAGTCATGATTATCATACGCATCTCACTAGTCAAATATTGCGAGCGCGAAGCGCGAGCTGAAAAATCAGGAAATTCACACCTTAAGAGGGGCATTCTAAGGCTTGTTTATAGGAATTCATGTAGACCATGCGTATTTAATCAAACGATCTAATCAAACGATGCGAGCGCAAGCTGAATTTTTTTATATTCAGATCAGAAAAAGGGACATTTTAAGGACTGATATTAGGAATTCATGAAGAGCAGGCATATTTCATTAATCCACTATTGCGGACGGGATATGTTTTACATTAAGACCTTAAAATTATATGTCACTACATAAAACAATAATAATTCGAAGTGCGAGGAAATATATTTGGTGTATATTGACTTGAAAACGGCAGGTTTGAGTACAACAGGATTATATATTTCGTTAAACAGACAATGCGAGCGTCAGGAACAATGAAGACAAATGCCCTGAGTAAATTATGTTTCATAAAGTTATGATATTTTTTTATTTTCATGTAATATAACATATCATTATAATGAAATATAACATAATCAACAATAATTTCTTCCTTCCCACTACGTTTCTCTCACTTTCTCCCTCTTTTTCTCTTTTCCCCCGTTTTTTTTTTTTTTTGCCAGCCGATTGTAATTTTTTGTAAGCAAGAACAGAATGCAATGAAAACTCGATTTCGCGAGGAATATGATTTGCGCATATTGACTTTAAAATGGGATATTCAATGTTCCGTGTTATATCCTCGTGAGCAGATTATCTTCTTGTACAGGGAATACGACCGCGAAGCGCGAGCCAATATTTTCATTTTTTTTATGGACCGTTCTTTTTTTTTCCTATTCCCTTTTGCGCGCACATTCATGCCAATCCTCTCGCGTACAGTGATCTCTTTTTTTTCGCGCACCAAACATTATACGCGCGTCTGTGTGAGATTATGCAGAGATATTTTGATTGGGAGCGAGCAGGTGCTGCGTGCTTCATTTGTTTATGCATACAGAAGAAACAATTGGATCCAGGAGATTTAGTTTTGGTTGTATTTCCGAATTTTTTCTCAAATTATCAAATCCACTTTCTCTTTAGAATGGAGGATATGACAGAACTACCAAATGAAAAGCCGATGCAGGAAAGAGGAGAGAATGAAGGAAACCCAATGAGGTATCCTCCAAGACAATTTGCAGCCACACCCGATCCTGAAAACCCTCACAGAGTTTTGAGAGTGGATGGTGAAGAACTAAGGATTGCACGGGATCGAAACAATGTGCCTGAAATCACCATCGAGTCAATGACTTCAACCACCGAGGAGTCAAAAGATGATGCGCACGATGGGGGAGATGAAGAGGGGGAACAACAAAGCGTGGTGAGAGATAAGAAAGAATCTGAAGAGAAGGAAAATACGGAAAATGAATCCCAAAGGTGAGTTAATGGTTCCGTAGTAGAATCTTCTTCATCTTCTGTATCCTTCCTCCGCTGTATCGGAGATCCGCAGTTTGATACTGCATTAATGGTAGCGTTACATATTTTGACGTGAGAGTAAGGTAGATCGAGAGAGGTGAATCTTATGCAAGAAATTTAAGACAAGTAGGTTAAGGTCGTTTCTGGAGGAATCTGCTAATTCGACGTCAGGTAGAAACAGGACGGAAGCGGTAAATTGTTGAGGTTCTTGATCATTGAAATACACAGAAAAATACTGCAGTTCCTCGTCTTCTTTTATTAAGTGTAGAAGTGTTTTCCTGTGTGTGCTAAACGCTGGGCATTCTCCAACAAAATGTACAACGCTTTCCACTTCGGAGTGGCAGAACTTGCAGGACGTTGTGGTACTTTGATTCAGAGAGAATAATCTTCTATTCGTTGGGTATGTACTGCAGGATAATTGAGCTCTGATGGATATAGCTTCCCTCAAGAGAGGGCTGGAGACTTGCTTTGGGTAATAATTCTTTTTATTACGTTGGGTCATGCCCGACCATAGACTTAGAGAAGATTTTTTAGCAACTGCAATTTCAAGGGCTGCATAGTGTTGTTTATAAATTTTTCCCATTGCTAGCTTTTTCCATACTTTATATGGAATGCGCTCTCTAAGGATGTTAGTGAGACTTGGAAGCTCATAACTATTGAGAATTTTTATCCAGCGTCTTACCAATGGTGTGTTGTTTGCTATACCATTCAATAGGATTCTTCTTTCAGTGCGCTCGTCTGAAAGGCTTGCATATTGCCCAAGTAAGAGAAGAATTTCATAGTCGATTCGCTTATCCATTGGAAGGATATCTAGCAATAAATAAACAATTTCGTCAGCCGCACTCCTTGGCAAACCAAGCACTCTTTTAAAAAGAAAAGATTGAGCCTTGTTCAGACGGGACAGCATGTAGTTGGTAAGTTGGATAATCTGAATCCCATATAGCATTCTTGGTATGCAGAACATTTTCCAAAGATGAGTACATATTGGTGGCAGCAGGCGTAGAGTTCCTTGCTTTGTTCCAGTAAGCGAGAAGAAGGTGTTATATCCCTTTGATATGATGTCATTGGTGTGATCAATATTACAATTGCTTTTTATTATGCCAAGGTGTGGGTGCTCTCTGCTTTCCTTGATCGTCATTCCTCCCATTTTCCACTCGATTGAACTTACACTGGTTGATGTTTTTTTGTTTATTACTACTACGGCACTTTTTTGTGGATTAATTGTATATCTCCAGGCACAGGAATAATTGAAGGTGAGGTCCAGCATTGATTGGAGTTCACGAGGGCATGTACTGATAAGAGCAACGTCATCTGCTAGTACTATCACTCCCATGTAGCAACCGTTAATAGAGCATCCTAGACAAGCATTCCTTAGTGATTTGATCAGGCCATCGATGAAGACTGTATATAAGGTGGGAGAGAGCACACTTCCCTGTTTTACACCTTGAAGGATTTGAAAAGGAGAGCTGACTTTTCCTTCCCACATGACTCTACTGGTACTACCATTGTAGAATTCTTCCAGTGTAGATAACAGAGATTCATGGAGGCCTAGGTTTTGAAGCTTAGAAAATAGGCCTTTATGCCAAACGATGTCAAATGCTTTCTGTGCATCAAGAAGAGCAAGATATGTTGTGCATTTCTTGGCAGAGTTCAGTTGGATTATTAATTCCAGTGAGGATGCAGTAAGGAGGCAAGATTTGCCTTTCTGGAATCCAAATTGTAACTGGTCTGGGACATCATTTATTGCAAGTGGAATTTCTAGTTGAGATTTGATGAGCATTTCCAAAACTTTACCAATTGTTGAAGAAACTGTTATGCCTCGGTAGTTAGAAGGATCTTTAACATCTTTTCCTTTTCCTTTGTGAACTGGGACTATAAGGCCGGACTTCAAAGGTTCAGGAATATACTTTAGGGATATACATCGATTGAAGAGGGCGAGGAGTAATTTCCGAGCTATTGGGCCAAGATAAATAAGATGCTCAGGAGATATATTATCAGGTCCTGCAGCTTTTTGTTTCTTGAGAGAGTTAATAGCTTCATCTAGATCTTTTGAAGTAGAGGGTTGAAGTGGTTGATTCAGATTGTCCTGGAACGGGCGAGTGGGGAAGGCTTCATCTATTTCAGGCGGAGAAGAGGCATTTATATAATCCGGTTTAGCAAGATCTGAGAAATATGTGTTGAAGCCATCTAAAACTGCCTCTCCTTCATACGTTGTACCCCTATAAGACAGTGTGTCGGTGGACCGAGATCCTTTGGTGCGTTTGACAAGCCTATAGAAGAGTTTGTCATTGCTACCTTTAGCATCCTCAATTTCTGAAAGGAGATTATTGTGACACATCCTCCGTGCTTGCCTGATGCTACTTCTGAAAAGACGTTTGGTGTATATATGCTTGATCCAGAGAGGGTCCTTGCCTTTTGGTTTCCCGCTGGCCCTCCAGAGACGCCAATAATGTTGAGATTGTTTATAACATGCCTCTACCTTTTTTGTCCACTCTCTTTTCCCTTTCCTTTTTCTTTTCTGACGGCCCTTCGAGTGTGGTAGAGTTAGTGATACCTTCAGCATTTCTTTGCTAAGTTGATCAAGCAACAAGTCAATTTTAGTCGGATCCAAACACATTGTAGGAAGATTAAAGAAAAGTTTCTTTGATATTTGTTCCATAGGAAGAGTATAGAGATGGTGCCGCTGGTCTGCACTGCACTGATGCCAAAATATCTTAGGACGAAGTATACACTTTCCAGATCCTCCAGTAATGCGATCAGGTATATCATGATCTACTTGATAATTGGCTGAAAGTGGTAGTGAAAATGTCACTTTAACCGGTGTGTGGTCAGAGGTGTTTAGAGGATCATCATGCTCAATAAGAAGGTCAGAGAAGCAGTTTTCTAGTTTTGCAGGTATTATAAAGTCATCAATGTATGAATGTCGTAAACCATCATCTGATTGGAAGGTGTACAGCTCCTTTTTATTTTGGAGAGATGACAAGTTAATCATGTTCTCACTAATCAGAAATTCCTTTAGAATACGTTTTGTAGGTTTCTTGCACGATGCATTTGTCAGATCAGCATTCAGATCTCCACCAAGTATAATCAAGGCCTCTTTATGAGTTGTTTCGATGTGGGATATGGTAGAGAGCATATGATGATACTCAGAAATACTATTGGCATCAACATCACACGGAAAGTATCCATTGCAGATAATTAAATGCGAGTTTGATGGCTCATGGAGTAGATCTGTAATAATTAATCTTTGTGATTGAGATTCTATCTTTGTTGCTTTCCAAGAGCTTGATGTTCTGATGAATGTAGCTACTCCACCCTTTGCTCTCCTTCTTGGTAGTGGTAACGATGAGTTATTTTGCTGTGATATACTAAAGACTTGGAAGTTATCATTGATATTAGCAAGCTCATTAAGGTCCCAATGGTAAAGCCAGTGTTCTTGAATTAATAGGATATCCAATTCTTCTAATAGACGTGATATGAAAGCATTGTTAGACTGTGCCCCCCTGCAGTTGAAGGTTCCCATTCTTAGTTGTTTTCCTTGTTGTTTTCTAGTAAGTGGAGACTTGTGGAGGTTAAGTGTAGTATTTGTTGGTGTTGGGCTCTCAGTGCTTGGCGAATGACAGGGTCTGTAGTGGATAGGGGTAGTGCTAGAAGATTTATTGTATACATCACTGCCTGGTAAGTGTTCTCCATTAGAGTTTTGTGGTCGGCGGTTGAGGCTCGGCCCTGCCGAAAATCCTGTTGCTTTGGTGAAGGTGTTAGGTTGGAGGCCTCCTGATTCAGTTCTTGAGTGACTGATGATCTATCTTTTGTGATGCTGTTATCCTGTTGTTTCCTGGGCTGTTGTAATATAAGGCATTCTTGAAGAGATATTGGGCTGAGGGGCCTAGAGGTGTGGTAGTGGCTGTTTCTATTTTTCTTTCTCTGAGGTAGATCTGAATCATTGGTATCATGACGAGAGTTACTCTGCTCTTGACCATCTTTAACCTTGTCTGCATAAGATACAAACTGTGCCTGCATATCGTTTATATCTCTTGCTGTATCCTGTTGAGTTTTTGATGTTACATAACTTGTTTGTGCTGGCCATTGTTCATTATAGTTGACTGCACTTTGCCTTCTTTCATTTGAATGAAACTTGGTGTTTTGACTCTTCCTGTTATTATTATTTATTCCTTTGCTGACATATGGATGGTTTGGTTTCCTTCTGATGAATTCTGGGTGTTTCTTTTTCTCACTGAAGGGAGGTTGAGCCTGAATACTAGTGTCATAGTTAGAAGCCTTGTCTGAGCTGGTATCGTCAGATAAGAAGCATTCATCAATCAATGGAGAAAATGAGTTCCTGATGGGTATTCTATCTCTAGTATTACATGTAGATGTTCTCCTTTTCATCTGACCTTTAGGCTCATTTCTGACTCTAGAAGTTGACTTTGAGGTATGTTGCAGGGGAGGATTCTCATTCATCATAAGATCAACTCCTTGTTGAAGGCACTGTGCATATATGAAGTCGAGTTGAAGTTGTAAGTCATATACTGTATCATCCCGATCTTTTACAGCCTTCTCTAATTTATGAATGTAGTGATCTTTCTGTTTAAGTAGATTCTGATCATTAAAACGCAGATCTTGTAACTGCTTGATTTCTCTGGTAGACTCCCCCATCTGCCTGTGAAGACTCTCATTTTCGCTCATGGTCAGGCTAGTAAGTGATCTCTGAACTTTGAGGTCTTCTCTCAATCGATCTTTTTCTTTTTTCATTTTGAAACAATGAGTGCAGGGACCTGTAGAATCCAAAGAGTCTTGACTTTGATTGACATTATTACTCTTCTTGAGTAATTTTTCCCCTTCTGGCTCTAACTGCTCTACTGGAGAGATGATGGAGGGGGACTGGTTAGCATTAGGAACTGGGTCAGGAGTACCAGATTCTTCTTCCAAAACCTCTGGAGTCTCCATGCTCAAGGTTGGAGGATTCACAATACTACAGGAGGAGCAGATAACTGATTCGTCTTTAACTGCTCTGGTAGGGAGGCAATGAAGGTGAAACCACTTGCAGCAATCTTGACATTCAACAGAGTTTTCAGTATTTGGTGAATTGCAAATAGCACAGTTTTCTTCTTGAGAAACCTGACTTTCTTGAGATGGTGTAGGTGGTGTAGACAGCTTCATAGGTATATCTTCCTGGAATCTGCAATCTGCACAGATGAAATCAATCTCATCCATACCTAGAAGGTGGGTCAAGTCTTGTGGAGACAAGATTGTGCATTCAAAATGTAGCCATCTGTTGCAGGAGGCACAAAGAATAGTCTCTGTACAGGCATGTGCTTCGCAAACTGGACATGTACATGTTGCCTTTCCTTTTCTTTTGCAGTCGCACCCATTGCGCTTCATGGGAGTCTTTTTGGAGAGCAGGTCAAGTCTTCTTTTAATCTCTTCAAGAGTTGATTTTACATCAGTCATATCCACTTGAAGATCAGAAGCATCCATGTTAATGATTTTTGATAACAGCTCTGGAATCAGCTGTGTCTGCTTTCCTCTGACTAGTAATTTGCTAGTTGCTCCGAAGAAAGTGATGGTTAATTTCTTCTGTTTGCCTCGCTTCCCATTAACGAGTTTATTGTAAGTTTCGATGGTATTCTTTGCAATCCCTTTGATTTAATCTTCGAGATCATGGAGATATGCTGCAGAGCCCTTTGATGATTACAGCACATGATGATGAAGAGATGATCTAGATCTGCTTGAGCCTAGGCTAGGCCTTATATTTCCCAGGTATATTTCCCACTAGGATTTATTTTCAGGGATCTCAAAAGAGGGGGAGGAGACACGGGCCGGATGTGCACCCACCGTGATCTGCCTATGCTTCTTTTTGCATAACTTTTTTGCATGCCCGTCTGAATTCTTTCTCAACTTTGTTTTAGGCCCACCTTTTGTTTTGTTGGGATTTATTTAGGACCCGCGTAGCTTTAGGACCACCTGCCGTTTTTTTTTTTTTTTTTGCTTGTCAATTTTTTTTTCTGGTACTAAATCCTTTATTTGTGGTTGACCCTTTTTTTTTGCTTCTCAATTTTTTTGGCGAACGAATTTGCCCCCCCCCCCTCCCCTTTGGAAAATCCTAGGTACGCCACTGCCCCCTGCCATACAGATCTTGGGCCTACTATATTTTTCCTTTGTTTTAATTATTTTGCAGTTTTGGCCAAGCATTTTTCCTCCTTGTACCATCCCCGGTGTTGTTATCATGTTCTTTCTATGATGGTTGTCTTTGAACAGAATAGATTTTGGTAAACCGGTTGAAAGAGTAGCATCTCCGATGAAGCCACGACCATCGTCTCCGATTCCTGGACGACGACCTCAGATCCCATTAATGGCTTTAGTTGTTGGAGCAGCCGTGGAGAAAAGTAGATTGGATGATACATTGGGAAGCGACGAGGCCATTTATCAACAATCAGCGTCCAAATACAACTCTCTTTTGAATCCACGCGGTATTTACTTTAAAAATAAATATATATTGTGTACAAGTTGCCAGTGTTTAATAAAGCTGTTCGTAAGAACAAGAAAATTTCTTGCATTCGAGGTCGGGGAGCAATTCATCACTATTTTTGTTGATTGCCTGAGAAGCAATGTTACTCCGGGCTGTTACTATGGTAACCAGGGGCGGATCCAGCTTTCGCCAATAAGGGGGGGGGGGCGAAAATTATTTTCATCAACATTTTTCTCGATTGGCCGCTATAATCTGATTCTTTTGGTTGGTTTTTCAGGGGGTAGTCGTAACTAAAAACTGAAGTTTTAAGTATATGTTATTTTTTATTGTTTATAAACAAGATAAGGTATATCATATGGTCTTAATGTATAATGCGAGCGCGAAGCGCGAGCTAAAATTGTTTGATATTTTATGTCCTTAGAACTGAAGATTCTGAGCAGTTTTTATAATCATGAACAAAGATAAGTATCCAACTAAGCAATGCGAGCGCGAAGCGCGAGCTGAAATTTTATTATAGTAACGTGAAAAGGAATTTAATTAGGACTGTTTTTAGTGATTAATGAAGAGGATATACAAGGATCACCAATTAAATAATGAGAGTGCGGAGGGCGAGTTCAATTTTTTTTAGCCAAAAGGTTGTCAATCAATGGAATAAACTCCCACAGTCCATAGTTGAGGCACCAACACTCCTGCAATTTAAGACACAATTATCTAAATTGGGGTGTTTTTTTTTTTGGGGGGGGGGGTCTAAGAGCCTTCTTAACCTTGCCACACTCATCTGTACATCCTCGTCATGAATACAGTGAGATGCAGCCATCAAGGTAACTTCAAGGTAACAAGGTAACTGAAAACTAGACAGTCTAAGCACGTTTTTATTTAAATAAAGAACAAGCTGTGTGTCTCAAACAATTAAATGCGAGCGCGAAGCACGATCGTAATTTGTTGATATACTGACATGATAAAGGAGCATTTTGACAAATTTTGGAAAGAATTTTCAAAGAGGATATGTATCTCACAAATCAAACAATGCGAGCGCGCAGCGCGAGCTGAAAATTTTGATATAACAATTTGTGTAAATCAAACAAAATAATGAAAGCTTGATGTGCGAGCTAAAATATTGCGTGCAAATCGATTTCAGAACTGGATATATGAAGTGTCATTTAATCCTTTTGAATGGGATTAATTACAAAGGCAATGCGAGCGCGAAGCGAGAGCGAAATTTTTTATAGAAAGTCTATTTTCCAATTCTTCCCCTCACCTTTCTCACCTTTTTCTTATTTCCTTTTTGGGTCGGGCCGGCCATTACGAGGCTGTAAATTACACATCATAGGTATAATACCTCTTTCTTATTTTTCTTTCTGTTTTTCGTAGTTTCTATCAAGGTAAAGAGAACACATTTCTTTCTGCAGGTTGTCAAAAAATAGGGGGGCCGGGGCCGGATCGGCCCCCTCCTGGATCCGCGCCTGGTAACTGTCAGATAAAAAAGTCCGACAAGTCCTATCATGGAAGGCTCCCACAAGTCACAATTGGCACATGTCGTGTGTAAATTCAATATTAGTTACAGTTACAGTTGATTCTATTTCTCATTTAATTTTTGCAAACGGTAAATTGTAGAATCCATTTAAGTTTACTCGAATGTTCTGACATTTAATGAATTATTGCTGGCAATTAAGACAAAGAAACATTAATACCATTATCAAGATAAGCTAAAACGTCATTAAAAAGAAACAGTAAGAGGTATGATAACCAATACCGCATACATTCGTAATTCCGAAGGTTCGTAATTCCGAAGGTTCGGAATTCCGAAGGTTCGTAATTCCGAAGGTTCGTCAATCCGAAAACGAAATAAGGTTCGTAATTCCGAAGGTTCGTTAATCCGAAAACGAAATAAGGTTCGTAATTCCGAAAGTTCGTTAATCCGAAAACAAAATAAGGTTCGTAATTCCGAAGGTTCGTTAATCCGAAAACGAAATAAGGTTCGTTAATCCGAAAATTAAATAAGGTTCGTATTTCCGAAAATGAAAATAATTCATTTTGGTAACAAAAACGATGTTGTCATTACAAGATTACACGATATTATGCAATGATAGTAATAACGATCGATGATACATGCTTGTGTTGGGGCCAAAGCATGTATTTCATTAAGAATATAGGCGCCCTGATCAAACATAGGCTAATTTCGATTTTATCTGAGCAATTGCTGCCTAAGCAAATGGTTTAATTAAAGATGCAGGGGATCAAGTGTGTTGGAAGCGTGCGAGAAACCTCTAGATAATAGGATTTGTATTGGAGGGGATGTCATTTTTAATAACAGCTTCTGCTGGTAATAAAAATAAAAATAATACTAATAATGATCCTTGTGAGATGTTGAAAGCGCGAATCGCAAGCTCAAACTAGTAGACATTTCATGTAACAAGACGCGAAGTGAGCATTCGGAGCATTTTTTGTAATCGTGAGAAAGATGTGTATCTTTCTAAAGAATTAATGCGAGGGCGAGCTGTAATTTGTTTATATACTGGCCTGGGGCCCGTTGCATGAAACTTTTTACCTGAGAAAACTCAGGTTGTTTTTACAGGAGTTTTTGCCCTGTGCTAAAGTCAATGGCGGAAATCAGACTAACCTTAGTTTTCAGTTTTTACCAGAGTTTTCTCAGGTAAAAAGTTTTATGCAACAGGCTTCAGAAAGTAATCTTTTAAGGACTGCATTTAGTGACTCATGAATAGAATATATATCTCACGAACTAAATAATGAGAGCGCGAACAGCAAGCTTGAAATTTGTGATATTCCAACCTAAAAACTGGACATTTCATACTTCTTTTTTTGTAACCAGGAATAGAATGAGTTCCTCAATGAACAATACTTGATGCGAGCGAGAAACGTGAGCCAAATTTTTCCGATTTTCCAACCTAAAACTGGACATTCTAAGCATTCTTGTAAAAAAAATAATAATAGCTGGGAGAATAGTTTTCAGAACTGAAGTGGCTTCCCTGGGTAAATAATATCTATATCAATATTATCATTCTAGGCCCACATGAAATTTCCAAAAGTTTGAGCACGTGATTCGCTCGCAACATCTCACAAGGATGCCCTTTTAACAGTAATTGACCAAAAAGGTGAATTTTACATCTTCAGATTTGACTTTTTCCCCCAAACCGCTTGCTCTGTTCGCTCGCAGAAATGAAACGTAAATATATAACTTTAGTGATCACTTAAAAAATTGTGCTCAAGTTAGTTACTACAAAACACACAACCTCAATTACACAGATGATAATCTAATGGTGAAAATATCCGTTTGCATCAAATTGCCCCTATTGGCCCCTGTTTTTTTGCTTTGCCCCCCCCCCAAAAAAAAAAACGTTCCGCCGCCATTGGTTAAAACACGCATCGTCTTCATGGCTAACTGCAAAAAGTTCTTAAAATGTCCCCTTTAGATCAGGTCAGAGCTTATATATTTAAAAATTCTGTTCGCGCTTCTTGCTAGCAGTTATTATCTAAATTTAGTTACATAGGCATCTCGCTTTGAAGATCACAAACATATTAAAAAAAATATATAGCTCGCGCTCGCATTATTTAAAAAGGGTTTATCATGTTATTACATATTTACTTTATTTTATAAGGATAAAGCTAATTATTGACTGTTAGGACTACCCTTTCAAAGAAACAAACAAAAATCAACTTTAAACTGCCGATCAAGGAAAATATGGCTAAAAAAATTGCCCCCCCCCCCTCTATTTGACGAGAGTTGGATCCGCCGGGAGGGAGGCAGGGGGCATCAAAAATGAAGTAAAAAACAGGGAATTAATATTTTCCCAAATGGGAAAGTTCCTTTTTCAAAAATAAATATGCCGTTTTTCATTTTTTTTTTTTTATAAAATACTCTTTTTAAAGTATACAAGTTAAGTTTTTAGGCTGGAATATTGAAAATTTTCAGCTTGCGCTTCGCACTCTCATTCGATTGGTGAAATATGCATCCTAAAGAGGTCACTAAATGCTTTCTTTAACATGTTCCTTTTCTGGTCAGTATGTTTAAGCTCGCGTTTTGCGCTCGTGTTAATTCTTTAGTTAGATGCACATCTTTTTAATGACAGCAGAAATCTGCTCGGATTTTTAAAAACTAATTTTCATTTTTTATTGAAATAACCTAAAGTTTTAGCTTGTGATTCACGCTCGCAACACCTCGCAATAATGCCATTTTAAGAATAACTGACCACAAAAAACGTTATACAACTTCACCTTTGATTTTGTTTTACCAAGCCGCTCGCTCATTATATTCTCTCCCGAAAAATAAAGCCTAAATATACATTTTGCCATGATAAGAAGTCACTTCAAAAAAGTTTTTCTCTACTTAATCAAACTTCAAGCAGATGATAATCTTAAGGTGAAAATATCACCAAAGTGCCCATTTTGACGTATGAGTTTCATTTTTTGGCTTTACCCCCAACGAAAATTCGTTCGGCCGCCCTTGCCTTCGCATCCTCATAATAATTGAACGGCAACAGTGTCCCCCGCCCCCCTCCCCTTGCCTCTGCCTCTGCTTTCCCGGTTTTCATTTTTCGGATTAACGAACCGTATTTTGTTTTCGGATTAACGAACCTTATTTTATTTTCGGATTAACGAACCTTATTTCGTTTTCGGATTAACGAACCTTCGGAAAAAAAACGAACCTTATTTCGTTTTCGGATCAACGAACCTTCGGAAAAACGAACCTTATTTCGTTTTCGGATCAACGAACCTTCGGAACAACGAACCTTTTTTCGTTTTCGGATTAACGAACCTTCGGAACAACGAACCTTATTTCGTTTTCGGATTAACGAACCTTCGGAACAACGAACCTTATTTCGTTTTCGGATTACCAAACTTCGGAATAACGAATCGTCGGAATTACGCCACAAATGTTCGGATTAACGAACCCTTTTTCGTTTTCGGATTAACGAACATCGAGGTATAGGCAATTTACGTGTTTCGGAATTACGAACCTTCGGAATAAAGAACCTTCGGAATTACGAAGCTTCGGAATTACGAAGTGTAACCAAAAAAAACGGCCCTCTCAACCTCAAGAGTTCTGTTTGCCTCGTGATGTCAACGCCCCACACCCCTTTCCTGCATTGTTAGTGTATTGCTTTGAAAATTGAACCTGTAACTTGGATCAATCACTCCCTTTATCACAAACATAACTCTCATCTTTCTGATCTCGATCAGAAGGGGTGGGTATAAGTTTATTGGGACCAGCTCATAAACTAGAGGGGCAGCGATCCTGACGGGGGGGGGGGTCGGGTTTTTTTTAGGCGACTGTACCTGATATAATTTATGTGGGCATAGCCGTTTTTGCTTTGTTAACATTGTTATATATCATTTTACTTCCCATCATTATTGGTGATGATGAGTCACCCGGCTAAAAATTAGTATAATAAAATAGAATGTATTTATTAATTTTCTTTCAATATGAGAAGACAACCAGGTGAGCAGGAAGTCTCTTGTTGCTGAGATAATGCAAACAGATCCACACGGGAACAAACTAGAGAGAGCACCATCCCTCGGTCGTTATCAACCTATGGGATCAGATGATGTTAGTCTACTCAGACCAAGTGAGATGCAATCATACAAGTACGTTGTCTGACATCGTATCGATTAAAAAACTATCCTGATCCAAGAAATTCAAACTCGAATACATTTTATTATGCGCAAAGGTATATACTACTTTGCTGTTTTCATCTTCCCTTTTATGCGCATTATCTGAGCCCCTTCTGAGCCCGGAAATTTCAGTCATTATCTCTGAGCTGGAACCAGATTTATTGATTATGACAAACTGCAATACAATGGCAATTTTTATGGGAATTTATCATCACTGCTTTTAACCAATATTTTACCGGAGTTATAATTGACTATATCATTATAAGAAACTATATGAAGCGGATCCTTGGTTGAAATCAGTCGCCATTCACCAGTCATGATTCATATCTATATTCATATTATATTACCGCATATCGTTCTGACTGGGAAATGAATTCTGAATGAAAGGAGAAGAGAAGGTTGATGGAACTTGGACTTTAAAAAAGTGAAAAACCGGGGGATTCCAATCAATAAAGTTACCTGCTGTTTGTCACTACTGGGGCCCATTGCATAAAACTTTTTACCTGAGAAAACTCAGGTTGTTTTTACCAGAGTTTTTTCCCTGTGTCAAAGTCAATGGCAGAAATCAGACTAACCTTAGTTTCCAGTTTTTACCAGAGTTTTCTCAGGTAAAAAGTTTTATGCAACAGGCCCCTTGTCTGATACCCGGTCTGTACCCTTCTAATTTCTAAAGCACGATTTCGTTTGTATATAAAACGTTGTACTCATGATTACCACTCCCATCTGCCAACAACTAGAAGTTTTATTTAGTGAATACTACATGGAAGCTATTTTACGAAATGGTGTGATTATCATGATACATAATAAATTGTGTTGTCATGTAAAAATAGATAGTCAAGCATGACGAAATACGTCAAGTTAACCTTGCCAAATTGACTTATATATAAAAAGTTTTATACCGTCATGGTGAGATCAGTTATCTGGTCATGACGATTTATTTTCATTTGGTCCAATGTCAATGCGTCCAATTGCCAACTCGTCTACTATCATTTGGTTTACCATCAGTTCATCGAATAACCACATGGTCTAATTGCCATTTCGTCTAATAACTATTTAGTCCATATACCATTTGGTCTAATTAGAAAAAGTGTTAATTGGGCAAAGTAAAATATAAATATTAGACCAACTGGTTATGAGACGAAATTGTCATAGACGAACTGGTTTGATTACACGAAGTGATGATTGGACCAAATGGTTGTTATACGAAATTTACCGTCATTGCGACTATCATAACTCTTTATAATGTCGACATGGCAAGAAAAAACATATCGCTATTTCGTCACGTGCACCTTAAAGCTTCTGTAATATGTAACCAAATTCATTTAGAATAGGGGGAGAAAAAAGTGCGGCAACGTAGGCCTGAAATCAAAATCTTTAATTGATCATGAACGCCCCTCGTCCAAAATTATATTCACGAATCTCCGAATAATTGTGATGATAGGTCAAGAAGCTCATCTGAAACGCAGCATTCAGTGTCTCAATCAGAAAAGCTATCTCCTACAGAATCAGCAGGGAAGGAGAGTATAGAAGTAACCAAGGAAACCGACACAGATAAAGGAATATCTTTCCTTAAAAAATTCCTTGGCGCGCGGGGTAAGTTGACTTTTGTTTCATCTTTATTTTATTACTTAGAGGGGGGGGAGGGAGCAACAAGGACGTATGACGCGAGTCATGGGACAACATATTTTTTCTTGGGGGAGGGGGGGGGGGTGTTTCAATCAATCTTCTGGTCAATCAAATTCATAAGAATTGTTATGGTTTCAAGCTCTGAAAGTTTCGAGTTTATTCATTTCCATATTCAGAGAATGAACTTAGCAACGAACACATATAAAAGTAAAGTCATATATGAACATATAATTAAAAAATAAACGTCATAACAAATACTTCAGTCATAACTAATATCGTAAGGAAATGATCAGTAACAAATAATAGTTGTTTCAAAATACTATTTGAAATTTTTATTTTAAACAATATAGATTATAAATTAAGATAAACTTATCAATGACTCTTCTACAGTTGCAGATGAAGGTTGGCTCCTAATGCAATTTGCCTCCCCTTTCAGTTGCTTTACAGATATGTTTTTTTTTTTTTGGGGGGGGGGAATGATCTCACGCGGCTTTGTATTAGAAAATGCTTTCGTCATTGAGCATGGGTTTTTGTATATGTATTTTTTTGTAGGTTCGGATTCTGGTCCGGTCTCCTCAGCAGACAAGGTTTGTATATCTTGCATGGTGATTGATAAAAAAGGGTCTCCGTATTATTTTGATTTGAAAACATTTATCTATAGAGGTAATAATTCGATTACACCTACGTGACGCGAAAAACTTTATCCTCTTCAAGTAAAAAAATATGATTGCCCACATGACCAGTGTAGGTCTATATTTTCTAATTGAATATAAAACTAAATTTTGAACCTCCCCCTATTAAAAGGGAGGGCCACCAAGGGAACATTACTTATTTTTTTACGCATTCTTAGTTGTATTCATTGCTTACCTTGTAATAAAGTCAATAGGTGTGATTTTTTTTCTTCTTCCCCGTCTCCTCCCCATTGTTCCCTCAACAGACTTTAAATTACAAACTGATTCTGATCTTATTCAACTGAATAAATCCACAAAGTGCATTATCCTTTTTTACTTTTTATTTTTTAATTCTTAAATGAATCCAAACTGAAAATGGTCTATCCATCCATCCATCCGTGTTTTTTTTTTTGGCTTTTATACGGAAAATAAATACTATACTATAGTCTACTATGAAAAAATACAAACATGAAAAAGGGAGATGGGACCTTTGCGATTCCAATATAAAGTGAATAGTTTTGTAAACGCGCTGAGACAGTAAACTTCGAAAGGAATTGCTCTTTTCTCAGTTGAATAATGAATGAATATGAAGGACAAATCAATAGTTTATTCAATGTTATATTCTAAAGGTGCTCTTGTTCATTGGATGACGAATAATTAATTTTGAATTGAGATGCTTGAAAAGAACAAGAATTTCAATTTACGCAGATTCATGCCAACACTATCACCCTTCTCCATTCCGCGAGCATTTAGGCTAGCTATATGCCACTGAATTGGAATATATTGTAAAATTTCTCCCAGTCAATGTTTCGTTCACCGTTAACGATATCAAATCCCAGCGTCTCTCAAATTAATATTTTTTGTTCAATTCTTTCAGAAACCAGTGACATCCTCAAAAGACGCTGATGTAAATGAAAGTGGTACGTATATTTATCATGCTTGTCAATAATCTTCAGTGACCACAACACTCCTGAAGATTTTATGACATTTTGTTGTTTAATTCACATTTCTGACTCTTTTTTTAAACAAGTTTACCAAAAGGAAATTAGATCGGCTTTTAAACACTTTTACGCTTGACAATCACGCATTGATAGGAATTTCATTTTGAATTTGTCATGTATTTATAACAGGAGGTTTAGCATCAACTGCTGGTGTTTTAACATCAATGATCAGATGGAAAACGAAAAAGAAACTGCATACAGGAACTCGAGAAACTCGTGAAAAGGTAATCCTTCAATACGAATTTGTTCTTTTATCCATTTTCAAAACATAGCTTTCTTTTTCAAATAAGAATTTGGAAGTTGTTTTGATCTGTCTCATCATGACTGATTAGAGAGACGGACATTAAATAAAACCGACGTTTTACTTCAAGTAGAAGCCATTTTGACCACTCTAAATATTCCATGTATATCATAATCTGATAGATTGCTTAATTTTCGTTTTTTTTTCTTCTTTGCGAAAGTATCCGGGATATTTAGATCTGTTCACTCGACTATCACGTGAATTAAATACATCAGTGCCATTTCCGATTCTTCTTCAAACTCGACGAGAGGCTTTGCCAATTATTCAGAACATCGCCAAAGGTTTGTGATCTTCTTTGTTCTACTCATTGAATCATAATTCAGAATAAATCAAAGAGCACAATGCGAAGCTCCCAGCCCACAGAAAATCGCAGTACAATAACTGATTGATTCACATTATTTATCGTGAAATTACCCAATATCTGTGACGCATCTAATGTTTGGGGGAGTGGATTATTTTTCTTCATACATTATTAACAGTGGTGTAGTGAGGCAAACATTTTGAGGGGGCTCGATATGGTGTATCATGTAAAATCAATAAAAAGTTGCAAGCGAGCAAAAAATTTGACATTCTTATTGACTTAATATTCAGAAATAATATCACAGTTCACCCTTATCCCTTTCCTTTTCTCTTATTTATTTGGTCGTGAAAGATGGGGGGGGGGGGGGTGGGGGGCAAAGCCCCCATCTGTACGCCAGTGATTATCAATAATCAGTAACAAGCCATGGGTTAATATTCTAGTTTATAAAAAAATGATTTTAAAAATTAAAGAAGTTTTAAAATTCACAACGGTTAAAAAATGAAGAGTAAGCAAAAATACAAATTTTCAACAGAATTTTCTTTTTTTTTCTTCAAACGGATGAAAAGCCTGATTTTGAAAGTTATTTCATGGCTTTATCCACAACTAAAACAAACCCCCAAATCACTCGGTTACACTTATAGTTAAATAGAAAGAAACGAGTGCTCCTTGATTATAAGTGATTTGTAAGAAAATCAGATTTCTTGTAAGAATGTTAATACTTCAATAGAAGAAACATTTGGTTTTGAGACACACTGTACAGTTACATGTACTTGAACAGATTTAAGACCTGTATTCATAGGAGATAATTAACATTAACTTTCATTTGCAGCATACAAGTCTACATTAGGTCTCCATCATCAAATGACTCGACAAGCCTGTGCCAAGGTGGAGAAGTTGCGGTCAGAATTACAAGATAGCGATGTGTTTCTGTGATTTAGTATCATCAGATGATAGAACAACTTGGGCATAGATGGAGAAAATACGAGCCGAAATACATGATAGTGATGAGTTTCTGTGATGATAGGATCAGTTTGTAACACGCAAGGTTGACGATTCATTTATGATCAGAATTACAGGATAGCTGTGTTTTTCTGTGATCATCAAAATAATGATTGAACAAGCATGTGTGTAGATGGAGAGGTTCAATCAGGACTACATGTTACGGTGGTGAGGTTCTTCATCATGTCAGACTGAACATTATGGAAGAATACTTTCCCGCAAAATCGTTGAACATTTACGTTCAGATTTATACACATAGAAACTATTTGTTTTTCAGAATTTTAGTTGTTACTGAAAATCTGATGGAAATAGTAAACTTAGAGTGGGTGGACTTAAATTGATTCTAACAAACAAAACAATGATGTACTAACATCTAATATTATTTTTGTGTTGCATCTGTCCCAGTTGAAAAGTAAAAATTGATGTACAATGATATCACAATAACATTGTATGAAATTTATACGAGGTAGGTCCTTCACTTAGGAAATGGCTTAAACCTCTTTTGTGAATGTGAGCATTAATATATACCATGTCCACTTTATTAAATATTTCACTACAAAATGAAAGTTACTTTGGACCGGACAAATTTGACTGGCCAAAAAATAAGTTTTCACTTTGTTTGAGTTCAAGATTCAGAGTAAAAAACTAAACAAGTGGTACTATTCTGAACACCCTGAAGTTTTCATCTATTCCAAGCTCAAGTAGTTTGAGATGGATGTGTTGAGCAGAGAAAGATGATGATGACCATATGGAAAGAACATGGGATCTGGAACAAGGATGGTGAAAGATGAATGAGGAAGATAAAAGATTACATTGAATGATATGATGAAGGAAAGCAGCAAGGTAGGTCTAAAGATGGAGCATTTTCAAAGCAGAAAGAAGAGGAAGGAGGGAATGTAGTCCATAAAGTGAAGAGTTAAGAACCCCTCATAAGAGGGAAATGCTGACTGGAATGAATTATGAAATCTGTCAATGTTGAACCACTAGATTTGAAGAATATATTTTGAATTCAAATTTGTTTCTCTTTGAAGAACGAATAATGAAACAAATAAGAACAAAGTATTACTGAACAGCAAACACATAATATATTTGACATCCATCACTGAGCATTCAAGTTACACAGTCCACTAAAACATTTTCTTAAAATTATTTATAAAAGTAATATGACATAAATATACATCTTTTTGAAAGAGGAAAAATAAAATGTTACAGTTTGTACATGCATCTCAACAAAACCATATTGCGCCCTGTAAAAGTTACTTTTAATAGTAACATCTACAAACATTCAAGTATGCTTCTGACTGACCAATCACATGGCATCACATGGAAAAAAAAACATTGATCAGAACATCATTACTATTCATCAAAGGCTATGTCCACACAAACAATTTTCCTTTCAAATAATTAAAGAACAATCAAAGAGATACAACATTCAAATTTAATAAATCAGAAGTAAAATAAAAACTTAAGAAATGTTGAAGTTTTGATTAATTTTACAAAATAGTGATATGCCAATCCTGGTTGGTACACAAATGAGGGTATCAATGACACCACCCACTCACTATTTCTTTCGAATGGGATTATATGAAGTATGAATTTTTTTTTCTTCATCAAATTAAGTAATACATGTGTTAGGTTAGCTTCTTGAAAATTTTATACAATTTTGTAAAGAGGTTTGTACACCAATTTTGCTATCATTGTTCTTTATGATTGTGATGTTGAAACATACAGTAGTTATTAATTCATTTATACACATTATCATGGAATGTAAAGTATACAAATACAAATGCCCTTAGATAGCCAATCATTACATAAAAATCAATATCACCTTGGGGATAGTAGTCACTATATAGTAATGGAGCATAAAATTTAAAAGGAATAACCATTCCAAGCAGTATTATGCAAGTACTAGATTTTAAGAAGACTGATGTTGTTTGAATCAAATACTCTCTATACACAAGTTTTGTTTGATTCTTGATATATTATCAAGTGCAATCTTCAAGTGATTTATAGGAAAGAGAATTGAATAAATACATAAACTTGATAATGATCTTGTCACAACTTTCACACTTTAGGCTTAATCTCTATCTTCCTTTTAAGCTCTTATTTTGAGTTGGTTACGGAAATAATCACCAAATACATTATATTCATACTTCATGATAGTACTTGATGATAAGGGCCCTGTTTCACAAAGAGTTGCAATTGATCCAATAAATTGTGACTATGGAAATCCATCAGTGTTATACTTTTTTCTTCAGGAAATTTGCAAAATGTCCTTTGTAAACAATGTAAACAAAGGAGTACACCCCAAAATCTTCAAGAAATTAATGAATACCGGTATATGGATATACATTCATTTTAAAACATACATGTATTTTATATGTTGATTTTGCTGGCTTTCCAGAGTTGCGATTGATTAGATCAATTGTAACTCTTTGTAAGACGGGACCCAGAGCTCCATCTTACAAAGAGTTGCGATTTATCTGGGCCCCGTCTTACAAAGAATTATGATAAATCCGATCAACCTCAACTGTATGAAAATTTGCAAACTGTCCTTTGTAAACGGAGAAGCACACTGAATTTTTAAGAAAATTACATTTGCATGAAAATGTGTAATATCTAGAATATATTTTGATTTTACATGCACTATATATGCTGGTGTTGCTGGCTTTCCATATTGCGATTGATTGGATCAAATGCAATTCTTTGACATTGATGGCTTGCCATGGTTAAGATTGATCAGATTACTTGCAAATCTTTGTGAAACAGGGCCCAGTTGCTCTCTTAATGAAACTCTAATTTGGTCCAATCAGTGGGCCTCTGCAGCTTTATGTTTGATCAAGTAAATCCCCTTTAACTCATATATTTTAAAGGCAGTAGACAGGATTCAAGATTTCACAAAAATTGAAGCAGGATGAAAAATGACTTTTAAAGACAAGTTCAAACAGCATCATACCTCGCTTGAATCACTTATAATTTATGCAATCCTGCATAACATAATATGTTATCATTACCCTTCTCCGTCCTTAAAACGTCGAGCACCTGATGAGGAAGATGGTCCCAATTTTTATAGTCTTTGGTGGAGATGGAACCTTCAACCTCCCATTCATGTCGTGAATGCTCTACCACTGACCCACCACGCCTTTCTTTCAATGGTTTTGATATCAATTTTTCAGTCTGTTGTCCCAATATTTTATGTTCATCTCAAGCTCAATCCATAGCATTCTAGATCCATTTCGATTGAAATAAAGCTCCAATTTACATTATTTTATAGGGTACCTGTAAGTACCTAGGCAAGTATTCAATTCAATACTTTTCGCCAGAATTTTAAGTATATACTCGGTATACTGCTCAATCAAAATGCTGAACATTCTTTGCTATTTAATTGCCATTTTGTCTAAGTATTTTACTTAAAAGTGTACAGCTTACAAATGAACGAATGCATAATCAACTTTGCTATGCACAGATCGATACAAGCATTGCACATTATTTGGCTCAGATGTCATGAAGTCAATGTTTATTAGAAGTTTGCTTGATAAGGTGAAATTCTTACGGGTGATCTGAATAAGCATATTGCTTAGCCAGGTAAAATGCTAAATAATTTACTGATTTTTAATACTTTGAATTTAATATCAGCCCTAGTTGGAGAGTAGCCAGGTGTGAATTGATGCCAGTTTCCTATTGGAATAATAATAATTAACAGTTCTTGTATAGTGCATACCACAATTATCAATAACGTCTCTATGCGCTTCTAAAGGACTGGGATATTATTACCCCAGCTGTAGCTTAGCAGCCGTAATTACTAAGATTACAGCGCACACGCATTTCAAGGAATAAATTCCTGCCAGGTACCAATTCACCTCACCTGGGTTGAGTGCAGCACAATGTGGATAAATTTCTTGACGAAGGAAATTACACCATGGCTGGGATTCGAACACACGACCCTCTGTTTCAATGTGGAGACTAATCTACTGGGCCACAACGCTCCACAATTTTAACACATGACCCTCTGATTACAAAGCTACAGAGTTCAAACCATTTCAAAACATTACTTCGACACTACATTTACATACATGTATGTGCAAATGAGAATACCATTTATTTGAAGGATAATCTATAAGTTCACCAAATCTATGCCAATATACAAGAGCAACGATGGCAGTGTTACATTTCATCCAGATCCAGGTCCTCTTCAGGAAAGTCACCTGTCGTCACATATTCAGGTTTTACAAAGCCACCATACTTAGGAGGGCATTCAAAGTATCTCTTACCACCAACACTGAAAAATGAAACAAAGAAAATAATTTAATATAAAAAACAAAGAAAAGGAAAGCAGAAGTCAAAATAACTGGCATTGGATATTTGAGGAACTTATCCAAACTGAAATTGTATACTTGATGGAATCAAAAGAACAGAACTGAGCACCATACATGTACAAATAAAATATATAAATATAACGAAACTCTCAAAATGCAAGCAATGTTGTAAAATGTACTTGTGAATAATGTCTGCAATTTAGATAAGTAGTTTATAGATATAAATTTGAAAAGAAAAATAGATTCTTTACTGCACAGTCAAAATGCATTCCTTCACCAATGCCAATCCAAAAATACATTAATAAAAAAGGCTTCAATTTTTTTTTCTTCCAAAAATGAGTTTCGAGTTTTAACCTCAAAATCTAATAAGACCATCTTCACTCAAGAGTTTGAAATTGTTTTGTCTGATGAAATGTGAGGATAAGTGATGAAAAGGCATTTGCTGGATTCATGCAGGGAAAGAAAGATATGGCTATGACTGCATAACATAAAAGCTGATCATCTTGTTAATAAATGGGGGTAATAATCTGATTTTCTATCAGGATATATAAGACTTACCTGCCATCATTCTTGCCTAGAGGTTCATCATATTGTACACCAACCCAGAAGCCAGGTTTGAAGTCTGTCTTCCCTATAAACACAAACAATGGCATGGCTCATATTACAATTGGAGTTTAGATTTGTTTTCGAAGGGAGAGGACGTGTTTTTGCTTTGCTCTGAATATTGTCAACAAATAGCCGAAAGCACATGGAAATGACAGTTAAATTTTAGATCGTATGAAAGCTGATCGGACACCAGAGACAGTGATGTGATTTTTAGTGTTTGACTCTTGAAGACTGCGACGTTATCGTCGGTAAGAACATTAATTTTCGTCAACTTAAATATTCAATATTGTTTGAAAATCAACATCACGCGTGAGATACTAACGCGCATCACTAAGACGCACATGACTTTACGCTAAAATAAGGCATCTTTGAAGCGCAACATCCATCTCCATCCATCTCATCTAAATCAGGTCGGGTCATTGTGACGTCATCGATAAACAGAGTATGCCAGGGCCTAAGAAAAATCAATCCATAACGTTCGAAGATTTCATTGAAATCAAGTCTGAACTTCAAAAACAAAACTCTGACATCACAACTCAATGAAATAAAATCTGGTCAAGATGAGCTTCGAAAATCTGCTGAGTTCTTTAGCGATAAAGTGGATGAGCTCACCTGCGAGGTGAAAGGACTGAGTAGTGAGAATGCTTCCATGAAGAGAGAAAATGAGCAACTGAAAGCAAAGATGACGGCACTTGAACACCAGGTGAATGACTTGGATCAATATCATAGAAGGATAATAATAATAATACACAACATTTATAAAGTGCTTTATACATAATGTTTCAAAGCGCAAGAGGATCAACTTAGAAGTGGCAGGCGTTCCTGAGAAGGAAGGTGAGAATGTGAGAGAGGCTGTCCTTCACGTCATAAAGAAAATTTCACCAGAGGTATCCAACGTCGACATTGATGTGACACATCGACTTGGTCAGAGGAGAGAAGATGGTCCAGCCAGACCAATCATCGTTCAATTCACAACCAGGAGGATGAAGGATACTCTATACTCAGGCCGTAAAAAACTGAGGGAAACATCAACCCGTCAACTGGGATTCTCAAGAGATGAAGGAAAGGTGTTCCTCAACGAAAATCTAGCCCCAGCCAAGAAGTCTCTCCTGAAGAAAGCGAATGACGAGAGGAAGAAGGCGGGATACAACTTCTTATGGACAACGAATGGCACCATTCTGGTGAGGAAGAGCTTGAATGTTCCACTGGTTGCTATTCATTGAGAAGAGGATCTGAACAAAATTAAGTAAAACTCTCTTACGCATATATTGTTGATGTTTTATGTAAATAATGATTGACTTTGATATGATTACGAATATTTCAAACGATTCCAATGATTTTATTTATGATATTGGTGTTAATAATGATGAACTTAAAATTGATTTAGATCCAAACGATGAGGCTTCGAGTGTCATATTTTCAAACTACTACACTCAGGCTTCAGCCAAAAACATTTTCAAAGGTTTACCTTCTTCCTGCTTGTCTATTTTGCATCTTAATATCAGAAGCCTAAACAAGAATTTTGAGCAATTTCGTTTATTTTTAGATAACTCAGGTGTTTCCCAAAATACAGTAATAGGTTTAACTGAGACATGGCTGTCAGATAAATATATTAATATGAATGCACTCCCAGGTTATGATATACTTACAAATAATCGTGTTGATAAAATTGGTGGTGGTGTTGCAATTTTTGTGCCAAGTCAATTTAAGTATGTTATTATTGAAGAAATGAATTTAATGAATGAAACTGCAGAAACTTTATTCATTGAAATTAGTGATCGTGATAACAAAAAAACTGTATTGGGAGTTGTTTTTAAGCCCCCTTGCAGCAATAGTGCTGATTTTCTAGAAACTTTAAATAATTTACTACATTATCATTTTGTTCAAAACAAAAGATGTATCATAATGGGAGACTTTAATTATGACCTGTTAGCGAGTGATACTAATATTTTAGCAAATGACTTTTTAGAGACATTCCTTTCTGCCTCCTTTTTGCCACTTATTTCTAGACCCACTAGAATTACTAATACTTCCGCAACTCTGATTGACAATTTTTTCTCCAATATTCGTTTAGAATTTAAAGCTGGTATAATTATCTCAGACATGTCTGATCATTTCCCAATTTTCATGTATTGTTCTAATCAATATCAGCCAAACAACTTTCCCAATTATGTACCTAAGAGGCGTGTATATAGTGATCTAAATATATCTCGTTTGAAACAGAGTTTACAAGAAACTTGGGATGATGTATAAAGTACAGAATGTGTTGACGAGTCCTACGAAACATTTATTGATATCTTCATGAGTCATGTTAATGAAAATATCCCTTTTGCAAAGCCCAAGTCTAAAAATTATAAAAGATCACCTAGATTACCTTGGATAACGAATTCAATTCTTCATTCGATAAATAAAAAAAATTGATTATACTATAAATATATATCAAGATTAACTGAGAATACTCGGAGCCAATATACCAATTATAAGAATATACTAACAGGGGTCATCCGTACTGCTAAAAAGGCATATTACAATGTTCAATTTAATCAATGCAAGAATGATCTTAAAAAAACATGGAAATTGATCAATTCTACCATCAATAATGGACCAAAGTTTTCAAAGATAACCAAGCTTATGCATAATGATTCTATTATTGAAGATGGCAAATATTTTCAATAATTATTTTTCACAAATTGGATTTGAGCTCTCTAGAAGTATACCAACAAATTCCCATTCATTTCATCAATATCTGGGAGATAGAAATCAAAATTCTATGTTTTTTTCTCCTACGAACGCACAGGAGATAATTAAAATTATATCTAGCCTAAAATCAAATAAAAGTGCAGGTTTCCATAATATTGATAACATCCTTTTACAGAAAACTATGAATTATATAATTGACCCTCTTATTTATATATTCAATTTGTCATTATCATCGGGAATTATTCCAAAATCAATGAAAATTTCTAAGATAATATCAGTCTTCAAAAAGGGTGATAGTTCTTTAGCAAGTAACTACAGACCCATTTCATTGCTTACAAACTTATCTAAAATTCTTGAAAAATTGGTTCACATACGAACCATAGGTTTTTTTAAAAAGCACAACATCCTATCCGATACTCAATTTGGTTTCCAAGAAAAGAGTAGCACTTCCCATGCAATACTTTCTTTAGTTCAAACAGTTGCCAAAGCTTATGACAAGTCTTCGAATACGATTGGTATGTTCTTAGATTTTTCATTTGATCATAATATTCTCCTTTATAAACTTTCTCATTATGGAATTAGAGGGGAACCACTAAAGTGGTTCAAGAATTATCTAACCGGGTGTTCACAGTTTGTTTCACTTGATGGTAATATTTCTGAACGTAAACCTGTTCTTTGTGGAGTTCCACAGGGCAGCATTCTTGGCCTACTTTTGTTCATTACTTATATAAATGATATTGATATGTCATCAAGATTGCTTCAATTTATACTTTTCGCTGATGACTCTAATATATTTCTGTCGCACCCCGACCCAGATCAATTGATGCAAATATTCAATGACGAACTAAAAAATGTTTCTAATTGGATAACAGCTAACAAACTTTCTCTTAACCTAGCAAAAACTAGCTACATGCTATTTAGCAACAAGATTACGACTGTACCAAAAGACGTAATTTTAAATGATACTGGTATTCAAAGAGTGCGATCAACTAAATTTTTGGGACTGATCATTGACGATAAACTTCCTTGGAAAACACATATTGATAATATTTGTAAAATCATTGCTCGCAATATTGGTGTCATTAGAAAATTAAGTCACTTCTTACCCCATTATATTTTGTTATCATTATATTCAACGTTAATTTTACCTTATCTGAATTACGGAGTTGTTGCATGGGGTAGCGCAGCGAATTCTCAAATTAATAGACTTTTTATATTACAAAAAAGAGCGATTCGTATTATTAGTCATGCAGATTTCAGGGCACATACAAATATTCTGTTTTTGAAAAATAAAGTCTTGAAGGTAAAAGATTTATATTCTTTTCAACTCGGACAGTTAAAGTACAAGTTTATTACTAAACAATTACCGTTACCGTTTGATAATATGTTTGTAAAAAATGATACAATTCATAAGCACTTCACTTGCCAGGCGAGTTCCTTTCATTTACCTCTGAATAGAACATCGTTTGCACAGAAGACATTTGTTTTTACTGGTCCAAAATTATGGAATTCTTTTTTAAAGGAAATTATACAATGTAATTCAATACAAAATTTCAAAGGAAACTTAAATTTCATATTAAATTATCGGGTTTTTTTTCCACAAAGTTATGTAACTCAGAACTTAATATGTAAATGTGTTTGTTAATTTCTCTTTGGATATATATGTTTAATCGTTTTATGATTTCTGTATACAGTGTATACTGATTCATTAATTTTTATTTTTATTTATTTTTATTCTTGTTTATTTTTTATTCATTGTATATATGTATTGTTTATTTCTTTATTTTATCTTATTCTTATTCATAAAATGTATTTATGAAAGGGGGCCTTCACCCTACAAGCTCTGCTTTTTAGTTGGTCTCCTTCTCTTTCGATTTCATAGTATTATTGTATTATAGAAATGCTTTATATATCATATTTTGTAAATATGTATATTGAACTATCATTGTAAATGTAAAAAGATTGAAAGAGAAAATAAATGAATTGAAATTCATCAACAGCTACAAGATACTGAGAATTTCGCAGATTTTATAAGTGTAAAGTGAAATTTCTTTTTTTTTTTTTTTTTTTTAAATAGATATTTGATTTACATGACTTTTGATCCCGGACTTCATGTACACTCTGATGTCTCCATGGAAAGCTAGTCTACTGACCATGTTTCGATCCTAATTCAAATTTAAGTCAAGAATTCCAGTAGAATATTGCAAGTTAATTTACAATGTGACCTGATTGAACCATTAAGTTAAACCATGACTTTTGATCTCTTTGAACTAATATACACTCCAGTGCTCTGTTTACAATGGCAATTGGTCAAAGCTCTGCCCCCCTCCCCTCTTCTCAGTCACTCTGCTACCTTTGCAATGTCTCTCTTCAGGGGCATGTTTCACAAAGATTAAATTGTAACTTAAGCCAACGTGCTCATTATGTAATCTGATTGATGTATATGCAGTAGTGTGCATGATCTGACTATTGCTGAGATGTACTATATACCACATGCAACTGACATCTAAGTGCAACTGTAATTCACACTTAACTCTTGGTGAAACACCCCATAAGTCTGCATCCATGCAACACTGATAACATCAATAGTAATCTTGCATTATTTTAAGTTGAAAGCCATGATACACATAGACTAAAATACACTTGAGCTTAAAACATTCAATAACCTTTCACAAGAAACAGCTTTATATTTACCAACAAATTTGACAGTTCCTCTTTTAGTGGGTGGTGCATTAGGTACAGCAACTTCACATCTTGATTCCACTGTAATAGCATTAGCAAGTCTTTCTTCTTCTGCTGCTTTCTCTTCTTTCTCTGCATCTATCCTTGCTTGTTCCTCAGGACTCACCTCCTTGAATTGTCCCATCTTCATTTTCTTCTTGAATGCTCGCACAGAATCTGTTTCACCCATTATTTGGGAAGAAATAGTCAATGAACTATATTCTCACTCCCTTTTCAATATAACACGTGCATTTTTTACGTTGTAATGCTATACATGTACTTAGGTGTGAAAAACAGAGGGTTACAATTATGGAATAAGAATTTCTAGACGCAGAACCTGCCAGGTAAAAGCAAATATTGTAATTAAAATCATGAAACTTGAACAATAATACAGGTATGTTAAGTCAGTTTTCTCACTGGGCTTGTGAAGTAGCCACAACATGGTAACACCCCAAATGTGCTGAACAATATAAAACTTGACAAAGCCTGAAATGGGTCAGGGTATGACATTAGACAAGGCCTGTAATCTGACAACTTTGCAAACCATTCAGCAAACTACACATCTACTCGCTCTTTGCTAAAGAAAACTTGAGCATTGGTAGCATTCTATATTCAGTCCCGGGACTATACTTGCCTGCTCTTTTATCGTATTCATCTTGAGAAATCTCAAATTTCTCCACCTTTGAGACATCTTCAAATTCCCCTGCAGCTCTGTTGGTATCCCTATTGATTACCTGTATGTAAAGATAAATTAGATTCAATAAAAAATAAGATTTGATATGGATATTTAATAACCCAATAACAATTTTCAAGAGTTTTTTTAAGGGTTGGAACAAAATCATGATTTTTCTAACTTTATTATACAAATTTCAAAGTTGAACATTATTTTATAAATGTTTTTCATGCACTTTAAGCTCTAAAACAAAAAAAGATTGAATAATTTAGAAAATTGATTGATTTTAGAAGAAACGCTTATGATGTACTTAGTGTTGTTGAAATGTTGATTATTTTTCATAAATTACCTCCTTTATTAGACCATTACTATGAAATGGCCATACATATACACCTGTGTAATCAAAGCAAATAAGCTAAATATAAAACAAAATCAAACTCACATGAATCCTCATTCCATCTTCTACTGGGTAAGATCCTAACAAAGCATCATCATTATTGATAGGTCCAACTAACTTTCCTTCTGATGTATAGAGCTCTAGATCTGTAGCTGCTGCATTGCATCCCGTTATCAACTCAAATTTACCCTGAAAATAATACAAAATGTAACATTCATAACAAGCATTACCTTTAATACTTAGCTCTAAATGACTGGAGGATTGATGTCAACTGAGCAAATGTCATGTGTGTTTGTGATAGCATCAACCAAATGTAGTATGTCTTCTAGGGTCTATCACTCTACAAGAAGGACTATAAAATCATGACAATGACTCAGAGCCAGACAGTGTCGAGAAATTGGACTGAGGCTCTCTGTGTGGCATGTAAACCCAGTTGTTATGTGTCCGGATATGCATGACAGATTGTGTGTCTGGATAACTGATTTTCAGTAGATCAAGGCATAGCTAGACTGTTTGAAGAGCTTGACATTAGCAGTGACCTGGGCCAACCAAAAATGAGATTCGGGCCACCAAAATTCTGTAAAAGCTAACACTTGGTGGCCCAGTTGGCAAGGCTACGTAAGTTTTGATAAATAGTAATATTTTCTATTGTTTTAGAAACTTAGGGTCACTAAATTTGCTTTGTGGGCCAACAAAATTGTGAAATTGATGATTTTGGTAGACCAATCAAGCCACCAAGAATTTTTTAGTGTGAAGCCTTGCTATTTTGAAAAATTAAGAAGCAAACTTTATCAATTTTAGTATGGCAAGTTCCCCAAAGTCTGCGCAGTCCCCTTGTCTGTGCATATGCCTATCTGTGTTATAAGAAGATATGCCAAAAACCCAAACTTTACACATGCATTACATAGCGCAAATATTCATTACAAAATCTGTAAAATGGTGGAAAAATAATGAATTTTGGGCATTTCATTAGGCGGCCTCTAAATGCAGCATTTCTCATCAAAATCCCTGAATCTCGTACAAAGTGAATGGGTGCGCAGACATTGGGCACCATTTTTTGTTCAATCTGAAAATGACTGCCCATGTTTTTTTTTGCAGTACTTATTATGCAAAGTTCAAGACAAAAGAGTTGAATACCACCACTCTACCAGGATGGTACTGGAAGTAGTAAAACATTGACAGAATCAGATCAGATGTAGGGAAATCAAGTGCACTATTGAAATATTTTTCTAGTGTCTGTACTAAAGATCCTGATAAACCTCTCCCATCTGTTCACATCATGATATGGGGGGGGGGGCACTCACATACATTGGTGGTACGGGGACGTGTCGCTTTTATGACCTAAATTTCTGTTCTCTAGATACCCTGAATGACAAAAGTTCAGTTCAGAAGCTGCCCAGCCCCGCTCGCAAGACCCCCTTACGAGACATCTCAGTTCCCCAGCCCTGTATATTGTCAAGCGCAGGCACCACATGCAAGAGGATGAACGTACGGCTTCGCAACTCCCTACACATAACTAGTAGCCGCTCCATGCATGGCTAGTGCATGCCCGGGGGGGGGGGACCAAAAAAGAAGTAGGTATGTGCCGCAGGCGAGACAAAAAACGGAGGCCTTGGAGCGGGCTTATTGTAAAAAGGAGGGACCTCGAAACTACAAATGTTTGTGAAAACGGGGGTCCTTGGAACGGGTCGCCTGCGAGTGCGTATGCATCCCTATGGAACGTGCATGCAGCTAGCTCGGCGGCACAGGCGCCGGGTGCGTTAGCACAGAGACGATGGTCGGACAGCGCTCTGCGGCCGCTTTTCACCAAAATTGCAGCTCATCGTAGCAGATCAATGTGGCCGGAACGGCGTAACGGGAAATATGCGAAGCTTTGGAGCGGATTTCTTTGTTCTTTTTATCAATAAGACAAAAATGCTATGCCTTGGAACAGAAATTTGAGTGTAAAAATGGGGGTCCCCTCCGCGGCACATACCCACTATGCATTCCATACTGAGTGCCCCCCCTTCCCCGGAGCATGCACAGCGCTATACCAAGTTACCAACAGTGCCGCAATCCTGTTTCGTAGACCCTGTTTTTCACAACACGCGGTGTATATTTAGTTCCCAAGACCCCGTACTTAACCTTTTTAGTCAGTTCCTTAGACCCCCATTTCAGAGTTTTGTGAGGCACACTCCCATCAACAAATAATTTGAATTCTTCATATTTTAGACACAATTGTTATTACTGAAGAATGTGTATTAAAGAAATTAGAGAATTTTAATATATCGAAATCACCAGGTCCAGATGGGTTGCATAACTTGCATCTCCGTGTCTCGCGTGAACTGGCACCTGTTCTTGCAAAATCTTTGATTATTATTTACTCAAACTCTCTTGCATTTATAAGGCATAGTACCAAATGTGTGGAAAAAAGCCAATGATAGTGCCGTATTCAAAAAGGGTGATCATAAACTCCTTTCAAACTACAGACCAATAAGTCTTACATGTAATGAAATGTAAAATCATGGAGTCTATCCTGAGGGATAAAATAAATGAGCAACAATCTTCTCAGTGCAAAACAAATTGAATTTGTATTAGGTCGATCTACAATGTTGCAAATATTCAATGTTCTAGATGAGTGGACAAATATGTTGAAAGTTGGTAATGCAGTTGAGGTCATCTACCTAGACTCCATGAAGGCCTTTGATAAGGTCCCACACCAGAGACTTTTAGCTAAAAAGTTGAGGGATTTGGCATATCTTACATTGACAAGTGGGTACCATACCATGCATGACCCAAAAAACATGCAAAAAGAATGTCTTTTTTCAAGATAGGGCTCGTTTCGTACGTAACGTAATAAGGGTGTCAAAAACAATTCTCTTATCTTTGCATTCTGTTAACTTCCTTGCAAACTACATGAAAATATACAAGAGGTAGGGGGCTATTGTAACTTAATGATGAATGCGATATTTCTCGGTCAACAATAATAATTTCTTGCTGCATACCGCAAGAACATCATGTTTACAAAAGGAGACATTCCAAAGACGTTATAACAACGGATTGGTAGAATTTTCAGCAATTGAAAATTGGCAATCGAGATGATTAATTTTTTCAGAGAAAATATGACTCTTAGAGCCATGTGTTTTAGCACAGTAGCATACAAACATAAGCGTTGGTGGTGCAAAGGAAAGTACCCCACAAGTCAGCGATGCGCTTATTTATTTGTTTGGATGGGACGCTTCTATTGGTTGGCTGAAACATATAAAAGTTTGATGATTGGTTGATGATAAAATATTATTAGGCATGTCAGAGATAAAATAGGGGATGTCCTTACAGAGATAAGACAATTTTCAGAATACCGATTTAAAAAAATTTTGGCGAGCTGTTATCTTACAAGAAAAGTTAAGACAATTTTCAGAATACCACCTTTTGTTTTACCATAAGTAACGGTGTATTAACCGCACCCGTGTATTAACCGCACCCCAACTTTGGAGTAAAAAAAAAAAAAAAAAAAAATTTCTCACATTTACATGCATATTTGAGGTACGAAGAAACAAAATCTAAGTTTTTTAAGATTTCAAAGTATCCAAAAAGATTACCGGTATGCAGATATATGCTGTTCTTGATCAATTCATCTACAAATGTTAGAAAGAAAGAACGGTCCCGACAATATTGGCAACTTACACACTCGCTCACCTCACAGTCACAGTGTACACACACAGCACTGCCATTACATTGCAAACTACGATACAGTACAAGTCATGCCAGTACATCTTATCAAATTATGATCTGTGTCTTTCCCAGGCCCAGCGTAGGAGGAAGAAACATTCACATTTCTTGCATCACAATCTCACAATCACTTTCAGAAATTTGATGTCTTAGCATGAATTTTGGATACGGGATTATAGGAAGGTTCAAGAAACAAAGAAATTGGCATTTTTTCCATTTGTTTTTTACGGCTTCTTGCCGTCTCTCTCGTGCGTGGTTTACATGGTATCTTGTGAAAAGCAAACAGGAAGGAAAAAAAACAAGCTGGCGCGAAACGGGACTTTGAATAGCGCCAGCTTAAGTCGCACTATAACCACATTACAACGCAATCTCTAAGCTCACTCAACTCTCGCTCAGCGGTGACAAAATATTACCGAGTATGCTTGGCGTCTCTTTAAATTCGCCAGGGAACTTCACTACTTTGAATCGAGAATAAAGTCAAAATTAGTGTCATGAAGGTGGGTGCGTTTGTTATGGACAACATTTAATTAATATTGCAATAATCGCTTCCCATTATCCGCGGCTCATACCCCTCTAAACGACATTGCCTGGGCGGCTACGCCCGGCCACTCGATGTGTTGTGAACTGGCAGACATCGTACATGTACGGGAGGGGTTACGGCGGGCTGGCTCAGACCCGTCACCGTGTATAAACCGCACCCCCGACTTTTGCTTCTGCCCCGCCGAGAAAAAGGTGCAGTTAATACACCGTTACTTACGGTAATATTCAGTACTATAGTACAGGCACATGGCCAATATTGGAGACTGTCTCCAATGTGGGAGATTATCTCTAAGTCCAATATCAGAGACTTTTGTAAAGAATTTGGGTATCCAATTTCAGAGACAGTCTCCAGTTTTGGGGATCAATTTCCTTTGTTTACATTTGCTGCAAAAGGATTACCTTGGCGGAAAATAAAAATGTGATAAGCAGATTCCTCATGAAAATTTACCCCTTTTCACTGTGACCGTCTACTTTAAAAATTCACCGTCTACTTTTGTTATGATAAGGATTTTTGTTGTCAATCACAAACGAAACAAATGGGCTTCTGACCTCAGTGAGACAAAATTTTGGGTGGAAAAAATCATGTTTTTGTTGGTGTTGTTTCTTTTGTCCTTTTGCAAAGCAAGTCTCCAATGTGGGAGATTGTCTTCCCTATTGCACTTGTTCACTGCTACCACCCTGCCTGTGGGGAATCTACAGATAGGACTATGGTATGCCAATGTTGCACAGAGCACACACTTTAAAAATCATTGAAATATCACTTTTGTGACCAAAATTACTAATTTCCATACAGTTGCAATTTATTTTTCATTCGTAACTTGGGAATAATTTTTGTATTCACCAGAGCACTCAAAAACTTGAATTTGGGGCATATTTTTGTGTACGCCCTCTTTTGGTGAAAAGTAATATGGCAAGAAAATTTTTATTTTTTGATCTCTATTTTTAATTAAGAAAAAAATGATTTAAAGAATCAAATTTAAATAAGAGCCAAGATGTAGGAAAAATAGGTGTAATGAAAACTGTCAGTGTAAAAAAATCAAGCATTTGCCCCAAAGAAAAAGAGAAAATAAGCCAAACATTGCCACCCTTATTTTGCCACACAAGGATACATAACTGAGAACAAGGTTATATTATAACCTTGTTCATTGAATGAGTGCCCTATTGGGGAGAGTCTCCCATATTGGCCATGCGCCTCTACTGATTATTCTTCTTCTTCTGGAAACAGTACAGTCCACCGTCTGGTGTATTGTCGTACTGGTGAAGTGCAGCGTGCAAGTGTATGTACAGTACATTGTCATTATCAGATAAAAAAATTGCTTAAGTTACAGTGTGCAAGTACAAACAAAAAAATTTTGGGAGAGTTAGATCTATAAACTGAAGATGACATACAACTGAACTACTGAATTCATATTTTTTTGTGTGTGATTCAAAGACAAAACAGAAGAATTCCAATGTCAATGAAATTGTATCTTTTTTTTCTAAAAATGTCCGGACACCCAACCTCCCAGCATACGTCGTGACTGAACTCCACGCCCACGGGGCGGGGCTCTGGCCCGACGACTGGCGTCAGAGCCCCCCGCTCGCGCTCAGTGAACTTACCTTCAGCTCAGCAATGGTAATACTTTTCGGAAATCGCTTTTCTGATGCAAATGACGTCAATGAGTTCGAGATTTGCACGTTGACATAACTGGCCGTTACCACGGAGTAATCACCCGCCATATTTTTAAACTACGATAGAGAAAATTGATTAATAAATAAGAAACTGTAGTGTAATGTCAGACAGGAGAAATTGGTTCCTCTTGATGAAGCTCAATAACACAACTCTGTGGTACGTGTCATGTACGTACGTACCGTGTGTGCCATGTGCCATTGAGCTTCATCATGCACCATCAATAGCGTGGCGCGCTCTCTGGCTCAGCAGGGAAATTCCCTTTGAGCTGGCGTGAGCTTCAGATTTATGACTGAGATGTGAGGGTCTGGACAGTGCTAAAAACTATGCTGCTCATGAGCTTGTAATGACAGAAAAGAGAACTTCATTTGATCAAATTTATTATACCGTACATGATTTACAGGATATACAGAAATGACTGTTTGGGAAGATAAAGTGCGGGAACTTGCCATCGGCGAGATAAAACGTAAGTAATTTCCACATGGCAGACGTAGACGCAGCGGCACGTGCGATACTTGTTTACACGTTTCGATGAGGATTATCACAGTTCTATGATTGCCCTATTTGAATTGCATAGGACCTTAATTGCTGAGTCCGTCACGCTACTGTTCTTCAATAATCTTCCAAGGGCCCGTTTCTCAACACCGTCATAAGTTCCCATAAGACGATAAGTCTAACTTCTTGACTAAATTAGAGATAGTGAGCTACTTGTCCGCTAACAGTTTCATGAAGCCCTCCTTGCCAAGATCGAGTACAACAACCTCACTAAATATTTTAGGACACCCCCGAACCTGTCATAACTTCTTTCTGAATTTCAATACACTAGTTCAATTTCATTTGTTAAAGGTCAAGTCCACCTCAGAAAAATGTTGATTTGAATCAGACAAAAAAAATCAGACAAGCACAATGTTAAAAATTTCATCAAAATCGGATGTAAAATAAGAAAGTTATGACATTTCAAAGTTTCGCTTATTTTTAACAAGATAGTTTATGAATGAGCCAGTTACATCCAAATGAGAGAGTCGATGATGTCACTCACTCACTATTTCTTTTGTTTTTTATTGTTTGAATTATACAGTATTTCAATTTTTACGAATTTGACGATTAGGACCTTGCCTGAAGCTGAAGCACAAAATGTTAAAATAATGGAATTCCACATGTTCAGGGAGGAATGAAACTTCATTTCACATGACAATGACGAGAAAATAAAAGTATTTCATATAATAAAATACAAAAGAAATAGTGAGTGAGTGATGTCATTAGTTCCTCATTTGCATACTAATCGAGATGTGCATTTGTTGTGAAATTAAGCGAAACTTTAAAATGCCATAACTTTCTTATTTTACATCCGATTTTGATGAAATTTTCAGTGTTATGCTTGTTGAAATTTTTCTCTTTTTATTAATCAATTCAAGTTTTTGTTGGGGTGGACTTGTCCTTTAATACTATGTCTTTTTTTCTTATATAACTTAATTTCCAATGATTTCGTCTATTAGATCTTATGCATTCATATCTTTTATATGCAGATATTGAAATCAAAGACAATGATTTTGAAGAGACCAATATTTATGCCAATAAATTGAAAAGAGTAAAATATTGAAAGATGAATATATGCTTGTGAAAAAGCTATACTATAGGCCTACTGAAAAGATGTCATCATCAAGAGATGAAAAGATTGAAGTAAATCTATATCTGTTGATGAAATAAGAAAAATCCTTGTTTTATGAAATATTCTTTTTATTTATGAAATGCAGGATATGAGGTTTCAGAGATGGAATTTCATTTTCCATGGAGGCCATTTCTGCAAAATTTGTCCAAAGACTCATCAAATAAATGGGCTGCACACATTAAAGAGGTAATTATTATTAATTTTAACGATATGATATTAAGACACAAATTAAGAAGACACTGTTTCATTGGACTGTTTGTAAATTATGTGAGACTTTTCACTGGTTACCTTTTCTTCAATTTCTTGGGTGCTAAATCAGATTTTCATTTAAGTGGAATCCTATCCAAATAATCTTTTTTAAAGCAAAAAGAAAAATCAGACAGGTTGATTGGTGAAAGTTTGAACAATATCGGATAAACAAAATTATGAATTATTAAAAGGAGTAAAACTTAGTAATCACTATACCCATGGAGACTTCAAATTGGCCGCATATGTGATGTCATAGTGATGTGAGGCAAGGACTGCTCTTCCTTGTACTCCAATACATAAAATGGCTAAAATGGCCTTTAAAAAAGTTATTCTTCAAAATTTCAAATATTTTTCTTTCATGAGGACATCAAACAATATACTACTTGGGTTATATTTAGATTACTGCCCCTGCCCTGGGGAATTGGTACTTAAGAGAAAACAACAATTGCCTGATAATTAAGTACATGGCCTATGAGAAAGTTGTCCTTGCCCCTTGTCTTAATTTACTTACCCAGTTGCCAATTTAAAATCTACATAGTCTTAGAGATCTCAAATTTAAAGCAGCCATAACTTTCTTATCGCCTGTCTGATTTCTGTCAATTTTTCACCATTCTGTTTTCTTATTTTTTTCCTTTCCAACACAACATTTATGACCAAGGCTTGGTCATAAAGTCCTGATTTTAAAAAGCTTCTATTTGAAAAAACTGAATGAAAAAAGGGGAGGTAGTTATAGGGAATGCTCTTTCACTCTGTTAAAGGTAAATGCTAATTTTGGTAACAATATCAAAATGAGTTTGTACAGAATCCAATGAAATGACCACCAAAGTGTCTGTTTGTATTTAATGCATGTGCCAAGGGATTCTGGAAGAAATTGGGTAATTGCTGAGAAATCAGCAAATAAGCACAGGATTTGGGTAGAGCATCGGGCCCGACGCTCACGTAAGCAATAATTATACATTGTCCCACGTGCGCTTAATTGTGTTGGGGATCTTCGGTGTGAACATTTTTCAGCGCAGATTTCAAGATTCACAAAGTTCAGTTAATGTAACTGTACCAGATCTAGATCCTTGATTATATACTGACAATTAAGCCTTGTTTTACAGACTTTTTCATGAAATCAGTGTTTACTGCAACTACTAGAATTTCTCTTTAAAACAAGGAAAATTTGTGGTAGGACGTTTTGTAGCACAAAAACAGTCACCGATGAATCCTTAGGGCATTTGATTGTGAAGTCATGCATACCTCCAGAACAAACTTGTTAAATGGTCCTTAGCAGCGGTAGTGCCAAATCATTTCAAAATAGTCCTTAGCTCAACAATCAAAAGAAGACATTATTTTCATTATCAATTTATTATTATTGTGTTGTGGTTTGTAAAATGTGTGCACACAGAGACATGTTCAAATATTATCGTCCGAAAATTTTTTATCTTGAGTGCACTCATATGAAGGTTCAAATCTTGCTTCCACATACTTTCTCATATCACAAAAAGGAAAATGAAAATAAAGTTATTGAGATTTTTTTGTCTTTTCACTTTGATCCAGTTTGGTTCCTACATCAAGAAGTTGGAATGGAAAGATGTAAAGTTTGAGGAAGTTGAAATTCTTTCTCATTTTCTGCCAAAACTGTTTACTGTTTTAGACTCCAAAGATTTAGGATGCAGAGCTGTGAGAGGGTAAGGATTATTATGTTATTCTATAAATTATCAGTAACTTGATTGATAAAAATTCAGTAGTAATGTGTTTCAATATGGGAATCTGGCAGATATATGATTATAAATCATAAGCCAATTTTAAAAGAAAATATTAAAAATGAAACTATTAATGCATGATGAATCTGTATACAAAACAAACATGACTACATCAGTATGATCATCATCATTGTTATAATCATATATATCAGACATCTGTGGAATCAGTCTGATAAAAGTATTAACTAACACAAAATTTACAAATTGACATTTTATCAAGAGATTAGAATCCAAGACCAATTGCATGAACGAGTCTTTGCAAGGACAATGATTCCTGTCCCAGGTTTATTATTATGATGCACATACAAGATTCCTTACTAAAATTATTGTCAACTAATATAATAATGAACTTAATCAGCTCAATTTTACATCCATTTTAATATGTAATGACATTTATGTTATTCATAATGATAAAGGGGAATTTGATAATGAAGGAGATCAGATGGAGGTGATGGTGGCAATAATGGTGATGGGGTGGATGTGATTATGGTGGTGGGGGTGATAATGGTGGTAGGGTGGTTGTGATTATTGTAGTGGGGTGATAACGGTGGTAGGGTGGTTGTGATTATGGTGGTGGGGTGATAACGGTGGTAGGGTGGTTGTTATTATGGTGGTGGGGTGATAATGGTGGAAGGGTGGTTGTGATTATGGTAGTGGGGTGATGTGGTGGTAGGGTGGTTGTGATTATGGTGGTCGGGGTGATAATGGTGGTAGGGTGGTTGTGATTATGGTGGTGGGGTGATAATGGTGGTAGGGTGGTTGTGATTATGGTGGTGGGGTGATAATGGTGGTAGGGTGGTTGTGATTATGGTGATGGGGTGATAATGGTGGTAGGATGGTTGTGATTATGGTGGTGGGGTGATAATGGTGGTAGGATGGTTGTGATTATGGTGGTGGGGTGACAATGGTGGTAGGGTGGTTGTGATTATGGTGGTGGAGGTGATAATGGTGGTAGGGTGGTTGTGATTATGGTGGTGGGGTGATAATGGTGGTAGGGTGGTTGTGATTATGGTGGTGGGGGTGATAATGGTGGTAGGGTGGTTGTGATTATGGTGGTGGGGTGATAATGGTGGTAGGGTGGTTGTGATTATGGTGGTGGGGATGGTTGTGATCGTGGTGGTGGTGGGGGTGTTTGTGATTATGGTGGTGATGGTTGTGATTATGGTGGTGATGGTTGTGATTATGGTGGTGGTGGTTGTGATTATGGTGGGGGTGGTTGTGATTGTAGTGGTAGGGATGAAGGTGGTGGTGAATCTGGTCATGATGTTATAAGCGTTGAGGTGGTTCAGGGGTGTGAGAGTTCAGATTTTTATCTGATTTCACATTTTTTGGGTGTGATTTTCAGCTTAATATCAGCTCTTTTTTTTTGGCTTTGCTCTGTACAAAAAGTACCGGTATGTGAGCTCGTTCTATTTCAGGGATTTTCACATTTTGTCATTCCTCAGCTTTTTTCAGATCTTTTTTATTTGTGACCACTCACGCCCCTGGTGGTTGTGAGACTTATGATAATGGCAGTACTTATGATTGTGGTGGTTAGGAATTTGATGATGATCCACTCAGGAAAAAATATGTCCATCAAATCTGGTCTTGTTCTTCCATGCACAGTATTTAAATGAGAAAAGTAACCAGATCTTAATTCTTGCGATTTCTTTGTAGAATCCTTCAAAGTTTACCAGCTCTTTACCATGAAAACATAGTGAATACCATGGCAACCCTACTCTGTGAAACCATAGCAGCAGTGGATAACACAGACAAACAGCAGATACAAAATATGCTTTGTATGCTTCGGACTCATCTTGAAAATTTCAAACTAGGAGAAGAATGTGTTAAACAAGAGGTTGTTGTTGGTAAGTATAGTATGTTGGACATATACTATGACATGATCAGTTTTTAATGATAAGCTCCCCCAAAATACTTCTGTGTGCAAATCTAATTATATATTGCAGAAAAGATAGAAATACTGCCCCAAACTACTTGTTTAATGCCTAAAAATTCTATAACTCCTCTTAATGATGTTTGCAATCTCTGTTTCATGTTTGAAAATAATCATTTTTTTTAGAATCACCGTCCCTTGTATTATCCTATGACAATGGCAGCTTATTCTTTTATCATAAGACATGTTTTCATACAATATCTGATTTTATTTTGATTTTTGTTTACTTACAGTGATGACCTTTTTGGCAGAATCATTAGCTGTTCTGGTTTCATATAGTAGGTGAGAAAATTGTTGAGTTTTATACAGCTTTGACATAAGTTGGAAATGGTATTAGGCCAAGAAAAAAAGAAAACAAATTAATGAAGAGTTTCAAAATGATTTGAATTATTTTAAAGTACAAATCCATGATCCCCCTTTTCTAGTTTGCCTGTTAATTCAAAGCTCATTTTCAGTGCTGTCGGGCAAGATAATATTGATCAGACTAAATCATCTAGTGTTAAAAAAGTTGAAACCTTATGAGATCTGAAAAACAAATGAAGACATTCTGAATATACTGAATATTATAAACATTCAGACTGTAGCATGGCACAAATAGATTACTGATCAACAATATGGTATTCATTCAATAATCATATACTCTCATTGGATGACCTTCTAATTCATTTAAACATTAGATCTGATAGCAGTACTCTACTTCAAAGTCAGGCTATGCAGCAATGCCTAGTGCTAATAAAAACAGGTTTGACTGTCATACAGAAGTGTTCATCCTCTATTAGTAGTAGAATTGAAGCAAGGTGTATGGAAACCATATCATCCCTTGAGACTTTGCTAAGACTTCTTGCAACTATTCTCAAAACAGGTGAGTTGTATCCTTTAAATTTTGTAATGATGATAATAATAGTCAGTTCTTGTATAGCGTATAACATATTATAAACAATGTCTCTTTGTGCTTCCAAAGTACTTGGATATTATTACCCTGGCTTTAGCCCCGCAGCCTTTTACAGCACTGTAACATTTCAAGGAATAAATTCCTGCCAGACACCCATTCACCTAACCTGGGTTGAGTGCAGCACAATGTGGATAAATTTCTTGCTGAAGGAAACTAAGCCATGGCTGGGATTTGAACCCATGACCCTCTGTTTCAAAGTCTGGAGACTAGTCCACTGGGCCACAACGCTCCACAAATAATTGTATAATTGTGTTAATTTTTGTTTCCATCATGTGATAGATTTCATCAGTTTATTAATATTAGATAAATAGAAGAGATTGTTTTCTATTGATATTTGTTTAGCAGATTGCTGAATGAATCTAAGCATGACACTTGTATCAGTCCCTCCACTTTAGTAATATTCAAATGTTAGAGTTACAGTGTTAAATTTATTGATATAAAATCTTTACTGAAATTTCAGACAGGCTTTAAAACAGCTTGTTCTACAGCATTGTCATCTGTAATCTTTCAAAATGATAATGTAGTGATCGGACCATCATTAACCATTCTCTTATTTGTGATTTTATTTGAATAACTACAGTAAGAAATCAAAGTAACTAAGTCATTCCCAATATATGTTAATTTAGACATGTTCTTAGCTGACTGCCGAAGTGCTGCTAGTCTGATGTTTGCTTTGATCTGTAAAACATGGATTCCGTCAGGGAAACATCTTGTTGATATGGTAAGGGCACATGCACTTAAACAAAGAAAGGTAAACACTGGTAAAGTTGTAGATCATACCCATATCTAAAATAGAGACACAACACTTAATTTGAATGTCATAAGACAAACATGTTTAAATGGATCTAACTGGATTAGTTTGCAAAAAAATGTCCATTTGGTTTGAAATATTATTGGCAAAAGAATTGTAAGTGTGAGTTGATTTTGAGACCAGGGCGAATTAGGATTGCGGAAAGAAAAATAAAGAATTGCTAGGACAGTTTTGGTATGGGATTTACGTTATGCATCATGTAACTATTCTATTCCTCCATTTTGAAAGATAACTTGATATTTAAGTTTTAGAGGATGATGTCTGAGTTATGTCTTCAATTCCATTTACAAAGAATTGAATAAGAAAATGATGATTTTGTATTATATTTTTTTGCAGGTAGCATCAATGTTTCATTATTCCCAGACTCCAGCTGTTGAATCAAGCCATCTCCATCAGCTCACCTGTGATCTATGTCAGAGTGTACCTGATCTCTCTTGTTTGTATCTATGCCATGGGTTTATAGTGATGTTAGAACCACAGGATCTGATCCAGGATCTTGGTCAGGGTAACACATTGATGTTAGATGTGTTCTTCCCTCGTATTCATCAACTCACACAACGGTAAAACATCTTGTATCTCAATAGTGTAGTAGGTTTCTCGGTACACCATGTATTTTTCATGTATCTTTCTTGAGCAAGTGTTGGTCCTGAAAAGGACCACCCAGAGTTGGATGGTCCTTTTCAGGACCAACACTTGCTCAAGAAAGATACATGGTGTACTGTGAAACCTACTACACTATTCTTCTTCACCATGGAAACCTTCAGAAGTTAATATTTTATCTCTCTTAAGTTTGTGCCTTTCTTTGTATGTAGCCTTTGATTGCATGCTTTGGAGATGTGTGTTGAATTCAAGTGCAAGACAGTACACAGTGCAATGAACTTGTTTCTATTTAAAGGGGAAATTCACCCTGAAGGAAAGTTTGTTGTTAAATAGTAGAAAAATAATTTTAAAAATATTGGAGAAGGTTTGAGAAAAATATAGTAAAGATTAAGAAAGATATTAGAATTTTAAATTTGGGATTTGTGACATCATAAATAAGCAGCTGCCCCATATGTTATTTGATATAAAATGCATAAATTTCCATTTTTTTATGGTTCATGATGATTTTTTTTGTTTTCTGTTTAAGAATGGGTGTGAAATGATTTGTCTATTGATATAAAGTGCAGTAAAAAACATTTTCAATATTCTAAGAAAATGACATTCCATTGATTTTTTACCAAACGATATGTATGAAAGCTGCTCTGATGCCACAAATCAAATAATTGAAATTCTAATAACTTTTTCATTCTTTGATGGATTTTTCTCAAACCTTTGGCAATATTTTTTATTGATTTTTCTACTATTTTTGCAATATACTTTTTGTCAGGTTGAAATTCCCCTTTAAAGATAACACAGTGAAATGCTGTACACAATGTTGTAATAATGGGCAATATATCGCTTGATTTACTTATTAGGCAGCAACATTTTTAGTTTGAAGAATATAAAATGGGATAGCTTCTTTCTTATAATTATTAGAATAGATCAAGGTCAAAAATTAAATGTTAGATGGTAAATAGTTAAATGTTAACATCTTCAATTACTTTATCACAATATTTCAGACTTTCAGTATTCTTTATCTAAACTTATCTTCATTATCCATATGTTTAAGATTTGAAAAGTACTAATTCTACTTGATGGAATTGACAGTACATCTTCCAACATATTTTATTTGCTTTTCCCATGCAGCCTTGCTAATTCTAGTTCATCATTAGCAGCAGCCAGAACGCTGTGTCAATGGGTGGAGGTAACAGTGAATGCGGTAGAATCAACGCATTTCATGAGTACCCTCTCTGGTCCATCACCTATTCCTCAGAATCTCCTCATGTATGTAATGACCCATTGGGACCATCCGATCGATGTAAGTTGTTAATTAATTTTAAATATATATGACTTATATAAAACTCGGTTTCCTTGTGTTTATTTTCACTAAAAAAAAAGCATTTCAATTTCCAGCTGTGTATGATATAATAACATATCACTGAATTGGTCAGATTACACTTGGAGACGCATTCTACAATGTGATTATTGATGAGATTACAGCACTTAAGAATGACTTCAAGTTAGACTTTTGTCTTTGTAAAACACCCTCTGGATGAGTAAGGGTTTGAGAAGAGAGATGACAGATGAAGGAGAGAGGGGATATGAAAGAATAATTTGATTGGGTAATAGTAAGAAAGGTTTTATTCAGGGACTATCCCATAGTTCCAATGGTTTAAATAGTCAATGGATTAACCTTTTGACTACTGAATTCTCTCATTTATATATATTTGCAACTCAATTGTTGTAAACGTTTTGTGTCTTTTCACAGGGTATCCGTCATCAGACCAAAGCAATATTTGAAGGTGTAATGAAGCTACATGTCAAGTCTCTTGTTAGCGGTAAGATTTACTCCCTCTTTAAGACATTATTGCCCATTTTGATAGATAGTGCTATTAATCAGTTTATTATACTTATATAAATACAACACAAATGGAAGTCATACATGTATATAGGGTCTCCCTTCTCTCATTTGTATCATAAAAATGAAAGAAAATTGAAGTGTTCTTTGCCAGTCATATTGATGCTTGGGTGATATATTAAAAAAGAAATTTCAGGAGAGTAAGAAAATGTTATTGCCAAAACAGAGAGCTGACACATGACTGAATATCACTGAAAAGCTAGTCACATCTGAATAGATTTCAAGACACAGTAATTATCATCTTGTCAATTTTATAAGCAAGGTACATAAATATTGTTGTCATGCAGTCAAGAATCAATCTGTATTTGTAATAGTACTCCTCTTGCATCTGGAGCTATAAATATAAGTGATCTCTAATGAAATTAAATTAAGTGCTGTTTTCTTGGTTTATAACTAGTTGCTGCACACCAGGACGCTTTCACACTGGACATACTATCCACTCTGGTAAACAGTGATTGGCATACAAGAGGAAAGTATGGAGTGTTAGGATGTATGGTTGAGGTTGTAGGAGCATCTAATGTTATCAACCTTTATCCTGGTATTCTCCAACAACTTCTGACAGTGATGAGTGAACATGCCATGGCAACACATGTAAGTTTCATTATCATCAGCAATAGACTAGTTCATTGTTCGTCATTCAAATTTTCTCATATCTTTAAACATGGAGAAGTCATTTTTGTCAGCTTAGAGCAGTCGATCACTAAGTAACAGAGATGTCCCATTTTGACCTAAAATTCCCTTTTGAAAAATGAATTCTTCTTGATATCATGAATATATCATGAATGAACAATAGACAGCTACAGTACAGTATTCCATTCAATGCATACACACTTCACTCACAGACATATGGAGAGTACTTTTTCTTTTTGCTTGACTTATTAAAGCTTGATGTTTATTATGAAGCTGGCATGAAATAAGTGTTGCTATGTCAGGAAATTGCAGAGTTGCATGTTTGTGAGTTTTAGATTTTTGTTTCATGTTACATGTACCTTAATCTGCACATGTTCAGATTATTTCTATGAACTGGCTCAATATTAATTTCTTCCCCTTATTCATTTGTATGTTTATTGTATCCTCTTGGAGCCTATATTTGGGTCAGAAATATAAACATTCATTGATGCCAAAGGATTGATAGTTTCCTTAATCCAGGTCTGATATTAATCAGCTTTCATTACAGTATTTACATCTTTTTTTTATGAACATTATTATGCAAATGTTGAAGCCTGATATTTGACAAAGCTGTCACTTGAAAGTGAACTCAAGGGCATTGATGGTCAGAGATATGTCAATATATTTTCCTTTCAGTCATGTGAAGTAATAGAGAAACTCTTCAACCAACACAAGAAAGAATTGGAACAGATGAAGGGTAATGTTTCTCTCGTGTGGAATGAAACTTGGATTATACCAATCCTAGATGTATTGAGTGACCAAACCAAACCAAACAAACAAAAAGGATTCATTATTGATGTGAGTATTATATAACTTCAAATTCTGAAAGATATCTATTTTCTTGTCATGGATTCAACTCAGGATTTTATTTAAACTTTGCATTAATGAAGAAAAATGGCTCCTTACATTTTAAAAACATTATATTATTGTATAATTATCTAAGTAATGATCCTAGATTCATTATTGCGGATTGAAATAATCGCTAGAGGGTATTCATTTGTCTCGCAATCTACTATGGTCAACAAGGAAATTCGTGATCACTCTCGCAAAAAGTGTTCACTGGCTTTCTAGGAAATTTGTGATCACTCTCGCAAAAAGTGTTCACTAGCTTACAAGTTCACGAGCTTTCGAGTGCCGCTGCAACTCTTTATCAAGTGACACGGATTGTCCGATATCGTTTATTTATACTAACCTCCAAGACCGTACGCACTAACGCGAGAACAATAGGTAGGCACTGATCCGTTGTGTGATTGGTCAGGAGTTATGCAAATAAGCCGGGGGTATATGCAAATACGCCGTGGGTCGGCAATATTCGGCAATATGCAAATGAGACCAAAATTGGCGGGCTCGCTAGTTTCCCGAGGGCGGGGGTTGACTGGCTGAGCGGTCCCTCGATCGGGGCCGGGAACGATCGGGTCGGCGTGCACTGCCAGGTAAGGGGGTATTGTGCTGTTGGATGGTTCGCATCCAGAAATCGGGGATGTCGATCCCGCTGTCTCTGTTGAAATTGTTAGGACAAAGACGTATACTAATAGCCTCCTTAATCGACATCCCCGATTTCTGGATGCGAACCATCCGACAGCACAATACCCCCTTACCTGGCAGTGCACGCCGACCCGATCGTTCCCGGCCCCGATCGAGGGACCGCTCAGCCAGTCAACCCCCGCCCACGGGAAACTAGCGAGCCCGCCAATTTTGGTCTCATTTGCATATTGCCGACCCACGGCGTATTTGCATATACCCCCGGCTTATTTGCATAACTCCTGACCAATCACACAACGGATCAGTGCCCACCTATTGTTCTCGCGTTTGTGCGTACGGTCTTGGAGGTTAGTATAAATAGAGTACGATATCGGACAATCCGTGTCACTTGATAAAGAGTTGCAGCGGCACTCGAAAGCTCGTGAACTTGTAAGCTAGCGAACACTTTTTGCGAGAGTGATCACGAATTTCCTAGAAAGCCAGTGAACACTTTTTGCGAGAGTGATCACGAATTTCCTTGTTGACCATAGTAGATTGCGAGACAAATGAATACCCTCTAGCGATTAATGATCCTAGAATTTATGATTATAATTTGTCTGTACTACTTTCTAATTGATTGATTGGATAAATGTATATATTCAAGTCAATGTATTGATGCTTATTTATTGAAAAAGCCAGATTGATTATGTTGCATTTAGTTTAGAGCGCTTAGAGGCTTCTGATAAAAGAGGTGTTAAGTGCTATATATTAAAGTAAGTATAATCATTATTAATCATTGTAAGTTTTTAAAAGTAAAATCAGTCCTCATATTAAAATATCACTGTTTTGAATTATACTTTTGAATCATTAATCATAAATATAGTGGTCTTTATTATTTCATATTTTCTTATTTTGTAAATTTGATTTGATACAGTATCTGATCCCCAAGCTCCTGAAATGTCATCCAACAAGCCTTGAATTCATCATACAACACCTGAGCTGTGAGGATTCTTCTTCTGCTCCAAGAAAGGAAAAAGACAAACCTACCAGTGATGCCTTCCAGCCTAGTAGATCACCCTCTGATGGTGGGAGATTAGGGGCTCTTTTGTCTTGTCTGAAGATGGCTAGATCACTGGGGTTGCTTAGGAGTGTTCAAGATAACACAAAGAAGAAGAAACGAAACAAGGACTTGGGTGGAGAAGAGCAGAACAAAAAAGAGAAATCAGATTTGAAAGAAATGGAAGATGATAAATCAAGAGTATGGAAGGGCCTTGTTCCGGTTAGACTTCTCTATCAAGCTGTGTGCCACTCCACTCATCAGGTATGCTGCTATTCATTCTCATTACAATTCATAAATTATTATTATTTGTTTGGTATCACTTGTGCCTGGGAGGCAAAAAGCAAACTGAAACACCGTGACCTGCAGGTCTCTCCTCCCAATATATGAAAAAATGAAAATCAATTATTAACTGTTCGAAATAGAAATTTGCAACAGAAATACTCCGAAAATTTGTTTTGCCACTTGATAGACAGAATGACGTAGCTCTGTCCCTTGAATCGTTGAGTGTCAAATAGGGTAGCAGCAAGTCCTATCTTTTAACATCTTTTGGCCTGATATGGCCGGGGTTTGAACTCCTGACCTCCCAGTTGTGAGGCGGACTTGCTACCTACTGAGCCAACACACCGCTATATAAAACGGTATATTATTATTATATCATTTATGAGATATTATATGTTGCTCTATTAGGCCTACTATTAATGTAAAGGTACAGTCTGTTACGGTTGATGGGTAACTTGGCATCGATGGATGATTTTATAAATAAGGAGCTTAATCAAAAGGTTGTAATATATTGCTCGTTATCTTTCAGATTCGTATTGATACCATTGGTCTTCTGTGTGACTCTAACAAGACAACGGAGGACGTCTCAGAGATGGATCTTTCACTTCTTATCTTTGCTCTTGCCTTCAATCTCAACAATCCCTCTCCATCATTCAGGCAACAGTTTATCAGTCATATTAAGAAAGTAAGTCAATTCTCATGAATAAGTGATAACCCCCTCTGGTTGCCCCCCCCCCCCCATTTACCTGAAATTATCCATTCCAACAATGTTTAATTTCAGTTTGGGACAAGTTCAAGTCTCTTTTTGAACTTTTGCAGTGACCCAATTTTATTTGATTTTTTTTCTGTATATGTGAAATCCATACCATTTCTGTGTTTGTGTAAATTGTATTGTATTCAGATGTAAATCTTGTAAATTTGTATGTATGAATTGTATCTTTTTATCGAATGGAATGACTAAATCTTGAATCATGATATAGAAATGTCCTGCCATGATTAATTAATGAACAGATGAAATACTAATTATGATGTGTCATTTTTAGATGTTAAGTAAAAGTTAACTACTAATGAGAACAGCATACTTCTTTCATTCTACATCTGTTCCTTCCAATTCAATTCCTTTAAATCTCTTGGCCCACTTTGGAATGAATTCCCTCCAATTTTACACAAGACTAAAATAATTTTTTGAAACACATCTTTTATGTTAAATCTTAGTGTTTTTATGCCTCCAACAACACTTTGTATCCTCTGAAACGGTGTTAGTTATTATTATTGTTATTTTTATTTCCCCTCTCTGAGTAACAAATGAGCCAGTTTTTCTCACCAGAAAGGAAAGATTTTTTATGGGATTTACTGCAAATGAAGAAATCAAAATCATTTTGCATTTTGTCTGCAATTAAATCATCCCTTCACAATCACCTCAGATCAGAGAATGGTTTTGACAGTGCCCCCCCCCCTCAGAAGTATTCTTTGATATGATGTTTCCATGATCCTATCAATCTTGATAGCTTTGATCTGTTTTTCGTGCAGCTTCTCGTTCGCTTGAGGGAAAGTGGAAGAATCCTTTCAATGAAATCCCAGAGAGCCGGAGATTCCAATGATAATTCTTCAGGATTGCATATCAAGTATAAGGTTGGTGTCTCCTTTTCTAAAATGTCTATATTTCTTTCAGATATTTTTCAAGTTCTCAAATCTGATCCAACAATTCACTGTGTTTCTTTAAGAAGAAAATCATGAGGCAATAATGAAGCATGTATTGATCACCATGATGTCATGTTATCCTCAATAATACCTGTATATAACAGGTCTTTGGTTACCTCAGGCAACCTTTGCCCAAGGCCAGCAGGTCCTAAGCAGAATGTAGCCTCAAGACTGGCCTTGACTTCATACCTGTAAATGATCAGGGATTCTTAGATTTGCTCTCATGTGAATCTTCTTTTTTTTATCTTTACTGATTGTAGGAATTCCTTGAATGGTTGTGTTCATTGATGTTTGACAATCTGAGTCCAGGGTTTGGTTACCCATGTCGAGCTACCTCACTTCAAATCTTAACAGCTATCCATTCAACCTTTAATGGGTCAAGCAGTGGTGAGCATCCTTACATTACACATCAGATTTCCACCGAGGCATTGTACAGGGACAACCCAGTTCCAATAGGCAATGGGTTAGCCAAATGATTACTGAAAGGGGTTACCTGGTTCCAGTAGGCAATGTATTGACTGCTGAATTATGTTATATCCGTAGGAATCGCCTCTTTTGTTATCACTGATTTATTATTTGAATAGACTTTTTGATTACAGTTTCACAATGCTTTACTCCTCTGTATAGCAACCAGTCCTCTGCTATAAATTGATGCTTATAGCAGAGGAGATTTAAATGTAGTTTGGACGTTGGAATAGATACATCTTACCCAGAAATCACAGGTCATTTGAGCTTTTTCTTAAAGATTTGCCTTCAGTAAGGGAAAAATTGAAACACTTTGCTTTCACTCGATTGTAGAAGTTCCTTTAGATAACAGTTGTAGATTGCAACAAAAAGTAACATTGAGCAAACTTTACAAATTGCCTATATTTATGTAATTGTGTTTGATATACTCTCCATATGTGTTGCATTATTAAGTTCAAATGTGACTTCTTCATCCTTTTGTGTTGTTCATTTTAATGATCAAATAAAACAATTCTCTTCATGATTTTTCAGGTCTGTTTGACACATCATTGTTATGGTGTAGAAACAGAGTTAATCTCCTTGTGATGAGACTAATGGATAACTATGAGAGCAATAGGATCATGGCCTTTGACCTCTTAGCTAGTCTTCCACAAGACATTCTTGGATTACAGGTAAATTAAAATGAGTTCAGGTATTAAAGTTTAATAATTTCAATCTTCCGTGACAGGAATTTGTCTTAAAGTGCAAGAGTACTAAAATGAATAAATTACACATGCAAACAGCTTTTGCAGCACATCTACTAATGTACTTTTACATGGATGTGAACTTATCTCACTGATCCAAATTATGCTGAGGGAATTGTTGATGACATAATATTCAGATAAATTTGATTAAGGGGATAATCATTATAATAATCATAATGTAGACTTTCACATACTCTAAGATGTGCATTGCATGATTTCATGTTTGTTTTAAAGGGGAAGTTCACCCTAAAGAAAACTTTATTGTGAAAATAGCAGAAAAAATAGTAAAAAATATTGGTGAAGGTTTGAGGAAAATCCGTTAAAGAGTAAGAAAGTTATTAGAGTTCAAAATTTTGGATTTGTGACATCATAAACGAGCAGCTGCCCCATGTGTTATGTAATATAAAATGTATGAATTTCAAATTTTGTATGGTTCCTGATGACTTAATTTTGTATTCTTTTCATGATCGGGTGTGAAATGATTTGTCTATTGATATACAAAAGTTACAGTGAAAACCATTTTCAATTTTCTGAGAAAATGACATTTCATTGATTTTTTACCATTCGCTATGTAGGAATGCTGCTCGTATATGACGTCACAAATCAAATAATTGAAATTCTAATAACTTTTTAATTATTTGATGAATTTTTCTCAAACCCTCGGCAATATTTTTTATTATTTTTTCTGCTATTTTTACAATAAACTTTTTGTCAGGGTGAAATTCCCCTTTAAGTTTTGAATTGTTCTATCACCTGTAACAGGATGCTCAAGAGCTTGAAGATTGCTACAGAGTTGCATACAATCTTGCTGTCAGCAACAAACCTTACAACTGTGAAACAGCAGCCTTTGTCTTCAGACTTCTCATCAGACAAACCCAACCTAGTCTCCATACCAGTCTATCAAAAAACAGCAATACAGAGGCAAAAGAGAACCAACCCCAAGCTAGACTTGATGTTAGGAGTTCCACAGAATCCAACACAATCTGTGTTATTCAGAACCTATGTGATACTCTTGAAGGACAGGTAGAAGTGGCTGGAGAGAGTCTATTAGAGGCTGCTGTACAGGGCCCTATGTATGGATTGTTGCATTGTTTGAGGATTCTGCTAAGAGACACAGATCTTAGGTGAGATAGAGAGAGAAAGAAAAAGATAGCTCTTATATATAAAATGGTATGAAATTGTTGTGCACTTGCAATTTTCACAATTGAAATTGTTAGATATTCTGCTGGGAAAAATTTTCATGCTATGAAAGTGACCATTAACAGTCCACAATAAATTATAATTTCACAGTACACAATTTTAAATAAAAAAAAATCTCATAACATTTTATGCAGGAAAATCAATTCCTAGCAGGGCGGGCTATAAACAATCATGGAATAAAAATTAGAGACATTTGGGAAAATTTGATGTTTCAACTTGCATAGCTCCAGTCGTCATACTCTTTTGATAATGAACATTAGAGGAATTTACAGGAAACTATCAAGACAAATGTTTTGTGATGATTTTTATTTTTATGAAAGCAACATAATTCATGATACTATTCAAAATCAATGATGTACCTTATATGATAATAACATATGATGGTTTATTTGATATAGAACGGTGCAAATGGCTGATGCTTGGAAGTGTATTATTACAAGGTTCATTCAGCTTTGTTTTGATGTTGCTGAAGTGGCTGCCACAGTGGTATGCAACTCTTCTCCTGAGGGATTCATTCCATCTGAACAGAAACAAGGTACAATGGTCCAGACAAATCATTTTCTATTTTTTTTCATAATTGTAAATATTACTTATTTGGAATGATACATCAAAGGAAAAGGGGTGGGGTTTACTAGCTGGAATATAGTTGTTTTTTAATCAGTTGGGAATATATTTATATCCAAAGTGAAATAAATAATAACTCTGTCTGATGTAAATAAATACTAACTCAACAAAGCAGATAGAATGCATTAGATCAATATATTCACCCTTAGTGGTAAAAGCTGCTTTCAAGTGAGATATAACAATTTTACCCAGTTACATTGATTGAAGAAAAAAAGGTCAAATATTGATATGACATAGGTAGAAATGAACAAAAAGATTGAGTAATACATGAGAAAGTTGCCAATGTGCATATTATAAGCAGGATTCTATCTCATTCATTGGGTTGCAAACTTAGAGTGCATAAAGATAAGCTTCAGTGAAATCACTTTTATGAATAAATGGCATATCATACTGCATTGGAATTGTTTTACAATATGGGTTTCTCTCACCGTTTTCCATACTTGCTAAAGATGAAGAGGAAGTGTGCAAAGTGTCTTTTAAAGTAGACAGCGCCTGGCTGGGTTAATAATATCATTAATTATCTTCTTGTTGTCGCTGTAGTTTTGGATGAAGAATGTCCTTCAGTGGAAGAGGATGAACCAAGCAGTAAACTGGAGACATTCCATGTGACTCCTCAGATGATTCTTGTCTGTTGTTGGAGGAGTATGAAGGAGGTGTCTTTACTCCTTGGTGAATTAAGTCAAAGAACACCCATGGAGGATGGTGATAGTGAAGGACTTATCACTAGTGCACAGGTGAGAAATGGTCATATTATACACATCAAGCACCTTTGACTTTCAATCCAGATACTTAATGTTACTGTTACTGACCTATTTGCATCTTATTTCATTGGCCCCTGAATAACTTTTTAATATAAATTGACAAAATATGAACTATTGACTCAATCCAAGATCATCGTACTAACATCTATCTCTCTTATTTCATTGTTCCCACTCACTACCCCCCCCCCCCTCTCTCATATGCTGCCTGTAAACTTGCAGACAAGATCCCATTAATACTTTCGAGACATCAAAATGTTTTAAGTTCAAAGAGCTTGTTAAGTTTTTATGACGATCAACATTCTTTATCCTTTTTTTTCTGTGTTCAATATGTCTTTATGTTTTTTTTTTTGTGTGTGATACAGATGGATTCTATTGGGAATTTCTTTATGAAGCTACTTAGAGAATCCAAGCACAGAGGAGCATTTGAATTGGCTTATGCTGGTTTCATTCAACTTACTACTAGGATATGGAGGTAGGTTACTACTTATTAAAAAAATTTACAAATAATCAAGGTTTGCTATTCATTGTGCATTGGATTGCTTATTGAAGCGGCATGTGATATGGTGGTACCAGTATCGCAACATCAAGATATCATAATGAATAACTGACCACTTAACTTATAATGCTCTGACCATTCTTGTCTGAACATAAAGATCAAAATTAAAATTATATTAGTACCCAAATCATCTGAATCATTGATTAATAATAATAATAATAATAGCGGCATATTTACCCAGGGTAGCCACTTCAGTTCCGAAAACTGTTCTCCCAGCAGGCCCTGTTATTATTACCCCGGCTTTAGCACGGCTACCTTGATGGGGTGCTCGAGCATTCGAGGAATTTCTTCCTACCGGGTACCCATTCACCTCACCTGGGTCGAGTGCAGCACAATGTGGACAAATTTCTTGCTGAAGGAAATTACGCCATGGCTGGGATTCGAACCCACGACCCTCTGTTTCAAAGTCCGAAGACTAATCCACTGGGCCACAACGCTCCACTGATTTTGAAGAATCCTAGACAAAGTTACTGACACCCTGGTAAAAACTAATTATTAGAAATGGTGCAAAATCTTCTACTCATTGTTTTCATAGAAAAAAGGATAAAAATTTGTATATACTACATTTTTTAAAGGTTAGAAAGTGAGTATAAAATTCCAATATAACTCACAATATTGAACCTTTGCCAAAACTAAAGATATGCTTTGATAAAAAGCTCTGTTCTACTGTACATTTAAAAAAAAAAAAATTAAGATTTTAAAGCACAGGAATGATAATGCTTGTTGTGTGTTTGTTTTCAGTGAACCAAGCAGTATTGATGGTCTGCCGCAACAATGGTTGTCAGAATTGCTTCAAGAGATCACAAGCAACCAATCTATGTTATGTGCAACAAGACGAAGTGCTGGAATCCCATTCGCTATTCAGGTAAGCTCATATCACTGGTTATTGCATTTATTGGTTTTCAACGCGAGGGATTCACAAAGTTATAAAGTGTTGGTATATTACATGTAAATCACCAGTTGCTTGTGGTACAACTCATCATTTTCAGTATCATTTTTTTAGTACATTTTTTGTCTCGCTTGCACAGCAGAGCGAAACTATAGGCATTGCTTTTCTCATCATATTTCATTTGGAATAAAGAGTGACAGAAAAAGAGTATCCTAAAAGATAACTGTACTTGATCATGAACAGTTTTGTTATCTTTACCAGGCCCTCCTGTTACCTGAGCCTAAAGAAGTTGGCAAACCTCTCTTTCATCATACCATGACGACATTGCTAGAATTGGCACAACCATCATCTGACATTCAGGATCACACAGCTCGGGTAAGTAGGATTTCTTTTCTTAGGGACTTTTGCACCTTCACAGATCAATCTAGGTCTTCAATACAGGGTCATCCAGCATCATATAAAAAACACAAACTTAACAAAACTGTGTCAAGATGACTGGAGATGTTCCAGTTGAGAACCTTATCTATCCACATGGACACTATACTTTACTGTATATAAATACCCAGCTCGGTACTGCAAGAGAAATATTGATTTACAACCTTGAACACCACTTATTCAGATCCTTGATGATCCATTTTGCAGTCTGTGAATGTTTATAAGCTTCTCTTCTCTCCCTTCCTATATACAAGTAGGCCCAATCTCGTGATACCAAGCAATTGACATTATAAAAATTGTGTTTCAACTTTTAAAATCTGCAAATTCTGCCCTATACTTTTTTCTTCAAAATTTTGCAATGGTGGAACAATAAAATAAGCCCCACATCATTTCATTTGCATTGATTTATAAAGACCATGTTCATATTCAATTAATTTCTAGAACTCTGAATAATGAAAAGTAGCTAAGGACACATGGCAACAATTTCATGTTGTAAATTATGGCAATGCTCTTTTTGCCATAAAGTATGTAGAAAATACTTGTTATATGTCAAATTATTTGGCACATAATTCATTTATAAAAACAAACACTTGGATGTTCTTTTATTATTATTTTGTTGAATTAATTTGTTATTACCACAACTGTATTATGTAACAATTGATTAAAGTTTTGCTGTCAACACAAGAAAAAAATATCTAGAAAAGTCACTTTGCTGAGGAATGCTGCAGTCAGTAGCAGAAAATTTCGAGGTTACTTTTCAAGATAAGTTTTCCTTGTGTTGAAAGAAAAATTTTAATCATTTCTTACTTTCAACCAAGACAGACGAGTTTTCATAGTCGCAACTTTAATATGTACGGATTTGATTTTGATTAGGTACATGCTCTGAACATTCTGCGAGCTCTATTCCGTGATACCAAATTAGGTCAAGAGGTTCTACCTTATATTGGTGATGGAGTCAAAGCTGCTATTTTAGGATTTGCTGCCAAACTTTGGGCTGTAAGTAAAAAATTTATATCTTGCAAATTTTTTAATCAAATTTTAGCCTTTGATTGATTCAACTAACCAGTTCTGTATGAATGTACACGAGTACAGAAACATGTTTTACTTGATATCAATCTATTAAACAATTTAAGTGAAAGTACCTCTGACAAAATTTTATATAGTTTTATCAAGAAGGTTTGCTAGTCAAAATACATTGTGTATCAAATATTTTAAATTGACTAATTTTTCTGTGATTTTGGTATTGTTCCTTGTATTCCCTACATTGTATTTAATGGCCCACTAGCATAAAATATTATTGTCGCTTTAAATAATGCGATATGAGATATGATATATGTGAATTGTTGTAGAATCTGTCAAAATTAACCCCACTGGAGCTTCCTAATAATGAAAGAACATGACATGGGTAAAACTTTTTAATATCTTGCACACGAATACTACAGTAAATAATTGTGCAATTCTATGAATGACAGCCATGAGCTTAACGCAATACATCAGTTTTAGTATCTCTCTATTGTTTTCGTTATTTTATTTCATTGTAAAGGTGCGTAATTCAGCCACGATGCTATTTAGTGCCCTCATATCTAGAATATTTGGAGTCAAGAGAGCAAGAGATGAACTGGCAAGGAAGAATTGGTAAATAGTCTTTTATATTCACAAGTCAATTTGTTGTGCAGCTAAAACAATCATTATTGAGGAGGCGCGATAGCTCAGTCGGTAGAGCGGGGGATTCGTATTCCGTTGACCCGGGTTCGATTCCCACTTAGTGCGCTAGTGCCCATTGGTAAGGCATTAATCCTCAGTACCAGGTCCTTCGGAGAGGACCTTAAGCCGTCGGTCCTCTGGTTGCTTGCTTACAAGCATCCATGCTTTCTTAGCAATCAGGTAAAAAATCACCACTAATCAATCAAAATCAATCAATTATTGTGTAACATCATAAACACTTTCAATTGCTTAGAACCAATTTGTAATTAAACTTATTATTATATTATTGGTTTAAGACCCTCCCCCCCTCTTTTGGGAATATATTTGGTATATCTTTTGCTTTGTTCTGTTGTATGCTGTAGATTGTGATTGTTGAATACTTAGACGATAATGATGATGATAATATATGTATATTTACCCAGGGAAGCCAGGGAAAATGAATGCATCACTGTCTTAGGTGCCTTACCAATATTGAAAGCTGCTTCTTTTCCTGCATAAATCCCTCAAGTATATTTTCATCTCTGATCCTCAAATTTCACCATAGACAAATGAGTAAGGCTGTGGGAAAGATACCAGGCACAAAGACTTTTTACAGGAATCTCACTATAAAGGCATTTTAGCTTCCTTACAGTACTATTGTTTTTTTTCTCGTTAATATAGGATATTTATATTACGCACATATCCACCTTGTTAGGTGCTCAAGGCGCTCCTATATTACCCGGCTAAGCTAGGCATTCATAGCGCACACAGCTTCTTAAGGAATTACTTCCTACCGGTACCCATTTACCTCACCTGGGTTGAGTGCAGCACATTGTGGATCAGTTTCTTGCTGAAGGAAATTACGCCATGGATTCAAACCCACGACCCTCTGTTTCAAAGTCCGAAGACTAATCCACTAGGCCACAACGCTCCACAGATGCATGTTGATTAGTGATTATTAGATGCTTGATGAATTCCTGTTGGAAATATGTGGCTCTTCTTTATCTTATAAGGTGCTTCAGTTCTATCTAGCATAGTAATGAGATATCTTCTGCTTGAAGATCACAGAATGGGAAATCATTTGTTTTTTCATTGCTCTCTGTCTACAGCATGACTGGTAGAGAATTCTTCTCCAGATTTCCATCGCTTCATAGTTTCCTCTTAGAGCAGTTCCAACATGCACAAGAAGTGGAGAACAATTCAAAGTGAGTTCTATTCCCTCCTCCAAATGTTTATGCCTCTCCCACCAACAATGGTCGGCAATAATTTGTGTACGAATTGCAAAATCTATGACATATGAGGCATCAACAAACAAATGATGCAGACATGGAGGATATTTTTCAGTTGCGTAGCGAGGAAAAACTGTGTTGAAAGAATTCTTAAAGAGTACAAAATTAGTTCTACCCAAAGTCTGCAGAGAAACATAGTACATCATAATGATATAATTATCAATTATGATACCATGCTTTTATTCAGGCAATTTTAGACTGGAGGCATTTAGGCCTTCTTTAGGAGTTGATGAAATGTATGAACACCATTAAAAAAATGTTGCTTGTCTTAAATGCTCCATAACTAAAGTAGACAGTCGCCATTGATATTGGACATCCATTCATTCATTTTGGTTTATTGCAGAAACTTCCTTGTTAAAGCAGAAGGAAGACTGACTATAGTCAAACCTGCCTTAGCAACCTTCTGTATAGAAGGACCGCCTGTTTATAAAGACCACTATGTTAGTTTCCCTTGAATACTGTTTCAAATTGAATATGCATCATAAAAACAGGGAGCCCTAATCATCAAGATCAGATAAACCATACAAACTATTTATCATATGTATATTGGATTGATGATGATCTGGGCTCCGTAACACAAAGATTAGTGATCAATTGCTAAATAAACTGACCAATCAAGATCAAGTTTACACACAAATTTGGCGCAAAATACTGACCAGGAACCAATCAGAAGTGTTCTTTCATATTTGCAATTCATCGCAAACCTTTGTGTTACGGGGCCCAGATTAGATTAAACTGTATAACATATTTCACATCCGGCAATGACTGATTTCCAAGTGGGATTGACAAGTCATTTAATATGTTTTATTCATTTAGAAATGTTTTCTATTCTGATTTGATTTCAGAGCTGGTGTGACTACTCTACATCCTAGTTTATTCCCATGTCTTCTCTTATTATCAAGACTTTATCCTTCTCCTAATGATGCTAATAATACCAATATGAGTATGTCATCATTTATGCCACATGTTATCAGGTAATCAGACATTTAATAATCCCTATGTCCATCCCTCATTTTATAAACTAGCAAAAACTACAGGAAAAAAAAAATCTTTTTTTTAATTTCGAGTTTTTCATTTTTGACATCTTCAACTATTGTCTTTAATTTCACAAAGTTTCAGACTCTGCAAATGATTTATTGTGTTGTTGTATGGTGATTTGTGATAATAATGATAAAGATGCTTGAAAATTGTGACTTATGCTTTTACAAAATGGTAGATTTCTGTGATCCCATATGTTTTGCATATGGTATTTGTCACTTTATAAAAAAGTAAAAGAATGAGTGACCTTGATTTCATTTAATGTGTCTGTTTATTTTATTTTTTCCTCACTACCAAATATTTGGGTGAGAAATATCTTATGAATATGTGCAGGTTAGATAACTTTGATACAGTTTAGCCTAAGGCTACTTATTTTCTTATTATAATGTATATACACATGCATATTCATGGTAATAGGATGTGACATGATGTTGGTTCGAATCCAGATAAATATAGCAAGTTTTGGATTATGAAATTACATATAAATTCTTCTTTTTAGTATTTATATATTCTGAACATTGATTTTATCCTATTGTGTGTAGAGCCGGATGTAGTGCCGTACATAAGACCCGCAGCATTGCAGCTACTGCCCTTGTTCCGCTGGTCCCACCTAATCAGCTAGTACATACATTAAATCATCTCATAGATGTACTACTAGGAGCAGCGAATCACCCTAAACCACATCCGAATGCTATACATGGTATCCTCATTCAGGTTAGTCAACATGTTGATAGGAAATGTTTCCTATTTACTTTGTTTATGTCCATACTTTGTTTAAGACAAATCATCTGTTGATACTAATGTACGTTTTGTTTAATGTAACTATTTCATGTTGTAGATTCTTGTAATATGATTATGCAGTCCACAGTTTGTGCATGTAGAAAAAAGCCAATGTTGATTTTTTAACTCTGCTATTTGAACTAACTTTATTTGGCTGCCATGCACAAGTCAGTCAAAATGAAATTTGTGTTTTCTATGCAGTTTGAAAAAGCAGATCCTAAGCTTTAAAATGATAAATTGAATTTATTGAATTTCCACAATCAAATAACTTGATGACAAAAACTAGTTAATTCAATGGGAAGAATTTGAGAAAGAAATTCACGGAATAATGAGAAATCAGGGAGAGGAGTTTGATGTTAATAAATATTTATCAGTATGTTTTATTATTACGATATAAATAATGAATTAATGGAGATAAGCTATTACAGTGAAAACAATATAATTTATTTTTTTGGAGCTAGTCTTGAATAAGGATTGACCTTATTTTGATATTTTTAGATTGATGGTTTATTGAAGAAGAATCTAAGAGAGAGCATCTTACCCGAGAGCATCCTAGATGACCTAACATCAACCATTCTTCCTAGAATTCCTCAACTAATGTGGCTAGTATCAAGGTAGGGTGGTATCATTCTCAGACTGTCAGATGTCTCTATGGATAGATACTGTATATATCACCCATTATTGATCAGATCTTATTGCTGTTTGCTTTAATCATCATTTGATCTAATACCCATTTGGGTTCCATGGATGTTCGAATCATGAATTTAAAAAAAAATCAAGTATTCATCAAATTAAAATTCATTAAAAATGTTGTGCATTCAAATTGTGCAATAACATTGGGGTTTTAAATCTAAAAAAAAATTTAAAAAATAAGTGTAAGTTCCAAATAGTCCAGATCATAATATATGTATATGTTAGTTGTTATATGATTAATTATTTTATTTAGATTTATATATTTTTTTAACTTACTGATCTGCAGTGAAAACAAGTCATACATCACACGAGCAGTATTTACATCAATTATCAAGGATTTCTTTGTGGATAGCAGATGGATGCAAATACCAAGGTACAGGACTCTCTTATTGGATCCAATCTTAACAGTTGCAAAGAATGTTGTCGATTGTGGAGAACTTGATGATGTGTCTTCATCAAGTTGTCCAGGCTTTCATCAATGGCAAGGAATCTTTGCATCATTGTGTTTGAAGCTTAGAGATACAGTCTTGCTCATGCAAACGGAAGAAGAAGAGAAGGATCCAGCCCATAATTCAGTTTCCATGCCACCAACAGGGCAACCAAAGCTGTATCATCAGCATCAAGAACATCCTGAAAGGAATCCTTCTGAGCTGGGGTGTACAGAGGGCTTACATCTCTATTTCCTCCATTCTACATTCCCTGAAGTGAGAATGGTTGCCTTGTCTCACCTTGTCCAAATAATGGAACAGTCCACATGTCAAAGTTCAAATCTGGGAAATACCACTACTCATATAGGGGTGTGCAATAAGAAGGAATTGGTGAAATCACTGATGGATATGATGTTACATGAAGAAGATCATCAGTGTTTAGCTAAGGTATTTAACATTCTCTTCTATGGTTTCATATCAGTGCAGACCACATACTGGTTGAATAAGGCCATGGATGATTAAAATTCTAGTTAGATTCCTATTGACACTCAGTGTTGAATACAACTTGTATAATGTTACAAAACTATCCAAATTTATAGTGTAGAAGAATTTTGATGAATTTTTGAAAAAATATCTATCAACTTGCTAAGATCCACCCCTTAGAAAACCTAGATCTCCTTCCTTGTTAGCTCACTGACAAATGGCTTGTCATCTGATTCTGTATTTTCCACCAATACCTGCCTCTAGAGACAGAAGTTTTTGTTAACTCTAATTTCTTTGAAGAATTATTTGCTTTGATTTTATTCGTACCAGCTTATGTAGAAATTAATCTGAGAAAGAAATGGATTCTGAACTTGAAGTTAAATTTCCCTGCAATTTTTTTATTGTTTCTTGTATTTGATTGAACTAGGTATGTGAAGCATTGAATGCTGTTGTATCATCACCCTCATCATCATCTGGTTTGGTAGATGATCCAAAGATGCTTGTCAGACAGTGTATTGATTTAGCCAAAGAAAATGATCCAAGGTAAGTCTAAACAAAGACTTTTTGAAAGAGTCTTAGGAATCAAAGAAGCTTTTCAACATTCATTCTGTGACCATTATATAGTGGAAGTATTGAAAACAGACAATTCTGAATTATTTGTTTATGATTGACAAGGTGCCCCCTAAAGTATAGCACTGTCCATATAGGTGATACCCAATTGCTTGCTTATTAATATGACCACTTCAAGAAGGAGAGAATTAGCTTACACCATATTCAGGGGTTATATATCTAATGTCTGTAAAGCACTCGGAAACATGGCTAATATATTTTACAAATAATTCATATCATCATTGCATTAGTAAGAATTACAGGTAAAAGGTACATTTGGACCAGTTCTACAATACGATGATGTTCGTTCTTCACTTTTGAAGACAACCACAACTTCACAAATTCTTGTGGGTTCAAAGATGGCTGAATAGACAATTCTTCTTCCGAAAAGCTTTTGAGCAGTGTGGACACACAAAAGCCTGCAATGGGGCAGGCACTTATGTTATTTAAATCATTAAATTTACTTTGTTTTATTAAGTTTTTGAAGGTCTTGTGCTTCATACATCCAAATCTCATATCTATCCACAGAGAAGAGGTTCTTGGTTCTATTGTTACTTTGACTGGTACAGTACTTCCTTTGATGGACCTTTCTACTCAGGTAAACCATGTTTCAAATGAGTGTACCATACAATATGAGTCATTTATATTTTTTGAAATTAGAAAGTTGCTCTTTATGCTTGTTAAAGTTTATTTACTGACAGTTTGTGTGAATATGATCCAGAACTAGATTGATCTCCAATTGTACATTTATGAATAAAGTCAATGTACATTAATTTTAAAAGAAAATAAGTGCTTTCTCCTGACCAAGTCACCATTTATTAAAATCCCATGATTCCCAAGGTAGAAGTATTATTTTAATACGGTTAGATTCAGGTTCCTAAACATGTTATTCCATGCCCATCAGATAAAGTTATCTGAGCTTATTCATAGTTTCACTGATGTATTGTTTTGAAAACTTTCCAAGATTTATCATATCTCTCTTTGATATATAATATGTTGTCTATATACACATTTCTTTTTAGTTCAAATTATATTTTTAAAAAAATATTTGAGAAATATTTCTTACAAGTCTTATTAATTTTGTTACCCCTCTGCCCACCTTACTTGAGTCCTTGAGGTATTATGTTTTGAGTTCATCCATCTGTTCATTCCATTTTCACTCTTGCACGAAAGAACTATTTGATAGATCAAATTTGATCTTGGTCATGTATGCATATGTGACAATGATCTGATTAGCTTTGGGGTTATTAAGGTCAAAGGTCACAGAGGTAATTATATACTTTAAACATCCTATTCTTACAATTCCTTAAAGAACTATTTGAGGATTCATTTTCAAACTTATGATCTGAGGATCACGAGGTCAAAGGTCATAGAGGTTATTGCAGATATTGAAGTATCTCATCTTCGTAGGAAAGATCACTCTTGACTATCTATACATTGAATTTTTATAGACCCTTTTTACGTCCAAGACAGAATTCATGGTATACCACAAAGCCTCTCTGTTAATTCCCTTTCCAACAACCTTCAAAGTTTTGCTGGAAGCAAAATCTTTGCTGGTAAATTCCTATTGGTAATGATATTCATTTCCTCCATTCTTCATGATATAGGTTGCAGATGTTGATCAACACTTATTCCAAAGTTGGTTAAATCTGATTAAGTCATGTAGTGGATCAGAAAGAGGTGCTCAACTCAGACATGCAGTAGCCAAAGTCATTCTTCATTCTGCCATATCACTACTTGGTGTACCTCAACAACATATAGGTAACATATCATATATAAAGTCATATATCCAGTGGAAAGTATTAATGCTAGTCTGCTGGGCAAACCCTTCACTCGAAATAAGGGTCTGAATGTGCAGCCTACTCTTGCCTTATGTACTGAAGGCTCATTGGAACAGCAAGTTTTGTATGTGCTAGTCTTTGGTGGAGGCACACTTGTTGATCAAAGTTCCAATGAGGGTCTGTGCCTGCAGACTATATTAATGCTGTCCCTCGGGATCCATCTTTAAAGGACAAGTCCACCCCAACAAAAACTTGATTTGAATAAAAAGAGAAAAATTCATCAAGCATAACACTGAAAATTTCATCAAAATCGGATGTAAAATAAGAAAGTTATGGCATTTTAAAATTTCGCTTATTTTCAACAAAATAGTTATATGAACGAGCCAGTTACACCCAAATGAGAGAGTTGATGACATCACTCACTCAATATTCCTTTTGTAATTTATTATATAAAATATGAAATATCTTTATTTTCTCGTCATTATCATGTGAAATGAAGTTTAATTCCTCCCTGAACACGTGGAATTCCATTATTTTAACATTTTGTGCTTCAGGCAATGAGGTCCTAATCATCAAATTCGTAAAAATTGAAATATTGTTTCATTCAAACAATAAAAAATAAAAGAAATTGTGAGTGAGTGACGTCATCGACTCTCTTATTTGGATGTAACTGGCTCGTTCATATAACTATTTTGTTGAAAATAAGTGAAACTTTGAAATGCCATAACTTTCTTATTTTACATCCGATTTTGATCAAATTTTCAGCATTGTGCTTGTCTGATTTTTCTCTATTGATTCAAATCAACATTTTTCTTAGGTGGACTTGACCTTTAAGTGGGCCAAAGGCCTATATCTTTTTTTATTGCTTATACACACTGTAGGCCACATTTCTGTAACTGTAAGTGATGTTGCCATAGTGTTGCATCTTTTATAGGATCAAAGGTCATTCTTTGGAGTCAGGATGAGTGGACTTGTCTTGGCAGGCATATAATGCTTCATTATTATTAGTTTCACAAGAAATGGGCAAATTATAAAGCATAATATTAATTTATTACATACATATTACATATTGTGCTTCTACCAATGTAAGTTCATATGAGCCACCTCTGGAATACTTTAGTACCGTGAACATTGTTTGTGAAACACTGACACCACTATCATTATCTTTTGATGATTCATTTATTTTGTCTGAAAGAATAATTCAACACCTTTTCAGATCAGAGATTTGAATGAAGTTGAAAGATAAAGGACCACATGTGTTTGATTGAAACCCATAATATTTTTTCAAGAAAAGAAAATAAAATTCATTGGAAAGATATATAGCAGGATATGACAATCTACAATGCCTTACAAAGTAATTAACACATAATAATTACAAGTGCTATTGGCTTAAAATGTTATTTCCTTTTCCCCTTTTATATTCTTTCAAAATTTTATTTGTTCATTTCATATTATGATTCTTGTGAAAGATGATTATTGGTATTATTTAATCTTCAGTATAAATATACATAAAATGACCATATGACATAGTTGAAATAATATGATGTAGAGTTCGTTAGTGTATTGAGATGATATGTTATATGCATTTTGTCTTACCTGTATAGCAGGAGTGAGACAAAGTGCCATTTATTGATTCAAAGGCTAAATAAAGGAATGTTTGATATTTCAATGTCACAAAGTCAACATTGCTGCTATATTGATTTGCATAATGTAGGGGATGTTGCCAGGGGAATTCCTCTTTGTTTCTTATAATAAAATTCACCAATCATTAAATTATTTATCTACAGATAAATGAATGTGATTATATCTGTATTCCAGTTGAATCTGTATCTATCTGTTGGTCTCGTCTTCTCCCGGTAACCTAATCTTCTCCTCTCTCATGCCTTCTTTGCCTCTGTTGCAGCTGATGAACAGTTATCTCTATGGGACATTGTGGTAGCTTTCCTACAAGATGATGATGATGATGTTAGGAGAACTGCTGCGAGATGTGTTATGAAAACAACTCATTTGATTAAGCCTATGAAAGGTAATGACAGATCTATTACTTTCGACAATGAATAGTAGTAGTTCATTGATGATGGGATGGAAGGTTGCAACAAAGATAATGACGGTGATGATAATGATTATGGTGATAGTTGTAATTTTGATGGTGGTGGTGATGATGATGATGACATGAATGATAGATATGATAATAATTGATAAGTATGAATAATGATTTGGTGAATGAATGTTTTGACATCAACAAAAAAGAAGCATATAATAAAACAAAAATACACCGAATATCAAGGTCCTATTAATCTTGTTGCTCAGTATAGATTTATTTCCAATTGAAGTGATGATTCTTGGAAATAATAGATCATTATCTCTCTGCAATCAGTTGAAGTTTAACTCTTTTTATGTTTAGAATTTTCAGAATTCACTACAGAAACGTTCCTGAGGAGATTGAATGATGCTGTAACAGATGTGGATACATGTGATTACAATAAGGTATAATAATAAGTGGTAGACTTTTGGTTAGAAGGTGCTGTAATTACAATAAATTTTATTACTAAGTAAATGTGTACATTCACATCTTTTTGAAGAAAAGGAAAGCATCTTTAGAATCAGAAAATTACTAAGTTTTCAAACACACTTTACTCTGAGAATATGTATATATGCATCATGAAATTCACTCTTATTGTTTTTTGTGATATCTGTTTGTCAAACAATGGTTTGGTTTAAATTTAATGAATATTGATGTATTGATCCATCGAGTGGTGTCCAATTGGGATGGTTAGGTGTGGTATATTCACTACTAATGCTGCTGGTATTAAAATCTTATTTTTTAATAAAGTTTATCTTGTTCCCTTTTTCAGATGAAAGAAACTCAAAACTCATCTGATTGGTCCATTCTCCTCAACTCAAAGGAGGAGCCTGTTTCTATGGAAATGCTGAAGAGAATGGTAGAAACCTACAGACGTGTCTACAGTATCCTGCTAAGCAATGAGATTGGTAAGTTAGATTATCAGACTGAATTTGTCATATTTTCTGAAGAAAAAAATGCAGTAGGAAAGTGAGGATGTAAATAAAAGTGAGATTTTGTTTTTGAGTAAATTACCTTTGTCACTATAATACAAGCAGAGAAAGTGAGTAAGGAACTCAATGGAACAAAATAAAATCAAATTAGTTTATAGAAATAGAACATGATATGTCATCAATATACAAGACATTGAGAAAAATCATAAATCAACTGCTGAGAGCGAAATGTAGATGTTTGTTTAAAATACCAGCATAAATATTAAAGTGATTATTTCATTCTAATTTTTCTTCTATTGATTAGACCTTGGGTCCTGGGATCTTCACCCATTCCTGCTGCTATTTGTGACACCATATCTCCTATCTCATCTTCATCTAAAACAAAACCCAAATGGTAGCCTAGCAACTATTATCTGCTGGGTCAGAGAGGGAGGTATAGAATCCACATTCAACAATGAAGAGGTAAGTCATGGCCCAATCACTTTTACCTAGTTTATAGCATTTCTAGAATATAAGTTCGAACATTTTTCCCCAAAGTTACTGCAAAATTCCATCATTCAATATTTTTTTGTATGAGGAATACCCAAGGTAAAAGTTGTAACCTAATTCCAAAAGTAAGTTGATTGACTGGGCATGATGGTTCAGTAGTAAAGTGCCCACCTCGAGAGTGGGAGGTTGTTGGTTCAATCCCATCCATGTCATGCCAAAGACTTAAAAATTGGTACCATCTGCCTTCTTGTCAGGCACATGATATAGAATTGAGAAGGGTACTATATTTATATAAGGCCCACTGGAAGATGAACTAATGGCTTGAGTGGCTATCCTGAGTTGAAAAGATAATCAATTTTGTCATTACAATGTATCACAAATATGTGACACAGCTGCTTTGTCATAAAGTAAAGCTGAAAACTTAGTTTATGAAGGTTTCTTGTTATTATTATTTTGAAACCTTAATTTAAAGTAATTGTTCAAAGGCCATTATACCATTACATAAAACTAAATGCAATAGGTGGTTATAAGAAGGTTCATGTGAAAATCAGAACGCTACTATAATATAATTGTGTCATGTAGTCATCTAGACAAGATTATCAGGACCCCGTCTTACAAACCATTGTGATCGATCCCATCGATCTCAGCTGTAGAAATCCATTAATATCATAATTCTCCATGCAGGATGTGTACGCAATATCCTTTGAAAACAAAGACGAGCACTGATTTGGCATGAGGATAATGCATGCAACAGTATACATTGTATTTAGAAACATATATTGAACAGATGTATGAATATGATGACATCTATGGCTTTACATAGTGATTTATATGATTAATCACAAGTCTTTATTAAGACTCAGTGCAGAAGACAACTTTCAAATCTCAACAATTGAAAAGCTCTCCATGTTGCTATTAGGCTTCCTTTCTAAACCTTGTCTTTCATTGTAAATCCTGGACCCTGTTAAGCATCTTTTTTCTTGTAATCCTGAGTGGTAACCCTTACACAACAGAATATTGGTGGTACCTGAGACACCTTACCTTACGTCATAGGTCCTGCAAACATCTTCTCAACCCTAATTCTCACATTCATCATAGACAGAATATTACTGCAGAATGTGAGAGGTACATGGTGATTTATGGGATTCAAAGCCATCATCCATTTCTTGCATTTCTCATTGGTTTGTCTTTGTGAGGATTAGGGAAGATTCTTACAAGGTTCCTGTATGAAAGACACACTTTTTCCTTTTGGTATGGTGCCTGAGTAAACTGCCAGCCTTGATGCATGTATAATAAATTCATTTTTATTTAAGGAGTTCGACCCATTTGCGCATGCTCGAGATAGCGTATATCCAGCGAACAGACCTGATTCTGTGCCGCCAGGAGTTTGTAAGAACCCTTGCGTTGTTTTAGTTGCTTCATTTGAATATACAGCTGGTACCAAGCCTAACTTGTTTTCAAAGCTATTTTACCATTTTTATTTAGTACTTCGTTGTTTCTTATCACCCCCTTTCTCTCTCTCTCTCTCTCTCTTCATTTCTCTTTGTTTATTTCCTTCTCTATTTCTCTCACACAGTTTCTATTCTTACTCCTCTCTCTCTCTCTCTCTTTCTCACTCTCATCTGCCCTCAATCTTTCTCTAAATCTCTCACTTTATATCTCTGTCTTTCTTTCCCATTTTCATTTATTGTCTCTCATACTCTGACTTTGTATGATTACAAAGTGTACTAATAAGCCCTGAATATCCTTATGATGAACTACCCACAATGCCTTCACTTGATGTTGATTTTTACCTTGTCATTGTAAGAAGTGAGAAACAGGAAATATAAGGAGCTTTTTAAAGATTCTCTACTTACCTGTCTAGACAGGGGGTTTTATAATAACTCCAGAGTTTCATTATTTTATAGTCCATTTAACTCTCTCCTCAACTTCCCTAGTCTTCTCTCTTATTGAGTAATAAAGATTACAGCTTTTTATTTACAATCTGCAATGATTTGAGATCACTTTTATGATGACAACTCATGGTATTTGCAGGGTGCCATATATCTGTTTAAAAACATTTAAAGGTATTGACTGCTTAAAAAGTGTTAGCATTCAATGTCTGGCAAGGAATGTGAGTCTTGATTTAAGGTTTGAAGTGTTCCAAATTTTCTTCAGTTGAAGCCAGAGTTGTCTGTGTCATCTGTGAAGTGATTCTAATGAAAGTTTATCAAACTAATTAATTTTGCTGTCTTTTTTTTGCTTTAGTATTGATTTCACTGGTATCCTTTGTTTCCAACATTGCTAAGTGGTCACTTTGTAGTCTAGTGAAAATGGACATAAGTCCATCATGCCAGTTCACTGGAATATTATTTGTACCAATATTTGCATTGTCTATGGTTTCATTGATTATGGTTCAGAACTTGATGTTCTTGAGGTGTTTGTTATAACTTTTCCATTTCATGATATCTTCATACTGGAATATTAGTTTACAATCAATAAGATGTCACCAAAAACTGAAAAGAACATGTATGACTTGAAACATTTTTGATGAGCAACATTTATATAAAAATATAAATAAAAAAATGTCAATCTATCCTTTAAATTTATCCATCCGATCATACATCTACATGTATCTATTTTCTTTCTATCTCTGCAAATATTTATTAATTTATCTATCTATAGATCTATCTTTCTACTTATCTATTTATCTATCTATCTTTCTACCTATCTATTTATCTATCTATCTTTCAGTCAGTCTATCTATTTTTCTTTTTTCATAGTGATATAACCTCATTTGATTATGATTAGTTTCTTATTTGTAATATTTTAATCTTTTTGATATTTAAAGAAATTATATTGAGACCCATTTTTGCTATGAAACAGAATACCTTGTACATATCATCTCCTCATAAAATCTCTTTAGTGAAGCGCAAGACATCCTGCTGTGTTCATACAATTCCTCTCTTACCCACAAGAAATTATGTGAACGTGTCTGCTATCTTGTGTACCAATTGTATTATGAGATGACAGTTCATATTACCATGGGTTTCATATTTAAGTGATGGAGATAACTTGTGTCATTTTTAGTTTCTGTTTCTATTTTATGTGTTAAACATTAGTATAACCTGTATGTCAAGTTGTCAGAACAGTTAACATCAAATTGTTCATGTCAATCACATGGGATCACACCTTCTCTTCTTAAATTGTCTCTGCCTCTCGTTTTTCTGGGAAAGATGCCAGTAATATAAAATTCTTAAATTGTTGCATGATGCAAAATGTACATTTTTATTGTTATTTCGTTGTGACTGCTGTGATTTTCACTTAGTTATGAGAGCTGCTACTCTCTTGTACTGTATCAGTGAAAATGGGTTTGCTAATTGTTTTATTGGACTTGTTAGTTTTGTTTATTTAGTTAGTTATTTGGGTCTTTTTTAAACAGGATAGCCTTAGCAATAATCTAAAACTGCAATATAGAATCCCCATAATTGAGTCTCAAATTTTAGGTTTTTCTTTACCCATTCTCAACAACTTCGTTAACTGCTGTTTATCTGCCTTAGTGTTATGTAATTTGATACCTTTTCAATGTTACTTTGAATCTAATAGCCTGTGTCTTTATTTAGAGTTTTTCTAATATAACTACCTGATTAATATAATTTCCTGTGCAAATTATAACCTGTTCAGTCTATGAATCAGTTTCTGAAGATGATCTGAAACAGAGATGGAAAATTTGAAACTCAATCATAGAAACAGTGCCTAGCAGCCAATGATATTTTGTTTGTGAAATCGTAATTACATGCTGCTGCTTATATTGATTTGATACACATCTAGAGCTAATATATGTGTGATTTTTGTAAATGATAAATCTCAAAATAAATATACCAGATTCTTGCATGATAGTAGTTCTATGTGTAAATATTCTACAACCTCAAAGATAAAATGGTTCTAAATTCTTTTGATGGTGCTAAAAGTTCAAGTTGAGGCTGGTAGGGTTGGTGCTCTCAACAGGAAATTCCTGTTACCTTTGCTCAACAATTGTTGTATCGTAAACGAGAGATGCGAACGACAGCTATACAACGCTCATCACCATCAGACTTGATTTCGTGCAGATTATCACTCTTTGTCCAAACAGGTGGCTTATTGTTTTGAGAGAGGGATTAAAGAATCCCTCCACCCCCTCTGCATCCATGGGTATTCATTAGCTTTGAATGAGGCTAACCTGACAGATAAAATAGCAACAGCAGCAGTTAGCAGCTGTTCTCTTTACTGTTCATGTTTCCTTATAGTGTAGAGCTATAGATGTGAGGGGTTACAAGTTTTTCTATGCCAGCTCTATTTATTCTTTACTGTTGTCTTTTAAGGTGTTGATGAATAAGAACACATGTTATCTGAGTGCTCCTCTTTCAAATTTGGTAGATTTTTATGTTTTTCATGTTTTTTTTTTTCTAGTTTATGAATAATCTACAAAGGGATGAAACATTTGAGGTTATATAGTTGACTTGGATGTGACAAGTGAATGGTGGTGTGATAATGATGGATGCTTTAAACATGAACATCATAAGACTTTGGATAAATCTCTGGGTTTTTTATTTTAAAGGAAGGTTAGAAAAGATAGACCTCCAATTTACACCCTTTCCACTTGAACTGACCTCACCCCACAAAGGTGTTTCCATCCATTGGCTTACAACTCATAATACTTTTAATAGAAATATGAGCCAACTCAGCCAAGGTTTGTTTCAAATCAACCTTATTTAAATGAAATTATTTGTAACCAAATAGTGACATGTTGAAACCAGTTAAAACTCCATTTGCCTGACTTCAAAGTTGATTTGTAACAAGTTGACTATTACTTGCTCTAAACTTCAAAACCAAGCAAAGCGGTAGACAGTCCACTTTTTGTATAATATAGACTTGGCTCCAGTGTATTTCTCCAGAATTGAAACATAATGCAATATTGCTTTGAGGTGAGACTATTATAGAATGGTTCATGTGTTTTGATGAGGAAACTTGTGTTATTGATGACAGGGCATTCAACTTGGTTTTTATGAGTGTATTGAGAGTAAGGAACTAGTCAGACTAAGTGCTTATAAAGCATTTTACTTGTAATTTATTCCCATCTATATTTGACAAGTATAATCTACATCTTGTCCACTGAGCCATGATACCTATTGAGTAAAGAATTACAGTATATTAAACTCTGTGGTACACACATGTCGCAATTTAGGTCTATACTTTTAGTTGGCAAATTTCAGAGCACTTTGTTTTCAGGTATTATTTTTTAATGGCGAATCCAACCTAAATAAAAACTTGTTTTTAGAGGAAAAAGAAAAATCAGACAAGTAGAGAGTTATGAATTTTTGAAAGTTGTGAAAAATTTATCTCTATACCCATGGATATTTCAAATTGGCCACATATGTGACGTCACAGTGATGTGTGGCAAGAAGGACTACTATTCCATGTCCTCCAATACATAAAATTGCTAAAATTTCTCTTTTGTTTCATAAGTTTTACTTCAAATTATATTTTTCATTTATGAGAACATAAAACAATACACTACCTGGGTTATAGTAAGATTGCTGCCCCAGGGGAATGGGTACTTAGGAGAAAACCACCAATCCCTGATAATTAAGTACATGGCCTTTGGGAAAGTTGTCTTCGCCCCTTGTGATAATTTACCGTACTTACCCAGTTGCCGATTTGAAATTTACATAGTCTTAGGGATCTCAATTTTAGAGCAGCCTTTCTGATTGCTTGTCTGATTTCTTTCAAACTTTCACCATTATGTTTTATCCATTTTTCTCCTTTACAACACGGCAGTGTTTTTAAAAAGGCTGGATTCTCCTTTAATGTTCGACCAACTCCCTGGTTTGACTAGCAAGAACCATGGAGGATTGCTTGAGCCATGTTGGCACTTACTAGATATAGATTAATGATGATATGATCAGTTCACCTGCATTTTAAAGACTTTCACTTGGCTCTGTTGTTGATACTGTTTCTCACCTGAGTATTTAGAATCCCCACCCCCTGCCTGAGGGCCCCCTTGCTGCTTGAGTCACCGCCTCATTGGGGAGTTCAAACAGGAAGCCGTGTGTTAGCTCATGCTTGCTTCTACACTCTAGTCCCCTTGATTTTCTTTCTCAATCTTTCTCTTCATTCTCTCTTCATGTATCACTCTATCCTCTATTGTCTATATTGTATTATGACCTTTAGGCTATAGGTGACTTTCTCTCTAGTCTCTCAGAGGTTTTCTCATTGTGAACAATACCCTATACTTTGTTGTATTTTGTTTCTCTAGTTTCATTCTCGCTTTTTCTTCTGTTGTTTCTGTTGACTGTGACATTTTGCTCCTAATTATTAGTACTCTAATTATTTATTTAGTGTTTCAGAAACTATCAATATTTACAAGACTTCATTTTCCAAATTGTATATTTTGTTGTTCTAACATTTTCACTCAAAGTTTGAAACTTTGTCTGTACCAATGTACATCTTTAGGCTATGTATGTCGAATGAGTAGCAGAAGACATTGTATGAATTCATCAACATTGTTTTGGGCACTGCTTCACAAAAGTTACTATTAAAGTAACACTGCCATCCAATGGTAACTACCCTGAAATCCTTGATTCTGATTGGCTGATTAGTATTGTTACCATGGTAGTTATCATTGGATGGCAAAGTTTTATGCAACAGGGCCCTACAGATCTGACTCAAGTGAGGTAAATGGATGTTGGCATAATGGAATCCCTAAAAATGTTGTATCTGTCCTGAGCACTTTGCAAGGTGGATATGTGCACAAATAAAGTGCATTTCAATCATTGTTGAATATTAGAGTTTTTTCTCTACTTTTCATTGAAAAAAAGCACCATTTTCATATTGTTCATGTGCAATAATATTTACATCTCTATAAATCTAACTTATAAAGTTGTCCTTAGGCCTATATTTAAAATGTACTTTTGTGTCTAAAGAACATTATTATTAAAAACATCATTGAAATTTTGTTTAAACTGTTCGTGAAAATAAGTAGACGAATAAACTTCATAATATCCATAAGGAGATGAATTTTGTCAAAAATCGCTGGGTTTGATTGAGGAAGGGGAGGCTACTGAGGATTGTTTTGATCTTCATATAAACCACATGGAAAAGTTGACCATACTACTCTGGGAATTTCTGGCAATGCTCCAGTTGTGGTAGGGGATAAAAAAAATGAAATGGCAAATGTGGGGACAAGCGAGTCATGGTTGTAAACCTTATGGGGATGCCTAGAGCTCCTGTTCATACAAGACCTATTCATACCTAGAACTAATTCAGTAAAGTCAAAAGTCAACTGCTGATTTTAGTTGGGGTGATTGAACAGTACCCCCCTCATTCACAGTAGAACACATCCTGACACCACTACTATTTCTATATTCCTCATCCATCACATTACATTCTACATTAGTATGTGCACTGTAGGCCACAATGCTCAATTGATTCCTTCCAAGTAATACCCTTTTCATAAACCTATCCTCCAATTAGCCGCCTAAGAGTAATGCGGATAATTCAATAAAAATTGCGTTCACAAACTCCGAAAATAAGCCGCATTATTTTTACGAGCGCCCATCCTGAAAAAGGCGGATAATCGTCATGACAACTGGACACGCCCCCTCCGATGCGGTTGTGTTGGAAAAGGGTGACCTTGTGACCGCACCATGGCAATTATCCGCATTATTTGGAAATGCGTTCATAAACTCAAAATCTTATCCCGATGATGCTATTATGCGGATAATAGCAGCATCAGAGTAATGCGGATAACTCTTGTCCTCCAATTTTACGACCAAATTATGCTGTTATTAGCCGCATAATTCATTTTAATTGGGTTTATGAAAGGGGTATAAGGTATGGAGGAGGGTCTGTCCAGTAGGTCCATGATCTAGGAACTTCATTTCTTAGTGATGCTGCTCCGAGTGTTCCTCCTCATCATCATTATCATCAACATTGCCATCATCATTGTCATCAACATTGCCATCATCATTATTATCATCAACATTGCTTGCTATCATCATTGTCATCAACATTGCCATCATCATTATCATCATCAACATTGCCATCATCATTATTATCATCATCATTGTCATCAACATTGCCATCATCATTATTATCATCAACATTGCTATCATCATTGTCATCAAAATTGCCATCATCATTGTCATCAACATTGCCATCATCATCATCATCAACATTGCCATCATCATTATTATCATCATCAACATTGCCATCATCATCATCATCAACATTGCCATCATCATTATTATCATCATCAACATTGCCATCATCATCATCATCAACATTGCCATCATCATTATTATCATCACCATTGCCATCATCATTGTCATCAATATTGCCATCATCAATATCGTCATCATTATCATCACATTTGAATGACAATGTTTTGTTGTTTTTTCAGACTCATTTCTATTCCAAACTTTTTTTATGATATTAGATCACAGACCTGTTGTGTGATCCTCATCATTGACCTCTTTGAAATAATATTGCTAAAATATGATTAAACCCAAAACAATATTTATGTGCTTTATCTTTAATCAACATCACTGATACCTTGTAGTTGTGATTACCCCCTCCCATAATCTATTTTTTTTCCTTTGACAGTAAATCCAATACGTATATATGAATATGATCTTGTGCAGTTAATATACACCACAATGTGCTATGAAATACGAAAGTTTTTATCCTTCGTCCCTCTTTGCTAACTAGATAGGTTGGAAAGTTGGTCCTCGAAGAATGTAAAAGAGTCATATTTTAATTGAGAAGGATTAGTCGATCAGACCTTGCCCTTTACTTCATGGTGATGAACTGATCATCTCTCTTTCTCTCTCCCACACACACACTCAGTAGGTGTCTTTTCAAGGAATTGTTGATAATTGTATCATGAAATCGTGTATCTAGTTGCCATAGTAATCAAACAAACGGTAACCGCAACCATGTGGCCAGTGTAGCTGTTTCTATGTGACATTTAACAGAGCTGACAACATTAACCAATAAAAACATGTTGCGTTTAGGTAAGCTTAAACATTCATCAGCCAGTAGTGCTCGTTGTATATCAAAGTTTGTTAATACATTAACTTGTTTGATATTGAACCACTAGTATAGATCTGAATGGCTCTTTAACTTAGTTAAGTAACCATGGCTTGAATAAATAATACCAAATCCGAGAAGTTATACATAATATGAAGGAAATTGGAACATCTCCAGCCACCAAGTAAAATGACGCTATAACTTTCATGTTCAGAAGTTTGTTGTTGTTTCTGATTTTATTTGATACTAATCAAAGTGACAAAAGGGGTTTCAGATTGTATTTACGACAACAAAGTCTCATTCCACTGATATGATTTGTCAAACACATTTTAGATCAAACTGAATACATGAGGCAGTGTGCCTGCGATTATATCACAAATTTTTCTTACATCAAACATTGACTTATTGCATGTCGTTCCAGATTTTGGACGATGTGGGAACCCATTTTCATGTTTGAGATTTTGATATTGTGCAAGGTTGTTAATGCTCCGATTTCATTTCGCATTGAGATGGCATCATCTTTGTAGCTCTCCATTATGTTGACATGTAAATCCTGTTATACCACATTTCACTAATTCATGAATGCGGACTTAAAGAATTAAAGGGATGGTCCGGGCTGAAAATATTTATATCTAAATAAGTAAAATTCACGGAGCAAAATGGTGAAATTTTTATCAAAATAGGATATAAAATAACAAAGTTATTGAATTTTTAAGTTTTGCAATATTTTGTGAAAAGTTATATGCACGTTGTGATGACATCATCATCACTTCCTTTTTCTTATGTTATTACATGAAATCATAGATATTATTTCACAGTTACATGTATGTGAACAATTTGATCTCCCTTATAATGAAATAAGTTGCAGCAATGAATATCTAATGCACTAAATAAGTTGACAATCCAATCTTTTTGGTTCATGGAGGAAAAAGTTGAATAGACCTAAATTCATATAATAAAATACAAAAGAACAAGTGGGGAACTGACATCATCAATTTGCTCATTGAATATTTATATAATATTGACTAGCCTTGAGGGGAACATCAAATATATTGCCAGCAAATGAATCATATTGGCCCGAGTCTTTAGACGAGGGCAATATGGGTCATTTAAGGGCAATATATTTGATGTTCCCCGAAAGAAGAGCTAGTCAATATTTTTATTATCATCCAAATCAGATATCTAGAGCAAAAATGATGATAATGGTGATATTTCTTTTAAAAATAGAGTTCTACTGTGTCGGTCTAGGCTCTGCACTTTACCATTATGACGTACTTGCAAGCGCTCGGAACCAGCGTTGTCTTTATTATGACTTATATTGTTGGTGCGTGGATCCTTATGAAGCGTATCTCTTTATACGCATCCTAAAATGCCCGGATGTGAGACCAGGGAAAATACAAAGGTATATTTTGCATCGTCTCTGCATGCAAAGTAAATACGCGCATTGAGACCGAGGAAAATACAAACAATATACCTACCCTTTCCGATATTCAGAAAATGTAGGGCAATACGGTTTTGTAAATGACCAGCTCAGATGTCTGATACGGGTGATAATCATGTAGACGCGCCTAGAACTGTTTCACGGGAAAATTCAAAGATCTTTAAAATGTCATTTAACTTTGTTATTCCTTGTCTGATTTTGATCAAATTTTCAGTATTTTGTTTGTCTGATTTTTCTTTATATGTTCAAATCATATTAACTTCCAGTTCAAGAAAGGTCCAGGACCAGAATAGTTCATGGTACTCTACTGCTGCTTGAAAGACCCAGTCTGTACTTGTTATAGGTGGCACACTCGATCTCATCTTGGAAATAAACAAGATTCTAATGGTAAACTACTGATTCGTCTATCACCAACTTTTCTACTCATTGGGCGGTCTACCTTCATTTTGTCTGATGCCATTCCATCCAACATTTCGTCTAACAGTCATTTGGTCCAATAATCATTTGATCCAATAATCACTCCGTCTAATCACTATGTCTATGACTCCGTCTAATCACTTGTCTATGACCATTTCGTATCATAACCAGTTGGTCTAATAACAATTATCTTTTCATTGATTTCGTCCAGTTAGACCAAATGGAATATGGACCATTTGGACCAAATAGTATATGTACCATTTAGACCAAATGGTATATGGACCATTTAGACCAAATGGTATATGGACCATTTGGACCAAATAGTATATGGACTGGTTATTAGATGAAGTGGTGAGTGGACGAAATTGCAATAAGACCATGTGGATAATGGACGAACTGATGGTAGACCAAATGATAATAGACGGGTTGGTAATTGGAGAATCGGCATTAGACCAATTATAAATAAACCCTTCTAATATAGTGCAGACACTGTGGTCAGAGGTAACATGCTTTATGAACACCATGACACTGCATTGTGTGCTTTACTATGACGTTTAATAGTCCACACTACTTCCTTACTGCACTCGTAAAGAAGTAATGCACACTATTGCAGAAATCTTGCAATTTTTATGTTCGGATCTGTACTTTTCTGACCTGGATTATTTGAGGCAGAGATGCCAAGTTCAAAGACCAGCTATGCGTGAGATTTTTTGTGAATCTGAGTGAGATCACAGACATTGTGTACAATGTATATGGGGATAGGCTGTGATAGTTGCGTGAGACAGAGATTTGAAGGGATGAACAAGAGTCCAAAATGCTTGATACTTGGTAGCTCTGTTGAGGTGGAATCAATGAAAGGGTTATACTCTAATGTGTGATATGCTTCAAAGCCTCTTATGTTAACTGACCTCCAAATCATTGAACTTTACTCAACTTATCTTCAACCCTTAATAAAACTTAATGGAAAATATGAAATATACAATGTGATAATGAAATAAATATGAAATATGTCATTATGATGATAAAATACATTTTGGTAGAGGGAGGGAATGTTACAGGTACCAGCATCGTACTTACGTTATCTGATGTCACTCATCATTGGGAACAGGGTCCTTATCTGTCTTTTACAGTGTGAATAGGGGTTAGATAGGATAGCAAGTGCTCATGTTCACACCAATTGCTCACTCACCCACAGACATCAGACCCACATCATAGATAAGTACTCAAGATAATTGTTATCAACAACGTGTCTTTGTATTCAATTAAAGATGATGCCTGCCTATATTGTCGCTTCTGAAAATTCAATATATTCATGATATTTTTATGATGCTATTGCTAAAAATATATGATGGCCTTATACATGGTGGCATAATGAGGCTCTATATTCGAGGGGGACAGGGCACAATATGCATATTGGGCAAAGTAGCAAGTAGGCAAAATGAGTGAGCAAACAAATTGGCCATTTTAAAATTTTGTTGTACAGATTATTACATAATTAATTTTATTGTCTTTCCCCTCCGTGTTTTTTCTTGGTCATTGCGATTTGGAGAACACCGCCCCCCTTCTTTATGGCAGTGACCTTATGTGCCTATTTCTTTCTTCATATGGGACTTTTAAAAGTCCTGTACTAATAATACTATCTCTTTATTAGGTTTTTATTTTCATAAATATTTAGATACTAAGTATGTAGCACAAGCTTTATAGGAAAAGTGTTCCACTTGTATTTTCAATATATGATCTGTGAGAAGTTTAAGGGAAGTTATTTCCTGAGAGTTATTTGCAGAAGAAAGGAAAAAACTGTTATATTCCATTTCATTTTTGAGAACCTGATTCACCCCTTTAGAGGTGCAGCGACTTTGACCCACATTCCATGACCTTTAGATCAAGAAAGAAAGAAATCATTTAGACGATGATCATGATGTAATGATGTTTAATTAGCCTTCTGGAGAAAGTTTGTTTAAGATTATAATTCATAGATAGTTTAGAAGAGGAAATGTTGCTCATTAACAAGACAGGATAAGTAATCCTACAATTATTGGTTTTCTGGCTGCCACATTTAAATTGCTGTTGCTTGAGCAATGAATTGAGACATTTCAGTCATAATGCGTGGGCTAAAGATCTTAATACTCTGCATGTGGTTTGGCGTGGGAGGAGGATGATATTTATCATTTTCACGGGGTTTGGAAAGGTTAAATTGGGTGGAAGATCATTTCTAAGAAAGCCATTTTGATGAGAGGTGAGAGAGAGGAAGATAATCATAGAAAGATAGGAAGATGAGAGACTGAGAGAAAAAAGGAGAAAGGAAAAGAAAAAGAGAGATATAGAAAGGAAGAGAAAGAGAGAAAGTACATAGCCATTTAAAGTTAAATGCTAGTTTTGGTAACGATATCAAAATGAGTTCGTACAGAATCCAATGAAATGACCACCAAAGTGTCTGTTTGTATAAATAAAACGCATGTGCCAAAGGATTCTGGAAGAAATTGTGTAATTGCTGAGAAATCAGCAAATAAGCACAGGATTCGGGTAGAGCATCGGGCCCGACGCTCTAAGCAATAATTATACATTGTCCCACGTGCACTTATCTGTGTTGGGGATCTTCGGTGTGAACATTTTTCAGCGAAGATTTCAAGATTTCACAAAGTTCAGTTAATGTAACTGTACCAGATCTAGATCCTCGATGATATACTGACAATTAAGCCTTGTTTTACAGACTTTCTCATGAAATCAGTGTTTAGTGCAACTACTGGAATTTCTCTTTAAGTGGCAGTGTTGTATCCATGGCCGGCTCAGCCGAGGCTGAGACATGGCTCAGGCTTTGAGGCCGGGGATGCATTATCCAGCCTTAAGACCGGCCTCTAGGATGCGGCCAGCTTTGAGGCATACAACTATTTATTTTCAATTTTGACTAAATGCAATCGTGATTCATAATCGTAATTTAAATCATGATTCAAAACACAAACATGAATCACCATACCACAGAATCAGGGTTTAGACAACCTTCATTCTCACACTGTTTCTCCTTGGATTTGGGCTTATCCAGTGCGCATCACAGTGCGCGGCTTAACACCCTAAGTATAGGTCACCTTTTTTGTGCGTGTTTCAGCTCTCGAAAAAAACAATTTTTTTTGCTTCCAGAATTCAGTCTGTTATACCTCATTTTGTTTATTTCTATTCATCTTGTTTATAGAAAATGGTGTTCGGAAGTGAATTTCAGCGTACATGACGAAAATCTTGTGTTTAAGAGCAGTATACCCCAAGTTTCCCTTATCATCAAATCTCTTCTCAAAACCCTATTGCCCTCAAGCATAAAATTTAAGTATAGAAACACCTGTTTCTTGACCTCGGTCCGAAGATAATACACCCCAGCATCAACGGTCACAGCAGGGGGCCACACACGATGGATTGCAATGTGTGTTCTGGTGAGTGCATGGAGTTCCATGTATACACGCGTTGATAGAAACTTTTTTCTTCCTTTCTTTCTTTCTTTCTTTTTCTTTCTTTCTTTCTTTCTTTCTTTCTCTCTCTCTCTCTTCCTTCCTTCCTTTCTTTCGTTAAGACTGTATCGTTGCGCGAGTGAACGGCATGCATCCCATATTTTCTTGCTGTACGGATCGGACAGAAACTAGATGGGATGCATCGCGGTCCTTGCATGCTAAGCATACCGTAATTTTTATTCCGCATACTTTCCTTATTTCGAGGTCGATTTTCTTCGTTCGAAATTGAAAATGGACTAGTATTGGATGTCTGAATGTAATATGCCTTTGAAAACGTGATTAATATCGAATACAATAATTTCATTCCGAAGATCCTTCTACAGGCAGACAAGTCTTACGTAATAGCACAGCTGTTGTTGTTTATCATTTCGTCCTTGGCTCAACGCTCGTTTAGCTGGCCCGTGGTGGTGAAATCGAGACAAGGGGATTACCTGGCCAAGATGGGTTTATCGGGGTTGGAAAAGTTGTTTGAGATTTCCCAAACACAAAATGGGGTATGCGACCGCAGTTTGCAGTCCGAAGTGAGGTCGAGAATCAAACGGGAAATTTTCGTAATGGATCAAATTTGATATTGACACTGTTTTAGTGTTAACTCAGCGATAACTGAGATCATTGTCCAGTTACTTCATTTACTAGTTGATGCCATGACCCCCCAAAAAAGAAAAGCAAAGGATGATACGATGACCAAACACAGAACTTGAAGTTAAATGCACAATGAAATGACAAGATGATGACAAGAAATGCATGGATAGCACATAATAGTTCATGCCTTGAGCTGGCAAGAGTCAAACCGAAAGTAGCCTGACACAGTGAAGTCATAGAATTATGATTCAAATCACCATTGTGTTTATTCAACCTTTTTCGTTTGTGATTCTACAGAAAATTTTTCCAAACGCCCCTTTTCCGTGTTTCATGTTTGTGATTTGAAAAACGTTTATTTTCGCTTTGGTGTTTTGTCTCACCTGCGTAGCAGAGTGAGACTATAGGTGCTGCTTTTCCGACGGCGGCAGCAGTGTCAACATCAAATCTGAACCTAAGATTAAGTTTTTAAAATGACATCATAACTCAGAAAGTATATGGACCTAGTTCTGAAACTTGGCCATAAGGTTAATCAAGTATTACTGAACATCCTATTAGAGTTTCATGTCACATGACCAAGGTCAAAGGTCATTTAGGGTCAATGAACTTAGACTATGTTGGGGGGATCAACATCAAAATCTTAACCTGAGGTTAAGTTTTTGAAATGTCATCATAAACTTGGACATAAGGTTAATCAAGTATCACCAAATCATGCATGAGTTTCACGTCATATGACCAAGGTCAAAGGTCATTTAGGGTCAATGAACTTTGGCCGATTTGGGGGTATCTGTTGAATTACAATCAACACTTTAGAAGTTTTTGGATCTTATTCATGAAACTTGAACATAATAGTAATCAAGTATCACTGAACATCCTGTGCAAGTTTCAGATCACATGATCAAGGTCAAAGGTCATTTAGGGTCAATGAACTTTGGCCGAATTAGGGGTATTTGTTGAATTACCATCACAACTTTGAAAGTATGTTGGTCTAGTTCATAAAACTTGGACATAAGAGTAATCAAGTATCACTGAACATCCTGTGCGCATTTTAGTTCACATGACCAAGGTCCAAGGTCAATGAACTTTGGCCATAATGGGGGTATCTGTTGAATTACCATCATAACTTTGCAAGTTTATTGATCTGACTTTTGAAACTTGGACATAAGAGAATAAGTATCACTGAATATCCTGTGCAAGTTTCAGGTGACATGCTCAAGGTCAAAGGTCATGTGAGATCAATTAACTTTGGCCACATTGGGGGTATTTGTTGAATTACCATCCTATCTCTGTAAGTGTATTGGTCTAATTCATAAAACGTGGAAATAAGAGTAACCAAGTATCACTGAACATCTTGTGTGAGTTACAGTCGTTTTCAAAGTCACCACTGCTGTTATGTTGAATCGCGTGATGCAGGTGAGACGGCAAGAGGCATTCCACTTGTTACTAAATGCAATCGTGATTTTGCAGAATCATGGTTTTTGGGTAAAAAATGGTGCATAAATGCAAACCTAGAATTTTGGCTCTGAGGATGAGGCCATAATTTCTGGCTTCGAGGCATACAACACTGTTCAGTAGTTTCTTAAACTCTCATGTCCGTATTCTGAACTCGGTTTGATTTAAACTCTGGTATAAAGTTGTGGTTTAACTATGGATAGCCAATTGTGACGTTTTTTTTTTATAGCACATGTCCAATTTGTCAACTTATTCGACACTCAAATCATAACTAACTTGGAATAATTACTGAAATAGTTTTCTTCATTAAAAAAATGATGAAAGAACCAAGTAAAGGGATAGGAAATACAATGTAAATACAATTTTAAAATATTTGGCTTACCATAATTTTGACACAGAGTTAGACCATGGCATAATAAGTATAACCATATTTCTGGATACAGGGCTAAAGTGATTTTCACCAAGAACTGCTATAAGATACTTAAGGTCCTGTCACATTGTTCCATGCAAGCGTTGCGGGCAATCACCCGCAAATTTTTTTTGAGCATGCTCAAAATTTCTCTGCGTGCAAATCAGCCTTGAGTGCACTTATGTGGGCGACTGCTTGGGAGATACATGCAAGGTACTGTCAATGTGGGCAACCTGCGGGTAGCAAAAATAGTCACCCACAAGTAGCATGCAAGGCTTGCACGTAACGATGTTTAACGATGAAAGGATATTTATGAATGGGAACGTGTGACAAGTCGCTTGATGAAATCATCCTCTGGCCCTGAAACACAATGGTTTGATATCAATTATTTGTTTCATGAATGATTGCATTGAGTGCTATGTACAACCATACTATCAATCACAAGGCATGGTGTCAAGTGCTCCAGGAATGGAGTGCCTGTATTAACCACAATGAGGATATTGATTTTGATGATTGCCTGTGGGTGAAGGATATCAGTAGGATTACTGCCTCCCTAACCATCCTTTCCTTCTTATCAAATTGCTCTGACAATTTTAAGTGTAAACTTTCTCCTCTTCCTTCACGAAGATCAATGTATCAAATTCACAGTTTAGAAAGCTTATAAAAAAAGTTTTTGATTAATAAGCCCTTGCAACCTAAATTTAAGTTTATTCATATTGATGCACTGTGTTGAATCATGGACCTACCAGCAGTCCATGGTTGAATCCTGGAACTCAGGTTCTGCTATTTAAGTATCTAATTATGTTCCATAGTTTTTAAGAAAAAAGTTTTTGTGATTTTAGTTTCATGATTAAAACAGCTTTGTGTGTATCATCTGCATGAATAATACCCTGAAACATGTTTTGAAACCGGAATTCTTCCCCAAGAAATAGATGATAAACGTACGCTTAGTCAGGTTGTAAAGCTGTCTTGATAATGAATGAGAAGTAAACATGAATAGTCAATTTCTTCATACTATCACGATGTTATATCTTGATGGGTAAGGATGATGTCAATCTCAATGCACCTGCAGACATTATCGTCTTCATCTTCAACCTTTACAATTTATATTCTTTTCCTTCCTTCCTTCCTGCTTGCCACAAGATATCTTGAGATGATTATGATCTCTTTTATTGGATAGGTGCGTTGTTGTAGCATGAACTTAGTAAGCATAAAAAGCAAGTGGGAGTTAAATTTGTATTAGGCCTAATTAGTAAAGAAATGAATTTCACTATAAATTTTGTTCTTTTAAAGGGGAAGTTCACCCTGACAAAAAGTTTATTGTAAAAATAACAGAAAAAATAATAAAAATATTGCCGAAGGTTTGAGAAAAATTCATCAAATAATTAAAAAGTTATTAGAATTTCAATTATTTGATTTGTGACGTCATATGCGAGCAGCATTCATACATAGTGAATGGCAAAAAATCAAAGAAATGTCATTTTCTCAGAAAATTGAAAATGGTTTTCACTGTACCTTTTGTATATCAATAGACAAATCATTTCACACTTTATCGTGAATAGAAAACAAAATTAAGTCATCAGGAACCATACAAAATTTGAAATTCATGCATTTTATATTACATAACACATGGGGCAGCTGCTCGTTTATGACGTCACAAATCCAAAAGTTTGAATTCTAATAACTTTCTTACTTTTTAACAGATTTTCCTCAAACCTTCACCAATATTTTTTACTATTTTTTGTTCTATTTTGACAATAAAGTTTTCTTCAGGGTGATCTTCCCCTTTAATTCACAAATTTAATGAAAGAAAAGAAGAATGAAAAAAGTTCAAGAAATAATATTCCTGGTATTGGGTTGCAATTTGCTCTATAGGCCTATTTATATATTTTTTTTATGACTGCTTCTCAAAATTTCCTTTGTGCAGCAATGTTATTACATAGGACTGTAAAAAAACAAATCAAATTTGAGAAGAAAAATTATTCTGTTAAGTTGTCTTGTGTGAAAACAGATTTATTTAATGAATTTTTGAGAAAAATTGAACAAAAGTTATGAGCATTTGAATGTTGAGATCACTAATGTGGATATCCTCCAATTGGCAATTACCAGCCTGTGTAAAGTCACACTTGTGCAACTCCCCAATTACTTTTCTACATTCTCAAGTCTTTGTGATAGGTCCATGGCCGTAAGTTACAAGTTTTGCGTAATAGCATCAGACTCATCAAGGCAGAGAGAAGCTGTGGGCTTACTAGTTTTGATCAGAAAGACAAGTTCTAGCAATGTGAACCTGACTTTGTTGAGCCTAGAGACTCAAGCTATTCTTGTCCCCTTCCCTCTCCATTCCTTACTTTCCACCAAGTTAGATAGCCTTGTGTCCAGATTAAATGACTTCTCCCTTGGTTCCAGGAATAATAATACCAGTGATGATAGAAGATGTTGTCAAGGCATAGTCTTACTGTTCTTTTGGGTTTTGAGTGATTCCTCATCAGTCAAGGTTATTACAGCAGCTAGTGTAGTCATATCAGTACCCTACCCTTCTTGGATAGAAATGGAGAAAAAATCATTTTGATTTTTATCTATTTTAAAAAAAATTCTTTTATTTTTTTTTTTTTTGGGGGGGGGGGGGTTGATAAGGTTTGTCACTAAAGTTGAAATTCAAATTTAATTCCATATAGGACAAGTCTGTTGAGATTAAATATGTCACTATTCTCTTCATATTCAGGTGATTCCACATAAGGCTAGGTTATTTGAGCAGCTATCATCTCCCCCTCTCCATCCCCTCATTGTAAAGAAATTGATTTTTTTTAATAAATAGGGGGGTTGGGAGTTGTTTTACAAATGTGAAAGTAAAATTTAAACCAGTTAAGGAAATTAATTACATATTATGAGAGGTCTATCATTTATTGAAATAATATTGTTTCCAGATTTAGCCATAAAAAGTTAAAATTTGACAGGGCAAAAAGTTACTTCAAAACTTTGACTCAGTTTTTGTGTGATCACATTCAAGATCCATTGATAACTCCAACATGAACACTAACTCCACCCCCCCCCTTTTACATTAGCATATCACAGCAGTTAAACATGGGCATTTGTTGTGCAAATGTTTGAACTCTTTTTGGTGTTGTGTGAATGAATCAGCCCCAGTATGAACACAAAGTTCATACAAATTTTTCAGTGTTAGTGTAAATCTTAAAAGCTCTGGCCTCTTGGGTCAAGGTTTTACAGTGTTAGGAAGTCTGAGACCACTCATCTCTTTGAAACTTATATACTTGGAAATAGATCTAATGGCCTCTATACTTTTTTGTGATATTGGTATGTAAGAATGGTATTCCAATATATAATTCACATTTATTTTTCAATATAATATTTTTCTTATATATTTTTTTATTTTGTATGTATCTTTTTGTTTTTTTTGCCAAAAATCATTGGCAAATTTATTTTGACCATAAACTAGGTGTACTAAATAATATTTTTATGAATTTAGGGTAAAAATACTATTTGTATCGGATTTGTAAACAGATTCTTGTTTTCTGAGCAATGTTGGGTTTGACAACCACTTATGAATAGGTAATTTTAGAACAGCACACCTTGTGTTGCAAATTTGGTCTAAAAAATTGCATATGACTTTGGAGAAAAAAGTTGTGGAATGATGCTTATGAACTTTTCGCATTACAGATTTATGATGAAAGATGTTGATGGGGGTAAGCCACCCCCCATCAACATCTTATTTGGGTTAAGACCATCTAGAAATATCATTGGTTTAATCTCACGTCCCTGGTTTAATCACGCTCTTTATTGTATTTGAAAGTAAAAATAGATTACGATGGAATTAAACAAAAATTAATTCAGTTGTCATACAGGAGTGGAATTCCTGGGGCTATTGTTTTTTGAATTGATTGCACCCTTCCATCAGTTTAATTTTTTACTCTGAAGTTATATCATTCATAGAATGGATATCCACAACACTCCTTTCCCTTTCCATGTCGCTTTCTGCAACATCCAATAACAAGTGCTTGAAATATTCTGCATAAATAATGAGTACTGGAAGTCAGGAACACCATTGTATACAAATATAGTAGCTCTATTTTCTGGGTTTTTCTCTTCTATGATTAGGCGGTTTCAGAATGCCTTGATCATAAGAATTCCTGTTAAATTACGAGAATTTTTTTGGGCTAAAAAATACCCATTAATTATTCCTGCATTCAAACCGCCCCGAAACATACCCTTCGGGATAATTCCTGAAGTTACGAGCATGCGCAGTATAGTCTGGTAAGCAGGCAAGGCATGAGATTCAAAATCACGAGCCCAGCAGACACCCACGGCGCCTGCGCTAACGACACGCTGGGATAAAGGTTCCAGTAGTTTGCTTTTACATTACCAAAATACCTGGTATTTTGTGATCGGGGTAAATTTCCCGATAAGAGAATACCAGGAACTGACGAACTTTGAGGTTGTCTGAAACCATCTATTGAGGTTTGTTTGTCTGATTCAGCACCTGATAACTTCAATTTGACCTGTATCATTTAAATCTTACTTATTCATGGTGAAACAATAATCATAGTTATAATACCTTGAGTTGTTAATCTGTCAAATTCATATTTTCCCTTAACTCTGATGGATGTAAAGAGGGTTTTCACACAAGAGCAATAGAGGGTTTTCACACAAGAGCAACTTTTCTGACAGAAATAAAGGTCTGTTTTGGGACTATTTATTACTCTGACATTCACAGGTAAGTTGGTAAGATTTTGTATGAGCTGTGTTATGGAAAAAATTACCCTGAAAATTAACAAAAGAGCCCTGGAAAATAAAAAAGAGCCTCTGGAACATCTCCACTTACTGCTATGTTGAATCTTAACAAATGCTGCAGATTTATGCAATATAGGTTGTGAAATATAGCCCTGAAAATGAAATCCTTCTTCAATATTTCCAATTAAATACTGGTCCAAAGCAAAATAACAAGAATTTTCAATCAAAATATACTTTCAGACTCACATGATAAACAAAATAACCACAAATCTATGAGAACCTGACTTTTCCCAGTGAGTTCCTAAAGTTAACAAAATTTTATCAAGATACTGAAAATCCAAATAAGACACCGTTCTCCTTAGACACCTTTCACACTACCATCCTAAAACTAGTTTAACAAAGCAAAGTGATCTTCAAAACTACATCGCCTCCGAGACCGCTTTGACCATTCTCATTAAACGTTAAACTAGTTTCCAGTAAACTAGTTTTAGGACAGTAGTGAGAATGGTGTCTTACACTATTCTGAAACATTGTTTTTTTTTTTAAATTAGAGAGTGAGAAGTCAAAAGATTAGGCATGCTGTGTACATTATTTTTGCAATGAGGGTTTTCCAAACAAAATAACTATTAACATCCAGATCTAGACTAACACATCAAGTTATTCTGGGTTTTGTGATTAGTCTTCTTTTCAGTGACTTTCAGTGGTATTTAATTTAAACAATCACAGGGTCTTGTCTGAAAGCAACTCATTCCTGTACTCAGAATCCAAACCTGATGTACATGTCACATCAGATCAATAAATTCAATGAGAAATATTCTCAAAACACTTCAACTTTAAAGAGAAATGCCAGTAGTTGCAGTAAACACTGATTTCATGAGAAAATCTGCAAAAACCAAGCTTATTGTCAGTATATCATCGAGGATCTAGATCTGGTACCGTTACATAAACTGAACTTTGTGAAATCTTGAAATCTACGCTGAATAATGTTCACACTGAAGTTCACTAACACAGATAGGCACACGTGGGACAGTGTATTATTATTGCTGGAATAAAGACCCGACGGAAGTGACCGAATCCGCGCTTATTTTGCTCAGCAATTACACAATTTCTTCCAGAATCCTTTGGCACATATTTTTTATTCATACAAACAGACACTTGGGTGGTCATTATATTAGATTCTGTAAAAAGTCATTTTGAGATCGTTACCAATACTGGAATTTATCTTTAATTGAGACCATGGAGTTATAATTTTTTGTTTGGTAGGTTGGTTGTAGAGCTGTCAGCATAGTATGATTAGTTTGGATCACTCAATGATGGTATCAGTACCAAAACCCAGGGGCACCATCTCAACCTTCTTTCAGTCATTTTACCCAGGTCAAACCTGATTCATATTTCCTTTTAACAGCGTTGAACATCCAAGTAGTTTAATTGATGGCAAAAAGGAGTCTTAAAGATGGAGAGGAAATTTAATCATGTGATTATAAGAAACAAAAAATTAAAGTCAAGATGAAATGTTTATGTGAATGAATGACTCTATTTGAGAACCCTGAGAACAACAATAATATCAATGAACTGTTGGTTAGCTTAAAAGCCTGCAGCATAATCTCCAAGGAAATGATTAGAAGTTACTTTCAATATATCACTTTGTAATGAAGCAGATTAATCAATAATAATCAAAGAAATATTCCTTTTTGCATTAACCCAGTCATTGTGAGTGAGTGATCATTTGTACTATGATGTAAAAAGGGAACAAGGGTATAATTTGGACGATTTGTGATAGAGAATTTTGGCGGAATGAAGTTTATCATGTGATATTTCACATTTTTCAATTTTTACTCCAATTATGCAAATCATAGCTTCCTCATTCTCAAAATAAAAATGAAATATGCACTAATATTCAATTCAATCTCTTGCTTGATTCTTTTTTTTTCTGTTATTCTAATCAAATGGATGTGCCACCAGTATAACCTTTAGGAATAATATGGAAAATCTGTATTCTCTCTTTCTCTCTCTTTTTCTTTCTCTTTCCTTTTATCGTTCTCTCTCTCTTTTTAACACCTCCTCTCCCTCTCAGTTTATCTCCCGTCTTTTTCTCTTTTGTTTTAATGTGTATGAACATGAGAGGAAACATGTAATTAATAATTTTAACAGCAAAGCAGCATGCCATTGACATCTGTTGTTGGGTTTATTTTCTTGCCAAGAAAGTTGTGTCAACTCTCATTAAGGGTGATACTACGCTACAATGAATGTTAATAATGTTAACCCAGATAGCTTCATAGAAGGTGTGAAAGTTCATTGTCAAATGTGTGTTTCGGAGAGATTTGTGGATACCATGGTGATCTCATTGAATTTCATTTGGACCTTACAATAATAATTTAGATGATTTTAATCATTCTAATCTCAAGATTTGTTTTAAAAGAAAAAAAGATTTGATTACTACTTGCCTCCCCGTGCTATTTAATGTAAGATCCCTGCTACACATGAAACATCTGACCTTGAAGTCACCTTCGCATCTACAAATTACAAGGCACCTTGAGATGATTTACCTCTGTTACATATATTCTTGGGCTAACAATTTTGGTCCCAGCTCTACTTATGATGCACTGACGTTACACGGATGAGACTTCTTTCCGTACAACCATGTAACCGTTTTTTCTTACTTTGAAATTCTACTAGTAATTGATTATATGTATTATGTAACCTGATATGTATACGTCATGTACCTTTTTCACATATTGGAGTGGCTGTGCTAAGTGTGTTTGATGAAGATTTTATTACTTTGATCTGATATTTGGTTTTGATTTTTTTTTTATTTATTCATTTTTTGTGGGGGTGTGCAAAATGTTGACAAGGTGAGTTGTTCAGTAATTTGATTTAGTTCGTAGTCTAGTATTCATCTTTTACGAGGAATACCATATTACAGTCAATTGCTCAGATTAGTATTTTGCAGGAACTTTAACAACAACAAAAATCATGTCCATTTTTTTGTGGTGGATTGCCTTTCCTGTCCAAACTGTTTGAAATTGCATTGCTGATAATTTATTTCCCACAATTTATGGTGAACTCATTTGGAATTGACATTGGTTTGGTTTTATGTTCCCCGCCCCTAAGGAGTCATTTCATGCCCATATACAGCATCTTATTTTCCCTTGAGGGGTAACTCCTATGGGAGTCATTACTTTATGATACTTTCCTCCGTATTATCCAAACATTTTCTACCTCTTCTTCATGAATATAAAGTTGTTGTTTTAAGTGGTAAATATTCACCCATTCTAAATTAGTAATGCCTGATAATACAACCTAAAAGCGGTTTCAAATTCTGCTGTAAGATTCATTCATTTTCCCATGCTTAATTTGCTCTTTACATTAATAGCAATTACGCCATTTTGATTTCATACATGTTACATAAAACATGAACACTTGAACATTTTGGGATCTTTACCACAGCTAGAATGTATGTTTAAAGTTCAAGTACATTATTCATGCAAGGTAGAATTTGTATGCTGGTTATATGCAGAGATGATATGGATGTTAATCATGAGGTCAGGGATTTGATTACCACCACAGCACTTGTGTCCTTTGGCAAGGCATTTATCTACATTTGCCATTATCCACCCAGGTGTAGTAAATTAGTACCTGTTAGGAAGAAATTCCTTGAATGCACCGAAGCAGCCATGCTTATTATTAGGCCTATAGTTTACAATGTAGACAATCTGCTGATGATATCAAATCTTTTCCTGTTCCCCTATTTATTGTGGTTAAGGATCTTGATAAGATCAATATGATTTTTATGCTGGTCTCAGCATAAAAAATAGGCATTTTAGTAGGACATGAATTATCTTTGACTAATGACTGATATTGAAGCAACTCCTTAATAAACAAGAGCATTCATCTTTGAATAATTCATTGATGATTTTACTAACAGGAGTGAACCTGATTTTTGTTCATTTTTTTTTTGTTTTTGATACATTTTATGGAGTGACTTTTTTCCTGTTTTTCATTAAAATAATCAGTTTATGCAATGCAGACCTGCACCTCGTTTGAAATATTGACAAAAATAAATTCGAATTTTTAACAAAATTGTCATGTTTTGAAATGATAAAATTTATACTATTTATCCTTTAAATAATTGATGTGGTTTCCTTCAAAGCACGAAGCTGTGAGCATCAGAAAAAAACTAAAAGCTTTGAACGTGATTATCTCCAACTCTTTTTTTAAGACCAGCTGAGGTTTATGCCGGTCCATAAACTCACAGACAATTTGACAGAAGAGTGATAAGTTTCAGATTTATCTTGTAAGTGGAAACATGACAGGAGCGACTCAGGATTTATAAATAAAGTTATCAATTCAATGATTCTCATATCATGTCCATGTAGAATGAGGAAGAGAGAATGAATTAGCAATTAATACTTGAATATAACAAAACTTTTTTTTCAATTTTTAATCACTATACAGTTATTCTTCTGTTCTATAGGCCCTTCAGTCTGGTCTGTTATTAATAAAGATTAAATAGCATTGAAACATTCTGTACATTAATCATCTTCCACATTGGAAATGTGTGACAGTGTGAACATTACTTGTACACTTGGTAACAGGTTGAATCTGTAAGGCAAGTGAGTGGTTTGGGTTGCCTTTAGGTGGTTTCAAACCGCCTCGATCACAAGAATCCCCGTTAATTACGAGAACTTTTTTTAGGCTGAAAAATACCCATTAATTATTCCTGCATTCACACCGCCCAGAAACATACCCCTTCGGGATAAGTTCCTGAAGTTACGAGCATGCACAGTAAGGTCTGATAAGCAGGCAAGGCGCGAGATTCAAAATCAATAGCCCAGCAGCCACCCACGGCGCCGCACCCAACGACACGCTGGGTTAAAAGTTCCCGTAATTTGCTTTCACATCGCCAAAATACCTGCGACCTTGGAAAAATCCCCGCGAAAGTTCTCGTAATTTCGCCAAGTACCTACTATTTAGCGGGTATTTTCTTTCGGGGAAATTACGCGTAGTTTGCTTTCACATTACCAAAATACCTGGTATTTTCTGATCAGGGTAAATTTCCCGATCAGAGAATACCTGGAACTGACGAACTTTGAGGCAGTCTGAAACCACCTATTGAGATTTGAGACTCAGCGGGAGACCATACACTTACTGACATGTAATGCCATCAACAAATTGCAATTGTTCTCCAAAATAACCAACCTAAAGAAAGTAGAAATGAATAGAGAGGAATCAAATCCAAATTTAGAAATCAAGACCAACAGAACGTAGATTGTATTTATTGCGGCATCCTTCATACAGTGCCACTTTGATCATTGGAGAATGCCAGATGAAATTGATGAACTTCAGGCATACAATTTTCAAAACTTTACATTCAACAAAATTGTAGAAGCGAGGATACCCATGATATTGGTGTGGGTACAGCTATTGTAGAGTCAGAGCTAGTTTCCTAAGGTTAGAAATATGCCTAACAAGATTATTTCTCTTCTGACATAGCAACACACCTGACTCGTTGCGTAACATAGGGTTTATTTAGTTTGGAGGTTAGGTGGTTTTAGGTTTGACTTGATGCGTATATTTTCCATCGGAGCTATTGTCATGGAACCGATCCTATTCATGGAAGAGAAGACACACATACCAGAAATGAAATGGGATCGCTCCAGGGGTATTCCAGAGATTGGTCCAACATTGTTTAGGATTTGTGAATTTGAACTGATATTTCATATGAAGGCCTAAATTGAATTATGTGCAGTCATGCATTGTTTTCTTTGACTATGAGATTTATTTCACTTTAGCTCGGCTGAGCTCCTCAGAAAATTTATAATTTTTGACTTATACCCCTTTCATGAATTGTGGACGTGGACTACCGGGTATTCTCTTCATGAAAGGTTTCAGATCAGAACAGTCTGGACTATTTGAGTATTGCTATTAAGAGATCCAACTCTACCTCCTCTTGGAATTGGTCTTTACTCTGCAGTCAATTTCATGTGGCTTTGAATTATCCGCAAACAGTTTCATTAAACATTAAATTTCCAGTGCTTTAACATTTGCTGGTTACTTTCATAATAATCTGAGTTATTTTGCTGCTTCATTCATGAAAACACAAACTACTTCTGAATTCATCTGCACTATTTTTATTAACAGGTTCACAGATATTCTAATCCAGACTCGGTCCAGTATGTTTAGGGTGATTTTCATTAAAGGGGTATAGGTTGAATGTTAGATTACGGTTAGCCTTTTGACATGGCCTTGCAACTTGGCTGCATTCCTAGTGGCCAAGAGGAGACTAGAGAATATATGCAACTCGGTTGAGCGCAAGATCGAGCAACATTTATGGTCGTGAGGGCTTTTGGAATCCGTAGGAGACATAAATGTATGCATTATTCATGAGCATGCTAATGCGCCATTCTGCACCGTTGGTGTTGATAATGTCATGGGACCGGCAAAGTTCACTTCTGTGGTACAGGATCATACAGGGTTCATTGATTTGAATGATACGCTCGTTGATAATCGCAAGTCAGAAACATGATTAACATTAGAAATCCTAGTCGGGTTCCCAGAGGCCCTGTGACTGGGCACGCAATCCTCGCATTTCACCCGGCTCTTCACGAATTGTCTTTTTTTCCGGTCAATAAGCATTTGATATAAATATCATAACAAACACAGGGTCTTGTTTAAAGGTATGCTCCGGGCTAAAGATGTTTCTATCTAAATAAATAGAGTAAAATTCACAGAGCAAAATGCTGAAAATTTCATCAAAATCAGATAGCAAATAACAAAGTTATTCAATTTCAAAGATTTGCATTATTCCGGTGAAACAGTTCTCGGCATGTCTTCATGAATATTCATTAGGTGGGCTGCATGATGTTACATCCCACTTTCCTTTTTCTTATGCTATTACATGAAATCATAATTTTTTCATATATGTGTAAATGATGTGTCTCCATTATGATGAAATGAGTTGCAGCAAGAAATAACTAATGTACTTAATCAGTTGTAAATCCCACTGTTTTAGTTCTTGATAGAATTTTTTTAATACACCAAATTTGATGTAATTAAATACAAAAGAACAAGTGCAGATATGACATCACTAGCCCACCTAATGATTATTTACAGACAGGCCTAGAACTGTTTCACCAGAGAAATGCAAATTCAATAATTTTGTTATTTGTTTTCTGATTTTGATCAAATTTTCAGCATATTGCTCTGTAAATTTTACTACATTGAGATATAAATATCTTCAGCCCGGAGCATCCCTTCAAAGGCGAGATTTAGGTTAGAATTATTTTATTAACATTCCGTCAGATCTGGAAGGTTTAGTAAGAAATAATGGGTACAGATAATGATTGTAATCAATGGCAGTGCCGTAGAGTGGACTGCAGGGGGCAATAAATATTCACCCCCCCCAAAAAAAAAAAAAATAGTGTAAAAAAGAGAAAGAGGGGGTATTTAAAAATAAAGAATGAAGATGTGTCCGAGTTGTGGAACTCTGTCATACCCTTATCTTTAATTGAAAAAAAGATGATGTTAATAGCTTGGTCACATTTGATCTACGGCGGCCATATGGCGAGTCGACAACAGCCGTTTTATTAACTTTATTTCAAACCACCTATATAATTGGTACAAAAAATGTTGAAATGGCCGTTTTCGACTCGCCGTAGAGCAAATGTGACCATGGAATAACTTTCAGTCATCAAGCCAGTCCAGCCCCTTCCATAAAAACAATGTGTGGCTGCTTCTTATTGTACTAGTGGATTAAATTGTTGAATAATATGTGGATATGTTAAGGATCAGTGGATAAATCTTATAGCGCTCATGTCCATTAACAAGGCATTTACCTGTATTTGCCACTCTCAATCCAAGTAAAGTAATTGGCTTCCTGCTACCAGTAGGAAGGAATGCTTGAGCCCCTGATAAAAAAAAGAAGCTGTGCAGAAGCTGGGATGACAGATAATTTGCATCACTTAGAAACAGACTGTCTGCATCTCATACAATGTCTGCATGTTTCTACATATGAATTGAAATATTGCTCTTTTTATTTAGAATACCCTTTGGTAAAGCATCAATCCTCATCACCAGCATCCATGTGAATTGTATTATGGATCATATAGTCTTATCTTTTGATTTCTTACAGGATTCCTACATTCAAAGAAAAAAAACACAAACTATAAAAAAACATAGGAATTATTCCCTCGCGAATAATGTCCTATCAAAGCACAGGTGGTTAGACTTTCAATACAGAGTTGAAGAAGAATAATTCTAAATACAGGTTTAGTATGCCTTCTCTGAAAGAGAAAACAAAAAGAGAATTGATGTGTTTTTGGCAGCATATGACGTTTCATCAGGTGGTAGTATAAGATAATGTATTGTTTTCAACCTAGCTTTGACTTTACATTTGTTTAGACATGGAAATTGGTTTACCAACTGGGTTGATTCATGGCCAAGGATAGATTTCAGTTTTTTTTTTCTTTATCCAGTTTTTCGTATCCTGGGAAATTCACTCCCAGAAGTCCTTTAGGTCTGTTTTATTTCTTATAGGTCTGATTTGGAGCTAAACTTGGAGGAATGATCAGCTGGTTGACTGTTATTATTATTGAACTCTATACTTAGAATCCGTTTTCATAATTTTTACAGTCATTTATCGCTCTCAGGGGAAACTATTTTTTTTTCTAGTTTTGTTGCTATTTTTGCCCATTTCCTGGTTGAATTTTATGGGAAGAAAATCAATTAAACTATGCACTAATTTATCATTCGACCATGTGTGACTTGATTGTTAATAATGATATTGTTATACATTTAAAATTTCACACATTCCATAGTGATTAAGGTGTAATTAATGCAAATGTCCACCCCTGGTATATGCCAGAGGCATTAATGCTTTCAGGTCTTTTGCGCATCAATCTGTCTTGTTTTCACAACTAAAGAACCACTCCACACCTCAACTTTAAATTTGATCCATGTATTAGGGTGATGATGATCTGACGAGTTATTGGGTATCAAGGTCAAATGTCACCGAGGTCATAATGTATCCCAAGATATCTTATACTCATCTGAACTAGAGAATCGATACCAACTTTAATTTTAAAAATATTTTGGATAAAATTAAATTTCAGTTTAGCATTTTCTAAGAAAAATAACAGAATGTAAGGGGTCAGTTTGAAACGATTTGTTTGGAAGCCCAATGAAGACCGCTGCATATAAAGCAGGCGTAACCACCAGCCGAGTTCCACTTATTTTGTTGGCATATCAGCGAAAAGTAGAATGTTGACCTTCATTTTCTGGTAGATGAAATACAACCACACATTACAAATTTCCAAAAGGACAAGATATGCCTGGCTCTATTTCCAGGCTGACATTTAACAGGTTATTTAATTTGATGATATTTGTAGTGAGGGGTATAACTGATGGGCAGGATCTAGTCTTGATTCATTGACTCTGATATGGTGACAGATAATCTGGTTTAAATGCCAAATACAACTCAACAGCAGGTTCATGTGAATAAATTCAAATAAATGAATTCCATCAAAACTTCACAAAATTCAGATGTAATGTTCTTTTTTAAATCTGACATATTAAATTTGCACTTGATATTTTCACAAGACCATTATATTGACACCCTGGCCTGAATGCAAATGATAAAACCGATGATGATATACGGGGGGGAGGCAGCACTCAGTATATAATGCATAGTGGGTATGTGCTGCGGAAGGGACCCCCATTTTAACACTCAAATTTCCGTTCCATAGCATTTTTGTCCTATAAAAAGAAGAAAGAAATCCGCTCCAAAGCTTCGCATATTTTCCGTTACGCCGTTCCGGCCGCATTGATCTGCTACAATGAGCTGCAATTTTGGTGAAAAGCGACCACAGAGTGCTGTCCGACCATCGCCTCTGCGCTAATGAACCCGGTACCCATGCTGCCGGGCTAGCTGCGATGCACGTTCCATAGGGACGCAAGCGCACTCACACACAGGCGACCCGTTCCAAGGACCCCTGTTTTCATAAACATTTGTAGTTCCGAAGCCCTTTAGCCCACTCCAAGGCCCCCTTTTTTGTCTTGCCCGCGGCACATACCTAATACTTTTTTTGTCGAGTACCCCCCCCCCTCGGTCCTCACTATCTCTTATACTTGATTATAAGGTATGTCATATGAGGGGGTTTCTTATTGGTTCTTGCCATAGTGTAATATGGCCGTGACCATTTGATATAGGCCCACCAATGATTTCTGCACATATTTTTATATTCAAATTCCTATACAAGTTTATGAGCCCATGAAATGATGTCACCTTTATGATGAGATACATCAGAACATAGTAAGATGCAATGGTCTGAAGTTATATCCTGTTTTTAATGTGTATGTTTAAAATGTCAAGTGATGTCTGCTCAACTCTCAATGAACTGAGTAACTAAGGGCTCATTTTGCTGACTTTGCGATGGTAGAGATTTTTGAAACGTTCATATCGTATTATTCGTTTACATGTAATGGCAATGCACTTCCACGGTCCACCTAAGGCTTCTGCATTTTTACTGTTCATGCTATGGTGGCCTGGTGAGAGAGGTCATGGAGGGGTGTTTCCTCTTATTTGTGTAGAATTATTAAGTGTTGCATGCTTTTATATTTGTAATTTTGTGTGTGTCTTTTTTTTGTCTTTGCAGGAATTTGAAGATCGCTTGTTTGATAAAGGAGAGGGCAACAGCAAAAATGAAGAGATCCAGCTAAGATTGGCTTCATATCTTCATCTATCCAATCTTCAATCTCAGCTCAAACAAAGTTAGATCCAGCTAAGATTGGCTTCATATCTTCATCTATCCCATCTTCAATCCCAGCTCAAACCAAGTAGATCCAGCTAAGATTGGTTTCATATCTTCATCTATACCCTTTTCAATTCCAACTCAAACAAAGTTAGATCCAGCTAAGATTGGCTTCATATCTTCATCTATCCCATCTTCAATCCCAGCTCAAACCAAGTTAGATCCAGCTAAGATTGGCTTCATATCTTCATCTATCCCATCTTCAATCCCAACTCAAACCAAGTTAGATCCAGCTAAGATTGGCTTCATATCTTCATCTATCCAATCTTCAGTCTCAGCTCAAACAAAGTTAGATCCAGCTAAGATTGGCTTCATATCTTCATCTATCCCATCTTCAATCCCAACTCAAACCAAGTTAGATCCAGCTAAGATTGGCTTCATATCTTCATCTATACCATCTTCAATCTCAGCTCAAACCAAGTTAGATCCAGCTAAGATTGGCTTCATATCTTCATCTATCCCATCTTCAATCCCAGCTCAAACCAAGTTAGATCCAGCTAAGATTGGCTTCATATCTTCATCTATCCCATCTTCAATCCCAACTCAAACCAAGTTAGATCCAGCTAAGATTGGCTTCATATCTTCATCTATACCATCTTCAATCTCAGCTCAAACCAAGTTAGATCCAGCTAAGATTGGCTTCATATCTTCATCTATCCCATCTTCAATCTCAGCTCAAACCAAGTTAGATCCAGCTAAGTTTGGTTTCATATCTTCATCTATACCATCTTTAATCCCAACTCAAACCAAGTTAGATCCAGCTAAGATTGGCTTCATATCTTCATCTATACCATCTTTAATCTCAGCTCAAACAAAGTAAGATCCAGCTAAGATAGGCTTATTATCTCCATCTATCCCATCTTTAATCTCAGCTCAAACAAAGTTAGATCCAGCTAAGATTGGCTTATTATCTCCATCTATACCATCTTTAATCTCAGCTCAAACAAAGTTAGATCCAGCTAAGATTGGCTTCATATCTTCATCTATACCATCTTTAATCTCAGCTCAAACAAAGTAAGATCCAGCTAAGATTGGCTTATTATCTTAATCTATACCATCTTTAATCTCAGCTCAAACCAAATTAGATCCATCTAAGATTGGTTTCATATCTTCATCTATCAATCTTCAACCCCAGCCCAATCGAAGTTTTGATTAAAGTTTTTAAACTATGGATCCTTCTGCCATCTTTAAATCAAGAATTTTTTTTTGATAAACCCTGAATAGGTCATTCAGGATATATCCTCATCATTGATAGATGTGTAACTACCATCACCAACTCTGCAATCAATTTTGTATTAGACTGTTTTCTCTAGCTCAATGCAGATTTAGAATCTTGTGAATCGTTTGCAAAATGGAGATGTCGCAATTGTAGAAGCGGCTTTACTAGGGTTATTATGCTTTCCCAGATTTATACCATTATCACAGCATAGCTTTTACTACATGACAAAACATTCTTCGAAAGAGTCATTCATTTTTATTTGATACTATGTTTTCTTATTTACAAATCAATAGATTTATAATTGCATTCATTTTCATTCGTCATATTGAATTAGACCAGGACAATGCCTGATGGTACTCTGACTTTCCCACGTATAACAATTAATGCAAATCTCATTTTATTTGTAAGAGGTGAATTGCATCTGTCATATTTCATATGGTAATCATATTCATGATGCTAGTATGTTCATGGTATGATCCACGTACCTTTGGACACTATAAGGTTCTACACTTCTACCCCATTGAGAGAAAAGTCCTAAAAATTTGCTTCTTTTCAGTATAATGTATCAATAAAGTTTATCATTTCTTTCAGAAGATTCTTTGAAATGTTAATATTGTGCAATATTAGATAGCCAAGACAGGTAGCCAAGCACAATTGATCCATAGCTTCTCATGTGATATGATCAAAATCTTTGTATTTTTCACCTTCGATGAATATATTGATCAACCAGTCCATCAATATATTTTTCTACATGTATGGGGCCCTATCATGTACTAGATGTAACCAATTACATGGAAATAACATATGTGGGACTAAAGTAGTGATTGTTTGCAATCGATGAACACTTGTTATCAATTGGAATCAATTTTCAGACCGGATTACGGAATTTAAGTGAGTCCGACGTACTACGAGTTAGGTTTAATGTTAGATCTAACTTTAGGCTTTCTTCAGTTACTAAAATGGAGCCTAGATTTGTGTAGACAGGAATAACCATTGTTTCTTGGGGATTTATTTAAGAATTTCTGGAGATGTATTGTTGAGTGGAGCCAAAGTAGTTCAGCGGATAGAGACTGAAGGTGAACTGATCTAACGTTAGTTTTATTTAGTTTTGATCTAACGTAAAACATTTGTGATGTTGATGACCAATTGGGAATTAGATCAACTGTTAGACGTAAAAGTTGGGTAAGTAGATCTGGATTTAGGCCTTGGCCCAGATCTTTAAGTTAGGTCTCAATTTTTAACGTGTTAGACCTTGATCTAGACTAGAGTCTAAGTCATTAGAGAAATCTAATCTTGCTAACGTTAGAATCTCGATCTAGTCACTAGATCTAGTGCTAATGAAATTTTAGATTCGGTACTGGACCTGGTTCGACAACAGAAATATCAGGACCATCACCAACATTACAGCCGTGATCTAGTCTGACATAGATCCAATCTAGATCTAGACCTCGTCATGTTTTATCTTATTTCCAAGATCAGATCAGAATGTGCACTGCATCATGGCTCAACATGCATTCTCAGTCTGCCTTAATTGGGTCCTGGAGTCTAGACCTGGACGGACTCTAGATCTAAACAAACTTGATTTTGATTAGAAAAGGGTCATTCACTGTGCTTAATGTTAGACTAAAGTTATACCAGTTCCATCAGTCATTGTGAATATCATGAATAAGTCTAGATCTACTGCATGCATCATAGACCTAGATAAATCTTTAATTCTTCATCATTCAAGGTGATCTAATATAACAGATTTTGACTAATGGGATGTGTACAATAACATTCTTTGCACCACCTGCAACTCTTTCTGCAACGGGCCCCAGGAGCCCTTTGCAGAAAGAGTTGCAATCAATCGCAACTCTAAAAATCAAAATCAAGCGTAACTTGATTTTCAACCAATCAACAGCGCGCATTTGGGACTTGCGTTTGATTTTTTGACTTGCGTTTAAACGCAACTCTTTCTGCAACAGACCCCTGAAGGATTTATATTTTCCTTCGTGATCACATTTTTCCTCAGTGCTGCGTGCTCTGGGAAAATAAATCCGGTGGTCCAAAGAGTATTTATATTACACACCCCATCAGCCGATATCTGTATATTAATCTAGTTGGGGGGGTCACAGCAAAATAGGGTATATTAATATAAAATCTGTTTTACAGTTATCAATGTAGCACTGCATATTAGAAAAATATGCATTTTAAACATTATTTTACTAAACACAAGATCTATTTGTAAAACCACATGTATCATGCACATAGTTTTTAGCAGCCTAAACCACAGTTTGTCAAAGCACTGATGATTATGTGCAACATCTAAGTCGGGTCCTGGACCCCTACGCGCCATTCAGGAGACTGCTATAATAATAGTGTAGAAACGATAGTTTAGAACGCTTTGTAAAATTAAAGAAAGTGATCGTTTCTACACTATTATTATATACTCTTTTAAAAAATAAGAATATTTATCTTGAATTTGGTAACTCAATAGAGTTCATGACAGGCTATCAGAATATGCAAAAAAAAAAATCAACTTCAGAAATTTGACCCCAGTCATGTTTATCACATTATTAAGGTCTTTGAAATTAAAAGTATTAGGATCCGGTGGTCAGTGATTAATGGCCAGACTGTCATTTGACTGATTAAAATGGAATGTCTAAATTTATGAATAAATTGTCTTTGTATAATGATGCATCATTGTATTAAACACTGTTTAAAATTGTAAGCATGTTGTTTGAGCCTGTCACTCTAACAACTACTGTTTAAACTTTTAAGCAACTGTTTAATCTTTTTAAACAAGTTGTTTAAAAAGTTTAAACAATTGCAAAAAAATTTAAACAACTTGTTGTTAGAGTGACAGGCTTAAACAGCATGCTATATTTTACTGTGTAATTAATTAATGTCAGCATGATTGTTAGTAATATCATGACCACCAGTCTATTAATTCTTTGTTTAAAAAACCTTGATTATTTTTAAATCAATCATGTTATGATATCTTTGTAATTCTATATTTATCAAAATGAATAAAACAATTCCAGAAACCTTTTGTAAACCTGTGTTTGTTTGTTTTTTTCATTTTCATATCATTGCTTCAAGATGTAAATCCTATTTATTATGGGCTATGGATTCAAACTGACTGGAGTAGACTGTGAATATCAACGCATTTTATACGTGGTGAGCTTACAGAGCTTAATATTTAAAACTGAAAGTTAAGTTTTAATCTTCTCATGATTTTTTCAGAATAGTCTTTCATTTCACTTCAGGTTGATAATAATAATGATGATGATAATAATACTTAATAGTAATAATGATAATAGGACATCCCTATTTTTTAATTATTCTCCACTCATTTTTGCAAACCAATGTACTCTATGAAATATGTAATGAAAATTATCAAGATAGTATCATAAGAGATCTGTGAAATATTTATATTGTTTTAAATATACCCCCTCGTTAGATTTGAAATGTTGTAAAATGGATGAAAAAAATATTTTACAAAATATCACCCCCCCCAAAAAAAAAAAAATGATAATAATAAAAGTCAGCTTTTTATAAAATGAATGGCTAGGTCTTTCAAATAGATTGAATGGTGAGTGAATTGTACAGATTGATATGTTGATATAAACATTCATGATAACAAAATATGAAAGTATACGTTATCAAAATGACCCAGGAGGAATAAACAAAGACTACACGATTACCTGTCTTCACGAGTTTTGAGGGGCAATGATGAGTATACGGGGTATATTTTGAAACGTGAAATGTTAAATTACCTAAGTGCTTTCCACAAGCACGTTTCTTTGTTTTGATGGTGTATCTTCTGAAAATTGTCATTCATGTGGTTTTTAATTGAAAAATTTAGATGCACCTCGAAGTAGTAGTGTCTACCAGATATTTCAAACGTCATTTTTATTGTCTGTTAAGCATGATGCACCATTTAGATGAGCTGCTATCAAAAAGAAGATTATTCGGTTGTTTTCAATCGCAATTCATTTCTTGTGTATATAACACACAGGCCAGGATCTACTGATGAGGACTATGAACACTACAAGCAGATGTCGTAGTGTTTATTCTGCTTATAATTATGGTTAAATTCGATGCCGATTTTTTTTTATATTTATAATATTATACCGATTAAAAAAGAACGATTGAATGAAATATCTGTAACCTAAATATTTCTTGAATTGGAACATATCGGAAATATTTGTGAAAGAGATGGAGAGTATTTGACTGAAGTGCCCCTCAGAAGAATATTAGCTTTTTATGCCCCTGATAGAGCAAAGAACACGCTTTTATATCGAATCAATTTCCCCAAAAGGGGCGTAAGGCGAATATCGCGATTGTTATGATTTGGTGATTTCAAGTTCAATTTGGATATTTTATGTGCATTTTGGTAATATTGTGATCTAGCACTAAAATGAAATCCAAGGACCAAGTATCCGCTATAACAGCGAAATGCACCTCTTGCATTGTCTATCGATGACTTTCACTCTAAAATCATAACTCAATCACCCTTCCCGTCCTTTGTCACTTTCTCCCGCGCTTGTATAAATTTGGCGCGCTTTTAGCTTCTTGGTCTTTTGTTACGAGCTGATGGGATCAAATAAAAATGCATCCGTCAGCCTTGGTTACTCCCTGGCACTATAGTTGAAGAGTAAGCGAGGATGATCTCAAGTCAAATAGAATAAGCCTATCCTTGGTAGACATCTCTATAATGATATGGCATTTGCATACTGAATTGATAATTATGCTCTTTATTTTTCATTATCGATATAATTATTTTCGAAAGTTGAATCTCATGGCAAAAATTTACTATCAGTCTCCAAACTCAGTATGATTCGGTTTTCCATTTTGGTAGAGTTTTGATATACCTTGTATGGTTATTTTGGTTTGGTTTCGTGTGCATGATAATTTGTGGAAGCGTATGCGTTTAACACAAGAGACTGACTTGATATCATTTCAAAGTAGTAATGATTTGCAATATGAAGAACAGAGGCAGCCATATGTCATGATTTTTATCTCTTATGATCACATCACGTAGGATTATAAAGTAACTATGATAAGATGTAAGGCACGCGACAACACAAGGGACTCATATTAGGTGAGTCCTATTCTGTTCAGTAGTAGCACGTGACCAATAAATGCCGACCAGTAAGTCTCATCCACAAAAAAAAATAATATGAAGGTTTCACGTATTGGCTTCAATAATGTAACAAAATAATGCGAGGATATAATGATTTTGATTGCCAATGAATTTTCGACGGTCCTCCGCATTTAGGAGTTTACAATGTTAATGTGTATGTATACAAGTATACTCCAAAAAGGGCCATATCTGGTTGAAACATTCCCGTGGGCACTCTGAGTTCCTTGGTGCACCTATTTTATCAAGGGTTTAACAGAGGCAGAAGTTAAAATAATGGTCAATGTCGTGGAATGAATAATAATAATTAAAGAAAACATTGGAATGCTGTAAACAAAACAAGTGCAGAAATGAAATTAGATCATGAATGACATAAAGAGACGAGAGAAGGCAGGTTGAAAGGGTGAGAAACACAGGTTATAATTTATGAAATTGTGAAACCACGCAGAATTGTAGTACTTATTGTCCATTTTGTATTCACACACTAAGATTTGAGTTTGCACTGGATCTCCGGGGCGCCTTCTGCTTTATTGTAGGCCTTATACCAGCGCATAAAATGGTTCAAAATATCGTGAATCCACATTTTTTGGTGCATACATTGACTATTGCGTGACATTAAACAAAAAAATATGGGACGGATTAAAGCAGCTTGTAAACGTACTATTAGGCCTACTGTAATACATGGGCGGAAATCCAAGGGGGGCGCGTCCCCCTACCCAAAATAGGAGGGGGGCACAATATCATATGTCCCCCTATTATTTTTGGTCTTTAATGATGGAGAAAAATATATCACTTCACAATCGAAATAATCAATGTATTTTGGACTAAATAATCTTACATTATTGGTGAAAACCTTTTTTTTTTGGGGGGGGGGGGCTTGTCATTTTTTTGGGGTCAAAATTACCTTACATTTTTGGTGATAACTTTTTATTTTTTTGCTTGTCAAATTATCCAGCGGCTCTGGTCCCCCTACCTTTGGGGACAGATTTTTGCCCATGCTGTAAGTGTAATATATATGATAAGTATAGAAAGCAGAATAACACTTTTATATACCATTTCAAGATGTTAATCGCAAAATACTAATGTATTGATTCGGAAAGACATATAGATGATATAACATCTTTCAAAGAGTGGATTTACAGAAAACGAGGTTTTCTGACTTCGGCAGTTAAAACCAATACATTACATAGGTTGAGTATAGAAGCGCGCGCCTGAAAATAAAATTTCCCGCCATGCACGTGCCTCGACGATCGCAGCTGGTTGAGTAAACAATATTCCACTCGGTTGTCCCTTTCGACCAACGTCGCGAGCCATCCCGAGCCATATCCTCTCGATACCAGCCTGGGACGGTCACGGGGCAAGCGAGCGTTCCGTCACTCGTCCAATAAATTCCGATAAGTTCTTTTCCAGCCTTTTGATCAACTACAGCTCTATTCGTAGTATGACTGAGATGGTATAAACAATAATACCCACTTTCTCCCAGAGTAGCAACCTTCTGCATCGAATCCCTCTAAATGACTGTTTTTCCCGCGCAAACCATCTCTTGTTGTCCATTTCATTTCTCGCTCAAAATCTGCGTGTGAAATGGAAAGATAAGAGTCTGAAGGGGAGATCTCCCGGTGGAGTTCACGGGATCTATCTGCTTATCTCGGTATACCAGGCACGATGAATGTTGACCAATCAATTATATATGTATTTAAAAAAAAACAGAACACATTGTTCTCGGCGGAAACAAGAAGACTCAAGGGATTCTCTTTGGAAAACTTTTCTCAATATAGTCTGAAATTAATTTTGTACAAAAAAAATGTTTTAAGCTAAAACTTTGGCTTTCACTATCGCAATGAAGCTAATTAAAAAAATAGTAGGCCTATTTTCATGATTATAAGACGAATGATGGCATTGTATCAAGGTAAATACATGTCAATTACAATCAATCATAACGTTTAGGGTCTTAATTAATTATTGCTATGTCGGGGAAACGGGGAGTTTCCCCGACCAGATGGTTTACAATTCGTGTTCTGGTCAGTAAGAAAGTTGGAAATGACGAAGATATCGATGCAATTCAGATAAAAATGAATTGAAAACTGATAGTACCGTATCAAACATCCGATTGGTTTGGATAATCATGGGTTAAAAAGAGCAACATCTACCTGCATGGGATATGTGCACATGCAAGTGGCACGGCAAGAAGATAGAAAATGACTGCATACTCGTATATCGTGCAAAGCCTGGAATTTGTTCCATGTGGAAGCCCGTTTCAGCACTGCGCTAGTGTACAATATGAGGCCAAGTAAAAAAAGATAGTAGTTGATCGTCCGGGTTTTTTGAGAGCGGTGATGAGGGAGGTCCTTGCTATTTGCTATCTTACTATTTTTTTTAAGAACACGGAGGCATTTTCTCGGTCTGATTTTTGACATCAGTGATGAGGGAGGTCCTTACTATTTACTATTTTTTTTGATATTTTTTATTCAAATGATTGTCAGGCCATGTCAAGCTCGAATTATGTGATGGATGTATGCTCAATAGTAATAATAAATGATTAGAAACATATCTACGATTGATTGGAAATCTATGGAAAATAAAATCTATTGATGTATTATTACTGATGTATACTGGTACTGTATTGTTGTCAAACAGAATGTTCATGTCAAGTGAATAATTTAAACATTTTAATTTATGTAAGGGTAAAAAAAAATGCATGGGGGGTCTTTTTTATTGTCATGGAGTCTTGTTCAATTTTCCAGAGCCAATCTCATTTTTAGCTCTGGGTATGGTTTCGCATCGCAGGTTCCGGGTGCTTGATCGTGTACATAATGTTTAATACTACTGCTCAATTTTTATTCATTTTTAAAATTGATATTGAATATTAAATCCCTCATTGAATATTCGATGCATTGCCTCCTGACATTAGAAATCTCGAAGGAAAATTCAATGCATTTCACAAATTCACATGCTACGCCAGCACAGTCAATCACATCATCCTAGCACACATGCAGTTCACCCAACAGAGTCACAAGCACACAATCACCGTAACACACGTCGAAGTACAGGCGCAATCACTCACCAAAAAAACCCGCTGAAATACAAATTACGTCATTAGAATTGATTTATCTGCGCCATATTTCAAGAGCATGCGACGGAATAGTTCAGATTCAGTAAGCAGGGTCCCCGAAAATGCACTAAAAATGAAGAAATCCGCGATCTTTTCCGAGTTTGCAAACTTTATTTCCTTGCTAATTTATGATGGTATCTTCAAAATCCAATAAAAAAACAAATCAGAATTTTTTTCTTTCTTGCAATTACGGCGATATCGGACTTTGCAATTGTTTTTGAAGTTGCGAGAGAGATCCCAGAGTAATCTTGTGAATTTTTTCATTATTCAGCAGCCATAAAAATAGTTAATAACAAGAAAATTGATGCTGCAATTAAAAAGGGAAGATGGCGAGGACGAGAAACAACACAATTTTTTTTTTTTTTTTTTTTTTTTTAGAAAATAGTAAATAGCAAAAATTTTCATGCGGCGGCCAAAAGTGATGCGCGCGAGGACGATCAACTACTTTCTTATTTTACTTGGCCTGAAACTGAAATGTCACAATTTTTTAATTCCATTTAGCACTATAGAATGTGACTTTTTAATCCGTTTTTATCGATTGTTGCAAAACTGCGATCCTTTTGCAGCTTTGTTTGTGTTTCAATCACAAACAGAAAGCACCCACGTGTTTTTTTTTTGGTTATGTTTTTTTTATACATATATATATACATGTACATGCCACGTTCATTCCGATATACCACTGGAGGTTTCAGAAAGAGTACACATGCATGGATCGCGGAATGTACGCATTCTTCGTACGCACGCTGGTTGTTGATTTCGCCACATACTGTATGTTAATTTCAACACGGATTTATATTTGCGGTTTCTGTGGTTTAACATATCGAGGGTACTTTGAACTTTGCACTTTTTAGGGTACGTTGAACTATTAAAAAATCGACCAGTTTCATTTCGGATTACAAGAAATAATGTAGGCCTACAGTGTAACAAAAATGCGAAAATATCAGTTAAAATGTTGAAGTCTACAGCCTATAATACAGACAACATAAAGCCACACTACCTACTATTATTACGTACATAAATAACACTGGAGAAAAAACGTACAAAATAACTTATATAGAATTTTGTGAAAAATACGTTTAATTAACTTGGCAAGTCTATACTCCGACCTCCAATTTCTTGTTTAAAAATAAGTAATGAGGATTGCCATCAATTTTTCTTTACCCATTTTGTTAGTTATCGTAAGGAGATCAATCCAACCATCCACAGAAGCCTCTCGAAGAGTTGAACAATTGATCCGTGACTCTAATTGAAATGTCGCCCTCACATTGTGTCTTGTTCAGGTTCTCAACATCTACATGCATGGCATTACGTAGTCTGTTTACTGTATCTCGTCCTACTACACGAATGAATCACGATAAACCACCTGCCTTGCTTCGCGTTCTTGGCTGTGCATAAAACTTTTGCCTATGCAGCAATGTTTACTGCCAATACAAAATTCCAATGAGTTCTGCTTTATATGTGATTTTTTTCATTGGACAACATGTGTGTGTCCGTTATTATTGTAGTTTGATAAGGATGAGGCCTGTATGATAACAATACGTTGATAATGGTAAAGAAGTTAACAAGGAACAGAAGAGATGTTGTTTAGGCCTATAATAAAAATCGCCTATCAGTTAAAAATAAAGTACTAGGAAACGATAGAATTGCATTAAGAAATGTGTTTCACGTGCACAGGCATCTTTTTAACCCCCTCCTCTTTTTGATATCCACTTCTTTAGATGAATCTACGCAGAACTTTAGATCTAGCCTCTTATACTCATCAATGCATCTGTTTTATTTTACATAAAAAGAGTGTTTCCAAAATGTCTGAAAATGTTATGATACCACATAACTGGTGAGGAAAAATTACCGTAAGAATATTTATGCTGACAAATGTTTCACATATCGAAGTTTGATAGCCTGAATCAAATTGTATATGTGCCTGCCCAGCGATGTATCCCCATACCCTTGCTTGATTGCGCCCTTTAAAAAAAGTCACTCGCACAAGCCGCTGACTCGACTTATGTTTTCCTTTTCATTTTTTTTCTGGAGTTTTCCCCCCTTTCGACTGTGCCACATTGCTCCACACACTGCATGCACTGCAGCGTTGCTCGACTGTACACTCGACTGCTAAACCAATCACAAATTCTGAAAACACGTCATACTTCTTATTTGGTAGCACCGAAGTAGCTGATTGGACATTCGAAATAAATATTCATGACTACCTGTTGAAGCCCAGCCCACGTGTGAAGGTATTTCTAGTAATTTGTCTGCAGTATTGTGACTGTCAGAAGGCAATGTAGAATGCTCAAATATATGTACTATATGCGACTTAATCATTCAGAAAGAGTATAAAACGAACAGTACGAATGCATTTCAGGGTGGTTTATTTAATTTCAGAATGTTAACTTTGTCAAAGCTGTGGGTGAGTTGCGAAAATTTATTGTGAAACACGCCCACAATGCGAGTGCTCAGTAAGCCCCGCCCACTATTATTCTTTTCTGCCTTTTTGCAATGACTCCCGTTCAGCTTAGCGTGCTCCAGCTCCCTAGCCCTGCACGCGTTTTCCCTTGATCTCGCTGGCAAAAACCGCAACCAGTTTTTTTTATATGAACTTCAGCATATCACGAGTTGGGGATAGGTAGATATAGGAGTTCGACAGCGCCGGGAAGTTAGTGTAACCAAGTTTTTCTAGCTTCTTCGCATCTTCTCCTGAAAAATGTCCACCGCAATGGTATCAGCCTTTTACGATGTTGGAGATATGCTGTTTAGTCATAAGGTAATTTTGTAGAATGCCTCGTAGCTTTCATTAGATCGCAGTAGATTTTAAATACTTAGGCCACTGTGCATGAATATTTCGCGTGAATTTCACCACGCTACACAGTGTGTTGGAATGTCTGCGCTGCACACTTGTTGAATGTGGCTATGTTGTGCAGCTCAGACTCGGTGAAGCCATTTTCCCCTCATCTTAACATGCTTGTAATGTATGAAGCTTACATTATGATCACACTTGAGTTTCGTACCTTGGTACATGCGACGTCAGCAACAAATTGTGTTTTTACTGTTCTTAGTCGTAAAGTAAGAAATCCGCTCGAACTTGATTTTAGATTTTTTCTAGATTCTAGCGTAAAACTTGGTTCGAAGGCTGGATCTAGATCAAGACTGATGGACGCATAGATTCTATGCATTTCTCTAAGATTTCTAAGTTAGAGCTCTAACAACATGTCTAAGCTAACTTAAACCGGCTCCAGACCTACCTGTCATGCCTGTATGTCATGTATGTTCAGCTCTGATATCATAATCAAGATCATGTTTTCATGATTATGTATATTTCCAGAGTCTTATTCCAGACCCTGTTCAGTGTTTTGGGGCCAAGTTTTTTTTCTCTGTACTACTGTAGATCTAGGCCCTAGGCCTAGAGGTATTAATGTTAGATTAGTACAATTTAATGGCTCAACGCCCAGATCTATAGACGTCAATGTTGAATAGGTTCTTATGAATTTCACCTTTGTTAATCTTGTCTTTTCTTTTTTTTCTTTTTTCAGAATGTGTCGTCATTGATACATGCCAAAACGCAGCTGAGAGGGGACACTCGGGCCGTAGGAACTCCTATAAATGGATCAAATGGTGCACATCTTCTTCGAAGGCATTCCACGAGTGCAACCACTGGGTCAACAAGTCCAATAAGCACCAACCACCTCAATGGAAATTCCTTGTTCACACAACAGTTGGAAGCTGTATACAACAAGGAAAATCTCAACAACAAACCAAGGGACCGGGCTCTGAGTGAGAGCGATCGCAATAACCAAACCCGCAATCAGAACTCGAGTCGGTATAAAACGGAGTTATGCAGGCCTTATGAAGAGAATGGCACCTGTAAATACGGGGACAAATGCCAATTTGCTCATGGTATCCATGAACTTCGAGTCTTGTCACGACATCCCAAGTACAAGACAGAGTTATGCCGTACCTTCCACACTGTTGGATTCTGCCCGTATGGACCTAGGTGTCATTTCATCCACAATCCTGATGAGAGGAAATTATCATCGCCTGGTCCATCAAGCAAATCTAGCCGTGAGCGTACAATCGAGAGGCCCAAGCTCCTGCACTTCCCCAGTGCACCCCTTGGTTCAGCAGGTGGTGATCTGACACCACCACCCATGTCCATGTGCGATAGCCCTCTTCCTCTCACACCACCACCAGCAATAGATCTTCTTAGTCAAGATGAGTTACTTGCCACGCTTACCAACAATGCTATGACTTTGAGTCAGATGCAGCATGATGTAGGACCACTTCTCTCTCCTTCTGCATTATCTCCTACCAGTCTGCAAAATGCCTTCACTGCTGCTCCATCTTCCCCTTTCATCCCACTTCAACCAATCAATGATGATTTGGAGCAACTCGCAGTGCTACGTCTAGCCAGTAAACAAGGAAGTAATAGTGTGTTCTTCCCAGTAGATGAGCCTGTTGTAACCAACAACTTCAGACCACCATCACCACCTGAATCCTTGTCTGATCCTGAATCTTTAGCAGACACTAACATGACCTCAACATCTCCTACAGCTAGTCCGGTGGGGGCTAGGCTTGGACGCTTACCCATCTTCAGAGGCATTTCCCAAGAAGACCAACGTTTCTAAAATTCTTTCCAACCCAGACAAGGAGATAACCTTGCTAAAAAATCACACAAATGAAGTCTAGATCTCTCATTAATTTATCATGGACATCATTTGTTTTTGTTCTTTTGTGGACAGGCAAACATTTTGTATGATCTCCTAATTATATATTATGAAAACCTCATTTTGTGAAAAAAAAGCTGTTCAAATATTTTATTGATGTACATGTAGATTCTAATGGATGCATCTAAAGTTTCTAGAATTATTTATATATCGACTATTTGGTCCATTCCTGGCAATTTTGCTCAGAGGGATCTTGTGCTTATTCTTTTTTATTATTTTCTTCTGTGCAGTATTTTATCTGCCAGGTTATATACTCTTTGTGTTCAACATGACTATTTATAGTCTTATGTTTGTGTGGCAATTCCTTTATATAAAAAAATCAATTTATGTTATATGTTTTGTCTGTGTATCATTTATTCCAGCCTGTTTTTTGACTACAGCAAATAGTGAACACTACATATGTATTTAAGTTATCTTGTAATATTTATTTTCAAATTGATTAAACAAAAGTGCAGTCTGTTTGGATGAATTTATCATCATGTTGAAAAGAATTCTTATTTATCAGGTTATTTTAAAAGATTGATTAGTATATGTTTATATCATTCAAGCATCTAACTTATCAATGTGCTTCATTCTGATTTAACAATGAATTGAATGATTTTCTGTTTTTTCTTTGTAGCCATGTTGATTTGCGTGGATTAGTACTTAGTGTCAGCACTGGTTAATGCCCTGCTGGAGGTACTGGTCAGGACCAGCAGCTTCATATATCCATTTGTGTCATGTTTTTCTGTGCCAATATACCTATTTAGCTTATGTACAGTGTGGTCACCTGTACTAAAGTTAAACGGGGTTGTAGTTTTACCTTATATAGACCTGTATTTAGTAATTTATTGTCAAACCACCTAACTTAACAAGGAAAAAACAGTGCAAGAGACTTGTTTAATAACGAAATGCAGCCCTTTATCTTATTTATTGTCGAAGTTTCATTATTAAACTATCAGCTTTATGATAGTATTAATATATTTGTGAATATAGTACTTGTTGTGCATAGACTCTTATGTAATTGATTTATTTAACACTGCCTCGTAGGTTTCATATTGTCACTATTCAATCTGGAATAATCCCTGCAAAATGAACTCATTGATATCTAGTTACAATTTATTATTTATCACATTAAGACTCCTGGTAACCGACACTGTACAGAAAAAAAAAGATCTCCATTGAAATCTACTTAAAGGTTGTTATTTTTAGTGCTGATTGAAATGCACTCTGCTGTTATGCATATATGCTAACTTGCCTTATAAAACTTAGCAATTTTGAACTGTAGCCTTACCATGTAACTGGGTTTATACTTCCATGCGTTCATTCTCTCTTGTTATCTCCCCGCACTCTTGGGTTTCAGGAAGTCAAAGCATGAATCAATTACAGTATGTCTGTTGGTGTTTGGGTTAGACTTCTGGGCCAGGCTCTTGCTCATAACTCCTGGTGTAATCTTTTTAGTCAAGTTATATGGATTTTTCAATTTGTTGTATTCGTCTTGGAGTTATTGCAAGCATAGTAATCTGCCCATGAACCAAAATCAATAGGATTTCTTTTTTTCCAAGAAATATTAATTGTTCAATGTTCAATACTGTTTTTATGATATAAACTATTCTCATTTGATGATTGGATATCTACAAATGTTTGATTATGTTCAAACGAAAGACAATGTTTGACACATTTTTGTCATTTTCTCTGGTTTGCCTAATCTATGCAATATGAGTAAAACCATGTGATGTAATTAATCTTCCATAATAGATTGAAAGCACAAATGTCTTCCATGAAACACCGAGCTCATTTTCTAGCTCATTTCTATATTTTTGTTTGAAATGGTGCTAATTGGCCGATTTTGTGAGAAATTGATTGAAAAGAAAAACTTGAAACCAAGTGCCTCAAGGTCGTAAGAATGACTCGATAAATGGATTTTATTTTTCTTTCTCTAGTTAAATCTTTAACAAACCGTCAGTAATTAGAATATTGGGTGAAGACAAAGTTAATATTTAGCTTTGTTCATTTTGTGTGGATTTCTGAGCTAGGAGCCGTTTGGTTATTTAACATGAGAAAAATCGTGCTTGTTTATCTTGGCTGTGCCATTTAATTCTATTTTCTTGTACAGTATAGATATTGTAATTTATTGTAAAATGTTGGGCTCGCCCTTCTCAAAAGTTTTGACAACTCAAAAAGTTGAACAACAACGTTTCATAAACAGTTTGCAACCTCCATTGAGGAGAACTAGTGCAACGAAGTATTTTTCACACCTCAATGCTTAATCACTCTATCATCAAGATTTGTTTGTATCTTTTAAGAAAACAAAAAGTGCCTTGCCTTCCGTCTTAAGTAATTCATTCAAAGAGATTCCTATTTCAAATTGTTCCATTAAATTTCTCAATCCTAATGTTTACTCATGTCACTTCGTCCAGTGCTTCATGTATTTGAGAACTGGTCGTTGGAGAAATGTTTGAGTTTGCAAGAGTTGTTAATGTATTATTTAATTTTATTAATAAAACTGAAGAAAATCCTATAAAAAATTATCACGTTCATTTATTTTCTTACGTTCAATTTAGATCACAACAAATTGTTCCAATCAACATTTAAAAGGGACGTCCCCCCCAAAAAAAAAAGGATGTTGATTGGAATAAAATGGAGTGTGTGTGTGTGTGTGTGTCTACATAATACGTGTAAATTGAAATGATATTGCGCGTGGATTTCGTTAATTTTTTAAGTCACAAATAATTGTGTACTAATATGACCTGCTGGAGTATCTGATCACTGAGTTGACTGTTGGTTGTGTGTATGACTATGATATATCAAAGTACAAGTGCGAGTTTTATCGTGTGGTTTTAAGTTGCACACTGGCGCTGGCTGATAATATCTTTTGTGAAATACGTAATCCAGACCTGTGTCAATTTGAGAATATGATATGATTTGCAATATTATGATCTCATTTCATCGGAGTAGTAATAGAGAATGAATGAGAGCAAAATACAGACATTCAAGTACATCGTCTGTAGGCCTATATGTTTTGATTAATAACGGTTATGTACAGGGAGAACCAAAATAAACTGTTTCAGAAGTATAGGTGACCAGTCAATCGAATATTAAATGGCCATGTGGATAAGCGCTAGGCAATTTAAATCTCCATTAGAGAGCGTAAGAATAGAAGAGAATGGGAGAGCCAGTGAAAAGAAGTTGTACTTTACCCCCTTACAACAAAAGGTAATCTCAAGGTATTGATTTTTTTCTTTCTTTCTTCAGTCCCAATTCTTTATCGGGGTAGTATGGTATAGCGAGCCGGGAGAGTTCCTATTGTATCTCTGTATATTATAGTTGTTTTTGTGAAGGCGAGGTAATTGCGGGAGGTGTATATCATCACGTGACTAAAACGGAGGGAAAGCTTAGGCAGCATCGAAGCCGAGGTTTCTGTCTGTATCGCAGCCGGCCATGTGCGCGCTAGTAAAGGCCTACGTGGATTATCAGTATGTTTTTTTCCGCTTGCTAGAACTCAGATGGGAGGTGCAAAATATTTTCAGAATACTCTCACCCTTTTATATTTTGCTAGGTCCAAGTCCTACTACATCTAAGAAGTTTATTAAATGAAAAGAGAAATGAAAAAAAAAGCATTGCTGTATTGCTTTGAATTTATCATAATTGGGTGGATAGAATAAATAAAGAATTTTAATGTGCCAATTTAGAGTTTCGATTCAACGTCTTAACATGGAGGTAATTGGTTTCACAAAACAATTGTGTGTACTATACTGCGCCTTGAATATACGGGGTCATCATTATTAGAACCTAATAATTAATGATTATATAAATTCAAGATTGGTGGGGGGGTTAACTAAAAAGTTTTCTTGTTCTTTTAATTTTCTTTATCAAACTTAACCTTTATACATACACTACACACTTTTCCATGCTCGGAAGTCAATCTTTTCCTCTACTTATTAAAAAAAATATCAGGTTGAAATCAGATCAGACACGTGTACATACAATTAGACCACGCCCTATGATTAGACCACGCCTATGATGTACGAGTACGCGCGCCAAATTGTGAACGAGTGAGGTCAAAGCGCGCCAATTTTACACGCGCTCGTGCGTGTTACTTAGTATTGGATTTTTGAAAAATTGTTTTTTAATGGTCGAGCGCGAGAGGTAAAACACTGGAATAGACTGATGGAGCTAGTTCATAGATGGCCCGCGAAACCGGAATGGGGGAGGGGCTTTAGCCTCCTACCTTACCTGTACAAAAACATCATCTGATCAAGGAGTTGTGATTTTTCACATGGTCACCCCCCCCCCACACACACACACACACGTCCTGCGGCCCCTGTGTATATGGTATTCATTGCCATCCAACATACGTGTAAATATGTAAATATTTTCTCTCGGTCTTGGTTTTGTGCTATATGATTTTACCAGTCACCCCCCCCCCTTCTCTCCCTCTTCTTACCGCCATCGTTTTCACTGTATGTATTATATCAGTATGTACTGTGATAGGTGACAGTACGAAAATAGAAGGTAAGGGGGGTGTTATGAGCACATAAAATGCAGCTTCAGTTTGGCCGACTTTCGAGCTGCTACTAGCATCAGACGGAAACACATTTTTTCCTCTTTCCTTATGCGTCACATCCCCCTAGCTTCAGCAAGCAGTCAATATCACAGTCCACCAATAAAACAAACTCCTAATCGACTAAAATAGTATAATTGGAAATAGATTAGAACGATCTCCGTTTTATTTTGTTTGACTTAAAAGCTAGGAGTAAAATCTATCATACATAATTTTGAAGTTCACTTGGTTTTTCGTCCACATCCGATTTGCTTTTTCTTAAAAATTTCCGAATTTCCCACTAACAAACAACCGATTGAAGTTACAATCCTCAAGCCAACATTCTAGTTATTTTGATTTCGATTTGAAAAAAACAAAATGGTTCCCTTTCTATGTTGAAAAATAAGAATAGGCCTACAAAGGCTGTTCAACAACTAGGGTCTACCGTTTTCTTTACTGCGCCAATATAGGAATATGAACTACAGTCATATACTATGACCTTATAAAAGGGCTAACACTCTTGCCAATATGTTCCATGGACTAACTCCGACCCAGATAAGATTTCAATTTTATTCATCATTCAAGAATTCTTATATCGGATGCACGAAGACGAAGTTCACTTAAAAACTCAAAAAATACACAATATGAACCCAACTACGGCCTATAGACTCGTTCAAAAGTTGAAATCTTACGTCTAATGGTTTGTTTACTACGAACCAGTAGACATGTGTTTACACATTACTCGCTAATAATTACCATCCAATTAGAGCAAATTACGACACAGGAGGTTTTACGACAAAACTTCAATGAAGTAAACGATGAATCATTTTACTGTGTAGGTGTGCATTGCGACAAACTCCTGTTGAAAGGAATGCACTGGCGTATAGAACTATGATTATGTTATGAAGATGATTAATATTATTCCAAACAAAGCAGTCTCCGGAATAGTCATGTTAAATCATGATTAAATCAAATCGCTCGCCTATTTAATTTTGGTTGAGCTATTTCGCGATTTAGCTGAAAATAATGTTTTTATTTATCCATTTGAATCCTTTCCGTGAAGAGAATTCGTCAGGACAAGATAGGATAGGATAATAATAATTACTAGTTGATGCAAACAATTTGGTAGAGTAAAGTTGTGTGAATTTACAGCCTAAACAGGTCCTGAGTTCAACAGGTTGTATTTGTGCTAGTCTTGTCTCAAGTCTAATCAGGCTCTGTGTCTGCAGACCGACAAAATTCCAGATTTTTTCCTGTTTTATTTGAAAATACAGGCATACACGTACGATCGTAATTGTGGAATGGAACCAAATATTAATTTTTGGTTAACTCCGTGGGGATTAGGAACGATCAAAGCAGAAGCAAAATGTCTCGAAAGTACGAACTCAATATTGCTATAAGCCCACTAAGGTGACACATAGAGATCAAACTTTGGTTTATAAATTGAGTAGATGGCATATTCAATTTAGAACAACTGATTTAGGTCTTCATCGGGGGAGGGGGTAATATTTGGTAAAATTTTTACCATCACGAGGGTAATTATGTATCCAACCAATTTTGGGCAGTAGTTTACCCAATGTGGGAAGCATATTGTCCAGTAGGGTTAAAAATAAGCAGCAATTGCTTTAGGATGGGCAACATTTTCATCACACTGGATAAATAAAAATGCCTAAAAGAAAAGCGCAATGTTGGTTGCCCTCATGGAGCACTTTAACCCAATATTTTTAGAGTGTAGGCCTATATGATCAGTTTCCAACAAAAGTCGATGGAATCTTCAATGATATACCACTTCAACTTTTTTTGTTTCTTGTTTTCTTTATTTGCCAATGGGTAGGTCGATGATAATACCAAAAAAAAGGAAGGCGATCATCGGCCAGGGCAATCATATCACAGTGAATCAGCAGCTAGAAGTAGTAAAATAATTTCTATCTTCCCCAAAACTGGCATGATGCGACCCAATGATTGACCCCGTACACGCTAATACTCTGGAGGCATGAACTGTGCGTGACGTCACAATATAATCTGTTTACGTCATCATTTATTCTTGAACTCCAGCATCATGACACTTGACCCTTCTAGTATCCTGAATATATCTCTTCACATTTTCACATCGATTGACTTTTTTTTTAATAGCAATAATGTCTTAATTATACAAGATCATGGGCACAGCAGCCAAACGCTAAAACAATGAAAACAAAATCTCAATGACTTTCCATTTCGCATCATTACCTCTGACTTGCCAGAAAAGGGTACTAAAATCTGGGACTGGTATATGTATATTATGAAAATTTATAATTTTGCTCATCAAAGATGAGTCAAGAAAATATATAAAATATCAAAGATTAATTTTTATTTTATTGGGGGAGATGATTAAAACCATTCAGAATTTTGGCAAATAAAAGCTACATTACAGAGTTATTGTTCATTTATTTGAAAAATCCTGTTACGGGTTTCCGTCAGTTTCCCATAATTTTCCCGCTGAGCCTACTGAAAACGGAAATTAGATGTAAAACAAATAAAACCGGGTCTTCGATACTTTCTATCTGCCCATTCCATATTCCTTTGCACGCGATCAAAATACCCAAGTAAATTTGCCCTTTGGTAACTCATGTTTTGACCATGGTTGTAAATGATATTCCCCTCTTACATCTGTATTGAATTATATCCCTTCTTCATTACAAAGTTTTTAATTATCTATCAGTGAATTGGTCATTAATAAACAATGAAACTATGATTGATTATATACGAATGCTTTAATCATATACACAAGTATCTGTCACTTGCATTGTTTACAAAAGCGGTACAAAAGGCACATACTTCTGTATATGTGAGGTACAGTATAAATCGGTAGCCCAGTGCACAGTCGAGTATGATAGCGTGATGTGTTGGGTAATTGAATTTGAATGAAAAAAGTAAATTTGAAACAAGAAGTTCAAGATAAACAACAACAAAACGACTGCGAAAGAGAAAGAATCATCGGGTCAAGACCCCTGTCCAAGAAAGACGCTTGTCATTCTAAATTTCCGCTGTTCCCGCCACTTTCAACGGGCCATTTGATAAGTTATGACAGTGACAAGGCCGTGGGTAGCATCACCATGACAACCAGAGTCTTCCAGATGAGCACGAGATTATGAGAGGTGATTACCTCCATCCAGACTTCTACAATTTTTTTTCGTATTTCTGTTGTTTCATTCTATTTGTCAATAATTTTTTTTACATGACATTTGAATTATGAAAAAATTGAGTACTTCATATTTCATATAATAAACTATTAAAAATAGTGAATGGGTGACGTCATCAGTCCCCCTCATTTGCATATCAACCAGGATATATATGCATATCTGTTTGTGAACTTACGCGAACATTAAAAATGTCATAACTTACTTGTTTTACATCCGATTGATGAAAATTTCATTGATATACTTATTTTTTTGTTGGATTTTTTTTATTCAATCAACTCTTTTTTGGGGTGGACTTGTTCAAGCGTATATCTTTCACTGGAAAAGGAAATATTGAAAGTTTGCTAATAGAATTTTCAAATGTATAATATAATCTGTTAAAATAGTCTAAATGTTAGGGCGCGTGTGAAATCGGACACAACAAGATAAGTATGTCAGCTGTTATAGGAAATATTATTTTACTGTATTTATTGAGCATCAAAAACTGTGGTGTTAACCGGTGTACATAAAGGATCACGCCAGTTATTTTACACCTGTGTTAAATTGGTGGTTTTAGTTTTACACCTATAGGTGTTATTACAACACCTTTTGTTTTTACAACACCTTTTGTTTACACTCTTTAGTGTTATGTTTAATCTCTAGGATGTAATTTTAACACCTCATTGGTGTCAGTTTTAACACCGCAGCTTTTACAGTGTCCGAAGTGCAATATTGATAGATACAGTTATTTTTGCTAGATGAAAAGACTAAATTCTCGAAACCGGTATTTTCACTTTTTTTTCAAATTGAGTTGAATGACGTCAACAAACCGACATGCTTATAAATACGACCTAAACATGAATGGGGAATGTAGGTTATATCGTTTTGGTCAAACTTCCGAGAATCACGGTCATTTCAGGCCAGTGTCATAGTATTATTTATGGTCAATTGGCCAGCCACTATGCGTCCTCGTCAAAATCTTGACCGCTCTTTGTATCCGTCTCGAAACAAGGATGACTCATTCTTTTCTCATGTTTTTTAGCATGTAGCTAAAATAGATATCATACGTTGCAACGATGTAGACCTATACACTGTAGAAAACAATTTCTAAAAATGAAGAAAATGTCTTTCCAATAATCAAATTTATCTGTCGCTTTCATTTGCACATCAACTTGATTTACATTAACTGATTTTATTTTATTTTCTATTTTACAAGGGTAGCAACCGGGCTAGCAAATACATAAGAAAAGCATCTGACTTTGAATTCAAATCTATAGAGGGTCTACACGTTTTTTTTTTTTTATAAATTCGAGGCATTAAAATTTAGGCCGATTGTTATACTAGTATCTATAACAGATTTTTTTTACTCCCCCGTTTGCATGGCAAATAGCAACATCAATCGGACCCTCTTGTACCCTCCAAAGAAAAATATAAACACTAATAAACCACGCTTTCTGAGAAAATAAAGGCAAGTTCTGGTTAACATCGGGAATTAGATTGGTACATCCTGTTAGAAGGAAAGAATCCGTCATTTCACATCTCCTTGTCAAGTTACGGAACAGGACAATGACTAACCAGAACTTTGATTGCATCCCAAGTCCAATCGTTTCTCAATTTGCAAACAATTTCACACTATCTTTGAATATTTTTTGTTTATAAAAATAAAAGAAAATGGAAATTTTATGGAAATTTAGATGATAGCGAAAGGAAAATTTATGCTTTTTATCAGTTTTCAGATTTAGCCACTCATACCAGCGCCAGAAGGCACTAGATCTATTTTCGAAAGCAATCATGGATACACACAAATATGAATTTCTTGGCTGCATCCAGCAGTCTGTATGTGTATAGTAAACACACATACAGTCAGCGGAGTGACACCGATGATCGCGTTAGTCTGTGTGTAGCTTTATGGTCTGTCTGTGTGTATAGCACACACAACCTAACGTCAATGAGCGCTAAATTATGAATGCAGTAAAGCGCGTAAAGAGGAAGTAATGTGATACATTTTGTCTGGACGCGAATATTGCATCGATGACGCATGCGCAGTATATATGTAATTTGTAAACATGACTACTGTATATACACCGAATGCCCATCAGTAAACAAACATGAGCAAGTACAGTAACTGCATATTTTAATATGCACAATTTATAGTTTTTATATTTTGCCAGTTCTATACTAGTAAACAACTGATGCTATACTGTATACATCATACATCATGTTTATACTGGTATAAATGTTTTGTATTTTTATGTGACATTATCATGAGCCATACATTAACTTCTTTATTTTAGATATGTTTCGAACTTACTATATTATAACAAAATCACGTACAATAAAATCATTATTTGGAGGGGAGAAATGTTTTTCCCTTTCACTGACTTCATCTGTCCATTGTTCTGTTTCAGGGAGTGGTTGAAAATGTATGGACGATATACATACGATTATCGATAAAGATCATTATTTTTGTAATAGTCTGTGCGTATTGGAACCCATAATAACATTTAACTATTTGTCTTTCCGCACTCGGATAGTTTCCATGTAAAAACAAAAAAAAGACAACTTGGGTTAACTGGTACACGGATCTCGCTGGAAAATTATACAATATGAAAAATGACATTGGATAAAAAAAAATCCTTTATCCTATTATAACTTTTAGTGTTGGTTTTCCCCATAATATTTAATTCATTGAACAAATTCAGTAAGTTATCAACGTTTATGCATTTTATGAAAATGGCTGATATTTTTACGCCGTGACAGTCAATTCAGGTGCAAACCCATATTTGTCAAAACAAACTGAAGTGGTCTGAATTTTTAGGCCTATACCATGGCGTGAATTAAATTGTGTTTAGTTGCATTTGTTGGGGTTAGTCTTCTTTTTATTTGATATTTTCGGTCTTTTTACTATTTTCACCATTAAAAATATTGCGTTTGTTTTAGACATGACTTTTCTCTGAGCTATAACATGCCAACATATAAAAAGCGATTTGGACGTATATATGAATATATATATATATAAATGTAACATTATTTTGATAGTGGAGGGTGAGGGTATCATAATTCCAGTCTATAACTTATTTTCCGACAAAAGTAGTTAACAATAACGGTGAATCTGAAAAAAAATAGTCAAATTATAGCTTTATTTTTAAGTTCCCGGACGAAGAGCCCCTGGAAATTAGGAAGGTCTAATCAAGGAGGGAACGAGTCGGTGATAGGCCCATACTGCGGGTATTTCTTCGAAACCAACTTCCTTGTTATCTCAAATCGTGATGAGTATTGATTCAATTGTTCTATTCAAGCCATTGATATGAGGTAAGAAAAGGAGTCCAGTCATTCGATGGAGATGATAAGAGGATTAAATTCACAGTTCAAACCGCAACCTCACCAGATTAAAGATAAAAAGAAGCTTGGTCAGAGCTTCTGAACAAATATAGAGTAATGAGATTTCTACACCGGGTTCTTCAGAGATCGGATTCTGAATTTCAAGACTGGACATCAACTACCTGATTATTCAACTCTTGCAACATAAATTTGTCAATAAGTATTTTATAGAAATGCGATATGATAGTTCTATCGGAATGTGCAACGAGGTTACAGGGGATCTACAGTAATCGAGAGAACGACTAAATTGTTTCATATTCATAGGTCTAGCTGTTGTGGAGCGCGGACATGTATATAGGCATTTTATTAACATAAAACAGTGAAAAAACAAACAAAATTCTAATAATAAACGAAACCCCATGCCCCCTCCCCCTCCCCGCCCATCAACACCACGGGGTCGCATTCCCCTAATAAATAAATTGATCTGAAGTTTTAGACTACGAAGTGCTAGTCTCAAAGTTAAAGATTTTCTGGGTCTGTGGTCGCAGTCTATTCATTCCCAGAATGATCGCGTAACACTGGAATCTCGGATCTACTATCTCTTGAAAGCAGGGGTCCAACGTCACAAGATCTTGTTTATTGAGAGCTCCGGTTCAGACACCCAAATTATAATAACAATAGATCTTTAGCTGTTACGGTTAGGAAGATTGCTCATTAACACATTTATCCCTCTCTAAGCTGACCATCAGTTCTTTCCATTGATTGTGACGTCATATTAAGGGTAACAAATTCCAGGGCATGAAACGAATATTGTACAATAGGCCTACGCACAATTATTGTTCCGTATAAGAAAGCCAAAACACAAATCTGAAACAGTAGGCCTAGACTTTTATTCGAAGGTTCACTTTACCAGTTCATTTCTCATTCTTATAATTCATGAATACTGCCTTAGAATGAGTGATAACTAAAATAGTTCAATTCACCACAAGCACAGAAAAATTAGAGCACGATAAACATGTAAACAAGTCAACATTTTGATATTTTCGGCTTCCCATATTTTTAGCTCAGAGTTATAATTCACAATACTGGCCATTGATTTTTACATTACCTTCAAGAATGAAATGGAGGCCAATCAAAGGCCAGTGTTATCTTTACCTAGCATCATTCTTGCTCAGGAAAATAAACAGCAACTAATAATACATTCACTTATTATTTACAAGGTAACACATTTACAAAATCCATGTGAGAAAATAACCCAAAACATTTCTTTACTACATGTGCTATTATCGATATTCAAATATTTATGTCTTCAAAAGTGATATCTCAAGCAGGACCCTGAGTATCAATTTGATTACTGATGGGGCTACCCTTGTGAATAGAGATTTACAAAGGGGGGGGGGTGAAAATGAACATTATGTTTTCAAATAAAATCTGTATAACGTTCACATATTGTTTGCATCCAAAATTTAATTGTTTAAAAATTTCTTTTTAGATCTTATATAGACAATTACCATTCAGTATTCCGGTTGAAATTATAGTTGAAACTTTTCTCAGATCCAGCACATAATTCCCGAATCCAGTCTTCAGTAGCCTTAACATTTAGACCCTGTTATGTGTTTTGACAAATTGATGGCTTACATGGGTTTATTTCCAATTCGTCCAATTACCAACTCGTCTACTATCATTTGGTCTACCATCAGTTCGTCCACTATCCACGCATGGTTTCATTGTCATTTCGTCCACTTACCACTTCGTCTAATCATACCAGTTGGTCCAAAAGCCATTTAGTATATATATGTATAATTTGGTCTAATTGGCCAAAATTAATAAAATGGTCATAAACGAAGCGGTGTTCGTGGACTTAATGGTTATTCGACAAAATGGATGTTAGACGAAATGTTGATGGACGAAATGGCATTAACGTAGACCATGTGATGCGAGGACGAGTTGTCAGTAGACGAATCAGCAATCAGCACCCTTGTGATGTGCCTGAGTCATATGCTTGGCAAACCCTTCACTCGAGTTAAGGGTCTGAATGTGCAGCCTACTCATGCCCTGTGTACTGAAGACTCTCTCGCGCAGGAACAGCAAGTTTTGTATGTGCTAGTCTTTGCGTGGAGGCACACTTGTTGATCAAAGTTCCAACGAGGGTCTGTGCCTGCAGACTAGTGCCTGAGTGCCGGAGAGATGCCATCTCATTGCAGACCAAGGAGTTTGCTCCATGATGAGACTGTAATCCGGGATCCGCATCCGGGATACGCTTACACTAACAACAAGTCGTCTGTCAATAATGTCATGTCTAGAGCATCTTTTATTTACAAACCTCCTTGCTTGAAGTTGAAGTAGTTCCATGCTTGAATCAGTCGGAGGGGGGGGGGGTGGGTTGGTGACGTGATACTTATCAAATTTAAAAGTCTGTGAATGTAGACTAGGTAGTATAAACACAATCATGTTCTCCCTCCACTTGTGGAAACTGGACTCGGTCTCAATCGAAACTGAGAGTGAAAAGCCAAGCCATGACAAACTCTGATAGCTTCAATAATGATGAGCATGATCGATGTGGTTTACAGCAAGATAGACTCACTCACTAGCAAATTAAAGGCATTATTTTCTTGATGATTGATTTTTGAAAGCGTCCACTTATTGAAAGTAATTATAATGCTGACGGCGAGCTGACAACAAATTCCATGGATCTGTGCGGACAAAGTAAACAGAGTAAATATTTTATTTTTGAATGATCTAGTTGCATCATACCTAGGATTTGATCGTGTATACCGAGTCCAAGCTACATGTTCCAAGGAGGAGGGGGAGAGCTAAACCACAAAATTCGCATGATATAGACACATATAATATTCCCAAGACAAAGTCACTGAAGAAGAAGGCAAGAACATTAGAATAATTGAAATGCTTCAATGTAGGTCTTTTCATCAAAGTAAAGAAGCAGAAAAAGAAGAGGGAGAAGAAAAAGAAAAAAAGCCAGAAGAAGAATAAGAAGGGGGAAGAAGAAGAAAAGGAGGAGGATAATAGAAGAAAAAGGATAAGAGGAAGAAGAAAAAGGAGAAGAGGAAGAAGAAAAAATCAGACTCCGTAAGAGGTTTCAGACAATATCACCCAAGATAAGTGTCAATGCACTTAACTATGTTTATTGACAGTTCCGTTTCACTTTGGATGATTTTACATAGAGATCGTATGTAATATTCTGTAGACTGTGTATATAGAAACAAACAAAACAAAATTATTTATCACTTGGCGTGATAACATCTGATAAAATAAGTCACAAACAAACCAGTCCCCGAATTCTCGATCTCCAATCTCATTATTTACCAATTTCTTTATGTTTCTTTCTCTTTTGTAAAAATAACAAAAACCAAATACACGATCCAGTTCGTTAATCGTGTGGTTAGGGTGATTCCCCATACGTCATCGCTATTTTTGTAGTACGGTTGCGTGCACTCGACGTTTATTGTGACGTCATACAAAAACATTACGAGCGGTCCATGATTTTGATGATGGTGACGAACTATGGACAGACGATCGTGAATCATTGTCAAATTTTACTTTGTCAGCTATAACAATAAGTATAGCTTTCTATTATTTTTGTTCGACAATGTTCTATTTTGGTCTACTTTATCATATACAGGCAGTATTCGCGTTGGTCTCGAATTAGATTACTGCAATCATCACTAAAGATTACACACTGGTTGTTTACCCGTTCCTGTGAAGATTTTTACATGTTTTTCACTTTTTATGACATACGATGACCTAAAATAGCATCAAAATTATAAAATACCAAACATGATACATAGAAAGATTTTTAAATTTCAACATTATTTGAGAATACAAATCACATGCATGTGTAAATCATGTCCGAAATTATAAATTGCAGTGCTTTTGAAAATATTAGTTATGATAATTGAATTATTGCAAATTGATTGGCAGACAAGACAGTGTTAAAAAACATTAAACATACATCATGAAATGATGATAGAAATCAAAGTAAAGAAGTCTCGATTATCAGCATTGAAAAATACATAAATTTCACCTTTTTTTTAATTGATCAATAGGTCCGAATTGAAATAAAATTTTAGAAAGGTCTAATTATTATTAGTGAGAGCATATTCAAATTTTCATATTTTTTAAATGAAGTATATGCCTATATCATGCCTGTTATCTGTCTGCTTATTATAATAAGTAGTCATAAACATAGGAAATTGTAATATATTTACAAGAAAATACATAGTTATATTATTTATTGCCAAGATAGTAAACAGGCGTATTAAAATATACGGAATTCCATGATGCTGTTGGAAAAACAAACCCATTACTTGTAAAATAATGATTGACGGTAAAGGCCTTTAAAAGACGGTATCGCGTGATTCGTTATATCCTGGCACCCATTCTTGCTATTGATTACACATTTTAAGAAATATTATGCAATCCACGGTCTGATCAATATAGAGATTTGGGAGGGATTGCACTCATTGCAAGCATGAATGGGTCTCTTGCGATGGGTAGGCCCATAGCCCCATTTAATTGAAGATGATTGAAAAGTATATGAAAAATACATTACCACGATTTAGAGGGGGTGATACATTATTGGGATGAGACAAGGAGAAAAGGGGAACACTGTTAGGACAAGATAAGAAAAACAAAGTCTGCATATAACGACACCATATATATAGGCTAAATTATCATGCGCATAAAGAATCAACCCTCATTCTCTCCTTTTAATAATTATACTGGTATATCGTATAATCAGGTTAAATGAAATTTGATCATCGAGAAGGAGATTTTTTGCCACTTTCATTGTGCTTAGAAAAAGGCTACACAATATTCTTGGTCACTTGCACAGAGTCATTTTTTATAACTAACACAAAACGAATATATGAACGTATCTTTGAATAAAAATGTTCAAAAATAATGTTCTATGGGTATGTATACACTTGACAAGGACATTTTTTTACTTCTTTTTTATTTCACTCAAGCAACAGTCGCACTATTTCTATCATTGATAGGCCCTACTTTGATAAAACATTTTGTATATTTTTGATGAATTATTTCAATCAACAAAGAATGTGATTTTTACTTAAGCCTGTCCAGAATGCATTGCACGTGGATGAATAACCCATGTGCGCCCTGTAATAGTAAGGTATCAAACGTTAAGAGTGTATACAGAGGGGCAACTACCCCTTCCCTCGGCCCTCTACGTGCATGTGTCATGAAAACTGTCAATGTGTTTAAGTAACGTGTGCGAATATTTTAGTTAATACTTATTCAAGATTCAATTCAAACATTAAGCCTTATACAAGCTAAAACAATTCTATATTTTGTTCAATGGTTCATTTTATCAAAACTGAATATATTTCTTTTCTTCATATACACTCTAAAATCGTAGAAATATAGATTCAATTTCCGTTGTGGTATGTCATCATTGTGGTCTACGAAGATGGAGCCAGTTTCAGTAAAGTTTTCCTCATTCTCTATTTTTTTTATGAAATTCAATTTGACGTCATGCAGGAGGGCTTCCTTTTTAATGAAATATCAGATTTATATTAAAGAACAAAAATGAAGAGTAATGTATGACATTCCGTATGACGCGGGATGACATGGTCCTTGCCATACTTGCCATTTGATTTAAAGTAGTAAAACTATACACTCGTCATTGTCATACAACCCGGAAACGGAAGTACATACGGAACTGACCTGGTTATTATCAATCTCTGTTTCCTTTACGTATTATGACGCGTATTAAACGGGGAAAGAATAACCTGTCAAATGGGAAATAGCGATATGATTTTGGTCAAGTGGTAATGGCACTGGCTTACCTACGGGGGGGGGGGGGGCAGTCTGCCCCCCTGACGAGCTTGAAGACCCTTTTTTTCTGCTTGTCAAATTTTTTGGCGGACGGTTTTGCCCCCCCCTGTGGAAAATCCTAGGTACGCCACTGGGAAATGGATAAATGGCACTCGGCTCACAGCCACAACCCATGTAGGTTCGAATCAAGGAGTATTTTTTGTTATCTTATATTTTTTTAAAGAAACCTGCTGATACCTGCAGCATGCCCAACCTGTATTTTGTATAAAGAATTTTTCATTTATTTTCAGTGCTGACATCCCGATTGAATCTGGATCAACACACGATATAAAGATGATAAATAAGGTGATTATCCCACGATTATCCCGGTATATATAAGCATGTTTATCGACTTACTACATACTTCTTTTTCTGGTCGAAGTGATTTTCACATGAAAAGTTTGGCTGCCCAAGAAATTTGCCCAAATTCATATATTAAATCCATGCATGCATTTGCAAAAAAAATACAGGAATATTGAGTTTGCACAATTGAACGACAGATTTAAACACTAATAACTAATGCAATATAGGCGAAATGGTCAAGTTCTTGCAGTGTGAGCACCGGGTGTCTGGCGAAAAAGACAGGTTTTTATAACGAGGGGAGGGGGGGGGGGCAGTGATTTCATATTTAGGAACTCCAGCTTTTTGCTCTTTATTATCTGAGAAAAAAATATCCTCTATGCGATACCCTTTATCTGTGCTTTTTTATACAGATGTGAATTTTGACAATAATGGATGCCGACAAGATATCTTCAAATTTGACATTTTATGCTAATCGCAGAGTTGCAAAAGAAATTTTGCCATTTAGTATAATATCGCCCTGGGGTATATGACTAGAATTGCTTTTCAAATGTTCACTCATTATTCCACTATACTATTCATGAGTTTTGGCTCAGGTTGGTCGGATAGCCGGTGAATATCTTGAAAAGAAATAGTGCCTCAAAGCATAGGCGTCGGAAGCGGGGGGGGGGGGGAGGGGGACGTGTCCCCCCCAAAAAAAATAGGGAGGATCGCCTCCCTAATTTTTTTTCCGCCACCAATGCCTCAAAGCAAAATCTATCGGGGGGGGGGGGGAGGGTCGAACGATTCTTTAAAGAATCGGAAAAAAAAGTGAAAACAACATGTTTGGTAAATCATGATATTGATTATTGAAAATTATGACGTCACATTTTCTTGTTCACACTTAATTTTGTCTAAAAAATCTCTTTATTTAGAAGATCTATTTATACACCATGCACTTAACAATCATGTTCAAATAATAATTCAAGTCTGAGGGGTTGAAGTTGAAGCAACACTTTCATCAAGGGAGCATGCAGGAGGGCGAGGGGGGGGGGACCAGTTTGGCCACTTGTCAAAGCCCAACATAGAGGGAGACTCATAGAAAACTCGTAACTCCCTACTCACCCAGTCTAATTAACACTGAAGTGAAATGAGGGTTTCATTAGTCTATTGCCAATACGTCCAATTACCAACTCGCCTATACTATCTACAATTAGTCCATTATCCACATGGTTTCATTACCATTTCGTCTAATAACCAGTTGGTCCAATAGCCATTCAGGCATTCAGTCCATTTGGTCTATAATTGTTGGGCGAAATGAATGAAAACAAAATAGATAGACCAACCGGGTACGAAACGAAATGGTCTAAGACGAACTGTTGATTAAACAAAGTGATGATTGAACTAACTGGCTGTTGGACCAAATGGTTCTTAGACGAAATGTGATGAGTGGAAGAGTCGACAATATACGAATCAGCAATTTACCGAAATGGGGGGGAGGCTAATTTGAGCTTCAATATTGAGGAAAGTATATTTCCTTGCACAAGGGGTGAACATTGACTACAGGGGTGGGGGGGGGGGGTGATAAGAGGACATGTGTAATAATGAGAATAGTTTGGTGTGATACTCAATCATGTTTATCAATGACAGGTAAGAAATCATAATAAAACCATTTCTAAATGCTTTCCCTACTTTATTAATATTTATTTATTTTCCCCCTTTTTGTGGGGGTTATAACTCTCTCAATAGTCTAAAAAATAAAATAGGCGAGGATGACTTCGACGATATGAAATACTGATTAAATTAGGGAGGTGAAGAAAACGGGTAAAGAATGATAAGCAATGTTTACCGTACTTACCGTTATAGCTGATCCGATATACCATTACATAATACCTTATATAGTCAAGACCTTCACAAAACTTTACGCAATATTGACAAGTAATTTTACAGAGGTCACTTATCCGTCAGAAATCGGTTGTTCAGTTTTTAACCAAATCTTACCAAACGTTAGGTCGTATTCTGTCCACTATACATATTTTGGCAATTGCCAAATCCCCATAGTTTGGTCACGAGTATATTTTCAGTATTTGCAATTATTGTTTCAGATTCATAAAAGTCACAATTCAAGACGATGCTGAAAAGGTATTGAGATCGATATGATATTTAAAAACAATGAGAATAAAAAATATACATCATGTGACCAACGAACCCAGAGAGGTCCGGCCGCGGGCCGGAGCTCTCTATATGTTATAATGATCAACCCAAATAATGGTTTGACTGACCACGCGTCAAGATCCTGTTCATTTGGTCATTTTGGTTTTATATTGAAATGTGTAATTTCATGGTTTCGATAAAGGTATTAGCTTCTTAGGCTGGATAATTTGATAAAGAGTAAAGAAAGGAACGACAAAGACAAAACACAACAACAAAGAAAAACATTTACAAAAACCCATATAAAATCCCAATTTTTCATAAAATTGCATAATGAATATAATACGTTTGCTGCAATAAAATGTAATTTCGTACAAAAAGAAATACACGCAACCAAACAAAAGCAACCCCCCTTTTCAGTCAACATAATTTACACTAAAAGGTTTTAACGAAACAAGTTTGTGATGAATTATCTGGCAGATTTTTTTCTTCTCTCATTTGACAATTATCCTGTGAAAATCATGATTGATTCACCATGTGATGCTGTATGTAATAAAACATGACTTTTCAAATGTCACAGGGGCAAATGTGTGTGGCTCAGTGGATAAGTCTCTGGAATCTGAACCACAAGGTCCGGGGTTCAAATCACAACGCAGCACTTGCGTTATTTGGCAAGGCATTTATCTACATTTGCCACTCTTCACCCAGGTGTAGTAAATGGGTACCCGGTTGGAAGGAATTCCGTGAATGCTTGTGCTAAAGCCGAGGTAATAGCTCTATGGTATATGCAGCGCTTATAATAAAACATTTGTATTAAGCACTATATAAAAGTAACATAGGCCCTAATATCATTATTATGATTGATTTGAGGATTTTTGTTTTTATAAATTTCTTTTTGGAAAAATTCTGTTTTGGTGTATAATCAAGCGTTAGTAATATCGTTTGACGAATTCTGACACTGTCTTATCACAATTTTTCTGATTAAAAGATTTTCCTTCTAAATTTTTATATTTTTGGAAAGAGTTTATTCACAATATACTACTCTTTCAAAACACTTCGATCTGTTTTGAAAAAACTCCACTTGTTTCATTCAAATTTACAGCAAATTATTTTTGTAAGGAAATTGAGTAACTTGATATGTACTTGATATGTACTACCATCAATGTTTTCTCTTAGTCTTCTTTCTGTTCACTAAGGAAATTGGAATCTGTGGCTGGAAGACCAATCATGCTCATCTCTCTTTTTTTTTCTTCAACCACCATCACCACCACCATTATCATTATCATCATTATCATCATCATCATCATCATCGTCATTATCATCATCATCATCATCATCATCACCATCATCATAATTATTACAACCATCATCACCATTATAGTCATCATCGTCACTATCATCATTGCAATAGTCATCATCGCTGTCATAACCATCATTACCACTGCTATCATCATTGTCGTTGTCATAATGATCAACATCTTCATAATGATGATGATGATCATCATCATCATTACCATCATCATCACCATCATCATCATCATCATCTTCATCATCATCATCACCATGATTGCGTAAAACACGTTTTTTTAGGTAATTGGATACATTTCCACACATTGCATAAACTGACACATCTTTTGGGGAAGTTTATCAACACACATTCATGCACCCTCTTAACCCATTATTATATTCTTGGAACATAGCATCATAATGGGATATATAATGGAAATATTTCTTCCTGCTACTATGAAGAATAAATTTTCCACATTTTTATTTCATTTTTATTTTCACACTAATTTTCCTTTTCTTCTTTAATGACACTAAGATAATAATCAACAATAAAAAAAATAATTCCAATAATTTCTATATTGTTAAAGACCTGAAAAAGACATGAGAAAAATGCTGAATGTTTCTACTTTTACATATTTATTTCTTCATGAAACATATTCATTGTTTGAAATCATTAAGATCTAATATTAAAAAATGTTTCTCTGAAAACAAACTAGTTAAAATGACTACATCACTAGGCATACTCAGCTGGGTTCAACTAAAAGCCATATTTTTAACCACAAAGTTAGAACATGCTAAGTGGTAATCAAATGTGATTATATAGATATACTAGTTGAAAAAATACAAAAACAAAACAGATACATCCAGGTAACCTTGCAATCTAGTCACTTTTAACTAGTTTGTTCTACAAGTGTTCTACAGGCCATCTTCCACAGTGAAATAACACTTCATAGGCATATTACTGATTACAAGCTAGTTCTCCTTCCTCTCTTCATTAACGCCTGTTGTTTAAAGTCCATGCAAGGGCATAATACTTAACACAAAAAACTTGAACTTTTAAGACTATAACATGAACTCTAATATTATACTGTAACTGCACAGTAGATGGCTGAATGTTTGCTACAGCCACTGCTCAATGTAGGTTTCTTATCATTTGTCTAAGGTATAGTCCAAAGTTTAATCCAAATGGGCTGATATTCACAACCTGATACTGATATACAAACAAATGATAATGATATCAAGTGTGTATGATGCCACTCAAAAATTAGGTTTGATTAAGAAACTCCCACCTCGTCTCAACAAAATGTCACATATATTTTTTTGTATTAAGATTAATGGGTGCATGGCGTTTTATAAAACTGAATATAAGTTACATGCAACCTCACACACAACTACTGACATGTTCTGAGGTTATAAATCAGATTCCAATAATTTCGATTACCACAAAATAAAGTTTTAAATGTGATATTTGTAAATTAGAATGCTTGTTGAAGTTGTCAAATTTTTTTAAATGGTTAAAAAGGATTCACTGCTATGAGGTTATAAGATCTGACAAATTATATAAAGCATAAAAATAGATGTAGTTGTTCACAGTTTTTCTTACAACGAGCTTTATAAAACACCACACATCTGTGTTAACTGAATTAGAACAGATTAAGCCAACATAGATTAACTTCTTAATTATAGTATTAAAATACTCACTCACTATATATTTCAAACAAATTGAGTGCAATTCCCTACAGTTCATGACTTTAATCTTTTTCTACCTGTCTGATAACAATTGTTTTTGACATAAAATATAGTATGCTTCTCATCTTTTATATTCAAATGAGGTAGACTCTTCTTATCATTGTTTGTAGACTCCTCGGTTAATAGTTGCCTTTCATTGAGGAATATAAGATAGACTTTAAACTTTTAAATAAGATATGCTGATAAGAATTCTATCATGCCATTGAAGTAGTCTTCAAATAAGGGCAATTAAAGGGGAAACGTTTACTGGTTTTATTTTACTATTCATAAATCTCTAAGCAATCAAAGATGGTTTTGATGACGATGGCAACTTTACAGAAACACATTAAATTTGTTTAAACTTTATGGCAACAATGAAGATAGCACTTAAAAAAATAATATTATGCTAACAACACATCTCTTTGCAAAGTGATCATTCAAATAAGTACACAGAATGAAATAATTTCAAAGTTGCACAACTGAATTATACTGGCCTTGACTATAACAGGGTTGATAACCTTTGATGTAGACAGAGTTCATTGATCCTTTAAATGAGATAAAGGCAATCAAACTCATTAAGATAAGCCAGAACAGGATAAAAGACACTGTTTTGTCCCCTGTAATCATCACCTATTTTGGCATGATTACTTCATTCTCTATACTGTCTACAAGAGGATGCTGGAAGATTTCATTGGTTTCAAAATTTTCACAAATTTCAAACAAGGACAATAATGAACAAAAAACGAATTTTGCTAAATATTGTCTAAATCTGAAATAAAAATTCAAGAGGGTCTCATGAAGCTTCTTATAAAATTAGTGTATTGTAGTTACACAGACTAATCACTGTCTTGTAAGGGGCGTTTGGCTCTTACAAACAGGTTAAAGTGACAGTGTGTTCATGATCAATGCTACCAATTTTCATTCTTCTGAATAGAGATAGAGTATATTGTAACATGTATTTCAAATAGCTAGAAACAAATCCCTTAAGATGAAAACCTACATTAAAACAATATGAATAATGAAATTACTGTTGATTTTTTACAACATATGAACTGATTAAACTTGTCTTTCCGATCTGCACTTTGGGATTGCATAGTTCTGAATATCTCTTTTCACAGTTCTCTCTGTCTGCTACTGTAATCCTTAGGACATGGTATTGTGATGAAGGTACTTGAACTGATCATCTGAAAGAGGTATAGAAAATAGAACAAAAAAATAATGTATTATAATTCGATGAAATCTCGAAACTTTCCCACACCATTTCAAAGCAGAGTACTAAACCGTCACTGCCAAATCAAAGTTAATGAATCTATATAAAGACTGCAATACACAGAACTTGGTCAACAATGACCTTGGTCAGTCAGCATGAAAATGCTTGACCATTTGGCTTCATGGTCTTGATGAATCTAATACATGTTCAAGTGCATAGACCCACTATGTCCTGGGGAAGATTGGGGGGTGTTCCCAGCCATTAATCTATCATCAAGTTTATTATGTGTGCATACATGGGTCAAGAATGTGACCTCAAGGAGTACAGAATTGACCTTTTGTCTGGACCAGTTTGATTAATTGACCTATCATAACACAGTCCCCCCCTCCCCTTTGAGTGTTGTCTCAGGAAAGTAAGATTTAAAGGGATGGTCCAGGCTGGAGATATTTATATCTCAACAAAATAAAACTTCACAGAGCAAAATGCTGAAAATTTGATCAAAATCGGATTACAAATAATGAAGTTATTGAATTTTAAGGAGTTACATTATTCCAGCGAAACAGTTCTAGGCATGTCTTTATAAATATTCATTAGGAGGGCTGATGATAGCATGTCCCCACTTGTTTTTTTTGTATTTCATTATATGAAATTAGGTTTATTGATTTTTGTCTACCAAGAACTATAACAATTGGATTGACAACTGATTTAGTGCATTAGTTATTTATTGCTGCAACCTATCTCATCATAACGGAGACACACCATTTACACATGTATGAAAAAGTAAACAATTATGATTTCATGTAATAACATAAGAAAAAGGAAAGTTGGGATGTAACATCATCAACCCACCTAATGAAATTCATGATGATGTGCATAAGACTCTCTTCACAAAATATCGATAATCTTTATAATTCGATATAATTTTCAGCATTTTGATTAGTGAATTTTACTCTATTTATTTAGATATAAATATTTTCAGCCTAGACCATTTTTAAAGGTCAAGTCCACCTCAGAAAAATGTTGATTTGAATCAATAGAGAAAAATTAGACAAGCACAATGCTGAAAATTTCATCAAAATCGGATGTAAAATAAGAAAGTTATGACATTTCAAAGTTTCACTTATTTTCAACAAAATAGTTATATGAACGAGCCAGTTACATCCAAATGAGAGAGTCGATGATGTCACTCACTCACTATTTCTTTTGTTTTTTATTGTTTGAATTATACAATATTTCAATTTTTACGAATTTGATGATTAGGACCTCCTTGCCTGAAGCACAAAATGTAAAAAAAATAATGGAATTCCACGTGTTCAGGGAGGAATGAAACTTCATTTCACATGACAATGACGAGAAAATAAAAATATTTCATATTTCATATAATAAAATACAAAAGAAATAGTGAGTGAGTGATGTCATCAACTCTCTCATTTGGATGTAACTGGCTCGTTCATATAAATATTTTGTTGAAAATAAGCGAAACTTTAAAATGCCATAACTTTCTTATTTTACATCCGATTTTGATGAAATTTTCAGTGTTATGCTTGTTGAATTTTTCTCTTTGAATTCAAATCAAGTTTTTGTTGGGGTGGACTTGTCCTTTAAGGACACAGCAGTCAGCTCAATTTGACTGAGATTTCACATTACCCTTCTCAATTCTGTTCAGACAAAAAAAAATCCAAGTTAGAACAATCTATTGATTATTCATTAAAAAAAAACAATTAGCAGGCTACTAATATAGGTTTAACACTTTAACCATTCATTTTGTATTTTATTGTCTGGAATGAGAAATGTTGAATTCTGATACTTTTTGTGTGGTGAAACAGAATTTGGTTGCTTCTTAAACATGTGTGGTAAACCTATTGTGATTCAAAGGAAAGTTTCCCAATTATTTTTAAATCTGCCAAAAGTAAAATATTCTCTCTTATTTCACATCATAGAATACCAGTACAGATTGCTTATCACCTATGTTGTGCATAAAAATTATATGGAGAGAGAGGTAGAGAGAGTGAGAGGGGGGACATTTTGTGAAAACTATAAAGATACAGTAAAAGGAAAAAAGTGAGGAATAGATAGAACAAGACAGAGTGGTAAGTAAACAGTATAAGACATGGAGCTAACAGAGATGGTATAAGACAGAGGAAAAGACGCAGATGCAATGTTATTATTAAATCTGTCACACTAAACCTCCCACATGAATTTACCCTTGGATGTAAATGGAATAGTCCAGCAGCCTGTACCAATTCTTACCGAAATAGTAGTAATAATAGTACTGGTCATGTGACCGTTGGCTATTCCATTAGTTTCTGGAGGAGAAGTAAGCAATGTTGGCATTGCCTTGAGGGGATCACTGAGATGCTGCTGGTCAGGGGTGTATTTCATGACACAATTTGACAGTGATTTTTATTTACAATTGTTAAAAGCTACTGTAATCCTTGCATCTGATTGGTCAAGAGCATTTAATCTGACAAAATGCTTCATGAAATGCATACAAGAGTAGTTTGTCTTCTGAAATTCATTACCGAATCTGGTCAAATAAGGCTGTGCTTCAGGCCTGCTCTCCAATTTAAAAAAAAAATTCTGATTTAGGCTAAAAACTAGGATTTACAATTAATCAGAATGTTGGTTCAAATGCTATTCTGCCAGATTGCATTATTGGAGACCAAGCGAGTCAACGAACTGAGTTGAAATGCTGAGTAATTAGTCCGGTATTGATCCATTCCTATACACACTCAAATCTTATTATTACTCATCTGTTGTCTGTCAAAATCCAAACAATGCAATGTGAGAGGATGAAGAGAGAGAAAGGATGGGGGGTTGAGGATATACACTAGCTGGTTCCCACACTCCATAGCAGATAATTAATGAGACTGACTAAAGACCATCTCCACAGGAATGCAACAAACATGTTCACATTTGAAAGTTACAAGAAAAAAAATGAAGGAATTTAATTTTTAAGTTACATAGTAGGTCAGTCTAAGAATATGATAGCTTTAGTCTGATTATATACTGGTAGATTATGCTTCAAGATCTGTTATGTTAAATACTGTCCTGATATATTAGGTACAGATCTATCTACACAAACTGAGAATATTGTACTTGATATAAAATTTGCAGAAAAAGAACTGCATTTGTACAAGATATACAAGATCAGGGATTGAGATAAATACTAAACCAATCCATTACATAAGAATATAACCTGATCTGATTGAATATCCTCCTTTGAATCTCGTAATACAATTATTTTTTCAATTACCTGATAATTCATTTGTGTATGCATTGATTTATACATATATTTAATAATCTACTCATTCACTTTTTCTTTTATTATTCATTCAACTACACATTATTTTGTGTTTTATCTATCCATTAGTAATTTGGGAGGTGTTGTAATTAATTAAGATGCGTGAGTAATCTTAGAGTTGTAAGATTAAGCCAGGTATCATGTGAGTTTCTGATGACCTGACTGATCATTAAGCTTGACATCTATCTTGTAAAGATAATGACCTCTTATACCCCTTTCATAAACCTATCCTCCAATTAGCCACCTAAGAGTAATGAGGATAATTCAATAAAAAATGCATTCATAAACTCCGAAAATAATCCGCACTATTTAAAAAAAAAAAAAAATTAAAAACATATTGTAAGGATGAAAAGAAAGTCACATTAAAGCATGTTGACTTTTACGACTGGGAATAGAGGACATTGAACATACCCTTTGTTTCTCATTATATCTGCATTTTGTAATCACGTTTTCAATCATGATCCATGTTGCCGTTTAAATTTGGAAACCGACATTGAACACACCCTTAGAGATGATTATATTTCTGATGTGAATTAGGTTCACCCCTCCTTCAAACATTGCCCCCTCTCAACTCCAAACGTTCTCACACGGATTTACGTTCTCTTCAATGCTGGTTCTATACACAGCATGTGATAATGATTCTTAACCCCTATTCAGACTAGGGAAAATCCCTTCTTGAACTTCAGTGGTTAAGGTAAAACTGGACATACAGGGACGGTCTAAAAATTAACAATTGCTTATGAAGATCTGCTCCTTACTACCTACTCATCAGTAAGTGCTTATAATACCCCTTTTTAATTTCTCTTGTATCGTTAACACTATCTTTTAAATATTTAAACTACCAGTGTAAAAGAGGCTCTTTAATATATCTTTGTCAATTAATATTTTGAAATAAGAAAAATGACATTTGATTAAATTTTGACAGTTAACTTTAGCTTTTTAATTTTATGAAACTTTAAACAAAAAATGAAGGGGTAGCCTAATAGTATGATTTTGTCTCTACTAGTGTAAAGAGGGGTTGGCTATGACTGGGAAGGCCTAATCCTCAAGGAGGATTGAAAGGAATTCCTGGAGATGAGTGAGTGGACAAGATTTCTCTTCCTTTTAGACTGAACAAAGCCAAGTTAATGAGGATTAATTAAAATGGTTTTAGTCTCTGCAGCTGGTTCCTAATCCTGAAACAAAAACATGATAAGGTGAGAAGATGTGTTTACAAGAGAAAGTGATGTTAGGTGGTTTCAAACCGCCTCGATCACAAGAATCCCCGTTAAATTACGGGAACTTTTTAGGCTAAAAAATACCCATTAATACCTGCATTCACACCGCCCCGAAACATACCTTTCGGGATAAGTTCCTGAAGTTACGAACATGCGCTGTATGGTCTGTATAAGCAGGCAAGGTGCGAGATTCAAAATCACTAGCCCAGCAGCCACCCACGGCACCCACGTCCAAACGACACGCTGGGTTAAAAGTTCTCGTAAATTGCTTTCACATCGCCCAAATACCTGCAACCTTGGAAAAATCCCCGCAAAAGTTCTCGTAATTTTGCCAAGTACCTACTATTTAGCGGGTATTTGCTTTAAGGGAAATTACGCGTAGTTTGCTTTCACATTACCAAAATACCTTGTATTTTCTAATCAGGGTAAATTTCCTGATCAGAGAATACCTGGAACTGGCAAACTTCGAGGCGGTCTGAAACCACCTTACGGCTCTGTTCATCATAACTTCAACCCAGAAAACACAATTTTTCAGTTTAATCTAAGTTGTGTTCACACGATTGTTGTCGGTCATAAAAATAAATTTATTTCAGAATTCAAACACATGATATGACGTTGCCATTACAATGTGATTTCCCACACATTCAATGAATAACTTTAATAAAACAAAGTTTCATCTTTTCACAATCAATTTTGTTTTTTACCATGTGAGCTTTTGCCTACTCATTTCTGCAGGCTTCTTCAGATCTAGGTCCATGTTCAGACTAGCGCTGACTTGTCTTAGAAAGGGGTAGTATCGGCAGCGAGGCAGTCCATGAGAAACTGAAAATGAAAAGATGAAAATTTGTTTCATGAGTCCTATCAATAGGATGGATCTCTTTAATTATATCTCTTTAATAAATAACTTTGTTTTGCATGTCTTCACTCCAAGATCAATAGACTCATGAGCATTGGGTGAAAACTGAGGTAGTAGTTTGCTCTGCACTATTTCCCCCTGATTTAACGTGCTGTTTAAATAATAATGCCATTAGACAGGTATCAGACTCCATCACTCTGATACCCCTAATTATTCTTTCTTTACATGTTTATATCTTATGCTGACAAAAGCTCTAGAACATCCATTCTCAATTACTTTTTTGGAAGCGCCACATTTCTTGTTGAGAATCGGTAATGCTCCACTATCCATTACGCAATATCAGCGGAGGGGGTCCAGAGGCCCCTGATGGGGGTCGAGGGGGCAGAGCCCCCAGAAGTTTTGGAATATGAGGCCTTTTAAATTGCCCATGCAGAGGTGCTGCAATTAATATCAACAGAAAAAATACAAATGCCAACAAACTACACAATATTAATATTAAAAGAAAAATGACCAGTGACTTTTTCACAACATACCAATGATACCACTAGTTCAGACTGTTCTGCACCAGATCTATTGGCTGAAGCAAGTGGCGTAATGGGTAAAAAAAATCAAGAGGGCTAGATATGGCAGCTGAAGTAAAAATATTGAACTTTTCAATACAAAATATATATTTTGACATAATATTAAGATAATTCCACTCGTTCCCTTTCTTTTTCTTTCCCTTTCTCCTTTTTTGCTTGGCCGTGAAACACATGGGGCCCCCCATCTGTACCCCAGTGGCTAAAGTTACGTTCCCCGATTTTGCAAGGGCTGAAAATTAGGCGTTACACTGCCCTAGCCCCCCAAACTGCCCATCTTTCTCTACAACTCACGTGCAGTATTATTCATTCAGTTCGTCTTTAGCAAGAGTGCATGCAGACAATCACGGCAAGCAATACATCTGAGCATACATATATTTCACTTTTACAACTTCGGATTTCAAGCTCCGGAAACAAGGTTTCTGCTTGTTATGTCCCAAATTCATAATCTATTATGATCAGGATGTTCTTTAAATATCACATTATTTGATGTTTAACTCTTAACCAAAACTTATACTCTGGAAATGCAAAATTTATCGCCGTTGAAATAGAAATCCTACAAACGGGGTTTTCATATCACTTCTGTGGCACATAAACTTTGTAAGAATAAATAAAAAGGAGAACACCATCGATCCTCCATAATAGGGGTTATCGAGTGCTAAATTGGACAAAATTTGAGGAAATCAATTAGCAATTAAGTGTCAAGTAAAGAGTTTTTGTTTTCTCTTTGTATTAAAATGATCACCAAATCCTTATTTCCAGGTTACTGGTAGATACATTTTTATTTCCCCAATTTTTCCTTATTTTTACTTTTTTTTATACCAACTCCCAAGCGCCACTCCGCAAGGCTCGGTGCGCCACCATTTGAGAATCCCTGCTCTAGAACTTATCAATCAAAGCCATTTATATACCTGTCAATTGCTGGTTTTACAACTAGTTTTCCTCTTTTAAATCTTTCAACTTTATAGGTCATAAATATTTGTCAAGAGATGAGATGAACAAATTCATTTTTTCTTTCTTTACTCTTGCAAATCATTAGCCTATAGATAAGAGCACTCAACAATTGTTTGTTCATAGTGTCATTATGGAGGTCTTTTACCTCCATAGTTACATGAATGAACCAACCCTATTGGAATAAAGCACCACATCTCTGGAGGCGGTTTCAAACCGCCTCGATCACAAGAATCCCCGTTAAATTACGAGAACTTTTTAAGGCTAAATAATACCCGTTAATTATTCCTGCATTCACACCGCCCCGAAACACATCCTTCGGGATAAGTTCCCGAAGTTACGAGCATGCGCAGTGTGGTCTGATAAGCAGGCAAGGCGGGAGATTCAAAATCTCTAGCCCAGCAGCCACCCACGCCGCCGCGCCCAACGACACGCTGGGATAAAAGTTCCCGTAATTTGCTTTCACATCGCCAAAATACCTGCGACCTTGGAAAAATCCCCACGAAAGTTCTCGTAATTTCGCCAAGTACCTACTATTTAGCGGGTATTTTCTTTCGGGGAGATTACGCGTAGTTTGCTTTCACATTACCAAAATACCTGGTATTTTCTGATCGGGGTAAATTTCCCGATCAGAGAATACCTGGAACTGGCGAACTTCGAGGCGGTCTGAAACCACCTTATGAAGGATATCATAGGAAGTAGATTCCTGCATAGTGTATGGCAGTGGTTTTTGCATACGGTTTGTATTCTTGTGCATCAGATGTATTAAGGCCACCGCACACCTTTTATGACTGGCTTGTGACTGAGTGAGTAGAGATGAATCGCAAGGTAGTCATAAGCCTCGACACTGCACACCTTGCAATCCGTCTGCGACTCACGCATGCGCTTTTCGATTTTGCCATAGCAACTGAGAAAATGACGCTTACTACTGCATATCGACGTTGTATACCACAATACGCGTCATGCAACTCTGCTGTCTGATTGGCTGGAAGTTGGATTGAGCCTCAGGGAAGGGGGGGGGGGGGGCAGTCAAATGTATTGCTGTACACATACATGGCCAAATTATTTCCATACACCCCCTAAACAATTTTTTTTTCTGCAAAATAACCCCCTAAACAAGTTTTTTCACGGTCTTTATTTACACATTTTGGCCCCTAAACAAGTTGTCGCCAGAATATGACCCAGAAGAAAAACTTTTGGGAAAATAAAAACATACCCTAAACACGTTTGACCCTGCAATTGACTAGTCTTTCAAAACCACCCTTTTTTTATCTGTGTTTTTGATATCCTTAAAGGTCAAGTCCACCTCAGAAAAATGTTGATTGGAACCAATAGAGAAAAATCAGACAAGCACAATGCTGCAAATTTCATCAAAATCGGATGTAAAATATGAAAGTTATGACATTTCAAAATTTCGCTTATTTTTAACAAAATAGTTATATGAACGCGCCAGTTACATCCAAATGATTCGATGATGTCACTCACTCACTATTTCTTTTGTTTTTTATTGTTTGAATTATATAATATTTCAATTTTTACGAATTTGACAATTAGGAACTCCTTGTCTGAACCACAAAATGTTAAAAAAATGGAATTCCACGTGTTCAGGGAGGAATGAAACTTCATTTCACATGACAATGACGAGAAAATCAAAATATTTCATATAATAAAATACAAAAGAAATAGTGAGTGATGTCATCAACCCCCTCATTTGGATGTAACTGGCTCGTTCATATAACTGTTTTTTGAAATGAAGCAAAACTTTGATATGTCATAACTTTCTTACTTTACATCCGATTTTGATGAATTTTTCAGCATTGAGCTTGATGAATTTTTCTCATTTTTTCAAATCAAGTTTTTGTTTGGGTGGACTTGTCCTTTAATGATTGCACGCGTGGCCCACATCCAAAACTGAAAAAACGCCCCTTTAAACGTGTTTTTTGACATGCGTGTGTACAGCAATATATTTGACTGCCCCCCCCCCCCAGGTTATGAAAGGAGACATCACTTACAGGGAAATCTACCAGAAAAAACTGTTGGATACCTCACCATTTCTTCTGCATGAATTAATCATTTAATCCCTTTTTGACAGCTTTCAGCATTTATCATTAGACCCAATTTCATAATTCTATTCTTGAGATTGGATTTTGGTTGACTGAGCATGAAATATGTGAATGCACTTTTCTTCTTTAGTGTTCACATTATCTACTAAAGGGGCTTTTATACCAGGGAGTTGGGAGGGATTGCAACTATCATCCTTTTTCCAGGGTGCAATGTCACGGTGCTCATTACACTTTTGGGTGTGTATATGATCTCTAATACCCCTTTCATAAACCCAATTATGCGGCTAATAGCAGCATAATTTGGTCGTAAAATTGGAGGAGGACCAGAGTTATCCGCATTATTTTGATGCTGCTATTATCCGCATAATAGCAGCATCGGGACAAGATTTTGAGTTTATGAATGCATTTCCAAATAATGCGGATAATTGCCATGGTGCGGTCACAAGGTCACCCTTTTCCAACACAACCGCATCAGAGGGGGCGTGCCAGTTGTCATGACGATTATCCGCCTTTTTCAGGACGGGCACTCGTAAAAATAATGCGGCTTATTTTCGGAGTTTGCGAACGCAATTTTTATTGAATTATCCTCATTACTCTTAGCCGGCTAATTGGAGGATAGGTTTATGAAAAGAGTATAAGTGGACATTTACAAGGATGATATTTATATCAAGTGAAGGGTACACACAGATAGACAAGGCTGCAATGTAGACTTTGCCTAAAAAGTTCTTGAAGCTATGAAGGAGTATAGATGGTACTGAACCCTTACACAGTCAAAGTAAACGGTCTCTACTGGGATGTCATAGGAGATTTGTAAGATGATATCACAATTTGAATCTTTCATATGAACAGAATGATATATTCTATTTCTTTGCTATGACCATGGACCTATTACAAACCCTTAGGCGATTACATAGAGCTATTAACAGAGCTCCATGGGCGATTAGATATATGTTCTGTTTAAAATGTGTCATAATTATACCTCCTCCCGATTCTGGCCAGTCAAAACGGTCTTGAAGGGGAATAGGGTGATCAATTTTACCATTTAAATTGGGCAAAATGGCAGGTTTCATGTCTTACGACCCCAATCTCTCAAAAAATTCTAAATGTATGACATCTGTAAACTCTTATGATTGTTTTTCAAAGGAATGTTTTTCATTTAAAAATAATCCAAATGGAATGACTGAACAATTTTGTATCCTGAAATCCAGATGATATCATGATTGAATGGCTCTGTGGGGTTAAATATGTTTAACCCATATCATAATCTTCATCTTATTGTATTTCACCTTCCTTGAAGGGAAAGAGAATCATGGGAAGGGTTTCTGATCATATTTTCTGATAAGAAATCAAAACCCTGAAGACCTTACAGGGTGTGCAAATACATTATTCTTTTCACCTCTTTTGAGGCAGATTAGTATCATTACATCAATAAAGATTATTATCATAAAGTTAGCATAATGTTAGTCATGTTCTTATTTTAGTTTCACTCTGATAAACATCTTCTAGGATTGGTATACTCATATCAGGGGTGGCAAGAGAGGGAGAGAGGGGGAAAATGCCCAAATAATTTCTTAAAAAGTGAAGAAAAAAAGAAGAGAAGCAGTAGAAAAAACATGAAAAAAAATGCCAACAAGGAAGAAAAAGGGTATGAAAAAGAGAGATGTTGGTTGTGTTCCTCTATAATAAGCCTGAGAAAAAAAATGTTGTTATTCCTTTTACTTTGTTGATGGTTTGAAAATCTATGTTCAATGAACTCTGCTGTTGCAACTTAAATGTTATTTTTGTTTTTTTCAGAGGAATTAAGGGAAAACTAAAAATTGGTATCTAGAAAAAGTAATTTTCATTACTCTTATTAATATAAAATTTGCCATACATGGAAATACTTCCCATCAAAAGAAATTTGTTTCAATCATAAATATCGTACATCACTTATACATTTCGTAAAAACACAATGCAGTGTAATTATGGAATGGAGGAAAAACAAAATACAAACAAACATAGTTCAACAAGTCTCTCTACCAAAAGTTTTGTCATTAATTAACAAATGTACAAGTGGAGTGAAAGGATGAAATAATTGAACTGAGAATCTGTTATTTGTACATCAAGTTTCAATAAAAAAATAATGGAGAATATAAAATTCAAAATGTCTCACATTTATGTAAAATGCTTTAAGAGTGAAAATAAGCAAACAAGAGTCTATATATTTCAACACTGCTCCATTAGCATATGCAGGGGGTGGTTACAGGTGTTCAAACCCCCCTTAATTTTTCTTTTTATACCAAGAAAACCCATAAGAATTAAGAATCCCCTGCTAAAAAATAAGAAAAAAAGTTTAAGACCCTTTTTTTTTGCTTGTCAAGTTTTTTTTAAGGGTAGTAAACAATGTAAAATTGTTGTTGAAGACCTTTTTTTGCTTGTCAACATTTCATTCAGCTTGAACCCCCCTTTCAAAAGTCCTGCGTACGCTACTGCACTGCTCAATACATGTTTTTCATGTGAAGATTTAGGCCGTGTTTATGCTTCCACTTTTCAGGCCAGAATCAGCGTTTCCAAACGTGATTAGTCCAAAACACGGTTGCGTCCATGCTTACTTTCATTTAAACGCTGTTTCAAAACGCCGATCGTAAACTCACAAAAAGGTGCGTTTGTAAACGTCGTTTGACTAGTATCAGGCTTTCTGGGGAAGTATAAACAGAACTACGATCGTAAACGTGTTTAAATGACGTCATTTGGTACATGCTTCCGGTGAGATGAAAATACAGTCGTATTGCTCCATGTTATCTCCACGTAATAACAACAATCGGAAAAAAAAACTTTCGAAAAAAGGCGCGCCCAATTTGACCTCGCTTTACGATGCGAAGCCAGCTTAAGCATAAACAGCACTCCCAGAACCACGTTTACGATCGGCGTTTTTCTGTCCTCACAATGGAAGCATAAACACACCCTTAGTTACATATTTGATGCACATGACTATGCTCCTCCTTTGGAATTTAATGCCATAAATAGAAAAAAAGGCTATGCAAAACAAAAACAACACAGGATGGAAAAGAACCAAGACAAAGTACTCCAGATTTTCTTCGCGGTGTAAAATGCTAGACTACTAAAACTTATTAACTGCGGACCAGTATATTTTGCTGGTGTAAATGGGCCAAGTAAGAATTTATGATGAATTTCGGTAGAATAAAATGGGAGAACATTAGTTCTCACAATATTTACAGGTGATTACTCAACTAATGAGGGAGAGATAGAAAGAAAATACAGAAGAGGAGACAGGTAGCAGGAGAGCAGTTATGGTGGTGGAAATAGGTGATAAAAGGGAATGAAGGAAATAACGAACAACAAAAAAATGAGAGGAAGAGAGATAGACAGAACAAAATCGGAGATAGAAATAAAAAGAGTGAGCAAGGTACGACGAGGTGATTAAAAATAATAACTACAAAGTGTATGATTTATGAAAAGAGTTTCTGCGGTTTCACAGCGAGAAGGTTTCCATAGAAAATCAGCAGGCAAATCGTGTTTATTGGGAGTCATTGAATCAGAATGAAATGGCGTGATAGCTGAGAGAGAATAGAACAAATCATCGGCACCCAACTTCTTTTTAAAGGAATTATCCTCTATATCATAAATTTCATATAAATCCAAATAATTCTTTATCATCAGATCGACACTGCAATGCTGTTTGTATGTTCAGAAATGAAACACAAAGTGCATGTGGATTAATGCCTTGCCAAAGGATGCCATTTACGTGGATTGATATGAACTTGCGTTCTCTGATTACAAGTGTGATTCAAACTATGATTATTCAACAGTGTACCTTTAAACATTCAGGAGACAAATTGTTTGGTTCATTCGTGAATGGCGGTTCAATCCAGCCTACTGAATATATAAAACTGTGAATAATAACCATGGAAGGGTTTGGGGGGTTAGACTTAATAAAATAAAAATAGTAGAATAACAAAATGAAAGACATGTGGTTTTATATTTTGCCAAGTAAGCAAATGCTCTTTTCATCATATTTTCTTCATTTTCACCAAAAACCCCAACAAAATGATGGTTGTTTCATCAGAGTGGTTGGAAAAGCGGTTGAACAAATCAGATGTTTTTTCCAACAGTGGCAACCTCTCTCTAGTTTACTCTTCACACTCTAAACCATAATTGACTAACAATTGTAGACACTTGTGTGTTTACCTTCTTAAACGACCTGAATAGCGATGCATATTTAAAGAGAAGCTTCTTCTGGTTTTCTTGTTATAAAGCGCAGAATGAAGCAAGAGGAAAATGCAGAGCCGTGAAAGACTTGCTTTGATCTGGTGACGTACCCACTTGGATGGTGCTATCAGAACTCTGATTACTCCTCCAGAAATGAGGAGTGTGGGAAAAGATTTTGGTCTGTTTGCTAGATCACATGAAGAGGCTACAAGAATGTGAACATCTATTCATATAGACTTTCTGTGTGTGTGTATCATGCATTGTCTCGCTTTCTACATCTTTCTCCTTAATTCTTCCTCCTATTATTTTTGTCGTCTTCAATACAGGAGATAATGAAAATGGAAGAGAGCGGGAGAGATATGCAGGATGAGAATAATGAATGTAGTGTATCATGTCTATGATCATTGTATAGCCATAGGGGCTCAATCAGAATCTTATAAGTGGAGTTGGGACTGGAGGTTGGGCAAGGGACCTCAAAATTGTTTTGCTTTTTTGTGAAAAAAAATGTTTTCATTGAGGCCATCTATGTAAATCGAAGGATCGTACCCCCCCCCGGATCTTCCACTCTTATAGATATCAGCTTCTTAAACCAAAATTCTGGAAGAGTGCTGTGGATCCCACTTGTCATGCTTCTTGTTCTGTGCCATTTTCACCCTTCTCATTGAGTTGTATCTGTAGTATCATTTTGGCTCAGATCTGCATCTTCTTTTATTGATGGTATCAGATTTACATTACAAGAACTATGACAGAAAAAGACATTATAAAGTGAAATTGTATCGCATCCTTTTTTGAATATTAAAAAAAGCAAAATTAAATGTGTTACAACAGAGGAAAAAAGCATCAAAACAATAAACTTATATGAAGTCTGCCCATCCCCTAAAAAATGTAGCATTCAATCGATATTACCCTGCCAATTAAAGAATGCATGCTATAGTACTTGATCAGAAAATCTTTTCCTAAATTCTTCAGCTCACTTGTTAAAGTCAAATACTTGCATACTGTCTGAGTGAAGTGTTTATTATGCTTCTACCATCCAATCTCCTACTCTGTGTACACTTGTCTGAGTCGTTGATTGAAATTCATAAAATGCAAACAAAGCTCTTCTTTTCTATATCTTTAGAATAGTTTGCCCTCCTTCATTTCCTGATCTTGTACCTTTTCATGGTGTCAAAGACAAATACAACTAAATGTGCATACAAGTGAATGGCATCACTATTATTTATGCTCTATAAATTTCCAATTCCTCAAACTGTGATTTCACATTGACTGGATCATTAAAGTAAAACTTGTTCTTGCCTCAATACCATATACCTAATTGATAACAATTTTTCACATTTGTATACTCACCTGAGCAATACCGGTCGGGATAAATTCTAAAAGTTACTAACACACAAGTATGGTATGATTTGGGGAAGAGCTGCAAGATTTAAAACCGCTAGATCACATTGCATGACTATCAGTCACCTTGGAAAAATCTCTGCAAAAGTTTTTGTAATCTCAACAAGTAGCATGTATTTTCTTTTGGTGTTCTGAGTTTTAGAAAACAAAGTATAGGGCCTTTAGGCCTATCAACACTGTACATTTTGATGTTTAATGTAAAGTTATCAGGTGGAAGTTTAAGCAGGATTGTAACCACAAGGGGGTAGCAATTGATCAGAAAACCTACATTACACACCCTTACAGTGAATTAATATAAAAAAAAGTTCTAGAAAACTGTCGTTTGGCAAGGCAAAACTGAATAAACTGAACAGTTCTGAGAGTGATACGGATGACGAAAGACTACAATTTCCTTCAACTTTTTAGAAGTTTGAAAGTACAAATCTGTGAATAAAAAAATATGAATGGTGATGTCTGTATGGAAAAAAAATGCCCCCAGATAATTATCTTTTGAAATGTCTCATTAGGCAAAGATATTTGTGCATGGTCCATTGCTTATTACACAGGTAACAAAATATTGTATAGCACCTGTGATGAGGTCAGATTTAGTTTCAAAAGAAAAACCCTTATTGCATACTTTGCAAAAACTTGGATTGATATATAATACAAGACTGATGTAATCATGTTTATGCTTCATACATTTGGTTTTTCATATGTTCTTGCATAGTCTGGTGCAGTTAGACCATGGAGCTATTATAGCTCTATGGTTAGACTCTGCTCAATGCTTTAGAATTGTGGCTAAGTTTCATAATACAGTCTGCATGAGTAGACTATCTCAGATCATTGAGAATCATCTCAGACCCATGTTTCAAGAGTCTGATCTCACACCTGCAATTTTGGAAGTAGTTTGAAGATCTATAACCTCTGTTACACCAAGGAATACATTGTATATGTGGTAACATGTAACAGGAAAGTAATTTTTTCTTAAGTCTAAACATTGGCCAACTAAGGACTGCCTTCAGACATGACCTGAGACTAGTACTATCAGAGGTAGATGGATCGAGTGGTTGATCAAAGGGGGGGGGGGAGGGGGAGTATTTCTGGCCTGCGCTCTCCCCTTTGAGAATCATAGTCAATATTTCTTGAAGTAAATAGTTCGTTCATACACCAGTGTGCCCCCCTCCCCTTTGAGAGTCACACCAAAATTTTTCAATGGGAAATATGGCATTTTTTATTGAAAACCTTTTTTTTTGCTTGTCAAATTTTAAGGCTGAGAAAATGTCTTTCAGTTTTGAGTGAAAACCTTTTTAATTTCTTTTTTTTTATTTGAGTGATCTGAGACCACTTTCAGAGGTAGATAGATCTGTGTGTGACAAGGTCTTACTTCTCAAGTTTGATCTTTTAATGGAGTGATCTGAGACCACTATCAGAGGTAGATAGATCTGTGTATGACAGGGTCTAACTTCTGAAGTTTGATCTTTTAATTGAGTGATCTGACACCACTATCAGAGGTAGATAGATCTGTGTGTGACAGGGTCTTACTTCTCAAGTGTGATCTTTTAATGAGGTGATCTGAGACCACTATCAGAGGTAGATAGATCTGTGTGTGACAGGGTCTTACTTCTCAAGTGTGATCTTTTAATGGAGTGATCTGAGACCACTATCAGAGGTAGATAGATCTGTGTGTGACAGGGTCTTACTTCTCAAGTATGATATTTTAATTGAGTGATCTGAGACCACTATCAGAGGTAGATAGATCTGTGTGTGACAGGGTCTTACTTCTCAAGTATGATCTTTTAATTGAGTGATCTGAGACCACTATCAGAGGTAGATAGATCTGTGTGTGACAGGGTCTTACTTCTTAAGTATGATCTTTTAATTGAGTGATCTGAGACCACTATCAGAGGTAGATAGATCTGTTTGTGACATGGTTTTACTTCTCAAGTATGATCTTCTAATTGAGTGATCTGAGACCACTATCAGAGGTAGATAGATCTGTGTGTGACAGTCTTACTTCTCAAGTGTGATCTTTTAATTGAGTGATCTGAGACCACTATCAGAGGTAGATAGATCTGTTTGTGACAGGGTCTTACTTCTCAAGTTTGATCTTTTATTTGAGTGATCTGAGACCACTATCAGAGGTAGATAGATCTGTGTGTGACAGGGTCTTACTTCTCAAGTTTGATCTTTTAATTGAGTGATCTGAGACCACTATCAGAGGTAGATAGATCTGTGTGTGACAGTCTTACTTCTCAAGTGTGATCTTTTAATTGAGTGATCTGAGACCACTATCAGAGGTAGATAGATCTGTTTGTGACAGGGTCTTACTTCTCAAGTATGATCTTTTAATTGAGTGATCTGAGACCACTATCAGAGGTAGATAGATCTGTGTGTGACAGGGTCTTACTTCTCAAGTATGATCTTTTAATTGAGTGATCTGAGACCACTATCAGAGGTAGATAGATCTGTTTGTGACATGGTCTTACTTCTCAAGTATGATCTTTTAATTGAGTGATCTGAGACCACTATCAGAGGTAGATAGATCTGTGTGTGACAGGGTCTTACTTCTCAAGTATGATCTTTTAATTGAGTGATCTGAGACCACTATCAGAGGTAGATAGATCTGTGTGTGACAGTCTTACTTCTCAAGTGTGATCTTTTAATTGAGTGATCTGAGACCACTATCAGAGGTAGATAGATCTGTGTATGACAGGGTCTTACTTCTCAAGGTTGATCTTTTAATGGAGTCATTAAGACACAATGAGGGCAGTGAACTAAATGAAGATAAATATTCAATTTCTCTTCTTTGATGTTGCGCATTACAAAGCCTTGGTATATTCAGTGTCATACCTCATCAGTTAAGTGATTCCTTTCAATACCTACATACTTAGATCAAAGAGCCTCTGGGAAAGAGATTGAGGGGGGGGGGGGGCTGTCTTCATAATATGTGATTAACAGGGGGAGGGGGTGGCAACATTGAGAGTCTACAATTATTATTGACTGAAAAGAGCAAACCAGAACCAAGTGGGCCACTCATTTATATCATTGTATGTTGACAAGTTCAATGTGATAAACCTGTGTAAAGGATAGCTTTCATTTGGTCAAGATTTGATATGTGGATGGTACTTTGGGATGCCCCCCCCCTTTGTTTGATGTTCTTTCCCAAATGCCTCTTGACATCATTCTGCTGATATCAATACAAACTCTAATGAGCTCCGATAAAGAAAAGAAACCTTTGGTGCTTTTATGTTATCATTCACCTAAATCACAAAGATTTGAATAACCAGGGATATTTCTAGTTACCATCAAAGTGTTTGATGCCTCCAGCAATGAATGTAATATTAGCTTGTTATGAACCATTAGTTTGTATTTATAAAATGAAACCGTTCTTTTTTTTATTGTCACTTATTCAAATATTATGTTGGCATTCAAACATTATAGAAATGGACTTTCAGAGGTTCTATAACAAAGCTGTTTCTAATGTACCATTGAATAAAAAAAATCAAAGAACTGATTGCATCTCTATCATACATTCAACGATTTCATCTTAAATAGCAAAATGACCAATAAAACTCTTGGTTTAAAGGAACAAAAAGGGATGAGTAAAAGTAACTCAAACAAGGTAACTCTAGTGAATACTAAAATTTATCTTGATTAAACCTGAACTTTCCTGGCAGGATTGAAGGAAAAGGACTTGTCAGCAAGGGGATTTAGGTCAAAATGGTAATTAAGGCTCAATCAGAATTAATTCTCAACAATTTCCTGAGAAGCATTTTTGGAACTTCTCTTCCCCTCTCCATGTGTCAGATTATATCTAGCTCGATTGATTCAGACCATGCTATGGAATATCATAATTAATGAACATTACATGTTTCATAGCTTGAATGTAAAATCCTAGAATAAGAAAGAAATAGTTGTCCTCATTTCCCATGATAGTCTTTTTTACATGTGATTTAGAATTAAGAAGTGAAATTGATTTTTGCCAGTTGGCTCAGGACGACTGTAGGCAAGCCAGTTGTGACATAGGTTTTAACTGGGCAATTTTTTTTAATTAAAATTTTTCAAACATGAGAAACTTATGCTTTTTGTTTGGTGAGCCCAAATCATGGTAATGTAAATGAATCAAAGGAATAGAAAGTGGTTCATTTCTATAGCACTCAATAACTTAACTTCAGCACAGCTACTCAGGGTTTTAAGGAAATCCTTCCTACTGGGTACCCACTAAATTCAGCTGGGTAGAGAGTGGCAAATACAGATAAATGCCTTGCCAAAGGATGTGAGTGCTGTTGTGAGATCTGTTGGTCTTTCAGTCTCTCTTCTCTTTCTCATCAAACTTTTATATGTCAATGATGTGAGTGTTAGATCAGAGACACTAATCCATCCTTTTCCTATTTTCATTTAGTATTGGTTTGGAGGTTGGTTGCTTGAGGTTAATACTATAATGAGGGAATGAGAGATCTTAATGTGAGAAGGAACAAGACTATTTACGATCCTTTCCCTTATTTTTCTGGTGAAGGCATGGTGTACATGCACTGCAAAAACTAACTTAGATATTCTCTGTCTTTATTCAGAATTTCCTTTGCTGGGTTTCAGTCTCATTTTCAACCAGATCATTTAGTTGTGGGGAATATTCTTTCATATTTTCATATTCAAATTGACAGACTATGAGAAATAAGTATGGTCCAAACCATGATTATTGATTAAGTTACTGTGAACATTGCCTTACTGGTTCCATATGCATACAGGTGACCGTAAGGTTCTCAGTGGTCAATGGGTGTGCATAATGATAGAATTATGTATGAGACCATTTATTAGATTATTAATATGTTCCCCTTTTATTAAAACAAGTACGGCATCCTTGCTCTTTGCACATTTTACAAACCTATTTAGATGGATTGATTTTAGAATTAAATAAGTAAGATTTCTATTGTATAGATTTAATCTAAATTTGGATATGCCAAAGCAAAAAAAATGTTTTTGTAATTCATGTCACACAAATCTAATAAGTTTGATGACCAAATTAAAAAAGAATACTTTTTTTCCATATCACATCAGGCCTATGTTATCAATAACATTTATGATTATATCACATTATCAAAACATAAAACTCAGCATTTACTATTAGAAGCACTTGTAATATTATTCACCATTATCATGGAATATTAAAGCCCACCACCCCGCCCCTCACAGAGATAGGTTATAGATTGATAAGAAAAACAGAATGCTCTCCCTAAGAAACATTAAAAAATGCTAGATATAACCAAGAAAGAAAAACTTTAATTTTCTACCATTCTAATGACAAGAGAAGTGAAACTAAGTCCCAGTACTAGTGTATCAAACTTTACTATTAAAATGCAATTGCCCTAAACGGTGTGACAATAAAAGCTGAGTCATTACTTCTTTTCTCTATAATTCTAGGAACAATAGCGGAATAAATCATTGAGGATATGTGGAAAATCATTCAACTATGAATACAGGATGAGGAAAAAGCTGCCATTTTCTTTACTCTAATCAGGGAGAAAAATGATGGAAATGGATACCAAAGTGACTGATTATTCTTGATGACCCATGACTATTTTCAAAAATAGAATCTAATTGTGACTGAAAACCATGGCCTACTTTGGTGTTAACTGGATGAGATGTGAATGACTGGGGTTTTATTTGTATCTAACCACAGTGTTGCTTATTGGTCTGAAAATATATCCTTGTACCCTCATGAAGAAAAGATTCTCAGAACTTAGAAAAAGAGTGATTGTTCCTCTCTTTGTATACACAAGGAAAAATAGTGATTCTCTTCTTCACAAGAATAGTTATTTGTCAAGTCTGATATTTTGCTAAAAAATGAAATAATTGCCTCAAAGATTGGTACTTTGAATGAAAGTTTGTGTATAAACAAGCTGATTATGCAAGATTCAAGAACACACATTTTCATGGACCCCAGTATATTGGTCTTAGTCCCATGTTTGGTTTATCAACTCAATTCATTTATTTTTATCAATTCTATACATTTATCTTTATCAATGCAATTAATTCATTTTTTCTGATTATGATAAAACATACAAAATATAGTCATAAGTACATTGTAAAAACACCAATAGACCAATCCAAAAGAACAAAATACAAAGGAAATATAGTCAATTGGGCAAAATAAATTTTCAGAATATTTCTATTTCGAACAATAGAATATGGATTTTCATTTTATTTTCTTCATCATTACTATCATCAGCATAATTATCTTCATAATTATTATAATCATCAATCATTATCATTATTCTTGTCTTTACTATTGATGATATTAGTTACTTTTGAATAATCCAGACAAAATTATTCATAACAGGTTTAAACAGAGTGACAAGCTTTTGAGCCAAGTAGACAGCTAACCATAACAAGCTCTATTAGGATCCAACCAATTTTATTACACATTTTTTTTCTTGTTGATATAGAATTCATTCACAAACAATTTCTTACAGGAAGGTATGATAAAATATGGCCTTCAATCTATTGAGAGCAAATGACAAGAATTACAAGCACCTTAGGAACAACAGAGTAATCAAATCATATTACTGGTACTTTACAATCATATCATATTTCTCTTAAGTCCAAAGTCTGCTCTAATGTTTCCAGTCTAAAATATGAAGATATATCTGGTGCTGGAAATGCAAAGAAAATGGATATTAAAATACGATAAAGAAAATGGATATTAAAATACGATAAAGAAAATATTTACCAAGGAAATCATGTATAATTAAGAAATTGGTTAATGTGAAAAAGCACTCTGGAATAATGACAAGAGGTGTAATTAAGACAAATGGGGGGGGGGGGGGGAGTGGTGGCTACAATGGTAAAAGAAAATCAACTTTGTTTCCTTTACGTCTCAAACTATGTTATGATTTCTTCTGGATATTGAAGTTAAAGGGATCATAGAGTGTGCTCAATGACAATTTTCAAATTCAAAAAGCAACATGAATCATAATTGAAAACACAATTACAAAGCACCGAACCCAAATACAATCAGCAGTGCACTGATCAGTGTTGAAAATATAAATTGAATATTTGTTGATTGTCTTTAAATTTCCCACTCTCTTTTATTGCGCAGTTTGAACCATTGTAGGAAAGGTCAAGTCTGGCACATGATCGTGTAGGCTCCCACTGAAAGAGCAAATTTTAACACATTTCAAAACTCAACTGTGTTCAATGTCACATTCATGATGCTGAAGACCGTAAAATCTGAGCTGATCTCGTTTCCAAATGCATCTTTTACGACATTTAAATTTTCCTCCAAATTGTAATTTGAAAGACGTTTAATTTTACGAGGACATTGAACACACCCTTTGTTTCTCATTATATCCATGTTTTGTAATAGCGTTTGCAATCATGATTCAAGTTGCTGTTTAAATTTGAAAACCGACATTGTGCACAACCTACAGTCACTTTGCATATAAGCAGATGGTCTATTTTTCAGGTAGTCAAGTACTACATTTGATCTACTATCAATTGTTGATTAGTCTACACAGCTACACTTGATCTAATTCAATAGTCTAATGCTCAGTTGGTCAATTTCCGCATAAGGTGTGTTTAATATCGGTTTCCAAATTTAAACAGCAACATGGATCATGATTTAAAACGCGACATAATGAAAAACAAAGGGTGTGTTCAATGTCCACTATTCCCAGTAATAAAAGTAAATGTCTTTCAAATCAGGATTCGGAGGAAATTTAAACGTTATAAAAGGAGCGTTTGTAAACAGGATTTGCTCAAATTACGATCTCGAGTATAGCGAATGCGACATTGAACACAATGGCATTTTGAAAAGTCTTTAAATTTTTCTTGCAGTGGAAGACATAAACAGGTGCCAGAACTGAACTTTCTTGTGATAGGTCAAACTGCGATCTAAAGCTGCGCTAACGAAGGCGGGAAATATAAAGACAATCAACATATAAATGGCTTTTTATTTTCGACACTGAACAGTGCACTGCTGATCGTGTGTATTGAGTTTTCAATCCTAATTAATGTTGCTGTTAAAATTTGAGAATCGACATTAAACATTCCCTTTTTTTTTTTGCATTGTCAAATGAACATTCTGTTCATAAACTTTCCATCTAACCAAATCGATGAATGCTATATAATAAATGGGATAAATCATGCCAAATCCACAAACTGGTTTTAGATGAACAAAGAGTAGACCATTAGGGATGATACAAACATGGAAAATAGACAGGATTTAGACCAATTGGCAATTCACTAATATTAAAAAAAAACTTGAGAAAATAAGAGAGAAAGGGTGAAGAACAGTGTGATGGGGATACAACAACATAACAGATTAGTCTTTTAAAATATAACATATTGAGGTAGAACTATGTTTTGCAAAAGGTGAAACAAATAGGCTGAAAATACTAAGTTTTTCTGATTTTCCATACTTCTACCAGTAAATTGTGTCATATATTTTGAGCAAAGAGTTGAAACAAGCAAAGACTAAAGTTAACCAGGAATGGAGAGGTTTATGACCCTGACACAAAAAAAAAAAACAAGAACCAATTATGATTGATGCACTGCTCTCATACTTTGTGGCTTTTCTTTCCACCATCATAAGATCATTTTCTTTTGTATTTAGGGGTGAATGCTTGAGGCAGAAAGCTGGTAGAATTGGACTTGTGAATAGGGTAATCAGTTGGAATGATGGTTACAAGGTCGTACAAGCCAGGTCTCTCCTCATCTCTCCTCGTTTAACTATTATTTTTCACACAATGCAAAATACCTTTTTAAATCTCTGATTTGTCCCCAAGGCTATCAATTTTGTGAGAATTTTTTTACAAAAGATATGTGCCAATTGGATGAAAATGATAAGCTCTTAAGCAAGGTAAGTTTGCAACACATTTATTATTATAATATGCTTATTGCATAAGTTTAAAAAGGTGGCAAAACAAAAGTTCTATTTATCCTATTTACCCTGCTAGCAGGATCTTTTGCATGGCTAGGGTCTATGCATTTTTTTTTCATCAAAATTTCAATAGAAAAGCATGAACATCCCCCCTTGTGTCAATCTAGTGATATCAACATGGGTAATTCCAGTGGCAATATGAATACGGCCACCCAAATCCTATCATCACTGTTCAATCGCTGTAGCCTCTCTAAAAATATTTTGGGATCCTCAATGCCACATATTTCTTACTATTCCTATTGAAAAGCAGAGTAGAGGTTGATTCTACCTCTGATATTACATAAAGCACTCAAACACTGCCAAGTTTAAGTTGGTATTAAGGGGCTTTTACATCAGGTGGTTTCAAACTGCCTCGATCACAAGAATCCCCGTTAAATTACGAGAACTTTTTAAAGCTAAAAAATACCCGTTAATTATTCCTGCATTCACACCGCCCCGAAACACATCCTTCGGGATAAGTTCCTGAAGTTACGAACATGCGCAGTGTGGTCTGATAAGCAGGCAAGGCGGGAGATTCAAAATCACTAGCCCAGCAGCCACCCCCGCCGCCGCGCCCAACGACACGCTGGGATAAAAGTTCCCGTAATTTGCTTTCACATCGCCAAAATACCTGCGACCTTGGAAAAATCCCCACGAAAGTTCTCGTAATTTCGCCAAGTACCTACTATTTAGCGGGTATTTTCTTTCGGGGAAATTACGCGTAGTTTGCTTTCACATTACCAAAATACCTGGTATTTTCTGATCGGGGTAAATTTCCCGATCAGAGAATACCTGGAACTGGCGAACTTCGAGGCGGTCTGAAAATACCTAATTTCACCGATCCAACACAGATGATCCCAGTTGAGGTATCTGGTGGGTTGCACTTGTTGTCACAATGCTGGGTATATATTTGGACAGTCAAGGCTGCAACATGAACCTTGCCAAAAGAGTCAAGTAGCATAAACATCTTTCATAACGCTCCCATATTTCAATTTCATGTTTGTGATTTTGAAATACAATTACTTTTAATATTGATTGATCAGAGCCGTTATTTTGCAGAAACATCTTTCAAATCATGATTCTAACTCTAGGGTAAAAAGTGGCAATTAAATGCACCCCTAGACTATATTACAATGTGTCCAAACTTGACCACCATTCAACCACTGCCATGCCCCCCTGTCTACCAGTACTACGTGTGTCAGGGGCGTAAACAAACCCCTCCTAACCGTTTTTTCTCACTCCAGCACGTGTGCAACTGATTGGGTCATGTGCCACTGACCACAAAGAGTTTTAACACTTCCTTAGAGGTTGACTAGGAGTCTAGGACCTTGAAACCTTAATCTTTTGATTGGACCGCACTTGAATTGTAGGATCCAGGTCAACATAAAATCATCAAGGCTCATTTTTATGATTCTGATTCTTGGAATCACCACCACAGTACTCAACTTGATGCCATCAAGAAATACCAGTTTAGCAATACCAAGGAGGTGCTGGTAACTCCATGGTAACATCCCATTTCACAAATGTGGAAGCGTCGTGGTGTAGCTGTTCTGACTCTTGCCTTGTAATCAGAGGGTTGTGTGGTTGAATCCCACCACAGCCTAGCGTCCTTTGGCAAGACGTCAATCCACAATGTGCCACTCTCCACCCACGGCCAGGTGTTAACTGGGTACCCGGTGGGATGTGAAAGCCGATCTAGTATGCCTAGCAATTGAGTCTTGGAACTCTTGTTGGAATACTCCCCAGGGAGTGGAGAAGGTGCAAACATTGTATGCGGGCATGCAAGGATTCGATGACCGGGCTAATATATCTGTAAAGCGCTTAGAGACGTTGTTCCGATGTGGAAAGCGCTATATAAATGCGGAATATTACTTTTAAATTCACCCTTAAAAAATCCTGATTGGGAAAGTACAAATTGCACTAATTATTTTTAAACAGTCTGCACTTTTTCATTATGAGTGCAAAAAGGAATCATGCAGACTGCTCGAGTTTTTTCTTTAACAAGAAATCCTGCAAGCTATCCAAAAGATGAACGATCTCAAGAATATTTGTATAAATGGAGACACAACTATTTGGATATTTTGTAGGCTTAAAAAGGTAATTGCAACTTATTAGTATTTACAAAATGATAAGCTATTATGCAAATTATCAAACCAATTCACAGGCAGAGAAACACTCAGGTTTTGGCTAGGTATAAACCCTGAAGAGGGTTATTTGGAATAGTAACTTGAGAATGAGTAAACTTGGCTGATGAAGCTCCAGCTTTCAATCATGTATGGCATGCCAACTTCAACCTCCTAAAGGTATTAAAGAAAGGGATTAACACCTCCTCGAAGGAAGGTTACTACCAATAGAAGAAGGCATTCACCTTACCTTCAACAAAAACTTGAAAATTTTGAAACGTTGGATGACAAATGTTATATTTTCCAATAAAGTGGGATGGAAATTATTTTCTCTTGTTTTAAGATTTTTTTTTTGTGTGTGGAGGATAGCACACTGGGTGCTCAAGCATTTAAAGAGAGAGAAAAGTCTCACAATAAACCATAGCATATGACTGGCAAATCTCCTAGACTCTATAAACTGTGTTCTGTTTAGAAGAAAACCCTTACAGTTCCTAAATGGAGAGATATTGACAATGAAACCTCTATGCTTTCTGCATCAACCATAATCTGAAAAGTTAAGTTTTCGAAAGGATTGGTCAAATAAATGATAATTTGTCGAAATCAATGAATATTTGGTTAGAATCTAAAAGTTTGTTGATTTTAACATTTTCTGTTAAAGGACAAGTCCACCCCAATAAAAACTTGATTTGAATAAAAAGAGAAAATTCAACAAGCATAACACTGAAAATTTCATCAAAAACGGATGTAAAATAAGAAAGTTATGGCACTTTAAAGTTTCGCTTATTTTCAACAAAATAGTTATATGAACGAGCCAGTTACATCCAAATGAGAGAGTTGATGACATCACTCACTCACTATCTCTTTTGTATTTTATTATATGAAATATGAAATATTTTTATTTTCTCATCATTGTCATGTGAAATGAAGTTTCATTCCTCCCTGAACACGTGGAATTCCATTATTTTAACATTTTGTGTTTCAGGCAAGGAGGTCCTAATCGTCAAATTCGTAAAAATTGAAATATTGTATAATTCAAACAATAAAAAACAAAAGAAATAGTGAGTGAGTGACGTCATCGACTCTCTCATTTGGATGTAACTGGCTCGTTTATATAACTAATTTGTTGAAAATAAGCGAAACTTTGAAATGTCATAACTTTCTTATTTTACATCCGATTTTGATGAAATTTTCAGCATTATGCTTGTCAGATTTTTCTCTATTGATTCAAATAAAAAAATTTCTGAGGTGGACTTGACCTTTAAAGTAACTTATGCTTTAACAACTGCACAAGAAAATGTAAAGGAGTAGGCCTAATGATTTTCTTTCTCAAATTGTTTCATTTCTGTGGTATGTCAGAGTTGTATAAAACGATATCACAGTGAGACACAGGTAGTGATACAGGGGTCGATTGCACGAAAGGGTCTTTCCAAGGACCGTCTTTCGTGTCGCCCATCTTTTATGATACGCTATAAGCGGAGCGTTTTTGAAATTTCTGATAAAGAATAAGATTCGTTAGCTTGCTTTTTAATCAAATTTTATACAATTTCATGATATATCACATCATTTTATAAACAAATATTTTGTTTATTTTAACGGATGAATGAAATATGTTTGCAGATGATTTATTTAAAATGCTTTTCACATGGCGCATCATAAAAGATGGGCGACACGAAAGACGGTCCTTGGAAAGACCCTTTCGTGCAATCGGCCCCAGGGGTCGATTGCACGAAAGGGTCTTTCCAAGGACCGTCTTTCGTGTCGCCCATCTTTTATGATACGCTATAAGCGGAGCGTTTTTGAAATTTCTGATAAAGAATAAGATTCGTTAGCTTGCTTTTTAATCAAATTTTATACAATTTCATGATATATCACATCATTTTATAAACAAATATTTTGTTTATTTTAACGGATGAATGAAATATGTTTGCAGATGATTTATTTAAAATGCTTTTCACATGGCGCATCATAAAAGATGGGCGACACGAAAGACGGTCCTTGGAAAGACCCTTTCGTGCAATCGGCCCCAGAATGACAGGTAAACACAGACAGTAGTAAGATGGAGGCTAACTTATACCCTTTTTACACACGCTAAAATTTCCTTAACCCCGTACTATAGGTAGGGCTAAATTGCCATTTAGCCCCACCTATAGTACGGGGTTAAGCTTAGCCCACTTTCTTTTTACACAGCATTTTTGCAAAGTGGGCTAACCCCACCTTTAGTACGGGATTATTTGGCCCTGCAAAAAAGCAGGGTTATCCCACCAATTGCGGTGCTAAGAGCGATAGAACAGGGTTAAGATCGCTAGTGTAAAACGAAAGTGGGGCTAAGTGCTCCCATTCATGCCCCGCAACAGAGTCGGCCCTGTTGTCCAATCAGAGGTAAGCATAATGAATATTCATGAACAGCGAACACGGCGATGAGAAAAAGCACACGCCATATTAAAGTCAGCGAGTTGGAATTCGTGTTTTAATACTTTCCTCATCGACACTCGTGAATATTCATGATCTACCACTAGTCCGGGGTTAGTGAGTTTCGTGTGTGAAAAGCAAACATTCCTTATCCGGGGTTAGCAATAACAATTTGGCATGTGTGAAAAGGGAAAAATAGTACGGGGTTAAGGATAGTACGGGGTTAGCAATAGTATGGGGCTAAGAAAATCCTGTGTAAAAAGGGTAATAGGGTACTTTCAGACTCATTCAATCACAGAAAACAAATGGTATTTTTTATCATGAATTCTGCCGATATCAGATAACACCAAACGTTTTGCAAGTATGAAAGCAAATCACTTGATTATCTTTGGAAGAAAAAGAACGCTAATTGCTGGATACTTTTCAAAGTTATGAGAACTTTCACAGGAATTGACCCAAAGTCGAAGGGATCTTTTTGGCAGTGTAAAAAAACATGAACTATGAGTAGATATAAGGCAAGTGGAACAGGTAGGGAGCCTATATGCTTATTATAGGAATGCAAGAGTCTTGTTGCTGGATCATAACTACAGTAATTCATCTGGTTCAGGTGTGTGTGATCATGATTTATCAGGTAAGTTTAGCCTGATCAAGCAAAGTACATTTATTTTGTGATGGAGTGGGTGTGAACTCATCTTCATAGGGACTGTGGAAAGACAAGGTCTAGGCTACAGGTAAGAAGAGAATGCTGTAGAAAATAGGAAGAACTCCCGCTGAATGATAGTACATACAGAACTGACCCCCAACCTGTAAGGTCAAGACTTGGTAGTATTACCTTGTCTAGCTGGTGGTATGGTGTCAGGAGCTGACATCACCTTAAGAAACACAAGGAGGCATTCCTGATACATGTCAGCCCCAAAGGGGGAATGCTTGGGATGATATGACGAATGAAATTTATAAACTTCACATGTATTTTTACAGACACAGGAGAGGGGAAATCATCAAATATCTAACAAGTACTTTTCTTAGCAGAACAGACACTTCCCCCAAAATACAGGGTTTAGAAACCTAATTTTAAGTTTCGGTAAATCCTTTTGAAATGTCTGTCATTGTTACATTTCAATAATATACATGATGTGACAGCGTAAGCCTATTATGTCCTAAACCTGATATGGTGTGGATGATACAAAATAGTAACAAGACACAATTTATAAATTTTATGATCTACAGGGGTGGCCCTATTATTTTTCAAGTAAAACCACTTTGCAAATGTCAAATTGGCTGAAAACTTCATGAAATAACCTTTTAATTTTATGAAGCTTTCTGATATTCATTCAGCAAATTTGATAAAAATACAAATTCAAATCACAAACAATCAACAGCAGAAAAAAGACAGATTTATCATAAAATTTGATGGTTGCTTCACTTTATAGCAGAACTTCCATCTATCTTGTATTTGCAATTAATAAACTTATTAACCCTTTTTTTCATTCATATCTGAGTCATGAAAGATAAGAATACATAGTACCATTTGAAAACCAACCCGAATATGATCACAGACATAACCATCTAAGGCCAAAGGTCTGTCAATAGGATACAAGTATACATTAAAAGTTTGAAGCTGTTCACGTTGCAATTTGTTTATTATCTGTCCATATCTGTTTAAGGATCCAAAGTTCTGTTTAATAAGCTGATTAATAATTTGAATGATTCTGTGGTTTTTAAACTGTAAACATTTGGATCTATATACCCCTTTTATCTTCAGATAAGATTAAAAATCAGTAGCATCTTGTTTACTCCTTCATAAAATATTATTATGACACCAATAAGAGATACCCTTTTATAATCTAATCTTATTTCATTTCTCACAAGAAAGTAAAAAAGTTTTAAATGAGTAAACAGTCATTATGTACACAGGACCATGCCTCTATCAATAAACTGTTCAGCAGCTGCCTATTCAAAATGACACACCCCTTAATAGAATTGATGATGCAAGTTCTTTACCCTTTCTTTATGGGTTCTGTTCATATTCTATATTCTTCTACATTTCATCTATGATGTATAATTTCTAATAATACTACATGTTTATTAGATATTACTTATGTTTTCTTTATTTCTTGTGGGAGTACAAGAATTTCTTCAGACTGAATTTCATTTAATTTGTTTAAGGGTATTAGATTATTATTATTATCATTATTATCATTACGTTAATAATAAGATGCATTTGAAAAAAATGGGAATTCATTTTGCTGATTATCCCAAAAGTGAGTCCTCCTGAAATTATGGAAATACCGTAGTAATACATGTAAATATACAAACGATGCATGCAATGGGTGCCTCAAATCATGAAAACAACTTGAAGAAATGATTTATTATGAATCAGTTGGTTGTTGCTCTAGCATGAACCTGGGTGTCTTCAATACAAGTCAGTCCAGCATTTTACCTTGTATATTATATTCACCAGGAATGTCAAAGCTTTGGAAAGGCAGGCCCCCTACTTTGTCTACAATCAGTGAAATGAATTAGAATAGTTTCTGTGACACTTGTAATGATTTTAAGTCATTCTTTGTTCATTAGAACTATCTGAATAAAGGATAATATATATCAAATAACTTTTTAAAGACTATACGTACCTGGTTTGTGTATCTCGTCTTATCTTGTTCGTTCATGAAGTGAGTGATTTGTTTCCTGACAATCTCTCTTGGATTTCGTCACCACCCATGTTCACCATGACCTCAGAAAGACACTCATCATCCTCTAGACAAGCTTCTATTCTGGGGAAAATTAAGAGTTATTTGAGAATTAATCTTTAGTTCGAACCTTTGTCATATAAGAGAATGAAATAAAAAAGATAAGATATGGTGCACAAAACTGTAGCCATTCCATCAATCAATCAATCAAATAACCTAAGATATAAGCATTTGTGAAATGCAAGATTGTTTGAAAATTCAGAGGCATTTATAGAGCACAAAGTTACCCCACAAATTCAATTACAAATTTCATTGATAGCAGTTTCAAACTTCTGCCTACCATTTTTACTTTTTTTTATATCATAAGATTTGAACAGATAAATTTTCATTTCAATCTGAAAAATAATCCCTTATCGTGTAGGGTTCAATGGAGACCCACTTTTCATTTGTTAATTATTCATCTTCACAAAGGAAAAATACATAAGTGTATGATTTTAGTATAGCTTTTGTCACATTGCTAACTAGCTCATAACATTTCTTTTCTAAATACATGTATAAATATTGCATTATTTGTTGTGAAAAACTATTCTCTATTTTCATTCACAATGTGTCACCAATCCTATCCTTGTTTTCTAGAATATGATCCCCTTCTAATTGCACAGGCTTAAATACAGTAATCCACTCTCCCTAGTTGGAAAGATGCCAAAAGAAAATGGGATTCTAGGAAGTGAAACAACTATACCCTGAGGTACAGACAGTATGACGTAGACACTGCACGACAAAAGGAAATACAACACTTCTGATAATTTCATTCCTTAATCACACTGTTTCTGTTGGGTTTTAAATAAAATGTGACACAAGGAATATTGTGGTGACTCAAGTCAGTTTAATTCTTTATTTACATATTGCATGTTTGTAACAATATCTTGTTCAGTTATAATCTTTCTTACTTATATACATTCTGTTCTGTATTTAAATCAATTTATATTGAATTTTGTAAGCGAGTCATATTACTCAATAATGAAAAACTATAAACGCATTTACATACATTTTAAACATTTATCCACCTTAAAATCATTAATCGAACACATTTTTTTTTCCTTTTTAAAATCTCATATCTATAATTTTGGAACCCACTATTATCGTAACTTTGCCAATCAATGGTAACTACCACGGTAACACTGATCAGCAGCCAATCATAATCAAGGATTCCATGACAGACACGATCGGATGACAAAGTTACCATAATGGTAACTTTTATGCAACAGGGCACAGGGTGAATTATACACATGTCTCATGAATAATATATTTTAGGCCTGATATTTTTAAAAGGCCATGATATATTTGAATTGAGGAGAAAGAAAGGTCTGCATTTTCATTTTATTTTGCATTTTACTCTTGACACTTTGCCAAATTCAACCAAAACTAAAACCAAGACTGAAACGCTGAGTGTAATCAACATTGGAATCTGCATTGTTTGGATCATACTAATTTATGCTTCACACCTAGGTACAATCAAATTGTGAACCACAATTTTTGATGGATGTTTCCTTTCCTTCTGTTATTTTGATTATTCAAGGAGCATTGGAATGGGTATTAAATCTATTCATTTTGGTCATCAGTTTGAAATTAATGCAAGTTGGGGACCAATGAGTTTAACACACAGCTATACAACAGGCAGATGCTATGTTCACACAATATCAAAAGTGTGAGAAATGCCATATATATGACCCATTTTTATGATTAGTTACAAACCACACAAAAAAATCAAAACTGTCTCACCTTTCTTCAAAGATACCACTTTTTTGCTGGCTAAACTAGTAAGATATTTTGCAGTAAATCACAAATTAATGAACTGTTATGTGAACATAGCTGGCATTCCCTCACCACAAACATGAGTAGAAGGAAAGGATAAAATCTCAATTTTATTTTCTTTGATTTGGCAAGGTGAATGCCCTCTAGATTCGATGGAGAGGAAGTCATGGTAAATTAAAGAAGAAGTTTTCAATGTCAAGTGTCAAGAATGATTCTGAGAGTGTTTCAAGGCAAGTATACTATTTGGTACTACCATCCTTCCTCCTTTATTGATATGACTGACCAAACCTTCTCGGATGTAACTCAACACAAATAAAAAAATAAATACTTTTATTTTACCTTTGCAAGTACTATCATACAGATAAGTAAAATTAAAATAATTTGTTCACAATTGCTATATTGGCCCAGATATAACTGATAACTTTCTATTAATCTCTGGACCATGTCCAGTCTGGACCTGGCCTGAACCCACATTCCCCAGAGCAGTGCTGTTTTGATCTGGACTATTTGGCCCGACCCTTTTATACCCCTTTCATTTTGATTTTGACTTTATGAACGCATTTCGAAAGTAATGCGGATAATTGCCATGGAGCGGTCACAAGGTCACCCTTTTCCAACGCAACCGCATCGGAGGGGGTGTGTGCGGTTGCCATGACGATTATCCTCCTTTTTCAGGACGGGCGCTCGTAAAAACAGTGCGGATTATTTTTGGAGTTTATGAATGCAATTTTTATTGAATTATCCGCATTACTCTTAGGCCGCTAATTGGAGGATAGGTTTATGAAAGGGGTATTAGTAAATGAAAATGTAAGACGCCGATTAGTGCAACTTACTGAAAGGGATATATTCATTGAGTTGAAAATCAGCAGAGTTCTGTACAGGTCACAGAACCTGCAGCAAAACTTGAAGCAGCTTGATAGGAAATTTTCCACTTCCATAGAAAGTTTGGATGCTATGAAAATGATGATTGATAGAGGAAGGTAAAAGATTAAGAGAGAGGAAGAGAGATAGGAAGAGGAAGAAGGGTTAGGTGATGGGTGAGGTACATGGATAAACTAAGGTGTGTTCAAGATTCGTTTGGAGACACACCAAGTTCAAAACACACTTGCGTTATTCGGCTTTCATTTATGTAGGAATACATCATTTTCAAAATAAGATTCTTTGGTGAAATAAAAACTTGAAAATTTATTTTTCTGTGATTCATAGGCCATGCTGCTAAACTATTAAAGTGTTCCTGGTTAAAAGTTAATTTTCTAATTTTTCTGTTTACCTAAAGATTATTCATTTCCAAAGTTAATATTCGTTATTGGATAAAATGAAGGAGTGCATCACTGCAGCTTGTCTAATTGTTTGGTTACTCTCTAAATTTCAAGGATTTGAAATATATCCAGATTTGTTGGAATAGTGATGGCAAATTGTTTATTTTTTTATCACAAAGAATACCCTTTTAAGTCTCTAAAGATTAAGAAGTTAATCCTTAGTATCATCCAGATACCTTCTACATATCTACGGATTTAAAAGCTGATCCTTGGTATTCGCTTCTTAAAGTGTTTATAAACAACATTCCACAACTTTGGACATTTTCTCCAATGACTAAATCTTACATTTAAATATGGTTTATATTTTGCAGGTTGTTTTAAAGGTCAAGTCCACCTCAGGGAAATGTTGATTTAAATCAATAGAGAAAAATCAGACAAGCACAATGCTGAAAATTTCATCAAAATCAGATGTAAAATAAGAAAGTTATGACATTTCAAAGTTTCGCTTATTTTCAACAAAATAGTTATATGAACGAGCCAGTCACATCCAAATGAGAGAGTCGATGACGTCACTCACTCACTATTTCTTTTGTTTTTTATTGTTTGAATTTTTACGAATTTGATGATTAGGACCTCATTGCAAAATGTTAAATAATGGAATTCCACATGTTCAGGGAGGAATGAAACTTCATTTCACATGACAATGATGAGAAAATTAAAATATTTCATATTTCATATAATAAAATACAAAAGAAATAGTGAGTGAGTGATGTCATCAACTCTCTCATTTGGATGTAACTGGCTCGTTTTTATTTTTTATTGGGGTGGACTTGTCCTTTAACATGTTCAGGGGAAGTTTACCTCCCCAGTTGTACGTACACCCACCACCACTTTGAACGTTGTGGAGCGTTGCGGCCCAGTGGATTAGTCTTCTGACTTTGAAACAGAGGGTCGTGGGTTCGAATCCCAGCCATGACGTAGTTTCCTTCAGGAAGAAACTGATCCACAGTGTGCTGCACCCAACCCAGGTGAGGTAAATGGGTACCGGTAGGAAGTAATTCCTTAAAAAGCTGTGTGCGCTATGAATGCCTAGCTTAGCCGGGTAATATAGGAGCGCCTTGAGCACCTAACAAGGTGGATATGTGCGCAATATAAATATCCTATATTATTATTATTTTCCAATCCTTTCTCCCACCCCCCTCTGTAGGAATGATCATATCTCATGCTGTTTACCATGACGATTCATGATGACACTCTCGCTCTCTCTATGGCTGCGTTTATGCGACCTCGACCCAGAATCATGATTTGAATCACCATTTGAATCATGATTCAAAACAGCAGCATGAATCACGATCCGACAGAATCAGCGTTTATACGACCATCTTTCTAACGCTGTTTCTCCCTGAATTCGGGCCGATCCAGTGCGCATCACAGTGGGCAGTTTGACCCAGGAAGTATAGGTCAACATTTTCGCACGTGTTTCTAACTTCACGTCGGCTGCTAGATTTTTGCTGCCGCCGGAGCTAACGCGCGATCGTTTGTGCAAGTGCAACGCTTACTCGGCTTCCGAAAAATAAATCTTTCACTTCCATAATTCCGTGTATTGTACCTCATATTGTTTTTGATCGGGAACCAGAAGGGGTCATCATCCTCCCTCCCACCTCCTGATCGATTTTTCTTGTCTATGATGGTTCTGTACTGGGCACGAATTCTGTTAATTTTGTCTCGACAGGCGGTGCCACATCTCCGTTGAAATCCCTCCCTCGCAAGCGCCGCTGAAAGGGATCGTCTTATTTCTGTGAATCCCGGTAAGGGATGCTTGTGCTTCAGGCTGAGCCCAAAGCACAAGCAGAGCCCTGAGTTCATCGTCAGTCCAATTTGTGCCTTTGGAACTTGAAGAAATGATGGATGAAAACAATGAAATATACAAATGACGCTACAGTACAACCCCGGGGGTACAATACACAGAATGATAATTCCTAAATGCTGGCAATACTGCTACACGAAAATTAACCTGCACGAAACACAGCGCGCGCCTTTGAGTCGAACCCGGAAGAAGCACGACACAATGACGTCATAGAATCATGATTCAAATCACGATATCGTTCATACGACCTTTTTCGTTCGTGATTCTAATCATGATTATATTCAATTTCGACTAAGGGTGCGTTTATTCGACACTTTTTTACCCTAGAATCATGATTAGAATCATGATTCAAATCACGATTCTGCAGAATCACGATTGCGTTTAGTCGAAATTGAATATAATCATGATTAGAATCACAAACATGAAACACGAAAAAAGGGGCGTTTGGAAAGACGTTTCTGTAGAATCACGAACGAAAAAGGTCGTATAAACGATATCGTGATTTGAATCATGATTCTATGACGTCATTGTGTCGTGCTTCTTCCGGGTTCGACTCAAAGGCGCGCGCTGTGTTTCGTGCAGGTTAATTTTCGTGTAGCAGTATTGCCAGCATTTAGGAATTATCATTCTGTGTATTGTACCCCCGGGGTTGTACTGTAGCGTCATTTGTATATTTCATTGTTTTCATCAATCATTTCTTCAAGTTCCAAAGGCACAAATTGGACCGATCGACGATGCATTAACTCGGGGCTCTGCTTGTGCTTTGGGCTCAGCCTGAAGCACAAGCATCCCTTACCGGGATTCACAGAAATAAGACGATCCCTTTCAGCGGCGCTTGCGAGGGAGGGATTTCAACGGAGATGTGGCACCGCCTGTCGAGACAAAATTAACAGAATTCGTGCCCAGTACAGGACCATCATAGACAAGAAAAATCGATCGGGAGGTGGGAGGATAATGACCCCTTCTGGTTCCCGATCAAAAACAATATGAGGTACAATACACGGAATTCTGGAAGTAAAAGATTTATTTTTCGGAAGCCGAGTAAGCGTTGCACTTGCACAAACGTTTGCTCGTTAGCTCCGGCGGCAGCAAAAATCTAGCAGCCGACGTGAAGTTAGAAACACGTGCGAAAATGTTGACCTATACTTCCTGGGTCAAACTGCGCACTGTGATGCGCACTGGATCGGCCCGAATTCAGGGAGAAACAGCGTTAGAAAGATGGTCGTATAAACGCTGATTCTGTCGGATCGTGATTCATGCTGCTGTTTTGAATCATGATTCAAATTGTGATTCAAATCATGATTCTGGGTCGAGGTCGCATAAACGCAGCCTAAACGCAATCGTGATTCTGCAGAATCGTGATTTGAATCATGATTCTAATCATGATTCTAGGGTAAAAAAGTGTCGAATAAACGCACCCTAAGAATGATCATATCTCATATGGTTTACCATGAAGATCCATGATGACTCAATGCTGACAGGAGACCTTGCTGAAGGAAAAGTCTCTTGAACTAAACTGATGTGGTAGACCACAAGACTTAATAAGATGAACAGCATGGCATCCAATATCAAGATCACTGGGTGTTCCCCTGTCTACCTGTGATGGAGAGAGAATACAATCAGATGACCATCATCTTTTGACAGCAAAGGGAATGAAATCAGGATTATGAAATGGTGAGGGTCACTTCTGCCAACTTGACTCAACCATGGAGCTATTACAGAGAAACTGTGCTTGCAGTGTGATAAGAAAGTGAAATGGGGATTCAGTATAAAATAGAAAAAGAGAAATTTGGAAAATCAGGTCTCCGGCTGAATAGTCTTCTATTGATCCATGGTGCTGTAATCAGGGATTCTTATTGAAATGCGCATATTCCCTTTCAGATTATAAAGCAACGTGGTATGAAAAGAATTATTTGATATTTTCATTAGGCCTCCTCCTTCATTCAAAGTTCTTTACTTTGTTTTCTCCTTTGGATGCCTAATGCAAAGCCTTTTTTGTCAATGTTGTTGCTACTACAGTACTTGCTAGTAAATGCCAAGTAACTAAATATAGACTAGACATCCCCCCAAAAAACAACTGACCCCCCCCAGCTCATCCACACCCTTCTGATGGAGCGCATTGAAAAAGACACACAACTTTGATTATTATTTACATGTGTATGGCTGCTATATGAAGTGAAAGCAAAGAATATGACTATCAGCATGCAGTTTGGACTGAAAATGAAAGTGGGCTCGATAATGGCATAGAATAATGATTCAAATCACTGGTACATTTAGGGTGCGTTTATTCGACACTTTTTTACCCTAGAATCATGATTAGAATCATGATTCAAATCACGATTCTGCAGAATCACGATTGCGTTTAGTCGAAATTGAATATAATCATGATTAGAATCACAAACATGAAACACGGAAAAAAGGGCGTTTGGAAAGACGTTTCTGTAGAATCACGAACGAAAAAGGTCGTATGAACGATATCGTGATTTGAATCATGATTCTATGACGTCATTGTGTCGTGCTTCTTCCGGGTTCGACTCAAAGGCGCGCGCTGTGTTTCGTGCAGGTTAATTTTCGTGTAGCAGTATTGCCAGCATTTAGGAATTATCATTCTGTGTATTGTACCCCCAGGGTTGTACTGTAGCGTCATTTGTATATTTCATTGTTTTCATCCATCATTTCTTCAAGTTCCAAAGGCACAAATTGGACTGACGATGAACTCAGGGCTCTGCTTGTGCTTTGGGCTCAGCCTGAAGCACAAGCATCCCTTACCAGGATTCACAGAAATATTAAGACGATCCCTTTCAGCGGCGCTTGCGAGGGAGGGATTTCAACGGAGATGTGGCACCGCCTGTCGAGACAAAATTAACAGAATTCGTGCCCAGTACAGGACCATCATAGACAAGAAAAATCGATCGGGAGGTGGGAGGGAGGATGATGACCCCTTCTGGTTCCCGATCAAAGACAATACGAGGTACAATACACGGAATTCTGGAAGTAAAAGATTTATTTTTCGGGAGCGGAGTAAGCGTTGCACTTGCACAAACGATCGCGCGTTAGCTCCGGCGGCAGCAAAAATCTAGCAGCCGACGTGAAGTTAGAAACACGTGCGAAAATGTTGACCTATACTTCCTGGGTCAAACTGCGCACTGTGATGCGCACTGGATCGGCCCGAATTCAGGGAGAAACAGCATTAGAAAGATGGTCGTATAAACGCTGATTCTGTCGGATCGTGATTCATGCTGCTGTTTTGAATCATGATTCAAATGGTGATTCAAATCATGATTCTGGGTCGAGGTCGCATAAACCCAGCCTTATTCCACCTTTTTGAACATGTTTCTGCAGAAATGTCTCTCTAAACGTTCCCTTTTTCAATGTTTCATGTTTGTGATTTGAAACATGCTTACTTTTACTTTTGACTAAATGCAACCATGGTTCTACAGAAACATGTTTCTAAACGGTTTCAAATCACGATTCTCGGGTAAAAAAAAGTGGCACATAAATGCACCCATAGTCTCCTCTCATTCCCTGTGCAGCATAACCTCATTCAGAATGCCTTGATAAAAGGCTACTCCATCAGTGGTTTAGTACATGGTAAACTGATTAATGAGATGTGACTTTAAAAGAAAACAAGGGATGTAATTGCATAAGGATGTGACCTTGATGAGAACGCTCACCCTGATGAGCTCCTCTCTTCTAACAACACATCTTTATTCCATTACATTAATGATACCTTCAAATTGAGAAGCCAAACAAGCTATGAGGGGTGGGGCAGAGAGACAGGGGAAGGGGGAGAAAAATGAATGCCAAAGAAAGAGACATTGAGGGGAATCACAAATGTAAAAGTTTGTTTATGACACTGTTCTCATTATCAATATCAAACAAGTTTCGTGGAAACTAGTGTAACAAGTAATGAGAACAGTCGAAGCGGTCTTGGAAGCAATCTTCCTGACCAGTTCGAAAACCACCTCGCGATATAGTTTTCAAGATGGCTTTGCCTTGTTAAAATGGTTTTAGTGTAAGTGAGCAAACAACAGTTCTTCAGGAACTGATCTTCGCACATTTTGAGCGCGCTTCTCCATACATGTGTGTTGAATTTCTACATCGCGGCTTCAAATTTCGCGCAAAACATGTTACCCCTGAAAGCATTCCCATGGCAACAAGACTGCTTTACGTGAAGTGGGTTTTGAAAACCATTGCTAAGTGATCAAATGGGATCGCTAGCGCTAGCAACACGATCTTCCAAACTAGTTTCCTGAACAGGTTTCCACTAAACTAATTTTAGGATTTTAATGAGAGCAGTGTCTATGAGGCTGTTCTCACTACGTTCCTAAAACTAGTTTACTGGAAACTAGTTTAGTGGAAACTAGTTTAACGCCTAGTGAGAACGGTCAAAGCGGTCTTGGAAGCGATCTTCCAAACCAGTTTGGAAAACCACCTCGCGATGTAGTTTTCAAGATCGCTTTGCCTCGTTAAACTGGTTTTACCGTGAGGACACATGTATACGCGCGTTGATAGAAACTTTTTCTTCCTTCCTTCCTTTCGTTAAGACTGTATCATTGCGTGAGTGAACGGCATGCATCCCATATTTTCTTGCTGGACGGACAGAAACTATATGGGATGCATCGCGGTCCTTGCATGCTAAGCATACCGTAATTTTTATTCGCTTACTTTCCTTATTTCGAGGTCGATTTTCTTCGTTCGAAATTGAAAATGGACTAGTATTGGATGTCTGAATGTAATATGCCTTTGAAAACGTGATTAATATCGAATACAATAATTTCATTTCGAAGATCCTTCTACAGGCAGACAAGTCTTACGTAATAGCACAGCTGTTGTTTATCATTTCGTCCTTGGCTCAATGCTCGTTTGGCTGGCCCGTGGTGGTGAAATTGAGACAAGGGGATTACCTGGCCAAGATGGGTTTATCGGGGTTGGAAATGTTGTTTGAGAGTTTCCAAACGAAAAACGGGGTATCCGACCGCAGTTTGCAGTCCGAAGTGCGGTCGAGAATCAAACGGGAAATTTTCGTAATGCTAGTTTTAGAAAGCGTAATGAGAACAGCCTCTATGTGTGTGAGGGTGAGTTTAGGTGGTTTCACATCGCCTTGATCATAAGAATCCTCATTAAATTACGAGAACTTTTTTAGGCTAAAAAAATACCCATTAATTATTCCTGCACCCACACCGCCCTGAAACATAACCCTCGGGATAAGTTCCTGAAGTTACGAGCATGCACAGTATGGTCTGATAAGCAGGCAAGACGCGAGATTCAAAATCACTAGCCCCGCAGCCACCCACGGCACCCGCACCCAACAACACGCTGAGCTTAAAGTTCCCGTAAATTGCTTTCTCATTGCCAAAATACCTGCGACCTACTATTTAGTGGGTATTTTTTTTCGGGGGAAATTACGCGTAGTTTGCTTTCAGATTACCAAAATACCTGGTATTTTCTGATCGGGGTAAATTTCCCGATCAGAGAATAACTGGAACTGACAAACTTTGAGGCGGTCTGAAACCACCTTATGTAAGTGTGTGTGTGGAGGGGGGGGAGCAGTGGTGAAAAGATCACATGTTAGTATTCTCTATGTTGATATGGGGTGTTTTGGAATGTTACGAACCCCTAGGCATCTCTCTTCCTGATCCAAACTGATCCCTACAAAATAATATCTGGTTACCATTTACCAAGGGGTAATGTTTCACATTGTGGTTTATGTACTGTTATCCGATGAAGATTGTAAACTATTCAATCCAATCAATGTACACAAGGGGAGCTATTCACATCCATCAGATTATAAAAGTATGTGCCAATTTAATATCAACACTCGTTCAGGCTTAAAAGAAAACAGTAATTGATTTCATACAATCACACCAGCTTGACCTGATAAAATCACAGTGGATACAAGACAGAAAGAAACTAGACTCACAAGATAAGCATTTTACTTGTTTCAAAAGATCTCCACAGAATGCTAAATATATTTTAAAAAACATTAATAAGAACAATCCCACTCCACTTTGATCCACAATAAAAATGGTGAATTAAAATAATCCATTTTAATAACCTTTTCTAATGACTGGTCAGTCATTGCCCTGTAATACCCATTGAGAGAACGGTAGTAAACACATCTCATGCTGTTTAGTGTAAAGCATTGTCATTCTTCATTATAAGAAAGGGTTACATTCTTACAGGCATCAACTGACTGGCCATATATTAGTTTTTACATCACCATGGATTTCAGTGAAAGAGCATATCGTCAGTGATTTTACGAACTCGGCCGGTCCCCAAAACATGACTTTGAGATAATCGGGTTTGGATGTTTTACAGATGCTCATAACTTCAAACTTTATTTATACCAATTTAAAGCATATATTTCATTCTTCTGTAATATACAAAATTTTGTCCTCAATTTGTATTTATTCTGTCAATATTTGAAATGAAGCGCTTATATGCATTTCAGAAGCTGCTAAATTTTACCCAAAACAAGGGGTTTGAGCCGGTTCGAAAAACCATGCGCACCATGCGCATTGTTTTTTAAGCGGCACAAACCACGGTTAAAACCAGTTCGTAAAATCATTTATGCCATGCGCATTTTATTTTAGAGGCACAAACCCTGCGCAAAGCATGTACACACCACATACGCGTCGTATCTAGGTTGGGTCTTTGACCTGTGATCGCCATTCCAGAGACTTTATAGTACGCAAAGAATGGTTTGAGCCGGTTCGTAAAATCAAAGGAGGGGGTTGAGCCAGTTCGTAAAAATATTAAATATGCCCTTATTTTTTAAATAATCACAATTTTTATCTGAAATTTTGGAAATCAATAGAGTAGATCCCTAGCTTCAAGAATATGTAAAGAAATAAATTTAGAAAATTTGACAAAAAATTGGGTTTGAGCCAGTTCGTAATAAATCACTGATGATATGATCACAGGTGAAGATTAGACCTAAACCATATAATATGGATGCAAAATTTAAACATCAATAAATTGAAGGATAAAAAAATTGTCTTACTTGGTAAATTATATGCTTCATAAAAATAAAATGATGATATGAGACGTTTGCAAATTTTTTAAAATACTCATGTACCTTATTTCATTCAAATATGGTAAATGCGATCATATTTAAATGGCTGTTTACTTGAAGATGTGAATTACTATAAAAACCGATCAATTCATAGTCACTCTCCACCTAGGTGTGGAATGGGTAGGCTTGCCCTGTAGGAGGCTATAGCATGCATAGCAACTGAGTTTAGAAACTCTGGTTCAAATGCTCCCCAGGAAGTGGAGAAAACGCTCAGAGAATATTGCAATGTATTAAGCATATATGAAAAACAGAATATTATTAGGTCAATTATCATACTATCACTACGCCTCACACAAGACTGCTCAGCATTTAAGAAAATATGAAACAGCTCACAATAATGTCTAAAACCCCATAGGTATCCATCAAATCTATTCACCGTATGACTTCATTCACTTGATATCACATAGGCCTATCAACCCGCATCATTTCATCACTTCAATTATACCAGAACAAAAGATATAACATAAACATGCCCATATTTCTGCCCATCAAGCTCCCATATCTCAATTTACTTTTTTACGCCTGCCCGCAAATCAATTTGTAATTTGAAAATGATTATGAAAATATTATTTTTTCGCTCCATATTTCTTGAGGGGGTATGGCAATGGGAGTACGGGATGGAGTCTAAATCATTTTGCACACTTGTGCAAATAGGGGCAAAACAAGCAATTTTGCAATTATTCTCAGTTTCAACAGTACACAGAGGTCAATACCCTTGATCAGTGCCTGGTGGTGGTGCCACCAGTGAAAACAAAAACAGCTACTGATCTATTCAACAGAAGTGGGAGGAAAAACATAGAAAGAGTGAATGAGGAGGGAGGAAGAGAGAGAGAGAGAGAGAGGGGGGGGGGCACACAGTAAGCTGTTTAGGTAACATTTCTCCTGTTAATAAAAAACAAGATTTTGAATATGCCAAATTGATTTATAAACATATCTAAATCGGTGATTAAATTAAGAATATTCTTGTTATACATGGAAAAGTCTCGGATGACATACTTATGCCGAAACCCCCAGAAAGCAACTATGAAACACAACATGATGTATCTTTTTAGGCAGATAAATGCAGGCTTTAAAATATAATTATTTATTAAACTAACTTTGAAATTACCACATAAGTGTATATATGAATATGAAAAGTAAATACAAATTCAGCCTTCATATCACAGAGCACTGTAAAGGAATGTTGTAATCATGCTGGAGGGAGTAAACTTGCTATTCACTACCCCTCCCCAAGCCATTCACATACCACCTGTCACCTTATACTTTCGCACAAGAAATGTTACAGGTTTCATTTTAAAGCTGCAGTACACCTATAGATTGGAAAATATCAAAATACTTATTTTCAAAGTTGGAAGTCATTGTCAGAAAAAAAGAAAAAGAGGTAAGATTAGGCCGTTAATCTGTGAAAATACAAGTTTATCATGGATGATAGAAAATGGATCATAGTTTACAAAGAGGTTTCATTATTAATTTTTTTTACCAATTTATATATTTTTTTTGTGGGGGGGGGGGGGGTGAGTTCCAGAAAATGATTCACTTTGTGGTAGGACTATTAAAAATCACTTGAACAATCATTTGGCTACATTTCATGGAAAAGCATAAACATATTTTTGGATTTTGGTCATATCTTTTTCTGACCAGATTGTATTACATACCTTTGTATGAATTACATACCTTTTCAAGTCAAAACAGATTTTGGTCGTCATAAGATATTTGACTTCGAGAGACTCACCTATATTCTTTTTTTTTATGAATTAGTTTTACTGCAGTTAGGTCAATGTAATATGAAATTATAGTTAAGAGTAATACCATTACTTCATAAACATTTCACGCAGGTTACCAATGACATTATACATAACTGCAATATTTCATTAAAATATAGACTACATATTTTCTGTACGAACGGCTGTTTTTTTCTATTCATAGAATAATGAAACCGTGTTAATCCTAAGTAATCCATGCAATCCATCTTTAAGACCCTCATTTTTTTCTATAAAGGAAGGGTAGAGAGTTTATTTTTACTGAGATTTTGTTGGGATCAGCAGATGCCCAACCCTCCAGAGAGCATTTGGTGAAATTGTAAACTGATTCAAGCAATGGAATTCAAGACATTATCATAAATTCAACTGCTTCACAGTGGTCTTTCCTTATTCAATTTCACAAAATAATTTGCTAGTTGAAAGAAGCTGAGTGAGTTGAGATCTAACTTCTAGCTTTCAAGATAAATAGGATGTGTAATATTTCATCCTGGAATTGATTTGGCAGATATAAAGTACCAGACAAACATGTTTCCTATCAAATTTCAGACCTGACCATAATTTTGAGTAAAGTAATGATGCTATTTCTGAGGAAACTTGGTCCCTGGCAAACATCTACATTAGGTGGTTTCAGACCGCCTTGAAGTTAATCAGTTCCTGGTATTTTAGCAGTGTGAAAGCAAATTATGCGTAATCTCTCCAAAAGAAAATACCCACTAAATAGTAGCTACTTGTCAAAATTATAACTTTTGCGGGGATTTTTCCGGGGGGGGGGGGGGGGGGGACCAGTCAAATATATTACTGTACACACGAGTGACCAATAAACGCATTTAAAGGGATGTTTTTTCAGTTTTGGACGCGGTCTGCGCGTGGACTCGTTAAGGGTATCAAAAACACTGATTTTCAAGAAAAAGGGTGGTTTTGAAAGACTGGTCAATGGTCAATCGCGGGGTCAAACGTATTTAGGTTATATTTTTTTAAAGACTAGCCAACTTTGTTTAGGATATGTTATTCCCCAAGCTTTTTCTCCCGAGGTCATATTTTGGTGACAACTTGTTTAGGAGCCAAAATGTGTAAATAAAGCCCGCGAAAAAACTTGTTTAGGGGGTTATTTTGAACACAGAGAAAAACTTGTTTAGGGGGTGTTTGGAAATCACACATGTGTATAGCAATATATATTTGACTGCCTGCGAAAGTTCTCGTAATTTCAACAAGTACCTACTATTTAGTGTGTATTTTCTTTCGGGGAAATAACACGTTATTTGCTTTCACATTGCCAATATTACCTGGTATTTTTTGATCGGGGTAAATTTCCCAATCAGAAAATACCTGGAACTGACGAACTTCGAGGCGGTCTGAAACCACCTACTATTTCACTTCTATTCTATCAATAGAACAAAATCACGGAATAAAGCAATTTGTGGATTAAATGTGATGATGTATTCATTGGTATGAGAGAAGAAAAAGATTGTAGAGAAATCTTTTTATTTGGAGGATTACATCTAGCCACAACATAACTGTTTCTATTCATAAATAACCAGGGACATTGGCATATGTGGTTCACCAGCAAGAGAGAGAGAGAGGGAGAAAGGATTTCTTGCTTTTTCCCCCCTTACTTGCTAACTAGATAAATCATAACCAACAATGATAAAAACCACAGTCAAACTAAGATGTTACAAAAAAAATAAATAAATAAATAGAATAATGAAAGGAAGGTAACAATGAAATTTATATTTCATGTCTCAATAAGCTCACAGTAGGTTTATTATGGAAATAAGTTTGAATCTGATTAAGGATAATATTAAGCTTTATGAATCTCACACTGAGACCTGAACATTAATGATTGTAGATTAACAACTATAATCTAAAAGTCTCATACTATAAAACAATATAAAAAATATATATAATTAAAAATCTGCTGAAAGCTACCATTTTTTAATATCTCTTTTGATATCTTCATTAGATATGAAAAAAATCTCTTGAATTTATATAAACAGGTGAATTATAGTTTATATAGGACCCATATTAATGTCTCGTATTGTAATATTTTAGAGAAGTATTTTTAAATGAACATCAGTATTTGCAATCATTTCAATTCTAGCTGACAAAGCAGTTCAAGGGGCAACTTCCCCACTACTGAACGAATTACTAGTAATTACATCTATAGTATCATGCAATCATCAATTTTTTTACTACAAATACACTAATATCCGTTTAGATCTGCCAGAACTCTAGAGTACCTCCTGAGGTTACCACTGGTCATTCTAGATGAGGTGTTAGATCTAAACGATCTCGGCATATAGGACCGTGTAAAGTCCATGATAGGACAAAGCACTAATCTGAGGTAATCGCGAGGGAAAATACACCTAGACAGTCTAGCACAATCACAAGATTACATGGCGCGATCCACTGTTGGACTGTAGATCAAGAGTCAAGAGTCTCAGCATAAACTCGGCATAGAAAACGGAAGTCCTTTATCTGAGCGCATGGTCCAAAGAGAAACGATGTACCTCGCGATTACCGCAGATGATCTAAATGGCCCCTTGTCTTTTGATAAGGAATTTGATGCCATGTTCTCTCCAGACAATTGTCTAGTGTGACACCAGAGACAGAGATAGATCTTAACAGGGCATCACTCCCACTTTCCTTGTTTTAGGGTGTGTTTATGCTTCCATTGCGAGGACAAAATCAGCGTTTTCAAACGTCGATTCAAAACGACGATCGTAAATGTGGTTCTGGGAGTGCTGTTTATGCTTAACTTTTCAGAGGCGAAACCACGATCTCCAGCTGGCTTTGCATCGTAATTTTCATTGAGCAGGAAAGCGAGGTCGAATTGGGCGCGCCTTTTTTCGAAAGTTTTTTCCGAGTGTTGTGGAGATAACATTGAGCAATGTGACTGTATTTGCCCACGGATTTTCATCTCACCGGAATCAGATACCAAATGACGTCATTTAAACACGTTTACGATCGTGGTTCTGTTTACACTTTTCCAGAGAGCCTTATTCTGGTCAAATGACGTTTACAAACGTACCTTTTTTGTGAGTTACGATCAGCATTTTGAAACAGCGTTTAAATGAAAGTAAGCATGAACGCAACCGTGTTTTGGACTAATCACGTTTGGAAACGCTGATTCTGGCCTGAAAAGTGGAAGCATAAACACGGCCTAAGTTGGCTCATCCAGGCCTATCCCTTTCACCCTACTTCAACCATTCCTGTTCTCAACTATGAAAAAAAATCACCTATAGTGTAGTCAACATTTACTACCTGTAGATGGAACAAGGCTCTAAAGTAAACAAAAATGGACCACGTGGGCTGAAAAGTATGGTAGATAATATGAACAATCAATAGATTTTTGGTTAGTGTAAATGAAGCCAAATGTGTGATTTTGAACTTTTTCTGTTGAATCGTTTGTTTGGTCCATGGAGACAACACGACTCCAAGGCCAATGTAGTTTTGGTGTAAATGGCCGTGGGCAGGAAGTGGATATATGAATGAGAACCAATGACCCCCTTCCTCCATCCTAACCACATTCCGTTTTTTTCATGCAACGCTTAGTATTCATCATAATGGCACTATAACTCACAACATTGTGTTTAGGTTTAACCAACCATGTTTTTTTTTCATCCTAGTTTCATTGTCAGTTTCAATGTATTCCACCCTGATACTGCAGTTACTGTGATTTATGTTTGTGTTTTGAATCATGATTCATATTTGTGATTCCTGCTTACGAGGTCAACAAGAGAACACAATTGAGATCTCAGTCATGATCCTACAAGATCACAGTTCAGTCATGCACACATTGGAGGTGTTTTGGTGTAGCAGTTCTGACGCTAGCCTTGTAATCTGAGGGTCATGTGTTCAAATCCCATTACCGCCTAGCATCCTTTGGAAAGGTATCAATCAACACTAGGTCACTCTCCACCCAGGTATACCCACTAAACCTCTATGTTGTTGGTAGTGACCATTGATTGTAGAAGGAACTTTGCTTAAGAACTAAATTACAAAATCTGACTTTGTCCATGGTTCTGCAAAATTGCATTTCAAAATGCAACTTTGACATCGTTTCATATTAATGTATCGAAAGACGTCTGACAAACAAGAAATTGTGTAAAACAACAATGGTTTGAACTAGACCACATTACAAACCGTGTTTCTTGGGTAAAAATAGTGTAAATGTCACTCCTCCAAAATACCAGATATAGGCCTATACTAGAAAATTTCATGTATATAATCAAGTCATTTTTATAGATCATGTCTATTCATGGTTTCTAAGAAAAATATGTTTACACAAAAAGTATTGAGCTAGAAAATATATTAATTTAGTGCAGAACTTGTAACCTTCGAGTAAAACCCTCAAGTGCAGAGAGGTTATTAAATGAGATTGGAATAGCTATGTGGTTGAAATGGCTGGAGGCTGTGGTGAATGACCTCTACTAATCATACATCTCAATGAACTTCTATCAACACCCCCCCCCTCCTCCACCCCAAACATTCCCTCATAACTCAATCAATTTTCTGTGTTGTGGATTTCTTTATAAACCATTCTTAATTCCAAGCTATACCATGAATAAAAGAGCTGGGTATCAAATGTTTAGAGCAACACAAAATACACAGGGTTTTGTGAATGATTTGGTATTGCTGACTGTGTAATCATCTCTGAAAGGGAGTTGATATGGGTAATAATACCACCCCTTGGGGGAGCAAGCTCAATCATGAGAGGGGTAAATGAGAGAATGGAAGGGGTAAAGTGGAGATGGGATTTCCAGGGATCTATTATGATTAGTCTGTGGAGGAAATTGGTGGATGTGTATTCTTAGATTGGAAAGGGGAAATGAATGAATAGGGTTTTGTAGTAAACAAACACAGGATAATAGGCTGTTACACAGTCTACCCCAAAACCATTTTTAAATGTGATTTTTAAAATGTGCAGGGGGTGAAACAGGTTGTGGAGGTTGTCAATGACATTGCCATTGTTAATTATATTTAGCTGCCAAACACTAGTTGTGTCTTTACCAGAATGAAGTGGTTGTTCTAGCCTTCTGTAAGCTGGATCATCTGAAGCGAGCTTCAGTTTGCATCGCGTCTTCATCCGAAAAAAGATTGAATTTGAATATTTATTTCAAGCCTGAACAAAGTTGGCATGTGGCAGATCCTCCATAAGACATGAGATTGGGCTTAACTTCAGTCTAGGGAAGACACCCAGCAAAATTACAAGCTAATTCATGGTTTAGCAATCTATTCTTTAATTAGTTTGGTTCTACCCTGTTGAGAAAAATAGCAGGCTTGAGCAAAAAAATTAGCCTGATATTCTCTTACCTACCTAATTCATCTAATCAGCAATAAACTTGAGCAGTAACTTTGTTCTGATGAAGACACCCCTAGCAAACCTGGCCAAGTTTAGGTAAATAAACCCCTCCCCCAAATTTCATTGACTGGTATTTCAATTAGCTGTAGGAAAATATCTCAATAGGCGGTTTCAGACCGCCTCGAAGTTCGCCAGTTCCAGGTATTCTCTGATCGGGAAATTTACCCCGATCAGAAAATACCAGGTATTTTGGTAATGTGAAAGCAAACTACGCGTAATTTCCCCGAAAGAAAATACCCGCTAAATAGTAGGTACTTGGCGAAATTACGAGAACTTTCGTGGGGATTTTTCCAAGGTCGCAGGTATTTTGGCGATGTGAAAGCAAATTACGGGAACTTTTATCCCAGCGTGTCGTTGGGCGCGGCGGCGTGGGTGGCTGCTGGGCTAGTGATTTTGAATCTCCCGCCTTGCCTGCTTATCAGACCACACTGCGCATGCTCGTAACTTCGGGAACTTATCCCGAAGGATGTGTTTCGGGGCGGTGTGAATGCAGGAATAATTAACGGGTATTTTTTAGCCTTAAAAAATTCTCGTAATTTAACGGGGATTCTTGTGATCGAGGCGGTTTGAAACCACCTAATATATTGAATTTTTCTTTATTAATTCCAGCTGAGAGTGAAGTGATGATAATGCTGATAACAACATTGCAATGGTGATGAGACCTAAATGACTGTAAAAAAAATCAATGATGGTAATGAAAAGAATGAAAACAACAGTAATGGAAGAAATCTAATGCAGTGGTTCCAAATCTATCTCTAATCAGAGGGACATAATATGGCACTAACTCATGTTCAACTGTAAAACTTAAATCTACACTTGCTACTAGTATGTTTATCTATGATGAAACAAAGATATAGTACCAGATAAAATAGTTTTCTTGTAGAAAGTGGTTTGAACCCTGAATGGGGCTTGCGTATTGCTTCATACTCAAGTTTGTATAACTGCTAGATTTATCCCAAACCCACTTGTTGATATAAGTTTCAATAGAGTTATTTCTGATCTGGAAAATTGTCCCCATCTTGATACTATTTGTAATAGAGGTGCAATTATGGCACCAGTTCGCTTGATTAATCTTGAGATTGCAATCCCAAGTCAAATTGGGATTATTTGCAAAACAGTGTGCTATTTTACAAACTATCCCGCTGATTCGCAGGTGCAGACGCACCCGGGATTATTTCTTCACTACGTCAGACCATAAATAATGCATCGATGCCTCGCTCGAGCAGGAATCACTCTTCTTGTGATGGTGGAGACGAGGTTTCTTGAATCTCAAAATTAATCGCGAAGAGGACCGATTGGGCTAAAATCTTGAGATTGAGCAAACTCGGTCTGGTGCAGAACCGCCTCATCAGATGAATCAGTGTCTGTACCTGCAGACTAACGTAAACATTGAAATAGCTAAGTGCAACCTGTCCTATATCATTGAACTTCTTCTCAGGAAGGAGAGGTTCCCTGCCAGAATTACTAGTTCTGCTTATGTTCCAGTGGGACCTAATAACCACAAACCACAAGTTTTGGTGGCTCAAATAAATACTAAGTACTTTATCCTCTAACTACTTTATCATTTAACAACTAGGATAGAATGGGAGGGGGGGTCAGGTGTAAATAATAATTTTGTTGACGATGATAGGCCTATGTCATCAGGTAATTATGTATGCCTTTCTTTAGAATCTGAGCACATCTGTTCAGGCAGTTTATTGGTAACTTTGTCCAGAATAAAAAAAAAACATTTCAGAGTTCCGCTATATACTGCTGCAATAATATTGCAAACTTTTAGGTCAAAGATGAATTGCACAAGCTTTCAGATTACCATAATACAAAAATTCTTCTGATAGGCATAATACTTGCTTGTCTCAAGTAGACTTGCGCTCTGGCTTGGACATTATTTTGTGTTTTCTGAGCTTTGAGAACCTCAAATATATTTTACTTTTGTCTTAAAATATTCAGATACAATAAGAAGAGAAACAAATTTATTCACTTTCAAAGAAGTTAGTCCACCCCTTTAACAAGAGGATGAGGCATCATTGGTTGTACAGTGTTCCAATCTTAAGAAACTGTTCTATTTGACCAGTAATACTCAATCATCATAACCCTGTATATCTCACATGGATTTCATTATTTTCTCAACAACTTTTCTCTCATCTCCAAGCCAGGGGCATTATTATCCTCCAATTTCCTCCTAATTTGAATTCATAAATCTCAAGGACATTTTTCACATGGGACTGACCTCATCAGCCCAACTTTTCACAAGAGCCAGCTAGTCCTGATTTGGGGGTAAATTACTATGATCATAGCTAGCTCAAGCTCATCAATATCACATTAGGAAGCTATTTCATAAGTTTTATCTTGAGATTACAAATTGTAGTAAATATAGGCTTCTTCATTGAATCTGGTAAATATAAACTCTGTTACTAGTACCTGACCATCTGTAGCCCATGCATGCTACAACAAGTATGACCTGAAATGGACTGATGAAAACAAACCTATTTAAAAAGATATTCATAAAGGTCCCATTTACACAACAAGCTATTGATGTGTAGGTTTTGAGTCATTGTAGCATGATAGCTTATTGAAACAGAATATGCCTCTCATTAGAGGCACGTTTGTGTCAGAGATGTGAAATAAATGAATTTGCATTAGTGATGTAAACACACTGAATCGAATATAAATGATAGGCCTATTAATAAAAGTCATCAGAGAATGTATGAAGACTATAAAACAATGTATTTCACAGATAATATCCCGGAATTCAAACAAGATAAAGACCATCATTTCCTATCGCTTTGATGCCAATTAGCTATTGCCGCCACTTCTCATCATAACTTTTATTTACTCCTTGCATTCTGCACATTTCAGGGGCTGGTGTTCCACACATAAACTTGTGGGGTTTCAATTGTATCCAAAGGTTCCTGGTATTTCTTTCATGACCAATCTTGCATGCATAATCAACCAATTATTTGCTGGAAACAAGGACAACCAAGAATTATTTAGGGATTTTACAAAGCGGTGAGGTCAAACTAAAGAGCAATACAATACCCGGTAGATGTTAGCAGAACGCAAAATTAGATTTTTTTAAACTGAATGCACTCACTATCAAAAGTATGGACTGAGATATATATCAGAACATTGAAATCTAATGTTAGTCAGTTTTTTATGTTCTTTTGTAGAAATGTTAATAATAATAAACACACAAAAAACAACAAACATAATAGCAATGACCATTATGAAAATATTAATGATATTATAATTGCTCCTCTTCCCATTTCATTCAAGACATCTCCAAATATTCTCTTCATTACACCACACATTTACTAACTTCATTTTCTGCCCCAAAAGCTGGCATTTTTGTGGATCGTATTGTTTAAGTATATGAATAAGGTCAATGAATTTAAAGGTTTTCAACTTATTCCTTTTTCATGCTTTTAGCTATTTTAAAGACAGAAACCTAGACAGACTATTGCAATAGCAGTGGCGTTTTTTTTTCTAGAGGCAGTTTATGAGTCTTGCTTACTGCAATATTACAAATAATATTAAAGCAAAGCAAGCAGGGTTTGTAAACTAATGTACATCAGTAAAATAAGGCTTAATTGTTCAGGGAATAACAAATGTCAATATGGTCCATTTAACAATGACTCTGCTGTATAAGTTCCCTTTTTCTTTTATAAAGTGTATAAAAAGGTAGTTATTTTCAATTGTAAATTGATAGTAATGCAAATGTTGAAAAAAAATCTATACAAGGAAATAATTAAGCAACTGACTAGAAAAAAATAGAGATGTAGTATCTAAGCTGACGCATCCTTATAAGGAATGAAATATAAAAATGAGAAGTCTGAATCCAATCTTGCCATGCTTCCTGAATATACTCTCAAATGAAATAATTTTTAGTCATAACATATATACCATCTTTGAGAAGAAATAAAGAGTGTTATCCCACAATCAATTTACTTCTTAAAAAAAAAAGAAATTACAACATGAACTTCCAAGTATAGATGCCAGCAAAAATACAAAGTTTATCCATTGTCATCAAGAGTGAATAATTTATCATCCATCACTTCCTATGTGCAGCGCTCTCCTCACGTGAATCAATATTTTCTTTTATCATTGTCAGCAGTAATCACAATATTCATATTTTTATGACTAAACCACAAAACAATGATTAATGCATTACTATTTATGAGATTGTATCTCTTTTCCTTCTTCTAAATTCCATTGACAATGGCTGTTTTGGTTGGGTTATTACTCTGTGGGTCAATGACATTTTGGTGAGAGACAGGAGAGAGAGAGGGGGAAGGAAAGAGATGGAGAATGAATGAAAGAGAGAGAGAATGAAGAGGGATGGGGGGGGTGCGCCCACAACACACACACAATCAATAGACCTACTACGTACCAGACCATATAAGGGGGGGGGAGTTTTAGGAGAACTAGGAGGCCGTTCTCATTATACTTTCTAAAAGTAGTTTACTGGAAACCGATTCAGGAAACCACTTTGGAAGATCGCTTTGCTAGCGTTCCCACTTGATCACACGAAAGTGGTTTTCAAAATCACTTCACGTAAAGCGCTCTTGTTGCTATGGAAACGCTCTCAGTGGGGTGACACGTTTCGCGCGAAATTCAAAACTGCAGCATAGGCATTCTACACCTGTCATGTGGAGTAGCGCGCTCAAAATGTGCGAAGAACGCTTCCCAAAGAAAGGGTTGTGTCCTCACTTACGCTAAAACCAGTTTAACGAGGCAAAGCGATCTTGAAAACTACATCGCGAGGTGGTTTTCCAAACTGGTTTGGAAGATCGCTTCCAAGACCGCTTTGACCGTTCTCACTACGCGTTAAACTAGTTTCCACTAAACTAGTTTCCAGTAAACTAGTTTTAAGAACGTAGTGAGAACAGCCTCTATACTTGGGCCATGTTCGTAAAACAAGTCTTCCCCAAAGCAACATGTTTTTCAAAGACGTTTAGTTAAAACCACGACTGTGTTTTTTTTTGGGGGGGTCGATCGAAAATGTAAACTTTGTTCAAAACTCAAATATGAAATGCTGTAAAGAAATGACTTGAAAAGGCCATTCTCAAGAAACATGGACATTTAGATTCGAATGAATGCAACAGAGATCTCATTCATGATTGTAATGTTTTCATTTTGGACGTTAATTGCATACACTCCAAAGGTTGATAATTGAATAATCTCCAGAAATTGCTATTTTTTGTTTTTGTTTCTGATTTTGTTCTGATTTATGTTTCTTATTCTAGCTTTAGTAAATTGATTTTTCACACCCCAAGTATATGATAAGAATTATTCTAGGAAAACATTTCAATATTTTTTATCTGACAAGTTTGACAAGTCAGATATGAAAAAAAACTTTCCTTGATTTTGATTGGGTAAGAAGCACGATTACCATGGTAACTGTTGGATGAAACATCCGACAAGTCCTTTAATGAGGCATTCCAGAGATTCTCTCCATGATTGGTCACAATCTTTACAATGATCTTTCCAGTCTATTGTTCCTGCTTCCTCCCTTTTCAATTACAAATACCTTCCTCCAAACTTATTTCCACCTCCCATTTTTCAATCTCATACTTTTCCGGAGTTATATTCAGGACGAAAGTTATTAACCAAGATATCAGAGCAGCTTCTTGAACCTAAAATTACCAAATTATTGGGTCTCAGGGAATATTGAGACTCATACTGAAAACCAAAACAATCAAATTCAAATCAATAAGAATTGGATGTAATTGATCCCTAAATAAGCCTTATCAATAGTTTTGTAGTCTAGAAATTCACACATTTATTTGCATTTAGACTTGAACTGAGAGACTGAAGTCAAGATAAGTGGTTCCTTCAGGTTAATGATTCTATATAGGCTAGGCAGCAGTACATCTCTGGCACTGCATAGTTTGGTTTGCGTCAAAATGAAATGGATGGAGGGTTTAAATGGGTTCAGAGTCCAGGGTGAGGAAATACTAGATATTTTCCCAAAGGCTCTTTACTCCTATTACTGTCACTATATCAATAACCTCACACCTCACATTTCCTTCCAAAATAACCTCAAGAAAATGCCTAAAATGACCAAAAATGCTTACTCATTTCTCTGCAGCACATAACCTCATTTCCTCTCTCCTTTTCTTCTCTTCTTACCCTCCCCTCTCTCTCTTGTTCTATCTCTCCCATCACCATCACTCTACTCTTTTCTGTACCTGATTTCTCTATAATCCCTGTACTTTCTTTCCCTCATGGGTTTTCTTCCCCGTCTCTCTTCTCCCTCTCCCTCCTGACCAATGTTTTTGTCGAGAATGGAAATGAACTCCCTGGGAACTTAGTGCAAGGAATTGAGCTCATTACTGTCACTCTGCTATCCATATGACTTCCACAAACAAACCTTCATCAATGAGGTTCAAGTGTATGTATCCCAACCCTCAGTTCTTGAAGCAGCCAGCCTTGTGGTTTTACCATCTAGGGGTGGTAACACTGGTTTGTGTTTGTATTATTGGTATTCTGAGAAGCGTAATTATTTTCCTGAAGCCGACCCACCTTGCGAATATCTCAGGGTGTTTTGAGATATGCATCTTTGAGTTTCCTCTATTACTATAATTACAACTTGTTATTGGGGTTGACTCTGCCTCTTATGAGTGGTCACACCTGGATGGTTTAGCTAGTATATGCTGACATACATTTGGAAAATCATTTCATGATTTAATCCTCTTTCTCGATCAAGAATTCAATTCACAATATAAAAAATTGCAATTTTATAACAGCACAAAACACTTCCTTGAAAGAAATGAAAATAATTTTTTTAACAGATAGAAGATCATCATCATCATGTCACCTTGAAGCTTACAAGATATTATACAATTTTGATAAGAAATTTTCCCCAATATTTTCTATACTGAAAACAAGCAATGGGCGGGTTGCTGTCTACTGCAGATGTTGAATAAGTATAGCACTATTCCCATTTTATATGATTTGATCAAAACAATTGATAATCAGGAAGAGATATAAGATATTAAAGAATTCTAACAGAATTCATGAAAAAAAAATGGCTAAGAATGAATCCAAAACTCTTTGGGATGTTGGTAACCTGTTACATGGATGGCACACGGGGTGGTGTCTTCAAAATAACTTTTTGTAGGAGAATGAGAGGGCGGATAAGACTGCTTGAAAGATATTAATAAAAAGCTATGAATAGACGCAAACATGAAATTCATGATACAATTAATCATCGTCGTTTTAATGAGCCATCTCAAAAGGAGTTCAAAATACAATCAGAGTTGAGATATGTGTTTGAAGGTTGTATGGAGGATTCAACATATGTGATTGAATTTCATGTTTGATGCAAATCTTATTTGCCTAAGTTTTAATATAAAAGTCTGATTAATGTGTGATTAGTCTGACAAAGGAATAAAACTCTTATTCTTCCCACTTATGATCTAAGAGAAAATTACCACAATACACGAAGAACAACACCCTATCCACACAGAGGTATGGCAAATCTTTACAAAATAGTGAAAATAACATCCCTGACTGGTCCTGCTTCATATAACAGAGCAATGGCTGCATATTGATAAAGTCTGTTACAGTATACTACTGACAGGGCTTAAAATCTTGCTTTTATGCATGAAGTATAGTCTGTAAAAGAGCACTCAACCAAAAACATTTTAAATAATAACAGTTAAATATGAAAAGCTGGTAAAAAGGGTAAATGCAACAATAAGTAATCAGCAGGTCATCTTTAAGAACCCTTTCAATAATTCTCCCATGCTTGGTCCGCACTAAACTGGTCTGCATGCTGCTTTTGGTACTTCACAAGTATGTATGTATACATACATAATCATATTTATAATTTTTACTCATAGACCGACTTATCCAATATGAAAGTATAGTGTTCGAGGAATGAATATTGTTTATAACAGCACATTGGAAGAAGGTGAGGGAAGGGGATTACCTTTGTAGTGTTGATGATAAACGTCAGAAGATATTTTACCACAGCAACCAATTTTACCTGTTTTGCATGTTGAGTAATGCATACCTTAAGTAATCCAATGGGACCCTCTACCATTGATCCTTATAAGAATTATAGTGAGAACAGGGTCATAGAGAATAAGACTGAAAATATCTCAAATAGATTTTTGGATAATTTTTTTTTTTTTGAGGGGGGATGGGTTGTGTCCCTTCATGAAATCATCTACCATATTTCTTGCAGCAGGTTCTGATTTCTTGCTTTCCAGCAACCAGGGGGTTACATGTTCAAATAACACTACGGCACTATATTGGTTAGGAGTCCATCAACATCTCTTTACCAAGGTATTCAAGTACCTGGTAGCATGCAAAGGCCTATATCTAGCAAGTGAGTTGAAAAAGTGTTGGAATGCTCCTCAGGGTGTGGAGAAAGTGCTTAAATTGTGGGCAGACAAGGATCCAGTGCCTGGGGTAATCTGTGATGTACCCAGAGACACTCTCTGTGATGCACCAAGCACAATGTAAAAGCTGAATGTTATCATCATTCATAGGTCATTACTGTGTTGAATATACCTACTGGCCATATAACTGTTGTATTGTGGATTGTCAGAAAAAGCAGTTTATATCAGTACTGTTTCTAATCTCTATTATTAACTAACATATTGTTAGTAAAAAGCAGAAACAGGGACAAGTCCAGATATTCAAACCTGTTAAAATGTAGTTTGTTTAGCCTTCAAGGTTTATTGCATTTGATGGGGAAAAGCGTGTCATTCACCCGTGATTGGTTTAAAGCCTAATTTTGATGGTACATTGAAATGCATGCATCAATTCACTTGTGGTTTCTTTTTTTTTTAACTACGGTGTTATTTTTAGTTTCTGCGGATTCTCACTATACTGATAATCCAAACATATAACTGCAAACATTGAGCAAAGGGCAACAATGAATATTAAAAAAAATCATTCCACATTTTCTTCAATGCAGGCTATGAGAAACACCCAAGACTCATAAATTCAAAATTAGTTGATATAATTAGAATTTAAAATTCCTGTTTTGAAAGCTGCTAATTCTTACTAAAAATAGATTTTTAATGTCAATAATTATAGATCTGATTAAATGGACCATACAATCTCTTCTACAAGCAGGTCTAATCAACATTCAATAACTTAGCATCATAACATAATGCTAATCGTACTCAAAACGAAACTGAAACTGTTATGTTAATGGGCATAATATGTATATTACCTCTCATTTGAGTAAACTGATAATGCACTCAAAAGATAACATTATGTAGTACGTAGGGCATGTAGTAATATTCATAAAGAGTGTACATAGGCCTATTCATTTGTGTTTGTCAGTATGTTTTTCTATATACCTGTATATATGGTATACATTAGCATAAATATTCTGCTTGTGAGTATTAAAGATAAATTCCAGTTTTGGTAACGATCTCAAAATGACTTCTTACAGAATCTAATATAATGACCACCCAAGTGTCTGTTTGTATGAATAAAAAATATGTGCCAAAGGATTCTGGGAGAAACTGTAATTGCTGAGAAATAAGCAAAATAAGCGCGGATTCGCTCACTTCCGTTGGGTCTTTATTCCAGAAATAATAATACACTGTCCCACGTGTGCCTATCTGTGTTGGTGATCCACAGTGTGAACGTTTTTCAGAGTTGATTTCAAGATTTCACAAAGTTCAGTTTATGTAACTGTACCAGATCTTCATCCTCGATGATATACTGACAATTAAGCCTGGTTTTACAGACTTTCTCATGAAATCAGTGTTTACTGCAACTACTGGAATTTCTCTTTAAGTAAATAATACATAATAATCTCAGCATCTTAAACAGGGAAATGGTACATATTGTTTTCTATCATCATAGTTATAATGAATACCCATGAAAACTGCTATCATTCTTTTCTTGAATAATATCCCAAGACAGATTGATCATAAAAAATGAAATATGTATGATAGTAGCATATTAATGGGACTGTAGAAGGAATGAATGGGTGCATGACTCATTAAAATCAATGTAGCATGAGAGATAAGTAAATACAACGACGCTACCCAGTAGTAAACAAGCTTAATCCGCTTTCATGCTTTATTTCATTCAAATTCAGCTCTCAGTCACAAGTTTCTTTCTCTTTTCCCCCCTTTGAAATAAATTGCTTTGGGGTACAGGTTGTTATTGAGGTTGCAATGGAGAAGAGAGGCCAATATGAGACAGATCTTTTAAAGACACTTGAATAAAGAATATATGATGTATTGATCGTATTGTTTGGTATATGATCCGTCATCATCCTGTTTTTCCATCAAATCAAACATAACGAAATAAATAATTTTACTGAGACATGTTGCTGAAGTAAAATATTAAAAACCAAAAGTTCCCAGAGTCTAACACTTTGTCTTGTGAACAGATACATGAGATAATAAAAGAAATAAATGAATAAAAAGTTGAAAACTAAATAACATTCAGTTATTCAAACCCTATATACACCTACTTAAGTTTTATTATCCTTTATTTCCTCAGAGTTTGACATGAAGTGATTTTCTGAGAAAAAAGTAAAAGAAACCAAAATAAATGGCGTATCACTATAACTTATTTTAACTATAAATTTGCCAAGCTGAGCTCCTCCTTTCTTTTCATATTGCACCTGTATGAATGAGTCTGTAAAACAATTTGAAGATTAGGTAAAAAAAGGAAACTCAGCTGAAATAGAATATTCTATAAAGCAAAATGATTTAAAAGGAAACCACTGTCAGGAAAAATGAGCAAGTACTATATTTCTTAAAGCAATACTTGCATTTTTCCAATTTCTGAAATAAAACTTGTTTTCACCGATTGCTGACAGTAGCATTAAACAATGCAGATGAGATTTTATGCATGATCAATCCTTAACAAAATGGAGTGGTGAGACATAATGAAGTTCTAAATCAATATGTCGCTATGACTGGAAAGTCATCACAAAAACATCTGACTTATAGTTCTAAAAAATGTAAATCTAAGTGCCTCATATTGTAATATCTATGGAAAGCATTGAAACCTGTGTTAATACTTGGAAATGATGCCTAATTGTATCTATTAGCAGGCCTAATTTTAATTTCCATGCTGGTGAGATAAAATATGCAAAATCTCTGCTCTGACTTATCCAAAGCATTTCATTCATTTGTGTAATACACATATAAAGCTATAAATATGCATATGTTGTCTTCATTTGGATAACTATCAATGTCACAATGTGCCTTTAATTATGTTTGCAGTAAAGCTGCTTTCAGTATACACAGAGAAAGGCAAATGACCCCATAAAATCAGAATGTTCACACAAATGACAATTTATATCTCACTAAGCTCATTCTTCAATTTAGCATATAAGGGATAGGTTGTCATTATATTATAATGAATATAGTTGTTGTACAACGCCTACTTAGCTTAATTGTTGTACACTAGCGAATGGGAGGCTGAATGTCAAACATTCGTACCATTGCACACGACGTACCATCCAAAATGTACCGTTGCACGGGTCAAGAAAAGGCGACGTCACAATAAAAAAATAAAGATTCAACCCCTTGCATGCGCTTAGTAAATGCAGACGCCCAGGGTTTACTGGCTAAATGCCCAATGTCATTGCAGATCAGATGCGCATTTGAAGGACTTTATTTCGCTTTAAAAAAGTTTTCACTTATTTTAATAGATTAACAGAGGAAAAACTTGATTACTGTTTGTATTTTCGCTAACTTCCGAGGCGTTGTACAACACAAATAGCGAATATTCTTATTCGTGCAATAGTGCAACACTTTGCATTCGGTGAAAGAAATAGACGCTCTATTCAACTCGTCTAACGCCTTGTTGAATAGAGCATATATGTTTCACCTCATGCGAAATCTCACACCATCGCACTCATGCATATTCGCTATTTGTACATTAAGAATTAATTGAATTCCTATATGTAAAATTTGTCATTCAATGTTGCTACACACAAATAAATGTTTACATAAGAAATGAAGTTTATAAACGATGACAAATATAGGAAAAATATGTACTGTATATATATTCATAAAATATGCTATACATCTAAATTACCCCCAATGAAAGAGAGAAATACACCGGGGGGGGGGGGGGGGCACTTACATTGACGAGTGGATACCATGCGCGACCAAAAGAACACGTAAAAAGGATGTCTTTTTCACGATAGGGCACGTTACGTACGTAACGTGATAAGGGTGTCAAAAACACAAAAATAATGAAAAAAGGGTATCTATTTCGCGAGGAAAATTACGTGTTTAGGGTCGAATTTGCGGGGATGATAAAACAAAATTAAAATGTTTTATAAAGGATGTCCTTTTTGACCCCAACACTTCGTGTTTAGAGTCTGATTTGCGCGAGGTGTAGAAGGTGGGGTCGTACTAACCCAAATAAGGTAAAGCCGTGACGACCGAAGGACATGTAACAATAAAACATTCCTGTACCTGTTTAGGGGTTCATTTCAGGGAATATTTGCCAAGAGTATCGTTATGTTTCCAATACTTGTTAAGGGTAGGGTTTCACATGCCAATACTTGTTAAGGGGTGCATTTTCAGAATATGGAAATTACGTGTTTAGGGTGCTTTTCGAGACCCCATGGTCGCGCATGGTATCCACTCATGAATGGAAGTGCCCACCCCCCCCCCCCCCCGGGGAAATACAACATGTATATTTATTGTGCTATATATATGATGTAAAGCTGGTCAAAATAAACAGATGACTTTGCAAACTACAAAATTGGACCCCATTCACATATACTTCTGATCTGGTTTAGTTCAGGAAACCATATTAGAAGATAACTTTGTGATTATTGTCATTTCAATCCCCTGAACCAGTTTCCAAAATCAATTAAGAGCAATTAAACCTATGTTGATATAGGAATGCTCTCAGAGGGGTTTGTTTTGCGTGAAATTAACAGTATAACATTAACCATGCCAACTCAACCCAAGACATTATAAATTGAGACTTTGCACAGAAACCTCATATCCCTACAGTAGAGCTGGAGATTAACAATAGCGAACCAAACACACTGTGCAACTTGGGAGTGAAGATCACTTCCCAAAGCCAGGTTGAATCCTAACCTTTACTTAAACCAGTTTAATCAGGCAGAGCAATCTTAAAAACCATTTTGTGAGATGGATTCCAAACTGGTTTGGAAGACCAATTTTGTCACCATTCTCACTACCTTCCTAAAACTAGTTTACTGAAAACCAGTTTAGTGGAAACTAGTTTAACGTATAATGACAACGGTCAAAGCGATCTTCCAAACCGGTTTAGTAAATCACCTTGCGATGTAGTTTTCAAGATCGCTTTGCCTTGCTAAACTGGTTTTAGCATAAGTGATAACACACCATTCTTCGGGAAGCAATCTTCGCACATTTTGATCGCGCTACTCCACACGACAGGTGTAGAATGCCTACGCTGTGGTCACCCCACTGAGAGCGTTTCCATAGCAACAAGATCGTTTTACGTGAAGTGATCTTGAAAACCACTTTCTTGTGATCAAATGGGAACACTAGCAAAGCGTTCTTCCAAACTGGTTTCCTGAACCGGTTTCCAGTAAACTAGTTTACGAAACCGTAATGGGAATTGTGTGTAAGATCACTTCAAAGACCGCTTCCACCATTCCCATTACACATCAAATTGATTTAAGAATGTAGATGAGAATGAGGTCTTGTTTATAACTTTTGCAGAGCAGACTTTCAGTTGAACTAAAGTGAAAATAAAAATGCAGATACCACAATTTGAATTGCTGACAATCATTATTAAAAAATACAATAAAAAATATTTTATAAGAACTTTATGGGGGCAGTTATGGGGTCCTTGACTAGTTTTATGAACGTTATAAAAGGCAATATTTGGTTCATGACCATTATATCTAAACGCTAACTCTTTATTGACAACAGACCTGTTTACGAATATATTTTGATATAAAGCAAACAAATTTGATGCAGGAAAATTTTCAGTAGCCTTTATGAGATATAAATACAAAATATTTCTAATTCAGAAGTCCAAACACAGCACAGAGCATTATAGGGACAATCAAAATGTACTGGAATCTCTAGATGAGTTTGAAACTTGCATTTTGGAAACTATATAAGTTTTACCACAATCATGACAATCATTGATGAACATTCATACAGGTATAGGAAGATGACTGTCTTATTAGCATGATTTGAAAGATCATCTTTGTGAACACAAAAAATTACATTTGAACAGACATGTCAACTGTAAGCTAGAAAAACTCGAATTTACGTCTATCCGCACAGGAATTCACGTAGATGTGGCATATATTTTGCGAGCTGTAAGTTCCTTAATGTTTCGGGACAATGAGTAGAGACGAAATAATTAATGGAGTCTGTCCTAATGGGCTGAAATGGAATGAGTAAATTATAGTTACCAGAAAATTTTGTATTGTGTGAACATGGCTGGAACAATATACATGTACACTTAAAACAAGAATGCATATATGATATCGGATTTTTCATAAAATGCTTTTCTTCTCATATTTCTTCTTTTGCTTAAAAATGCTGCTATGCCAGGCTATCTACTACAGCCTTTATCAGAGTTCTTTGTGACTGCAGAATTGAAAAAAAAAATCTATTTGAAAAATCCAATTAAAATCAAATGTGACGCCCATACCCTCAATGTGTCTGGGCTAGGTATAACAAAATTCAATCACTTTTTTCCAGACATACTGAGCATAGAGGTAACTTTGACCAAGTCGCATATTTTAGGAATACTAGTATCTCTTCAACTCAAGAGAAGGTTGAGTTATAGAAGATAAATAGCATGTTACGTCTTTGATAGACTATAGGCCCTGTAACATAAAGCTAAGGTATTGACAAAGGGGGGGATTTCTATGAATGATCTTACACAGTAATCAATGCAATCAATTAACGTTGAAATGAGGCTCATGATCAATCGCTAAAGGCCTGTTCACACCGCCCGAGCTTTGTTGGAGCAGTCGTGGAGCAGTAGGGAGAGAGGGTCGAATTTCGCTCACAAAATTGGGAAAAAAATCAAAAACAAAAATAGTAAAAAAGAAACAATTGAAATCGAAAATGGTGAACGGTAGCAAGCGGTGCTGATTTTTTCTCTCTGCTCCAACAACGCTTGGGCGGTGTCACCAGGCCTTAAGCTTCAACAGGATCCTGGCCTAAAAACTACTTCAACTTAGGCAAATAGACAGTTGACTCAGAATGCAGATTTACCTGTATATATTCAAATATATTTCAAAGGGATTATCAAATATGTGAAATGATATATATCTAAGCATTCATGTAGTTTGGAATGAGGGGAAATAATATCATGATATTTTGACATCATTACATATTTATTTTTGGGGGGTTCACAATAGCAAGAAAATACCAAAGGAGATTATGAAGGTAAGGCTCCATGAATCAAAGTAAATGCTTTGCTCTAGTTTTATTAGAAGACTTGGGTTGATTTCGATATGGGTAATGATGTTATGATAATAGTAGGAAGATACATAACAAATAAACCCCATCAATACATGAACGTGATCTCATTGAGAATCAACAGAGCTCATCAAATTGGGGTTTGGTATTTTGTGCAGGATGCTATTTCACTTTACAATATTGTAATAATAGGAAGAAATGTTTTCTATTAAAAGACATAGTCTGGATTCAAGTTGACACAAGTGGAATGCATTTATTGGTTGGGTTGTTTTAAATAGAACTTCAAAGCCTTCTCTGCACCATGCATCAACAATCAAGTGCATAAAAGATCAGACTTGTGGGAAAAAAGTTGATCAAAATAACAGCCTCATCTGGGGTCAACATGCTGGATGTCACAATTCCTGATTAGTAAAGGTGTTTTTATTAAGCAACTTGTTATTGAGAAATTAGGAAATGGTATCATACACAGTCTAAAACTTAAAGCATAAAACCCTCCCAGGGTCCGGTAACACAAAAGGTTATCAATTATTTTACGCTTGATTTTCACAATTGATTGTATGTTGTAGTCAATGTAGTCATAGAAAATACATTCTGTGATCATTGCTAAGGTTTGTGCTACAGACCCCAGATATGACGAGTTTCGTAAACCAAGCATGTTATTTCTATGCAGCTAAATGATGATCCAAGAAGTCTAGAAATCAGGTATATCATTTGACTTTCAAGGAATCTCGTGGACCAATTAGGAAGTTGGTTACAAATGGTTAGCTAGCTGGAAACTTATGACTAACATAAAGGAATTACTACTTCTACAAACAACCCCCCCCAAATGTACATATTGAAGTAGCTTATACCCCAAAAAACTTATATTCCCCTGTACCTAACCACACCCCTTCCTAAATAATACTTTAAAATATATTAAACATCGCATGATAAGGCTACATATTACTGCAGCTGTATAAATATATACTGAGTTATTATTTCCTGGTTTTGTTAATGATGCGAGCTTCCTGACTCCTTATAACCCGCTCTGCTTTATTAGATGATGAACGTAACATGGAAGGCATTTGAGTGAATACAACAAGATGGATTCCGCCTATTACGTATAGAAACCATGTGTAATTACGTTCTCTCTTCCTTCAGTAAACTTAAGCACCATTTAACGTAGTCACCCTGTTTAGACCAGCTGAATAATTCCCTAAAATGCTAGAATGAACATCTAACCGGAGTTAAAGATAGGTCCAACTTGTCACAAAGGGGTAATTTTTGCAGTTTTTCGTGGACAGTTTGTCAAATTATACAACATTAGAAAAGGGGATGAATGTTTGTAAGAGGTATTTTATAAGGGCTATTTTTTTATCAAATTAAGTGATTGGAATGGATTTTTGTGTGAACTACTTAATTTGTGGCCCTTTTTTCAACTTTGGGTGATTTTGAAATGCTATGGTCTTGGATGTGTACTGAAAAGAGCGGACAAAAAAAAGATGATTGTGATGTTGTCATTGATTAGTAACTGGCTATAACAAGAATGAGAAATTATAACAATGACTTATATTATCACTTCTTATTATAAAAACCAATATTGATATAAAATTTCTCCATTTGATTTATATTTATAAAAAAAATATTATTTCAAAAAATCTGTTCATAAAGGTTTTTTCCCCAGTGTCAATGAATCAAGTCCTGTGGCTGTTGAAGTGGTTTTGATTTGGTATTGTTTATCAAGCTTTCAGCTTTCTTTCAAAGTTTTTGTTTCAATTGAAGTGAGTAATATCAACTCTGCTGTCTCCTACACCCATTGTGCATGTTTGTCATGCAATTAAATCATATTCAAATATGACATAATCAATCACTTAATATTGTTGATATTAGTAATTTCTTATTCAAAAGCTCTATTGAAACAGGCAAAAATGCAAATTTGTAGATTTTTGTCAACTTTGAATATTAGGTCTTTGACAGCATTGAACTAAGTGATGCCATAATTTTCTGCTAAATTTGGCATGCACTTCGTAATTTCCTTTTTAAAATCATCAATTTCTCAAAGTGCATACAGTGTTTCAGACAAATAATTGCTAGTTTCAAAACATCTCTTTTTTAAACAATGCTTTAAAGGTCTATCATATTAAATTCAGGGGAAAATGAATAAAACTTTAATAAACATGTTCTTCTTTCTTGTATTTTCAGGTCAGTTTCATTGATTACTTCATTCTGTTTCATGCATCTAAAAAAGTACTATGCAGACATACATAGAGTTACATGTGCAGTCTCATATGTTTTGTATAGTTAAATGTTGCATGTTGTCATGCATTCTTTTAATCAAACATGTATTTGAATTTCACAAATCATGCAATTTAGGTTAATGTGTCGCAGACTGTATGTACCACGTATAATATGAAAGTATGTAAACTGCAATTGGTAACCGAAAACACCTGAGGGGCTCAGATTTGTTCATCCTAATAATGTCATCATTGAAGTAAGAAACTACAATCTACAAATTGCAGAACTTGAAGACATCACTTTCAACGTCTTATAAATCAGAGCAAACTTTCAAAAATACAATGACGCAAGAAGATGAAACTTTAGATGTTGAAGCCCCACCCCCCAAAAAACTTCAAAGTTACAAAGGTAGAGGATCAGAAAAAGTAAAATGGAAGATTTATAGTCTACCATGCAGTGAAAATAAACTTGAATAAATAGAACAATGACACCATAGTAGCTGCCAAATATCAAATTTTATGACAACCCCAAATTTGTAGCCGTCCATAAATCGCTCAGATTAGATATATCAATTATATAGAGTCGTACCCTGATTGAAGACGAACTCTTGAACTAGAATCCGCCATAATCAAATTTGTTCTGGTCATGTGATCAGGATGAGTACAAAGTTCAGATTAAATTGGATGATCATGTTACTAACATTGTACAACACTTTATTCAAGTTCAACACTTTAAAAGGGGGAGGGTATTCAGCTCATAAAAAAAATATTGAGGTTTGAGAAGAAAAAATTGTACTGGAAAGAAAAATTCAAAATTCAAAATACCTCACACATAACAACATAGTGATATTGATGATAATATTAATACTAATAATTATAACATCCAAAATTAAATGCCTTCTGAAAGGTGTTTTTTAAGTGCTGCATACTATTACCTGGTTTATGCTTCCATTTATTAGTCACAATTGATACTTTAACTCTTTGCCCGCCACGTACACTATCCCCCCTGTGCCACATTAATTTTGGGTTGCCTTATGCATTGTGTGCGAACTGTGACTTGAGTCGTCGTTGGCAGTCCGCTGTATGTGCCGCGAGTCGTCCGTGGCGGGCAAAGAGTTAACTCTTTGCCCGCCACGTACACTATCCCCCCTGTGCCACATTAATTTTGGGTTGCCTTATGCATTGTGTGCGAACTGTGACTTGAGTCGTCGTTGGCAGTCCGCTGTATGTGCCGCGAGTCGTCCGTGGCGGGCAAAGAGTTAATCAGTAATCCTCATTGTACCTTATTGGCATTTTTTGTGTTAATATTTTTAAAATCTACCTTACAAACAATTGAAGTGTCATCTTTAAAAAAATCCACTAATTTTCCAAATCAATAATGTCAATTAACTAATCTAAGCCTGAAATTAGAAATTCATAACACACAAACCCCCATATATTTACTTTGTATTTGAAAGTAAACAAAGTTTGACCAATGCTCGGTGTTGACTGAAATGATTTCTAACAGACCATGCTAATATGCTCTAATTACATCTAATCAAAATCATACTTCCAGGTTCAAAGTACAAATGATCCTTCTTAATACACAACTCAACCAAATTTATAACCGAAACTGTGTAAATGATAGTTGTGTTTTTAGGGTGTCATTCAAATTATCTGAATTAAGAGCACACAAACGAATGCAATATTGTTAAATGCAGTGATGAGATTGTTTTTCATCAGAAGCATGCCTCTTGTGTGTACTGATGAATCAAAACTTTTGAAAAGCTCTTGAATGGAAGCATGATGTGCAAAAATACCTGAGAAGAATCAAATAAAGTATAAAGCCCTTCTTTCACATCAATAAATCTGTGACTAAAACAAAAATGTCCACAGACAAAGAAAGATATGTACAATTAGTTTACACAGGATTGCCTTCAAATAATTATTAATCAACTTTTTTCCAAAATGAAAGTGGGAAAAACTAAAAATGATGTTTTGCACTGTGATTCAGCAGCTCTGTGGCAGCTAAAAATAGATTGAATGCAATCAGGATTTTATGATGGCAATATAGTGGGTTTACAATCATGCATCTTAAACATTCAAGTTACTACAGGGGGGGGGGCAGGCAAATATATTGCTTTATACATATGTGACTGTTAAAACGTGTTTAAAGGGGTGTTTTTGCCGCCCATGCACTCGTGAAGGGTATCAAAAACACAGATTCTTTTTTGAAAAAGGTGGTTTTGAAAGGCTGGTGAATGGTCAAACATATTTAGGGTAATTTTTTTCAAAGTATTTTTTTAAAGACTACACTCTAAAAATGGATTGGTCAAAATGACCAATCTGTTGGTTAATATATGTGTCCGACCGATAAAATTGGTCAAAAGCAACCAAATTATTGGTTCAAATCGACCAAAATATTGGTTGATATTGACCAATTTTATCGGTCGGACACATATAAACCAACAGATTGGTCATTTTGACCAATCCTTTTTAAGAGTGTAGCCAAAGGTGTTTAGGGTATGTTTTTTCCCCTGGGGCTTTTTGAATTATTACCTGATGAATTTTGGATAAGTTATTTCAGTGTTAACATTGTATTCCTTTTTGGTATTTTAATCCCTATAACTGAACTGGGGGCATTGCAATATCCAAGAATATAGTTGAGTCTATTAAAGCAAATAGACCAAACTTGCTTAGGGGTCATATTCTGGTGACAACTTGTTTAGGGGCCAAAATTTGTAAATAAAGTCTGTGAAGAACTTGTTTAGGGGGTCATTTTGCACACAGAGAAAAACTTATTTAGGGGTGTTTGAAAAAATTTGGTCATGCATGTTTACAGCAATACATTTGACTGCCCCCCTGGTTAGTACCCTCGTCAAACCATTGAGGTTCCTCTTGGTCCAACTGTACGCAATGTCTGGGAATGAGGATGATGCAGTAGACACTGAACATTGCTTGAATGCTCTCTAGACTCTGTAGTAATATTCTGTGTTACAAATTAGATTAGTGATTTATGTTTGTAATTCTCACACAAAAAATCATCTGAATACATCCAAAGAAAATTACATTGAATAGAATCAAGAGAGAAAACAAGCTACATCTACAGGGAAAAGCAAACTATTCAAGAAATTAAATCTTGATTTCCATGTCTTTTCTTATATCTCAAATCCTGATTACCTATCCCATGTCTTCTAAGCCGCCTATCTTCTTTTGTTGGTGGATAATCAATCTTCATCAAGACTTTCTAAAGATCCTCTTAAATGCATATAACAAAGGGAGCAATTACAGGGGAGCTTTTATAATTAACCCTCTCCTAAATTCATCAGCTAGGGGTGACCTAAAAAAAAACGGTCTTTGCTTTAGCACCATGCATGCAGATTGTACTGAGTGCTTGCTTTATCCTTAGCCTTGACCCAATACCTATATTATTAACATATTTGCAAAATCCAGGCAAGCTAGAAAAGAACCCTTTTAGACAAGCCAAAAACACCATTTGATTTTTTTTTACTAAATACTGAAGTTATGGGGCCTCTGATACTACGTTTATGAAGTGTGCCATGCACAGCCAGTCCAAAGTGTGTAAGGATGGAAGTGAGAGAAACAGGTAGCCTTTAAAGAGAGATGAACTGGGGGCCGTTTCATAAAGCTGTTCGTAAGATAAGAGCGACTTTATAAGAACGACTGGTGAACCTTTCTTACGCGCTAAACCATCGCCAATTCAATATACCACTTACCGCAAGAAGGGATCACCGGTCGTTCTTAAAGTCGCTCTTAACTTACGAACAGCTTTATGAAACACCCACCAGGAATGTACCAAACAGCTCTGGTTAATAACTTCAGATCTGGTTTAGATGTAGCATAGCATAAAAACACATTCAAGGTTCATAAGACATTACCGTCATGGCTCATAACAATTCAATATAGGCCTACACTGCATGAAATGAACTATAGTCCATGAATAGTGATGACAATCCAATTTTCTAGGAAAGAGGATTGAATATGTGATTATCAGTTTGCACTTAGTGTAGATGAAAAGATGAAGAGGATTTTATACCAACTTCAACATTCCTGACAGGTACTCAAAATAAACAAATACAGTTAAAATCTCTGAAGTATTCTTCCTTCTTTGACACCACATTGTACTACCATGGATTAAGATTTATTTACTTCTTTATTTGGTAGTTTCTCCATGGTTTTCCTCTAGTTAGAAATGGAACATTGATGGACAGCCAAACTAGAAAAGATTGTGGTTTGATTAATCAGATTTTGTTCCCCCTTCATAAATGATCACCAACTGTTTGTACCCCTTTTCAGACCTCCACCTCTTATACAAATTAGTTCAAGTACCTGTGTATTGGTTGGGAAGGGGGTAAGATCACGCCCCATCCATTCTTTAAGGTTGTTTGTGGTCAGTCTAGGGTAACAGCTAGAACCCCTCAAGACCAGACACAATGGATCTCATAATAAACCTCCACAGTCACAAATAAGAAGCCCAGACCAAGTACAATGAATGACAAACAAGATCCAAAATCATGGACATGTCTCTGGAGAAGCTTAAAGGGTCATGTCTTCAAAAAGAGATCCACTTTATTACTTGTAAAAAAAAATTGTCCTGTTTATGATTTTGGGCCGGGAAGAGACATGATTTTGAATGATGACTGATTTCTGCTTCACTCATATTAATCATAAACATCAAATTCAAAATTTTACTTCGAAGATGCTTGAAAACAACGGTCATAAGAGCGATGGCACAGTTATAGTTAATAAATAAGAGTATGGCATGTAAAATAGCATGCAGTCTTGCTACACTTCTCCTGACAACATGCTTCAAGACCAGGGGGTTTGGTCAATATACATAGTATAGGGCACTATATTTACTCAATACACCCTCAAAGAAGATGAAAGAAAGTGAGTGGAGAGAGAGATGGGTAACTACCAGGAAAGCTCTTTAAGTTATTCTGTAAACATTTGTCTCTTACAAGAGCAAGGAGCAGATGGACACTGTGACCTGGAGTAGACCAGGAGCAGGCCAGTGTAGACTTCAAATTTACTAAGGATAGACAGTGTGGATATGTCAAATAAGTCTCATGGGTCTCTTAACTACAAATAAAAACCTTAAATATTGCACTCGCTTTTTAATGCTTACACCAACCCAATACCCTGAATGGTCTGTAATCAAAATGTCAAATGTTTCAAGATAAGGACTCTTTTAACATAAGGTATTACACACAGCAGTTGCTATACAGCTCTCTTTTGGGGGTATTTGTGACCTAAAAGGTGCAGTCTGCTTTTTGATGAAGACTTACTTAAAACAGGACATACACATCAGAGAAGCAGTAAAGCAGAGAGAGAGAGGGAGAGAGATGGGGGAGGGCATGAGAACATCTTAATATTCTATTCATACATCTACAGCAATCCCAGTAAAAGTTCGCACTTAAACGGATTCAGGGGAATTCGCAAAAACATTGCGCAATACAATATGAACTCCCAGTTGGAGGAGAATAGACAGTAAAGATAAAACTAACTTCTGCTGGGAGACTGTATTCATCTACATAATGAATTGACAACAATAGTGTGAAAATTCACACTATGCTAGGACTTCGGTAAACAGTAAACTGAAATACAGATATATATATATATAAAGCTGGCAACGAGTTCCAGAGTATGGATGTTTATCTAATATCAAATTGTCCTCAGCAGGTTAACTCACACCAGTGACTGCATATGATGCGACAAAGAATAACAAAGGAAGAAAAGAAGTACACCCTGTCAGGTGCTTGGAATGTAGGAAGCGTGTTTGGAGCTGTGAAAAGTGTGAGCAGAGACCTACTCTCTCAACAATCTTGAACACTCTTCTTTTGATCCTAAAGAAGTTCAAGAACAAGGTACAACTTGGAGAAGAAACACAAGAGTCTGTGAATCAGTGCTTGGATCACACATACTGTTGACAACATTGGAAACAGAACTCCCTAGACTAACGGTCAGTTTTATCACTTTGCATGATGAATGAAAACATAAACATTCTTGGCGCAGTTTAGATTTTGAACTATTCAGGAATAAATAGATGAAAGAGAGACTATCTTGACTTACTCATATGAAAAAAATAATCCATGGTAATAATAATGTAAACATAACACATTTTATTCATAATTTTATTTCTTGTTTATTTGATGGTAAATGTTAAGGAGGTGAGAACAAACGAACAAACATTAAGCAAAAAATAAGACCAGAGTTTCATTTTTTGTTTGTTCTTATAATTGTTCTTTAAACAGATGACAAAAAATTTCTGACTCTTTATTCCTTATGAAAAGATATGAAGAAAATGTTAACAACTGGAACATTCAAAGATATAGGAAAGCATATGAATGAAATTGTGTCAGAATAGAATGTTTTATATTTCATGAATGTTCTATTCAAAATAAAGCTTTTGGTTTATCATCACAAATAACATTGCTAACACTTATACACTTGTCCTTCTAATTAAAATATGATATACCTCAATGAGTGTATTCCATTGCCAATTTATATTTTTCAGTGTTTTTAGAGGATAATGTGAGGATTTTAAAACGTGAAACTGCAATCATCAGCTTTATTGTAAAGATTCTGAGCCCATGGATTTTAGCATATATATGTCATCTCCTAGTGCTAAACTCAGATTATTGTAATCCTCTTCTACCTGTTTTTCACAGGTAAGTGGTTATAGTTCAAAAAGATAGTCTGCAGGAAAATGAACAGAACATTCTCAGAAATGGAGTTATTTAGTACCTCAATAATGTCAGAATAACATCTTCTATTTTAATCCACTCTAATAAGAATCTTTCAATCATCCATTTTTCATGATTCTTTCTCGAAAGGGAAAGGATGAAAGGCTAGGTTGGTGCATTCTGAATATAACTGAGGGTATTTCAAATAAAAATCCTGAACATTCTTTGCTTCTACAGAAATCCCCTTTCTGATTCAGATATTTCTTATATAGATCTAGGGCACTCTCATGTAGGGCTTACCAACGATTCCATCAATGACTGTGGAATTATCTTTGATAAGTATAAGTACTGAATCATTAAAGAGCCATTAAGTTGTATAACAAAAATAACAAGTGAGGGAGGAAGGGAGACACAGAAATAAAGATATTTCATGATAAAGGGATAAAAGTAATATGATGTCAAAGATAGGAGAGATTAAAGAGATAATTCTGAAAATATAGAAATTACACACAGTAAAAAAGGAAGAGATAATAAAGAGGGAGAAGTTAAAACAAACCAAAGGACCTGACAAACCTAATCTGTTTATTATCAATCATTGGGTGAAAACACCTGAACAAAATTTGGTTTATATTTTGAATCTATTTGGCAACAAATTCAGACCAACCCAACTACAGGGTATAAAATGACTTCAGATCTTGTGTAGATGATATACAGTGTAACAGTACAACCTTTCCTGGTCAGTACAAAGTCATTCACTGTCATTAACCTGAAACAGACAGGGAGTTTAATCCCTCTCAAAATAAATGCTCTAAAGTAAAGTTATAATCTTGAAAAGTATTATTAATCTTCAAGGTTTATCCCACCACTCATGTTATATCATTCACTATGGGCTTACACCTTCTTACCAGATGGTAGGCACATCCCTCCCCCTGTCAAAACATAAAATACAAAGCTTAGCAATCACAATAGCACATTTTTTTAAATGATAGATTGCACGGACTAAAAATCAAGCATAAGTTCAATCGCTAACATTTGCATTATGTGACCAAAGAGTTGAATGTGTTTTGTGCTAGACTTGACTTAAAAACACGCTTGTTCAATTATTAAAGTTTTGATCAGCGTCATAGCACTCCTACTTATTTTCAACATGGAGAAGACTGCCTAACCTTACATCCCAGAAATGTCAAACAATTTCTTACAGAAGAAATGCAAAAGTAATGGCTTTATAAGGAAACTCATAAAGGTACTTAGGCTTTCCTCATGTCTGTAAAGAGAGTCATTACCAGTATTCATAGAACTCTTGGAGCTTACTAAATAATACCACATTTTCACTGCAAAGATTGCGATGATGGATCTTTGATGGTCCCTGATGAAATGATAGCATGCTGACAAAAAAGAGAGGTAATTTGCATTTAACGGGACCTTATTTACTTCAAACAACAAACGTCTACAGCATAGGTAAGTCTGAATAGATCTATTGTTATTCTGGATAAAACCTTCCCATTCCTAAAGAGGACTATCAACAAGAGCATTTCATAGAAGGAGATCGCAGTTTATCTCTCTTTACAAATGCAAAGAAGAATAAAAGAAGATTTGCCTTGTTATTTTGGAGATGTGATTTTCTTGGGGGAAATTCCTAAACAATGCTTGTGGAGTTGTATGAACAGTACGAAAAATTTAGGGGAAAAACACGGTGTGGGAAAAAAAGGACTGGGCTTTATGCACACAAGGTGACTAGAAGATTGAGTGCAAGAGAGAAAGAGAGAGAGAGAGAAAGTGAGAGATGTCAGGATATTGCAGTTACATGATTTAGTATTATGTAAAATATATTTATATGACATAAGAGAAACAGGCAGGAAAAACTCAAATTTATCATTTTCATTATCATTACGTAATAGTTTTTATATTTGTATTTTATTGAACAAGTTACTCATTGCCATTTATAAATATTTCCATTGTACTTTTTATACATCGCTGTCATCTAGTTTTGTTTATTCATTGATAATTTATGGTATCATTTTAGTGTGATTATACCTTGTTCTACTCTTTATACATATTACATGTTCTTTGTTTAAAGAGAAATTCCAGTAGTTGCAGTTAACACTGATTTCATGAGAAAGTCTGTAAAACAAGGCTCAATTGCCAGTATATCATCGAGGATCTAGATCTGGTACAGTTACATTAACTGGACTTTGTGAAATCTTGAAATCTACGCTGAAAAATGTTCACACCGGAAATCCCCAACACAGATAAGCGCACGTGGGACAATGTATAATTATTGCTTAGGGCGTCGGGCCCGATGCCCTACCCGAATCCCGTGCTTACTTGCTTATTTCTCAGCAATTACACAATTTCTTCCAGAATCCTTTGCCACATGCATTTTATTTATACAAATGAAAGGGTTCGCGCCGACGACCACAACACTGACACGACTCACGAGGGCTGCGGTTTCATTGAACTCTTTTATTCACCAAAGGAAAACAGCCTCGGTCAGACACTAATTCTGCATTTTGCTTCAACATCTAAAGTAAAATTGTACATCAAGGGAAGTCCTTGCAGAAGTCTTCTCTACTTCAAAATTAAACTTCCTTCTGTAGGGACAAGTCTCCTCCTCAACAACAAGCAGTGGGAATGCCCTGGCTACTGCCAGTGTCATGAGTCACTGGACTCTCTCCCTAGCTAACAATAAAAGTGCAATGGTGCACATCATAGTACAAAAGCATCCCTAAAGGGGGTACATGAATTGGCATTACTGCTACTCCAAAAAAGGCGGGAAAGAATTAGCCAATGAGCAAAGAAGGCGGGAAAGAATTAGCCAATGAGCAGAGAGGGAGAGAGTAAGTCAAAGCTGATAGAAGTACAGAGAGGAAGAAAGAGTACTAAAGATCAAGTTGGCAGATATAATGTGCAATATAAGTTCATTATACACTTTATATTCAAATGCTACATGTACTGAATTGAAATAATAAAACATAGTATCATTTTAACTAGATTTTTTTTAGAGAAATATTACACAAGGAAAATCCAATTTACAACATCTTCCCCACGATTAATGTCATAATGTTTGAAACAAAGATAAAACACAAAAAATACAATATCTTCCCCACATTCCATGCAATAATAGTTGCTATCTGCGGTAATTGCATGAAATTCAAAATGAAGTATAAAAGTGCTTACTACAGTAAGCTTAACATGCAGAAAAAAATATGTCAAACATTATAGAATATTAATCACACTCTATATCAAATGCATATAAGATGAAAAGTCTCTCTAAAAGAAATAATCTTTTCACTTCACTTTGGTAATACCGACACTGGGAGATGTAGTCGATTTCTGTGTTGTCCCTTGTTCACCCGACGGGACCTCCGACGCTCGACCTCATGATTCATGTTATCATGTCGAGATCTGTCGTCTTCAAGGGGTTCATTCTGCGGTATGGCATCTTCCGCCACATTGGTTTCTTCACTAGGAACATTTCTACCAGTGGGCTCATTCTCTCCGCAAGAGCCATTTTGATTAAGGGTGACAGGTCTCTCTTCACCAGATGTAAGCCTATCAGGCTCTGAGGGTTCCCACAAGAAGGTGAAGTAGGGGGTAGTATTCTCTGAAGTGGGCAATGGTTGTGACTTCACTCTGTCCTCTGGCTTATCCTGTGGAGTAGGAATTGCTATTTCCTCCCGCGGGTCAGGAATCAACAATCTCCTGTTGACCACCTTTGTTGGTCCTCCAAACATGGGTCGGATTTTATACACGTCACCCATCTCATTCACTGCTGTCACAATGAAGGGATCCCTTAAGACCTTGTCTTCAAGTTTATGACGTCCTTCAAATGCGCATTTCTTCAGTAGTACCCTTGCGCCGATGTTGAGAGGTGAACTCATAGGGAGGGCATCATGCCTCATCTTCTCACTATTCTGTATCATTTCCATATTCTGCTGCGCTAACATGTGGGCCTGTTGGAGTGACTTAGAGTGTTCTGACACAAAGTCTTCATCCCAATCTGCATTTCCATTCCCTATGAGTTGGTCCAGTGGGGTGTTGGGCTCTCGTCCATACAGAAGTCGGTACGGTGACAATCCAGTTGTTCCATGTGGAGTACAATTGTACAAGAATACCAACTGGCCAATAAGCCCAGGCCACTTCTTTCGACGGTCAGGATCAAGGGAGCGAATCATACCACACAAGGTTCGGTTAAATCTCTCTGTCTGCCCGTTTCCTTGGGGATAGTAAGGGGTGGTATGTGTCTTTTCAATGCCATATAGCTTGCACAACTCTCGTACCAACAAACTTTCGAAATTTCGCCCCTGATCTGAGTGAATTCGAAGTGGAGCACCGTAGTGAACGATCCAACCATCAATCAAAGCATGTGCTACTACTGCGGCAGTTTGGTTCTTGCAAGGAATGGCTTGAGCAAATTTGGTGAAGGCGTCTGTGATTACTAAGACATCCTCATATCCACCTTGGCCTTTGTCAAGCTTGAGGAAGTCTATCGCGATCAACTCGAGGGGTCTGAATGCCAACAGATGCCGTCTTGGGGTCCGTATAGCTGGCGTTGGAGTCTTGGATGCAACACAGGCAAAACACTTCCTGATGTGTCCTCTCACATCATTGCACATACCCGGCCAAAAGCATCTTTCCCGCAGGATTGCTAAAGTTCTATTGATGCCTTGGTGGCCCCATTGGTCGTGGGCCATTTCTATCATCTTTTCTTGGAGACTCTTTGGTACAAGAAGCTGTCTTCTTTGAGGATGTTTTGATTCTGGTGGTTGCCTATACAGGACTCCCTTGTATTCTATAATGCTAGCTCGCTCCTTCAACCAGGACTTTATTTCTGCATTCTCTTGTTTGATTTCATCCTCGGACTTCCATTCACACCTGAGATAACGTCTGCACACAGAGAGTGCATTGTCACTCTGTTGAAGAGTTTCAAGTTCTTCTACTGAGTATGACGGGTACACGCCAGGAACTCTCGGCGGCTCCTCATCTACCAACTGGTCCCCGGAAACTACAACTTCCGCCGGGAGGACAGTAGTCACTGTCAGTGCTCCGATCATCTCTTTCACCTCGCCTTCATCATTTCCAGGGCACCTGCTGAGTGCATCGGCACATCTGTTAAGTTTTCCAGGACGGTATCGGATATCCAGCTGAAAGGCTGCCAACTGTGCTACCCACCTCTGTTCAGTGGCCCCCAACTGTGCAGTTTGAAGGTGGGCTAGAGGGTTGTTATCCGTGTATACAATACACTTAGCACCCAACAAATACCCTTTGAACTTCTCGACTACTGCCCATTTAAGGGCAAGAAGTTCTATCTTGAAGCTTGAGAAATCTGGATAATTCTTCTCGGCTCCACGTAGGCTACGGCTTGCAAACGAGATAGGGTGTAAATGTCCATTGTCATCTTTCTGCGACAAGCAGGCACCAAGTCCCTTTAGAGATGCATCAACCTCGAGTATGAATTCTTCTCCAAACTTGGGATAGGCAAGAACTGGTGTTGAAGACAGTCTCTCCTTAAGCTCATGAAATGACTCTTCGGCCTCTTTGGTCCACACAAAGCTTGTGTCTGGAGTGATGTCCCCTGTCTTCCTTCTCCTTTTCTTACACTTCTGTCCAGTTAGTGCATGGAGTGGTGCTGTTATTCTGGTGAAGTCAGGGACAAACCTTCTGTAATATGAAGCAAGACCGAGGAAGGAGCATAATTCTGATCCGTTTTGAGGTACAGGCCATGACTTGATCCTTGATACCTTGCTTGGGTCTACCATGACACCCTTCTCAGTGACAATGTGCCCTAGGTGGGCTACTTCTTTCTTGAAGAGCTGGCACTTTCCTCCTTTCAACTTCAGGCCATGTGTTGTTAGGCGGTCAAAGACTTCTCTGAGTGTTTCGAGGTGCTCCTCAAACGTTCTGGAAAAGACCAAAACATCATCAAGGTAGAGTATGACTTTTGAAAAGTTCATGTCACCAAAAATTGCCTCCATTACTCTCTGAAATGTGCTTGGGCTGTTGCATAGACCCTGAGGCATTCTTTCAAATTCATAGAGTCCCCAGGGTACACGGAAAGCAGTTAGGGGCACCGATTCTGTGTGCATAGTGATCTGGAAATATCCATGAGACAAGTCAAGGGAAGAGAAGTATTTGGCTCCATTCATTACTTCTAATGATTCGTCTATTCTGGGTAGTGGAAAGGAGTCTTTGACTGTTAATTTGTTCAATTGTCTATAATCAATACATAAGCGTAATGCCCCTGATTTCTTCCTCACAAGAACGATCGGACTGGCATAGGGGCTAGTTGACCTCTTTATAATCTTACGTTCCAGCATGTCTTGTAATAGATCACGAACCTCTGAAGTCACATGAGGAGCTATCCTTCGATAGGGCAGACGCACTGGCTTGTCAGAGGTCACTCTGATTTCATGTGGTACTATATCACAACATCCCAGGTCGAATTCATCTTTAGAGAATGCTGCTTCATGATCATGTAGGAGTTTAGCAATCCTAGATGCATCTTCATAAGCCATCCCATCTAGGCTGATGCCCTGAGGAAGCAGTATTTCCGTACCATCAGTGAAAGAGAATCTCTCCTGTGATGCTGATGCTGTCCGACGGGGAGGCTTGGTATCCATTGCTTGCTCTGGCTCATGTCCGTCGTCATCAACTCCCGGCTCTGTCTTGGCAATCAATACATCACAGATATTAACCTCTAACTGGTCATCTTTAGCTTGTAGACAAATTTCACAATGTTCTTCCACTTGTTTGGCAGAAGCAATAGTTGAATGGGGTGGTACTATGAAATCTCTGTCTCCAGAATTCATCAGTAGAACATGCATGTCCCCATTTTCAGCACAACAGCCTTCAATGACTTCAACCTGGGAATCTCCAAACTGGCTGTTACCCTGGATAAGCCAGACACTTGACTCAGGATCTTCCCCACCTTGGAAAGGCCTCATTGCGCACTCTATGTGTTGTATCGTCCTGGCAGGCAAAACTACTCTTGTTGCCCCAGTAACAACCTCTCGTACATGTGCACTACCTGCAGTCTCAATGTCGAAGCAATCCTTCACCATCTGAAATTCCCCTTTCGCTCTCTCCAAAGGAAATAGTGCTCGAAGGGCATTGCATCCCAGCAGAATAGGGAAGTCTCTTTGTCTTTCCCCACATGACTCTCGTTGTACGATTAGGAATCCTATTGTAGCTTTTTGATCGTTTACAGAGACATGGGTTTGGATGAAGCCTTCCACTGGTACTTTGGTTGGCCCCACACCGACAATTTTCAAAGGTTTATTAAATGGGCTCACTTCTCCTACCGCTGCTTCCAACTGTCGATGAAACACGTCTGATGGTATAATGGACGCCTCTGCCCCAGTGTCGAGGATGCAGCCAATGGGTACACCAGTAACTTCTGCTATGACAGCTGGGCTTTCGGAAATCAAATCAGCTGTGTCGACTATCTCATCCATTGCTGGCACAACCTCTGCCACTGAAGTTTGTCTGCCTTGTGCCCCACTGGATTCATTTACATCCTCTGAATTACCACCAAATGACATATCAGTTTGTGGATTGGTTACAGTTCCTTCTATGGGCTCTTCTGTATGATATTGCTTTCTAATGTCCTCTGCCGTTTGGCCCTCAACAACAGAGGGGTCTAGTTTTCCTCCTGGGATGCGATATGTTGGTGAGGAATACTGGCAGCTCCTTGTGATGAGGACTGGAAGACTGTTGGCCTGTTGAAACTGCCATGATTCTGCATGGTACCTGATTCCGTGCTCCAAGTGGGGAAGCTTTGATTCTCCTGATGCCAGTTGCCAGCAGAGTAATTATATTCATGTGCAGGGGAACCGGTGGGTATGTTGGGGCAGTCACGTCGTAGATGTCCTTTATGGCCACAGCTGAAGCATCGTCCATCAGTCCTCTTCCTCTGAGGTTTTCCTCCTTTCAGCTTGGCGACTTCTCCCCTAAGTTGCTCCAACTCCGTCATTATAGCTTTCTGTTGTTCTACTACCTGTTGCACAAGCATGGAATCTTTCATGACTGCCCTTCCAACTTCAATATCTGCTTCTCGCACTCTGGGCCTCTGAGTGGTGGCAGTCTCCTGAAAGAGTTTGAGGGCTTCCTCACGAATCTTGGCAAATCCATCGATTTCATGCATCATCTGTATTCGCCTCAACTCTCTCCTCACCCAAGCCTCCCGGGCACCATTGACAAATTGATCACTTAAGGTCTTGTTTTTCAACTGACTTAAAGCTTCTCCTTGAGCTTGTGTAGTGGCAGCTTTTTCCATCTTGTTGTAGGTGCGAATCAGGGCACGGCTGAAGTCACAAAGTGATTCTCCATCTCTCTGTATGCGATTATGAAACTGACTACTGAGGGTCTGTGTGGTTTCCTGATAGCCAAAGCACAATTTCAGACGACTTACTATTTCATCAAAATCCTGTCTCTTTGATTCACTGAGACACATTATTTCCTCTCGTGCTGGTCCTGAAAGGTGATCTAGCAACAGTCGAGCTTTGCTACTCATTTCCATATTTTGGTTAGCAGTTACTCCATTAAATTCTTCAAGCCATTCTGACAAGGACATATCATCCGCATGATGTGGCATCCCTCGGAATTTTGGTAAGTTGCTCTGTAATATACTCTGTAATCCAATTGAACGGCGGAAGAATTGGGACAAAACATCCATACTCTCAGTTGTAGCTGATGATGAACTCGAACTGGTTTCCATGATCCTAGATTTCAATTTGGAACATAAAAAGAATTTTGCATACAGAATAGCGAAACCACAATACAATCACTGCAAAAATCAGTAAAAAAAGCATATGTTGTCCATTACATACAGTCTGACCGAGGCTGTTTAGAACCAGTCTAAAGTCATTTCAATTTTACGTTGTGCACGATGACACCAGGATAAGACCACGTACAATGTAAGTTCTCAAGATTTCTTCTAAGTCCGATATCTGCAGAGCCCGCACCAGATGGTCCCTTGTTGCTGATGATCCCACTTCTGACACCATTGAAAGGGTTCGCGCCGACGACCACAACACTGACACGACTCACGAGGGCTGCGGTTTCATTGAACTCTTTTATTCACCAAAGGAAAACAGCCTCGGTCAGACACTAATTCTGCATTTTGCTTCAACATCTAAAGTAAAATTGTACATCAAGGGAAGTCCTTGCAGAAGTCTTCTCTACTTCAAAATTAAACTTCCTTCTGTAGGGACAAGTCTCCTCCTCAACAACAAGCAGTGGGAATGCCCTGGCTACTGCCAGTGTCATGAGTCACTGGACTCTCTCCCTAGCTAACAATAAAAGTGCAATGGTGCACATCATAGTACAAAAGCATCCCTAAAGGGGGTACATGAATTGGCATTACTGCTACTCCAAAAAAGGCGGGAAAGAATTAGCCAATGAGCAAAGAAGGCGGGAAAGAATTAGCCAATGAGCAGAGAGGGAGAGAGTAAGTCAAAGCTGATAGAAGTACAGAGAGGAAGAAAGAGTACTAAAGATCAAGTTGGCAGATATAATGTGCAATATAAGTTCATTATACACTTTATATTCAAATGCTACATGTACTGAATTGAAATAATAAAACATAGTATCATTTTAACTAGATTTTTTTTAGAGAAATATTACACAAGGAAAATCCTATTTACAACACAAACAGACACTTTAGTGGTCATTTCATTGGATTCTGTACGAACTCATTTTGATATCGTTACCAAAACTAGCATTTACCTTTAATCTAGTTTTATATCTGTATGTCTGTTTTGGTGTATTCTATGATTACTTATATGGACCTTTGCTTATGCAGTTGTGTCTGGAATAAAGTCTTGAATTGAATTGAACATTATCTTGATACTTTAGTCTGCACTTTATGTGAAAAATACTGCATGAGAATAAACTACTTACAAAAATAAACCAATTACAGAATTTACAAGAATAATGATTATGACATGTAAATGACCTGTACTGACTGCAGAGAAATGTTATTAGTGCTAACAGTACACTAACAGAAGCCCTGTTACAATTGGCAATATGGAAGCAATGCCTAATGTTACAATACATTACTTACTCATTGAATTAAATGTTTTGACTAAACAATCCAAAAATTGTGACTGGGCTTGCTGTTAGTTCGGCCAACAACGTTTCTGTGCAGCCAGCATCGGACTCTTCAATTTGCCATCAAGTTCAAGCGAAAATCAAAATATAGCTTTAGAAATTCTCCCTTATATACCAAAACAGAGAATGAAAGAAAAGAAAAAGATAAAAGAAATGTTACATGAATCTAGCACACACAGTCCTCCCACTTTTGACTAAAAATGTGTAGTACCTCACACTATGATTCACATTTCAGTGCATGCACTTTTACTTTTCAAGTATTTAAACTGACAAGAATACGATTGATTCTAAAAATAGAAATACATCAACATAAAACCAATCACTACATGAAGGAATGCGGACAAAACAGATCAAGAAAAGAGCAGCTTAAAAACAAATAATGTGCTATTGACACTATCCTCTTGGAGGTTTAGTACTAAACCCTCTGAAACCCATCTTATAAAAGTGAAAACAAGAAAAACATTCTTTAAGGCAAATTCCATGTTTGAAGTGTCATTTCCAGTGAGATTTTGGGCCATTTCACATGTGAATCTTGAATCATCATTGTAATGATGATTGCAATTCGACTTTAGAATCATCGGACCTTTCACAAGCCCGCTCGAAAACTGTGATTTGAATTGGAATTCCCGTGCGAAGACGGTAGGTATGTGCTCTTGGTGACTTGTCAGTCAAAGCACAGCATCGCATATACAAACTACGATGAGTGCATGACAATTGTATTATCTACGGAAGTGCTTGAAAGGTCACATAAGCTCCGCCCCAAAAGATGTTTTGGAGGTCAAGCCTTTCACATGCAAAATTTGTGCCGTAATGTGAAAGACACTTAACTGGAATTCACCTTCCGAGAAAAATTTGAATCCGTGATTGAGATTGGCATTCATGATTTTAGTTTGGTTTCACCCATGCTAAAAAAATTTCATTAGCCTTATTTTTTACTGGAATCATCATTCAAATTACGTTTTTTTTTACCGTGTGAAAGGTGGTTTGTTAGTGGCATAAATGCTTTATATAAAAAGCCAATACATTTAATATGGATATCAATCAGCAAGAAAATTCTTTTGCTCTAGATGAAATTTATTTCTCTGAGTAACTCATCCTTGAGCAAAAAAAACCCCTTTTATTTGTAAATCCACATCTTCACAGATGATAATTTTCAGTGATTTTTCATGAGAGAATTTATAAGGTTTCTTTCATCATCATGTGTGTATCTAAACAAATCAGATTTATAAGCTTTCAAACCTAAGATCATGTGACTGATTAGATAGATTTAGGTATGTGATTTCTAAATCCATAAAAAATGTAAAAAATACTTTTTTTGTTAGTTCATAAGACCTGTTGTCCGCAATTTTGGTAGTTTATAACAACAAAAAGCCAGTTGATTTTACATTAAAAAGAGAAATGCGGACAGAGAGAGGGAGGGGGCAGTAGAATGAAAATATCAAAAAATAAGAATCTTGTTATACTGTTTGAGGTAGATCAATGAAAGCAAACACACTCTTATTTTGTTCTCAAACAAACTTCTTCCTTTTTAGATAATAGAGGTCCCAGAGGCTTTCCTGCCAAAAGTCAGAGAAGAACTTTTCAAAGCAAAGCAACTTTTAAATCTTTGTATTTCATTAACTTCACAACGACTTTGTTGATTTACATTGACTGTCTTGACCAAAGTCAAATAGGCAGTTCAGGGTGTCAATATTTGATTCTATTTCATTCAGGAATGAAAGAAAAGATTTGTTTAGGGTAGACCAGACAGATAATAGAATTCAGGTTGAATCAGAAAATTAGATCATGGACAAGGTGTCAATAAAAACTGGAATCACACTGTAATTTAAATATTCATTCCAATAAGATCAAAACAAGATCTCTGTTATTCATTTTTCTTTTAATTACACATGCACCCTTGACACGCAGTAGGGCTTTGCAATTCCAATATTTGACACTCTCTACCCAGGTGAAGAAGTAAAAAGAAATACATCATGAATCCTGAGAACGCTGAAGCTAACAAACACAATGGGATTTATTCAAGTGTATATCAATTGCCTCATATAAGGAAAATATCTGCAATAACTTTAACCTCTTCATATTACCTGACTTATACCCCTTTCATAAACCCAATTACTATGAATTAGGCGGCTAATAGCAGCATAATTTGGTCGTAAAATTGGAGGAGGACAAGAGTTATCCGCATTACTCTGATGCTGCTATTATCCGCATAATAGCAGCATCGGGATAAGATTTTGAGTTTATGAACGCATTTCCAAATAATGCGGATAATTGCCATGGTGCGGTCACAAGGTCACCCTTTTTCAACACAACTGCATCGGAGGGGGCGTGTCCAGTTGTCATGGCAATTATCCGCCTTTTTCAGGACGGGCGCTCGTAAAAATAATGCGGCTTATTTTCGGAGTTTATGAACGCAATTTTTATTGAATTATCCGCATTACTCTTAGGCGGCTAATTGGAGGATAGGTTTATGAAAAGGGTATCAAAGAACTCGTTTTGGATTCCTCGTTATTCTGGATTCTCGTCAAATCTTCAAGCAAGAGGTTTCTCTTAATTTGGCTGCATGTATCAAAAATAACTTAAGGTGACCAGTATTCAATGACCCCTCTTCCCTCATGAAATGGACATCATTAATGTTACCCTGGTTATGCAAGTCATCACAAAGTAATCAGATTATTTTCAAGACTTAAAGTAAACACATTCATATCAAGTTCATTATCTTACAGACTGTGTGTGTAAAGGTAGTAGCAGATAAGCCTCAATTTCAATCATATTTTTCATGTGGCTTACATGTGAAAATCCCCATTTTACTCAATATCTGTTAATTGCAATGGAATTCATGATGTGAACTGATAGTCATACTGATTGATTGATTTCATTGGTCAAGAATATCACAGGATTATAAGATTCAATAAGTGGGAAGAATACCTTGACAGGATAACACATGAAAGCAAAGTGGCTTATTTCCAATGGGGTCCTATGGTAGTAGTATTATAGTAATAATAAAACGTAATAATTACGACAAGTACAAGAACATGGTAATACTACATATCTATCAATCAAATAATTTGCAAAAACCTGAAGCAGACAACAATTATCTACTTTATATATTAACAAATCCTATATTATAATACAATAGTAACTGTACAAAATGTGTACACCAGAGTCATATTGACAACCCTATCTCATTCCGATTCACTGTCATTTTCTTATGTTTTAGTCTCATTTTTAAAATAGTTTAATCATTCCATTTGCAAGGTATATTTTCTAAATGCAAATCAACTAAACGCGGTACAAATAATACAGATTGCATTTGTCTTAAAATCTAATTGATCTCCATGACCTTTGACCTTTAACCCATCAAGCCATCAATATGATCATCTATCTCAATATGATATGCAGGTTAAAGATGAACTATCAAATGGTTCTCAGGTCTTCATTTGTACATTGAACCATGGACCTACTAGCAGGTCCATGATTGGACTCAATCGACCTTTGACCTTTTTGGCATCAGAATTAAACATTACCACTCTTACATGTATGATGTTCACTGGATGGAGGAGCTTGGGGGCCATGACCTCCCCATTTCCAATTCGTCTAATGCCAATACGTCCAATTGCCAAATCGTCTACTACCATTGGTCTATCATCACTTCGTCCACTCACCACATGGTCTACTTTAATTTAGTCTAATGCCATTCCGTCTAATAACCAGTTGGTTCAATAGCCATTTAGTCCATATACCATTTGGCCTAATTGAACTAAAGTGTTTATTGTGCAAATGAATGAAAGGAAAATGGGTATTACATCAACTGGTTATTAGACCAAATGGTAATAAACGTAATGGTGATTAGACGAAGTGATAAATGGACCAAATGGTTGTTAGACGAAATGTTGGACAGAATGACATTAGACTAAATGAAAGTAGACCATATGGTGAGTGGACGAGTTGGCAGAGGATGAATTGGCACTTTACCCCCCTAAAGATCTACAACCAAGAAATAAAAAGGAGAAAGGGAAAAATGAAAGGAAAAAGGGTGGAATATGATATCATTTACTAAACATATCAATTGTCAAAATCTATCAAAAAATTAGCATTCTATACAAAAATGTCAATTTTTTTACTACCTCGCTTTGTTCACTCAAAATTTTTGTTTGATTTTTTTTTCCTATAGGGTTTGGCCCCTCTCAAAATGTGAGGCTAAATATACCATTGATTACCCTAATCCCTGATCTTATCTGATCGTTATTTCTCCTCTATCCAAAAGCAATATTATTTTTTAGGGGAAAAACATGAAAACAGGACTGATGGATGGACATACAGACGACCAGCAAACATCAAGCATGTATAACCATCTATGGTGGTGGGTGTACTGGCATAAATAATGAAATCTAGTGATCGTAGTTAAGATTGATTTCAGTTAATTCTAAATTCCAATAATTCCTTTAAATCTATGATAAGCAAATAAAATCAAGTTATTGTGATGGAATTATCAATGAGCTAAATAAAAAGAGACTAAATAGTAGAGATAGTACTGAATTGAACAATCCAATCATTCTTTGCTGAACCTTAAATGAAACGGACTGTGAACGAGTCGGTAGTGTAAATGGGGTAGTCGTGAAATATATCACACACCAAGATCTACAATCATTGCATCCTTCATTAATCAGTACTATTGTGCAAATTTAACTGGATTTCCAATAATCAAAAATTACATCCTGGCTGAGTAATCATGCATAACATGTGAATAATAACAATGGCAAAAGCCAAAAACAAATATACATTGGAATAAAAAAATGAAAAACTTCAAATAGCATTCGATGCAAAACCCTGCAGAATCCCTAAAATGGAAAAAAAAGCCTCATTTACACTGTATGAAAATCATTTGCAGTTGTACTCATATTCTAGGGAATACAGTCCACTCCTTTCCTAACAGACCTCTTCTTATATTGTTATTTGGTAAGGAACATGGATGCAAAATTCTGGCAGATATTGCTAAATTGTGAATGTTCTTCCCACAGGTTGGTCCTTAAAATTTTTGAAATATCATCTGAAACAAAAAATAAAACACATTTTGTCGTGTTCACCTTTTCTATAACATTTTAACATGTAGAAGGAAATGTTGGGCAAAGAAATCATTCACCAAAAAATAAAATAAATGCCCAAGATTTCAAAAAGAGCTTTTAAATAAAATATAATGACACTTTTCTAAAATGATATTTGTTTTGAACAATGTAAATGACCCAGTACAATTGTTATCTGGGTCAAGCAGTGTTTATTCCATTGTTTGTATGGGTCCTTCTCTCTTTCTCTCTGGTTCTTATTCTGTGAGCTTTGTAACACTTTTTCCCTTCTATTTTATTTTGCAGGATTGTGTTCACTGCAAATACAGGAAACTCCCCCTAAGCTAGTCTTGTCACAAGGACTTACAAAATCACTAAACTTTATTCAATATCTCACCATACAAAATATAGCTTAGGTGTACTAAGAGAGGTAGGTTAGAAGCTAAAGCATGAAACAATTCAAATGTTCAAAAAGATTCAGTAGTTAAAAGGAAAAGTACAATGGCTACTACATTTTTGAAAAAAAATGGGAACATTACATGATACTTTATATGCACAATCTACAATATTAACCATTTCCAAATTTTAGCTGGTCATTAAAACATATTTATTCACCTGAGAAAAAAAATTATATGAAGTATTAAGTGTTTTGTGATATCAATTTTATTTCATAGTTCCAAAAATATATGCATTAGGTATGATCAGTTTTCTTTTCTCCATCTCAACTAAAGACAGTGTATAAAATATTTCATATAATTTTGACAAGTTTAATAACAATAAATAAATATCCTTTTTTATATTACTGAAGATAAAAACCAAGCATGCAAGTTATGAACCCTTTTCACCAATTTGTTGTACAGGTGTTATGTAACTTATTACTGAAAATCAATTATTGATTTAAAGTTCAATGCAACATATTTTTGTAATAGTGAAAAAAAGACTTTACTGGAGCCTACTCCCAAGTATCAAGACAAATAAAGACAAACATTGAACACAAATCAAACATATAGTATTGATATAGACTTTGGGTTGTTTAATGGTACTTTAGACTATCTATTGACACATCAGTTGAGTGTGTGCATTCAACATGATCAAGCCTTACCATTTTGACAATTAGGGGCAGCTCCATAACAAACATGGGGGTAGTTTGTACCATTTTTAATTTGACAGCTTCGTGCACATTGAAGTTACCGTTGAAAAACAAGAGGTATAAAAGTTTAGTGATTGAGCTGTCATTATTAAATCACTGATCACAAGGCAACCCTATGGTCAGTAACACCCAGACTCTGATGAAAGATATTCAAACTACTTCTTTTAATTGGTCCAGATCTGTTGATAACCAAAAAGATTATTGCCATGCAATGCCTAGATCATCTTGGAGAATATATATAACATGATATGGCACTTGGATATATTGAACCACTGTACTCTATAAAAGTGACTTTTTGTTGCTTGCAAAAAAACATCAACAAACAGCTTATAATGTAATCACATTAAATAAACAACAAAGTTTCAAGGGATTGGTGCAATAATGTGCATTTCATCATGTTTTTTTTTTAAATTCAAACAAATAGATGATTTCATAATATTACTCACACATTCCCTCTTATATGACTTATGTGATTCAGAGACAACTCCCACATCATTACATCAAGATCAGAAATAGATTTCCACCCCTATCTTTAAAATGAAAGCTTCCGAAATGCTACTAAATTATTTCGCAAAGTTGCACTGATCAAACAGACACGCTGACAAGAGGAAGGGAGAGAAAGAGAGACAGAAAGGAATAGATAGAGAGAGAATAATCTGATCAGTTCAATTTTTATATGTTTTTCCTCCATTCAAACATAAAACTTGAGCAAATATGCTGAAAAGAAATATTGCCCAAAGGGATAGAATAATGGCCAGGAAAGGTACAAGAGAGAAAATAGGGATAGGAAGAGAATGAGATATGAGATCGGTGTAAAGGTCAAAGTCGTGAAAGATAAACAAGTATTGAGCAATAATTTCTCTTTTTAGTCTCCCTTTGCAATAATTGAAATTTCCAGTATTATTGATGCAATGATCCCTTGAACATCATACTGCTGCAGGTGTGGGTTTAACCCATGCAATGCCAAAAAGAACTTCTGGTAAATGTGAGGCATCATGTTTAACTAACTCCTAAAAATGAAAGTATTTTGGTTCCAAGACGACAAAGCGAGGTTATTCTAAGACCTAAATTTCGAACTTCCATTTTCATTTCCATCCATCTTCTATAATCTATTTGGGATACAATTGTTATGATCACTTAGAATACAATGCACCTGTTTTCTTTATTCTGGAAAGATGAAAATCATAAATCAAATTCATTAGTTATAAATTAGACATGTCATAGGCTGAAACCTATTCTATTCCATTCTATTCCACAGGTCAAAAATACAGCAGTAGTGATGTAGTAGTGAGTAGTGATGAAAGGAGAAAGTCAGATAAAAGATGGGGAAGAATGAAAAAGAAGGAGAAGGAGTAGGAGAAGAAGAAGAAGGAGAAGGAGAAGAAGACGACGAAGAAGAAGGAGAATGAGAAGAAGGAAAAGAAGAGAAGATAGAAAGGAGAAGAGAGGATATATGTATTGGAATGCACCTGTGAATGTCAACTGCAGTCATCTATCAAAATCAAAGCAGGTTTTGTTTTTCTTCAAACTTTTTTCTAATGCTGTACCTTTTCAGTGCACCTGTCTCATGCTCATAAGCTCATGCCCATTGTTGATGTCACGTAGCTTATAGGATATAATATAGGGAAGAATGCAATGGAGAATAGTACTAATACCTATCATACAAGAATAGACATCGAAAATCCTGTCCCATTTCATAAGCCCCCCCCCCTCCTTTAATATCTAGCTAGGGGTCACATACTTGGCATCAAGGTATAAGTGGAAGTAAATCTAATACTCAGAATACAGTCACATGATAAATTGTCTTTCCAAAGAAATTAAAGAAAAAATTATATTTCTAATTCATCAACACTTTGTGCTCATGTCGCATAATGTGGAAAATGAAAAATTATTTTTGAAGGTACAATTCTGAATCAATTATATTCACAAATCCCCACTTCATAAAAAAATAAAACTTATCCTGAAACCTATCCTCTCTTTTTATTGCTTCTTTTTCGTTCGTTTTCTTAGCTGTCCATTAATAATTCTTTTACACTACTTTTTTTTTTACTCACAGATATCACACTTTGAATGTCAATGTGACACCAGTAATTAGAAGGAATGAACCATATCATAAACAAACATAGTCTACCATTTCATACCTTTATTCATAAAAAATAACTACTGTCCAGAAATGTTTTATTCAAACTGTTGTGATTTAAGGATTACCGGTAAGCAATATTGTTTGTTTTGAGAGAGTAAAAATCCTCCCGTGTTATCCTCTTACTCTGTTAAGAACCTTATTATGGATTTAATCTGTATGACATAGGCCTATAGAAAAATATATGAATGCATAAAGGGTCTTACAAACATTCCACATCTTGTGTAATTGTAAGGGTTTACTAAGCATAAATTAGAAAACTCTATTAAAATCACTAATGGGGAAATAAATAAGTTCTTAAAATTTTTGAGGAGATAAATGAAAAAAAGGAAATTTTCTGAAGGCCCTCTCCTCTTCAGATTATATCATTATAGTCATTTTGTCAAAGCATAACATATAATTGGCTTACATTCATAATACAAACAGTCTCTGAAGATTATTTAACCATATCATAAGGTTAAATATAACATATGCAAAAAAAAAAAATTTCAGGATGTGATGGCCCGAATTCACAAAGGTGGTTTTTAAAACTATTGGTTGAACTCATGGTTTATGAAGATTTCCTGTGTAAATTATGCTTATTTACCACGTATAACAAATGACCAATGCTGATGCGTGCTTTTGTCAGAGTGTGCCAAATTGATGCCTGTTGCCACTGTTTTGAATTAATGAGTCCACTCTTCAAACAGTGGACTCATGAATAACCGATGGTTTAAAAAAGAACCCTTCTTGAATTTGGGCAATAAAAGTTCCAGAAGTTTTCAAAAGTTGCATTAATTTGGTCAATCTTGATGCTCATTGCTTCGTTAGCAAATTAAAATAATAATTATGGCAAGAAAAAAGAAATGTTTGCTCAATGTTAATGACCAAATTTAGGAGTATGTTCTCTATTTTGGAAATGAGTAGAGGTTATGACTCTAATTACTTGATTATGAGGCAGAACCAACTTCAAAGTATACCGAATGAATCCTAGCCCCCTCCCCCTTAATAAATGACCCCCTGCAGATATGTTGTTTCCTTTGATGACTGATTTTTGTTTTGTTCTAGTAACATCCACTTTTCATCTAAACATCATTTACAATGCCAATTACACTAATAAAAAAAAATTCTCAGAGGGGGTTCTTTCTAAACAAGTCATAACTACATCATTCTGTTTGCTGGTCATTAAACTCCTATTGTTATATATAGGGGCCTATAGCTTTGTAGAAGGTTGTAGAAACACTCTAACATGACCGTGAGTTGGCACCAATTAGTGGGCATGTATTCATCCTGTTCCATCTTATTACATCGGTGTTGTATAATGAAAGTTCTAAAGAAAATGTCATATCCCACATCTGAAAGCTATGGGCCTAATGGATGAAATGTGTATGGCAAAGGACAGGCCAACTGTTGCAGATAAACTTTTTAAAATCATACTGCTATCTTCCATAATTGCAGTTTCAAAAATCTGGACAAAGATCTAATGCATTTAACTCCTGGAATCAAGAAGTTCCTGTACAAATCCTATGGGAATTAAATAATCCAATTGTCAACAGACTTATCATGTTGGCCTATTACCCTATCTATACACATCAATCTAGTTACGTCTTGAAAACATCATACCAGTATCACAATCACACATCAATGGGTCTGAATGATCTAGACTACATTATTTCAATCCACAGACTGCCCACTTGCAGATTCTAACAGGCAGACATTCCTATAAATAAACAATGATGGCATGAATTACATACCTGTACATGAACCTAACAACAGATGGCGCTTGTCCTATTCTGGCATGGGATGAACAGGTTGTAGCAACAGGTGACTTGAAGCTAAATATATCAGTCAATATTGTTTGGATTATCGTAATGATAATTTTAATAGGGAAATTAGGCAAAGATTATATATGAAGTATATCTAGCTAGAATTATTCATAGATCTTCTTTCAATTCGGCAATGTCATTGAAAAATAGACATGTTACACATTTGACCACATCAAAGGGAAGCTCACCCTAGTCATATTTAAAAAAATATATATCACCCAGAAAAATAAGATGAAAATATTTGTGAAGATATGACAAAAGTCCTTATGCATAAAGAGCTTTGTTAGTTTTGGAAGTAATGGCTTTGTGGTTTCATATGTGAGCAGTTGCTCCATACTTCATATAAATATAAAATTCATAAATTTTCATTTCTTTTTCATGGCTGGTGTAGACTGAAAACAAAATGATGTACCTGGTGCTATATAAATACAAAGGTTCAAATTCTTTCTTTAGAATTTGATATGGCTTAGCATATAGGGAAATGCTCTCACATGGCACAACAAATTAAAATTTTGAAAATTTTGCCAAACCTTCAATAAGTTTCTAATGTTTGTTTGCTTTTAATAAAATCAATTTTACATCAAAGTGAACTTCCCATTTAAGAGGAGATATTTTGGAAGGGTACTCCATATTTGGGGCAGTAATTGTAAATGTACTGTCACAAAGAAACTTAGAAAGTATTAAATTGCAAAAAATGTATTGCAAAATAAATTGTTTATGACTGCAAATGTAATATGAATTTACGATTTCAAGTAAGTCAGAACTGTAATTGAAGATTGACCAATTGTTGGGGAAAAAATATGTCATAATCCTATTTTAGCATGATCAGGAGGACTTGCTCATAATATTTTTATGTTCCAGTTTAGATTTATGAATGATAACAATAGCTTCTAATCAAGAATGATGTGAATAAAATTTGATGAAATTTTGATTTTTTTCTCTATTTATCATCAAATCCTTACATGTTCCAAGCTGTAGACCATAGAGACCTGGATAAAAATAAATCAAGGCTCAGGTAAAAATCAAAGGTGTGGTTTGGACTGATTAATCTTCTCTCAGACTACTCACAAGAAAACCTACACATGGGACTACAAGAAGGAACCAGCAGGATAATACACAACACCTGGCACATGAGGTAGAAAGATGGGGCCAGGATTCTCTCAAGTCAAAGCCTTCAAGCCATCCAAGGATCTGTCATCAAGACATGCATGGCCGAGAGAAAATGGATGTAAGATGGCCGACCGATGTCATCACAGACTAAAAAAAAAATCTAGCAACTTGTTTTTACAGGAGACTTGCAGGTTACTCTTCACTTTACAAGGGTGGCTGATGCTTAAAGGCTCATTATTGAATTAACTTGCAAGATGGACATAAGGATTCAGATTTTCAGAGTAAATTGTTATGTTTCTATTATATTGTGCAGGACCAAAATTGAAAGGAAATATCAGGAGCTGAAACTTCCAGTCCACCAGTAGGCCTGACTCAGAGACTGCTGTATATAGGTTTTTAAAATATTTATGTTTACATTCAAATCATGGGTAGAACTGCATTTAAAGAGAAATTCCAGTAGTTTGCAGTAAACACTGATTTCATGAGAAAGTCTGTAAAACAAGGCGTAATTGTCAGTATATCATCGAGGATCTAGATCTGGTACAGTTACATTAACTGAACTTTAGGTGGTTTCAGACCGCCTCGAAGTTCGCCAGTTCCAGGTATTCTCTGATCGGGAAATTTACCCCGATCAGAAAATACCAGGTATTTTGGTAATGTGAAAACAAACTACCCGTAATTTCCCCAAAAGAAAATACCTGCTAAATAGTAGGTACTTGGTGAAATTACGAGAACTTTCGTGGGGATTTTTCCAAGGTCGCAGGTATTTTGGCAATGTGAAAGCAAATTACGGGAACTTTTATCCCAGCGTGTCGTTGGGCGCGGCGGCGTGGGTGGCTGCTGGGCAAGTGATTTTGAATCTCCCGCCTTGCCTGCTTATCAGACCACACTGCGCATGCTCGTAACTTCGGGAACTTATCCCGAAGGATGTGTTTCGGGGCGGTGTGAATGCAGGAATAATTAACGGGTATTTTTTAGCCTTAAAAAGTTCTCGTAATGTAATGGGGATTCTTGTGATCGAGGCGGTTTGAAACCACCTTTTGTGAAATCTTGAAATCTACACTGAAAAATGTTCACACCGAAGATCCCCAACACAGATAAGCGCACGTGGGACAATGTATAATTATTGCTTAGAGCGTCGGGCCCGACGCTCTACCTGAATCCTGTGCTTATTTGCTGATTTCAAAGCAATTACACAATTTCTTCCAGAATTCTTTGGCACATGCGTTTTATTCATAAAAACAGACACTTTGGTGGTCATTTCATTGGATTCTGTACGAACTCATTTTGATATCGTTACCAAATTTAGCATTTACCTTTAAGGTGAGGGTTTGGGAGTCTGACCCTTGAATAATTTTTTTGCATTTCTGTGAGTTTGTTTTATGGAAAGATGACACATTTGCCATTTTTACTTTCCATTGAAATGGAAAAAAAAACACAGAGAAATACATAACAAGAAATAAAGTAACAGAAAGGAGAGAAAGGGGGGGGGGGACTTATACAATGACATATCCATACTCGCAAAAACTCCTTTTTGCTTTTTGCTCTGAAAGGAAGAAAGCAAGGAATCCAAATAAGGAGGCATTCAATTAGCCAGGTATTTGAAGAAAAATAGGTGAAAATTGAAGAAAAAATCAGTAATCTTCCCAAAAATTGCTTTTCAATGAGTATATAATGAATTCACCATTGTATATTTTAATTGTCCATAAACTTGCCAAACAAATAACTTTGGATAGTGGTAAAGCTTTAAACAAATATTTTATTATTTGGGTGACCACGGTCCAATTGCTCCCTCTCCTGGTCCTGTGGCCCTGAGGCTTTGAGCCTTACACAGAGACCTTGACTGAATAAATAATTCAGTTCTTCACTCTGTTGAGATTTCTAGGTATTATACAATTAAAAGAATTTTACTGAATTTCTACTTTCATATCTTACAAAGATAGAGTGATTCTTATATGGATTATCATTCTTCAGAGATCAGTTACTTACAATTACAAAATGACCAATGTAATTAAAAAAAATTTCATCTCATGGCCTGTGTCATAGAATCTTATCATGTATTTACAAATGTTACATCATGAGGTGAAAATTCTTCAAAATTCATGACTTTTTGAATAGAGTTTAAAAAGCTGAATGAGGCTCAAAGTCACTATATTCTTTAAGGAAAACTTTGCAAGTGTTACATTAAAATTGTGAACAAATAATTTTAATGCAGTAGTTTTTGTAGCAATCAAGATGACACTTATATACGCAACATTATGCATTATGGATGCTGGGATCAATGATTTCTGTATTGTTGATCAAACGGATCAATCACAACTCTTTGTAAGACAAGGCCCTGGTCAATGACTGGTTATTGAACTTGTGAAAGCCACTACAAATCCATTATCTTGGCAATCAACCATTATTTCATTCATATAAACAAAAATATTATGTCTTGCCATTCTACATCTTTGGCTACTCATACTCCTATGAATCCTGCTTTGTGGAACAACAGATTAAGTTGGATTTAGTTCTTTGATTTGGCCTAATCCTCTTAATCCCTTTCCACATTTCCTTTACTAGGATGAATGGTTTCCCTCCCAATAGCCCTCTGCCAAGCCAAAAGAGGGAAATGGTTCACAAACTATCACATGATTCATCAATTTATTATTTAGGGTGTCAATGAATATCAGTTATCTGTGTATGTGGTCATGATACCAAAATCTTTACTTACTCACTCTCAGCAGGTGGTTATATCTGATCACCCTATTCACTACCTAACAGTTGGAGATGGATGGATAGATGAGAAAACTGCCACAAATTGAGAAAAGAGGGGGAAAATGAGGGCAAAGCTAAGGTGTAATTTTTTCTGAGAGTGATTTAGTAAGCAAAAAATGAAATTCATGAATGAATTAAAGATCAAAGAGCTGCATATAGATGTAGACTAATAAATTTGTCTAACATTCTGCTTCCATTCGTGTTATCTAATTATTACCAGTGTAAAAGTGTGATAACTGTAAACCATTAAAATTCTGACTGTCATACATGTAATTACATTGAATAACTTGATGTAAATGCAATGATTCCATGATAATTGTTGATTTCACTCTATATGTATATATTGTATTCTGTTTTTACTTTATTGTTTTGTTATATACATTGAATTGCTATTGATGTAGAGTTGTTTGTTAAACTGCAGGGTGCCTTTGGAAAGCAGTGAACAGGCCTACCCTGCAGTATAAAATAAAGAAAACAAAAAGATGAATAAATAACCAACAGTATACTTCCCACAAGAAGGGACTTATCAATATTTTCTTTAAAACATTGATTTGTTTTTATTGCTGAAATGTGCTTTATGCAAATAGATGCGTCCTTTCCCTGGGAACTGGATCGTGCATTTCGTTCCTGGAAAAAAGACAGTTCTTGGTTCAACGTCCTTACGTGCATAGACCGATTACCGGTAGTGCTAGCGGTCATTCTCTGGGAACTGGAATGCGTATTCGCGTAGGCGTTTTTTTCTCTGGGAACTTGATAAGTGGATTGCGTATTTTTTGTTCTCGGAAAAAGGGCATACAGTATTCATTCTCAAAAGATTAGAAAGGGTTTATAGAGAGTTTACATAAAATCACAAAATATCAATGAAGAACAAAATCTTGCTTTGTCAGAAAGTCTTAGAACTAGGACAGAGAATAATACACCAGCTGCTAGAAGCACAAAAATAAGGTCAAAACATAATTTGTGTTTTCTAAAAAAATGTACGTTTTGCGCATGTTAAGTCCCTTCTTGCTGGAAGCCGATGATAGTCTACATACAAAACTTAAATTACTTGGCAGAGGTCAAGCAAATCAACATATTCTAATAATTCTATTTAACCTTAAAGATATCGTGGATTCAGATATTGCAATAATTTCTTATTGAATAAAATATCAAGGTAACAACAACCACAAAGGATGAATTTTTTTATATTAAAAAAAAATAGTGATAACTTGAACTTTCACAAACCTAAATGGATTCAATAGGAAAAAACTTTTGAAAAATCATTGTACTCCTTTATACCCATTTAGAATCTTTGTTTTTATTCAATCAACCTCACAACTCAACCATTAATCCCACAAAACTTTCATTTTAGAATTGATGCAATAACCGCACGAGAAAATCCTCCATTTTACCAAAATAAATCTAGTTCTGCACTTTACTCCAAGGTGACCTCAAAAGTTCATATTGGTTGGTATTTAGAAGCTATTACTGAGTTTTATTTGGGAAGAGAATCATTCATGTGGAATACTCACTAACTAGCACTGATTTTTTTTTTCAAAATGAGAATTCTTTTAATATTGCACTCTTTATCATACCAGAAACATGTTCATAACGACATAATTTGAATGCATTTGGCATACATGTTGTGTTTATGCTTCCCCAGTAGCTGTCTTTAATAAATCATAAGTATACTTTTTTGCAAATTTACAATGTGATCTGTTTTAAAAAGAAAATGAGAAGGAAAACAATTCAAAAAGTTTTGGGCTCGAAAATGGAAAGGATAAATGAATCCAGAGAGAGATAGGAAAAGAACAATATGAGAGTAGAAAGTGGTTTATGAAGAGAATCTAACAAGGTTGTTTAACAATGGTAACCCAATTGATGATGTGATTGAATTTGACAGTATCAAGCAGGTCAATGGGAGGTGGGCACTGCATGGGGTATACTTCTAAAATAAATTCTATTTTCAGCGAAGGAAAAAAAAGAATTTCAGGGAATGATTCAACATGAAAAATGATATATGAATGGTTTAAACACTTTGTAAGATTATTGCATAGTATCTAATAGTGTTAATTTTACTAAATTGTTACAAGAAAGTATTTCTGGTTCAACTTTTCTACAACTGATTTCCAGATATTGAATAAGAAATTTCATGAAGATTCGATATAACATTCTATAGTTTACTGAGTTCGGTGAAAGATATTTAATGAAATTATCTAAAAAAAATTATATCTTTGAAACTTTGTGAGCACATTCATAGGACCCTTATAGCATATTAGCCTTTTCATGTTTTGACACAAATGTTTAATTATAGAACTTTCATGCACGAGTCCTTATTTAATAGAGACAGCCCTGAATAAGGGCATGAAAAGGGACAATTTAAACCTTTGACAAACATATTTAGCTACTTTTGTCTAAAAATCTATCATTAAGATAAACCAGGAACGCTATTTGTTGTTTGATTTCCACTTCTTTGATAGTTTTTCCCCTAATTTATTTTGATGAAGACAATGATGGATTTCCCTTTGAAAATAAACTTTGTCAAGAAAGAAAAATAATAGAAAATGAGATTAAAAAAAAGGTTTTGGGGCAATGTGAATATAGTAAGAGCAGAAACAGGTGAAGTTTGTCATGATCAAACACCCACGATCTAATTTACTGGTCGTGATTGATGTCTTATTTAACGTCATTCAAAGAAATAAGGAAATAGATTTAATATTGCATAATTTGATACACTCTCATTGTAACTATTTCTTAGAATGAAACTGCCTCTTGGTAATACGTTTCACACCTAAAGTACAATGATCTCTGAATCATAACTTCCTGCTTGTTAAATGCTTCTAGCACTACCTACATCATTCTCTATATGCTTTTGCTATATAAGTTTACCTGAACTGCTGGAGTTTGTGAATGTGACATCACACCTATATAGCCTGTGGGTGATAATAGTTTCAATATTCTGAGCCTGCATGATCTTGATTCATATCTTCCTGTTTCCTGCTAACTTTCCTTCCTTCTTTCCAGCCAATAATCATTAAATTCAATCCATAATTACTTTTAATATGATAGATCATGACACCATACTAGATCATTAATAAGTCATTAAATCAACCTTCCTCATTGTTCCTCATTCATTCAAACTTTCGTTTCTTTTCTCTTTCTTCCAAAAGAACGACACAATATCAACTTAAAGACAAAAATAAGGAAAAGAACATAACATTTTAATAAACGGAACATTTTTCAAGGTTCACACCTCATCATCAGCCTAAAATCATAGAACAGAGTAACTGGTATATATACATTTGGGATATCAATAGGGCCGTCTGCACCATCCCGAGTTTTCAAATTAGCGCGCTTTTTCTGATCCTGCAAATTATCCCGATTTGAACAATCTCGAGATTGCAATGGAGACGCAATTATTGCGCTAGTTCGTAGGATTAATCTCGAGATTGCAATCCCAAGTCAACTTAGGATTATTTGCAAAATAGCGCGCTATTTTACGAATTATCGCGCTAATTCGTAGGTGCAGACGCACTCGGGATTATTTATCACGGCGTCAGACCATTAATGCATCGATGCCTCGCTCGAGCAGGAATCGCTCTTCTTGCGATGGTGGAGACGGGGTTTCTTGAATCTCGAGATTAATCGCGAAGATGGCCGATCGCGCTAAAATCTCGAGATTGATCAAAAACTGGGATGGTGCAGCATCGCCTACTGTAATTTCAAGAATGTACTTACAGAGTGTGGAACAGGGTGAATTTAAAAAGGAGTAAAGGTAAAGATTATATCAGTGATAGGTCAGTTTGGGTGGGATAATTAAGCATTGTTTGATAATTGTTGATTGAGTTGGGACTTTCTCCAGTTGAGGGAGAGCCCTTCTTTGATTTTGACTGCCCAAACAGACTTTCAGCTCAAATGTACAAATACCAGTAATACCCTTTTCATAAACCTATCCTCCAATTAGCCGCCTAAGAGTAATGCGGATAATTCAATAAAAATTGCGTTCATAAACTCCGAAAATAAGCCGCATTATTTTTACGAGCGCCCGTCCTGAAAAAGGCGGATAATCGCCATGACAACTGGACACGCCCCCTCCGATGCGGTTGTGTTGGAAAAGGGTGACCTTGTGACCGCACCATGGCAATTAACCGCATTATTTGGAAATGCGTTCATAAACTCAAAATCTTATCCCGATGCCGCTATTATGCGGATAATAGCAGCATCAGAGTAATGCGGATAACTCTTGTCCTCCTCCAATTTTACGACCAAATTATGCTGCTATTAGCCGCCTAATTCATTTTAATTGGGTTTATGAAAGGGGTATAACTCTAATTCATGAATTTAGACTGATGATGAACCTTGAAACATGTTCTGTATGATGAACTGTTATGTTATTTTCTCTTTTACTTCACCATTGTTCATATTATCTATGAAAATGCATTTTGCATTTAATTGTATATTAAAGGTGCAAAATAATGATATACCAATAATCTACCCCTTCAAAAGTTTAAATGATTCATGAGAACAGTTGAAGAGATACGAAACAAAACTACTTCTTCACTCACTCTCTCTCTCTCTCTGCAAGCTTTGCTATGTTTTGCTTTTCCTTTTCTACTTGTCATCAACAAATTTTCTCTTGGACTTAATAAGTTCGTCTGAAATCAAATCTTTATTACATTCCTCACTCTGTGTGATTGGGGGGGGGGGGGGCTGTACCTCCCCTGCTTTCTGAAAAATGGTTTCTTATTGCTGGGTACAACTGTGTATTGATAAACTTTAAAGTATGCAGCAAAAAGCATCGCTTTGTTGAAAGTCGTATTGCTATTTCACTTATACAATGCAGTATCTAGTGTCTCTAAAGAGATGATATTTCAAAACATCATAAACTTACATCAATAATGCAGAATTAAACTGCCTTTAAACCATGTCATATTATCCACTTCTTTCCTTGATTACAAACTGCACTCGAGGTTTGAAAACACCAATAAAATGCAATATGATCCATGTTATTTCCTTCAAATAGAAACAATATGAACCAAACAGGTAATAAGGAAGTATCAGAAAATATGGCAATTTTGTGGAATGCAATTCAATGCTTTATGAGTCATTAATATCATATTGAGACAGAATGGGATAGCACTTGAGAAATATTCCATCATCTAGGGTTTTGAGCTCAGGATTATAAAGGCAAGTGTAGTCCCACCCATTGATGCACCTGTTATTATGAAGACATGAAAGGAATGATTGAATTGAGCTCACTCTGTGAGGATATGCTGCGTATCTCAACATGGTATTCACCCACCTGAAGAGTCAGTAACACAGTTTTGTACAAACACGGATAGTGGGGGGGGGGGGGTTGCACCTCATGTATATAAAACTAAGCATGCTCCTGTACTGTGGTACATATTGCACATACAACAGCATACTTGCTCAGTTATCCATGTCCTGGGGGTGTTTCACAAAGATTTAAGCATGACTTAAGTCGCACTTAAATGTCGACGCGTACATGATATGCAACGCGCAATCTTATTGATCAATACGCAGTAGTGCGCGTCCTCTTGGCACGATCTGACCAATGCTGTCATGCCTTTTATACTATGAGCAACTAGACATTTAAGTGCGACTCTAAGTCATACTTAAATCTTTGTGAAACACCCCCTGGTTTTTTTTTATGCCCAATATTCCTGAGGTTTCATGAGGTATAACCCCATCAAAGCACCACCCCCCTCCTGTAAGTAATGCTCTTGTAATAAGGGATATGCAGAAGAAGAGTAGTGAAAGTACTTTTTATTCATGATTATGTACAATTCACGCCTACGGACTAACAGGTTAAGTCATTTCGTAGCACAGGATATTGTGACATGGATATTTCATCATGTGTGAACTGTAGGGTGAGAAGTCTATTAACACCTGGTTGGTGGGTTTGTTGGACACCTTTAAGATCAAACACCTAAAAAGTTATCTAATAATATTTAAAAAGTGCAACTGATTTAAAGCCATCACATCTATGGAGAGCCAGCAACACCATAACTCATCTCATGAACAGACTGAGTCTTGATAGATGGGTAATCAATATTCTCATTGCCATCTTGCAAAGTTTGTTATTGCTGGCTGTCCATACAAGATATAAATTTGACTTAGTTGTACCTTTTAAGGCGTGGAATGTTAGCTCTTTATCATTCTCTAACAGAATACATCAGAAAAATATAGTAAAATTCTTTTCTTCTTTATGTTATAGAAATCTATCTTACTTATGAAATCAAATTAATTTCAAAATAAATGAAACATAAATCTTCACCTTTCCAATTCCAATAACCTAAACCAGAAACAGGGGATTTAGTGAAAATTACAGAAAATATATCATTTTATGTTGTGCAGTTTGTGTTCCTTCCTTTCAATTGTTCTATTGGTCTAATATATGTTGTTCTTGATAGCTATGGCAACAATACATGTCTAAACAAAGCATGCAGTGAACAGTTAGAACCAAGAAGGAAGCTGTAGGGTTCTATGCTATCAAAATCAGGATCTATCTTACCTCAACAGTGAAGAGCATCCTTTCATATATGTTGTCATGGAAACCATCTTGCCTCCATCAGATGTCCTATCAAGATAGTTTCCTGTATGTACAAACAAGAAATTCCATCAACATTTGATCATTAATCATACTCTAAGTTTCTTATACAGTTCTATTTGTATGTGTTTTTCATATCATATACCCTATTCAAACATGTACCACATAAATATGGTATCAAAGTACTTGAAAGAAGATACTATTTCTGGTAATATAATTATAATAATTTTGCATTCAATTCTTCAATGGGGGAATTAAGAGGTGTCTTTTCCATGACTCACACTGTGTTGTGCCTTAATCATAACTCCAAAATGACAACTTTTTAAGTTTACATTAAATTTCAGTTCATTTTTCTTGATTTATCGATCCTTATCAACTAGTTATAAAAGGTACAATGTGCATGGAGAGGAGACTACAATTGGTACAAGTTATTTGGTTACAATGATTGTTTACCAATAAAAAAAATTCATAAAAGTCATATCATTCATTGTTTAAAATCTTCTTACTCTGCTACAACTTCTGCATAGGAGGAAAAGGAATACAGAATAAAATATTTCAAATCCCACTATCATTGTGCAAAGAAAAAACAAATTAACTATTGCAGCTTTGATTTATGTGGGAGGAGGGTGGGAAGTTAAACAGTAACGCTTTTTACATGGATCATAAAAAGTGTTAATACTGATAATTAGGGCAAGTTGACTACCTAACTCTTGTGACGTAAGAAGCAAACCACAGTCACTAGAGAGTCAAAGAAAGACAAACAAAATACTTGCACTAGGCCAAAATTATGTGTAACAGAATTAGTCTGGTTTTTCCCTCCTAATTGACTGAAATGAAATAATAGTCAGTCTGGCATTCAAAACACAGCAACAGGCATCTCTTTTCATCTATTGACATACATTTTGACAGTGAATTAACTCGACCGATGGGACAGCCAAGTTTAACAACACAACATGAGTCAAGTCTTAGGTCTGTCATCAACTCATCGTAGAAGATAAACACACAGGCACATATAAGGAAAGCTGCGTTCGCACTCACTTTATCAAAATGTTTTCAGACAATTTTCTCAATATTTACCAAGAATTTAACAAATATTTTTAGTGTTTTGCACATAGGCCTGCTTCCCCTATTGAGTACCTCATTAAATCTGACTTTAAGTTAATGAATACATTAAAAATTAATCTTCATTTCGCTGTGCATATATAGTTATCAGTGGAACTCTTTATAATCTTTTAATGTTGAAAATAACTCTTTTGGAGTTCAAACCTAAATGCAGACATCAACTAGACACAGTAGATCTATGAAATTTAGGGAGCATGTCTGGAATGATATGGTTTTCTGATTGATCTAGAATAAAAGTAGATCACTGTTGATCTTTATCTGGTCAGTATCCCACTATCCCTCCAGATATCACATACAAAACTAAGATCAAATGTATTTCAAATTAATTGTAATAGCCAAGGTTTCTAAACACTTCCTCACAATTATTTTAGACATTGAGGTTAAGTTCAGATAGTTCATGCAGAGAGTTCGGAGGTCCATGTTCCATGGTTAAAGTTAGATCCTTGTCATTTTCACATAGGTACTTTAGCAATCGAATATTCCAAATTTGCAAAAATTAACATGGATCCCTGTGCTTGATTTTTTTTGCTACAGAGCTTCAAAGTTCACCCAAATGGATGTTCTTAAGAATTGCGCATTCAAAAGAATTTGGCATTTTTCGGCCTCACAAGATAATGAGTTTCAACCTCTATTACTCAGTTAAAATCCATTAACCCCTCTGGTGAAAGTGGTATGCATGGCCTGCCATAGCCAAACAAGATTTCAGTCATCCCCTCTGATGAAAGTGGTATGCATGGCCTGCCATAGCCAAACTAGATTTCAGTCATCCCCTCTGATGAAAGTGGTATGCATGGCCTGCCATAGCTAAAATAGATTTCAGTTTAACTAGCTGGTCAGTAACCTTTTTAATATGAACTTGATGTGGTAAGAAGGAAAGGACATTCAAGCGAAATGGTTTCTAGATGAGAATTGGCAAGCTTACTGCCAAATAAGTTTTTCATTTCCTTACATCGGCTTTATAAGACCCTTCTGAAACCTACCATGAATCATGCTCTCTCAAATCACAAACACAATTCCAATGGTTACAGTTGATCATTTGCATAGTTTTTAAAGGTCAATTAAGTAAAGTCTTTCTGGGTCCATTGTTAAACCCAGAAATGCATCATGAGTCATGAAACACTTTCTTCAAAGGAGCATTCATGTCACTATTCTTCCATAGTAATTCTTACAAACTTCTTGTGTTATTATAGGTCAAAGAAATTCATCCAAGTTTCAGAAGCCCTGACATAATCACAGCTAAGAAACATCATTATGAGTGTAAAGAACTGTCAAATTCAAGTGACTTCAAAAATGGTAATTCTATTTGGCTCATACCATTCTCAATGAAAGAAGAGGAGGAAACATAATCATTATAACATTTTTAACCAACGTAAAAGAAAGTTCAAATATTAAAAAAAATCAAATTAACACCCAAAATCTAGTAGCATGAAAGAGAATAAAAAGGACCTGAAAAGTCATTAGCTAAAATTCTTTTCAAAACGAGCTTCTCTTTTCACGACTGGGCGCAAACCCCGGAGGGGGCACTTTTTGTGTCCTAAATTCAGAAATCCTGGATATGCCCCTGCTAACAACTAACCACAATTACATTAACCTAAGTATGATATAATAAATCTCAAACTAATGACTTGCTGTATAAGCAATTAAGACATGAGTGACAATTATATTTCACAATCCAGCACAAGTGAACTGAAATAATGCAGCTGAACTTTGGAAACTTGCCAAGCATCTGTTTTCTAGTTCTCGATAGCTCAGTGATATCTTTAATTGCAAATGTAGTATATGATTATATTCCTTCTTTATGAAGAAATGTTAATCCTAGAATTTAATGAATCAAATATCATTCCTGAAAATATGAAGGGCGTTTGGATACTGAAGAAAGATATGATCCAAGTTGAATAACCTCTCTCTTACTCTTAGAGCAATTAAATGAGGTGTAAGCTAATGAAGTCTTTTCCAAGGCCTGTTTCAGATAAAAATGAATTCTTTCGGCAACTACTCTACAGATCTGGCACTTGTTCTTGTTGTTATACACTCATTCATAAATGATATATGGTCATCTATTAAAACATAGATATAAATGCTGTATTACTACAGGATGAAAGTTATATGATTTGAATCGATAGGGGAAAATGAAACAAGCATAACACAGAAAATTACATTAAATCATGTGAAAATTAATGAAGTTATAGAATTTCAAAGTTAAACATAATTTTAGGGAAACAGGTGCATGTACGTCATCATGAATATGCACAAAGTTTGCAGATGATGTCACATCACCACTTTAAAAACAAAAACAAATTTAAATGTTATCTGTATGGGAAAATATCCAGCAAATTTCCATCTAATCATATTTTACTCATATGATTATCATTTTTTATATCCTTAACGTAGATTTACAATCCTTATGATTTAGAGTGTAAACATTTACAATATTATTATCATATTTATTGACAAATAAGAAAGTTGATTGAAAGGATAATAAACGCCCAACAACCAATATCCTGAGGATTGAAGTGACCACATCGTAATAACTGTGGTCAATTCGATAATTAGAAACGCCATAAGCTGATCAAAGTTAAAGTCTTACAGGAGGGGGAAGTAAAGAAACCCCCACAGGAGTTCATTGAACCTTAGCTGATAGTCTACACTTCAGCAGCATAACTAATGACATTCAAAGGAGAGAGAGAGAAAAAAAAACACAATCATTCAAATAACCTTGCCTTTCCTCTACATAACAAAGATAGGAAGTAATCATACTTATGGTAAATTAATCATGAGAAAATAATGATCATGACAAAATAAAACTTGTGAGGAGTGTAAAACCAGATTATTGTGTCCTTGACCATCAACTCGAAGTCTGTATTACTTTTAGGCTGTGTTTATGTGACCTCAAGCCAGAATCATGATAAAAAACAAACAAACATGAAATCACAATATCACAGAATCAGCATTTAGATGAGTTTCATTCCGATGCTGTTTCTCCTCGGATTCGGGCCTATCCAGTGTGCAGATTGACCCAGGAACTATAGGTCAACTGTTCTGCGTGTATTTCAGCTCTCGAAAAAGCACCTTTTGCTTTCAGAATTCAATCTATTATACCTCATCTTGTCGGTGAATATCGGAAATGGTGTTCGGAAGTGAATTTCAGCAAAGATCCAATCTAATATTGGCACTGTTAACAAAACAACAACTGAGCTTATCGTCTTTTCAGTAAGTTCATTTACCAGAACTTGAATTTGAAGCAATGACAAAAAACACAAATGATCAAAATGAAAATCAGCGGATGATGCGATGATCAACACAGAACTTAAATAATGCACATGACAAGAAATGCATGCATGCATAGCACATAATTATGTACATAGATTTAGCGTAGCAGAGTCAAGCCAGAGGTAGCCGACGCAGTGATGTCATAGAAACATGATTAAAATCACGATTACATTTATACAACGTTTTTCGTTCTTGATTCTACAGAATCGTCTTTCCAAACGCCCCTTTTTCCGTGCTTCATGTTTGTGATATGAAAGAAGTTTATTTTTACGTTTGACTAAACACAATCGAGATTCTGCAGAATCATGATTTGAATCGTGATTCTGGGGTAAAAAAGTGGCGCATAAACACACCCTTATATGTTTTGTTTACATTACAGATGTTTTCTGATCCACCTCTAAACATATAAAATAAGTATGCAGAGAACATTATCAAAATTTAGCATAAAACTGAATTAATGATATTGCCCTGAAATCCATTCACTTTCTATGAATTTAAAATGTTCAAAAGCTTGGAAAATATCCATAGTCCCTACAAACTTGTAAATATGAAGATTCCAGCTGTGGCTCTATTTTTCCACATGCAATAGTATAAGAAACATGTTTGAACAAGTATAAAAACATCTTTTTCAATTGCATTGAGTTGATTATTTTTCAAAAAATTCAATTCATTACAAATCTCGAGAAGAAACATTCATAAAAAGATGTGTTAATACACTAAGCAAAACTTATTTTTCCTGACTTATCTATTAATACACAAAACCAATACAAGTTATCTGTTGCCTTGTTGAATGTGATGTGATTATGGTAAAGTCTAAATATATTTTGACAATTTTTATCCTTTAATATGCCATCGTTTCATGACTCAATCCAAAATGGTGAATAACATTTATTCTCCCTCAGGAAAGTCAGGATTCAGAAAAGGCAAAATTGAGAAAGTTTATAACTGCTTTGTCACATCCTCATTCTCAAAAATTCGAGTCTGTATAAAAACATTGTTCTTTACGTGATGAAGAGAGTAAGGGATGAAGTGGGGTGGGTATAGATATAATCTTTACTTCCTTTCTGTCATTCGTCATCCTACTATTCAGGAAACATAAACAGATAATATCAAGACAGAGAGGTAACTCTCCTGAACACCCACGCTTTCCTTTCATATGATACATTCACATGGCATTTTGTTTAAGTTATACTCTAAAATTACCAAGTTCAGATGAACATGGCTCTATAACTTTAAAGATAAATGAAAGAAGTTGCAGTAAACACTGATTTCACGAGAAAGTGTATGAAACCAAGCTTAATTGTCACTATATCATCGAGGATCTAGATCTGGTACAGTTACATAAACTGAACTTTGTGAAATCTTGAAATCTACACTGAAAAATGTTCACACTGAAGATCACTAACACAGATAAGCGCACGTGGGACAGTGTATTATTATTGCTTTAAATGTCAGCCTGACGCTTGACCCGAGTCCTGTGCTTATTTGCTGATTTCTCAGCAATTACACAATTTCATCCAGAATCCTTTGGCACATATTTTTCATTTATACAAACAGACACTTTGGTGGTCATTTCATTGGATTCTGTACAAACTCATTTTGGAATCGTTACAACTGGAATTTATCTTTAAAGATACCAGTTGTGGTAACAATCTCAAAATGAGTTAAAAGAGAATCCAATAAAATGACCACCCAAGTGTTTGTATGTATAGATAAAAAATGATTATTTGCCAATTGGCTCTGGAAAAATATATGTGATTGCTGAGAAATGAGCAAAATAAGCACGAAATTCCGTTAAATGTCAGGTATTTTTCCAAGCAATATTAATACACTGTCCCACAAATGCCCTTTTGTGCTAGTTATCATCAGAATTATCGGTCTTCAGCTAAGGTTTCATGATTTCACATAGATGAGCTGATTTCAATGTACCTGGTCTAGACCTATAATAATATCATGGTAATTAACATTGATTTTTAAAAGCTTTCTCATGAAATAATTGTTTGCTGCAATTATTTTATTTTACCTTCAAGGTTCAAATCTTTTTAAAGCCAATTTACACAGGTCTTAGCAGAGAGGCCCATAACACTTTGAACATAGTACTGACCAACGTTAATAAATGTAACAGTCTGTTTTAGACACTTACATTTCTTCCTCTCTCCCTCTCTCTACCCTAGTGTTAAAGGACAAGTCCACCGCAACAAAAAATTGATTTGATTAAAAAGAGAAAAATCCAGCAAGCATAACACTGAAAAATTCATCAAAATCGGATGTAAAATAAGAAAGTTATGACATTTTAGTGTTTCACTTAATTTCACAAAACAGTTATATGCACATCCTAGTTGGTATGCAACCAGGATTTTGTATTTTATTATATGAAATATGAAATCAAGTGAAAGAGTGATTAATTCCTCCCTGAACATGTGATATTAGCATTGCTTAATACTATATGATTCAGTCGATTCGGTCACTATGGTCATATCTGTAAAAAATGAAATATTGTATAATTCAAACAATAAAAAACAAAAGGAATAGTGAGTGATGGACATCATCGACTGACACATTTGCATGTCACTGAGTTGTGCATATCACCGTTTTTGAAAAATAAGCGAAACTTTAAAATGACATAACTTTCTCATTTTAACATCCGATTTTGATGAAATTTTCAGTGTTATGCTAGTTTGATTTTTCTCTGTTTATTCAAATTAACATTTTGCTGGGGTGGACTTGACCTCTAAATGGATACTAGGTGCAGTGGTAAGGATATAATACATGGTGGATGGTTTCATATCTTGTAAATAATATGCACATTAATTTGATTGTTTACAGCACATAAGTAGTTTTCATGAAACTTTCCAAATAGGACTTCACAAGCAAGAAACAATTTTAAATAAGCATGTAATAAATGCCATATTTGTAGGGTGTAAAGTATGTGATTGAATTTAGTTTTTGATATCATGATAGTACAATACCTAAGGAATCCAGTAAAAATAATTAAACCTGTGATATATTGTGAGATTATAAACATTGTGTTTTTCTTAACTTTCCAAGTACTTTGTGAGGATGATGATGGTATTTCCCACTGACAAATGAGATAATCTGCTGAAAACATCACACAATGGATGCTGTCTAAAGCAATGCCACCTTTTTGTACATCCATTGTTTCATAGATGAGACATCAATTTTGTATATATATATATATATATGTGTAAGGCTTTACATGTACAACAGCTTTTTGGCAACTCTTTTTTATTTAAATATTGTAAAGAAATGGATGAAGAGAACAATGGTAGGCGAAGCTTAAGTCCAGGTTCCCCAGAGCTATCTACCCTTTGGAAAAATTGGTAATGCCGAAAAAATGTCTCTGCCGGGAATCGAACCCGGGCCCCCAGCTTTGAACGCCGAATCGGGCTCACCCTAGCCACTAACCCGTCTCTATGGTCTAGTGGTTAAGGCACCGGCGTTCAAAAATGGGGGCCCGGGTTCGATTCCCGGCAGAGACATTTTTTCGGCATTACCAATTTTTCCAAAGGGTAGATAGCTCTGGGGAACCTGGATTTAAGCTACGCCTACCATTGTTCTCTTCATCCACTTCTTTACAATATTTAAATATATATTGTGAGAAACAGGGACCTATACACTGCGAGGGTGCTTTGTAGTATTAAAGAGGATGCTGTAAATACAGCGAGAATAAGCAATGAGACGTAACCGTGGCTCATTTCATCAAGTTTATAATCTCAATCTTTTGGCCATAATTGAGCCTTCTTCGCACGTCTGAAGTACATGACGAACAAGTGGCCCTAATGTACAAACAAATTTGCGGAATATGTATACACAGAAAAGGGTAACTACAACAAATAAGTAAATGTAATGAAATGAAAATACTTCCAGCTTGATCACTCTAAACTCATATGCCGGGGAGACCATTTCAAATTCACATGCCAAATTGATGAGCAATAAATCACAGAATTTTTTGCCTATAATTGATAACTTAATTAAAAATATGTTGCACAAGTCCAATGTTAAAAGCTTTAAGGCTCATTCACCTACCATTTCAATTGTCTCTCATCTATTTATTTCACTTATTTATTCTTTCATTCATTTTTATTCTCTTTCTTTTTATTCATTATGAAAATTGGAATTTTACCTCTCTGAATATTAAGCTCCTTCTACAGGCAATTTTTAAAGTGCCCTTTGCTCACTCATTTATTTTACAAATAAAAAATTACAAAGATTATATCCTGATATTTTTCAACACATGCCAGGTAAGAACATTGAATTTATTAAAAAAAATGCACTTTTTAATTTCTTCAGGATCCTAGACAAACTTAATTTTTAGTGTAAGATCCCCAAAAATATCCATTATAACACATTTGCTCGTATTCTGAAGTCGGGTTTTACTTAAACTCTGGTCTAAAGTTGTCGTTTAACTATGGATAGCCAATTGTGACATAAATCTGTAACATAAGAGATTCTATAAATCAGCTCATTTGACTCCCAAATCATTCCTCAACTGTCTGGCAAGGATAAATCAGATAATGTCTTCATCATTGAAGACTTGAACATTGAAGGAAAAAGCAAAGTAAACAGAAGGAGCATGGTATGCAAACATAATTTTGACATACATGGCTTCCCATAATTTTAGAACAGAGTTAAGACTATGGTCTAAGTTAAACCTGACTTCAGAATACAGGCCATTGTAATTTATTTTCATCCATACCACAAAATATTTAGTACATTAAAGTTTATGAAGTAATGTACGTGAGAACTGACAAAGAATTATCTCTCTATCTATCAGAGAGGCTTGAACTACAATACTTGACCGTCAATAACTTGCAGTTTAAGTTTAGATTTCAGACTGTTTCATGTGAACATAGTGTTTGTGATAATAGTACAATTATTATTTTTTATTAGTTCCTAGAAAACCAAGGCAACCAGGATACCATACTACTAAGGAAATAAGTCAATCAAAATTTATACCTTAATATAGGCCTATTAAAGGAAGAAGACAGTGGGGTATACTTAATGTATACTACAACATATTAAAGGGGTAACACAAATATGTTTGAACAAATGAAAGATAAAAAATAATTTTGGAAAGCCATGTAAATTTAAGGTAAACTCATGTATGTGAAACTGCCAAGATTCTGTTTTAATGACTGAACACAGCTTTTGAGCTGCCTCACAGAGAGCAGTCAAATGTACAGTTAATTGGTTGTAGGGTTCAAATCTCCTACAAATATATTTCAATAAAGTTTGTAACACTGACTTACAGATGGGGGGGGGGGGCATGGACTTCCCCAAGTTACACAACTAAAACAAAAAGGAAAGGATACATTGTGGAATATGATATTACTTTTCTGACTATTATGTCCACATCATTTACAAAATTAGAATTTTACATGAAATATGTCCAAAAAAATTGATAGCTCACACATTTTGCTTTCAGCTTTTTAGAAAAGTTGCCCCATATGCCATGTCTCGACCACTGGATTGTAATTAGTAACTTAAATCAAAGGAAATTTTAATTTTGCTACAAAATCTGTACCTGACCTTTAAAAGGTAATGTGATGTGACTAAGTTATACTTTATTACCTCAGCTTCCCTAATATATTTTGAATTTTATTAAAATTCTGGGAAAGGCTGATACTAAATGAAAATATTGGCTAGCATCCAATAGATAACAAACATGTGTCAAGTTTCTTAATTACAAAGTGAGCCAATAAAATCTAGGAAAACAGAATGTGTAGACCTTACTTATTTCAATCATAGTTTATACCGGGATAATATCCATCATTCAATACAGGTGCTTAGGATATACATGAATGTACCTAAGGATAATTTTTGGAAGATTTTATTTTGAAGAAATCTTAGTTGAAATATTGAGGTATTCTGTTATATCTTATTTGTTATGCAAATATCATTGGAGAAATTTATGTATTCATGTAACTTTTGCTTTAAAATTTTGCCTTGTTTTGTTTCAGTTCAATTTTGTTATGTTTTTTGGGTTTATTTTGCCAGTTCATCACCTTTAGCCCTTTGCTGTCACAAACCTGTTCAGAAATAAAAAAGCAAACTCCTAAATTTGACAGAGTTATGGTACCTTTAAAATGACCACAACTTTATTTTATTTTTATTGTCTCGTAAAACTATAATCCAATCAGGAAGCAGGATTCTTTAAAGTGACCTTTTATCAAATCATCAAAATATTCTAGATACTTAATGATTCATCAGGTCAATAAGTAGCCTTATTACCAGGTCAATCACATTAAATTCTTATTACATTAAGGTGTGTCTAGTTCAAGACTAGGCAAAATGGTTCATCATTCATGTCACCTGTGCAAGAAGAACTTTGTTTTGTTATCAATCTGAAAATAAAGAAAGATAGAGTTTGTATTTTTAAAGTCATTCAATAACAAAATATATAAAAAACAAATTTATCTAGAAAGCAAGAATAGTGTCCAGAAGTTGATAAAAACAGGATTTTTTTACTACCATTATATCACCTGAAAGACAGATTGTTACTATTTTAGACATATTAGTATTCATGTGCTTTTCCAGCTTTCATTCAAAATAGCTTGTCAATTTTCAGGAAACACTTTAAATATGTTCGGAGAGCATAACTAGAAGAAAGATTTTAAATGAATTATGGATTGTATTGAATGGATTATAGAAGTGAACAGAAGAAAAATGAATTTAACTTCATTCAATTAAACTTAGAATGAATTCAATCAAATAGATTAAACTTGTTATGATTAATAACATAGAATGAGATCTAAAGGAAAATAAATTGAGAGATAAGTGAGGAGTGAGGAAAAGGGGGAGTAGGTAATTCAGAGGGGGAATTAATTTTCATGATAAAAAGAAATTGATTATGTTAATCAGTTTTCATGGATGCAATATAAAGTGTCTAATTACATAATCAGTTATGTTAATGTTATGTTAATCATCATAATTATACATTATTATTATGTAAAATTCAATGTAATCAATTTTGTGATTGTTACACTATGTACATTATCATGACATGCAGAAACGAATAACATACAATTTTTATAAGCCAATATAGCATTAATGTTATGGCAATCAAACTCTGAAATTCAAAAGTTTGAATACAGTATAGATTTCTTTCTATAATATTTGTAGTTCAAGGCCTATACTTGTCATGTCATGGATTGTAAGTGGTCATGATCTGAGATTGTCACCAACAACTGTTGTTCATACTAACAGGCACTCATACTTTCCATGAACAATACTATGATTTAATCTTGTCTGGATAGTGTTATCCTGTTGTTGTCATTATCAATCAATTACATGTAATACAATATGATGGCAAAGAATAGATGCAACAGAATTCTATTTATAACTTTCTTTTCCATATTCTGCTGTAAAATCCAATTTTTACTCCATGCACAGCAGTACTGTTGACATTGTGTTGAACTTTTATCAGGTAATGATTATTCTTACAGATACAGCACTTGATAACATCAATGAACCAATTAAAAAATGATCCTATCACTTTAAAACAAATACCTAAGTTCAAATTCATTTAAACGTTCAATTTTCTCACTTCTGAATCAGTTCAGGGTCTGATTCAAAGAGAAAGAGACTTGTATTTAAGATTCAAACACAATTTTTTTAAATGGAGCACCGATCCCAATGCATGCATTTGATTGGATGAGAATGGAACCACAATGACACTACATTTGAATTCAACTCTTTCTGTGAGAGCCCCCCCCCCCCCGACCAAAACCTGTATCATTCGGCGGTGCTGCACCATCCCGAGTTTGCTCAATCTCGAGATTTTAGCCCGATCAGCCCTCTTCGCGATTAATCTCGAGATTCAAGAAACCCCGTCTCCACCATCGCAAGAAGAGCGATTCTTGCTCGAGCGAGGCAACAAGCCCGACATTCCGAGCATGCGCACTTTCGATCTTGGAGTTTCAACGGCCCGCGCTTTTGAATAACTTCCTGCAAGTACACGTACTCTTTTCACTAGCACTTTCGCCGAATTCGACCGTTCTTATGCAACAATCCTCTCAGCTCAGCCGCGCTATAATTATAAGCGAGTGAAGAATTCTTCGTTTAATATGATGGCGGAGGAGGCAACGACAGAGGGGGAGAGAGAGAGGAGGAAAGAAATGCTATTTGCTCACATTTTGTGAAGGAATAAGACGACACTGCTGTCAGTATTGTTATTGACTATGACCATCGTCGATAATGAGCGTCTCCCCCATCAGTCTGGTCTCTCCCAAAATCCATTCACTGGGGGGCTGGGGGGGGGACACCATCGTTGCTGATTGGGGAATTGATGAACGCTATTCGCGATAAAGTTGACTTTCGCATGCATTCGGTACAATCGCGATGTGTTTATGTTTTGACCAAGGCGGAAATGGAACGAGAATTGCATTATGGACTGAAGGTCATGAATAAATTAACCCAAGTCCAATCCCGAGTGCGTCTGCACCTACGAATTAGCGCGATAATTCGTAAATAGCGCGCTATTTTGCAAATAAACCCGAGTTGACTTGGGATTGCAATCTCGAGATTAATCCTACGAACTAGCGCGATAATTGCGTCTGCATTACAAACAATCTCGAGATCTTTCAGATCGGGATAATTTGCCGGATCAGAAATAGCGCGCTAATTTGAAAACTCAGGATGGTGCAGACGGTCCTATTCTTTCTTCTCATAATATAATCATTGGATTCTTATCTATGCCCCGCCCCAATCACCTCCTTCCTCCATTCAGTTGTATGATTTCTTTGAAACAATGAACCTGATACTTTTGTAAGGGAGAGAAAAAAAATCAAATTTTTAATATAATCTAATCTAACTACCATCATGACCATGGTAACAATGCTTAGAAGCCAATCAAAATCAAGGATTCAATGAAAGTTAATAGTAAACTTAAGCAGGCCAGTACATCTGAAATGAATATTCATGAATCACAGTTATGCTCGTGTTTAAAGAAAACACACCAATGAATGGATACTTTTCAACCACTTTGGATGAATTTTACATATACAAGAATTATTCATGAATGACATTCATTTACCAGAATAAAGAAAAATATTTGTGTATACTCTTAATGAACCACAATGAATAAACGTTGGAACGTAACCACTTAATATGAGATATCGAAAGTTGTGATAGTTGATTTAATTTCCGAGGGTTCAATTACTTTCATAGAACAAAGACAGGAAACCACAAAATCATCCACAAAAATGACTGGCAAAATGATAATCAATTTAACAGCTACATGCACTATAAAATGGGAGCAATTAAGTCAACATCAACAATTAATAAAATGTTTTTATTGTGTGGATATGAAACAATGATAGCATTACAATTCATGTCACTGTTTCTTTTGCAGTAAAATTTTATCATTTATTTTTTTTCTACCACTGTTTCTGTCTTCTTTAACTGTTTTGAATCTAGGCTATGTAATAATGAAACAATAAAAAATAAGGTTATGAAAAAGCCCTCCTGAGATGTTTAAGTTGCAACTTTTCCTCTCACAATGACAAATCCTTCATTCATTACCCTTTCTCTGATAAATACTAGAAGAAAAAAACTTTTGCCAGGCTACATAACTAAGTTTATTATTTTTATATTTGCTGTAGAGGAATTAACAGCCATGGTCGGATATCCCTTTAAGCTCCAATTATTGTGTTGGTTTCAGTCCTTTTCTTTGATATGAGAGGATATCCTGTTTGATCCAATTGAATTCATTTGGTGGTTGAATGACTGACTCGTCTGCTAAGGATTTCCTTCTACGTCTTACTCCTAACTCATTTTATTTTCAAGTCTTTTCTTTTCTACATATTACTGCCTTCACAATTCTTTTTCATCCTTTTCAAGGAAAGAATGATTTAATCTTGGCAAGGATTATTTTAACTGACAATTAACATGAAACTCAATCAATTAGACATGCTCATAGTCAGAACCCTCCCATACCACAAGTACTGCACCATTATATGAAATTTGCTCTTGGACCAACATCGTAACTGATTAATTGTACAATACTACCAGCGTTGTCACTTTAGTGGTCACTGCTAGTTAGAATCATTTACCAGAACTCAAATGCAATATCACACCCATAGCTTTAGATTAACACTTACAACCTCTCTTACAAAAGAGAGGAAATCATATTGTTTTTTATTTAAAATCTTGAAACCAAACAAATTTGGGACCCCCTACACCCCCGGTGACAAGGATTTAGACAATACCATTTTCACCATTAGAAAGATCTAGGTGACAACTCTGTTCACAATTAAAGAGTCAGAAAGAGATGGGCACATTGGTTCAACTCCTGCTTAATGAACAAGAAAGTAATGTCTTAATCCATGGCTGAGTCAAATAAAAGTTATGACTACAACCTAGTTATGTAAAGTATCTTTAACCAGATATTTCAGCCATGAAAAATTGAAACAATACGCCAAAGTCAATTGATGGTTAAGAATATCTTGCATCACACAGATCTATATTTGAAATGAATTGAGAAAGTTATAAAGATCAAGAGAGATATAAACATGAAACAGAGGTAAGTAAACATGCATGTCATCTATCTTGGCATCAGGATCAATAATCCTGACAATTTTAGTGTTTGTTAAATAAAGTCAAGGGTACAACATGTGTTAGCAACATTCATGACTTCCACAAAGTCACTTTCATGAATTCACCATGTTAAACATAAATTCTACAATAGATATTATGTCCATGGTTATTGTGACACAGTACAAGAGGCCCATTGTAACACAATCCACTTCAAATTAAAATTAAACTGGAAATGTGATAAATTGTGTCTGGGGAGGTATGTAGAAAGCCCCCCCCCCTCCAATCTCATTCCTCTATTTAATCAGGTGAAGCAGTTACAAAGCATTTACCAATCAATTAAAAATATTCGTATAGAGACTGGCAATTTACTATTTTGTGAAGGTTCAGAACTTCGATTGGGACTTTATAACTCTCACCCCTTTCATCTTGTAAATTATTCTTCATGTAATGAATATTAATACAGCGTAGTATTCCACAGGATGTTTATATTATAATCCTTTTGACATGTCTATTTCTGAGTTCTAAAGTCATCAACCTCAAGCGTTAATCATTGTTACATGACATACATGGTTGATGAGCAGCCAACAGCTTGTAGCAGGTGGGCAGGGCAACTCAAACAGATCTCATGAGACGCAAGCTGACGTGTCAAACAACCTTTCAACGCTCATCATCGCAAGGTGTGTTCACAGTCTGAGAATACAGCTGGCTGGCAAAACATCTTGAAAGATGAAAGTCTTTTGTTTCATAGAGTCTCTCCTAGAAGCAGACAACTAATATAGGACAATAAATCAAATCATTACTAGACAAAATTGAGCCATGTTTGAAACCAAGTAAATGTGTCACTGCCCTACGGTACCCTCTAAGGATTTGGAGTGGCCTTTCAGCTTCATGGTAGCACCCAGTGAAGCACCATGATACACTTAATCTCTGCTTCATTTAGAAGGTCATGACTGAGTTCACATCCTATAACTTCCTTCAGCATTGTCCTGCATTCAACCTTAGTATATGGTACTTGATAGAATACATTCCTTGACTACATGAATTATTACAATTGCTCAGACTAGCCAATCATTTAATGACTGTTGGTACAGCACTTATTTCAATATACAAGGTCTATCGGACAGGATGTAAAGCCATCAGTCCCCTGACTGCACATTAGCCGAGCATTGAGCTAAGCTACCACTAGACTACTAAACCTTTCAGAGCTGACACCTTTCTAAATCAAATCAGATACATGTAGGCCTACTTGTTTAAGACACAAGAAGAACGTTTCATGTCGGGAGATGGAACATGTTGTGGTTTGGGAGATCTTTGGCACATTGTTAGTCAGAGGCTTGAAATACTTCTTGAGGGAGGTTTACGGTAGTGTGGTTAGGGATTGGTACGTCAGGAAACAGGTGTCAATGGGTCGGGGGAGTCTGACAAACATTGACCTCTATACACATACATCCCTGGTAAAGATATTCATTAGTTGACATCAAGGACAGTAGACTTGATCGTTAATAGGACCCTCTACCACAAAATGACCAATAAGACCATTATGAGTTGTCAATGTATACAACCACTTCAAGGGTGCAGGGAGTAAAAATATGAGTATTGGCTATTTAATAACGGTAATAGCATGTTTTATTTTTTGATAATTGTAATTGTTGTATTATAAAAAGTAATGTAGACACTCTGACACATTAAATTCCATAGGAACTTTGGTAACAAATTAAGATTTCATTTTCAAAGTCAGAATTCATTGTCAGATTTGGTGAAAGATAATCTTTATCATCTGATTCAGTTAAAAAAGAGCCCCAGATTACCCAAACATAAAGTTAATTAAAACAAATCCTGCAGTAACAAACTAAATTATACATGTTTTTACACAATCTCGGATGTTTTAATTAAAAAAGTACAAAAATACAATTGCACATTAAAACTGATAACAATCAATACCAGTGCTATCTTCATCTGATGTGAACATACTATGATAAATAAGTCAAACTGATCACAACCAAGGTAACTGTTCTTACTGGTAGGCTACACAAAATTCTCCCAATCACATTTGAACCCACTTTAACCTGTTACCTACTGAATGATTTCAGTCGCTTTGTACATGACATCCCCGGTTCCAGTAAACAGCTTAACTTGTGTGTGAATTAAACTATATTTGATCTATCATTTACTTGATAGCAAACATGATAATGTTTAAAAAAATTACATCAAGCATTGTATAACCTAGCTATTGTAAAAAACATGTTGAAGGAAATAAGAGATAGTGCTATATCCTAATTTGATGTTTTTGGGTTGGCCAAGTCTTGTTTGCATATGGTTGAAATGGTGACCATCCTTAAATAGTGTGCTGAAAGTTTTGTTTATCACACCCAGTGTTTTACTACCCTAATTACCCATGTGGGTGTTTCATAAAGCTGTTCATAATTTTGCGACTGGAAAATGTTCTTAGGTCATAATTCAATTATGTAGGGACATCACATAGCGCAAGATAGAATCACCAGTTGTGCGTTAAGTCATTCATATCTCTAACAGCTATATGAAACACCCACCAGGTCTAGAAAAATTAACATAAAAACAAGGGTTGCTTAGAGGAGAAGGGGGGGGGGGAGCAGAGAGCTAAGCAGTGCTAAAGATATGACAATGATGTAAATTGCAACTGTGTATGTTGATAAAACAAACCATGTATTCAAAACCTCATTTTCTTTTTAGTACCATTGATTATCTTTCACACTGGCAATATACCTAGTATTTCTGATAAGGATAAATAAGGAAAGATTTCCTAATAAAAGAATATCAGGTAATTTTTTTTCAAGGCACCTAATTATGTCTAGTTTGGCACATTAAACAAAATTTTCACTTTTTATATATACAGAGCAAAAAAAATAGACAAAAGTCCACAGCTAATACGACGACTGTATCTTTTTCTCACCTGCAAAATAAAAAAAAAAGGGAAAAAAGGGACAAACTACCCTTACCCCTTAGTGGACGAAAACAGATCGTAATCTTCTATTCCTGATCTTGAGCTAGCAATGGAAAGTAACAAGGGAAGAGGTGAGGCTTGCGGCCAAATTCCCCCATTCCCACGATGCATTGTGAGTCCTTCCTGACAGGAAGTTGGAGTGTCTGCGGATAAACAGAACAGGACCCTTGTAACGGACATCCTGGCTCTCGTTGGGTTCTAGATCCAAGGCCAGTGGACCGCTGGGACAACCCCTAGTCTACGTCACCTTCAGACCTCACAGTCTACTGTCAGATAACAAATCAACTACTGGTTTACATCAATGATAACATACCAGTGCAGACAAAAGTTTCTTGAAAATACCTGCAACATTTGCTCACTCCACTAATTTTTGTGAGACAATCACCAGCCATTGATCAATATTCACTTGCAAAGAAAGCAGTCAAATTACTGAAAACCATATCTATTTGAGATATTTCTAGATAGATGGTGCATTATAAAGGTCTATTATTTTCATTAATATCAATGATGATGATCATCATTACTAATATATTAACCTGCTGTGAAATAAGGGAATCTATACCTCAAAATAAATGCACGTACAAGTATGATGAAAAACTGCCAATACAGATCTACACATGTTGGCAAGATTGTATTATCAGTTGGGAGTTATGGCATCGGTGAAGAGAGGGGTGTTCCATTTGACTTACCAGGTTTGTCAACTACCATTAAATGCCAACAGATACAGATTTTAGATTTGACTTGATGCATACACATATGTCCGTAAAAAGTTAATATGAAACAGCGTGATAGCAAACAAGCCACGATACACTCCTAAAACAGGGGGATCTGGCGTACCATCACTTCATGAACCAGTCGGGCATTTCAATGGTGTGACATGTGCACACTTGCTTTAATCCCTTTTTACATATCTCAGGACATGACGCATGCACAATAGGGTCGTCTGCACCACCCCGAGTTTTTGAATTAGCTCGCTATTTCTGATCCGGCAAATTATCCCGATCTGAACGATCTCGAGATTATTTGCAATGGAGACGCAATTATCGCGCTAGTTCGTAGGATTAATCTCGAGATTGCAATCCCAAGTCAACTTGGGATTATTTGCAAAATAGCACACTATTTTACAAATTATCGGCTAATTTGTAGGTGCAGACGCACTTGGAATTATTTATTCACGGTGTCATACCATAATGCATCGATATCTCGCTCAAGCAGGAATCGCTCTTCTTGCGATGGTGGAGACAGGATTTCTTGAATCTCAAAATTAATCATGAAGAGTGCTGATCGGGCTAAAATCTCGAGAGCAAACTCGGGATGGTGCAGCACCGCCTAATGACTTAAAACAACGTCATCTCATACCAGTTCACTTTTAAAACTCCCAATTTCTTGGTAACAGGCATGTCAACCCTAGAGATTGCCACGCCTCTTTTGCTTACTGCTAGATTAAACTGATACATATTTTTCGTTTTGGGGGCTTCTGGTTATTTTGGGGGGAGTAGTATTGACCTGGTTAGAATCATTATTTTTTTTGCAATCTCTTGCTGATGTGAACACACCACCTAATCCTCATTGTAATGATATCCAATAAGTTCCAAACTGGAGTATTCACACAAACATAATATATCACCTTGAAAAAATCCTGAAAAGTTATAGACAATTTGCCTTAATTGACATCTGTACCTAAATTCGGTCTAACAATAATGCATATTACATTTTTCAGAATGATAATCCTTAACAATAATTTTCTGAGGTAATCTCACAATAAGTGACTGTTTGGATAGACTAGTTAGTTTAAACCACAATGGCAGACAAACACTATTATAATGATTATAAAGATAGACTAAAATAGGTCATGTGCCGTTCCGAGAATAACATCAGGAAAGGTACTAGCAGAGAGATAAGGCAATGAATGAAAAGAAAAACCAGTAGTGAGTGATATACCAGATACTATTGTTTTTATAAATGTCATAACCACTGACTTTTAGTTTGCATCTCTGAGTTTTGAAAGAATGAATGAATTAACAGACAGGCAAAACACAAATACAGGTTAGTGAAGGTTACAGCATGGAGGTAGTTACAGTCAGAGAGTGATATAGGGTTACGGCTCTTATTCAGGTTTGATATTCAGAGGGTTCGTTGTTCCAAATATTTGTTTGTAAATCAAATAACGCTGGTTGGTTTGAAAACTAGATAAGGCTTATTATTCTAAAATTTCATAAATCCAGAAATGAAATAAGGCTTGGTTGATATAGTTCTATAGTAATGTTCATACTAAACGGCTTGGCACACCTGGACGTTCTTGCCATCGGGTAGGCCTACCTACTTTTCCTTTATGGGTCAACAACTTTTTTTTTATCTGGATAGCACGTGCAATAAGTAGGAATTGAAAAATATATGAAATATTAAATTGAACAATGAATCCTAGGTGAAGTGAAGAATAAGAATTTATCATAAGAACTATAAGTAAGATCCCAAGAGAGCTGAAGTGTTTAACGAGGGCTTGTAATCGCTTTGAAAAGGGAACATAATGATTAAAGCAAGGTGTACACTATTGTGACCAATCTCTCAAGGTAAATGCAAAGGAGTAACATCACAATGAGGGTGCAAGTTTGAAAAAATATCATGAAACGCATGGATCAAAAAGTATTTTGATCATATTTCTAGTGGTATATCATCAGAGCTGCCAACCTGAAAAGGAACATTTCAGTATTTCGGTGAGGAAATCAGTATTTTCAAAAAAATACCATAGGACCACACATACAACTGAAACTTTATAAATCAGTATTTTACATGAAACTATCAGTATTCTTCTCACTTTTCAGTACTTAATACTGAAAATCAGTACTACTTGGCAGCTCTGTATCATGATGAAAATCATTTTGACGTTCTTACTCAAAAGTCAATTCAAGAAACAATCTTTGGGTTTGTCATCATAACAAGATTCTTATCTTCTGGACAGAACTTTCTCCTGAGCATTGGGGTTGGAATATCACAACAGTCAACAAATGAAAATGATCAAGTTTCCAACCAAGAATATTGATTCCTTCAGACTGTATCTAGTTTGTACATAAGGGTATTTTCTTTCCAATCTTTCAGCTCTGTTGATAAGGATCATACTCTGATCACATCACCCTTGGCAAGCGCCCAAATGCAGATGAAATTACCTCAAGATGTAGCTTTGGGGGTGTCTTCATCAGAACAAGGTTGTTGCTTTTGCCCGCTACTATTGATCATATCAATAATGATACAGTCACATTGATGAACCCCAAGATATATATATCATTGAAAAAACTGAAGGCCTAGTAGCTTCGACAGCCTGGAGCAGGTTCCATAAGTGCGACTTTTACTATATAGTGTTAATTTTTTTCTCAAAAACTCGGCCCAAAACATTTTGGTTTTTCTGATTAGCCTGTGCAACCACAGATTGGCACATTTTGCTGGGCATCTTCACCAGACCATGCCACAGTCTGAACTAATGCAGCCCAATCGTTACTCAGGCTTGAGCAGTCTGTCCGACTTCATTCAGATGAAGTTGCTACACAAACTGAAGTTTGCTTCAGCAAGCTGATCCACCTTGAAGCAGGCAAGATCAACCACTTCTTCTACTTGGATCCATGTTCTGATGAAGACCCATCCAAATGAAGCTACTCTAACCATCATAGGTTAGAAGGCCATGAAAGTCAATCATGAAACAATAGCAACTCAACATACTTCACCACAGGGGGAGCTATACCATTCTAGTTCATGATGGTTTCTACTTAATTATATGCCGAAAGTTGACTGGTCATGACCAAACCCGTGAAAGAATTTGCTTAATCTGTACAAGGCTGGTGTTCAAGTAACAAGTCAGTCTCAAACTTGCAATTTATGCACTATAAATAATTATGTCTCATATGTCTGCATATACAGTCTAAATTACACGAGTGTCCAATTATCTTCCCAACTTTGAACATTCTCTCTGTCTTGGTTTGCTTGTTTCATACCTACCATGTTAATAAAAGGGTTTGATTTCCCTTTGTTTTCTTAATTGGTGCACTTTCGCATTGTCACTTGCCTTGATTATTCTTTACAAAGACTAATAGTAAGATTATGAATCAAAATATATACTCATAACACGCAATGTATTATCATAGCCGTCTGTTCTCATTATGATACAACAATAAAAGCATGACTGAACTGTTTTGAATGACAGAGTTGAATTATTTTTAGCCCATGCAGTCAGGATGTTTGCCTTATAAACGTCAGATTGAGGTTAAATGTGACAAAGCTTTCATCATAACCTTGCAATTATTTGAGGAAAAATTCCTGAATTAAATTAAATGAATGAGAATCATACCAAAATTAGCCCTCTTGATGAAGGACACATCAGACGGACAATGGTTTAGAATCTCGCAGCAAAGCCTGAAAAGATTAATAAGATAATATGAACATTTATAATACCTCGCTACCATCACATGAAGCTGATATAATGTACTTACTAATATACATGTACTTTGGATATGTCTGTAAATGATCAATAATAACTTTAGAATTAAAGTCAAAGTGTTACAGAGAAAGTTTCAAAGGCTAAAAACAAAGATCAAAAGAACAAGAAGACAAGCTTAAGCTAAAATATAACTACAATTTAACACTCAAATCTATTTGTTTCATTAATTCAACATCCAAGTAAACATAGATCCAAAATGTTAATAAAGTAATATCTAAGTTTGCCACATAGTTTTAATGTATACTCACAAAGTTGATATATGCCTTAAAAGTGACTTGAATGCCTCCAGACAGAAAGGAAGATGGCGGTGATTTATGTGCGGTTGCATAAATATTTGTAACTTTCATTGAACCATGGGCCAGAATAGGGGTACTCATAAAAGGCTTGTCAATATCTATTTTTAAAAAAGTAGTATAAAACAGTCATGAAGGTGTTGATATGATGGAAACAGATATATATTCTACTGCATTGAGTCGATGAAATTGATCCACTTCTACTTTTGAGCCAAATTTAACTGGAACCACTATCTATCTACTATCATCATACCCATAATCTATCACTAATTTTACTTGTTTATTTATGATCTAAAGAGATCTTTATCACATTAGGTGGTTTCAGACCCCCTCGAAGTTCGTCAGTTCCAGGTATTCTCTGATTGGGAAATTTACCCCGATCAGAAAATACCAGGTATTTTGGTAATGTGAAAGCAAACTAGGCGTAATTTCCCCAAAAGAAAATACCCGCTAAATAGTAGGTACTTGGTGAAATTACGAGAACTTTCGCGGGGATTTTTCCAAGGTCGCAGGTATTTTTGCAATGTGAAAGCAATTTACGGGAACTTTTGGCCCAGCGTGTCGTTGGGCGTGGGCGCCGTGGGTGGCTGCTGGGCTAGTGATTTTGAATCTCGCGCCTTGCCTGCTTATCAGACCATACTGCGCATGCTCGTAACTTCAGGAACTTATCTCCCGAAGGGTGTGTTTCTGGGCGGTGTGAATGCAGGAATGATTTTCACCAGCGAAGTTCGCCGGTGAACTTCTCCACCTCGCATTCCTCACTTCACCGGCGAAGAAAAAAATGTACCCTTTCGCACTGACATTTCTTCCCCGGCGAAAGTCAACGGGCGATTGCAGAACAAAACGAAAGAAAATTGTAAACATTACTTCTTACCTTTCACAAAAAGGTATCAAAAAAATAATTACAACATATTTTTGAAGTATTACGAGAAAAACAACCAATATCACCTTGTTTTTATATTTTAGCGCATTTTATACATGTAAAAAGTGCTTTTAAATATTGTTAGTAAAAAAAATATTTTCGAGGGTATATACTTGGCCATAGCATTCAGCTGAGCTTGCAACTTATCGCGCGCGGAATCTCGGTTTAGGGGTCTTTGGGAGAGAAAAAAATTGACCTCTGACGTCATTAAAGTTCTCCGGTTTGCTTTCATATTGGCTGTTTCACTGGCGAAGTTTGCCGGTGAAAAGTTTCACCGGTGAAGTTCTCCACCTCTAGAGGTGGAGAAGTTCGCCGGCGAACTTCACCGGTGAAGTTCTCCTGTGTACCTTTCATACTGGACACTTTCCCCTTCGCTGGCAAACTTCGCCAGTGAAGTTCGCCGGTGAAAAGCGCAATATGAAAGGGGTATAATTCTGAAAACAACAACTTGCAGCCTTATTCATGAGATTATTCAATATTTCTATAGTAAAAGTTAATAACAGGCATATTCCCAGGGTGGACATGAAAATTATAGTATATTTCCTGTCCAAGATGGACCATAAATATCTCACCACCATCATAGATGCTTCAATTTTCTGTTGTTTAGAAAAATAGCAGTCTATACAGGTATTCACACTAGGACAAACAGGTAATATTAAACCACTGGTAGAGGATTCATAATTACAGACAAGGCCTACTTATCAGTAAATAGAGGGATGGTTAACTATGATTATTCATTATAGAAATTTGTGTATATTACTGTTAAATCATTATACACTTGCCCAGATATGAATAGCGAGGGCACCCCCCCAACCATCCATGTGACCCTCCTTATCCTATCATTTATATTTGTTCTTTATACGTATGAATATGCTGAATAGATTATGATCCAATACTAAACCATGGCATTTGTCTAATGTGAATAACCCCATTTGTCCTCAATGGCAGTACTATTGCTCTAGTCAATCTGTCAATACTGAACATAAGGGATAGCCACCTGAAGGTTTACATCAAATATCTTTACATAGGTAGCTAATCATAATAGGTTCAGGTGTTTTACTTCAAGTGCTTTGCAATGTATTAGAGAAAATATTAATGTTTTACCCCCTCCCATCTCTATCTCACTACAACCATGGACCCTATGCTACAGTACAACCATGGACCTATCACATGTACTGAAGTGACCTACAACACAAGTTCTATATTTTTTGATAACTCCTTAGAACCAAAATGTAAAAAAAATCTTAACCCCCCCCACCCACAAAAATCCAACTCATCTCCGATAAGTGTAACAAAACACTTGTACTACTACAAGTGATAATAATAGCAATAACAAAACAGCAACAATGAAAATACCAATAACAAAATTAGAAGCAAAAATGAGATGAAGAAAAAGAACTGATGAACTATAGAACTAAACTCAGGAAATATTTTTACCTCAATAGTCAATCCAGATGATGAAGTTCCTTGTTGATCTAGGTTGTTAATCCTTTCTATCAATCATTTATCCTAAATTTTCAGAGGTTGATTTAAGTAGATGAAGTTCTTTCTTTCATATGACTTTCCATTTTATATAAGTCGTAATTATGTTCTAAGTCAAAAGATGCATTCATTTCTGATAACATCAACAACTCTTTGTCCAAAATCAAAGAAAACCAAGTTCTCTCTAGATAGCTTTCTTTTTTTTTCTAAATGAAAACATTTTTGTCCACCATTATCTGACAGTTCTTTGGTGTTTTTTTTTTTGTCATGTCTCAAGATGATGTTTTATTTGATGACCAAGATGATGAAGATAATGAAGATGGATATCGAGGCTGATAATGGCAGTGGTGATGATGTTGGTGTTGTTGTTAATGATGTTGATAATGATGATAATGGTGGTGCTGATGATGTTGTTGATGATGTTATTGTCAATGTTGATGTTATTGTTAATGTTATTGTCAATGTTTATGATGATGATGTTATTGTCAATGTTGACGTTGATGATGTTTTTGTCAATGTTGGTGTTGATGATGATGTTATTGTCAATGTTGATGTTATTGTTAATGTTGATGTTATTGTCAATGTTTATGTTGATGATGTTATTGTCAATGTTGATGTTGATGATGTTATTGTCAATGTTGATGATGTAAATATTGGTGTTGATAATATTGTTTCTGCTGACTATCTTCTGATGGCTGATCTGACCCTTATCTTCTGCAAACCAGGATCAGTACCTCTGAATGTAGAAACATTTTCCTCATCTGAGAAAAAAAAAGAGAAAGGAAGGGTGTGGGGAAGGGGAAGAGATAAAAGAATGGGAATGGAAAGCAGAAAGGAAAACAAGAGGACAAGAAAGGAAGAAGATAAAACCAATTTAATTTTCTTACAACACTGGACACATCAAAAGAGCATTCAAATAACATCTTACACACAAAAATGGAAATCGCAAAAAGCACTAGTGATATATGCTCCAGACATTCTGGTAAAAAGACTCCATGATTTAGAAGCACCAAATAACAAAGTAAATAAATAATTTAACATGGTAAATTAGAATATACAACACATTAAACTGTGAAATAATTCAATACCCCTTTTCGGCCATAAAAAGGGAAATCCTCACATTACTAAACAAATCTACACATATATTTACATATTTGTGTATGAATAACTTATTTCACTTGCTTGAATGAATGAAAATACATATGGCCTAATAATGTTTTGGGTTTATCCAATGCTATTTCTCAATTAGGAGCACATCATCATATCCATTGTAACACATGAAATATCATACATTCAGCAGGTTTCCAAAAGATTTCAAATTCCATGCTTTTTTTATAGTGATTTGTTGACATGAGTTGTTGTAATGTCATCAAGTAAACACATCTTGTCTCATCTGGAGAGTGTTTTGAATTGAATGAATGCCAGCTGTTTAACTCCCCTTCTCACTCATCCTCATATATAATCCCTTATGATCCCCTCACCATGCTGCTCAGGTCATTGACCATTTCTTGATCTATTAAAGGGAATAACTCCTGGGGAAAATATATTTAAAAAATTAGTTTTATAGCAATTATTCACTCACCAGTATCATACAAATTTATCAAATATTCTATACTCTATTGATTTGTTTGTGTTCCTGTTTTTTCAGGTTTAAATGAATACTTTTCTACTATTTCTCGTTGGCCTATTTTTCTTTTGTTTTGTTTTCTGCCATCTCTGAAATCTATACTTCTTTAGTTATGTTAGGTTGAATTTGAATCGTACTAAATCCCTTTGTTTAATCCTTGTCTAATACATTTTATGTTTTTAATGTACTGTATTCTTGTATTTCAATGTATTGTACTCTTCTGTCTCTTTTTAGATTCACCTTGTTTATTTGCCATTTGCTATTAATTTTCTGATCATCTCTAATAAAAGCATTCACCTTTTTATAGTCTCTTTCCATCCATCATCTTTTATCAGAGTTTCACAAATTTTTATGAACAACTTTATGAAAAACAGTAGACAATTTCCGCTTTTTATAGTTCATTTTATTATTCTAACACAAGTTCATTGACTTTAGAATCGATTTAAAATATAACCTAATGCATTTGACTACTAAATTGTAAATTATATGCAAATGTATGCAGCTACTTTGTTACTTTTCTTTGTTTTAAATGTACAGTGAATAATCATGCACTGTAGGTCTACTTAGACCCTTAGTGAAAAAGATTTGCTTTCAAATTGACCATTAAAGGGGAATCCAACCCAAATAAAAACTTGTTTTCATAAGAAAAAGAAAAATCAGACAAGTTGATAGGTGAAAGTTTGAACAATATTGGACAAACAACAAGAAAGTTATGAATTTTTAAAAGTTGTAAATATTGGTAATCACTATACCCATGGAGACTTCAAATTGGCCGCATATGGGATGTCATAGTGATGTAAGGCAAGGACTACTCTTCCATGTACTCCAATACATATTATGGCTAAACTGTCATTTTTCCCAAAATTTTTATTTCAAATTATATTTTTCTTTCATGAGGACATACTACAATATACTACCTGGGCTATATTTAGATTACTGCCCCAGGGGAATGGGTACTTATAAGAAAACCACAAATCCCTGATTATAAAGTACATGGCCTATGGGAAAGTTGTCCTTGCCCCTTGTCATAATTTACTTACACAGTTGCCAATTTGAAATCTACATAGTATTAGTGATCTCAATTTTAAAGCAGCTATAACTTTCTCATTGCTTGTCCGATTTCTTTCAAACTTTCACCATTCTGTTTAATTTATTTTTCTCCTTCCCAACATAACATTTTATGGCCAAGGCTGGATTCCCCTTTAAACTTTAGACTGGTCATTTAGCTATTCATAAACTTCCTCCTTTGACATCAACCATAAAAAAATTAAACTGGTTCAGTATGCAAGTGTGAAAGGGGTATTTGAAGTAACATGACATGGCATTTAGCTATTACTCATTGACATCCTGACTATGGTTTATTAGTATTATTTTCTAGATGACATACAGAAGAAATGGTTGGAGACACAGAGCAGTTTAAACTTCATTACGCGAATGTAAATGAGCATTTTGAAATGCTCATTGTTAACACACTTGAGCATTTTGAAATGCTCATATGTTCTCTTAAAGCACTATTTCATAAACAATGAAAATGATAAAGGACGCACCATCAAACATGAAATTAAAGATGGGTTTTGGCCTTGAAAATGAGAAAGTACAGGCGTGCTCAGTCATCTACATCTCAGTTACCTTAGGCCTATTTTAACAGATCATTATATTGCGTAATAATTATGGTTATCATCTTTTGGTATTTCACTGATATTATCTTTGTCACATTCACAATCAGAATCAAGACCAGTAGACCTGCTTAATAATGATAACTCTTCAAAGTACTGCCTTTCCACATATTAACTATTAATATGATTTGATGACCAGGTTTTGAGATGTTTTCCTCTGGACTTAATAAATGTTTATATTTAATAAATGAATGAACTATAAAGTTAGATTTCTGTTTGGAAACATTTCTTGTTACTATAGCTTGTCAAGAACAACCAAAGTATAAAAAGTTATGTCAACTGTCATTCTTTTGCATGGTTTTAAGGATTTTATCAATTCATCTGTAATTACTATTTTTGTGGATTTCTATACAAAAAATTAATGAAAGAAATATCAGTCCCAAATATCACCTATAAATGGAAAACAAAGCACTCTTGCCTTTTCTTGACCATTTTATCAAAATGGATCGAGACGCTATATAAATCCTATTTCTATTATTGATATTATTATAATATCAGGGTAAAGTTAATAGGAAATATTTGTAAACTTTAAAAAACATTGTAAGTGTGAATAAGGGTAATGAGGCCTAAACAATGAGAAATTGATGAGGGGGATATAATCTGATAACAAATGTATCATTATAATCCATACGACTTTCCTTTCTGGAGACAAGATTCATATCTTCATACTAAAAATAACTCATATTGGACTTATCAGTTATGAACATAGCAGGATACATTTAGAAAGAGAGTCTGACTTTGATCCTACAACTCAAAACAGTCTGGAACAATTTCTTTTTGTTGATTATATATGCTCTTGAAACTGAAGATTTGGCTTGTATTCTAACATTCAGAATTCTCTGTCTGATTTCTCCCTTGCTTTGTATCCTGTGGCTAGAAGCAGTTTTTTTTTCATAATTTGGTATACTAAGAAAGATCACAAAGTTCCATCCACTTGTCTCCATGATTTTGAATTTCAAGTTAAAGGTAAATGCTAGTTTTGGTAACGATGTCAAAATGAGTTCGTATAGAATCCAATGAAATGACCACCAAAGTGTATGTTTGTATAAATAAAAAGCATGTGCCAAAGGATTCTGGAAGAAATTGTGTAATTGCTGAGAAATCAGCAAATAAGCATGGGATTCGGGTAGAGCGTCGGGCCCGACGCTCTAAGCAATAACTATACATTGTCCCACGTGCGCTTATCTGTGTTGGGGATCTTCGGTGTGAACATTTTTTAGCGTAGATTTCAAGATTTCACAAAGTTCAGTTAATGTAACTGTACCAGATCTAGATCCTCGATGATATACTGACAATTAAGCCTTGTTTTACAGACTTTCTCATGAAATCAGTGTTTACTGCAACTACTGGAATTTCTCTTTAAGGTAAAGTCATATATACAGGTACCTATTTGACAAATTAGAAAAAACAATCAAAGACCTGATATTTTTGGGTAGATTTGAAAGATGCTCTTGAAACTAAGCAAAATTTAAAAAAAAGTTTTATTTTTCTTATTCTACATCTGTTTTGATTGAAATATTCAGCATAATGCTTTTTTATTTTTCTCTTTCTATAGATATCTCCCATTTCCACAGATACCTTTCTTTTATCTAAACTATATATTATAATTTGTCTACAAAATGTTTTGTATTATCTTTGTATGTTAATTATCATTAATGTTTTGTAATATTTGTTATTATGTATGAAAAATGATTTGTATCCATATTTATGTCATTTCTGTTGGAAATAAATCTGAATCTGAATATCAACTTTTTTTGTTGGGGTCAACTTCCCAAATAAACCCCCCCCCCCGATCAGCTTGGTTGCCTTGTTCTATCACATTTGTCTATAGATATTCGATCCCGTTTTCTGCTTCAAATATTCTTCTGCACAGGTTTATTTTGCATCCATTGATTTGTACTGTATTATTTGATATATGTAGTGAAAAAACCTCGACAACCGGGCCGTCTGCACCATCCCAAGTTTTCAAATTAGTGCGCTATTTCTGATCCGCCAAATTATCCCGATCTGAACAATTTCGAGATTTTTTGTAATGGAGAAGCAATTATCACGCTGGTTCGTAGGATTAATTAATAAATTAATCAATTGCATTGACTTGGGATCATTTGTATAATAGCGCGCTATTTTATAAATTATCGCACAAATTCGCAGGTGCAGATGCACTCAAGATTATTTATTCCCGGTGTCAGACCATAATGCATCAATGCCTTGCTCGAGTAGGAATCGCTCTTATTGCGATGGTGGAGATGGGGTTTCTTGAATCTCAAGATTAATCACGAAGAGGGCCGATCGGGCTTAAATCTCGAGATGTAGCAAACTTGGGATGGTGCTGAGTAGATACACTTTTACCCTTTTTAGACAGGCTAAAATTTCCTTAACCCCGTACTATTGGTGGGGCTAAATGGCAATTTAGCCCCACCTATAGTACGGGGTTAAGCTTAGCCCACTTTCGTTTTACACAGCGTTTTTGCAAAGTGGGCTAACCCCACCTATAGTACGGGATTATTTGGCCCTGCAAAAAAGCAGGGTTATCCCACCAATTGCGGTGCTAAGAGCAATAGTACGGGGTTAAGATCGCATGTGTAAAACGAAAGTGGGCTAAGCGCTCCCATTCATGCCCCGCAACAGAGCCGGCCCTGTTGTCCAATCAGAGGTAATCAGAGGTAAGTATAATGAATATTCATGACAGCGATCACGGCGATGAAAAAAAAGCGCGCGCCAGAAGTCAGCGATTTTGGATATGACTCGAATGACCCCTCAGTGCGCTCGTGAATATTCATGAGCTACCAATAGTCCGGGGTTAGCGAGTTTCGTGTGTAAAAAGCAAGCATTCCTTATCCGGGGTTAGCAAAAACAATTTGGCATGTGTGAAAAGGAAAATAAATAGTACGGGGTTAAGGATAGTACGGGGTTAGCGATAGTCCGGGGCCAAGAAAATCCTGTGTAAAAAGCCTAATTGTGATGATGCTTGAGGAATGGAGAAGTCTGGAAGTTGTAAACTACTGAGTCCACTTGAGGAATGATGTTTGTATGATGAGGAATGTGAGATGATGATGATGGGTGAGCGTGGGAAACCAAGCTCTGCTGGTGGCTTCATCCTTTCTTTTTCATATCTTCATCTTCCATCTCTTCCAATCTTTGCTTGTCTGTCCTTACAGCTGTATCAGGATGTCATAATGAATTTAACTCATCAATCTGCTATACACCAGACTCACTGACATCCCACAAAACAGATCACTAGTCTAACAAGTATACCCCATTTTATCGTAAAGAGTCCAGAAATTATACTCTTCCTTTTTTATGAAAATGGTTTGGTTTTAATATTTCTTTATTATTATGAATTTCTTTATCATTGTGTTGATGTTATGGGTTGGACCAAATCAAAATAATTACAATTTTTTATGGCCCAAAACTAATGATACTATTATTTATGGTTGAAAAAATGAAATTGAAAATAAAGTCGAGCTCTGACTCCGAGGGCCTATAAAACTGTAATCAGGTTTTATTTTAACGTAATCATAATCAAGGAACAAAAGTGAAATTCTTTGATAATGATGATAAATGGTAAAGTGTCAATAAAAACATGGCTTTTCTTAAACTTGGCTACCAATATAGGCCTACATATATTTTTCAATTTGTTCAAGTCTGACTTTTCAGACTATTAAACACACATGGTGTTGAGCAAAAGGAGGAACTTGTACTTGGTGATAATTTAATGGTTGTGTTATGATCAGATAGGCAGACCACATGTGGGAATGTCATTCTACATAATTTACTGAAGAAACTATTTCACTACATTTCCTCCATCCCCCAATACCTATAATTTGACCATACATAATTTTATGTGTACAAGGGAATTTTCCCTGGATATATTCTTCGAGTATACTATGCAACTATGAGGAGCAGTGAGCAGAAAGGGAGAGGCAAAGCTCAGTTTAGCACAAGTGATTGTGAGCCCCTTTAACCAAAAACAATGTTTTGTAGAATGGATTAAAGTGGCAATAAGAGAGACTTGCTATGTATCAAATTAGAAACTTTACACTCTCCCTTCACAGGGGGAAGAAAACTCTAGTAATAGTATAGAAACGAATAAAATCAAGAAACTTACCCTTTTCCCTAAATTTTTACCTTTTTTATGAAAAAAAATAACTTGTTTCTAATATCAAGCACTTTTGACACCCTGCAAGCACTGCACACACAAATGCTACTCTTTCCATATATAATTCTCTCTATTTCCAAATGTGAACCATTATTGACCCCCCCCCCCCCCATTCTCTGACACAGGTTGCAGAATGTTATTTCACATGGTAGTGTGATGCTAAAACCTAGCTTCTTATCTTCAATGTATACAGTCAAATATTTTAAGAAGGATTTATTTTCTGATTATGATGAAACTTGAGCTTGTTAAGAGCCTGAGGGTGTAAGGGAATCTCAGGAAGTTTAGTCTACCAAGTAGAGTGGAAACTAATATCATAACACATGATAAGGCTCTCTCAACACACTCTTTCACTCTTCAGGTAAAAACAAACAATATGAATTAATCAAATTAATCAATTAGTCTTAATGAATTGAAAGCGGTAGACCAGAAAGTTAACAATAATAATCTTGACTACTAATATAACACACATGGAATAGGACAGAGACAGAAATATCATAGAGCTATTAGCTCCATGGAAATATGATAGAAATTTAAATTCTCCTGAACACAATAGACTATAAATTTCTTAATGAAAGAGGGAAAAATAACAATTCCAACTTGAATATTTCTGGTGATGAAAGCTGGTATAAATGGAAATAGTTGCTTCCATAGCTTTAACCCCATTTACAAGTAATTATAATGACGAATGAGTATGAAAGCATCTATAGAAGTGATATGACAGAGAAATAGAGATTGTGCCATGCCAGCACTGACTGATGGAGTTTGACCAAATATGGCATTCCACTGGTGAAACCACTGGTAATTGGAGAGTATTTTGGAATGAACCACACAGTGTCATGATCCTTCATGTGGGAAACCCCTCTGCATGTCTGAAAGTGGAGAAGGAGGAGGGGCACTACCATTACAAGAAGGAGACTATGGAATTAATCTTGTACACCCAAGGCCTATTATTACCCATCGTAAATAATCCATGATCCATCAATATTCTTTATGATTATTCATAATAGGATGAAAAAATGCTTACACATACCGTGGACCTATTTGTAATAGGTCCATGCACATACATGTATCTGTGTTAGTAGCTCCATGCACATACCATGTTGTTGAGAATGTAGGACTAACCATTTTCCTGATTTTGGCAATTTTGACATCCTTTACATTTTACAAACATACAATGCCCGGCCCCAAAAAATACCAACAAGGTGTCCGATTTGCAATGACAGTGCCCCCCCCCTCACTCCATGATCTTGACATAATAAATGTAGACACTGCAATGCCTCAAGTCATTTTGAGATGTCATGAAAGTGAGTTGTTTGAATACACAAGGACCTGACTGGAATACATCATTAATATCAAAGTTTATTATTATTGAATACAGGTTTAGATGGAGAATCTCACTTCTTTAACTACAGTGTTAGTCCTATGGAGTCACGTGTTCCATTTTTGTATCAACCTGTTAGATGCAAAATAATCCTTAAAGGGGAAGTTCACCCTGATAAAAACATTGTTGTAAAAAACAGCAGAAAATCATTAAAAATATTGGTGAAAGATTGAGGAAAATCCGTTCAAGTTAAGACAGTAACTAGAATTTCAATTTTGATTTGTGACATCACAAACAAGCAGCTGCCCCATATGATATAATTATAAAATGCATAAATTGCATTTTCAATGGTTCAAGATGACTATTTTAAAATTTCTTTTTAGGAGCGGATGTGAATTGAGTCAAATAATTAAAATTATAATAACTTTTTTATTTTTTGATGGTTTTTCCTCAAACCTTCAACAATATTTTAAACCATTTTTTCTGCTATGAACCTCCACTTTAAATCCAACTTGATGTTGACAAGAGACATTGGATTCCTAGAGATAAATCTATTTACCCATTTTTCTTGAATATTATGAAAAACGAGGGCTCATTTCCCTATTAGATGTATGCCTTCTTTACTACTGATGATAGTACCACTACCAGATTGTAGAAATTTTTTAGACCCATAATTTCAAACACGGTTGAAATATTATTCCGGCTCAAGAATTCATGTTTTTTGCTTTCCTGTAGCACAAATCCCAAACCACTGGCATAGTTTTGACCTCTGACCTTATCTTAAAACACAGAGGAGATATCACACAACTTCAAGAAAGCTAGTACAACCCTTTTCAGTAAATCCCTGGTGCTGGTCTGCACTTGAGCTTGACTCACACCAAGTCACAGCATAAGAACTGGAGATAAGTTATGACTTGGCTTCGGTCAGGGCCAAAACAGTCCATGCTATTCTCACACTGCGTTTAGAAGCACCAGGCATGGGCCAGATCCGCACAGTCATGAACCAGGGTTTGACTGAAAGGGAGCAACAAATCTGGGCCAATATTCATCCCAGTCAGACTGAGGTCACTTGTTGCATGCATGTAAAACTAAATGCTTCCCATAGGCCAGTGCATTTACCAGGACAGTTTGATCACTTATTTGGACAATTTATGGAAAAGGGTGTTAACAAAAGCGATGTGCATGGTCTGCTCTTAGTGCAGACCTGCAGTGAAAGGACAAGTCCACCCCAACAAAAAGTTGATTTGAATAAAAATATAAAAATCCAACACGCATTAACACTGAAAATTTCATCAAAACTTGATGTAAAATAAGAAAGTTATGACATTTTAAAATTTCGCTTAATTTTACAAAACAGTTATATGCACATCCTGGTCGATATGCAAATGAGCTGACGGATGACGTCATCCACTCCCTATTTCTTTTTTATTTTATTATATGAAATATGAATATTCTAATCATTTCTTCATTGTCGAGTGAAACGATTAATTTCTCCCTGAACATGTGGATTTAGCATTGTTTAATACTATATGGTTCAGTCAAGTTGGTCCTTATTGTCAAATCTGTAAAAAAAATAAAAATTTAAATAATTCAAACGATAAAAAACAAAATAAATAGTGAGTGAGGGACATCGTCGACTCTCATTTGCATATCACACTTTTGAGAAAAATAAGTGAAACTTTATAATATCATAACTTTCTTATTTTACATCCGATTTTGATGAAATCTTTAGCATTACACTAGTTTGATTTTTCTGTATCTATTCAAATCAACATTATTCTGGGGTGGACTTGACCTTGAAAGAGTAAGGCCAGTCTAAAAGGGGTTTATGTCTTGAAGAGAAGGTATAGCATTCAGCAGTGTGTGAAAGGGTTGTTTTTAGAGGAGTGAATAAACTTTCCTGTGGTTGAAGGTGGTGTCTCCTGGTAAATGTTACTTCTCATATATCTTCACACATACCACTCATGCAGTTATTCTTGAAAACCAACAATATCTCCATCTGTTGTTTTGAAACATTCTAAAGAGTCCACTGTCAAGTGTCATCAGCATTAGCAAAGTTGTTAGGGAATGTTTTTTTTAAATTCTTTTGCCAAGTTCACAAATTTGTAAAGGAGCACTAACCAAAATATTGCGGAACACTACACGTTGCCCATATCAAAATGTTACTTGCAAAATCTCTTGTAAACACATAACTGGAAGAGCCTGGAATATCCCCTCCCCTCATTTGCTCTCTCTCTCTCTATTCCAATGACCTTTCACCAGCAAACAGGGTCAAATGGATCAAGCGCTTTATGGGAGGTCAAAGGTCAGAGAGATTTATAGATTTAGGGAAAGCACTGGAGGACATAGGAAACAATTTATGTGGTAAAAGAAATATATCTAAAGGCACAGAGGGGTAAGATGTCACAAGCTGCATCAGGTGGGTGTTTAATACTAGGAACATGGTTACTGCTTATTTATTGTACACTCGTAAGTTTAGCTTGAATGACAGCTGTATGACATATCTGAACCAGTAAATCAATTCAAAAGAGAGCAAAAATATAAGGTGGGAGTATTGTAAGTACTGACTTAAAATGATAGCATAAAGAGCAAGATAAGGAAGAAAATCTTCAGGATAGAAATTAGAATTTAGAATGAGTTTCAGTGCTCTATAAAAACATTGCTGGTAAGACAATAAGAAATAAATTTGATAGTTTGATGAATGGTTAGATTTTCAGATAAAAAGTTTGTATCTATTTGATTAACACACTGGTTGCCGACCTGGCTAATTACCGAACCCAGAACCTCAGATAAATATGTTCTGTTTTGTCTTAAGATAATACTTACTCTAAATTCTTGATGAACAAAAAGAAAATAGAAGTTAGAAGAAAATGTAATTACCCTTAACTTCATTTACAGACTTGTTATAAGAATACCAGCTTAGTGTTTAACCCATATGGGATTTCTAAAAATAAAGCACATGATATAAAAGTGTATTTTTCTGAGCTAATTTCCTATCTGAAATAGGCATGAATCAACATTGACTTTCTCAGCTAGCAATTAGGTTAAAAGAAACTGAACACTAGAGGGCACATGACCATATTTCTTTGTGGTTGTGTGTTTCAGGTGACCATTTCCTATTGGTTGCTGCTGTCCAGATCCAACCTCAATAGATGTCTTTTGGATAAGTGGACAAAATTCTAGACAGTGAAACATGGGGATCAGGATTCAAATCTCACTTTGACACAAAAAATATCTGACTGAGCTATTGTGTGTGTGTGGGGGATCAAATTTATGGTAAAGAATGGCTTTGGTATTGTTTTACAGAAATATATAGCCCTATTCCTCAAAAATTAATTTGTTCTTATTTAAATCAACAAAACATTAAAGTAGATCTTATCTTCTTAAAAGTTTATTCAAGACAAAAACTACTGTAAGTTTAGTTCTAATTAATTGAAATTATCATATTTGTCATTCTATACTCGAGTTACCTGGGTCCCATAATATAAAAGTTACCATTTACGGTTGGTAACTTGGCCATGCAATTGTAATTGCATGAAATCCTTGATTTTGATTGGCTGTTGAACATGTTTACCATGGTAGTTACCAATGGAAGTCAAAGTTACCATGTTAGTATTTTTTATGCAACAGGGCCCTAGAGTGATATCAATATTGTACTGGTAGGCCTAAATGAATTTTCCAGTGCCATCCAATGCCATGAAGTAGCCAGATCAGGAATGTTCCCCAGGGAGTGGGTGTTGTGCACTGCAAAGTGGTTTGAAAGTGTTTCTATCCATCAGGGTGAGCATATAGGCCTACTATAGTGATTGGCCAAATAGGCCTATAACTTGAGTTTTATCATCACTATTATCGTTATAGTTTACAGATGTTTTTTCTTCACATAAAAATAATCTCAAAATACAATCATTTCCACATCCAAAGCCTCTGAAAATTGAAGCATTTTAGTAATAAAAAAATGTCCCATTTCAATTCACTATAATCAAATTACACACCATAAATGCCGGCAAACTCTTGAAATGACATTAAAAGAACTCTTTAAGTCGAGGTCCATGAACCCATGAGGCTCGGATAACTATTCTGAAAAGAGGACCCTCTAAATCAAATTAGGAACAATTCCAAGCAAGATCCCTAATCTTGTTCAACCTGCTTTCTATGGGACCAAAGTGAAACATTCCCCAGAGAGGCCGTCCCAAGCAGAGCGTCAACAGCTAGATGAAGTAAACCAAAGAAAAGCACAAAATGGAGAGGAAATTTCCTTAAACTTTTGCAAGAAGACATGTTGAGAAGCTACAGAGATTTAATGATATCATAGAAGGTTTCCTCGCCTACACAATAATATCCACCCCTGGTTCCTAAAATATGATTTTCTTTATTTTTCTCTACTATTGACATAATTTGTACCAATTTATTCTACCCATGGAAAGGTACCGAGCTGACTTAGGATTTATGACCCCATCATGAGACCCTATGGGAGAGAATACAGTCAAATGGAGAAAGAATTTATTCTAACTCTCTCCCTTGTTTAGGTAGAACCATTTTCTTTTCTTTCATTTTAAAGAGTTTATATCACAGGTTACTTGCAATGCTTCAATCTGTAAACATGTTATTCATTACTTTTTGTTACTTATAGAGACTCATTGTACTCATATTTTCTACAAAATGACTTCAATATTAATATCTTTAACGATTATTAAATTGCTAATTTTGATGATAATGATGACGATGGTGGTGGTGGGGTGATGATGAAATAATAATAACATCAACAACAAGAATAATAACAACACTACTACTATTACTACTACTACTACCACTACTACTACTACTACTACTACTACTGCTGCTGCTGCTGCTGCTGCTACTGCTACTACTACTACTACTACTACTACTACTACTACTACTACTACTACTACTACTACTACTACTACTACTACTACTACTACTACTACTACTACTACTACTGCTGCTGCTGCTGCTGCTGCTGCTACTGCTACTACTACTACTACTACTAGTACTTCTACTACTACTACTACTACTACTACTACTACTACTACTACTACTACTACTACTACTACTACTACTACTACTACTACTACTACTACTACTACTACTAGTACTAATAATTTAATTCAAAGTAGCAGTAATAATAATATCAACAACAATAATGTTGATAATAACAATCAATAGGAATTAGTAGTAGTAGTGGTGGTCTATCAGAAAGGATAAAACTTAATAAACAGTGTAAAAAGTGTTGTGCATAAGGTATGTTCAAGGTAAAGGTATACACTTTCTTTAGTTGTTTGCAGAGGGCATATAAACAAATTATTTTATGTCACTTTGTGCACAAATTCTGTCTGAGTTTCTCTCTTTTAGTCATATTTTCCAGCTGACTCTTACCTTAGATTGAATTAAGACCTATCAGTATGACCTTCAACTTGAATTCACTTAACTTATTTGGTTTGATATTGACAGTGAGATAAAGACATCAACCGCTAGGATTGAATTGACTATGCCATGTTACTTGGTCACGTTTTTATAAAGTTCAGAAGGTAGATGTGGGGAGAGGGGGTGTTAAAGGGAATAATGTCATCTTTCCAGCTACTATTACAAAACCATTACAGAAATCACCTGAAGTTTATAAGTGGTCATACATTTATCAAAATATTTAGCTACTACTGTAGCATTAAAAAATCTTGTACAGGGTTGTGAGTGGTCACAAATAAAAAGATCTGAAAAAAGCTGAAGAGTGTTGAAAAATTCTGAAATAGAAAGAGCTCCCATACTTTTTGTACAGAGGAAGGCCCAAAATAAGCTGAAATTAAGCTGAAAATCAAAACAAAAAAAATCTGAACTCTCACACCCCTGCTTGTAAGAGGGCATTGCGGCCTAGCAAACTTTGACAAGGCATTAATCCACACTTTGCCACTCTCCATCCAGGTGTTAAATTGATACCTGGTAGCTTGTCCAGCATTATGGGTGCCTCATTGGCTACTGGCCTGAATCCTCCCCTGGGAGTGGAGGATGTGCATACATTGTGTGGGGGAGAGACAGATTGAATCCGATGACCATAACAGGGTAATAATAAATCTTTAAGCTCTTAGATATGTACAATGTGCAGGCGCAATGTGTGTCTCGGGCACATTATAGGTAACCAGATTATCATTATTATCATTAGTATTATTATTATTATATATATCTGTGTGTTGCAGGCCCCTGCCCTGGCACAAAAAGTTCTGTCTGCTGGACACTCTTGGGCATGGGGTTTGGCGAACTTTAATTATTTTCCCCTTTTCTAGATAGTTAATGATTTCCATTTTGTCAAGAAGTTTCAGGTATTATTAATTATACACAAGAAAGTGATATAGTATAACTCTCATTCAACCAGAAACAATTTTTTTCTGCTTTTGACATCCCTTTAATATTCTCTGCTGAGTTATGAGCGTTTAGGAGAGAAAAATCATTTAAGTAATAATTTATACTAATCAACAGAAGTACTTTAATAGAATGACATAGATGATTATTTGTTTTGGCAAACGTCATAGTTCGTACCCCAGTGGGAATACACTGTAAATGTATATATAGAAAGCTAGTGCTAATTACTTGGATTTGAAAGATTAGTAAAGGTAAACTGACTTCATGCAGGTCAGGGTTTGCCCACCAATATTTCTGCTGAGAATGAGAAGGATGATAAGTTTAAGACACATCAAAGACTATTTGAAAGTTTTGAACTTTGTAAAGCTCCTTTGTCCCAAAATTAGTGCAAGCACAATTCAGATATTGTAAAGTAATGCTTAGAAATTTAAAACAAAATTATACTAAATATGACTGTTTTCTTAACAAGAAGATATAAAGCCCCCATTTGTTCTAACCCTTTTTTTCAGTGATCAAAGGCTTTATTCAAGCAATTATTAAGGTGTTGGAAGGTATAACTCCCTCCAAATTCCTCATTGGTCTTAAAAGTAAAATAATTGCTATACACAAACATGAAACCAATGAGTTGGGAGGTGGAACACTAAAAAGGGTGATTCTACAGATAATAAAATTCACTTAAATGAAAAGGAAATCTACATTATAATCCTTGGAAGCCTCTTATTCCTCTTAATACTGCAGTAATACCATATGGTACAAGCTGACCAACAATGGTTACCTTTTCCATCAAGCATTTATCTACATTTGCCACTCTCCACCAAGATGTTGTAAATGGGTACTTGAATGCTTAAGCACTTGATAAGTGAAGCCGGGCTAAAGCCAGGGTAATATTATGCAGCACTTAGGAACATTGTATTAAGCCCTATATGAATGTTGCATATTATCATTAACTTCATGTCTTTTCACATCATAGCTAGAGGCAAGCCTAACATTTTAAACCCACCTATGTGCTTTCACATCAAAGGTAAGGTCCACCCAGTTCTAACCTAATTTTCACAAAAAATGAGAGATGAAACTGTATTTTATAACTTGATTTACTTATGACCAATGAGAGAAAAACGTTCATTATTTAGAATATCGGCCTAAAATGAAGTAGCTTGGTGAGAAAAGAGGAGTCATAGAAGTGCGTATAAGAGTTCATTGCCATCCTGGCATGCTGGCATTGCAAAGGTGATAATCAATGATTAAGTCATCAAAGTTTGCCTCATTATATGCTGCCATGTACCGCAAATTAACATCCATCCTCAGCGCAAACCGATAAAGCCGTCCTGGAGCAAAGAGGGAGGAAAAACTCCACCACTTATCTAATTCATCATCTACCGCTTGTAATTCTGTTTCTACGCATTAATTTTGAGACGTATCATATGTACAAGATAGTGACAGACAGAAAGAAAGAGAGACAGAGAGGGATGTTTATGGTATGAAAGGAGAAGACATCACTTGGACGAACTTTAAATTAACTCTGAAGAAAACAAGAAGAGAGTTGGAGATCATTTTGTAGAAGTGTTTGGCTGTAAATGACAGGTGTGTCATAATGTAGTTATATCGTCTGTTTCGTTCCTCTTTTCTTCATTTTCACGAGGTGTTCCCAATAGAGTAGTGGGGAAGCTTAACGAGGTAACATAGTTTAGTGATTTGGGGTAATTTCCTTGCTGGGGTGAAAACCTTGGGAGTAGTTAATTCAATCATGGAGTATAGCTTACAGCTAAATAGTCCCTATTCATGAAGGGAACTACAGCTGAAGCCAGATACTTTTAAAGGTACCCACTTTTCACTGTATTTTGATATACTTTTTATAATATCTCAAAAATCAATATATTTTTAATTCAATAAATGTGCTTTACTAATCCATCCAATCATTCATTTATCAACTTTACTTTTACTAATCATTAATCAACCTTCTTATATTCTACACATTTATTTTCTATTCTTAATTTCACTTTTCTTTATTTATATCTTTATTGGTAGTGAGGGTCAATATTAATTATTGAAGTAGTAATACCAACAGAACCTGTAAATAGCATCTCAAAATGAGCTATATGAATGTTGGCTCCTGATCATCTCATCTTTACTTGAAGTAACTGTTATAGCAACTACAAAACAGACTAGGTAAACATATTGTATACATTGTTTAAATTGTAAACATTGTATTAATGTATGCAGAGTATATTATACTGAAAACATTGTACAGAGATGAATAAAGTGAAGCAGATTATATTAAAATTATGAAAGCCCTTTCTTTTTTTTCACAATTCTTTCACTATTGGATGAAACATTGTTCTGTTAATAAATTTTGATTATTCTAGTGAAAAAAAAATTAATTTGTTATCATCTCATCAGAAAAGCTTTCAATGAAATGTCACTATCCTTACTTGAGAGTTTGACTTGACCAATATTTTCTATTTTTTCAGCATTTATTAAAACCAACTTGACGTAAGGCGGACTTCAGAACCAGTATCAACACAAACATCAAGGCAGCAATTTATCTTTGGTCAATAGAGGGCACTAAACAGATACAGCAGAATGCTAAGATGAAGTAATATAATAAAGGCATCACTATATAAATACATGATACACCTTTTGCAAGAAAGCACAGTACCACTCAATAAATAAGTCAATTGTAGTAGAAAAAAAAGAATTAGGGACAGTAATAACCTTTTAATGTACATATGAATCTAATAAATTACCAATGCAGGAAAATAATAGTTTACAGAAGACGTTCACTCTGACGAACAGTTTGTTGAAAAATCAACAGAAAAATTAATAAAAAATATTGTCGAAGGTTTGAGGAAAATCCATCAAAGAATAAAGAAGATATTAGAATTTGAATTATTTGATTTGTGACATCATATGCGAGCAGCTTTTCTACATATATCATATCATTTCACACTCGCTCCTAAAAAAAAAAAATAATAATAATTAATCACAAACAATTAAAAAATTAAATTTATCAATATTTTATGGGGCAGATGCTCATTATTATGTCCTAAATTAAAAACTTGAAATTTAATAACTTTCTTGATATTTGATGGATTTTCTGCAAAACTTCACAATATCTTTTATTGTTTTTTAAAAATATTCTTACGATAAACTTTTCGTCAGGGTGAACTTCTCCTTTAGAAATACCCCTGAAGACTTCAAAGTGTATCCACATTATAGATTGGCATTTGAACTTCTTCCAATAATGTGTCAAGGTCATGAAAAATATTTTCTATTTCTAACTACCTTTACAAAGTCTACCCAAATCCGTAATTAATAGATTGATAAAAATTTGATGTTAAAGCATCTTGAGCACCCTTAATAGGTTGGATATGTTTTTGCGCATTAAAAATGTCTAAAATTCTAAAACCATGATGTCTAGAAAAATGATTTAATAAAGGAGATTTATTTGACTTAAGGAAGGTGGAATTAAGTGGACTCTACAAAAAAGATTCTTTAACCTTTGTTAAATTCATGCAGTCAACTTCACTCCAGTAAATCAGATAATATACAGTCCCACATCATCTCAAAGTATAAATCAGCTTTATTTTAAACAGCGCCATCTATAGAGCCATTGCTGAAATCATCATCCTCTACTTCTCTATCTCTCTTCCTCGTGTCTTAAAGGGGGAGTGAACTGTAAGTGGTCTCTCATTGACTCTGTGTTATAAATACATAGTCTTAAAATATACGTTTTCAGATTTCTACTAATACTACAGAGAATAAATTGACCTATAATTGTATTTTGTATAGAGAAACTACAATGTTTTGAGAGGAAAGGCAATTGTTTCGCTACTTGGTAACATAATTATTGTGGTATAAATGTATCGAGTACTTAATTAGTATGTCATCATTCAAGTGGGTCTATATTACTAGACTACACTAGCATTATGGGTCAGGACACTGGCCAGGTATGAGTAGCTGAGGACTCGAGATGGTGCTATTGGTTTGTATCTGCTTTAAAAGGCATACTAACAGGACTAGACGAACACTGCCAAAGCGACCACCTTTAGGGAGTGTAAAGGGGCAAACATGAAATCAACTATAAAAATGTGTTTACTATCACTTACATCACATCAAATACTCTGTTCTAGCTCTATACCCATGTCATTTTATTCTTCCCCCTCTAAACACATCAATCCAGCTGTAAGTATCATAAACTAGGCTGTCTCCTTAACAAATGAGATTTAAGATCAACAATATTAGATAAAATATTAAATATTATTCACTTATTTTGATAGTTTATTTTTTGGGGGATAATCTTATAATATTTGATATATGATTTGAAGCAATACTGACTATTTTTCAATATATTATCCTTCGTATGCATTCATCTATCATTTCATCTGTTTCATTCTGAAGTCAGCCAATTGATTTTTTTGCATCTATGAATAAAAAAGAAAAGGTAAATCTTATAATAAAATTATCAATCAATTTTATCTAAAATGTGATAGTTTTGATGCTTAATACTGAATAGAATTTAAAATAACAATGGCTATTTCTTATTATGATCTTTACAAACGCTTATTCATTTTATTTATTCATTATTCACTCTATGAAAAAATGAAATTTAAAACTAGGTTTCTCTTTAACATTCAAGTTTGCAAAGATTTCATAAATTGCATAATGTCATTTGCATCACTGGTGTAGATTTGATTTTTTTTTCCAGGGATGGGGTGACATCAGCCCCACCCCCTGCTCTGGACTTAAATATTGTGACTATAATGATTTGATTCTTATATACTAAACATCTTTGAGAAAGATGATAGAGAAAAAAAGAAGTCTGAATATTAAGAAATATTTCATTGTGAATTATACACCTATCAATTGTAAGACGCACCCCTTGACCCCCGGGGATGGTGCGTCACTTGTCAGATGTGAGTCGGATTTTCATGTACCATGACGCACCTGTGTGTCTCGACTGTGACGGACCTTTTCTTACGATGACTGTGCCTGGACGAAAAAATATGACGCACCAGTGCTGGATTTTGACTGACCATCGACTGTCTCTATGACGCACTCCGTCCGCGGGCGCGGCACGAACGTGCCGCTGTACTGTACGTACATCTCTCGCGAAGGAACCTTGCAAAGTACTATGGAATAATACCCATTCAGGGGGCGAATGCACGAGAGGGTCTTTGAAAGGACTGTCTTTGGTATCGCATTTTAATCATGAACTACCGTATTTGCCGGCGTCTATAGTATAGGCAGCACTATTTTTTGATGAGAAAAAGAAGCAAAGTCGGGGTGCGGCCTATACGTGACGATAGTCAAAAGCCGTGTCCCGCGAACGCTGAATACCGTGATGTTGCCAGTACTAGGTCCGAGCTGAATAAAATCCCCAAATGGCACTCGAAAAATCCCCAAATTGGAACCTAAATCCCCAAATTATTTAAATCACAATAATTTATGAAAAAGTGAGGATATTTATCATGGTTGTTGCCCCAAATTAGTTGATGTGTTCATACAACACACAGCAGATTTTTTTTCTTTTTTTTAGGTTTCGATTCAAAGTAGATTGGCAACCCCACCATTTACCGCATATTTTCAACCAATGAAGTTCAATGTAAAATGAATTCATCGGTTGAATTGCGGATGATCTACATATTTTAGCATAAGAGTGATATATCTCATGTATTTTAGCATCATATTACTGAAAAATAACGAATCGGTGCTTTTCATCAAAACCTTCAAAAATACCCTAAATTGCATGAAAAATCCCCAAATTTCTTTTAATCCCAAATAATTTTTTTTCATCCCCAAAGGCTTCTCAAAATCCCCAAATATTGAAAATTTGGGGATGGAGATTGATGGCAACACTGAATACGTGGTCAAAACAGCACGTATGCGTACGTTTGGGACTACAGTGACGCTTCCATTGTAATGGTAGTTAAAACAGCGCGTTTATAGGATGAAATAGTAAAAAGCATGACTTAACTAAGAAAACATTTCAGTACCGGTACGTGATAACTTACTTTTCAAATTAAATTCTATTTAGGTCTAAATTTGTTTCCATATAACGTAGCAGAGCTCAGAGACCGTGCAACTCAAGCGATCTGACTCTGTCTGGGGGTCTGGGGCCGGCATTCCCCGGCAATAGCATGTGTAATAGTACGTTTGCAATATGTATTGGTAGACTTATGACAACAACCCATCTAATTGAAATGAATGTCATTACTATTTATGAAATTATGTGGAACATTGATTTAACATGTTATCATTTTTATCTTCCTTGCAGGAGCCAGGAAGATTAGCAGCACCTCGTTCTACATTTTTAAATTTATTTTTACATCGTCATCGATCGTAATGGAAAATAAAATGAAAATATTTACCTTTTGATCTTTTGTTTTGCATCTCCAAGTCTCATCGGCCAATAAATAATAATAAAAACCTACCTTGCGATGTGTGCTGTGGTCTGCTGCGGGAAATGGCGGTAGTGGTGATGATTGGCTGGTTGGTTGTGAATACAAATATTTTGGATGAATTATGTGATGATAATGCAAATGGTGACAATGATATTGTGTCAACGAATTGCCATAAAATGATAATTAAAGTTACAACATTGAGATGAGTGATTTAGATTTTTACTGGTTAGGCATTATGGATTATTATGATGGCGACGAAGATGATGATGATAGAGCACGTTTATGTTGACAATAGTAAATGATGATAGTATACACGATTTTTTGCGACGATAAAGATGACACGGTGATACACGAAGTTTGCATGCAATTTAATATTCTATTGCAGGTGGAAAAATAGCGTAAGTATAAAAAAGAATCATGCCGCCTTCAATATTTTCCCGCTGAAAGAGACCGAGGGAACATGACAAGGTATGTCAATTACAATTGCTTTGTGCGTGAATTAATAACGGTCTTTTTCAAGGCCACGTAAACTTCCAAGAAAGAATCAGTGTTCATCTCCGGGGGGGGGGCACTTCCATTCATGAGTTGCCATGCGCGACCATGGGGTTTCGAAAGCACCCTAAACACCGTAATTTCCATATTCTGAAAATGCACCCCTTCTCTGTTAGCTCCATGGTGAAACCCTACCCTTAACAAGTATTGGAAACAAACGATACTCTTGGCAAATATTCCCTGAAATGAACCCTTAAACAATTAAGTACAGGAATGTTTTATTGTTACGGGTTCTTTGGTCGTCGGCTTTACCTAATGTACGACCCCACCTCCTACACCTCGCGCAAATCAGACTCTATCTAAACACGAAGTGTTGGGGCAAAAAGGATATCCTTTACAAAGCATTTTAATTTTGTTTTATCATCCCCGCAAATTCGACCCTAAACACGTATTTTTCCTAGCGAAATAGATACCCTTTTTCCTTATTTTTGTGTTTTTGACACCCTTATCACGTTACGTACGTAACGTGCCCTATCGTGAAAAAGACATCCTTTTTACGTTTTTTTTTTTGGTCGCGCATGGTATCCACTCGTCAATGTAAGTGGCCCCCCGGGGTTCATCTTTTTTATTCATAGGCGGGGGGCAGGTCCCCAAAAAAATTGAGATGGGGGACGATCCCCCTAAATTTTTAGTTCATAACTTTTTTTTTGCTTGTCAATTTTGTTTCCTGCATCCCCCTCCCTAAATTCTGGTGGACCCCTAAAATGTCTCTTGTCCTCCCCCCCCCTAAAATTTAGGTTGATGACCTTTTTTTTTTGCTTGTGAAATTATTTTACTTACATTTGTCCATCACTAAGGTAGACCCCCTCTAATTCTTTGGGCTTCCGCCGCCAATGTCTTTATTTCACTTGGTCTTTACCTCTCTCTCACTCGTTATTTATTCAATTCAATTCAATTCTGGTTTTATTGTGAAAATGGTACATGACAAAAGTCCGAAGACTCATATTATCATATTTACAAAGTAAAGATGTACATGTATATTATTAAAAGATTACATCACAATTCTAGTGCTTGACAAATAATCAACAAATAAAGCCAGAGAAAATAATTTGGACAATCTCAAAAAAGATTATTGATTGAAATTATAACATTGTAAAACTATCGTCGTCAAAATCACATCAGCAAAGTTGCAAGTATTAAAAGCATATATAAATTAAGTTACACTTTTAAAATATCATATTTAAAACAAGAAAAATATGTACATGATATAAAAAATTGTAAATAGCAAGACAAATTAAATAATATATAAGTCCTATAAAAATATAAACCAAATCAATGTTGTGAATAATTGCAATTTCCAATTAGTTTGAGCCTTGTATGACAGTCATAAAACAAAAGCGAAATAAATACGATGTTACAATAAATTGGTATGAACTTCTGGAATTAACCATGTGATATGCTGTAGATAGTACACCACCAGTCACAATCCCTTGACCACCCGTTTACCATGTTTACCTGCCTAAACCAGAGAACAGCAAATTCAGTGCAATGAATCCAATGTTCTCCGGCCGAAACAGGCAAATAGGTAGTCAAAGAAATGTGACTGGTACAGTATATGCTTTATAGTAAAAAATAAATAAATAAATGAACCAAAAAATCATTGAAGTTGGGCAGAATTACATATCGAATAGTCGTATTACATGTAAGTGGAACTCAAGTAAGTAAAAAAAAGAACATTGGAATAAAAAGGTGACAAACATAAAATAAAATCAATAAGATTAAAGATAAACAAAGTGGAGTACAAAAAGTGTTACAGTTGCTAAAAAAATAAAGCTGCATATAAAGTTACATTATATTACAGAGTTCAACAATTGCACAAAGTGGGGGATTGGCGACTGTTGGTATCTTTTTGTTCTAGTCTGAGGAATCTCAAGATGATGTGCATTTCTTATGGAAAGACCAGTTCCAACCCTACGGGTTTCAGGCAAGAAGTGGTGATGTCGTTTCGATTTTAGCAACGAGCGTGCAAATCCTTCAAGAAGCTCACTCCGTCTGTCTTTAAGAGATGACACATTCATACTTTGTAGAAGTTCAATGTATGTCAAGACATTTGGCCAGGCAATGATACGCAGAGCCCTCTTCTGAACCCACTCAATGCTAGCGGATTGTTGGCAGGTAATGCTAAATGCCCAAACGGGCACGGCAAACTCAATCAATGGCATGTCAGTACATCTTGTAGATTATTTATCTCATGTGACATCACCGACTTCAATAAAAAAAAAAACATTGAAACACTGCCCGTGCTTGCGTATTTATTTAAAGGACAAGTCCACCCCCCAAAAAAAACTTTGATTTGAATAAAAAGAGAAAAATTCAACAAGCATAACACTGAAAATTTCATCAAAATCGGATGTAAAATAAGAAAGTTAATATGACATTTCAAAGTTTCGCTTCATTTCACAAAAAAGATATATGAACAGCCAGCTACATCCAAATGAGAGAGTCCATGATGTTATTCACTCACTATTTCTTTTGTTTTTTATTGTTTGAAATATGAAATATTTTTATTTTCTCGTCATTGTCATGTGAAATGAAGTTTCATTCCTCCCCGAACACGTGGAATTCCATTATTTTAACATTTTGTGTTTCAGGCAAGGAAGTCCTAATCGTCAAATTCGTAAAAATTGAAATATTGTATAATTCAAACAATACAAAACAAAAGAAATAATGAGTGAGTGACATCATCAACTCTCTCATTTGGATGTAACTGGCTCATTCATATATTATAACTGTTTTGTTAAAAATAAGCGAAACTTTGAAATGTCATAACTTTCTTATTTTACATCCAATTTTGATGAAATCTTCAGCATTGTGCTTGTCTGATTTTTCTCAATTGATTCAAATCAACATTTTCTGAGGTGGACTTGACCTTCAACTTTATTTGTATGAAAAGAAGACGTTAATTGAAAGAAATAAAATATATTCGCCGAGCTTGTTTACTGTCGCAGCGCTTGTTTATCTCCGCCACTCTTGTTTACCTCCGCAGCGCTTGTTTACCTCCGCAGCTCTTGTTTTCATCCGCAGCGCTTGATTACCTCGATCGGCCGTTTCTTCACGTCGATGGTGGATTATTTTCCTTGCGTCGCCTTCCGAAAAAGATGAAACAGTAAGAAGAATTACAGCATGCGTGTTTATTATTTCCCATTCCGCGGCGATTGTTGAACAATTTTCCAACCAAGATTTTTTCCGACTTCGCCGGGTATTCTGTCATGCATTTTTTTTTCAAAGATGATTCGCAAAATGGGGGTGGGGCCTTTACGCCGGCAAATACGGTATTATTAAGCAACGGTTTTTGTTCACCAACAAATGAATAAAATATGTTGGCAGGCATTAAAAAAAAAACCAATGTCCTACGGCGCATCATAAATCCGCAACACGAAAGACGTCCTTTGCAAAGAACACCCCCCCCCCCAAGATAATCAGTTTTTGATCTGAGAGGAACGACGTACGAGACGCGCGCTGCAAGAAAAACTTGTTTTTCATCCTAAGCCATCGTGCGGGCTTGCGGGCTGGATATATAAAAATGGATCTAAAGAAAAGTGAAATAACTTCTTATGCAAGGTGACAGAAAATTCAAGACAAGATTTTAATCCAAGGATGAGCATCCCGATGAGCATGCAGGGTTTAAATACAAACGCCCGACGACGTGAGTAAAGTGCGTGGACAGAGCCGTTCGTACCATGCTGAGGCTTTATGACGCACCCCGGTAAAATGACTGACTATGACGCACCTATTCTCCATGCTCTGACTGACCAATTGCCTCCATGACGGTACCCTGAGTCACTAATTTGTTGGTAAATGACCCACCCATGACGCACCATTCCCGGGGGTCAAGGGGTGCGTCTTACAATTGATAGGTGTATTAGCAAATGGAATTTGCAGTCATGTGCAGCTGTGAGAGGGTAAATCTAATTATGTCATTATCATTCTCTTCAATAAGAATCCTATGAGGGTCTGAGATTATCACTACAGTGGTTTTTCACTGAAACATAGTATTTCCAAGAATTTCGAAATCTCAACTTTTATTTGATTATAGAAAGAATGATTCCACACATCTGTTATGAAGTTATTCCCCTGTTCTTCATATTCATGGATTAAGAATGAAACCATACTAAAGCCTTGATGAATGATCAAGTGCGCTTATTTAAAGAGAAATGCCAGTAGTTGCAGAAAACACTGATTTCATGAGAAAGTCTGTAAAACAAGGCTTAATTGTCAGTATATCATCGAGGATCTAGATCTGGTACAGTTACATAAACTGAACTGAACGCTCTACCCGAATCCTGTGCTTATTTGCTGATTTCTCAGCAATTACACAATTTCTTCCAGAATCCTTTGGCACATGCGTTTTATTTATACAAACACACACTTTGGTGGTCATTTCATTGGATTCTGTACTTATTTTGATATCGTTACCAAAACTAGCATTTACCCTTAATGTTGAAATTCACGTTTAATCCAACACAGAAATAATAAGAATTTAATTTTGACACAGGTATTAGATCATAACCCGTTAAGAGGCAGTATATCATAAGCTAAAGTTTTTTTAATGAAAGCCTCTCAACATCCAAATCCTGGTTTATACAGAGTGTGATTGACTCAAATAAATCTCAACTATGGATGACCAGTCAGGACATAATTATCACCTATAGTGTCTGAGCATAACATCATTGATAGATGGTATGCATTTGTTTGAAAGAGGACAGTGCATAAAGCTTGTAATTATGACATCACTTGCTTTTCATACTTGATATTGATTTCCATATGCCGTTCTCAGTGATGACAGTAAATGATGGCAGTAATATGTCTTTATATCTATGTTTTCTCAGTGTTTGATACATTATTATGTTGAGTCATGCCAATAAATCTGATTTTGTCTTAAAATACTTACCAAACTTTCAGAGAGCAATCAGCATCTGTTTGTTTTGAATCACAATTGTGCACATGATGTTTGTGAGAACATGAAGAATGTTTGGTGCATTGCTTGCAGTAGTAGATATGAAAACATTTAATCATCAACATACTGTTAAATCTGCCTCTGGACCTCTCTATAAACACCCAAACTCCCTCTTGATTTTGTCCTTATATGCAATAAAATTGGTTACATTTAGTCATGCTTAAACAAGAAATATGTATTGTTTTACTTGTCTAACCCTACAGCTACAAGTATTTTCTTCTCTATTAAGCAAGAAATGTACATTTTATCTTCATGAGTTCTTAATGAATCAGTGTAGAGGCTTCAAGGTACACCATGTGTTCTTTTTTGGGCATATGTTTTGTCCAGAAAGGAGCACAAAAACTTTTGAGAATATGTTTTCATCTTTAAGAGAATAAGCAAGTTTTGGTAAAGCAAACAAACATACAGGGTGCCATATGTAATTCAACTCTACATTGTGTTCTGAATGCCTATATAACTCATTTGTCATAATTAAGTTTAAATCAGGAAAGACAACTCTTTGATGTAGCAATTGCATGGCTTAAAAAAAACCCTATTAAAGAGAAATGCCAGTAGTTGTAGTAAACACTGATTTCACGAGAAAGTCTGTAAAACCAGGCTTAATTGTCAGTATATCATCGAAGATCTAGATCTGGTACAGTCACATAAACTGAATTTTGTGAAATCTTGAAATCTATGCTGAAAAAATATTCACACTGAAGATCACCAACACAGATAAGTGCATGTGGGACAGTGTATTATTATTGCTTTGAATGTTGTGCCCAACGCTTGACCCGAATCATGTGCTTATTTGCTAATTTCTCAGCAATTACACAATTTCTTCCAGAATCCTTTGGCACATATTCTTTATTTATACAAACAGACACTTGGTGTTTATTTCATTGGATTCTGTACGAACTTATTTCGATATCATTACCAAAACTAGCATTTACCTTTAACTATAAAGAAAACACTAGGTGAAAAGTGCAGTACTCTATCATATACTTAGCAAAGGGTACATGTAGTGAATTCGAAAACATCGATATGTCAATGTATAGTTGGAGAACTATCAAATTCAAGTTAAAGAGAACAATCACATCACACCGCCCCCCCTTCCCCTTTTCTCTCTTAGTAGAGGAAAATGAACCCTATGCATTGTTTGTAGCTATGTTCTTGGGAGTAGATACACAGCCATACAGCGTACTTCTCTAGTTAGGAAGTATCATGTCTTTAGGCAGTAATGCCGTGAGTTCATGTTAATGCCTCTATCAAGTCCAGCTCAAGTTTATTCATTTACAAATGCTTTTTAAATGTATGGTGTTCATATCTATCATACATCATTATAGCACCTTACAGAAATTGCAGATTTCATGCCGAATTATTTTATAACCACTGCCCTTTTTTATTTCAGGATGCAAAAGGAGGTAATACAAAACATTTTAAAATGTTTTTTAATGTTTTTTATGTTGAATGTAAAGAACAAAATACTATTTTTTTTCCTTGTTATATACTCTTGCTTTTTTATGCAAATGAAGAGAACGCTGAATTGAGGTGAATGGAAGGAAAAAAAAGGATAAGTTTTGTTGAACCTACCTGTAGATACTAAGCCTGCATCTTGGATGGTATAGGTTACCTTAGCGAACGGAGCAAGCGGGGATTTGGCTATCAATATCTGTACACAACAAGAGGGGATAATCAAAGTCAAGTGTTAGAAGACAAGTACTCTGAATTAACCTAACCTTACACGCTGGCTTGATTTTTGGAGGAGATGGGTTGAGACAGGAGAGTGAGATGGAGAGATGCGGTCCTTGTTAGTGGATTCTATTACAAAGTTGTGCCATTAGAGATGAAAACTGGACCGACCAATCATATTACAAGAGCATTTGTAAGATGGACAAACTCCATTCTCATATCAACATTGCTATTTGGTACATTTTTCGTGATTTTTTGTTTCTTTTAAAAAATATTTTAAAGCCATTTCTGACGCAATTTTGCTCAAGCAAGATTATTTAAAATTTAGGAACTAACAATAAGATACAAGGTCATTTTCATTATGGTTGAAAAATTAGTTGAATATACAAAGAGCCAACTCTATATCTACTAAACAATAACTTTAAGGGAATTTTTCTGATACAAAGGTTAATGCAGGGCAATGTTTTCATACATATATAATGTGGTGGTTTCCAAAGCTGTAGTTCCATTACATAGGACTTAACATGTGACTAGTTACCTGTTCTAGGGGGGGAGGGGGGCTATCAGATTATGTTTAACGTGCATCTGAATGCAAAGTTTATGAATTTTTGTCCCCAAAATTGATTATGATTACAGGAAAATCACTCCCATTATAATGAGATATTCAAACAGGGGAAATTTGGCAATAGAACAGGTCATCAGTAAAATAATGCATAACTTATGAACAGCTTCATGAAAACAAAACAGAACAAATGACACCTTAGATTAGATTCTAATGACATCATATCAGTTTGCTTTGGAAGAAAATAATAATAATATATGTAATTTGTAATGCGCCAAATCCACTCGGCAGAATGCCCAAGGCGCAGTGAAAGAAGAAAGAAAGAACGAAAGAGAACAGGTACAAATATAATAGTAATAGATCCAGGAACAATTAAGAGTAAGAGGCATTGAATAAAAAAATGACAAAGATAAAATAACCAGGTTCATGCAATTTTTTTTCTTTTCGTAGGATTATGAATTTTCCATTCATCATTTTCTCTGCTCCACTTGATCTACCCACATTTGAAGAATTTCCAGAATAATCCAAAAATATGAAAAGTAGGTTTAAACTGCAAATGACGTGGCATATCTTTACATACCTCTCGATGTACTTCATCTCGATACTGGAGAATAAGACGAGTGTTAACGTTGTGACTCCATGTGTTGCCTAGGGCTGTGGTCACATGACCTTCTCCGCCATCTTGAAAGAATTTGGCATGAGGTAAATATAAGAGAGATTGTTAAGGGAAAGACAGTGGAAAGAGAGTGTCAGAAGAGGGACGGAGGTAGGAAGACATGATGATGGGTGAAGGAGGGGAGGAGGTAGGATGAGAGAGTAGAAGGAACGATGGAGACGGGAGAACATGATGGAGGGGAGGAGGATTAATAAGAATATGGGAAGAGGGGTAGAGATGGAAGAACATGATGAGGTTGAAAGAGGGAAGGAGGAAGGATGAGAGTATGAGGAGGGATGGAGACGGGAGAACATGATGATGGTTGAGGTACGAGAGGAGGAAGGATGAGAGAGAAGAAGGGGTAGAGATGGGAGAATATGATATAGGTTGAAGGGGGGGGAGGAGGTAGGATGAGAGAGTAGGAGGAGAGATGGAGGCAGGAGAACATGATGAGGTTGAAGGAGGGGAGGTGATAGGATGAGAGAGTAGGAGAGATGGAGGCGGGAGAACATGATGAGGTTGAAGGAGGGGAGGTGATAGGATGAGAGTAGGAGGAGAGATGGAGGCGGGAGAACATGATGAGGTTGAAGGAGGGGAGGTGATAGGAGGAGAGATGGAGGCGGGAGAACATGATGAGGTTGAAGGAGGGGAGGAGGAAGGATGAGAGAGTAGGAGGAGGATGAGGCGGGAGAACATGATGAGGTTGAAGAAGGGGAGGTGATAGGATGAGAGAGTAGGAGAGATGGAGGCGGGAGAACATGATGAGGTTGAAGGAGGGGAGGAAGGATGAGAGAGTAGGAGAGATTGAGGCGGGAGAACATGATGAGGTTGAAGGAGGGGAGGTGATAGGATGAGAGAGTAAGAGTAGAGATGGAGGCGGGAGAACATGATGAGGTTGAAGGAGGGGAGGTGATAGGATGAGAGAGTAGGAGGAGAGATGGAGGTGGGAGAACATGATGAGGTTGAAGGAGGGGAGGTGATAGGATGAGAGAGTAAGAGTAGAGATGGAGGCGGGAGAACATGATGAGGTTGAAGGAGGGGAGGTGATAGGATGAGAGAGTAGGAGGAGAGATGGAGGTGGGAGAACATGATGAGGTTGGAGGGGAGGTGATAGGATGAGAGAGTAAGAGTAGAGATGGAGGCGGGAGAACATGATGAGGTTGAAGGAGGGGAGGAGGAAGGATGAGAGAGTAGGAGAGATGGAGGCGTGAGAACATGATGAGGTTGAAGGAGGGGAGGTGATAGGATGAGAGAGTAGGAGGAGAGATGGAGGTGAGAGAACATGATGAGGTTGAAGGAGGGGAGGTGATAGGATGAGAGAGTAGGAGAGATGGAGGCGGGAGAACATGATGAGGTTGAAGGAGGGGAGGTGATAGGATGAGAGAGTAGGAGGAGAGATGGAGGCGGGAGAACATGATGAGGTTGAAGGAGGGGAGGTGATAGGATGAGAGAGGAGAGATTGAGGCGGGAGAACATGATGAGGTTGAAGGAGGGGAGGTGATAGGATGAGAGAGGAGAGATGGAGGCGGGAGAACATGATGAGGTTGAAGGAGGGGAGGTGATAGGATGAGAGTAGGAGGAGAGATGGAGGCGGGAGAACATGATGAGGTTGAAGGAGGGGAGGTGATAGGATGAGAGAGGAGAGATGGAGGCGGGAGAACATGATGAGGTTGAAGGAGGGGAGGTGATAGGATGAGAGAGGAGAGATGGAGGCGGGAGAACATGATGAGGTTGAAGGAGGGGAGGTGATAGGATGAGAGAGGAGAGATTGAGGTGGGAGAACATGATGAGGTTGAAGGAGGGGAGGTGATAGGATGAGAGAGTAGGAGAGATGGAGGCGGGAGAACATGATGAGGTTGAAGGAGGGGAGGTGATAGGATGAGAGTAGGAGAGATGGAGGCGGGAGAACATGATGAGGTTGAAGGAGGGGAGGTGATAGGATGAGAGTAGGAGGAGAGATGGAGGCGGGAGAACATGATGAGGTTGAAGGAGGGGAGGAGGAAGGATGAGAGAGTAGGAGAGATTGAGGCGGGAGAACATGATGAGGTTGAAGGAGGGGAGGTGATAGGATGAGAGAGTAGGAGAGATGGAGGCGGGAGAACATGATGAGGTTGAAGGAGGGGAGGAGGAAGGATGAGAGAGTAGGAGGAGAGATTGAGGCGGGAGAACATGATGAGGTTGAAGGAGGGGAGGTGATAGGATGAGAGAGTAAGAGTAGAGATGGAGGCGGGAGAACATGATGAGGTTGAAGGAGGGGAGGTGATAGGATGAGAGTAGGAGGAGAGATGGAGGCGGGAGAACATGATGAGGTTGAAGGAGGGGAGGAGGAAGGATGAGAGAGTAGGAGAGATTGAGGCGGGAGAACATGATGAGGTTGAAGAAGGGGAGGTGATAGGATGAGAGAGTAGGAGAGATGGAGGCGGGAGAACATGATGAGGTTGAAGGAGGGGAGGAAGGATGAGAGAGTAGGAGGAGAGATTGAGGCGGGAGAACATGATGAGGTTGAAGGAGGGGAGGTGATAGGATGAGAGAGTAAGAGTAGAGATGGAGGCGGGAGAACATGATGAGGTTGAAGGAGGGGAGGTGATAGGATGAGAGAGTAGGAGAGATGGAGGTGGGAGAACATGATGAGGTTGAAGGAGGGGAGGTGATAGGATGAGAGAGTAAGAGTAGAGATGGAGGCGGGAGAACATGATGAGGTTGAAGGAGGGGAGGTGATAGGATGAGAGAGTAGGAGGAGAGATGGAGGCGGGAGAACATGATGAGGTTGAAGGAGGGGAGGAGGAAGGATGAGAGAGTAGGAGGAGAGATGGAGGCGGGAGAACATGATGAGGTTGAAGGAGGGGAGGAGGAAGGATGAGAGAGTAGGAGAGATGGAGGCGGGAGAACATGATGAGGTTGAAGGAGGGGAGGTGATAGGATGAGAGAGTAGGAGGAGAGATGGAGGTGAGAGAACATGATGAGGTTGAAGGAGGGGAGGTGATAGGATGAGAGAGTAGGAGAGATGGAGGCGGGAGAACATGATGAGGTTGAAGGAGGGGAGGTGATAGGATGAGAGAGTAGGAGAGATGGAGGCGGAGAACATGATGAGGTTGGAGGGGAGGAGGAAGGATGAGAGAGTAGGAGGAGAGATGGAGGCGGGAGAACATGATGAGGTTGAAGGAGGGGAGGAGGAAGGATGAGAGAGTAGGAGAGATGGAGGCGGGAGAACATGATGAGGTTGAAGGAGGGGAGGTGATAGGATGAGAGAGTAGGAGAGATGGAGGCGGGAGAACATGATGAGGTTGAAGGAGGGGAGGTGATAGGATGAGAGAGGAGAGATGGAGGCGGGAGAACATGATGAGGTTGAAGGAGGGGAGGTGATAGGATGAGAGAGTAGGAGAGATGGAGGCGGGAGAACATGATGAGGTTGAAGGAGGGGAGGTGATAGGATGAGAGTAGGAGAGATGGAGGCGGGAGAACATGATGAGGTTGAAGGAGGGGAGGAGGAAGGATGAGAGAGTAGGAGGAGAGATTGAGGCGGGAGAACATGATGAGGTTGAAGGAGGGGAGGTGATAGGATGAGAGAGTAGGAGAGATGGAGGCGGGAGAACATGATGAGGTTGAAGGAGGGGAGGAGGAAGGATGAGAGAGTAGGAGGAGAGATTGAGGCGGGAGAACATGATGAGGTTGAAGGAGGGGAGGTGATAGGATGAGAGAGTAGGAGGAGAGATGGAGGTGGGAGAACATGATGAGGTTGAAGGAGGGGAGGTGATAGGATGAGAGAGTAAGAGTAGAGATGGAGGCGGGAGAACATGATGAGGTTGAAGGAGGGGAGGTGATAGGATGAGAGAGTAGGAGGAGAGATGGAGGCGGGAGAACATGATGAGGTTGGAGGGGAGGAGGAAGGATGAGAGAGTAGGAGGAGAGATGGAGGCGGGAGAACATGATGAGGTTGAAGGAGGGGAGGAGGAAGGATGAGAGAGTAGGAGAGATGGAGGCGTGAGAACATGATGAGGTTGAAGGAGGGGAGGTGATAGGATGAGAGTAGGAGAGATGGAGGCGGGAGAACATGATGAGGTTGAAGGAGGGGAGGTGATAGGATGAGAGAGGAGAGATTGAGGCGGGAGAACATGATGAGGTTGAAGGAGGGGAGGTGATAGGATGAGAGAGGAGAGATGGAGGCGGGAGAACATGATGAGGTTGAAGGAGGGGAGGTGATAGGATGAGAGAGGAGAGATGGAGGCGGGAGAACATGATGAGGTTGAAGGAGGGGAGGTGATAGGATGAGAGAAGAGAGATTGAGGCGGGAGAACATGATGAGGTTGAAGGAGGGGAGGTGATAGGATGAGAGAGGAGAGATGGAGGCGGGAGAACATGATGAGGTTGAAGGAGGGGAGGTGATAGGATGAGAGAGTAGGAGGAGAGATGGAGGCGGGAGAACATGATGAGGTTGAAGGAGGGGAGGTGATAGGATGAGAGAGGAGGAGAGATGGAGGCGGGAGAACATGATGAGGTTGAAGGAGGGGAGGTGATAGGATGAGAGAGGAGGAGAGATGGAGGCGGGAGAACATGATGAGGTTGAAGGAGGGGAGGTGATAGGATGAGAGAGGAGAGATTGAGGTGGGAGAACATGATGAGGTTGAAGGAGGGGAGGTGATAGGATGAGAGAGTAGGAGGAGAGATGGAGGTGAGAGAACATGATGAGGTTGAAGGAGGGGAGGTGATAGGATGAGAGAGTAGGAGAGATGGAGGCGGGAGAACATGATGAGGTTGAAGGAGGGGAGGTGATAGGATGAGAGAGTAGGAGAGATGGAGGCGGGAGAACATGATGAGGTTGAAGGAGGGGAGGTGATAGGATGAGAGAGGAGAGATGGAGGCGGGAGAACATGATGAGGTTGAAGGAGGGGAGGTGATAGGATGAGACAGTAGATTGAGTGGAAAAAGGAAGTCATGAAGAAAACAAAAATAAAACTATATGCATGCAGTAACCATTCTAATACCTTACAAAAAACAAAGTTTCAAATACTGTATGTTTTAAAACCAATAAAATAAACTGGGCTCCAAAAGAAATTTATGAAAATTCACAAGCCCACTACACAAATTCCATTATCTAGCCTGTGTCAAAATGAACATAATTTTGACACAGGCTAGATTCACTGATCTTTACTAAGCACATGTCAATAATAAAAAAAAAATTGGTTTAATAACAGAGTTTGTAGCCACTCAAATCAATTGTTCCAGAATCCAAAGTCACAAAAGTATCAGGTTCAGTCTCAACCCAAATGGTCATTCAGTACTTGATTGCTATTGAGTCCATTCATGCATTATGCCTTTTTTTACCTCAATATGTGTGTTAAAATGTTAATCTTAACTTCCAGTGATTTCTTACTTATTGAGGCAATCAATTAAACATGCCGATGGTCATAACATGAACTTTACTGGTAAGTTTGTTCAATCCCATCTCATTTTCATTGGTCTTTTTTTTGCCATTTGGTGACTTTGGATTACGGAACAAATGATTTGAGGGGCTACAGCCTCTTTGTGATTAAATCAATCTCTTAATTATTGACATGTGCTTAGTAAAGATTATTGAAGCTAGCCCATGTCCAAATTTGTTCATTTCGACTGAGTGGAATTTGTGTAGCGCACTTGTGAACTTTGAGACGTTCATCTTGAAACCCAGTTTATATAGAAAGGAAAATGCAAAGGAAAGAATACATTCATACAAAGAGTATCTACTTGAAATGAGGTGCTAAATAAGCACCAAACACCATGTAGCAGTTAATTGATGTTTAATCACCATCATCAATAATAGAAAGGTCAGAGACGGAGGATTGATCTAAATGAAAACCATGTCAGTGATTGCTTGACCATCGGCTAGAAATTAAAGCAGGTCAATAGAGGGCAAATTGAGTGGGGGAGTATTGACTCAATTCATTTAATATTGAATAAGAATAATGCACTAAATATCCCAGAATACAGAAGAAAATGGGGAAAAGACTAAAAATGGAAATATTTAAGATGTTTGTATTATTAACATTTTTATTTGTCATTTCAAAATAAAGAATAAGGTACAAAGTCAAAAAGGGCAGAAAAAAATTGCCTACCTGAGGTAGCAACAGAAAAAGATTCAGTATCATCTGTTTCCATGGTAACTGGATTCTGTTCTACTGGGTTGGTATAATGTGTTGTAATCTGATTGGTAACTACAACCTGAATGAACAAATGATAAGAATAATAATCATTTATTAAATGATGATGATGACGATAATAATTATAACAGAATTTATATAATTACTTTTTGCCAGATGAGAATACAAAGCGCTGCTATTATTGCAGTGACTTCAGCTCCAGCTACCATTTTTTCAACAGCGCTCAGTGCATTCAAGGAATTAATCCTGCCCGGTACCCATTCAAGTGCAGTACAGTGTGCATAATTTTCTTACTGAAGGAAAACATGACATGGCTAGGATTCGAACCCGTGACCATCTGTTTGAAAGGCGAAAACTCAGAACCACTAAACCACAATGCACCAATATGATGATAATGACGAAGATGACGAAGATGATGATGATGGTGATAATGATGATCACAGTGATGGTGATGATAAAAATGATGATGATGATGTTGATAATGAAAGTGATGATGATGGTGGTGGTGGTGATAATGATAATGGATGAAACAAAATGACCAGTTTAATCTTGTTCAACATTCAAGAAATTCTTCCTGGTATATCATCTCCACTATAATAATTTCAGGACACTCTGACTGAAAAATAAAGAATGATATAAATAGTAAACAGTCAATCATACAAATATATTCAAAGCAACATAGGAATGTAGGCCTTATCGCACATTATTCATGTAAGCCATTATTGACAAAACAACAATAGAAAAAATATATACCAATTATATCCTTAAAAAAATGTTTTAACCACAGTATGGCATGAGATAGCAAATTCTTATTATTTAATGATAATCCATCTTGGAATGTACATTCTTATAGAAGACTCTTGACATGGGCCAATCTATTTTACCAGAATTTATATAAAAATTACATTTAATTAAACATTTTAAATGAATAACATTAATGTCGAAAGAAGTGGGATTCTAATAGTGCATTTCACGTTTTCTTGATGAATTTGTTGGTGGAATATTCATTACAGGAAGAGGGGGAAGTAAAGCATTTACAGATTGAGCATGTTTGATCAGGTCTCTGAAATAGCTTGCACATAACTGGGACATGGGTATCTATTACAGCATAGCCTGTATGTGCTTTATCCCATCTATGTAGGGGAAGAACAAAGGCACTGTAACTCAAAGCATAGGGCTACTAACCACCATTAGGATTGGTGGAAATGAGGGATTTGGGGATAGTTTTATCCCTTGTTATCATATTATTTCATTCACAGAAACCTGGATTTCAACCTACAAGAGAGATATGAGACTGATATTTACAAGCAGATGGTCTTTATACACGGTTTACATAGGCCCAAGTTTCAGTGACTTATGATTTGTTAAAAATTTAAACAAAATCATCAGAAAGTTCATTTCATTATGGCTGTATGTAACTGAAAGATATGATTTGGAGCTGTATATAAACTGCATCTACAGTAGATCTTAACATAGTATACTCGAACCTGTGAGTCATTAATCACCTTTAATGCATGATGGGTTTTATATCAAATGGAATAAAAAACTTACATATAAAAATTGCTAACAATATTTTATTTTTTGTGTTATTCATATAATTATGATAATATTTTATTCATAATCAACTTTCACATCAAGTTTTTACAAGCTGATAGTCATCAGGACTCAATATGTTTTAAAGAGCTCTCAGATTCATACAAACAGAATTTGAAATTGATCTAAACTTCCTATTTCTTAAATATGCTTATTTTGATAAATTTAAATTGAGACTGATCTATCTTATCTCTTTCTAAGATGGGGCAAAGGTCTTCCATAATTCTGGGTGACCATGTGGTTAAAACTCTTTCATCAGACAAACTTTGTTTAGTCTACTTTGCCATGTGTAAACATAATATTTTTTCTATCAAAAAGTATACATATCAAGTTAAAACACACTGTTTAAAAGACAACAGTATTATTCATAACCAGTCATAATACTATGTGACTGATCATTGTTGGTCATAAGAATAGTTATGCAAGAATCAAAACAATTGCCTGATGACATGTGAACCAATCATTGAAATGTGATCCACTTTTTTTTATCTTACTATATACCACTACATTTCTGCTTGACACACACATTATCAAACACCCATTCTTCTTAGTGATTACGCATCATTGCAGGTCCTATGAGCATTGATCTGACCAATGCCTAGATGGGATACCACAAGAAACACAAATAAGTGTAAGTTTTAGTTGGATTTGAATCTTTGTCAGAACCCCCCCCTCCCCCGGAATTTGAACCATTACCTTAAGACGACCCTGTTGATAATACTGAGCCTATGAAGATGAACAAATTTAGCATTACAGGTTGATATGATTATGATGAATAAGAGTCTTTGGGAAGTGAGTAGCGTAGAGGGATGTACTGTAGATCATACAGGATGGTGACTGTCGTAATGATGAGAGGAGGAGAGGCCAGCCTCATCAAACAACATCAAATAAAATTTGTCAGCATGTATATGAATAATAGAAGGAAAATGGGAGACCATAGATGAGGAGCAGACAAAGTTTACCCTAACCTACGTCTCTCCTTTTCTTTATCCATCCGCCCTCCCCATCTCCTAACAAACCATGCTGGGAACGGCGTGTGACTCTGACGACATCGTCCAGTTACCATGGTAACTCCAGACCCACACTATTGAGTGACATGAAAAGCGATGATGCCGGTATTGGCATTAGTTGTTATCTGGCCACGATACTAATAATCTTACTTACTTTCTCTGACTGGCTTTCATTCTGTTTCTCTCTCTCTCTTTTCTCTCAGACTCACCATCCCACACACACACACACACATACCTCACATAAATCTAACCAAAGGTTACCTACTCTGTTTTCCTGCCATCTTTCCCACCATCCTACCATGCCCCCATCATGGGCCGGGGGAAAGAGAAAAAAACAAGCTTCTTGCACTTTCAGTCCACTGTAACCCGTGAAACATCATAAATGAAGTCACAATACAACAGGTTCGTACACTTCCATGATTTTACAATTTCTTTAACTTCAATAACAGAATTTTTCAAGATTCCAGGACTAATTGATCATGGGAAATACAGATTTACAAAGTAATGAAATTGAACTGAATGCTATACATAGTACCTTAACAGCTGGTTAAAGGACCATTTTCACAAACATGAAACACACTCATGGTTGATTTCCATGACCCCCCCCCTCCAAAAAAAAGGACAATTCCCAGACCATTTGCTTTGAGATAAATTTCATTTTACCAGAAGACACTTTGATAGAACATGAAAAGCTATGGACACAGAGAAAGAAACAAATGAAAATGCATTAAAAAAATGCTGCTTATAATACCGATTCACCGTGGAAGGGGAAGGGGTGTTAACAAGGCTATCCCAGAGCAAACCTTAAGATTTAATTCATATCATGCGATTTCATTTTTTTTTCATTGCCCCTCCTTTCTCACTACGTTTACTTCTCTTCCTCAGCTTCTGCTCCTTCTCCTACACTATCTCCGTCTTATTCTCCTTTCCATTTCCTTCTGCTTACCCTCCTATTCTCCTTTCTCCTGTCTATTCACCCCAATTCTCCATTCTCCCTCCTCTTCTTCCCTTTCACTCTTCATCTTCCTCTCCTCTGTTCTTATTTGCTCTCCCACTACTTGATATTATGCCTTTAAATGCCATTATTATTAACATTATCATCATCATCAGCATCATTAATATTGCCAGCAATCCGGGAGGGGGGGGGGTGAAAATTATTATTATCATGATCATCCTTGCAATTTTCGTTATTACTGTTATCAAAATGTAATCATACTAGTTGGAACACAGAAATAAGATTATTACTTTTGATACTATCATTATTAGCAAGACAAGAAGGGATTAAATGGTATTTTTTTCTTCCACTTCAACCGGCCCCCATTGCTCCTCACCCCCTCCCTCTCTCAATTCTGAGTTGCCTCTACATTCATGTAGAGTGAGGCCTTCACAATAAAAGAAATCAAGCCCAGGGATGAGAGACAAGGAGAAAACCAATTTTGACATCACCTGGTTGCTATGGTAACATGTGACCTACATCATATAGTGACAAAGTGCGTGGGAGTAGACTGCTCTCTATAATGACAAATTTCTTTTCATCATCTTCTCTTTCTCTCCCTAATGTCTATTTTTCTCCCTCTCCCCTCTATTATTCTCCTCCTTCCCCCTCTCTCTCCATTTCTTCTCTCTCCCTCACTCTCTGTTTCACCTCACCCTGTCAGAGTAGAATACTTAGTTTGGTGCTTTCAATCAACGAGACATGTTTTGTATCATCCTTGAGTTCTAGCCTTCCATCCATAAAATCATTGAAAATTATCATTACATCATGTTTCACTTCACTTTCCTTTAAAATGAAAGCAATCTCATTTTATTTGACGCCACCCTTCCTTTCTATTTACAAAAATCAAATAAATCACATCCGTCATCATTCGTTATCAATTAAGCTGTTTAATCTTTATAAAAAAATGAATATTGGAAAGTGTGCCTGATATCTAACTGGTTTTAATAAAAGCAGAAAAAAATAGTAGATAGTCAAATCAAATTCAAGTGATTTCAGATTTATAATGAGAAAGCAATCTGTTTAGCTTTAACATACTTTAGCAAACATCATGTCCACAGATTTACCACATTTGGGATTTCATTGGGCTTAATATAGAAATAAAATCTTTTATGCAAGTAAAAATCAGATTCTATAATTTTTTTGTGTGCATATTGTATAATACCCTAGACAGACTTCTCAAACATAATTTGAATGTAAATTCAATAACATTATGTTTATGTAGCTTTTATATATAAATCTATAACAAGAGTGAACAAAGGGTCTTCATTAACTAACCTGTTACCATTGGAGACTAATTATGATATATAACGCACATTCTATAGTCCCCGACCAGTATATAATTAACTCTGCCTAAAGTCAACCTTCCAAAAGTCCAATAATTGCCCGAAGTCAAAGCAATTATTTAGACCACATAATTCAAAACATAAGTTATACCATGTGATTAAAAAAACTTGACACCTTGAAATTCCTTAAATTAAGGAAAATATTGTGTAATGAACACATGATTATTATATATAGCCTGAAAGATTATGTTCTCCAAAATACCATATTAATGTGGAATGTGTTAATCAGGAGGTATTTTTTGCAGTGATGGAAATTTTGATTTGTGCCATAGTTAGGCATGCAATCTTAAATTATACATTAGTGTCCTCCTCCATCCTATCCCCCTTTTTTTGCTGCAGGAGTGTTGGATTAAATTCAATTTAATTCATTTTGTATAAGCCTTGATCTAACCATATGACATTTTATTTTGTTTTTATTATAAATAATGTGATTGATATTCTATACGATTTTGTTATTTGTAATGTTTTCATGTCTTTTGGTGACCCCTTTTTATAAGCATTGCTTCTCTGGGGTCTCCGAGCCATCTCTGAAGTATTTGCTCATTATCTCTACTCTCATGTCTTCTCTGCTCTTCATTCTATCATTATCTCTCCTCTCATGTCTTCTGTGCTCTTCATTCTTTCATTATCTCTCCTCTCATGTCTTCTCTGCTCTTCATTCTATCATTATCTCTCCACTCACGTCTTCTATGCTCTTCATTCTATTATTATCTCTCCTTTCATGTCTTCTTTGCTCTTCATTCTATCATTATCTCTCCTCTCATGTCTTCTCTGCTCTTCATTATATCATTATCTCTCCTCTCATGTCTTGTATATTCTTCATTCTATCATTATCTCTCCTCTCATGTCTTCTCTGCTCTTCATTCTATCATTATCTCTCCTCTCATATGCTCTATTATTATCTCTCCTCTCATGTCTTCTCTGCTCTACATTCTATCATTATCTCTCCGCTCATGTCTTCTCTGCTCTTCATTCTTTTATTATCTCTCCTCTCATGTCTTCTGTGCTCTTTGTTCTATCATTATCTCTCCTCTCATTGTCTTCTATACTTTTCACTCTATCATTATCTCTCCTCTCATGTCTTCTGTGCTCTTCACTATATCATTATCTCTCCTCTCATGTCTTCTGTGCTCTTTGTTCTATCATTATCTCTCCTCTCATGCCTTCTGTGCTCTTCATTCTATCATCTCTCCTCTCATGTCTTCTGTGCTCTTCATTCTATCATCTCTCCTCTCATGTCTTCTGTGCTCTTCATTCTATCATCTCTCCTCTAATGTCTTCTCTGCTCTTCATTCTATCATCTCTCCTCTCATATCTTCTATGTTCTTCATTCTATCATTATCTCTCCTCTAATGTCTGCTCTTCATTCTATCATCATCTCTCCTCTCATGTCTACTCTTCATTCTATTATTATCTCTCCTCTCATTGTCTTCTATACTTTTCACTCTATCATTATCTCTCCTCTCACGTCTTCTGTGCTCTTCACTATATCATTATCTCTCCTCTCATGTCTTCTGTGCTCTTTGTTCTATCATTATCTCTCCTCTCATGTCTTCTGTGCTCTTCATTCTATCATCTCTCCTCTCATGTCTTCTGTGCTCTTCATTCTATCATCTCTCCTCTCATGTCTTCTGTGCTCTTCATTCTATCATCTCTCCTCTTGTGTCTGTTCTTCACTCTATCATTATCTCTCCTCTCACGTCTCCTATGCTCTTCATTCTATCATTATCTCTCCTCTCATGTCTTCTGTGCTCTTCGTTCTATCATTATCTCTCCTCTCTTGTCTTCTGTGCTCTTCATTCTATCATCTCTCCTCTCATGTCTTCTATGCTCTTCATTCTATCATTATCTCTCCTCTCATGTCTTCTGTGCTCTTCATTCTATCATTATCTCTCCTCTCATGTCTTCTATACTCTTCATTCTATCATTATCTCTTCTCTCATAGCTAGTCTGCCCTTCATTCTATCATTATCTCTCCTCTCTTGTCTGCTCTTCATTTTTTCTTCTCTTTTCTCATGTCTTGTCTGTTCTTCATGCTTTCATTATCTCCTCTCTCCTCTCATGTCTTCTATACTCTTCATTCTATCATCATCTCATAGCTAGTCTGCCCTTCATTCTATTATTGTCTCTTCCCACATACCTTGTCTGCTCTTCGTTCCCCCATCATATCTCCCCTCATGATTGATGTGTAAGGAGCGCTACAGACGTCACCTAGCATAGCATTAACGCCACAAAACACCACACCATCATAGCGTCAGCACGCTCTATCCCGTCTTGAGCAAACATCGCAATGCAATTCAATCCACCCAACATCACAATGTCACAGTATCTTAATAAAAAATATCTTGATCTTCTTCATATCCTATCAGCTTAGGTGTGTCAGCCCCCCCCCCCCAACCCTCCCACTCTTCATCCATGCACAAGAGGCAAGAATATGTTGCCAAAAGGCACATTTTGAAAAAAAACTACCCTGGTTAACAAGGTAGGTTTGCATGGAACAATAAGGATGTTATCTTCCTTTCAAATCAGGTGACTGTACTTTGCTAATGGTTGTCTTAGGATAAGGACTGCATTTGGCCCTGAATTGTGACGTTTATTTAGGATACTGTCTAACAGTCAGGATACACAGGGGAGGACTTCCTTTCTATCTATAAATGAATACACAGGCATGACATTCAAATTAGAAAATGCAAACACACTGAGTTTAATATAAAGACTTTTTTTCATATGCAATGACAGGATTGAACATTGAAATTTAAATGCTATAAGCATCTTGTTCATTTTGTCTAACAGAAGTCCAAAATGAGATTAATATAAATTACTTTTCAAGTATTCAAACTTAAGTTCTTGAAGGATTCCATAACAATAAAGATTTAAATGAGCAATAACTTTATTATGCACAGTGAATCCCAGAAAAAAAAGAAACTTAACCCATTGTCTGCTTTGTTGGAAAAATTAATCATATATGAAAGAAAAGATGGATATTTAGGTTATGCACTTTGTTTTCTACACATGGTAGATATCAGTAAAAGCCAGAAAAAACTCACTAAAACTTGTCATTTGCTTTTGCATATGGAAATTCTGTAGAACCAGTTTCTATTGTTTGAACTCAGTCATGCATGCATTGTGAACATTGAGATGGGCTTTAAGTGAAAGAAGAAAAGCATATTTTTGTCAATGCATGTACAACAAATGAAGCAAATTTATGATCTTGAAAAAAAATTAATTGAATTATAGAATTCTAAAATATGTGACAAGACATCACAAACCCCTCTAAAAGTCCCTGGAAATGAAATTTTAATTAAAAAGCCCTTTTGAAATAGGAGATTCTAAGCTATATAATGATATACAACTCATGCACAATGACTGATCCTCACCCACACAAGTAAGAGGAGAATGTTGACTATTGTGGAACACTACTTTTGAGAAATGAAGGATTAAAAATCACTTGTCTATTGAAGAGAACTTACTCTTCCACTATTGTGCATTGTAGACAAAATGAGGATTAAACTCAATACAATTTTGATAGATGGAATTCAGTTTGCCCCCAAAGTTCACACACTAATTAGTTTGAACATGTATCAATGTCAGAAGTTATTGTGTTTTAAATTTATAGGAGTTCAAAGAGAGATAAATATTCAGTTTTTTTTTTAAACAAAACATGATTAAAATTAACTCAAAAAGACAAAAACAGGTCTAACAAAAACACTCAAAAACTACTTTAGGTTTGATTGGTACATCCAAATGTTTACAATAAATAGGAGAGAGTATTCTTTTTCAGAAAACACCAAAATCTGAACATTATGACCAAAATAATTTTAATTGGCTCCAACTGAAAATCACACAGTGCAACTTCTCGTGGTTTTTTGTACTAGGTCACATATTATCATACGTAGAAAAGATTTTCGTGTCAATTTTGTGACACAATTTCGAAATAATGAAATCAGAAATTAATGTCAATATCTAAAATAAATGATGCAACTTATTTCACCATTTTCTATCTGAGTTTGTAAATATCCAAGTAGTGTATTAAATCTATCTTACCTTTTGGCTCTTATCTTCAGAATGCTTTTATATGAAGAGGTAGGATTTAAAAAGCAGACATTGTTTTGCAAGGCATACCAAATGTAAAATAATCCTACATTTTACTATCCAGATGTTTCGACATTTTCCTTTTGAAATTTATAAGCGCTTTTATTTGATCATTTTCATAGAGGCAAAATTTTAAAACAAGTTTGACAACATTAAATAAAAAATTCTTTTGAACCTCATAGTAGATTTGGTAAGATTTCAAATATAAATACAATTTAAGAAAAAGATTTTTGCTAAATATTTCAATACTTTCATCATTAACACGCAATGACAACAAAGGACGGAGTAGGGGAATGAAAAATACCCCATGCGTGAAAACCAATTAATAACTTCTGTAAAGCAAGCCTTGAATGAAAAAAAAAAGTTAGATTTCAAATCAATGGTTATTATGTTGTTTTTAAATCTCACACTTAATTTCAATTAAAGTGAAATCCTTGAGTACTAGAGGAAAAACTGTTATTTCAATCTGATCAAGACAAATGATGAAAGCGATAAATCAAATGAAACATTCATCAAGTTTGCAGTGAGCATTGTTAGAGCTATTCAAATCCTACAAAAACAGATGCAGAAAATTAGAAAACGATGGATGGAAGGAGAGAAATGACGAAAGAGAACCATCCAAAGTTACAATTTCGGTCAAGGTTGGATGAAAGACATTGAAGCGAGAGAAGGTAGAGAGCAGGGAGCCTGGAACAGTAGTGACGCAAGATTGAAGTAAATGAGTTTTCAATGTGTGTTCAATTAACTTGTCTCCTTATGATAATGAGCAGGTTCAGCTATTGGAATTCATTAGATATAGAGAGGGGAAAAAGAACAGTGTTGAAAGGCAAAGGGGAAGTAAAAGGAGGCCAAGATTATCGAGTGCATGAATTTCAGGGCGAGGAATAATGGAAAGGAGGCACTGGGTGGGGTCTATATGTAACAAAAAGACACTTAGATCTTCGATATCCCATAATCAGAGATAGTTGTTTTTATAATTTTTCAGCCCTTCGGTTTACAATACCTTACTTGCCTTAAAAAAACCTTTTGCCTTTTGAATCATAACAATGATGTTAATTTTCTTCAGATTGAAATACGTAAAATACAACCACCAAATTGACTGCTTATATAAATGCTTTATATTATCATTATTGTGAATAGAAAGAATGTGTTCTTTATACTATGAATACAGCACAAATGAGTTCTCAATGCATATAACTGCACTTGTTTGTACAACAAACCACCTTGGTTTAATATAAAATGCTTTATTATGAACCTCAATAACACTAATCCATACTAATTACCCTATCTTTTTCTATATCCATGCTTCGCAGAATTTTGCTATCAAACAATGTTAATAATCATATAAATATAATTAGGGATACAACTAATATTAAAAAAAGATAAATGAACATGAAATGGAAAGGATGAGAATAGATTTAAGAGACATGTTTATCCATGTAAGATGAGAAGGTATGATCAATTAAGCATGTCTTTGTCATACTCCAATGATCAGAGAATATAAGACCCTCTTCTCATCTACTTTCTGACACTGGTTTAGGAAACCAGTTTAAAAGATTGCTTCGCTAGCATCCTCATCACCGTCTCCTGAACTGGTTTCCTGAACCATTTTATGTTTAAAGTGGTCTTGTTGCTATGGGAACACTCTTAGTGGAGTCACATGATTTGTGCAAAATTTGAAACTGCAGAGTAGGCATTCTACACACAGTGTGTTGTGAGTAGCGAGCCTAACATGCACACACTCTTGTACTTCCGAAAGAAGATCGCTTCTCAAAGAACGGATGTATCCTTCCTTAAACCAGTTTAACATGGCAAAGCGATCTTGAAAACCACATCGCAAGGTGGTCATCCAAACTGGTTTGGACGACCACTTAAGATAGCTTCTAAGACCGCTTCGAGCGTCCCCATTACATATTAAACTGGTTTCCATAAAACAAGTTAGAAGATGCAGATGAGAATGAGGTCAAACACTGGGTGCGTTTATGCTTTCCATATTCAGGCCCAGATCAGACTTGTCTTACATGTTTAATTCAGACCATGGTTATGTCCTAACTCATTTCCATTTAAATGCTCATCGTAAGCTAGCAAAGAGGTGTTCAATGATCAACGTTTCTCTAAGACGATAGCTTCTGGGCAGTATAATGTAGAAACAGCATCACCATTGTCATTTTTTGTGCTTTGATCGAGATCGCAAAGTAACAACACAACAATCATAAAAGCATGCCCCTAGCTCGATCTTTCCTTCTGGATCAACTTAATATGCCTTAAAAAACAAATGGTACTCCACAGATCTGTATTTACAATGAACATGGCATGCCCTAATTATGCTCTCTCTAATTTCTTAAAGGAAGCATAAACACACCCTATTTCATGTATAAAGAAACCTATACCAAAACAGACAGATGGGACCTGCTGCTTTTAAAGGACACTTTCAAAAAGATTGCACAAACAAATATGAAGTTACATATGCAAAATATAATATGTAGTTTACAAATTTTATTTTGTATTTAAATGACAGATACATCATTCTATCCATGGATCCTAGTTCTAGTAGGATCCATGTTCTATCCAGGCTTCAATGATTCTGTTGTTCATTGAGGGGTCAGTTTATATCGTGTCCATTCACAGAAGACCCCCCCCTGTCTACTCTCTTAAAATACCAAATGCCCCCTTCTGTGTATGATGATATTACTAAGATTACATTGAGGTTAATGAGGAGACAGGTGTAAACAACACAATAGGTCAGAAGAGGTCTCCTACTAAGGTAACCCAATTAATCTAGGAAAGGAAATAATGATCTTTCTTTTTCTGAGTTGATGGTGAAATGGACACATCCCTGTGCGTGAGCATTCTGTCTTCCTCACTGGATATAAAGCAAACTATTATCCCCGTTTTAAATCTGCAGAACAGAATTCTGAAAATAGATGCTAGTTAACTATTGTAGAGTTTATTTCAGCATCTGTTTCATTTGCTTGTTAACATTCACTCATTTCACATCTTAGGTAGATACAGTATTTCATAAACCTGTTTTCATTCATTAACACTCTACTTAACTCTTTGCCCGCCACGGACGACTCGCGGCACATACAGCGGACTGCCAACGACGACTCAAGTCACAGTTCGCACACAATGCATACGGCATCCCAAAATTAATGTGGCGCAGGGGGGATAGTGTACGTGGCGAGCAAAGAGTTAATGCTCTTTCTGGGGAGCTGACTTTGATTCTCAATTATTTGTATTCCCATCAGCGACAGTTGATATACAATCTCCATAATACATGGGGTAAAACCCAGATTTATATTCTTAACAACATCTGATACAAAAATTCAATATTTTTCCAAAATTGATCATAGGCAATACACCACCATTATGTTTCAGCTGGGACAAAACATTATACCCTTCTTAAAAACATCATCAGCTGTGCATGATATACTGACGTGGAACTCTTTATGAATTAGCTCCCTTTAAATATCCCACCAGCCATGATTACCACTCAAATCCAAAATCAAATGTAATCATTATAATGCCACCCTTGAGAAGCAAAATATATATCATGAAATGTGATTCACATTTAAAGCAAACACGATCCAGCAGCTATCAATAACACCACCTCAGTCCTCAACTATTAAAATCTGGCCATGTTTTTTACCCATACTGCAACATTCTGAGCTGAGTATTATTGAAATATATATATAGTTGAGGCCAGAAGTTTACATACACCCAAGAAATTCAAAGAAAATTTGACACTTCCCAAACATCATAAAATTTCCTGTATCTTATAAAGCATTTATTTCATCATGATGAATTTGATATAAAAAAAAACTGAGTATGTCATGCCCTTTCTTCACATTGCTTTGTCATCAGGAGCTTTTCTGTTTAGGTGCAAGTATTTACCCCAAGATCTTCATATTTTAGACAAATTAAAAATAAAAACTTGCCAAAACATTTCATATTTGTGCTAGTTAGTTCTCAACGCAAACATTGCAGATTACACTATTTGTTCAGTGGTGACATATGATGAAATAATATAAACCATTGATTTGACATTTATACATTTCTATGAAATGTTTGAAAATATAAAAACAAACAATTAAATACATTTGGCACTATTGCTTTTTTTTAACCTAAAATATACTTAAATCCCAACAGCATCCAAATCATGTGAAAAAGCTTAATATGTTCTTTCATTTATACCAAATTTGTCATGGTAATATTAACATTTCTGAAGATTCGGTAGAACCATAGTAAATTTTACAATGTTTGGCAAGTGAACAAATTTTCACGGAATTCCATGGGTGTATGTAAACTATTGGCCTCAACTGTAGACACTTAAATAATGATACTAAATCACTACTCAATACTGTAATAGTTGTTACTAAGTAGCTTAAGAAGTACTTTTCTTTTCAAATATTTAAGTTTCTCTATTATCGTGGAGCATTGTGGCCAGTGGATTAGTCTTCGGACTTTGAAACAGAGGGTCGTGGGTTCGAATCACAGCCATGGCGTAATTTCCTTCAGCAAGAAACTGATCCACAATGTGCTGCACTCAACCCAGGTGAGGTAAATGGGTACCGGTAGGAAGTAATTCCTTAAAAAGCTGTGTGCGCTATGAACGCCTAGCTTAGCCGGGTAATATAGGAGCGCCTTGAGCACCGAACAAGGTGGATATGTGCGCAATATAAATACCCTATATTATTATTATACATATACTATAGGCTTATTTACTATCTGTATTACTTATACAGTATTTATATCTCAAAAGATAGACTTGCTTTGTATAACACAGTCAATGAGGAACTGAACAGTGCTGTTCAGTTCTCCATCCCCCCACCCTTGAAATATGAAATTCAACCAAAGTATATGACAACTGTCAAATTAGAGTAAATGCTGGAATCAAACACGAATAGCATAATATTTATTTTGAAGATATTTACACAAGAAAATTTTGTTTTCATTGAAATATTGACCAGTGTTTTTCTATGGCAATACCCCCCCACAAAAAAAAACAATTACAGCACTATCAAATACTACCTTTAAGAAATTTGTTTTATTAGAAAAAGAAATCATCATGATTCAAGGATATCGCAATAAATAGTTGGGTTTAATTCCATGGAAATAACTTGCAAAATAGATGAAGGGGAATGAATCAAAGGTTTTCAAATTAGCGATATATCTTATTCATGAGTTTTCCGGCTGATCTCACCATGAGATAGAGTTCAAATAAAGTGCACATGATGATGACCTCTATAGTATACCAATGGTAACACACTGACTAAGACGTACACACCTATTAATCTGCTATACCATAACTACTGCACCTCAAATTTGCACCAATCATTAATTTTCTATTCATTTTCATAATTTATTTTTATTTATAAACCTGTATATATACATGTTTCAACATTCAAAATCATGATACATAGATAGGCAAGAACAAGAAAGTCAATATCTGACATATCCAAATGATAAATGAGACAGTAAAAAAGAGAAAAACTTGAAGCACATGCATACACATTTTGGTAGGTTGTGATACTACTTCTCACTATCCTTATCTTCTTGGAATCTTTTACGTATTCCTTTTCAAATAAGTATTTTAAATGGAATTCACAACAGTCTTTTCCTGAATGATTTCTTAAAAACTAATAAAATATAACATGAGCCAATATGTATGGGGAATTTTTTTACACACACTGATAAATTTGCATTTGTTTTCAAACAAAGGTTGTGTGTGTGTGTTGCCAATTTAGAGAGTGTAAGTTAATTGCTTTTCTTGTAGAACCACATTCTGCACTAGAAATGGCATTTGCTACATTTTTCTCTTTCTTAACACTTCCAATATAGAATTGCAATCTTTCAAGAAGAAGATAAATTGTACAAGTGTGTCATAAATGAGTCACATTAGATGACAGTACCTCTATATATTATGGAGTATAATAAAAATTATCATATGAAGAGGGTCACTATACACTGAGTAGGCATGATTTTCACTGATCTTTGGGTACAGATGATATTTACACTCAATGATTTTATTTCATGGCACACAAACGTTTCCACTTGCTGATGCCAATATTGCAGTTGTCTTTATTTGTGCAATATTGCTGCAAACTCAAGAAATATTTTTCATATCCCCTTTTGAGCTTTCAAATATAACAAATATTTCAGTTATTATGATGTGCAATATTGGCTAACTTTTGAAATATTTCTGGTCTGTTATTATAAGCTATCCAATATAATCATGTCCACTTTACACTAGTCATCCCAAATGAATACATGAACCTTAAAAAGGGGAAAGTAGTCTTTTTGATAGATTCTTAATCTAAAATATATGAATAAATGCTCTGGAATAAAAATCAATATCTTGAACACCAAATAAAATTATCATTTTGTGCATATTCTCTGAATGAGTGGATAAAAATGGAATTCCATCAGGGTTATTTTTGTCTCTATTGGGAGAATACAAGTTGAAGCATCCTATTTCAAAAACCTGTAATCAATAAAATAAGAAGAGGATTGATTGCACATCAAGCTTGTTATAATGGTTGAGGATAATCTTATTGATTGTCAAACAAATAATAAAAGAATTCACAGACAGATAATTTGAAGGTAGGTTTCAAAAAGGTGGCTAATCCAGACTTATGAGATAGTCAACAGACATAATCAATATGCATTTTTGAAAAAAGAAGTGATTAAAGCAATAGCGATGGGAAAAGTAAAAGCAAATTTGATCAAACAACTTCCTGAATGTAAAAAAATATCTACATAAGGATTTAGAAAGGCACTTGAGTAATCACACATAAGTGGAAATGTTGTAAAAAAAATTTCAGCCAGTGCTTAATTTTGCTTCAACTTATGAATGTGCATTGTCTTTTTTTTAATCCACAGCACTTGTCATTAGCTGATGACATATTGGATTTCATGATCTAAACAGAAATTAATTTGGAAATTAATATTTATATTTCATTAATATATAACCTGGTAAGACAAAAATACCAGCAAGTATCAAATCAGCAGACAAGGAAGGTTGTAGCTCTATCTCTTTCCTCTTTTATTATCAAAATAAGGTCAAACAGGGAACATAAAACCTGGAATACATAATCGCTGGTACTAGATTTACTTTAAATTCATATCTTGTAAAGAAGTCTGTGAAATAATATGACAAAAATAACAAATGAAAATTTCAAATGAAAATCTTGCTTCGTGTTTTGTACATTACTACAAGACTACAAATAACCCCACCCATAAATCTTTCCATGAACAAATTACAAAGTACAAAGTTCTTGTAATCTTCTTGAAGCACTTTTAGTTCTTCTTGATCCAGATTAACATGTCTCTATAACAGTCTTTAAGTCTTAACCAGCATCTAATCCATATTGCACCTTCAAACACAATGCTATTCATGCTTTGGAAAGAAGGATGGTGTGAATTCACAATAAGAACTGACAGACATCGGTCCTCTAAAAAGAGAAGAGACTTAGATTATATGATCAATACAATGATGAATTATGTTAAGACAGGATCAATGAAAGTTTATGAAAGCCTCTTGCTGACATTTTACACAATATATACTCAAGTGAAATTAGATGAGATAGAGGCCTATGCAATTTTACATACGGTCATTCTTTCAGAAAAGGTTGGTTTCTGGTTTGAAAATGATTGATGATAAAAGAGAGGGAGAAGAATTAATGAGATTGATACGATTGTCATCAGTGCTGTAATCATTGATGAGGATAGGCTTTCCCACAGCACAACCCCACCCGATATGAGATGTTTGCGCCACTAGCAAAATGCAATATTAAAACTCAGCTGGAAACTGCTCCGTTCAATAAGCTGACCTCCCCTCTAAGTGTGACTTTGGAAGAGGCTTGAAAGCATTCCCACATTGTAATGAAGCAAGTCCTCTCTCTGTAAGAGAAAGTGAGGGTGTGTGTGTGTGTGTGTGTAAGGGAATGGTATGATCTACTAGGAGAGTGTGTGTAGATGAGGGAGGGTGCAGTGATAGAAAGCTTGCACCACTACGGGATGGATGTACCGCTGTCTCCTTTTTTTTACACATAGGCACAGAGCACTGTCATAATGGAGAATGCAATGTATGGGTTACTGCACAAGAAAGGCTTGTAGTGGCGTTGTATAGGCTAGCCATACCGGCACACACACACACCCACACACTCTCACGCGTTATCTCCATACATATAGCCTGGTCTGTGACTGCCCTCTCCTTTTTTTTTACCTCTAACCCAAAATAAGCTACCTGGATTGTTTTAAGTCAACTTGATTTTGCTGATTTTTTGTGAGAGATATATCCCTTGAGCAGATTAGATTGTCAGTACTATGGAGGCATCTACCAGGACTGTTTAGCCAAAAGGAGATGGGATTGAAAAAGGTTGCGCTACGTACGTTTTACAGTTCATACTTGGATTAATGGCAGCAATGATAATAAGCTAACTGGCAAAGTGAAGCAGCAGCCAGTTGCTTTAGGGATACATCCTAATGTGATGTGAGTGGTTTGCCTGTGTGTTTCAAGAGTACATTACCAATGAGCACAGTATGGATCATACTCCAAAGCACCTCATCCGTCGTGCCATAGCAGTAGGCTAATCCATTTTGTCTTTGGATATCTTTGGGATTTCTATCTCAATCTGGATTAATATCAACTTTATATCCATGATATATTTCACATGCAATGATATCCTAGGATCACCGGCTATTTGAAATTCTGTCTACAAATATTGATTTATCACATTTTACAGGATTATCCATTTAACACCTGGATCAATTTGATGATAAATGGATGGTACCAGGAAATTCTGCAATGTGGAAATTTTGGGAGAATGAACAAGGAAGGCAGACTGGAATAGCTTTGATGGTTATATAGAGTGTTGAGGAAGGAGCATCACCATGCAACGCTTGTGTTCAAGCTGCCTGAGAGGGCTAAAGATGGGGTTAGCTCCAAGCTTCCCTATCGAGATGGAACCTGTGCACTTTGAACCTGCAGAAATCTTTACTAGTACAGGCAAACGAAGAGTGGAAGGAGAGGCCCTGCAGGTGGTGCGCTGCCCAGAAAACATCACCGAGGATATATACAGGGATATAGTCAACCGGCGCACCTACCACAGTCCTCATGACCACCTAGAGCACATCAACTTTGAGCAGTTGAGTGAAAAGTACCCAAACTGGACTCGCTCAAATATATCTGAATTTCGGATAGAGTTCATCACCCACGACAAGGACAAGGACTCGTTGCTAAATTATGACGAGGTCTCTGAAGTCCTTAATAAACTTGGGGATGACTCCCCAACCAATGTACGATTCCACTGCTTTGTACAAACAATGAAGTCAATGAAGTACCCTGAGCTTGGGAATAAGGTAGACTTTCAAGATTTCCTTGAATTGTGCCATCTATTGGTTCAGGTACGAGCTAAAGAGGCCGGTAGCTCCTGTGAAGAGATCAAATTAGAGGCTTCTGGAGGTAGAACTGAAGGCGCTAGAGCAACGCCATCACCAGAACCTAGGAGATCTGGCCGGTTGCTGTCGCCCCGTACCCGCCGGTCAGCTACCGGTAACTCATCACCACGGTTAAGTGGCACAAGTGCAGATAGTAGTCCGGCATGCAAAGCAAAACCCAAAACTCTATGTTCTTGCCCTCTTGCTGACATATCTGAGACTGAAGCAGATGCAAGGATCTTACGGGGAAAGAGCGGTAAAGGAAGGGTCAAATCACATGATCATGTGGATAATATTCTGAAGAACCATTGTGTGACGCCTGCATTCAACAGGACAACTGCTGTTTACAACCAACTAGGCAACCCAGAGACCACCAGATTGGAGAAAGCAGACAACACAAGGTACAGTAGTGACCATAAGGTTCCTAATAACAGGGTAACGTGACAACAACAACCCACATACATGCAGTATTTACATTAAATACAAGTCAAAAAGCAATAAATCCGCCACTGCACAAGCAAATATATGAATTAACATGGAAAAAAAGAGTGGGAGAGACAATAAAAGATCAGGTCATACACACAAAGGCCCAGAAACATTTTGTTTTTTGGTCCATGAGTATTGATCTGATCGGAAATCATGTTAATGTTTGACTCTCCCAAACACTATAAGATTACACCAGACCAGAGCTGCAATTTGGCTCTGGCAATTCAGAGTGGACTGAAAAGCCACAAATGTTATTGAATTTTTATTACAAAATGTATGCATCAAATGAATTTCTTCCTCCAAATTTAGGCTAGAACTTGAGAAATATAGCTTGTAGATGTTGATTATCATTATATCGTATAGGTTTGGATTTTGTTTCCATTGGCTATTGGGATATATCATAGCACTGATTTGATTCTAGATATGATGGAAAGTAGGTTCTTTAGGGTGAACATACTACTTTAGAAACTACAGCAACATGCTAGATGTACATTATCTATGTACATGATATTTTATTCTAACAAAATTGTAAATGATTTTATGTAATATATCCTAACCAATTGCTTACTATCACAAAAAGATTTTTGAGGTATATGAAATGACAATTATAGGTATTATATTGAGTACTTCATGAAATATATTTCCACTATTTAGAAAATGTATAAAGTAAGAAATGATGTGATGTGTTTTCAAAAGTACATAAAAAGCCTATCTCTATTGTACCACATGCAACATGAAAAGGTATTTCTATCCTTTTTATTGTGGACATTTTTTCCTGCTTTAATTTGTAATAACAGGGGAATTTCTTGAATGATTTGCCTGTAAGGCAGGTCAAATGACTTCATTGTGATATACAGAATGTTGTGTGGAGTTTTTCCCCATGTATTATCTCAAATCTCTATATATATGAGTGGGCAGCGTTTGTGTCTGCCCTTTTATAATCAATATCAGCAGTTTAAAGGGGTAGTATAAACTTTAGCTAGATATCTTACGTGCCTTCCCAATGTTTCCCAATTATTATCAATGTATTTCAGAACACTTGATGATATCATACACATATCTATATTCCTAAATGGGAGGATATTGTTTTAACACCTAGTAATCCTAGATATTCTGCATTTCATATTTTATTCTTCAATTGATTATGATACAAACTTATTAAAGTCAAGTTTTGTACGCGAACTGGGCTAGGAACGTCGATGTCCGCGGACAGAATACAATATGTTTTATCTACTTATATGACATTTCATACTCTTGTATTCAAACTTTAAGAACCTAGCATGAATTTAAAGTAATCGTTACCTTATCAATTTTTGTTTGATGAGGATGCATATGTACTCTCTAAGATTTTGTTATATAGATGAGTTTGTGTGTGTGCAATAATGACAGCTTTTTCAATATATATATGAATATATCTATATAATATATACATTATATTACAAAATATTACAATTTACCCTATTTCCTCATAATTCAGTCTTGATAACTGATATGACTTTTTTAAATCAAATGGTAGATTTGGTGAACTGGGAATTATTTTAAGGAAACCTACGACTTAAAGTACCCATTTCAGCAAAGTCTGCATTTAAGTTTTACTAGAAATTCTGGTGTATTATAATTTTCTGATTAAAAAAAGTGTGGTCAAAATATGTAGATGAAGTAAGTTTCAAGATTGACAGATCTCCATCGAAAAAAAGATGCGATAGGTTTATGAGGTATAGGAAATATAGAAGAGAGATACCATTTTTGGACAGGACTAGACAGACATAACAATGAACTTTACACTAATCCACTTGCCCATTATTCATTAAAATAATCATTTACCAACAGGAACAGCATTGTATTTTTAATAGCATAGACAAAAAAAGAAACAAATGAAACAATATAAGTACGTGGTTGAATTCACTGTAAGCATACACAGGCAAATTTATATCCCACTCTCTTATTTCTAATTAGAAATAAATTAGAAATACTAGTTTTGCCAATGAAACATCCAAGGAAAAAAAAACATTGCAAATAAATCCTATGAAAATATGCTTACTCTATCATGAATACCTGAAAGATAAGGGGAAAATAAGTTCTGCTTTCAATCAGTGGTTTAAAGTTTTAAATCAAGAAGTGCTTTCAGGATTCCTGTAAATTATGAAGGCTTATTCAAGCATCATATTTCATGTTAATCATTTGCACTAATACAAAAAAGAGTTTGACACAAGAGAGACGTCAAGATGAAGATAATTCTTTCTTTTCCTGCTATTTGTCTCAGTAAAAATTAACAGGTATCCAACTACCATGTTCACCTATGAATAAAAACCATACATACCGATATGTTTGATTTGTTTCTTTGCCCCCTCCCCAATTAAATGACTTGTAGCAAAAATTCAAACACAAGACTGGTCTTTCTATTCACATGCATGTAATTTGAGCTCCTGTCGTAGGGTGAATTCAAGTTTAACTTTAATCATTCAGATTGGAATATGTAATATTTCTTTTCCTGTCTGGATTTCTGTTGAAATTGATTTTAATGACTGACAACACAATTGAAATGAGTCATACCATTACGTAATGAATCTGTGTTTGGTGTGCTGACGACTCCTACCTCATGTTCACACAAAGAGCAAACAATGTTTGAAACAATATTTGTGGGTCCGTGGAGACAATCTGGTGGGACTGAACATTATTAAGTCCTTCAGAATGTAAGACTGAAAAGAGGACAAAAGGATGAGACAATGATGTAACTTGGTTGCATGCAAGCGACAATATTATTCAAATTAATATACCTACTAAAGTTGTTACTTTCAAAAGTTTACTATCGTTGAGAAAGGAATATCACAGATTTGAAGTTTATCACTGGTTTATATTTCTCAGAGGTTGATATTGTCTGTAGAGATTTCAACTATGTATTATATAATTCCATAATATTTTTTTTCATTTCATTTGTGTTTCTTCCTAATGCAGAATTATGCCAATTGCCATTTTTCTTTCATGCAATGTCTGTTTCATTTGATTTTTCACAATTGTTCTTTTGATCTTAAATTGATCTTTTAGTTTGGATACTTAACTTGAATGGTGCAAGCATATGATTAAACTATTGGTCACTTCCTCCCTGGAGTCAAGGAACTTTAAATATATACAGTAATATTTACAAACTACTTTTATATTAAAATCATTTCAAAATTGTAAGACAATGTGAATGAAAGGAATGGTGCATTGAAAAGGTATGAAATATCTGTTTTCCAAATTATCTAAGTGAAAAACATCCCTATATATCTATTCATGTCAAATTAATTTACTGGTGAATACATGCTTTAGTATCTAAGCAATTATTTGATAATTACTTTATCAGATAAAATATATTTGAAGGGAAATGGACACTTTTTTGTCTTCTTTTTCTCAAGCCAATCTGATACATTTCAGGTAGTACAATTGTAAAAGCAAGTATGGCAGAAACATGTTACCTCTGCCAGGTGAATTTTTATAAGGAAAAGATGATTTCCTCTTAAAACCAAGACCCCTAATAGATTTAATCAAATGCTTGTAACAAAGAACAATATCATGTAATGTAGGCAAAGCACACCATACATGATAGTATACTGCAGAGACATAAATAGGCCTAAAATGAAGATTCCATATAAATCCAAAACTTTCCAAGAACAGAATTACATCTTCATTTGTTCTGCATATTTGTTAAACTATTTTTTTCATTTTACAAATCTAATAGGAATACTTGAAGTCTGGCTGGCAACAAGAAATATTCAAAAAAAAAAAATCAATTTTCACATTCCTATTGTTCAGTTTTTAATCTGATGGTGGAAACATAATTCTAGCTTTATTAATATTAGGTATGAATTATTAGTCTGCTGTTTCCTTTTTTGAAAAAGGGAATTTAGTCCCAATCATTTCATTTCTAATGTTTCATCACGTGATTACTAAATCTTCATAATCTATTGAAAATTGAATTAAATTTCTCATAGATTGGCATTGAAAAAAGTATTGTGGCCAGCCTACTACGATACAAGTCCCCATAGGATAAATGAGATACGATTTAAAATTCATAAATAACTTATCCTTGAATTTATCTTGTTCTATTTTGAGACATCAATCAGACCTGATCTACATGTATGGTAGGCTTTGTGTCACAAAGAATCCACCGTTTTATTTTTGAGTTGCTTAGATGTAGTTATAATTACTGATAACTTCTATGTGTTTGCCAAATTATAGCTGTGATGTGACACCGGACTGAAATCCTAAGATTTGTAAAGGTTTACATAGAAGGTTTAAGATTTTTTGAACCACTGTTGTGTTTTTTGCTCTTCCAGTTTAATTGTAATTTTAAAAGGATGAATTTGTAATTCTTTGAACTAGAACAAAGAATAAGAGTATGCCATTGATTCTATATGGAGTGACATCATTGTAGACTGACTAAAACAAGTTTCTGACAAACAAAAATCAAAGAAGCTTATTGCTTAGATTTCTCTTATTAGAGATATATAAGGTAAGGAAATAGCATGACATGTAATGACACTTCCGTCACATATTTGACTTGATTGCTTGTATTTCTCTTTTTATATCTCCCACAGTGTGTTATATTAAGGTCCTTTTAACTTTTGTTGTATCATGCATATGTTATATTATTGTAAAATGCCAATTTATATCATTGAAGGTATACTTCTATTTGCTAAAAAAATATATGAATCATTAACATAATAGTATTATAAGCTGAATTATTGTAGGGCCTCCTTTCTATCTTCTCATTAAGCTATTGTCTTTCTTAAAAACTTCATTTCACATAGTCCCATATATAGACTTTGTCTACAATGTAGACATTATATTCATTTTAATCAAACTCTTATCCCTAAATACATTGATGACAACAAATTCAGATATATATATACAGCATGCTCAATGAAGAGCTACGTATTGGGTGAAAATTCATCGTTCAGAATACTACCTGAAACTGTGAAACATCTCTTTATGTCTTTGTTGAGCATCAAAGTATAACATGGATTTTCTACATGCGTCATATTTCTGTGACTGGTACATTAGCAAACAAATCATTGTTTGCACAAACCCTCTCCAAGCTATGCATGTTAGATGTGAATAATATCAATTGTATGTATACAATGTTTCACATACAATCAATAATATGAAACAAAGAACGAGGGACGGATTATGCAGCCATGGATAATATTTCTTAAGGGCAACTGCAAACCTTCTGACTGGTTTGCGACCGATTTGTGAATAAAATGCTATAACCTTTGATAAGAACATTTAAACAAGGAACAGACTATCATCCAAATTTCTGACCCATCAAATAAATGCAAAACTTGAAATGCAGTATGAAGGTACATACTTGCATGCCTTGGAATACATAACAAACCTAATTCTATTTAGTGACATCATAATGACACCATTCTACGAGCTGCTATCATTTTTAACAGATTTGAACTTAAATCAAATTTTGAAATTAGCATTCTAGAAGTGATTTCAAACCTCAAAAATCAAAATATTCAATATCAAATCATCAACCAATCTTAAGGTTTGCTGTAGCTTTTAGAGAAAATCAAGTTTTGTTTGCTAATTGTGCTACCATGATCACAATGGTTAGAAGGCTATCCATGTACTGCCTTGGGACTGTCCAGGTCCCATTAACAGAAAGCTACGTGAATGATTGTATGACTAATTTTCACAACGGATTGTACAGAAGTGTAAATGCAATCGATCATAAATATTTTCTACAATCAACTGCTAAGCGTTGTGTTACCGAGCCCTTGTCAAGATCCTATCCTCTTTACCTTTAAAGCTGTAGCCTCTATCTCACCTCTCCTATTCTCAAACAGTTTTACATTGAATTATTCTTTATCATATCATTCTCATTAGATAAACTATGTTATCATTACCATGTAGGCCATTATGAAAGAGTTATGAGATCTAAAAGGGAAAAAATATTGTGTTATATGCACTTAAGCAATTGGAAGTATGACTCTTCTTAAACTTGCAATAAATTGGTAATTGGAAACCATATGGAAAAAAATATACAAGTCTATGTTTCATCCCTTAAACATGGTTTTTATTTATGATAGGTAGCCTTGGATTTTGGTTCTCATGAAAATAAATCCTCCCCAAAATAACAAAGAAACAAGAAAATTCCAATAAAACATTAACAAAGAATACAACACGAAAAATTAAGGCATGCATGAACTATTCAATAAATTAGCCGAGAGATGCATATCTGTGTTGAAACATTAGGTATATTATGTTAGACCTAAAATACATGTTTATCTAAACTGAAATTAATATGGTTAACATTTAATGATTTATTACAATTTATAGATATTGGATGCATAATTTGCTTTCCAGAATTCAAGGTTACTTCATTATTTCCAAACTCGCTTTGATCTATTTCATTGAATACAACATAACAAGCAGAATGTCTATAACTTTAATACTTTTGCTAGATGATTCTGCTAGAATCATTTTGATGGAATGGATCAAAGTTCAACATAAAATGGAAATCTTATATCTTACACTTACATTCCAGTTTGACAATAAAACAATAGGAAGATCTATGGAATTCTATGTGAGTATGAAGAATTAAAATCAGGATTCATTTTTAAGTACTATATGTAAAAAATGAATTAAGAATATTTACTTCAAAATTTTGAACTGAATATGAGAGTAAAATTAAGTCAGATTATTGTCCACAATAGAAAGTAAGAGTAAGGTAAAAGATTTTCATTTCTAAGTAATGTGTGTGAAAATGGAAGCTAGTTAAGTATAACAGAATCTTATGGAACTTTTCCAACTTATCTTTGTGATAAGAAACTTTTCGTATGCATTTACTCTCAAGTTTGATAGAAAATTTCAGAGATATACTTCGACCAAAAAAGATATGAAATTGTGTTAAAAATGAATGGGACATAATTCTTATTGTAGATAGGTTGGAAAAGACCTAAATCATTCCATCAATTGAATGCAATACTATGTGCATAATGCATTGGAAATGGTATTGGACCTTTATAAATATTTATACTACTCATTTCAAACAAAGGTAGACAAAAACATTCCAAACAACATTAAGTGATACAGGAATGTACATTATTTTCATCTGATACGGATTTGTGATCAGTATTTTGATCTTTGCTTTTCATACCAGGATCTGATCATTAGCTCATTATGTTGCATTCAATGTATGTGGTGATATTGCTTTCATGTGAAAAAAGAAATAGTATAAAATGATTATCAATTATATAAGACATCTAACCAGGTGATTATATGGACTATTGATTCAATCAGTAATTAACATTCCATAATGATGATACTGTCAAATAGATAGTATGGCTGCATATTAAGCAGTGCAATAAAATGTGCCATTTATTGAATGCAAAAAGCAAAAAGCGTGAATTCTGCTTTAATGGCAAAATGTCACATAAGTATCTGCTTGTGGTGTCATGCTAATTCTTAATACTATCAAAATATCATAAATGCCACCCTTTTGTGGACCATTTTGCTAGAACACCTAGCTTTATCAACAACTATTTAAGCCATTGTTTGACATCTCTATGAATTACAGCAAAGTAACTGACTTTGCTATATGTGCACATTTAATTCCAATAGATTTTTTGTTTAAATGCCATCAAGTCCATTTATCTCCTGGAAGATGTTTTATAATTTATGAAAGGGACTAACCTTAATTAAACCAAACCGATATTTATTACCCTCACAGAAATTACGCTATACTCTAAACTACAACTTGGAAAATATTAGGCAATGTGATTTGTTTTGGGCAAAATCTTCTCTTAAAAGAAAGGGCAATACCATGAGAATAATGGTCCTACTACATTTCTCTTTCTTCAGTTTACTTTCTGCCATTTGTATCTTTCTCTGTCTTTTTGTGTGTGTGTCTCTCCCTCCTTGTTCAATCTCTCTTTCTTTTTACCTCTATCGCTTCCTCACCTCTCTTTCTTTCATCTACTTTTGTGTCTATTTCTATCTCTGTTTCTCTAGCTCGCTCTCTTGCTCACTCAATCTAAAAATATTTCATTTTCAAATTCCAGTATATAGAAAAGAATAAATTGGGCATAATACCAGACCAAAAGACAACACTGCTCCCAAAATTAGTTTGACCATGTTCAGAAAAAGAGAGGTTATCTAGTTGAGAATCAAATGATTGGATACATGTATGGCTTCTTTATTCACCATATCACTCAATCAGAAAATGAGACGTATAGAAAAGTGACCTAAATAGTGACCATTTATATAAAGCATTTTTACCAATTTCACCATAATGGGATTGGCTTTCCAAACCTCACTGTTTGCCATTGCAGGAATGGAAACCTTAAAAGGAAAAAAAGAGGCTTTGAAGGAATGCTGTCAATGCAAAAAATAGCTTAATCTTTTTTTTTGAAGTACCACCACACCAATGTTTACCCATAAAACTTGGTATTAAAAAAAGAAGCCCAGAAACTGTGATCTATAGAAGTCAATTGAGCAGAAAGAACAAAAATAAGACCCTTGTGCTGAAACTACGCTGCAGGATTCTGGGGAAAGTTTTTCTTTTCCAGATAATAAGGACTTCTTCAGGAATATCATGCTTACAGAGAAACCACCTTTCCAGTCCTGAGGAAAGTCATTGTCATCATCATCATGACTATCGTTATCATCATCTTCATCCATACTGATGATCCCATCAAGACGGCAGAGCATTCCAAGATCCATGCTGCATCACACCTATCAAATGTTATTAAGATCAATATTTCCTACTGCAAACATGATGCTCACCAGTAGAAAGTGGTATTATACTGAGACAATAAGTTGACCAGCAAAGCTATTTCTAGTTTCTATACTATGTCTTGATTTTTAATTAAGGTTTCTTCCAAAAGCAAATAAGCGCTGTGTTAATGTACGGACAGCCATATGAAATACCCCTCTTAACAGAGATTTTGTCAAGTTTTTTTTTGTTGTGAATTGCTGTAGAGTTTTGAGGGAAGTAAGAAACACATTCAGTTCAATCACCTTTCTCTGTTTCCCCATTTAAAAAAAAATCAATTTTCAGTGGTTGCACCTCATTCTTGCAGTAGGGAATATCTTTCAAGCTTCAGAAAATTCTGAAGTTAGGAACCTTACCAAAAGTTGGTCTTACCAGAAGGAAGCATCCTTACATCATTTATCCTCACATTCCATCACAGACAAATAGAATGAGGAATGTTGGAAGACTGTTGTGTAAAACATTAACACCTACATGTAGATGTGGTACATTACCTTTGGTAAGGTTTATTATCAAGTGTGTATTAAACAAATAATTACAAATCTTGGAGGACTTCATTAAATGCATTTGATAGGGAGTTGTATGCATTGGATACAATCAATGGAAGAATATTGGTAAAACACTACCGATGAAATGAAATCAATTGATCATCACTCAACAAGCATTCTTCAAGCTCCTGTATCAACGAGGTATCTTCATTTATTTCCCTTTTATTTATCAATGCAGTATAATTTTGGGAAATTGCTTCCAAATGGACAGATAAAATAAACTTTTCAATAACTTAATACCAAACACAATATTCCATTTATGAATCAGAAATATTCTCATTCTGATGATCAACGTGCTTTCCACTCAGGATATCAATTATTTGGATTTCTTATATCTTCAAGGAAATAATACTTGCACATTAATCATGCAAATAATTTTTTTGGCAATTATATCCCTAAAACCTGAAGGCAAGTTATCTCAGGGATCACCCTACAAATCCTCCATCAGTGGGAGCAGAACATTCAGTTCAGACAAAGAGTTTGGGATAGAGCAATGGTTTACACGCAATAGCTTGTCCCTCTGAAGCTTTGTCTCATCACAATGTCCCAGAGCCAGAGGACAACACGATCAAATTAATCTGGTATATGCCACAATATTGTCCAAAGGTCTCTAAGGGGTCTCTGTGATGTCTCTGCCTTCTCTGCATGGTAGGTTTGTAGATATCACAGAGACAACTCAAGCCAGTGAGACCACCCTTTCACACTGAATGGGAAGCAAAATCTAGTTTCTCATGATTCTGGCGTCAATTTGCATAACTGATCCTTTTGAAAGCAATTTCTTGTTTAAATTTATTTGATGGATTGTAATAATAATGTATGAAGATTACTCCTCTTTGTCTTATAACCATTTTCATTTCTACATGTACTAATATTTTGCTAACTGTTAAGGTTATGAATTCAATAACTGGTATACTACTTTCGAATCACTTGTTTTCACAGTTTTTAGGTTCACGGAGCACATTATAATCATTTTGGAGTAAATGTGGTTTACATTGGAAAACGGGGCCTTTGTGAAGAGTTGGGATTAATCGAAATAAATCAATAAATCTCCTAAGAAAAATTTGAGATCAATCTTTAAGCTAAAATTGATTAAATAATGGATGATTTATTTAACTCAATCACAGCTCTTCATTTCAGAAGCCATGGTGTTTGTATTACCTTTTTCTAATCTTCTTTAGATGTGAACCTAGTAAACTGACAAGACTTACATAAAATGTATATGACGGAAACTCAACCTTTTCTTCTACCAAGATTAAGATATCATTGTGTCAGTGCAGGAACGCCCTTAGCACCACACTTCCATGCCCCTCACCGGTGCAGAAATACCCATACGCAATGCCCTTATGTGCGCAACTAAGGGTATTTCTGCGTGCATATAATGCATGAGGGTATGGTGCTAAGGGTACTCCTGCAACGACACGATGATATGAAAGTAATCTTAAAACAATCAACATGGTTTTAACATTACCTTTTAAAATGGGCAAGATATTGAAAATATGGTGATGGTATAATTATCTTCACGTATAAACTGATTTCTTTATTTTCTCATGGCATGAGTGTGCATGCTTTATTGTATACCTTCTCTCTTATTTTGACAGGTCTGATTTTACCTTAAAGAGTTCTAAGTGACTGAGCCAGTTATGTGTTTGACAAACAGTGTGTGCTTTTGTTGGTTAATTATTAATATTTTTCCCTCTATATACTTATTTTACACCAGAATTTACAAAGTTAACAATTTTGAGCTTATTCATATACTAACCAACCTTTTTTTGCAGGTTTCTATCTCATCCCCTCCAAAGTGTCAACAAAAAAGGTAAAAGGGAATATAAAGAAATAAACAGATGGTGGTGAAAGGGATGTATTCTCAACTATTCTTTACCTGAGTATGTAATAGTTGATAAAGAATAATACCAACATACTGACTTCAACTAGCCCAAATCCCAAGTGTTTTAAAAGATAATTACTCCATAACAATTTGTCTACTAATGAATTACCCATACAAAGACACAATCAGTCATGTGAACTACTCCATTGAAACCTGTGTCAAATTCATTTCTGCTTGACGTCATGCTTTTAATTGAGTTTTACAGATATCAAACTCAGACACATCTTTTTCAAAGGAAACATAATTGTTTCATTAGAGATACATCTGCAATGGTGACAGCATACCTGATTGGGGCCTATTTCAAATTTCAGCCTCTGTGCCCTCTCATCATAATTTCATTTTCTGTTTCTGTGGCAACAGCTATGAAAATCATGATCATGCATGTCTAATGTTATTCATTAATTGGGCTCTAAGGGATTTGGACTCTGGAATGATCTGTTCCCAAATATCTCTAAATTACACACACAAAACTTGTTCATGATTATACTAAGGAGATTAATCAATTTGATCAATATATCAGTTTTTACAAACACCAATACAAATAGACTTTTATTAACCTCACTGAAATAGAAAACATAATACTCATCAATCACTTTATTCTCCACTGAGCCTTAATGCAGTTTTTTTTAGAGAAAAAATGAACTACTATTTAACCCCAAAATAAATAAAATTAAAAAATACTATGAATTTTCTTATAACTTATATTTTCAGGACCACTTTTAAAGATAGAAGAGCTTCTAATGCAAAAAGTAAATAATAAACAAAAAGGTGAAAAATGGAGAATACATGATGAAATTTATTACCAAATGAATAGAGGTCAATAAGAATGATTATTTCTACTTAAAGGGAAACCTCACCCAAATAAAAACTTGTTTTCAGAGGGAAAAAAAATCAGACAAGCTGATAGATGAAAGTTTGAATATCGGACAAACAATCAGAAAGCTATGAGTTTTTAAAAGGTTTAAAAATTGATAATCACTATACCCATGGAGACTTCATATTGGCCACAAATGTGATGTCATAGTGATGTAAGGCAAGGGCTATTCTTTCAAGTACTTCAATACATAACATGGCTAAAATGTCATTTTTTCAAAAGTTATACTTCAAATTATATTTTTCTTTCATGAGGACATAAAACAATATTCTACCTGGGTTATATTTACATTACTGCCAGAAGGGAATGGGTACTTATAGGAGGAAACCGCGGCACATACCTACCACTTTTTTTGGTCAAGTACCCCCCCCCCCTCGAGCTCTCCTACCTTAATACTGCTACCAAAATAAATGGAAAGCTATAAAAGAAAAGAAAAAATGATCTAGAACAGTTTCATTTTAACAAATTATCAATTATTCCCCAATTTAATAATGGATATATGAGGTTTTGAAATTTGAACAATCAACAATTTATTTTCCAAAAAGTGATGTTATGAATTCACCAACTTATTATAAGTGAAACATGATTCACAAGTATAAAAACGTAATTCATTAATCCATCAAGTCCATATCAATCGCAGGAAAAAAAAACCCACAAGCATTTCAATAGTCATGGAGTCCATATACTATACTTACTGTTACTTTTAGTCCCTTTATCAGCTTTTAATTCATAATTATATACATTATAAACAATATAGCAGTTTGTGAAACAAACCCCCCCCCAAAAAAAAATGAATACATCTTCAAATGCAGCATATGGGTGTATCATTCTAAATTTCTCTAAAAGATAAAAATAAAGTTATGGATAAAAAAAATGATATTAAAATACTCTTTAACAAAGGGTTATAGGAACAATGTGCATGAAAAATAAGTCATTTATTGTTAATGGGAAGCAGGATACATGCAAATGATATAAAATGCTATAAACCTAAAATCAACATGGTAATCATGACCTAATCTCAAACCTAGCAAGTGAGTGGAATACAGGAGCAAGGTGGAGCAAAGGCATGCCTAGTTTGCCCTTTCAGACCCTTGTCATTCACATTAAAAAAAACCAGAGTGTAACGATTCACAGACTATCTTCATTGTTTTAGATAAATTCATAACATAAAGCTTTATAGTTGATCTCTTCCTGGTATATTCTATACGGCCTGCTAATGAAAGAACTAAGCTCTGTTAGAAAGTTTACGGAATGATATTAGATTAGTCTGATACTTGAGAATAGTTGGTGCCTTGATGAGAGTGAATATGGGCATGGGAACATTATCATTGCCTGACATTTACAGCTGCTATAGGATGCCTAGTCCATTAAGTATTCATAGCAAAAAAATGTTCACTGATTCCAAAACTCATCCATATTTGATTACCTGGATAGGATCTTTGAAACACAAAACCAACCCTCCATAGCACACAAATAGATTTGCTTTTGGATTTAAAAAAAAATCTTTATGAAGTAGACAAATTTTTATCAAATAAAATGAAGCAAGTCCGATGTATTTACAAGCACGGTTTGGTACAATAAGTTATTGATGTTCCTTTTCTCTCAAAATCTACAATAATTTCCCTTGGCTTTGCAGTAAATATTTAAAAAGTGATGACAGGATGTTTAGTGGTCATTTGTTTTCTGATCAGAAAAAAAATCATTTTATAAATTACTAAACTGTCATGAACTGTATGTATTTTTCCCCTCTCTGAATGACTAATTCATTTGGAAACAGGGCAAATATATCAATTCAAATCAAATGAAATCGATTCAATTAATTCATATCAATTCAAATCAATTCTGATCAGATTAAATCAAATTAAAAAAATCAACTCAAAATTATATTAAATTAGACCAAATCAAATGAATTAAGATCAACTTAATTCAAGTCATATAAAATCAATTCAATCAAAATAAAATAATTTTACATCAAATTAAATCAATTCTAGCCAGGTTTCCTCATACCAAGCAGATGGTTGCCTATTAGAGCAAAGATCCACTTAAAAAATATATGGAGCATACCAATGGTTAAGATTTAAACAAGTTCAACCAAAAAAAACCCCTCCACAAATCAGCAATTAATTATCACGCTGCAATTTTTACATCCGTCTTGGCAATATGAAGATTAGCCCAATAAGTGTTGAATTATAAATTTACATTATGAGTTTTTTTTTATCCAGTACGGAGATGGGGTCATTTACCACTGTAATACTTGATCTTCTCCTAAGTTAAAATGGAGGGAATGCAACTCTAAAAATTTTCAAAATTAATAAAATGGTAAGAGGCTATCAATTATTGCAACAACAAAAACTTTATCATGATACAATAATTTTAGCAACAAAAGCAACCTTGTCATTTGAATTGCGTATACTTTATAGAAGAGTGTTTTCTGTTGCTTCATTTCAACAGCCATTACGTAGCAATATTTTAAGGACCAATATTCCATGCACTACACTATGCAAACAAGGTGGTTCTCAAGTGTAGGTTGTAGGACCATTAATATTTATGACCATTCCACACGGTGATCCTAGCTTTCACACACATGTAGCAGGATTCTCTCCCACTCACATACAAAGAAAGGGAATCTATACCGGGTGCACGATGTATTCACACCAATTGTGTTGATAACGGGCTGGGGATGTGCGTAACGGAGTTAGCAGCAGACGTTCATATGAATATGTGATTAAGTTTATGCAGTGATCCACTGTAAAAAAATGAATTAGTTATGTGGTATGGAAGAATGAAATTTTATTATTTATCACATAATTATGAAGACACAGACAGAGAAAAGAATGAGCCCCAAATTCATTTTTTTTATCACTACCACATTACCTTCTTCAAATATGACCATAGTTAGAAAACTGGTTAAAAGATGTGATTTTAATTTCATAAGAAATGGTTGGGGAAGAAGTCAGGAGATAATAAAAGTGAAAATTTTCAAACATCATTTATTTACGCCTTATTACAAAGTCGAAATATCCTTTGCACATCATCAAACTTTCATAAGCAATATACAAAAAGGGGCCCAAAAGTACTGAAGCTGTGTCTGTTTATTTCTACTGGAATTTAGCAGGTTTAGGTAAATGTGCAAACCATGGCATATTCAACTCAGGGAAATTACTCAGCGACTTTATTCCTTAATTCAATCAGATTTATGAAGAAAGACATGTTGACAATTGCAAAATCTTAAGAAATTAACTTCTACAACACAGTTTTTCTCAGTTTTGTAACCTCGGATATTTTTTTATCAAAAACAGTTGGTAAAAAAAAATATATAGGCTTATTAGGAAATTTGTCATCAACTATTCTCACTGATAATTTTGTTGACAGGTCACTTTCAATTTCAAAATACATTCCATGCCATAATGACTTTGCAGAATGTATGAAATTGAGCCATAATGATGAAAGGGCACCTCTATTAAGATATTGTGACAGCATGGTGCTGATAAAAATATGAATTAATTTTTATTTTCACACACAATGCTCAAGCAAAAAGAGGAGAAAGAAAGTTATAACAGTCATAGTCACAAATCTTTAGTGACTCATTGTCAAACACTTCAACCTTGTGCAATATATTCAATAAATGAACCCCCCCCAAAAAAAATAGTTTTTAGTTACAAGCATACAAAGAATTAGAATTCCCCTTGGAATCTTGGAATAAGTGTAATTATGGGTAGGACAATAAGGGGCATGATTTTTCTAGCAGTGATGAAAGGCAAAATGGGTGATTGGAAAAGAAAATGACAAACCAACAATGTGTACCTATATTTAAAAAAACAACATCCTATTTTAGTCATCCCCAATAAAATATAATGTAACTGGCCATATATAAACTTAAAAGTTACATAAAAGTACAAAGGCTTAATCATGACAAATTCTTCTCAACAGTGACAGAAATACATGTTATATCTATAAAATGAAATTAATACAGACTTCAATGCCAATAACATATATGACACATTCTTTATTCTTCCATTTTGGTTCAATAATCCTAGTTTATCAGATATAACGATGATTTTGGAAAGAATAAAACGCTTATTTGACGTTGCAGTATCATTTTATTGATCCTTATCGGATAACAAAAAACATGAAACTTTGCATTTTATTCAACTCAGATCATGTGCCATGAGTTAAGGTTCGAAACTGGATATAGTTTGATATTTCTTATATACAATAGAATTTAAGATGTTAAGAAATTCCATATAATAGATTTGGGTGCTCCCAAATGCAAGATTTATGATGCATTTTGATATCCCCCCGACGATTGCCATAATTTTCAATCTAATATTCATCTGAAATCAAGAATATTTTGAAATGATGATCCTATTAAACATAAATAAAAGAAATTATACATTTCAAATCAAAGACTTCATGAAATAATCTGAATCACTTTTGTGGATATTTCTGGGGGTATACATGTTCCAGTATTTAACATGGACAGAGAAAATAAAGATGTGAATAGTTGTTCAATAAGCTTGTACACGATTAATCATTCACACGTCACAAACATACACCATAGCTAGTTGACTTCAAAAACACAGTATATTGTCGGGAAGTTCCTTAGAAATGGTAAAGAATTTTAAACACTACAGTAACCGTGAAGATTAAGTTTTTTCACCAATGTCCCCCTCCTTCTGATTGTCTGTAAGTCTCTTCACCCCATCCCGTATCATGATAATGCGTGCTATCGCATATGTGACCTTTATGGCGACAGCAGCGCAAATTAGTTTGGCTGGGGCTACAATTGTGCAGATGAATTGCAAATTAGAAGGCTTGCTAGCCATCCCATATCTCTGTATAGTACGAGGCAGGCCGTCATCTTAGCAAAGGCTATCATTTCCTTCCATTCCCTCCTGAATATGCTGGGATAAATAAACCATATCAAATGTGTGTAAATGGTTCTATACTCCATCCTACCTCATTTATCTTCGCTATGCATGGATAGTATGAAACAGGGACTTTATTACACCACAAAATGAATTATTCATATTTATTGACAGGATGAATGATGAATGAACAATGGAGAGTTGAATCCTCGCTCTCGGGGCGGGGTGTGATGACACTCCCTTCCCTATATATTTTACACAGCTGTTTCTCCTTTTATAAATATCCCACTAAACTTCTTGAGCATTACAACACAATAACTTTATTGTAGTAAAGAAACCTTAAAACTCCACCGAGGTGAATCTGTGTATAAATCATACCAGCATTTATTGTTGGATCAGTTTAATAGTTTAACATTAACATCCTTGGATTTCTGCTAAATATGAAACTATAAATTAAATGTGTGTTATTCGGACATGCGGCTTTCTTTGGATTTCATCTTTGAGATTTTCTTCTTTATTTAAAGAAACCATGCTGATATCAGAATTAGAAAAAATAAGATTTTTACAAAGACAGCAGATTGGATAAATCATAGAGCAGAAAAAACAATAAATTCAGAGTTATGTGAAAGCAAGTTATGATATCATTATCACAGGATGTTTTTTATTATTAAAAAATGTACGTGAAAAAGTTGCAATAAATAAGGTACTGAACCACAACAAATCATTTGTTGTTCACGAGTTGATGAAAATTATATAGCTATATAAGTAAAAAATATACATGTAAATATATATAGGCCTACATATCAAATCATCAACTAATCTTTTAACATGTTAATCCCATCATCATATTGTTAAAATTAAGAACCATGATTAAAGGGATGTTTTTTGGTATTTATGTTATGATAAAAGGGATGTTAACAGATGGGGATAAAAATGATGATAATACTTAATAGTCATGTATACTCAATATCAAACATTTTTATCTATGAAAAAAAATATTTTCCTAATCACCACCACCATCATCATCATCATCATCATCAAAATCATCATGATCTCAATTAGCTTGTAAGGCCTCATTCCTCCCAAAAGTATTTCATTACCCCACGACCCTAAGAAATCATGCAGACATTCTATATCATGAAAAAAATAATCTGAACTTCTTCATTATTTTGGGGGAAAAAAGAATGAAAAAAATAAAATTGGAACTGAGAGACTATAACGATAAAACAACTAATCAATATAAAAGCAAAGAGAAGTAGTTCAAGTTGATTTTATGTAGACATAGAAAGTTGATATGAGATAATAAAAGTCATGAATTAATGATGGTTGTATAATGATTGAAGGAGCAGTGAACCTCTCTAGTCAATCAAATGACATCTAATACAAACTAACCAATGCCTGTCTATATTTACATTGTCTAAATGTGTTCCATCTTATTTCATTTCTTCTCACGTCTGCAGACTTGTCTTGCTCCCTTCTCCTTTTATGTCTCCTTCTTTCTTCTCCTCGTTCTTCTTTCTTCTCCTCGTTCTCCCCTCCCTCCTCCTCCCTCATCTTCTTTCTTTATATATTTATTTCTCGTTTTCTCCTTCTCATTTGTAAATACTTTAACCATGTTTACTGGTTTTTTTTTACATCTAGTTACTTGATCATCTAATACTGACAGTAAAAATATACTTTACATCACTCAAAAAGCTTTCACATATTACACATTAACACTTCTCAATTTGAAAAAAAAATATTTTTTTGCAACTTGGCTTCAATCAATTACACATTTTCAGAAATATATTGTAACCATATCAGTCTAAATTAGATGCCCAAAATATGCAGCTTCTAATTGTAGGCAGAAAAAATAAATTCATTCTGAATTTTACAAAAAGGTGGTATATCAGTCTTATTACTCTTTTCTTATTAGACAAGAATCAATATAAAACAAAACAAAATAAGTGTATTCAATTGACCTTCATAGACCAAAAACTGCTATCATCAATTATAGTTAAAGCTTTTTGAATAATTGAATTGATGACATTCACACATCAGCAAATGAAATTACTAAATTCCTATTATCGTATCAATGGTTTTCATTTTTATTTAAACTTTCAAGCATTAAAATATGGAAACAAATCAAACAACTGACAGCAATGACATCCTAACCACCATGGTTTTCATCATCTTCATCATTTAATCATTATTCTTAACATGTCAGAATCAGGACTAGATGACAGGCATACACACATACATCCAAACAGTTACCTGTACCAATACACAATCAGACATACAACCACTGTGTACACACACAAGCATGCAGAATAAATGCCAGTGTACATAAGATGTATATTTATACACCCAGCCTACAAGCTTTCACATGATCAGGGGGAAATAAGGGAAAATACTAAACACCACTGAAAAAGGAGAGACATTACATCACAGAGAGGTTATAGGAATGAAGGGAAGAAATATAAAGTAAAGAAGAAAGAGAGAAAGAGAGAGATAGTAAGAGAAAGGGTTTAGGCCAAATACTGGGTAGGTTTATAGCAAACAAACTACACGCAGGCAAAGTATAGCAGCCGATGGTTAGTTCTCTGTATGCAGAACGAAGGATGTTTTTATGGAGAATCCAGTACTTCTAAATGTCATATAAATCAACATATGGTAATGCGTTACGTTGGCTGCTGCTGCATCCCTGTACTACGTATATGTACTGGGACATGCCCCTCCACCATCCTCTCTCTACACACAAATATATATGCTCTATTTTCTGGAAGGACAAATATTATATCTCACTCTCTCTGACTTATCATGTTTTTGGATCATCATAATTACTTTCACAACAGCCTTTGTTCTTTCAATATACTACACACAAATGGTTTTCTTTTATGTTGTGTCTATTCATTTCATGCATGTATTTCCAGGCTAATTTGCTGCTACCTATTTTAATGCATGGATACTTATATACATAGGCAGTACTTTTCCATGTATTCTGATCTATCACATATACTATCACTCATACAAAATTAACTTAATTTGGGAAATTGCGCCACCAAATCATACATTACTCACATTTGAATATCTTAAGAGAAAATATATTCAATCATTGAAAAGAAAATCTTGACTTACTGTTTACATTAAAATGTACATCATCAAAGAAATAAAAAATAATTTAATAATTTTTGAAGAAATCAAAGGGAATGCTTATTATTTTTTCAATAAAATGCATTGAATAAGTAATTTACAATCATTAGGTTTTATAATTAGCACTAAAACATTATGGCTTTATGAGAAGTATTTGCATCTTCAGTAGATGAAAACATTATCATATTTATCAAATACGGCTATTTCAGTTTAAAAAAAAACAATGAAATGTCAAATATCATCATGTCATTTGTGATTAACCATGATGAATACTGTCTACCGTCTTGCCAAGATATAAAAAATTCTTACTCAGAGTCAGCAGATGCATATCTTAAGTAGATGTAGACTTATTTCTCCTACTATTCAAAAATATCAACAATTATTATGAAACCAAAAATCAAAACTGGAAAGAAAATGATTTTTTTCTTTCATGAGAAGTAATCAAAACAATTTTAAAGAGTGGAATTTAAAAAAGGCCAGGTTTTAGTATGTATTAAGCACTACCCAGTTAAAATGCATTTTGTAAATTACATCTTCGAACATTTGGTATTTCAATCTTTGGTACATGAAGACAGCAACTAACATTTGTTCATTTCAGTAAAAACAAGAATTACATGTCAATGAAAAGGAACAAGTTTGCATTTATAATCATAAAAAAGCTTTCTTGGCATATTATTTAGAATCATAACTAACGCACATATCTAATGTAGATGTATAATTCAAAATTCTCAAGAAAATAAATGTTGATTTCCGTTTATCAATAATCAGTATGATATCATTAAGGTTGGCAATCATCAAAATATTTATCAAATGTTCGGATAAACTGAATGTGAGAGTTACTTATTTTCTTATCAACAAAATCTAAAGTAGATGTGGAATGAGTTAATGTTAGGTAATGAACATCAAATCATTCATTTTTCTGATATTCAGCATTCCCATCGATTCAATGATTTTTTTTTATAACCTTTCAATTAAAAAGGAAACATTAATTTATCGTTAGTAATGGAACTTGGAATAAGGACACATATTTAATTTACCATTTTTTATATTCGAATATGTATAAATAAATATTTGGACAGAGCAACAAAAAGGAAATAAAAATGTTTCTGCTACATTTCAAACGATGACTTGTTTAGACTAATACTATTAACAAAATAAATTTCACTTTAAACAAATTAAAAGATCAAACCTGATGATTCTTTATTATGTCATTATTCAAAAAATGAATATTTCTTCTTAAAACCAGTCTTCTTTTGAAATTAAAATATAATTGTCAACTGTCTTTGTACTTCTTCCAATATTACGTAAAATGTCAATATAAGCAAATGTGCATATGTTACTGCAAATCTTTATTTTGTGGTGCTTTATAATACTGAATCTCTGGATCTAAAATATAAGATCAATATCATCAATAAAATCATGGATACTTTACATTTAGGGCAAAGTAAATTTGGGTATCCATGTTTAACACAAGATCAGTGTTCTTCTAAGTGAAAATCTGAAAAGTCTGAAAATGGTTTGGTCTAGTTTTTTTAAATAATAACAGACCATAACAAAATTAAAATAACATTTTCACACTTAGACAAATCAAATACAATCACCATTCCAGTACTGAGACATTGCCTGTTTTCACTATACATGCCCTTTGTACTATAGGATAACTTGTGTAGGAATGTATTGGAATTGTGTATTAATCTCAAATCAAACAGGGATCCACAGGTTAAACCTAAGAACAACAAGATCTGGGGGGTAATTCACAAAGATTTAAGTATGACTTAAGTCGCACTTAAATGCTGACGCGTACATGATATGCAAACCGCGATCTTATTGATAGATACGCAATAGTGCGCGTCCTCATGACACGATCTGACCAATGCGGTCAAGCCTTTCATACCGTACGCAGCTCGGTATTTAAATGCGACTCTAAGTCATACTTAAATCTTTGTGAAACACCCCCCAGATTCTAAAATGTATTCAAATCTGTATCATACAAATACAGTAACTTCTACAGCAATTGGGGGTTTTCATGGTAATTGTAGGCCACTTTGATTAAATACTAAATTCTTTCCAATATATTTTTTTCATTACAAAATGATACTTGAAAGCCTTACAGTAAATTGAGCAGAGTGTTAAAGATACTTAGGTCACATATAGCATTATGCATGTCCTTATCATTCTCAAATGCTGCTGGCAGTTTCATTTTTTTTTCAAAGATTGCTGGCAGTCTATAAACCAAATCATTAATAACTACCATCAACAATATTCATTACTCCTCGTGTCCTTGATGTGGAGTAGTCAACAGAGTAATTAATCTATTTTCAATTTAAACAATAAGAGAACTGGAGTAACAGCTATTGAGAATTCATATATAAGCACATGGAGAATTAAGTATTAATTATTGTGCACTTAATAGATCATTATTATTATCATATTCTTTCCACCACATTTTGATTTTATAGAATTACATTTTCCTTAGTTGTGAATTAAAGAAAATATTACATAAACTCACAATTATTCACATTTACCAATCAGTATCCAATTCTGTTCTTCGAGGGCTTGCAGGTAACAAGTATTCAATTTTGAGAATCTAATTATCAATATTGTTAACTTCATAAAGACCTAAGAAAAATAACATCTCGCTAAATACCCGCCTTTCCTAAAGGTTACATAAGATTGTACAATTTCAAAGGACTGTGAATTCAAATAAAGTTGCCTATAGTTATTTGATTATAAAATGAATGCATTTTTTAAACATTTGTAATTGGTAGAAATGTATTACATAACAAACAACATTCTTGTAGAAATGTACTCTATTGCAAAGAAGGTAAACATTAAAAAGTGATATTGCATGCTAAGTATATCAGCGCTATCACATATTAGAGGTTAGACCATGGGGGAAAACATCCAAATGAATGGTAAATGTCACTGTTTTATAAAATTAACAATATACTTGTTCCGTTACATGTAAAATAAATGCAGAGCAGCATCTATCTGGAGAAATCTAATTGCATTGACTTAAAGATAGCTGGCATGTGTTTGTCATTTGGTAAATACTGAAAAAGCACCTCAATGATGTATCTATTTTGTTCAAGTATGTTAGATTCTACTCATAACTATGCAGCCCTACAATTTTAGTAGCTTACTACATTTTCTGTCAATTGATATCAAATTTCACAAAGAACAGGTTTCCTTTATTATACAAGCTCTGTTCCCCAGGTTCTGATATCCTTATGTAGGCTAAATTCCAATGTACTTCTATTCATAATGCTTAATTGTCACCAAAACAATGCCCTTCCCATCCCTTAACACATATTCAGTCATTTCAGTCATTTTAAATATGTTCACGCGTCTCCAAGAACGTCATTGCCTAAAAAGCAATTAAAAGAAAGCTTCCATCTGCATCATTACTGCCACATTCCTAACATGTATGCAAACAAGGGAGGCTATGCCGCAAGGTCAGTCGGAGAGATGCCAATTATTAGATTCATTTGTCTTGGGCGTCTGTCTGTACCTCATACTAGGAGGTTTGATAAGAAGGGTAGCAGGCGGCTCATCCCTTCATAGCATACTGGCTCTAAGTTATTCCCATCTCATAATGTCGGCAAACATGCCATTTATATTTCCAAACCATACCATCACCTAAGGACACAGCACATATGGACAATCACTTTAGGAACTCAATCAGAGAACAATATCAAGACTTCTCTACAATCAACTAATAATGTTTCATTTTTTTCCTATTTAGAATTCTAAAAATAAAGTGTTTCCCCCCTTCCCTCTCACCATCTGCTTCTCTCCGTCTAGTATGTACATCATAATCTGGTCCTTATACCAATTTTGTATGCTCCATAATGTCCACTGAGAACATGTTTCACATCACTGCTGATAAAGACAGAGTAAGCAATTAAAATTTGTTATACAAGAGAAGAAAATTTGGAAAATACAATTTGTGTAGTTTGATCTTGCAAATTCAGTACATCCTTAAAATTCAAACCTAGGATGCATAATACATAGATATCTAATTACATTATTTTTGGGGAAAACATAAAGATACATTTTAATTGAATCTGGTTTTTTTTAAGGAGATCTTTCTCATATGGATACAGAAAGAAGTTAAGATCATATTGCTAGTTAGAAACATAAGAGATATCCAGATCACATAATGGTTTATGATATGAAAATACTACACCAAAACCAATAACATATTTATAATAATTTTCTATATAAATAGATTTTGGAAATGAGAATTCACAAATCATTTTGGTTTATACATTAGTTAATACAATTTGAGTGTGTATTTCCTTTGACAGGTGTCTTTTAAGGAAAAGTATGTTCAGTATATCATACAGAATGGTAAAGGGAACAATCCAAAAGTCAGAAAGAGAAAAATAGTTGGAAACAGAAATGACGTTGTAATCAGACTATATGATAAAGAAAGAGAAAGATATTCTTGAATCACGTAGATAATGATGTAGAAAGAGAGAATTCCAAGATTTGAAATTTCCCCTCAGATTTTTAAGAGTTCATTATGGAGGAACGTGGGAAGAAGAATTCCTCATTTGGGTGGTGGAGCAGCAAATTTAGACTGAAAATGGCTATAAAGAGATTCAATCCAACTCCTTCAACCTCCCACTAGGGGCCCAACTCACCCCACTCAATACTATCACTCATACTTGCAATCACGTTTACTGAAATTATTTCAGGTCAACCCTTTTTCTTCTTCTTCTCCCCTAACTGAAAAGGGAGAAACGCACTTCCACATATCAAAGAGTCAGTGATTAAATTTTACACATATTAAGTTGAAAAGAATTGATCAGTGAAAACACATGGTATTAAAATCATGAAGTGAAAAATGAATTTTGAAATAATATTTCAATGTTCAAACAAATATCAACCAGAAAACACCACCACATGCAGTAGACACATTAAAGATTGAAGTAAATAAGACCTTAAATCAATCTCATACTCAAATTTTGAGTTGTATCTTTTATCAGCACACACTTATTTTACAGATGTAAATTTCATTGTTTGGAACATGACTGAAAATGAATTTAGTTCTGTGCAAATTATTATTATCATGTCATGAAATAAATGCAATCTGTAGTAATGAGTAAGTGGTTTGATGAAGTGAAAAAAATAATTACACACACTCCCCCCCCCACTTCTTCCTGGCCTTCCTCCTCTATCCTACCATCTCTCTTTCTTCCTCTTTCTCTTTGACCCATGTGAAAGGATGAATAGTCAAGATTCCTATCACGTTGAGTAATTCCTCCATCCCCCATCCAGATCAGTTCAATGTGATGACGTATGGCTTCGTGCTTCAGCTAGCAGCTGGTATGCATAATAGCTGGTCATGACGTCAGACCTCCTTACAATCATATTATAATTCATTCATACAAACCCCCCAAACCGGGTGAATCATTCATGACAACGTATCAATACATTTAAATCATTTTTTTAATCACATGGCTATAGTTCATAAATTGCCCTATTTTACAATTACTCATATTTTCATAGTGTATTGCCATAGACCTACAACGGATATCAATAAGAACAATAAAAAAATTATTTCATCTTTCACAGTCTGTAGAACAAAATCTGTTCCAAATTACAAGAGAGTAGGTTCTATAAAGAATCAAACTGATTAATTTTCCCTTCTTTTTAAGAGTTAAGCATTGAGCATTAAATATCAAGAGATGACTACACATATAGAAACACACACCTTGATGTTTTGAAAAAGTACTTTGAGTTTTTACCTCGAGATTGTAAGCATTTTGACTCTGAACATTCCACTATGAAACATTCCTTGTATTTAACGAATCCAATAGAAAAATCAACTGTGAATCAAGTTCAAACAATCATTATTCCTTCTGTGAAGATCTATCTGTAAGAATTAGCATTATCATTTTATTACTAATTACATGTACCAAGGTACATGTTAATCTTGTATACATGCAATCTTTTTTATAACCTTGATTTTGAAATAGAATGTAAAAAAAGAAAAGAAACTAGTGAAAGGTTTTGAAAATATTCAATTTGTTCACATATTGTTTCCCTGTATAAAGGAGCATACAACACATACTGCATTCATGGGCAATGATAATTTTCGACATCCATTTTTTCCTTGACAAATAATTATTAATATCTCTTCTTATTTTTATTGTTATAAGTTTTAGATAATGCTTTTATTGCTAAAATAATCCTAAACAAGTCTTATTTTCAGTCTATGTTTACGATGAGCATACCAACGCCAATGACTACCATATATACAGACTTGGCGTGTAACACCGTTTGATATGACTTATAACTTGCTAATTCTCACTAAATCAAGGCAAAATGCCACCCACAGACTGATTGATATTCATGGCCAATTGTTAATTAGCTCATTTAATCAAATTGAAAGATGGAAGAATTTATGTGATCTAATTCAAAAGACCTTGTTCCAAGGCTAACATCTATTATAATAACAGAGAAACTAGTGTATTTATCTAATATATTTCAAATGACACTGGAATTTATTCACACTTTTTAAACTGTGTGACAAATTTAAGCAATAATTGCTGGATCGAGAGGATTTCAACTGGTAGGGTATAATTCCTGAAAATACATTAAAGTGATACAAAATTGATTTAAAATACAATAAAAAAAAAGTTCATTATGTCATACATAATAGCATTCTTTGCAAGATTAGAATCTACTATTGCCAATCTCCATCCAGGTATTAAATGTCAGCTGACATGGTGTTGTATTGCTCTTCATTATATACATTAGATAAATTAACAATGTACAGAAAATGCGATACATACTGCATGGGGAAATGCTGAATATATTGAATGAGGGTACTGTATCTTGATATTTAGCACGATGTTATTTTGTGACTTTGCTTGAAAATGTGATATCTATTTGTTTATTTTTGTAACTTTATTTTATTTTTTTCAATCACTCTCAATTATTATCTCTGTATATTATGACTTTAACTACTTAAATATTATAATCAATATAATCATCATTATTATTAATCAATAATGCTATTCAAAGCAAGAAGTATAAGCCTTCATACGAGGGTAAACTTTGTAAATTGGTGTAGAGAAAAGGGTAATAGGACTTCACCATATTTCACCTGTGTATATCAATGTATAGACAAATCATGGTATATCAACAGATATGCTGATATTAGATCAAGCCAGATAATTTGTGTTGTTATTACATGTAATCTGCTATGTCTCTAGGCTAGACATGGTATGTAATTCTTTTTCCAATCCATTCAATAGGCTAGCCTACTACCCCTGGCGGTATCCTACTCTCTTCCTATACCCCACCTTCTTCTATGTCTTCTTATCTGTCTTCTCTTCTTTCATTTTTAATCCTTCAAGTAATTTGCTGCTTTATTCTCTATCTACAGTACTCATTTTAATCTTTGGCTTCATATCTTTCTCTCATTCTATTCTCAACTAAAGTCCCTTTGACCTTTTCCTTTCAATTTCTTTGACACATTTCCTATCACTCTGTCTCTCTGTCTTTACACCTCTGTCTCCCCCTCCCTTTTTAATTTCTTCCATGGTGACAATATTTGTATCTTCTTCCTATGAAAAAAAAATCACTTTCCTTATTCCACAACAAAACACATGCCATTTTATCTTATACATATATAAAAAAGGATGTGTATTTGTCTTATATTCCTTTATTATGGCGATCTGTACAGTTAATTCAAAACATATCTTACCTGCAGTACTTCCCCCTACACTCCCTCTCTTTCTCTTCATACAACATGTGACTTATGTATTTAATGTGTTTGTGCATGTATACCCATATTATAAAGATAACTATTTATCTTCAGATCATTTTCTTTCAATCTTCCATGTCTTCTTCCCTCTTCCCCAACCCCCTCCCTTTCCCCTTCCCTTTCCAATGATGGTAGAGATGCATTTAATCATGCCACGGGGCTGAGAAGTAATCCGCCATCGACATGGGAAATTATTTTGATGTTTGGAATGTCACAAAGAAACATGGCCTGAATTCACAGAGGCATGCATGAGGTCTGCCGTTGAGTCCATTATGTGTGGCCCTCATTCTTTTTTTTCCATTCCATACATGCATTATTCTCAGCTCTATTCTATTCAAATATTCATAAACTACATGGAATAATTACAGCGGAACTACGATTCCTGAATGTATTTTAGATTATACACGCCTAAAGATTCAGTCTTCTTCCTTAAAACATCCCTTGACTTAGACCCTATAGCATTTGGAGATAAGGCAGAACCCTTTAAATTTTTGTACCATAAAAAAAAGAAAAATGCTTTCCAAATACTATGTAAACACAGAATTTAATTAATAAGAAATTGTTACACTGTCATATTAGGTCTATATAATATTTGAAATGCACTGAAATGAAAGTTTTAAATTAACCTCCAATTCATTCCAATCCATTGAATATTTACTATGGTGTTTTTACAAGCACTTTACAATTTACTTTCTAACTACTTAAGCACAATTTGTGACAATATTTACATTCATTTCTAAATGTTCACCATCTCCAAGCCTCATAATTTTCTCTTCAGGAAATACAATATACATTCACAAAGATTTTTTTTTCACACTTTCAATCTTTCCTTTCTTAGGTCATTCATACTTTTTCAATGCATTTTTCTACACTGCTGAAAAGTATCAAATACATTGACATTTACTGGACATTAGCATGGAGTCTCAAATATTTGAATAGTGATTCAGAATTTTGTTTGAACGAGATGATATCTTCACCAAGATAGTGATCACAAAATGCCAATTATATCTTCACCTCAATACATCACAATGATAACCATCTCACTTTCTGACTAATTACTTAGCTGGAGCGTATTCAATGGGATATTGATCCATGGTGATACATCTTTATGATTTCAATAAATGACCAACAATGACAAATATTGACTTTATTAACACTTTAGGGTCATTATTTTACCGCCTTTCCCCTCCCCCTCTTTCTCATTTGCTTCATAGGTCATGTAATAAACAATATATAACCCTTTTTTCAATTGGAACATTGATATTGTGGTGAAATAATATCTATAACACAGTGAAGATGTTTAATGAAGACTGAAATAATATACACAGTTTATGCCTATCGTACAGGTCATAAATAGTTCTTTTCTGTAATAAACATGAAAAGAAAAATTGAAAAAGAAGAAAAACAGATGACAAGCTAAATCTATTCCAAACCATAAACAAAGGATCTGTTATGGTTAAGGAAAAAAGAAAGAATGTCAGAAATATTTTTCAAAAAAAGCTAGAAAAGGAAAAAGATATGTGTAAGACAGAAAACATAATTGACTAAGATATAATCCAAAATGACTTCTGTTTTCAAAAAGCATTATTTGTTTCAAATAGATATTCCAATTTTTAGAGACTTGATGAAATGAAATAAAAAGTTAGAAAATTGGTGGAGGAAGTTAAAATGCTTTCGATAACCGACATTGTTACAACATTGAATACCAAAAAAATAAAGAAATTTTATTGGATTATTTTTGCTTTTTATTCATTTACACAAAATTAACAAAAAAAATATACCATCTTACATATCTTGAAGAGTCAGTTCTGAGTTATACCAAATGATATGTATATCCAAGTTGGCTGGAAAAGGTTCCTTAAATTTGAGTCCACAATGCTGGCAATGAAGAAATTGATGTTGAAACAAAATGAATAATAAGAGTCACTGTAACAAGTTGAAATGTCCGTGAAAACAAAGTTGATGATGATAAACAGTCTATTTCAGCAATCCATGGGTTGAAAAGCGTTTGTTAAAACAGGTTGATGATCTCGATGAGAACTAAGAATTCCTCTCTCAAAATAACTGCAAACAATTCATTAATGATGTGCAAATAATTCCTCAGAAGCCTCAGAAGCTAAATGTTGTATTCCAGTTGGAAATAAACTATGCTCTGACATTTAAAGTCTAGTGCGAAACTCCGATGATGATGACTTTGAAGAAACTGCCAGCTTATATATCTAAATTTCCACTATTCTGGAAACTATACTAGTATTGTACTTAAAATGAATATTCTGCCAATTTCTAGAGCAGTCTAATTCTAGAAGACTCTTGAAAGACCTCAGTGCAATTAACAATGCAAACAACATAGCTAATCCTATTATCCTTTTCCACTGTCACTATTAGGCCCTATTGTCTACCAAGAATCATCGTAAATCATACAAATAACAATTACCCTGCCTCATGCCTACATACTGAAGCTTAAGACATCCTGGAATGTTCTTATTATGCAATGAACTTACTTAGAGAAAAGAATAACTAAATGACTGAATATACATCTAATTTCTGTTACAATTACTCTTATATATAAAACAACATGAAATTGAAATGCATAAAAAGAGTACTTAAATTTACAGCGTTATATTGATAATGCCGTGCTATTATCCATTTAGTGTTTCAGGCTCAACATAATGACTACACAGCTAAACAAACATAAAAACTGACATTGACATTTCATCAACTGAACATGCTTTGCAAACGTCTCCACATTTATTTTCTCATCATCTACTGCAGGCTGTGGACGAAGAGTTACCCAAATTAGCTGCGCTTGTGATTCTGCTAGAAATTAGGGAAGCATTTATTGGGTTTTAATAGCTGCACCCGCCACTCAGCAAGCCTGACACAACGACAGCCACCTGCCTAAAATACCCTGCAGTTCAATATACCTCTCCATCTCTCTTGGACCCTGTCTCACTTCTTCTTTTTTCTTCAAAGGAACAAAAATACTAAAGATCTGCTGGAACAACACCTACATTTCACTCTTATCAACTCGTTTTTAATTCCTTTACTGCTTGTCATACACAGTGTTACAACAGTTTTAAAACGTTCAAATTGTATACATTTGTGAGTGCACTATTATGATCTATGATAAGTTCAAATTATTAGTTACTTCTTTTTGTTGTTACCTTCATTATCATCATATTCCTACTTAATATTGTGATCATTATGAACAAGTCTGCTTTGAATGAGTACATACAATGGTGCAATGGATATATGGCATATTGACATAAAGGGTATTCAAGTAAACAGCTCATGCCGCCAAAATGTCAGCGCAAACCTCAAATGCAGGATTTAATGGGTGCCTTCCAAGAAATACACTTGTCTCCACAAAATTCCAAGGTCTGTGGATGGCATCACTTAGTTGCTACGAAGACAGTTGTAAGCTCTTCTGGGAAATGTCAATGAAACAGGGCTCCTGGGACGGTGTTTATTTGCTGTTCATCAAAATTCATAGTTATAACTGACTAACTAAAAGATAAATAATACAGATGTCAAACATATGATGTCATGCTTATTAGTCTTGTTAGTATTTTTATCAAGAAATGGCTTAGGGTTGAGAGTAGAAGGATCATCATACCTAAGGAACTATGGTCTTCAAACAGTTGTCATACGATACAGGATATTGAACCAACTTTCCTAGAAAGCTGTATTATGATTAATGGTCCACTGTGAACTCTGATTAAGAGATGAACTCAGAACTGGTTTAGGATGTATTTCATGCATGTTCTCAGTTCAGACGTGAAACATGATGCATGGAACGCTACTTGTGTAACCAAGAGTGCCTATACTATATTGATGAGTGGTCATTCTTCTCAAACCTGTCAACTTTGCTTGTATTTATATAAATGTGTATTTTGACAATATGCAAACTTTCATTGGAAACCTACATTTACATGTACCACCATGGAAGTATAACAGCAAAAAAAAGAGAGTAATTTTTGAGTTTTTTGTTTCTTTAAATTACTTTTAAATTTAAGTATTCTCTAAAAGATCTATACCAGAGTTAGAATTTCGCATCCTCAATATCTATTTTAAAAGAAAATCATATTTGTGAGTAGACATGCTCTAAAACAATGATTATTGGATGAATTTATTGCTTGAATGCAATCACAATTCATAATGGAGGGAGTAAGCTTTGCCTGATGAAATGCATCAATATCATCTAATTTATCAAATTCCAAATAAGAAATAGGGCTAGAAAAAGTGCAATAATTAAAAAAAAAAAATGCTGCAGTGAATTAAATATCACTTCTGAAATACTATTCATGAATACCAACAACAGAGCTCCTTTTTTCTATTACTGCTTCTTTTATCAGGAAAACAACAAAACAAGATGTATGATATTTAACATGAACCTTAGATGCATCTTTAAGTATTTCAAATTCCTGTGACAATTAGATGATGAAAAGCAACTGGGCCATGCATGATAGGGCAATATGACATTTTAAAACAAAGAAAATGCAGCTCATAAATTATTGGAGATCTGCCAAATTCGATGTCATTAATGATAGACTTCCAACTGAGACTACCTCTATCACTGACGTAGCTAAGTCGGCAAAAGATCATTTGTTCTTTTTGATCATTGTAATAGGAGTAGTCATTATGAGAGGGTTACATAAACAGTATCAGACAAAGAGTAGAACAGGATGAGAAAGGACACACAACTGGTGGTTAGGTATCGATAGAGTGAAGGGTTTATACCTAGAGGTGACAGACATAGATAGACACATCACACAACAGACCAATATCCATTTCAAACATGATATTAAACAACACATCATTGGAGTTTGACATAAACCAAGCCACTGAAAATTAGTTTATTTACACAGCAAAAACTGTGGTGTTAACCGGTGTACATAGAGGACCACACCAGGTATTTTACACTGGTGTTAAATTGATGGTGTTAGTTTTACACCTATAGGTGTTATTACAACACCTTTGTTGTTACATTGACCAATCACATAGCATGAGTTTTGAAAAGTGTGACATTATAAACCCAACTATTCCATTGTTCCAAATAAGTAAGGTGTTGTACACTAGCTGATCTAGAGTAGATATGAACCTAATATTGAGGTGTTAGTGAGTTTACTACACTCAACACCAAGCCTTGTGACCTAACACTAATACTAGGGTGTTAAGTAGGTCTTGGTGTCAGTGTTGTGAGAGGACCACATCTTCAGGTGTTGGAATCACACAACATGACTTGATTACAATGCCAAATACTGGAGTGCTAAGGCAATAACAATACATGTTGTGGTAATATTGATGGTCGTTTTACTAATACAATATTTTCAATACTGGTGTAAAGTAAACACCATTTGGGTAGACTTGACCTTTAAACACCTTGTTTTGTAGTGCAACGTGCAAATAAACTAAATCTATTTAACATCTTTTCTTTGTGGAATTATCTCTCTGATCACTTTTTATAGATGATGTAGGATAATAGATTAACTTTCAATGTCAGGTGCAGCAAATAGGAAATATGCACAGCGAAGTGGTGTCTGTCATTTATATTTTCCATTTTGGACCTTATTAATACTTAAATCAATAAGATGATATAAAGAAAGGAAACCTATATATTTCTTGCATTCAACTTCTAAAATTAAAGTTCTTAATATAAAAATCAAGACTGATAAAACGGCAAGCCTATTAGTGCCACACACATGAACCTGAAATTGATTTTACATATACAAGCTCAGTACGGGTATGAATAATTGAAACATAAGCATATTTTGTCGAGCCAAAGGGTATGGAGGTGATGAGGACTGTAACATATTTTTGAGAGTTTAATCATTGTGAGAGTATGATAGGAGGATTACATATCAAGATATGTGTCGTAATCTGCGTAGGGTCTTGAGGCAAGGGTAATCTATTATTCCGTAAGGGCTTAGTCAAAACATAGAGGAGGGGATAGGGTAGGGAGAAGGGGTTCAGAGGAAAGTGAAACAAGGAAAGAGAGATGGAGAAAAGAGAAACAGGTTGATAGAATGATGGTGTGATGAACAGGAAGAGTAAAAGATGGAGATAAATTGAAGGGTGAGAGAGGGGGGGAGGTGTGCAGTAAAGAACTTCAGATCTTATCAATTGAGGGGAAGGGAGTGATCTGGAAAGGAAATAAAAAGAGATTAGACAGACTAATATAAAAAAGGAAAGAAAGAGAGGGAGGGAAAGAGAGGGGAATGGATTGAATAGGGTGAAAGAAAATTGATAATGATGGAAGAGGAGAAATTACAATAAGTCATTGAAAGAGAGAACAGGATGTTACAGAGGCAAGAGCAAATTAATGAGAGTAATGTAGATAAGGAGAGAACAGAAGGGGATAAGAAAAAAAGATTAGAGAAAGGGAAACAAAGGGGTAAATAGGAATAGGAGAGGAGAAGAGAAAGAAGGTAAGATGAAAGTGAGAACAAAAGAAAAGAAAGGAAGATAGGGTAAACAGTAAGAAATATACAAGTGATGAGAGGAACAGGGAGAAGGATGAAAATAAAAGAATTTGTGAAGGACAATGAAGATCAATAGTAAACTTATGAAAAGAACATGAAATGAAGAAAGGTAGACAGAGAAAGAAAGATGAGAGGGAAAGCGTGAAGGGATGAGATCAAGAGTCATTTCAGTGATTGTAATCACCTGTCATCACAACTGTCATTTAATTAAATTGTTTTGATATGACGGACAAGTTGAGCTGGTGGCATTTTAGTTGACCGTGCAATTTAATTAATCATCAATGTGAGGGATCTCCTTCCCCTATACTCATCTCTCTCCCTCTCAATCTCAGTTCATGTAACATCTTATAGATAGGCGCACTCAGACTATTGTATATGGGTCCATGTTACAGACATGCTTGCACATCTTTTCCCATCATCTACATTTTTTTAAACAATGTATCTTTTACAAACAAGTGTTCATAATAATGCTCTATTTTTGGAATTTTTTTTTTTTCAGGAAGAATATATAAACCGAACTTCATGAATTGATTTGATAGATTTATTCATGCTAATGTTTAACAAATCCTTAGACTATATTTCTTTCCTCCATTTCTCTCTTTCTGTGTTTTATTTTACTTTCTGTTCTTCAATTGCCTCCTGACAATATACATGCATTTTGTCAGTTTCAAACCAATATTCCTTGTGATGCCAATATCTGACATAACCTTAAATTATTTTGAATATTTATTTATTTTCAGAGACATAATTTACCATTTAGAAAATATGGTCTTTCCTTGGATTTTTAAACCTAATGCTGCATTTCATTTTTTACAGTAACAAAAATAAAATTTGTGTTACTCTTTTTTAAAACAACCAGATTCTTGCACCTAGTGATATTTTTTTTACCTATAAAAGGCATTTTAGCACTGTCAATTTGAGACCAACGGGGCAAACATTTGCCATTTTGCCCTCTCCGTGCTTTGCCCAAAGGAATACTGTACAAAAACCGATGGCAATATTGGCCACATTTCTTCAAGTACACTTGCAGTAGGAGCTACAAGTACACTTGCAGTAGGAGCTAAGTTTGATCACTAATTTCAGTATTTGCGAAATCTGGTTGAAACTAGTTTGTGAAACAACGCATTGTAGGTAACGCGCGGTGCGGCCGGTGCATACGCATTCCCAGCTAATCAATCCTAAGCGCAAGATTTTTACAAGTGTATGTGGGCACCATGCATGATGCGCGACTGCGCGGTCACAATTGCTTAGCAAGGGTTACTTCGCCAAGTTTGTGAATAACCTGATATCAGAAGTAGTGATAAGCAAACAGGCATATGAATTACTATTATCATTATCATTATTTGTTTCGGCATCACCTATGCCTGGGAGGTGAAAAGCAAACTGAATCACTCTGACCCATTGGTCTCTCCTCTTGATATTACTGATTGTGGGAGTGCAGGTGGACCAGTACACTGGGGTTTCCCCCCTACTCTTATACCAATAGTGCAGGGGTTCTTAACGAGTCCTAAATAATAGCTTGAATTACACATCATACAGATGTAGTTAAATATATTGACTGGTTCTTAAAAAACCATATTGCCCTTGTCTAAAAACTCGGGTCAATATGATTCTGTTGCAGGCAACATATTTGATGTTCCCCTCAAGGCCAGTCAATACTATATAATTATCTATAATGCATGTCGATATTCTTTGATATTTGAGCCCCCCAATATTTACCAATCATTCAATGACTGCATTCCACTAAATCATAATTATCAGGTATTACAGTAAACAAAGAATATGTCAAATCATTTATCGTATGATCATAAAGAATAAAAATAATAAAAATAATCAAATAATTTATCATATATGACCTATCAAGCAATTAAAATCCACATGTTGTCAGAATATAATTTCTCATTTCCTTGTGTAAACATATATAGAGCAAATTTCTACAGCGATGTTTGCCTTACATATATATATATATATATATATATATATATATATATGTATATATATATATATCAAAACGATATCACATTCCGTGTGTTGGACAAAGATGAGATAAAAGAGACAAAGAGGTAATGCATTGCAGTTTTCCAACAAAGTTTATTTCCAAGTATATATATATATAAATCTTGGTTTAATTTGTGAGTCAATTGATTGGTAAACATGGCATAGCATAGTATAGTTACTCCTAATTGCAGGATAGGGACTGTGTTGTATTGGAAATGCATGCATAATGGTGTATTGGTGATGATTATTATGAACGCAGCCACTGTATTGTCATAGGTACCCCCTCCCATCCTTCTGACGACTCGACTAATGGGCTTATTATTGGAAAATACTGGAGCTTTATTACAGCGGTTTGGTCGAGTTCACTTGGGTGAATACACTTTTATATCATTATATTTTACCCTCTTTTCGTTCTATGTGTCTCTTTCCTTCCTCTTCTTATCTCATACAGTGATGAAAAAAAGAGAAGTAGAAATCCTTCTATTAACAATTAATTCTTACTATCTGATACATTCACAATAACACAAAATCTTATTCTAAGGCACTCAAAAAGGGGATATTATTATTCCGAATAGAAACATGAAGTCCTCTAAAAAAAAAAACATTTTGGCAAATGCCTTTATCTATAATCATTAATTACAATTCATTTATTTTCAAAACCTACTTCCAAACCAAAATTGGCTTTACATTTTGTTCCCATCTCATATAGTGTTACAGAAAAAATATTTCAAAGAATCAAACTGTTAACAATTCATTCTTACTGTATGATACATTCACAATAACACAGAATCTTAATCTAATGCACTCAAGAAGGTGATATTATTATTCCGAATAGAAACTTGAAATCCCCACCCCCCCCCAAAAAAAAGAGAAGATATTTCTGCCTATGTCTATAATCACCATTTACAATTCAATTAGTTTTTCTTCTTTTTTCCATTTAAAATTGAGTTTACACTTATAGTACAAAGCCAAGTAGAGAAAAAATACTATTGGATCATGACAAGAATTACATAATTAAATGCATGTAATATGAAAAGGAAAATAATCAATTGTTAAAATTTGAAAAGTTGAAGTTGAAGAGTCACTATAAAACTTTCAGCTACTGATTGCATGAGTATTTCTAGTGTGTTGAGATCAAAGGTTTAACATGTTTTTTTCCACTAACACAAGTGAACTTTCATGATATAATCATATGAAAAGGGTATGTAACTGATTTTTTCCTACATGTGTGAATACCATACCATAATAATCTCATCTACAGAACTATCCTAATGCTTTTAAAAACCCAAGAAATCTTCATTTTTTTAATATCTCAATTACCTATCAAATTCCTCAATTTCATCAATTGCTTTCCCTTCCCCCGCTTCTGAATACATCTCTTACCATTTCCCTCAGCAATCATTCAATATACTCGCAAGTAAGAGTTGGAATGCAACAAAGCAAATATAATAGAATCATTTATTGACTAATTACAAGCATGAATAGATATTAGTGAGTGACATACTCATAGATTTGACGTCATTTGACACCTTTTAAAGTGAATTCTGGATGAATGCGTTTTGTGGTTTGTACTAGATTCTTAGCGCTAACATAATCAAATTGACCGTATGTACTATAGCTTCCTCTGCTGTATATTTCCGACAGAATAGAACCAAAGCACTGCAGAAAACAAAGCTGTTGCTGCTCAGATCAATTTAAGAGATTTTATTTCTTTTAAATGTATTGAGGTCCACCAAAAGAAGAAAATAAAAAAGAGTACACTACCTCTCAGATCAATTTAAGAGCTTTGATTTTTCCTTTTAAAGGTAATAGCCAATACTAGTAATAAAAATCATAACAAAATCTGCTATTTACGTGGCTATTAAAATGTATGTTAATTTTAAACTACATGTATAATAATAATACAACATAAGAACAATATTAAAGAAGATAATGTTTATAAAAAAAATGATAAAATTTGAACGAGAGGGAGAGAGAGAGAAGGAAGAGAGAGTCATATACATCTAATGATTGTAAATCTCATCATCCACAGATTATTCTATGAAAACCAACATGAAAGAAACAGAACCTATAACAAAAGAAGACCTCAACCTCAATATCCAGTCATTCTATGTTCAAGCTTGCTTTTTTTGTTATTCATATTCCTGGGTAACTGTTACTGTCCATGACCTCTCTGGCTTGTACTTTCTTTGTCTGACATAGCGACATTTAACACGTTGGGTAAACTAACACTTGATTGAGGAAATGCAATAACTTTAGGCAGGTGCTGCCATATCGCCTCCAGGTAGGGCTATGCACAATGTTTTGTTGAATAACGTAAATGTAGTCAACGGCTGAATAGACAGATAGGGAGACAAGCACGTCTGGTAGGTAAATTCCTGTACATCCATAGAACTTCACTACATACATAGGTAGGAGGTATATACTTCAATTTCAAACGACATGAGGAAAACATGTATTCTCCAATAAAAGGCCCATTGATTTGCCTTTGACGTCATGTTTAAGAGAATGCCAGGTGATGTCTAGATCGCTACTCCTACATAGCTTAGCTATGGGCAGAGGGCTTAGACTAGGAATCAAAGTGCTGGAGGGAAGGGATGCTTTCCATTACCTAAACAAATAGAGTTGGATATGATGTATTTACTGGATTCTGGAGGCCATTAACTACATGTAACAGGGATGTAAATGGGAAAAGAAATGAAATCACCAGCCCTGTGCTTGGACCATGCATCCAGCTGGTAACGAAGTGCCTGTGTATACTCATTCATAGATTCAAAATAGCAAGAACTTTAAAATTATGTGAAAAGGAGATACTGTCAAGAGAAATTCAGTTGAAAAATCATAAAAGTTAATAGTTTCTATATTTTGATTTTTTTATGTAACTTTTATAGTGGAATTTGATGTAAATGATTTGTATGTTGATGATTTATGAATAATTAGGAAAAAAAAGAGAAAGAAAACAAAATCACGATTATATTTTTTTATTTTTAAAGAAAACAAACTCGAAGAATATTTATAAATATACATGGCAAAAATAGTCAAATTAACTAGTTACAAAATAATAAGAACCCCTCCCCTTTATTATGTCAACTTTTTTTCCTTTTAATGTAAAATGACTTCTCAAAAATTTCAGGATATAATCCTTTTCTATAGCTTTCTGATATATATTCACTAGATTTGAAAGATAAATGCCCAGAGGGCATTCTTCATTATGGCATTATATAGAAACAGTACAAGATATCTACAAAAAACTAACAGAGGAATAATAGATTCAATGGTCACTACATTTCTGTAAGCGTTTGTAAATATCAAATGATGATCAATACAAAATGACCAATCGGCTAATAATTTTAGACAGGTATTATATTATTACCTATACAAGGCATTTTAGCAGATAAATAAATATATTTCGCTCGCTACTTCTAATCCGAGACCAACAGGATAAATATTTGCCATGTTGCCCTCCCCGGGCTTTGCCAATAGGAATACTGTACAAAAAACAGAGGGCAACATTGGCCATATTTCTTGTGCTTGCCAATTTTGATCGCTAATTTTAGTATTTGTGAATACTGGCTGGAACCAGTTTGCGAACCATCGCAGTGGAGATAATGCGCAGCGCGGCCAGTGCATATGCATCTCAGCTAATCAAAGCCAAGCGAAAGATTACTATGCGTTAAGTGTATGTGCGCGTCATGAATTATACGCGACTATGTGGTAACAATTTACGTCACAATTGCTTAGCAAGGATTACTTCGCCGAGTTTATGAATAACCCGACATCACAAGTAGTGATAAGCAAATAAGCATATTAATCCTTCCAAATAATAGATTGAATTACATATTATAATGCTGTAGGCAATAATAACTGATTCTTCTTTTGGGAAACATCAAATACATTGCCCTTAAAAGAACCATATTGCCCTCGTCTAAAGACTCAGGCCAATATGATTCAGTTGCGAGCAACATATTTGATGTTCTCCTCAAGGCCAGACAATATTATATAAATATTGTATCTATCATATGAGAGCATAAAGGAGGCTACTCCATTCTCGTTTTGGAATTGTGTCTTGGGATCAGTAACAAAAAGAAAATTGTCCATAGTCCATTCGTATGCTTGATAACACATACTGATCAATTATCAAGTTTAAAATCAGCTCTATGATCAAGCCTTATAGAGGACCCAGGTATGTCTTTCACAAGATCAGTTTAGATGTGTGTAATCAAAATCATGTTCGACTTCTTAGGCACTCTTTAAATTTGATGGAAAACTACCAGGTTTAATGAGGCCAGACTATGCATGTGATCACGAGGTCTCCTTAAGAGTGCAAGAACATAGATGATGTAGGATCGCGCTGCAGGGGACGTCACAAAGGTAGCTTCTACCATGACACGCAGGATCCACGTTCACACATAGGATAGAAAATACACAGCTGGCTATGTTTATGCAATGATGAAAGATACTCCCATGTTATGTCTGCTTCAAACATCTTCTCACAATGAACATAACAAAGTCAAAAGGATGTTAACTCGTAAGCGTTCAAGAAAGACACAATGCCCTTCTGGCCCTAACGATGGATATAAAGTGAGATCTCTAAAGATTGAGGGGCATTATAGATTTATCTGTTTATATTTGAGTCACTGTGTGGATGGCTCAAAAAGATTTCATCACCGAATTAATTTCACCAGTCTTAAAAACATTTCACAGAAAAGCATGCTTTTTATGGCAGTATATGCACTAATGCATGTTTACAAGTATATTACGGGAATGTATTTAAAGATGAATTTCTCAGAAAGAATTCTCAGTCAGTTGATGCCCATTTACTTTCAAACATATATTTTTTCTTATAATAAACACTGCTAAATGGTGATTAGTCAGGCAAAAATACCTCACTCTAATTCAAAGAAACTTGTGTAGTAAAGAATGCAAGAAGACCTCACATTCCTAAGCCTACATATGAAAATATATATAAAATCTTCAAACCCACAATAAATTAATTACAGTTTCTTGTATTACAATAAGAAGAATGTATTTACTCATGAAAACTTGCTTGCAGGTAATGAAAACAAATTGAAGAAATATTCATGCTTGTTTTTTCTCTTGCTTGCTTGTGCACACCCCCCCCCCCCTTCTATATATCTCCCTCTCCCCCTCTCCTTCCTACCACCATCTCCACAGTATATCCTTTGTAACAAATTGATAGGTGCAATACACCAACTCTAGCATAAGGAATAAGAGCAGGGTTGATCATGAGCACAAGCCAGACATACTGCTTAGAACAGATGGATCCTGCGTTATTTATGGCTGCAATCAATAGCACTACATTAACATTTTGAGACAGTCAATACAAAAGTCCATTAAGGTGCAAGCTTGGTGTCATCACCTGTGAACCATTACAAAGAAGATACAAAAATAAGAGAATGAGAGAGAGAAAGTGAGAATTGAGAGAATGAGATAAGGAAAGGCAAGAAAGAGAAGGGACCTTACAAGAAAGTGAAAAGAGAGATTAAGAGAGAGAGAGGGAGCACAAAAAGAAGATGAAGGGAAAATGAGAGTGATGAATATTGTTGTTGGTTTTTTTTCTTAACGGGACTCTCATTCAAAAAAGAATATATGTGCCAATCAAAATTATTTTATCATATCAAAAAATGTTTTTATTTTATAATACTCAGTAGATAATGCCTTATATATTAAGATTTGAGAAGCATAAAGCCATTAATTGGATAGAAGAGTGCTCGCAAGCACACATAAGCTTTGTTACAATTATAAACACTGTAAAAGACTAAAGGCAAACTCTTGCCGGTGCCAAGGCTAAATTGGTTCGGCAACATCAACTCAGAAGCCGCTTGGAGGCGCTCAAATCAAACTCTTTATATCTTAAAGTTGTAATATTTAAAGTCATATTGCTGTTTTCAATTCATAACTATTTTAATAGTGACATTTGTTTAAATAAACCAAAAAGAAAAATAATCTGATAAATCAATTGACTTTGTTCCCTTACCCATTCTATAGAAGCACATTCATTAAGGTGTCCATCCTTACATCACATTGTAATTCCATGCATATTCATGGTCATTAATTACATCATGTTTATTCATGACTACTAACCAACTCTGAAATAGATCAGACAAATAACAATCGTTAGTATTGATTTTTTCTAAATCTCTAACAATGAAGTTCTGTCACCTCTAAAATAGTAATTACACACTATTGATTAAAGAGTGTTAATTACAGGGTGTTGGGTTGTAACTTTATTGATTTAGAGTGACATAATACAACTTCATCTTTACATGTAAATCTCATACAAAAACACGTTCTATGTTTGTTTAGCAGAATTACATTCAATCTAAATCAAATAAATGATATTTAAGCAAAAGCATATATATAAATAACCAAATATCTTTGGCAGTAGATTGCACAAATTTGAAAAGAAAGATGAGTGTTTTAACCATCATTAAGTCTGTGCTGACTCTGGCTGGAAATTGCAATCTTGTGTATATTTTGGATGCTAATCCCAGCCCTAACCCTTTGCCCATATGACTAAGCTTATCTATTGGTAGCCGGTGTGTAATGTAATACCGGAAAGTGATGATTGCTAGGGATATAATTCCAGTCTCCATTTACCTACACCTCAGGTTAGATAGGAGAAGGGAAATGATCGCATTGTATTTCTAAGATTGGAGACTAGACCATAGCCTGCGTTGATGTCTATCTTAATTCATACCAGTTTCCCTTCTCTCATTAATTATTACAATGGTTTATGGGACATGTAATACAGCTTCATATCTACCAATGATTTCTTTAACTTCTACACAAAGGACAATATTTGGGGGTTGTTTTCAATATCAAAATACACTTTATTTGAATTTGTGACTCTTTGATATAAAATTATGTGAAATTGTATTACTTCTTATACAGTAAATTATTGGAAATATTGAATAGACTTCTAGTTGGTTCATTCTGAAGATTGAAAAAAGAATGGTTTACATTTAATTGTAGGGCACTTAAATATTCTGATGGACATCACAAACAATGCATGTAACATGAACAAAATTTGATAAAAAAATAACCATAAAAGACTAAAAAATGTTAATTCTACATTATAATGAACAATAATTTTTTGTTCCCTTTCATTACACAATGCCCTTAAAAGAAATAATCGGTGGTTTATTTTCAACTTTTCATATGCTCGTTATTCTGATTAATTCATGCATAATTGCCTATAAACCAGACAACACGTTTGGAAAAAACCTAAATCCCCATATTGAGAGAAAAGAGCAATTCATGTAAAAGCAACTAATTAGATACACCCTATGTGAGCTCACTGAGCCATATGTCAGATGAACTTTAGACAAGCAGGTGGGAATGGGTGACGTCATAATTTATATCAAACAATGATCACTCACATATTACATTTCTTACAGTGCAATCAATCCTTCGATACAGACATGTAGTATAATGGACTGATACAGACATGTAGTATAATGGACGACAGTGGACATACACAAGGGTAGATCCAAGATTTACTGGAAGGGGGAAGCAAAAAAAATTCCGACGAGCAAAGAAAAAAGGGGGTACCTCTCAATGCTACATCCTGTTAACAAATTTCCTTACACAAGAAATGGTCTTCAAATATACGAGAACAAGCACTCCACCCCTCCACCAAATCCACACCTGTAATTCAGGATAATGATAACATTATATTCTACGAATGTTTAGAACATCACTGATAAAGGAAGTAGTTTAGGATTAACCCTATTAGCAAACCATTCAATGACTACAACCTAACATAGTTCAAATATAACATGACATAACCCCATTCTTATTTTGATTACAATCTGCATACTTCAAATATAATAACACATCCCTGACTTCCCCTTGAGCTATATACATTGTAAAGAAATATTTTATTTTAAATTATAGATACATTCACAGGTGGCTGGCACAAACTGCATTAGTGAGTCATACGCACTGATCATACATACAATCATATTTAAAAAAGGAGTATTATTGTTGCTCGACAACGTTTAATAAGTTGGGAAGTGTATACAATAGAACACTTAGTCACCAAGCTGATGAGTAATAGTACTATCATTATTCACTTCAATAAAGGTGAATCATTTTTATACGTATAAGGGTATTAGTAGGGTATGTAATGTCCTGAAGTAATATTGGATGACATTTTTATTGTTTTAAGTTAATGGTGACCAAATTCAAAGGGCAAAGCAGACAATAGCTATTGCACAGGCATAAACTATAAATGTCTAAAACCTCTTTCTGTATTTACTTAAAACTAAAAATGAACTAAGAGAAATACAAATTTTGGACACAGTAAACGAGTAGTCTTTTACATTTTCAATATAATATAAACAGTTTTGTTTCATTCACATATAAATATTCATATCTTGCCTTACTTTTATCATAATGTTCTGTTTGTTGTATAGGCCTTTTTACATTAAAAAAAGTTCTTTGCACTTCATGAAGGCATGCATACCTCAATATTTAACTACTAGTCTTAAGTTACAAAACAAGAACTACCTGCAACTGAACATAGGCCTGCCTACATAATTATTTTTTTAATGAGCTAAAACCTAAATATTGTTTCATCATGACTATTTATAAAAATACATTTTATGCAAAAATCTTTAATCCGAAGCTCAAGAATGCAAGAGAAAAGTATTTGATTGATCTTTACATTCAATAAGAGCAATACAAGTAAAAAATGTGGAGGGCTGGTTATACCAGACTCCCATCCATTCTCATCTCATTGTAGTATAATTCAATTGAAGTAAGGTAAACAAATTGTGGGCGATGATAGCTTGGCTTCTCCTCTCCTTTCATCACAGAATAGAAGCGAGGCAGGCGCAAGATTACGTTATCATCCTGGCTTGGTCTGACAATCAAGTAGCAACAAGTACCCACGCATGCATTTTATAGTTCCTCCTCCCCCCATCCCAGTATGAGTAAGATATTATGATCTACCCTACCACTCGGCCCCTTGCCTCATGGCAGATATCATAAATTGAAGTGTTTAATCTTTAAAGGTTATCATGAATTAACATTGATCACAAACACTTAAAGATGTCTTATCATTATCTTTCATTCCAGTCACTCTCTTTCATGTCATCATACTTTATTCCCCACACATTTCTTCATCTATTTTTGTGACTCTCGTCCCTTTTCTATATGTTTTTTTTCAGTGGGAGGCATTTTCCCAATTTGTTTTCTTTATATTCTTAATGGTCACCCTCTTTTGATGATAAGTCATTTCATTATCTGTATTTATAAGTGAATTAATAATATTTAGAAAGTACACTGTAAATGTTTATATTCATAATTTGGTTTGTTTTCATTTGTAACAATGGCCATATAACAAAGTGAAATTCTAGTTGTTATTCATTTATAAGTAATGAAAATGAATTGATAGCTTATATATAGATATACTTATGTGTAAATACAAATTTATTATGAAGATTCTTTCAATTCATTTTTTTGTTGTTATTTCAAATATGGAATAAAAACTATCACAATATTGAGCTTATACAGTATTCACCATTCTCTCTCTCTCTTTTTCCTATCTCTCTTTCTATCTTTCCACATACTCTCTGTCTATCAGACTGTTTGATTGTCTGTTTTCTCTGTCTGTCTCTCACCTTATTCTTTTTCTGCATTCCATTTGAGGCTGATTGTGGGTGGTTAAAGGTGGGTGGCTAGATAGGTCACAAGAGCCAAACAAAACAAATAGAAATGCCAAAATGCCAAAGCCCCCATATACTTCATTCTATTAACTCTTTTATAGGATAGCTCAGTTAAAGGGTATGTCCATCCCGATGTCAACTTTGCTTTTATAAAGACACAGAATGGGAGGAATATATTAATGGATTATTAACAAAGATATACAAGAATTACAGTCATGAGTGCTTTGTTTATTTATTTTTGTTTGATTTTTTGTTTTGCCACATGCATGCAGCTCCAAATATGTCATATTATATACATTCCATGAACTGTCATTTGTTTAATGTTCATAATGACTTCACGGATGATTATGTCTAAATACTTCAGAATTGATTACTTCGTTATATTCAACTTTCTAGGAAATATAACTTATGGAATTGACATGACATGGGGAGTCATGTGCATGGGAGCTACCACTAAACTGCTGGTATTATCATTTTTGTTTATTACCTGATCACTCTTTTATGATTCATCTAATTGAAGTATTACTTAACATATTAATATTATTGTGTTGATTACGTGGAATAGAATGTATTGAATTGAATTTCACAGGACATACCACATCTTTGGTGTGTTGGCTCAGTAGAAGTTAGAGGTCATTTGGGAGGTCAGAGATTCAAACCCCAACCGCATCAGACCAAAGACGTTAAAAGATGGGAATTGCTGCTACCCTGTTTGGCATTCAACAATTAAATGGATAGAGCTTCATCCAACTGGAGTATTTCTATGTCAGATTTCTATTTCGAATAATGAAATATGATTTTTTTTTCACAAAACATTTTATACTAACTTATACATGACTTTTCCAAAGACGGGTGTATGAAAGCAGAGAAAACAAATGAAATGGAATGACCAGGAGCAGAACAGATATCATCCAGAACACCAAACCCCAAAGTGAAATATAACATTTTGTTATTTAGCACCAAACACCATATATCTCTACAGCAAGACATCAAAATCAAATTTATTTTAGTGGTGCAGATGCAAGATATACCCCATGAGAAATCCCATTTCAAATTTCTTTATTCCTACCAGTTTTTTGTTTCATAAAGCTGTTCTTGAAGTTAAAGATGACTTTATGCTTGACTGGGACACGTTCTTTGATTGTGAAGCAGCTACACAGACATAGTGTATATGTCAAATAGGACAAAAAAGGTTAACCAGTCGTGCATGAAATCATTAATGACTTATACCATGGTCACATTTGCTCTACGGCGGCCATACGGCAAGTCGAAATCAGCCGTTTTATTCATTTTTATTCAAACCACCTATACATATTGTATTTAGCTGGTACAAAAATGTTAAAACAGCTGTTTTTGACTTGCCGTACGGCCGCCGTAGAACAAATGTGACCATGGTATTACAAACAGCTTTTTCAAACACCCACCAGAGTCCAGCAAGTAAAAAGCTTAGCAACTGATTGCAAGGCAGAGTTCTATGGTTGATTGTATAGATTATTATGCATGATCAATCATAGAAACATGTCCTACAATCAATCGCTGAGCTTTATGATACAGTCTTTGTGATCTGGGGCCCGTTGCAGAAAGAGTTGCAATCAATCGCAACTCTAAAAATCAAACGCAAGTCTGGGGCCCGTTGCAGAAAGAGTTGCAATCGATCGCAACTCTAAAAATCATGCGCAACTTGATTTTCAACCAATCAACAGCGCGCATTTGGGACTTTCGTTTGATTTTTTGACTTGCGTTTAAACGCAACTCTTTCTGCAACAGGCCCCTGCACATATATGTCAAGTGACCCACAAGATGGATCAACTTGAAGCACAAGAGATTCAACAACCACCAACAGGAATTTGAATTTGTTAAGATTGAACTGTACTAACGATCTGAGGAAAATATATCCATCTGAATGTATGAAGAAGTCTCTTGAATGGAAATGTACTCTAACTTTAACTAACTCTGTACTCTAAGTTTATATTTTTTTCCAACTAATAGACTTTTTTTCTTCCCAAGCAAGTATTTTCTTCTCCCCAACTTCAATCTTATTCACAGTAGGAGGTCAGGATAGAGGTTTTATGATTTTACGCAAGGTGAGTCCAGTAAGTATAATGGGTATAAAGTTCGGTCAAGAAAGATATCTATTTAAATTTAAAGGAAAATGTATTTATCTTCACATAAGAATTTAATGATCAGAATAATAAACGTTTGATTGTATGCAGACAACTGAAAGAACCCCCAATATAAGCAATATCAAATAGTTAAGTATATTTTGTGTATCATTTTATATTACTTTATATATTATTCATTACATATATTTTTATATTATCAAATATAATTAAATTGAATATTTTATTTGCCTTTTAATATTTTTGAGTCAAACTACTCTTTTCCACAGAAGGTTAAATAAATCAATGATTTTCTAAGCAAACTTTAATTAATGTCCATACTAACCACATACATATAACAAGAATATGTTTTTATTGTCTTCATGGTATAAAGTTAGTTTTTTATTACTTCAAAATATGATTGTTCCCTTTAAGTAGATGTTATTTAACCATAGACTGGAATGAGAAGGATGTGAGAGTGGAATGAGTTGGGGGCATGGTAGACAAGTCTATGTAATGATAGATGGACAAAATAAATTGATGAGAGACAAGAGGAAAGCAAGCACATGGAACATGATGAGGATAAGTATTGGAGATTGGGGCTATAATGTTCTGTGGTTGGTATCTTTGGACAAAATGTGTAACCTAATCCACACATGACATGAAATCCCTTTACCTCTACAGATTTTAACGGAACATGGAATCCAGTGTCACCCTAAAATATAAAACCTAATATGAAACCCATTTTATCCTAATTCTGAAGCCAACGTGACATCCACCATCATCCCTAACCCTTAACACAGCGTACAATTCAATATCATCTAAAAGTCTAAACCTAACATACAGTGGAATGTTACATCAGCAACAGAAAGTGAGGAGGAGTGACTGAAACCTTTTTTCAAAACAATCATGTTACATCCAAACTTGCATATAGCAAAATCCAACAATTTAAGTGTTGTGCCAAACAATTTGCAGTAATAAATGCAACATTTATTTCACCCCTCTAACATTTCGATTGCTGATTTAACATGTCAGTTTTTAGAGTGTAACTTGATTTTGATCCCCAGCCTAATATGATCTTCAATTTCAACTGGAACCATAGACCTCAATTGAGTGTCTTGTGATGAAATGATAATACAAGTTATGTAAGGACTCTTATCATCACCACCAGGAGGATTGAATGAAGGGTTTTCATCAAGCATCTTGCATTATTTAATGGAATGTTTGTTTCAAATCAGCCATTGTTCTATTCCATCATGATGAACCTTCCTCATTCAAGAAAAGGTAAGATAAGTCAATGTCAAATATGGTATTGCATGCCAGATGGACATTCATCATTTTATTATATGATATTATTGTTTGTTTGATTTTGCAAGGGGTGGGGGAAGGTGCTCTTTTGTATTTTTGGGGCAGGTTATACAGATTAGTTTTGAAATTGATAACAACCCCACTTAAAACATAATGACTAAAAATGAATAAACAAATAATAGAAATATTGATAACAGAACAAATTAAATGAAATATGAATTAGATTCAATTATGCAAAAGTAAAAAAAATATTTTCATTTTAATAGAAATAGGGTCAATAAATAGGAAATATCATTTATCTTAAAATATCTTCAGTTTGAAATATAGTGAAATATCTTGTATGATCTTATAAATGGTCTGAATGTTCTATGAAAGTTTCATAGAACAATCATATTGATGTTGTGTGTTGTAAAGATTTGTGCATTGTTGTGTGTGTTTTAAGTTGTCAAATATTACTTTTTGTGTGTGTGTGTTTTTTTTTTTTTGGGGGGGGGGTTGGGGTTTGTTTGTCTGAGGAAGCACCTTGCTTGAGCAAGCGTCTTAAAATATCACCTCATTCTATCTTTTGCACAATTCATGGAAGTATCTGGGTCTTTCTAAGATAAATAAATAGAATTTGCACATGTATTAAAAAAAAACTACCCACATAAGAAACATCTTTTGAATGGACAAGCTATTACTATGAAGGATGATTAAGAAAAAGGGTAATTATGTTTAGACTTTGTTTTGAGTTTTGACTCTGTCTACCTCTCCCTTTATCAAATCTCCCCCCCCCCCCCTCTCTCTCCATTTTTCAATGTAATTATTTATATGTAAAAAGCAATGCTTAAACATTCCCCTTTACAGCAGTAATATGACATAGTCAAATTCTTGTCACCTACTTATTGACAATATATGTTTGAGAAAATAAGCAATCTAAACATGCCATCACATAAAATCCTCCCCTGCCTGAACATATGTTCAGTATGTCAACATTGTTTATTAACAAAAGAAAGTTGGAATTTTATTATCACACTTTGGTTCCAGTAAGAGTGGTATTGATATCAGAATATCCTGCTGAAGAATATTGATCAATTAAATGCATATTAAAAGACAAACTATTTCACGTCTGTTTATTATTCTATTTTGGATGGATTGCCTTATGGAAATGATATACTGTTCAAAAGTTCCAATACTTGCTTACAGGGTTAGATATGAAACTATTGCAGTGACATAGAAATAGGAGCTAGATGGACCCTCTAATAATAATAATAATAGGCATATATAGTGCCATCTATCTAGAAATATTCTATTCCGAGGCACGTTCCTATTATTATTACCCTGGCTTTAGTTCGAGCTGCCTTTCAGCGCTCATGCATTCAAGGAAATAATCCTGCCGGATACCCAATCACCTCACCCGGGTCGAGTGCAGCACAATGTGGATAAATTTCTTGCTGAAGGAAATTACGCCATGGCTGGGATTCGAACTCACGACCCTCTGTTTCAAAGTCAGAAGACTTATCCACTGGGCCACAACGCTCCACACATTCTATAGTGACTAAACAATCATAATGATCCTTATTTCAATCCAATCCCTAGATTATGAGCTGGATGAATACATGACAGCATTAAATCTACTTGTGACTTGATTTATGTAGCTACCACTTTCCAGTTCATTTTCAATGTTCCTTACAATGTGAATTTGTTTTGTGTTAAATACTTTTTACAATCGAGAGTAAAATAAATGCAAACGTAATTGAATTGAATATTATACATTGGAGGCTGAGATGCAGAGACTGGTCAGCTGACATGACAAAATACAGTCACTAAGAAGCAAGTCAGAGAGAGCAGACGACATCATTGGTAATTCTACATCTCACATCATCAAAAGGTATGTACCTCTCTTATTGTGTTTTACAATTGAAAAAAAATTATCACAACTCATAAGAACGTTGGATAATTATTACCAGAGAATATGCGTCCTTGTGAAACCTGACCCTCCAAACACTGATGAAGATGATTCTTGAAATAATCATTTTAATACTTCATCATTATTTCTAATTATTACATATCATCAAGGTGAAATATTTATATTAAATTGGATAACTCAGACTGGAATTCCAGACTATTCCAAGAGTACATCAAATTCTTGCATTCTATGAAATAAATCTGTGCAATATAATTATCACTGTCTATCACACCCCCCCCAGAAAAAAAAGAAAAAAAAAAAATATGATTGAACAAGTCATGTCGCTTAACGCAATCAGTTAATATGGCCTCATTTCACGAGATCAAATTTGATCATAGAAATGCGACTTACATGTGATTCATTGTGATGTCACTAAATATCATTGTGCTCTATGCTGCGCATCGCATTGCATTCAGTATTAAACGCGATGTACATTTCATGCATCCAAGCATGCGCACTAGACAGTTGAATATGACATCTTTCCCAAGAATGTTCTGTAATCTGATTGGTCCAATAGGATCACATCATATTCAGCAAATTGCACGATGGCAACCAAAATGCACTATCCTGGACTCTGACATCATACCAAATGCACTATCATGCTCTCTCACTATTTTACAAAACCGTAAAAATAACCATATGATTTTGATTTTTTTTGCATGGTCAGCCCCCCACTTTTGGCTCAGCCCCCCCCCCACTTTAAAAACCGTTCCGCGGCCCCTGTACTGCACTCGGTCCTGCAGACCTTAGTGCAGTATATCCATTGGCTCTTCTCGCTCATCGTTCATTATTTGGCCCTGCATGCACGTGCATTATTTACTAATAATGGTATTTGTATAATATTGAACTGTAAGTTTTGTTCACGAGCCTGTGGGAATGGGATATTTCGTTGGATTTCAGTCCTTTAAGGAATGGGCAAATATGTAGACCAAAATATGCGTTTTTGGTGCATCAATAAAACACTCTATATAGATAATTTTATTTTTAAGTAGACAAACAAATAACATCTGATCCTACTAGATGGAGATTGAAATATTGAATGAATTCTACAATCTATTATTTGGTTTCCCTTCTATTTATGTTATATCTATGCAGTACTCAAATGGCTAAATTGGGAAAAGATATAACATAATATATTTTAATCTATTTTTTTTTTTGGGGGGGGGCAACATTGATGAGAAACTAACATCTGATCCCACTGGATGGAGATAAAAATATTGAATGAATTTCACAATCAATTTCTTTTTGTTTTCCTTCTATTTTTCGGAGGACCTGGATTGGAAAAAGATATAACATAATAATTATATTTTTTGTAAAAGTAGACAAGAAAATAATATCTGACCCCCCTAGATGGAGATAAAATATTGAATGTATTATACAATAACTTTGTTTTCCTTCTATTTATGGACTATCCAAATGGCTAAATATAATATGAAAAAAGTAAAGCATAAAGTATTTGTTATTTCTATATATCCATTAACTTATATTATGCAAATGATGGAAATTGCTGCTTAGAATGTCAAAACAACAGAGTGCATGTGTTTATTAAACAATGGTGATTACTAGCATGTCCCTAATGAGCATGTCCTTTCCGTATCCTTTGGTCACATGTGGCGTAACCTCATTTACAACACCTGTGCTTATTTGCTTGCTGAACTACGCTCACCATGTTTATAATGCATACTGCAGTAAAGGATGTTTGTTTCGGTAAAAATAGCAAAAGATTTAACATCAACAAGCCCTTCCCTAATTATGAGCAATACCATTGAAAAGTATTTTTTTTAAATATAAAATAGTATTTTGCAAAAATAGAAGTCTATATTTAAGTATAGTTTTCAACCTAATTGCGTTGTAAAAAAAGGGCTAACTAATTCTAAGCTCATTAGAGGGAAAGTTTGTGTTTACATCAAGCAGTGAAACCTATGTCATCAGAATTGTCATATCAGGATAAAGTGCAAATGCAAATACGAAAATCAATTCTAAACTTTACCATATACAGCTACTTTTTGTAACATTGTCAGAGGAATTCCTTAAGTACATGTCAGGAATTTTGTATCTTTATTTTACTCAAACTTAAGAAGTGAAAGAAAAAAATTCAAGGGTTATAAAATGCTGAGTATATTCAGTCTATGCAGGCTAATAATTCTGACCCCACTTTCAATATATATTATGTACAAACTATCAAACCACACTTTTATCAAAGCAGTCAGATAAGACATTTTTGTGAACATAAATTTTCCTATTAAATGTATTGTGCACATATTCAACCAAAATATGCAATCTTGCATGGAAAATCTGAAGCACTTTTAAAGAAGAAAATATTTTTTATTCAGGAGATTGAATTGTAAATGGATCTGCCCAAAAAGATGGAGAAAAGTTTGTTATATTGCTTCAAAGATTTATGGTATTGTTGCAATATAGTGGAATAATCAAAATGATCATAATTTAAATTAGAATTTGTTGTTTGTCATATGTACTGCACAAAGAAATTAAGATACAGGACTACATGCAAAACACTTGGCTGTCTTTTCATATATAATGACATGTAAGGGCATCAGATTAGCAATCCTTCACTCTGAAACTTTTCACGATAGTATTCTTCCTAAATAACACGAAAAGAACTTCAAGATGAACTCAAGATGATTCTTTTCACCTAAGCTCCCTTTTTTAAATGCCAAGTATTCTCTAAGGTAGACGGGTCTGGATTCAGATATATGCCAGATAAGAAACACTTGAGGAGACCTTGCTATATGTCATCACAAGTACTGTTTGAGTAATTGTGATATGATAAATATATAGGCTTGTTTACACAAACACAGGTACACAGCAAAAACTGTGGTGTTAACCGATGTACATAGAGGACCACACCAATTATTTTACACCGGTGATAGATTTACAATGTTAGTTTAACACATATAGGTGTTATTACAACACCTTTGGATGTTACATGTACACTCTTTGGTGTTGTATTCAATCTCTAGTGTGTAACTTTAACACCTCAGGGTGTGGTCCTCCATTAACATCAATTGGTGTCAGTTTTAACACCACAATTTTTACAGTGTACAGTGTGAAAAAGTAATAGCTAAGCCTATCTGCACATCATGAATATATACTAAATAAAGAATTGGCAGATTTATAAATGCTATACTAAAAAAAACCCACTGGAATCAAAGATTACTTTTAAATCTCAAAAAGATTTGAATTCAAATTGGAATTGGAAAATTTTCAATGTCAAATTTCAGAGAAGAAATTATTAGAGGATTTCTTGTCTTTAATCTAACTGCCTGTACCCCCAAGTCAATAAGTGTTGGCACATTTCTATGAAAGCTATTGTGTTAAAAACCATTTAGTTAAAAAGGTTACACCATTCTGATTTAAAGATAATTTGTTTTTTGTTAAGGTTAAAAGATTAGCAAATCTCTGCAATTTTGAGTTGACATTCCCCAATAGACAAGTCAAGCAAACAGAAATAAAATAGAATGTACATTCTAAATTTCAAAGATTTAAATTAAATCCAGATTGTCTGTGAATCATGACCAGCTGAGTACTAGATTTCTTTTTAGATATTAAAGATTAATTTTAAATCTCAAAAAGATTTGAATTCAAATTGGAATTGGAAAATTGTCAATGTCAAATTTCAGAGAAGAAATTATTAAAGGATTTCTTGTTTTTAATCTAATTGCCTGTACCCCCAAGTCAATAAGTGTTGGCACATTTCTATGAAAGCTATTGTGTTAAAAACCATTTAGTTAAAAAGGTTACACCATTCTGATTTAAAGATAATTTGTTTTTGGTTAAGGTTAGAAGATAACCTAAAAATAATCTTCTAAATCATTATTTCTAGAATGACAGAACAAGGATGAAAGATAAAGCAAGACCAGCATTCCAAGATCTCATTTCTTCAAAGAATCTAAAATGTAGTATTGTAAAAAGGTCATACGTAGAAGGTGTAGTGAGTAGTGAATAGTCAGGATGTGACTAACATGTTTAGCTTTGAAATTAGTTATTAATCAGCACCTGTGACTAGATTAGAATCCCATACAAATGATATTTGCCCATCCAACAAAACCCTCGCTTGAATACAAATAGCAGAAAGGAATGACATTTAGAGTCTGATGCCAGAATTTAGTATTCTTTGTCCAAGTTCTATTTCTTCATCTTTACAACTGTATTAAGTGTATCTCTTGACATTTACTCCTTAACCCATCCATTGCTGAATTCTGTGATTCTAATAAGCTTTGTACAATGATCATCCTATACCAATAGGCAATGGAATAAAGTAACTCTTAAGAACTCTAGACTTTAAAGTTAATTTCACGAGAAATTGGCTTAATCCTTTCGCTTCTTAGAAAAGAGTTTAAATGTCAGAGCTCGTAAGTAGTATCAATGTTTTCTTATCATGAAGAACTTAATAAACCAACCTTACGATACACTCGTGTTTGAAACATTTTTATCCTAACTTTGTTTGTTTAGATAATAGTTTAATACGGCACAAATCCTTTCACGTTTAGAAACTAAAGGTAATGAAAGCTCTCAGAATTAATTCAGCTTATTTGCAATCATTTATTTATTTGTTTTTTTAATCCATATTGTTTGAAATAGACATCAGAAATGAATACTCCCAAAATTTGTTTTGCCGATTGATCGTGGGCCCTACAGCCACTGTGCAGCACCAGATCAACATTGCTCTATTCCTTAAATCCCTGAACGGCAAACAGGGTGGCAGCAACTCACATTTTTTAATCTCTGTTGGTCTGACACGGCCGGGTTTGAACCCCCAACCTCCCGGTTGTGAGACGAATGCTCTACCAACTGAGCCAACACACCATTTATTTATTAATTAATTTATTAATTAATTTATCTATTTATTCATTTATTTATTTATTCATTCATACATTCATTTAGAGAAAAGTGAAAAGAAACAGATACAATGACAATACAAATTTTGTGTCGGCGAATTTCTTTTAACTAGTTTCATATCCGCCTATAGATCTTATAACAAACAGCAATCAAATAAGATATAAATTCATAAAACATAATAGGCAGGGAAACCAGTTCATGCCAGTGATATCACCAAGTTTAGGGGAACACAAAGGGGTCATATAGTATGAAATAAGGTGAATGTGAGCCTAACATATTGAGATTGCCATGCAGAAGACACTGATATCCAAGAGGGAAACGGAACTCTCTATGGGTTGCAAGCTAATAGGTGTGAAATGCTTTCCATACAAGAATAAGAAGCCAATAACTAAGAGGAACACTTTTGGGGGCACTATATAAAGAATCTAAAATAGTTCAGAGGGCCGTGGTTTAGAAGGAAAAAAAGTATATCTCTTTACACTTTAGGGACCATTACCTGACTAGCCCGGTTGAAAATGGCCTGCTTTAATTTCTATGAGTGGGAACTCGTTTCTTATTCCATTTTCTTTTTACTGACAACATTCATGCCAATGATAATTAAATTCTGTGATTTTCTAAATATGAATGCCTCAATCTGATAAATCATTGCTGATAATTGATTAAAATGACTGGAAAAACAGATCACATTACCTCATAATTAGATCATGCTGGAGGAAAGGTTCCTTCTTATAACTGTATCCCACTGAGTCATATCAAAGAAAAAAACATATCTCCTAGAAACAAAAAAAATATGTACTGCCTAATGAAATATTTTAAAATCAAATTCTAACATCTGTCACCATACATGATTCTTTTATCTTCAAGAATGATGTGTCAGTGTTGCTTTTTTTCTCTTTTTGCTAAAATGTTAAACCAGATTGGTAAGACCTCAACAACACAAAACAATTTTTGTATTTAGCAGGTTGATTTTTAAAAATAGCAAAATGAAGTATGGCTAATGTTACAACAACACAAAAAAAAGCATGTGATAATAGACTTGAATATTGCTATATACCTACTCTCAAACAAAGAAAATGTTTGGTATTTTACCAGTATGAAATTTTATCTCGCTCAGGTGGAAGTGGACACACAATATAAATTAACAAACGTCAGTTGGTAGAGCGTCCGTCTCACAACCGGTAGGCCGGGAGTTCAAACCCCAGCCACTTCAGACCAAAGACATTAAAAGATGAGAGTTGATGCTACCCTGTCTGGTGTTCAATGAGTACAGGGATAGAGCCTCGTCGATCTGACGCTGCACAGCGGCTGCTGGGACCACGGTCAGTTGGGCAAAGCAAATTTTTGGAGTATTTCATTTCTTGTATAGTTCACACAAAAAATATGGATTTTCATTTCATTTTTAAATTATCATGTATTTCTAAGCCTGAATAAGTTTTCATAATTCATAGGTTTTTTTGTGATTGAGTGGATGTGAAAGCACCTTTGGTTGGAAGTTACTTCATATTCTAGGCAGAATACATATCAAGAGTTAAACAGGAGCATTAGTTTACCAATGGAAACTTAACAGTTTATAATTTGTTTCTGAGTAGCCAATGAGTTTTTTCTTCTTTTTTTTTTAGTGTGTGTGTTATCAATTATTGAAATTTCACATTGCTCTTCACATATTCGAAATTGGCGGATACAGGCGGGAATGCAACCCCCCCCCCTTATATGTTTTTTGAATACCTCCATTTAACATAAAAATTATTACACAGCTACATCTAATAAAGTTATCTACTTCCCTCTATTACAAAATCCTGAATCCACCACTGATAAGGGATATACATGTATATTCCCCACTGGTAGCCCAAGAAAATGATTCAATTTAAACAATAAATACATTCCCTTATTTAAATCCTCCGCAGTTTATTCTGTTTGTTCTTTGAGTTATTGACATGCCATTCTTTTGGTATGAAGTAGTAAAATATTGCATTAATGTGAAAAAGTTTATTTTCTTAGATGGTTTTATACAAATTCTTAAATTTCATTAACTGAACAAAGGAGGTCCAATAAAAAAATCAGTAAGTCATTTTGATATTGAAAGACAAGATATGTAAGAGCATCTGAAATAACTTTGATAATACCTTATTGAGTTTAGCTGTTAGCGTATGCAGAGCGTTTGTCAAGCCATCTCCCCTACCACCCATTAATGATGCGTGTGTCTTGTTAATGGCACATATCTATTATTCATTGCATGTATAACTCAAGCCACATGCGCCTTGTGTAATATGCACCATGCAGTCCTATACATAACCAATGGTGTATGTCATGCCTTGTTTTACTCCTCTCATACAAGCCCCTTCCTTTCAATTTAAATTTCTGATAAAAGGTCAGCTGGTGCTTCTTAAAGGTCTTTTCAACATAAAATATAACAAAAGGAAAATATATATAATTCCACAATTCATATAAGATTCTACAAATATCGATTTTCAAATATTGATAATAATATTTTTATATTTCACAATTATGATTGCATTTACTTTCATTGCTTATTGGTAGACATGCACATTTTACAAATCATTTTTGTTTTCGTTTTGGAAAATAGTCATTATAATAGTCAAATAGTCAAAAAAAGAGTTTTTTAAAGTAAATATTGGAAAGTCATAGTATTTAGCAATTCAGCGATAACTTTACTTCTGGCCCATTTAACAAACAAAATAAACTTGTAAAAGATAACAGAAGAATGTATTTGAGCCGTATAACCATGATAGGAGTAAAGAATGGTTTCATTGAATTCTCTCACCAGGGTAAAAACATCTTTGATTTCACTGTTTTGTGATATGTGCAGACAAGAGTTCTTTTTAAGATTATCCACATGTTGATAAAAAATAAAATAGAAGCCTATTCTTTATAAATGAACGTAAGAATTTGTATGAGTAGTTAGGGTGTTTTCAAAATGTCACCTTAAATCATGTTTTTAAAAATCTAAGTGTTTCTTGGAAAGTGTACAAATCAGAGTTATTATTCAATGAAACAAGCATCAGGGAGTGTTTCATCCAGTATCTTGTCAGTAGCTTTCACTGATAAATATTCTCTTAGCCAATCAGAAGGCAAGGATATCTGCTGTGAATGACAAATCACTGGCAAAAAGCTTTGTGAAACTGTTCTCCAGGTCAATCTCTTTAAGAGAGATGGCGTGACAATATTTCCAGTAATGGAAAAACCAATGTAGTTCATTCTCTATCTCTCTCTCAACACAACTGCCTTGTACTGACTTGAATTTCACAGTCCTGAGCAGAAAGCAGCCAGATACATGTATATCGTTAGTAATTTTACGAACCGGCTCATACCTAAATTTTTGTCAAATATTCTGAATTTATTTCTTGCGCAGGGTTTGTACATTAAAAAAACATGTGCATGGCATGAATGATTTTACGAACTTTCTCAACCCTGGTTTGTGCCGCTTAGAAAACATGCCACATGGTGCGCATGATTTTACGAACTGGCTCAAACCCCGTTTTGGGTAAAAATTAGCAGCTTCTGAAATGCATACAAGCACTTCATTTAAAATATTCAAAATAATTAATACGAAATGCAGAAAAATTTTGTATAATACAAAAAAATAGAATGTAATGTATGCTTTATATAAATAAATTGGTATGAATAATTGATCTGGTTTCTTTCAAAGCACGAAGTTACGAGTGTCTGAAAAATATCCAAACTTTGAATGCGATTATCTCGAAATCATGTTTTGGAGACCAGCTGAGGTTTGAGCCACTTCAAAAAATCACTGACGATATTAGGATAGCTGCTTAACTAAAGCACACTCTAATAACAGCAAGAATTAACAAAAAATGGTTTGTAACTATGGTCTATGCAGATATAATCTATTTAAAATTAGCTAGTATAATGTAAAAATACAATGAAAGCATAAATTTGTCACAGAGAATGTGCTTGTTGTCAGTATTGTCAATCTACATTCCAAATGTGAAGGAAAATGTGAACATTTTTTATTACAAGAGTTTGAAATCAGATCAGAAGCCTGATGATTATTTTCAGGTCTGTAAATTATTTGAAGGAACAATGAACTTCAATTTTCACTATTACGGAAAATGATTTTGTGACTGTGTTCTTGTAAGTTTGAATAAAATTTTATCTATTTATTACTTAGTATTACTTTGTATAATTTGTATTAAATTGTGTCTTTGTGAAATGGCTACAATGATAACAGCATTCCTGTGAAGCCACATACTGTAATTCATTTTGCCATGAACAATGAATTAAATGGTTTTGTATGAATGGGGCCTGTGAAATAAAGATATATAATTAACAGTTATAATCGCTTGTAATCTTTTTTAATTTTAGCAATGGACTTAGTTAGAATCAATTTCACAATTTGTTGTACATCACATGTTACATATAGTAAATCGAATAAGCTATACAATCATTAATGTTGTGTATGACCTTATTTGAAAAGGCTAATACTGAAACTAATGAATAAATGGAAGAGCAATGACATGAATTTTCTGTTTTGGCTTTATGTTTAGAATATGCGTCATCCCCGAGCAATGTAAGACACAGACAGTGCTTTCTAAAATAATGATGTCCAAGTTACACAGATGAGAAAGCTTTTAGTCCTCCTTCAGCCCACAGACATCGGTCTTAAACCCCCTTGGGATGATATCGCTATTTGGCCCGCTTCAATGCTTGCGCAAGATCAAAGATGAAAATCTTTCATCATACTTGATCATGATTGGTTTACACTCTCCAAAGCACACCTCCACTAAATCCCAGAATTTCTCTCCTAAAACAAGAATGTCAAAATATGCAACCATAAAAGCACAACCCAAAACTGACTAAAAACAACTACCAAGAGCAAGTTTACATTTGGTTAAGGGTTGTGCAATCAAAATATCAAGAAACTGCCGTAACCATTCTGGAATCATAGCATGGATTTTAATTCAAATGAGTTCAAACATTTGGGATAATAGGGGAAAAAACATCTCTACTTTAAATTTAATTCAAGTTATGTGAAAGTGTTATGAGATTCTGAAATAAACATATTTTCAAAAAGTTTGTAAACCAAATTTTCATGATATAAAACAGTCTAATGGGAGCGTGTTATCATCATGACACTTTAGTCATTCTGATTCTTTATTACTATACAAAAAATAAAAAAGGAATTTGAATCATCATTCTATCTACTCTAATATACTTAGATTTTCATCATTTCAAGTGAAAATGCATAAAATACAGACAATTTTATAAAAATATTGTGTGAATCTATATTTCATGTAAAATCACTTTGAAATTGTGTTATTACTTATTTTGTTTGAAAAAAAAAGTGATAGATAATAAGTGTATGAGAATGAGAGATAAAAAAAGGAAAGGAGAGAAAGAGAGAAAGGAAGAGGAATGCTGATATATGAAGGAAAGGAATTAGAGAGGAAGATATACAGGATAGAGAGAAAGCAAGCAAGAAAAAGAGGGGGGGGGGGGTTGAAAGTAAAATTGGATAAGGGAAAGATGGATAAAATGATGTGTTGGAAGGAGAGATAGAAAAAGAAAAGAGAATGCATCAAGGGTGAGAGAGAGGGATAAAAAAAGAAAATTGGAAAGCATGTACACCAATGCAGAAGACTGAGGTTCCATCTAAAAAAATGAACCACGTAAAACTGCATAAACAATAAATCTCAATTATTCTTTTTAAACATATTACATCTATAAGATGGGAGAAATTTATTGAACTAACAAAAAATATCAGTAAATAGTGAAAAAATGTGGTTTGTTGAGATAAAGATAGATCAGGGATTCAGACAGGGAGGGATGGATGCTGGGAGGGGGGAGTGAGCCAAAAGGAATGAAATTGTTTCAGGCTTGAAGCAAACCAGGCATTTACATGATGACTCTGACAGCCATTGCTAAACACACAGTCTGAGCCCCTTTAAATGTCAGCATAGAAGGTCTATCAGACCCAGAGGCATCTTCTTTTTCTCTCTTCCTCCCCTCCTCCCCCTCTCCATCTCTTACTCTCTTTATCTCTCCCCCTCTTTCGCCTATCTTTCATTCTCTCTTCCCTTGCCCGTGTGGCACGATGCCTGACAGGCTGTGTCCCATTGACGTCATACATTTGTACGCCTGGTGTGATACCATACCGGGTTCAAGGCATTTTGCATGCCTCTGCACCCCGCACACACAAAAAACTACTTTATAAAAAAAAGACAAGGGTAGACAAGTGATGGAGATGCAAAAGAAAAAAGAAAAGCAGCACTCAGCCGTCAACGTCTGCCATCAGTTCCCTCAGAAAGCTTGCGAAGCATAATAACATTAATCATATCTAGAGCACACTTTAGTATTACACACCAAACTATGTTTTACTCCATATCTATTTAATCATCAAATTCTCAAAGTGTCTGTTTTTATTAAATACATGGAAAAGGGAAGCAAATGTTTCTATAAATTAATTTTAGAAACATGAAGTGATCTATCACAATTTTTTTTATATAACTACTCATTCAACAAATCTGCATGATTGCAAGCTTTCCATTTCTTTTCATGTGTAGAACATATTTCCATGCATCACATTTTTTTCATATCCTGCATTCTCCTGCTATTTACTAATTTTCATCCTGCTCTTCTTTATTTCTTTCTTTCGATCATTCTTTATTCATTGATTATTACCTTATTCTTTTGACAACTCTCTCTCTTTCTCTGACATACACAAATAACCAAATCAAACCTTTCACCTTTATATTACCCCCCCCCCCATTCCCCCTCTCGATCTATCATATTTTCTCCTTGCCTGGACCTTATTATAGTTCTCCTCCCTCTTTCTTTCTATTATTACCCCCCCCCCTCATTCCCCCAGGCTTCTCTCTCCCTCACTCTCCATCTATCATATTTTCTCCTTCCCTGGACCTCGGTATAGTTCTCCTCCATCTTTCTTTCTATTATTACCCCCCCCCCTCATTCCCCACCCCTCTCTCTCCCTCACTCTCCACCTATCATATTTTCTCCTTCCCTGGACCTTGGTATAGTTCTCCCTCTTTCTTTCTATTATTACCCCCCCCCCTCATTCCCCACCCCTCTCTCTCCCTCACTCTCCATCTATCATATTTTCTCCTTCCCTGGACCTCGGTATAGTTCTCCTCCCTCTTTCTTTCTACTCTAAAGTATGAATTTGATTCGAGCAAATTATTTTGCTGGTTCTTGCTGTCACATGATATTTTCCGGGACACTGCGAGATCACTGTAGCAATTGTTACATGCAGAGAACCCCTGGCTACAAAGCAATAAGGTGCTACATGCACGACCAAATTACAGGACTGTAGGCCCTCTGACTCCAAAGCATGCTTTCCTACAGACTATAACATAGGTGGGTGAGGCACACCCACTGGGCATGGTGAATATCTTTAAAGCACAAGAACACTGTCTCACATAAAATGTCTCATAAATTATATCATTACCCTTCATTGACATGCTAGTCATCTTTCAGAATTCGTCCGTCCCAAAATATTTCTTTGAATCAAACATCCTTGATAAACTTGTATGCTGCTGACTTAATAATTTTTAGGAATAAAATTTAGAACAGAATTCCAAAGCAACATACATTGATGTTATTAAGTGAACATTAAACACAAAGACATCCCAAAGTACAATGAACTTGTTACAGGAGTACTTGATAGGTCAGAAGTAAAACATTTCACCTCCTTTACAAATGAAAGAGACATACATGATCATTCGTGAGAAGTAGGACATAGCATGCATGTAGAGCTAAATCACTAATTCATTCCAGGGAAATGAATGATTAATGACAACAAACCTTATTGCATTCCATGAAGCCCGAGCTGTATATTGATGAGTCTTTTCTTAATACCTCCCCTCCAAAAGGTTGAGTTGGAATAAATTGTGCCTAGTTTTATCACCTGATTTCTCTTTTTTTACAAAATAAAGTGTAGTTTTGTTATCCGGTTTATGGTAGATTGTATTTATCCATGAAGCAATATGGTATGGAGCACCCAGCAAAATACTAACATTTCAATAAACCTTACAAAATATTTGTCAATTCACAAGCGATTTCTCATATACAACTGTACCTAGCAGATAGGGAGTGGGACACAGGGGACAAATGTGTTTTACATGAAAATGTATTTTGCTCATGTACCTGGGTATTGCTTATTCTTGTTGATACAAAACTTTTTCTCATAAACTAATCGGAATGAAATTACCTATTTCTAGCTTTCTGATCATATACAATCACTAAATTTGTAAGATAAGTGATCAATAGGCCGTTTTTCTTTAAAATACAGCTCTAGTGGGGATGGGCGCTGTATTAGATATTTGGATATTAAAAATTCTGATTTCATAAAGAACAGCTAAATAAAATATTTGATGGCCAGTAAAATTTTGTAGATGGGGATGTTCGCAGGTCATGTTCAGGAATGCTGAAATCTAATTCATGTTAATGACTGCTTACCAAAGCTTCACATGAGCTTTGATAATCGGGTCTAATCATTATGCATTTACTTCCAATAACTCCATATGGGTACATCCTTGTAAATGGCCCTACTACAAATCTCCATATGCAAAGAAAGACTGGACACCCTCCTTGGAAGTATCCACTACAATGAGCATGTACAAGTTATACAAAATTTACATTTGGGTCCTAAGTCTGTATGAGGGCTTATCAAAAATGGAAATAATGAGTGTAAATAATTAGACCCTGTAGAATAGACTAATATACCACTAATACATCTTTAATACAATCTTGTCTTTTCCTAAACAACATAATTAAAAAATGTTACTGAATGATATCACTGTTCTTACAAAGTTGTAAAAATTTGCATTAAATTATATTTATATGTTGGATGGTGGTAAGTAAATGATAAACATTACAGTACTCTGTAAATTGCTGTAACACTAAAACTAATTCTATAAAGCTTCTTTAAAGAATTATGTACACTATCACAAAGACCAATAGTCCAATACACTCATTTTTATTTAAGAAAATGAAAACACATGATTGTTAACTTTTTATAACAATATTATTATTTATTTTTTAAATCATCATTTATGCAATGAAATTCAGCAATGTAAAAAATAAAAAAACAATAAGGGTGTTTAGCCTTAGTAATGTTACATAAAAATAATGGAATTACACCAAATGGCACCCAGCAAATGAGTATGTTGTAGGAGAGACTGTCCTGTTGATCAGAAAGCTCCAGGAAAGGGATTCTTTAATAAGTCCTTTAAAATGAAAGTTAAGATTGGAATTGAGAGAGAAGAGGGGATAAGGGCAAGACAATTGGATCAAGAGAACGAGCTTGTTTAAGGTCGGGGCTAGCCAGTTTAGTGCATAAAGATGTCTGTAGAGTACAAGGTTTTATCATCTGTTCACATTAACTCATGCTCATTCTCAAACAACTATAATATTCATGTGTTATTCACAAAACAGTAGCATCTACTGATTTGATCTACAACATGTAAAGTGATATTTCAAAATTGTTGATTTGATCATCAAACTGTACATTGTTTTTTTTTAACTTGCTTTGTCAAATAATTTCATTTGATTGATAAAAAATTAGTGAAACTTCTTGTGTGAATTATAATATCTAATATGTCAAACTTGCCCTTGACACCAAACAGTCTACAAATCACAAACTGTTTCAATATCTCAGGATTATTAAAGAGGTAGCTTAATATCAAGATTTTTTGTCAGAAATAATATCAAAACCAAATCAAACTGGACATGAACTATTCACAACAATATAAGCATCTCACATAGATTAATTATCATCAGCTGATAGACCTAAAACATAAATGCTTAATAAATCTAAAGAACTATATAGCGAATCACTGCCAGGATAAAAAGTGAAATAAAATCTTATATGAAGATATACATGTGTAAAGTAGGAATACGACCTATATCAGTTTGGATTACTTGATATCTCATGAAACTAAATATTGTTTTTCACCATAATGAATATTCTGTCATGAAAGGGTGCTTTTACATTTGATTATGTAAATCAACTTAGATGATGATTGAGAAGAAAGCGTGAACGCTCCCTCCCTAGATACCAAGAACCTCTCTTGCTAAGGCGTTGAGAGGAAAAGCCCCTTGAATTGGAAGCGTTCCTTGATTACATTAAATGCCTCCCTCGCTTGACTGTCAAGATCCCAATCCTCTCCTACAGTCCCATTCGTGATCTCCATCATCGCTCCGATCATATTAAAGAAACTCGATCCAATTAGATTGTGCCGAAAAACGTCATTCCCCCTCCGTGTATGTGGTAGACGCATTGCCCAGCTCCCCAGCCCTAGCTGGCAGCACCCTCTTCTTGTGTTGGCGAAATAAAACAGGTGGTTTGAGCGGCGAGGGGCCGCGACGGCCAGCTGATCCCGACGATGACAAACTCATAATTGCATGAAAAATTGGGAGTTTCTCTCTTGCATTACCAGGGTTCTTGTCTGTGATCAAGCAGCCTCATCAGACCAATATAAGAGGGAGAGATGGTGTCGTGGCAAAGTGACAGAGAAAAATGTGTGTGGGTGGGTGGGAAGCTGAAATCAAAAGACGCTCTAACAAGTTTAGCTTAGGATGCATTCAATATTATCACTGCTATAGTTACCATTATGACTGTCTTTGATCATGTCTTTCTTCCCCAATTCATTTCATTTCTTAACTCATATTTATCGCAGACATGCAATATTAGTTTACCTTTTGTAAGACAATCGCAGGAAAGAGAAAGAGAGAAATGTCCCGTTTCTCTTTGACTCCATTTATTAGAGAAAGGAATTTAATCAGAACCATATGAAAACAAATTGCAGGGAATGCTCTCTTAGCTCCATTCACACTGCAAAAAAAAGAGAATTTGAAAATTCCCAAATTTAATGCTAAGATATTATTTACTACAAAATAGGAAAACTTCTCAGAATAAATGCTCTGCATTGCTTTGACACAAAACTTGGTGCAGTGACCAACTGTAACAAGAAAGTTGACAAAAACTTAATTCAAAGGGTATGTCAATGCATGTACAGGATCAGTATAAGCACATGTCCTACAATTTAACCAGAAAATCATAATTTTAAATCAGATGATGCTGAAAAAGCACACCCTCTGGGCATTTACATGCATATATCTGTACAAACAAGCTAACAAATATAAACTTGCAGATACAAGAATTGTTTGAATATTGCTATGACTATTCAGAATGAAACATTATTATTGAGAGATTACACATCAAAATGCTAAAATCGATAAGATTTCAAACCTACATCACCTTGGTGTTAAAAATGAAAACAGAAAATATAAAAGAAATACAATACAAAAAAGGAAAATTAAAAGAAACTATACGATAGGACAAACGAAGGCAAGGATATTAAGAACTCAGACGATAAGACACAGAGTACAACAAGACAAAACTGAATAAGGTACATGAAGATATGCATGAGAGGAGAGAATATGATTTGTGAGCCACTTCTCTGTATATTATGGAAGGTTTAGGGCCTGTGCAATGGGTTGGAGGAGGGTACAGAATAGCCCCCAGACTCATATTAAATTAGAGTTCTCAAGACAAATGTTGATAGGAGATTCAACTCCATATCACACTCAAAGGTCTAAGTCTGGGGGTGTTTCACAAAGATTTAAAACAAACTTAAATAAAATAGGGGATTTACGTCTGACTAAAAATCACTTAAATTCCCAGTTGTGATTGGGATTAAAGTTACAATACACTGGTCATATCTATCACATATTCATCAATGGGAGCATAATAAACATCTTGTCAATTTTCACTCCTATTGCAAAAAGCAAAAAAAAAATATGTCTTGGATTACGTTCATTTTAACTACAACAATGTAAAACAATTAAAATGAGACATTGATGTTACTCTGTCCATGACAAAGTGGACGATTTTAAACATAAATTACAAATCCTCAAGATGTTTGAAGTATACAAATGTAAAAAAAATACATGCAAGAGTAATATATCATATTTTCGCTTCAAACAAGTAACTGTATTTCTCTTTAATCTTTATATTAATGAAATGTGAATATTTTGAAAAGAAATGAATTTATGACACCCCAAAATTTAAAAATGAGGTACTAGTAAATATGAACATCTTAATTTCATATTTTAGCAAATTATAAAAATCTTTCTTAGGATGGGATGCATCTACCAATATTCTACAATACCTTTAATGATGTTTAACTCCCAACCCATAATGACAATCACCCATCTGCAGTAACAGCATACAATCTAGAGGTACGCTATCATGCATGTCCCACACACTCATATTTATGTCCTGTTTATCTGCGTATCCTAACAGGTTTCACACAGTCATTTGTCATATCTGCCGTCAATGTAATATCACTCCGAGGAGCATGCATGCCTTTCCATTCGCACCTATGCCTCAGACTTCAAACTCCTGAAACCTCTTTAGAATGCCAAAGTATGCATCAGAAATGATTTATATTGAGAGTCCCTTGCTTAACTTCTTCTTTTCTCTTTTTTATTTATAGCGATGGCTTCATTCCTTTAAAAAACATCTTGCATGTCTTAACAATTTAATGCGGTGAATGGTGAAATCACACTATGTACCACATAGTATTGATTAAAACCAAGTAAGAATCTAAAAGAGCCAAATTCAATATCATATCATGTAGTTGTTGCACTCATAATTTTGTTTTAATTGTGATGCTTATAAATAATGAGTGGAGCGCCTCTGGCAGTCTCACCTGCATTACGCGATTCAATAGCAGCAGTGCTGACTTTGAAAACTACGATAAAATAATTATTCACAAAAAACACTATTCATATAATACAATACCACATTCATTGTCCCTAAATGACATTTGACCTTGATCATGTGACCTAAGACTTGTCAGTGATACTTGATTACCATAGATGTCCACAATTCATAAATTATATCCATAAACTTTAAAAGTTATAACAGCAATTTAATAATTACCTCCAGCATGGCCAAAGTTCATTGACATTAATAACCTTTAACCTTGGTAATGTTGTTCAGAAATACTTGATTAACCTTATGTCCAAGTTTCATGAACTACATGTAGGTCCATATACTTCATAAGTTATGCTGTCATTTCAAAAACTTATTCTTCCATTAAGACTTCATGTTGACTCTCACTCTGCTTTTCAGATGAGACAAAAATTACTTCATGAAGTCTTTACATTAAGGTCACAAATCTAAAATAAACAAATCAATTATTTGCTAATGACAAGGACCATTTATCATTCATTATAAAATCTATCAAAACCAATATCAGCACAATAATACTTATTTATCTGTATAATGATATTTATGATAATAATATTAATAACAATAGCAATAATAATTTTTTATAGGGCCTTTCTTAAAAAGGTACATAGCATATTACACATAGAGGAAGTATTTACAATGAAATATTTAAACATAATAAATGAAAAGAATAGATGAACAAGGAAAGACCAATGCATACAAATGCATAATTTTCAATCATTATAAAAATAAAAAATGTGAATTACTACCTTTATTGAAGTCCAAATTTCTGTCAATTGGAGACGAGAACAAATATTCACCAAAGAATTTCACATAGAATTCAAAATTGGAAATAATAATAATCAAAAGAAAATGATTTTTTGTTGTTGCAAGTACATGAGTCACATCTTGGTTAGATGTGAACCCAGTATATGTTAATGATACTCATACACAATATAACTAGAATTCATCCTCAAACTGGACAGGTATATTCATCGTCTGAAAGGGGTGTGTGTTAGCACTGTATACAGGGGGAGGATCCAGGATTTTCAAAAGGGGGGGGGCACATTTCCCAAGAAAAATTTGAGAAGCAAAAAAAAATTTACATATTTTCTCCCACCCCCCTTGTATGGCAATTCCTTTCCTTCTCTACTCTTTTTTTCATCTTATCTTCTCTCTTACATTCTCTTCTATTCCCCTATTCTCTCCTTCCTTTTCTTCCCCTCTCTTTCCCTTTCCTCTCCTTCCCTTTCCTCTCTTCTCTTTCCCTTCTCTATTCTCTTTCTCTCTTCTCTTTCCCTTTCCTCTCTTGTCTTCTATTTTCTTCTCTTCTATTTTCTTCTCTTACCTTCCTCTCCCCTCTCTTTTCTTCACCTCTCTTGCCTTTCTTCTCTTTCCCTTTCCACTCTTGTCTTCTATCTTCTTAATATTCTCTTTCTCTTGTCTTCTATTTTCTTCTCCTCTCTTCTCTTATCTTCTCTTGTCTTCTCTTCCTTTCTCTTTCCTTCTCTTCTCTATTTGTCTCTTCTCTCTGTGTGACCCAATCTAAACCAGAATAGACCCAGCCATCTCCATCATGTCTTACTAGTATATGGCATGCCCTCAATAGTCAATGTTAAATTCCTATGTTGATTCGCACCACTTAGTTTGAAGTGGAAAGGATATTGACCTAAATACCACAAGTATCATTAACCCCTATGCTACCCAATGAATGCATAGATTCTAATGAAGACAGGATGGTTTGCAGTTGGCAACTAGTTATACATTTTAAACAAAAAACACAAAAATGGACTTATTACAAGCTTGCACATGCAAAAAATGAAATACATTATTGCATGCACACCTACTTTTCAGCTAAAATACAATAAACAAATGATTTGGGGTATTCAGAACATTAAAAGTTGCAAAACGTGTTATGAAATAAAATACTTGTGAGAATAGAATCAAATATAATATGAAATGGTAGAAATTGTTAAAATGGTTGTAATATTTCAATGTACATAAAATCTACTTCTCAATATTGATTTCTATCAACGAATATGGAATACATTCAAATAGATATTCATTTTTTTTATAATATATATTTAGAACAAGGTGAAAATATTTAACCACAAAATATCTTCAAAGTTGAGCATGAGTACTCTCATAAGCTATGTTAATAAAATGGTAATTTCTGGAATATCTCTACCTTGATTTCTTAAATAAATTCTGCATTTGATGTCTTATGTGAATCAAGATCAGTTCAATCGATGCAAGACAAATACATTGGTGGAATAACCACTATGTTAATTATGAGTCATTCAGGCCAAGTTCTTTATCTCGACCCGGACACTCTAGACCCATTCATGATATCATATGACTTGGTCATATGGTTCTTCTATTTGTGTGTTGCAATAGAAACACCTGAATGTCAGAGTTGAATTTACCCACATTGAGGAAAGAAAGAAATAGCTAAAAATAGGGGGAACAGGAGACAGGTCCAGGGGCTGAACATGAAATGACTCATCAAAATGATTCATGGTTCTAGGAGATTACACTTTAACAACATGTGGACTTACACCTTCCATTTGTAATATGAATAATACTCAAACATGATAAGCTCAAATATATGAGGACAGTGGTGGTGATGATGATGGTCATGATTGTGATGATGATGATGATGATGATGGTGATGATGATGGTAATGATGATGATTGTGATAATGATGATGATGGTGATGATGACAATGATGGGAATGGTGATATGATGATGAAATTAATGATGATGATGCTGATAGTGGTGGTGGTGGTGATGAAATGATAAGTTCATGAAGGAAATCATTGTTCAAATTTCCTTGTGATTTGAAAGATATTCTCATTATATCTTTAATAGAATAAAATAATGATTAAAAAATAACATGCAAAGGGCAAGATGAACTTTTGATGTCACTATTCCAATGGCTTGTATATAGTGACGTCTATATCTCTATTACATTAATCATTGAAAACTTTGACATCTTTTTTTTTCAATTGAAATAATGATTTTAGGCTTGTCAATTCTAATCTATATCACCTTTCTTCTCTATCCCCCCTCCCTCCTTCCCAAGCCTCAATATCAATCAACACCACTTCTCCATATTCTAAATTCTACCCCTTCCCCAGATCCACAGCCCAAATCTAAACCTCACCCCACCCCCACCTTGTCTTCACTTCTTGTCCTAGGTACTTAAATCTTTAATGTGACATGGCTGATAGCCTGAGGCCCTGAATAATTCTAACAAGCTATATCATAAGAACTGACAAAGAAATGAAAGGAACATGAAAGAAAGATAATTGGCTATCGGATAGTATACATTTATGGTTTGAGTTAGATGTTCCTGACTGCTAAGAAAACATCAATTTATTTCTTATAAAAGATTGAAGTCCACCCTGTGCAGATTTTAAGCTGCTTTGAATAGAAGTATAAAAATATGAAAAACATATCAGTGGAAGTCTGATGATTTATGACTTCATTTATTCTATTATAATTTTTATGATTAATTAATTGTCATATTTCAATAGTTGATGATTAAAAACAATATCTTATAAACAAGTGAAATTAATTTACTTTTAAAAAAGTAACTTCATGAAGAAGAGAGTTCATTCTTTAAGACTATAGTTCATACCATACACAAGAGGCCACATGAGAATACCTGGAAAATTAAACACAAACTTTAAATTTCATCTACTTCTTTATCATTTGTTTGAATTTAGTCAAACCCTGATGGATAAGTTTCTCTCAATTTCATGTTTGTTATATTTTGGTAGAAGTATGTTACATCATAATGGGTTTCCCAAATGGCTGAAAAAAATATTCTAAGGGTATGACAAGATACTTAGAGAGAAAATAATAAATGTTGATAATAAAGAGGAAAGAGATAATGGAGAGAGGGCAGCAGGAGGAGAAAGGGAAAGAGAGTCAATAAGGTAGAAATAATAGAAAAAATGAAGAAGGAAAATTAGAAAAACAAAAGAGAACAGCCAATGAGAAAAGCAAGAAATAGGGAAAGTAAAAGCACAAAGGGGGGGGGGTAAGACTCATAGAAAGGAGGTAGAATTAAAAAAATATATATAAAAAGATAAAAGAAGGAATGAGACAAGGAAAAAGATAATAGAGCATAAAGAGTAATGACAGAATGAGAACAGTGAGAGAGAGCATGAGAGAGAATGTCAAGAAGATGACGTCAACTTTATTTCTTTGCAGCAAGACACCATAGATATGATTGATCTAGCCTGCGCTTTTCATACATATCGCTTCTCTGCAAACCAAGCATCTTAAATGCAAATAATTTTAAAGAAATGACCTTTTCAGCCCAGTGTCTAGGTTTACTAGAACAAGTTTGTCTCTTCTCCTCTGGTAGGTTAATGCACGTCGCTGATCTACTCAATACAGATTACAATGTCTACTCTGCAACAGTTTGGATTGTGGTTAGCACTGCTTTTACAGCATTTTGAGATAACACAGTTGAAATAAGTTTCTTTTGAATTTTAGCATTCATCCTACCCCACTCATTATTGATATTTCCCAATCCTATTTATTATTCACCTTCCTTTCTAGTTATATTCATTAATCATTTACAAGGAAAACATATGCATTCAACACGACAAACATTACTTCAATAAAAATGCAGAATTTTTCATGAGCACCATATTCATATCTTGAAATGTACAAACATATGATCAATTAAAAAAAATCAATAACGAACTTTGTTTTTCCTGTACATCTAAATGTTTTACTCATCCATTGATAATAATAACACTTTTACCCAGGGAAGCCACTTTAGTTCTGAAAACTTTTCTCTCAAAAGGTCCTGCTATTATTATTAGAAATATATTCCTACCTAGTACACATTCACCTCACCTGGGTTGAGCGCAGCACAAGGTGGATAAATTTCTTGCCAAAGGAAATTACGTCATGGCTGGCATAAATCTCTATAAAAATTAGCTAAGAGTTTGATGGATTTCATTCATCAAGATGCACTGTCCCCACAAGAAAAATAATAAATTACAAAAAAATTTAAGACATCAATTCTTTCAAATTCATTGAATGATAGCTGACACTAACATAGCAATAACTATAGAAATAAGATAAATATTTCAATAGTAACTATAGTTATAAGACAATAACAATATCAACTAGACACATGACTGATATACATACATAAATATAAACAAGTGGAACGCCGTCAGAAAAGAGACGCCTATAGTACAAAATTTTGTAGTATAAGAGTACAATGACAAGCAAAACCAGAAATAGAAAAGCATTTTTACTCGTATATGAGTAAGCCAAGATTTGATAAATCCTGTTCAAGAAAAGCAAGGTACCATAAGATATTAACTTTAATATCAATATTTTCATAAAACTATTTTGGAATGGGCAGTTGTATTTCCGATTCATTATCCGATGTAAAAAAAAGCCAATCTAAGTGTTTTCCATAATTTAAAAGGGTGATTTTTTTATAATTCAACAACACGTGTGAACATATCATTAAGAGCATTAGGGAGAATGGTGAAAGTACATGATTCTATTTTTATATTTTCTTTGCTTCACATCACGGCAGCATTTGAAAATGTCAAAGTTAGAAAGAAAAGCTTTACATGGCCTGATATGGTGTGTCATAGACGACATGCAGGTGTATAGTGATGGGATGTTGAGGTTAGTTATCCTAAGGCTACTCATCTCTTTATCTTCCTTTCTCTACCTGTCTGTCTCTCTTGATCTCTCTCTCTCCCTCTGTCTTTCTTCCTACCTCTATCTAGCTCAATCCTATCAATCTGTCTCTTTTATCTCTCTATTTTTCCATTCTTTTTCACTCTCTTATCTCTCCCTCCTCTCTCTGTACTTATATCACTGTTTCCCATCCTATTTTATTTCTCTCTCTCTCATTTTGCAAGTCTTTTCCTTTTTTTTAAATTTCTGCCCTTCTAGCTCATTGATGATCCTTTCTATCTTCTATTACCCATATTCATCTACCTATCTATCATACAATTTACTTTTCTATTTATCCATATATTTCAATATTTTTTTTATAATAAGGGCTTTATTTGCTTCAATCAAATTACTATAACCATCCCAACACAAAAACAATATCAGGAATTACTTGAAGGTTCATAGTTCAATACTGTGTTAGAAAATCCCAAATGAACATATGGATGAAACTCATATTAGGATCCTAATGCAGTGTTGATCCACTTCAAAACTATGCATTTGCAATCTTATTGAACCACATAGAAAGCAACATACACAGCATTCCACATCTGGTAAACATATTGGGACAAAGAGTTTGGTCATGCAATGTGATGGTTTACTTACAATATCTCTTTCTGGCAGTCTGATTGCTCTTCAACGATTTGCAGGCATGTTGCATGAAGGAATCAATAAAAATTTCTTAGAAGAACATCATCCCGCATGAATGTTATATTTTTTTATTTTATTTAACAACTGCAGAGATAAAGGAATTATCAGACACCTGGTATATCCTTTGGTACACAGACATTCAGTTACCAGATTTGTATTAATGCAATATGGGGTAAAAACAAGAAAATTTGTTTTCACTGCCAAATATACTCTTTTTACATCAAATCAAATGAAGTCAGTAATTGTTCTTCTGTATCAAGGTATGAATGATAAAATCATCATTATCAATTATCATAATAGTCAACACCATAATACTCTAATCCCCTCATACAATCACCATCACTCTTCTCTAAAAAAATCTCAAAAAGTTAACCCTAAAAAATCATTTTTAAAAAATGATGCATGAAATTTCATGCATTCAGTTGATTTAAATACCTGTATTCTTTCATTAGAACAAGATAAGGTAATATGCAGCACTGAGTTAGAGATGCACTTGGTAATGTAGCATAGGAATTTAGCCTTAACAATGATTATGACTAGGGACCTCTTATTTGGTGAGGAATAACAACTCTCTTTTCCCGTAATGATTAGCAACTCTTGCTATGCATTATGAACAGTGGAACCTATGTTAAGTGACCATTATTGATTAATATGAATAACAACCCAAAATTTGGTTTATGAATGGTAGTTTTCATGAATAATGACCCTCCTGGAGAAATATGAATAACAATCTTCATTCCACATCAGTGGGCATTATCATTTTTTTCATTCCATATTTCATTTATGAATAGTAAACACTCCCCTTTTTAAGTCTTAATCATGATACAGGTACACTAGTGCATAGTAGAAATAAAAAATATTGCTTGGATCTCGCATATATTAATGTTAATGACCACTTCAGTTCAAAATAGTCTATTTACCATGACTGTCTACATGTGGAAAATAAAAATGATAGAGGCATAGAAGCTCAGTTGACAAGGTGGTGATCTCGTCATCCCAGTACCTTATATCACAGGTAAGGTAGTCTACTAGTACAATTTTGTAAAGAATTCATTCTCATAAACAAGTCCCTCAGAGAGAATGTTAAGCTGTCAGTGCTCAGTTGAATAAAATAACTACCACCACCTTACTAATTATTATCATGTGGCAGATCAATAAATATATTTTTTCTTTAATCTGAGAAAATAAAAAAATTGACTTACTGGTATTGAAAACTCCTCAGCCAGGTACTTCAAGATGGCTGCCTGTTTGGATAATAAATTTGTTCTCTCCACCATGTTTCGGCCGACTCTTCCATCAAATTCTTTCCTGACCAATGAGGCAACCGAGTCTAAAATCACAAGACGTATCCCTTTCTCTATAAGATCTTCTTCTAATATTTCTAACCTTCAAAGACAATATAAAACATTGGGAAAACTTCAAACTAAGTTGAAACACTCTATATGATTTTCAGTTCTTGTACCTCCCGATATAACTACGAAATACATATTTTCAACATAGTTCTATTAAATTTCATATAGACAAAAGTTAACCTTTTTTAATCCTTTTATTCTACCCCCCTCCCCCCAAAGTAAGTGAGTATTCTGATGGCATTTACACATGCAGAAGTCTGCCTTTATTATTGAAAGTTTATTAACTATGTGTTATGTTCATTTCTATACTCAACAATTATGATAGTGATTGAATAGAAGGTAAACAATGAACAGCAAAACAAAATAAGTAAATACTTGCATGCATCAGGTACCAAGAGTCAAGTCAGTCTAACCATTATATATGATAAAAGTTATTATGATTTCCTGAGATTTCTTTGCTCTGACATGACTAGTTCAATAATTTCCTAAGTACCACAAAAATTATGTTGGACAACTTGAAATTGAAAAAAAAATTCTTGGTATTAAATCACAAATTTGAGACACTAATTCCTTGTGTTTTTTTTGTCCATTTCCAATCTGTTAATATTTCATGTGTTTGTAATTCATATTCTTTATCTATTATGATTTTCTAGGTCAGTCGGTGATTTGGACAAAATCTTCCTGGCCTGACTCAATCTTCTTTACAATGTAGAAATTTTTGCTTTGCTGTTTTATGTTGTGGTTTTTATTCTATGAATTTTGTAATGTGTAACGTTCTGCTGTTTCACTTCTTTTATACTTATCATTATGAAGAGAATAAAAATGAATTTAATTTGTGAAGCCTTCATGATTTCAGATTATTATGTCAAATAAATAAATATGAGATGGAATGAGCTGATCACCTGTGTAATAAGTCAGAGCATGTAGATTCCATAGATATATGGACCTTCTCCACTAGGTTCATCAAGGTCTCTTCAGATGAGAAATAGTCTGGAAAACGACACTGAGCAATCTCAACAAGCCTTCAAAGAAAATTATTGAAACAAAATAAACATCCTTAAAAAAGGTAAGAGCAAGATCAATCCTTAAGTATTTAATTACTGTTTTCAATATCTAAAATAATCATAAAGAAAAAATACAAAAGATTATGGTTAAGTGTTATGGAAAATCAATGATTATAACAATGATATCTTTATATGAATTATAAATATCCCATTGAGCTTAACCTTACTTTGGAAATTCATGTATTTACTACAAGAAAAGTATAAATACTAGAATTGAAACAAAACCAACTTTATTACACTTAATTTTGATCAAATAATGAATAAATAATGACTTGCACATGTACACATCAATGAAGTTGGGGGATAAAGGTACTGTCTAACAAAGAGATGTGATTGATCACTATGGAAATCAATCATCATAATTCTTGATAATTATAGCAAATGAACATAATGTCCCTTTAGAAACCAAGAGGACACTGATTGTTTATAACTATGACGCATGCATGAGAATACATTATATTCAGAAATTACTTTGAACCAACATGCATTCTAAACGTTGGCATTGCTGGCTTTCCATAGTTGCAATTAATCAGATCAATCATATATTCCATGTAATACAGGGTTAAGATATGGATGTGTATCTGGGATATATATCACAGTGGGATGGCAATCTCAGGAATCTCAAAGATTCACTTTCTCCCCCTCATCCTCTTCTGCTTAGACATTTATTAACCTCTTTACCCTTGGACAGATTGGGACTGGGTAGAGAGCTACATGAATACTTTATGATAGCCAGTAGATTAATCTGACTGATGAATCATTCTGGGTTAATACTAAAACATTTTCTTTAACCCTAACCCCCTCCTTCGACATTTTCCTGACCATTCCAATGTGCAAATTTTTTGGACCGCACCAAAAACGAACTATTCACTTGCAGATCTTTTGTGACCAAACTCACAATACCTGGGTATGTAGTTCGAAAATTACTAAACATTACATAAATGCATGTCAGACCCAATATTTTTCTAAAACATGATTTTGGGTACAAAGTCAATGTAAATTGAATTTTCTCACCTTATTCAAAAGGATATGATTATTTTTAATTTCATCAGCTGAAATTAAATGATTTTTGCATGATTATGCTTCAAAAAAGTTCTGCTATAAATTTGGTGAAAAACAAAGAAAAGCAAAAGGTCAGAAAAACAAGAAATACAAAAGAATTTCATAAAACAATAAAATACATTTAAAAAAATATTTTCAAACCAGGATGTTTTTCATTTGTAATTATGAGCAATGATATAAAGAATAGTTACACCAAAAATTAGCACTCTGAGCTTTTAATAGTGAATTAGTGCAAAAATTATGATTTACCCATAAATTAGCATAATTAATTCATACTTTAAAAAATCTGATTTCAGAAAAAATCAACCATTCAGCCTTGTAGATTGCATCTCACACTATTATCATGCCAATTTTCATGGCAGTCGCGCAATCAGCGCCCAAGATCTAAAGAGGGGGGGGGTAGTCATATAACACCCAAAAAAGCCCGGTCTGGTAAGGGTTAACCCCTTTTCTACTATAATCTTCGATCTTCCTCATATAATGAGTTGTTCTTTAGCATAGAAAAGATATTCAAAGATAGTTCACTAGATAATAATACCAACATGCTTATATAGAGCAAATCACTGCCAAATGCATCCCTATGTGCTCAATTTTATATTATTACCTTGGCTTTAGCCCCGCAGCCTTTCATAGTGGTGGCATTTCAAGGAATAAATTCCTGCCAGGTACCCATTTACCTCTCCTGGGTTGAGTGCAGCATAATGTGGATAAATTTCTGGCCGAAGAAAATTACGCCATGGCTGGGATTCAAACCCACAACCCTCTGTTTCAAAGTCAGAATACTAATCCACAGGGTAATAAAACTACAAAAACATGTTGATGATGATGACATTGGTAACACTCGCCTCAGCTTTTACTAAAAATATAGGAGATGATGGTGAAAGTGCTGGTGCTGCTGCTTTAGGGGGTCAGAGTGGTGGTGGTGATGGTGAAAGTGGTGGTGGTATGATGATGATGAATGATGATAATGATAATGATGAAGTTGGTGGTATTTAAAGCATCAGTGATGGAGATAGTGTTAGTGGTGGCTGTGATGGGGGTGGGGTGGTGATATGGAGTCAATAGTAATGGTGGAGTTGGTGATACTGGTGGTAGTGGGGATAATGATAACAGTCATGACAATGGTGATGATGATGATGATGTTGGTAACACCTACCTCAGCTTTTACTAATGATAGAGAAATAATAGTGTTATTAAAAATGACATTTTACAATTATTACTATGTTAATACTTCAATCTTAAAATGACCCACCTTTCTGCACTGAATGCCGATTCAGTATCAATATACATAACACTTCCATTCAATCCTCCCATACCGACTGGTAGAGTAGCCAAGACGCTCAGCATCATACACAATTGAGTCTTCCCGCACCCAGGAGGTCCAGCTATCTGGTGTACACAATCAAATCATACATGTATATATTCAGGTAAGGATGTATGCAGATCTTCATGTTTCTTTCAATGTTTGATTTAAGAAAAGAGCAACATTTCTTTGCTTATATTGCCAAATCCCTCTTGACCATACAATGCATGGTTTGGGAAATTCCATACCAAAGGAAAATGCATCTATTCTCATCATATTAAATCATTCATTAAAGCAAATGTCTTTTAAGTACAATAGTCTTCTATTATATTCAATCAGCAAGCAAAAATGCATATATTTAAAAATCTTGAATCCCCAAAGAGACAAAAATGACCCTAAAAGACAATCTACAATTTAAAAACTGGAAGGGGTTGAAATAGACAGACAGACATGGAGGTAGATAAAATGAACATTTCAGTAATGATGTCTCACCTCTGTAATAGTGCCTGATAGTAATCCTCCATGTAATAGTTGGTCAAGTATTCTAAGAGATGTTGGGAGAATACCAGGACAAGAATCCGGACCTCTCTCACATAGCTGCAGCGCCTAAATGAATAAATAATTCATAAAATATACACGATATAAATAATAAATGCCTAAGAATGGCTTCCTATAAAATGGTTAATTACAACTAAATAGAATCCTGTGGAGCATTGTGGCCCAGTGGATGAGTCTTCTGACTTTAGGTCTTGGGTTCGAATCCCAGCCATGGGGTTATTTCCTTCAGCAAGAAATTTATCCACATTGTGCTGCACTCAACCCAGGTGAGGTGAATGGGTGCACGGCAAGATGATTTCCTTGAATGTACTAAGCACTGAAAGGCAGCTCAAGCTAAAGCCGGGGTAATAATAATAAACAATGCACCTTGGAATAGATTATTTCTAGATAGATGGCGCTATATAAATGCCTATTATTATTATCATTATCGTTATCATTATCATCATTCTTCTTATTATTATTGTTATTATTATCATCATTATTACTATTATCATTATTATTATTATTATCATTATTATCAATATTATTATTATTATTAATATTATTATCATTATTATTATTATCCATAATCAAAAGGGGGCAAAAATGAACCCATGACAAATATCAGTAATAAACACTCCATGTCTCACATAATTACAGAACTTATGATTTGAATGCCCATCATCTACATGATTGCACTCTACTACGATATGATGAGAATGATCTCGTTGCCCCACAATAAAACAAAAATATCTGACAATGTATCTTTAACAGATGAATATATCTTCACTATGATTAAAGGCAGCAAGATATCAACTCATTCTTCATTTGTATATCTTTCATTTTATTATTATTAATTCATATCACTAGTAAATCATATAAGCTGGTTAAAATTCATAATCACAGATAATTGTAAATAATTCAATTGATAAAGTTGTCAATTTCACTTGTATATTTTTCAATTTTTTTTCTTCAATTCATATTAACTTTCCTTCAGTTTTCCTTCCTTATTTTTTTAGTAATCCTTATAATTTGATTTGTGAATACCAACAACCATCCTTACCTTTTTACTAGTAGGAGCACAGACTTTGCTTGCTTTCATTGTTGCTTCTCTAATTCTTGGTTCAGGGGTATTAAATATCCTCAGCAGTTCTAGTCGGTTTTTTGTCAGCAGATCCTTTACAACATTCAATAAAACAATTAACTGACTTTATTAACTTGCCTATTAAGAAACAGTATTTGTTTTGGCAATTTAAAAGTTGTATGCATAATTGATTCTGGAATTCAAATTATTCAGTAATCCTTGGTGAATATAAAACTTCCCTATATCGAATAAACCATTTGTAACTTTTTTTTTTATGAAAAAACATTATGAAACCTTTAAACATTTAGAATTGAATGAATGTGTAGCAAGTGAGGTAATCAGACTTCTAATTTTAATGTAATATTGAGTAAATAATTTCTTAGATATTTTTTAGCTATGGATTTCTATTGAATTTCAACTGCAAGGGGAAATGCTGCTTTTTGAGGCAATAATCAATGCTGCAAAGTAGACAATAAATTTGAGCCATAATGAGTTAGGTTCGTAATCAAGTTTCAAACCTTTCTACACCAGTTATCTGGCTCTTCTAACAAACCTTGAGATATTGGTACAAGATTTTAAGACTGCATCCTCCTCATCCTTGATGATGCACGTAATGACAACCTACGTGTGCCATCTAGTCAATAAAGAGTAAAGTACCAAGAGAGTTTAGAAACCATACCTGACATGTGAATATCTTATGCCGAGTGAGCCGGGTTACGATATCTTCATCAAGACCAAGACGATGAACTTTCCTGTTGGCCATGTTTCCAATTGAATATCTGATAGGGAAATGTGATATGATAAAGTAGAAATCATTCAGTGTTTATGATATGAAAGTTTTGAATCACAGAAAAGTAATTTTTCACTTGACATATCCATGGTTCCAGGCTGCAAGCTGAATATTAAAATTAAAATCATCTTATTATTGAGATTCTAAAATATAAGGGAATTCAGATTTTCAATATTTGAATCAGAAATCACAAATAGAGATCATCCAAAAATTCATTTTGCCCAATTAATCCTGGGCCTGCAGCCACTGAAGAGCACCAGATTGACATTGCTATATGGCTCTATGTTGAAAGCCAAACAGGGTAGCAGCAACTCCCATCTTTGAAAAAGATAATTTCTGGTCAGCTAATAAACACAAATTATGTCATTCAATTGAAGTTTGTCAAAACAAATCCCTGATGCAAACCCATTGATGAATGCTCCATTTACATTATCAATAATTTTACCTGAATTTTAAGATTTCATGGCAACATTATGCATGTAAGCTGAAAATGATAACCAAGTCTATATTATCATTGACATTGGATATGGAGTTCATTTTCCCCTTGACATTACAGTTGCAGCGGAATAATGACAGTTTTCTTTTGTAAAGTTCCTTCATAATTGTAATTGTCACAAAAATGTTATAGGGCACACAGGGCTTAATCAATACCTGTCTGTGCCCTCTCTTACATTTAAAGAGTTAGATTGATCCAATCAATCTCATTGAAATCCATCAATGTCATAATTTTTTTCTACAGGAAATTCGCAAAATGTCATTTGCAAACAAGAGGCGAATACACATCATACATATCATAACCTGGGGCCGATTGCACGAAAGGGTCTTTCCAAGGACCGTCTTTCGTGTCGCCCATCTTTTATGATACGCTATAAGCGGGGTGTTTCTGAAATTTATGATAAAGAATAAGATTCGTTAGCTCGCTTTTAAATGAAATTCTATACAATTTCATGATAAATCACATCATTTTATAAACAAATATTTTGTTTATTTTAACGGACAAATAAAATATGTTTGCAGTTGATTTATTTAAAATGCGTTTCACATGGCGCATCATAAAATATGGGCGACACGAAAGACGATCCTTGCAAAGACCCTTTCGTGCAATAGGCCCCTTGTTTCTTGAATGAGCGCACTCAGCCATCACTAAAAAATTATTTGCATATACCGTAACGTTAGTTTGAAAATCGGGTAGGCCTAGATCCATGAGACTATGTACCTGACTATGTCTATGTCCTGATCAGTTGCTCATTTTTAAAGGCTAAGAATCAACTATAAAAGTTAAAAACAAGGAAAGTAAAATTTGTTAATTATTTGTGTTATGTCATAGAGGGTCAGAAATGGTATCGGGACAAGCTTGTTATTTCCTTTAACTTTTTGGCTTTACACCCCGGCCCCGTCCGGGCTTTACACACGTGTGAGATTCAGACGGTATCCTACTCTGTGCGGTCGCCGAAACTCTGGGGGCAACTTCTCGTGAATATTGATAACAAGAACTGAAGAAGCGAGTCGTCTGCAAAGCGCACACATCACACAACTCGTTCACACTTTTTCACAAATAGAAGTCGAATTCGCCAATTCAACTTTACTTCAAGGTCACCTGAGCCACGCTTTTTCCATATAACATAATATCTTTATTTTACAATTTGATTATCTTATTTAAATCACTTACCAAATATATATTTTTTCAATTTCGGACCTGTTGCTGGATGTTGATTTTTAGCGATGAGGGCGTTGTAAACTTTGGACGGTACTGCTGAGGATCTCCCAAAACTGATAGATTTCTAGCTAGCTTGATAGATAGTGCCTTAATATAAATAATACTCATTTGAATATCCTCTGCATTCTTTTTGTGCCCCAAAAAGGGCTCGGCTCATCCAAAACTTTAATAGGAGCTAGCTCATCTGAATTTTGTAAATGATGATAATAATAAAATAAGCTCTCCCCCTCCCTTTCTCTCTCTCTATAATATTGATAAATATATATAAATCATTTTCTTGTTAAAAATCACAAAAATATTGTAATTGTTAATTAAAACTTCTTTGAAGTACATATCCAGGGGCTGATGGGGGGGGGGCAGAAGGTGCACCTTAAAATTTGAAAATAGAATGAGGCACCCCGTACTATAAAAAATGTAAGTTCCATAATCTGCAAATGCATCATCACTCTTGTAGCAGAAAGATTCTTATAGTGGATGAAATACCCACTCATTGTTTTACATACGTAGGTGCCCATAGCTGTGATAGATTATGACCCTCTAAACCCTTCTCTCTAAACAGATATCTTTTTCCTATGTTAGCATGAAACATGCTTGTCTCCAGTTGCCAATCAAGATCTTTCCGTAATGGCCGTCATAATATTCAAATAATTTTATGGCTGAAGCAAGCCCCCCCCCCCAAAAAAAAAAACAACAACAAAGAGCAATGCACAGAATAAGAAGAGGAATAAAACAAGGGGAGAAGTACTGGAAAATAGACCAATTTTCAGGTAACCATGTTAAAAAAATACTGAGTAGGGGAAGGGGACATTGATTTGCCACCACTAATTTGGACAACTTGAACAAATTTTAATATGCAATGCAAATAAATGTTTTAAAAATCATCAGAAAGTAAACCAAAACACTTTAATACTTATAATGTAATAATTTTGTTTGGCACAAAATTCTGTATTATAATTTGGTGTGCACAGCATGCCAACAATTTGAAGCATTTTATCTCCCCCCACCCCCATCAAGAACATGGCATCACTAGAGAGGTGTGGTATTAGAATTGAGTATTATTACAGATGAACTGAAAGTATCAAAATTGTTATATGGAATACTGCATTATTTAAACTCAAATTTTACATTAAGCAATAGAGACAAAAAGCAATAGAAATGAAGCCAATAATTTATGGGAAGATATAGCACTATTTATTCAGCAAAATGGCTAAAAAGGAATGACAATAACTATTATACAAATCAATGTGGACACATCTAATAGCAAATTGTACACAAGGTGAAAAATGGGTAGAATATAGGATCATTAGAAAACAAGACTGATATAAATAGAAAAAATCTACAATTTGGTATAGATATAAAGTAGGCTTAATAATCAAACATATTATGGTTACATAGGGTACCATTTTAACAAGGTGCAATTGTTTAATGTCATAATAAAATTTGTACTGTATTCCCATTTTTACAAATGTATCCATCAACTAGGTAAATGATATTAACATTACAAAAGTGATGAGAAAGAGAGACATAGAATATGAACTGAGAGGAAATGTTTTATCATATTAAAATAACAAATCATATTTTGAAAGGGTTTTATTCTGGGATTGTTGTTAATGAATACAGAAAATCTAAATAATTGAGCAAATAATATCTAATAAAAGATAATTTGGAAGGGTTAAATAGCAATTTCAGTTTGGTTAAAATTAAAGAAAAAATAAGCATATTCTCTAATTTTAGTTGATGAGAAGCAGGAAAAGCCCCCCCCCCCTCCCTCCAAAGAAAAAATCATGTTGACTTTGATGCTCATCATAATAAAAAAAAATGAAGGAAAGTAAAATAAATTACCAATCTCACCATAATTATCTAAACTTAGCAAGGATTCCACCCTTGCCAAGTCCAAAATGGTCTTTAGAAATTTATTTAAGAAATAGACTAAAGTTTGCCTGAAATCAGGAGTGAAATTTCAGACGATGTGTCATATTCAAGGAATAATTTGACAGTTTATTAAGTTTTAATGGTGCTTACTGCAGTTTGTATTTTTACAGTGCACTGATTATTTAACAAATATATTGATGGATGGAAATGAACCCTGTTAGAGTTGAGAATCAAAGTAGAGAGTTACCGTTTACATCCACTGCTTAGTCTTTGTGATGACTCAGAGATACCTAATTGCACATCTCGTTTAACTGGACTGTGAAACCATGAAATACTTGATTGCACAAGTGGAACAATTATTGCCAGACACGAGACAAGTTATTAAGAAATTTGACAACACTAACAAGAACAGCATTCAGATCAATGGTAAAATAATTCATAAAATGTAGGTCAGATTTTGAAAAAAAGTTGCCTATATTACCTCTTAACACAGTGAAATAATTGTTCTATGTTTCTTAAATCCTCAAACGGGCTCCATTTTGATAAATAATCACTTTCCCTTGATAAAGAGATGTGTCTATTGTCTTTATCAAAACAAAAGAAATATATTATATTAGAAACAAGGATGCTGATACCATGTGAAGATAGAGAAAGAAAGTGATAAAGAAAAGAAAAAAAGAACTGAGAGGGCAGGTGATAAAGAGAGAGAGAGAGAGAGAAAGATTGGAGAGTGGGGATGGGACAAGAGTGAGGAATTGATGGAAATCACAATTTCTATTGTATCAATAGTAAAAGGGCCATGTACTTTGAGATAGAAGGATATCTTAATCAAGAAAATACCCTATTGAAGACAACTGACCAGATAAAATGTTTATGGAAAAGTGTAAAATTTGCTATCCAGTCTGATACATTAGGCAATTTTATGCAAGGCTGACCAAGCAGGCTCTCCATGTTCAGTGACATTTTATTTTTCATCTGCTCATCTTAATGACATCATAACCACTATAGTATGGTCAATATCGTTCATGATCTGATACAGTCTCATCATTGTCATAAGCAATATGCTACAATATCCACTGCTAATATGTAATATAGATTGAATAATTTTACACATTAACGTTTGTAAATCCCATTCGATATTCGTTATTCAGAAAAGCGGCATATTTGTAAATTCTCTAAAAGGGTTCCCACAGAAATTTGAAAATTAAATTCCATGACTTTTCCATGAATAAATTGCTGCTTTACATGTCTTCCTTTCTGGCATGGTTTCCAAAATCAGACATGTTATGATGGCCTCCACCTCCCCTCACAGCCATCCATTCTACCCACTATCTTACTCATGACATGTACATCTATTATCATTAGTATATGGGCCATTTCTGACCAGGGTACCAAGATAGTTGTGAGACATGACAAACTGGAAAGCTGCCATAGCCAAGAGGTAAATGCAATTCCATGACTTTTTTCATGACTTTTTCACAGATTTTTCAAATTCCTACTTTCCATGACCACAAATTTTTCCCGGATTTTCCATGACTGTGGGAAGCCTGTCTACCCACCAAAATACAAAAGATAAATTGTGCGTTAGAATTATCAACTCAGTATACATTCTGTATTGTGCACAAGACATGTGAAACCTCAAAGGGCAACTATTTGATAGAATTTTTAGTTTCGGTTGTTATTCATTTATTGAACTTAACTTGTATCTGAGGTGGACATGGTCTTTAATTTTAAATTCTATTATTACAATGCAATCTTTTGGCACAGTACACTTAGGACTACAGTTATAATGGCAGTGTTACCATTTTCTCATCTAAATAAATAACATAAATGGTGAATACATGCAAATTATGTGCACCCCAAGCAAAAGGGTAATCACATATTATTAAAAACAAAATGAGTATAATATTCTACTTCATTTTGAACTCGTAACAGAAAAACCAAAAGATAATGTCTATACAAATAAGAAATAAAATGGTGTACAAATGGAAGTCAAATTCATTTTCTGACAGGTAAAAGTAAAGTGGTTCACACAGTTTCAAATCCAAACATGGTTTAAACTTAATATACATTTTTCCAATTTCTTCTTCTTCTTCTTTTTTGAACTAAGAATAGTCCAAAGAGGAATTGCAATAGCACCTCATAAAGACCTGTGTGTGAGATTACATCAATCATAACTTTGATTCTTTAGAGACTTTCTCCTTCTTTTCCAATGCCATAAAGTGCAGTAGACCAATAAATTGGCTAAAATGCCTCATTAAAAACAAACCAAATGTCCTCACACATCATAATTACAAAAACGTAGTTAATTTAAGTGAGTAATGAGCTGTATCAAGGACTGGGATGAGGTTAGCCTTGGTGCACAAACCACAAGCTACAATACTCATATGACATTTACAATATTCAACATCACATATACTGGCAATGGAGCATTTTCCTCAAGATATAAATATGCAATTTACAAAGATGTAACTGACATAAAAATTATGACCTCATCATGCGATTTTTAATTGACTGTACAACAAATCTATATACATGTATTAGTGATGGTTCAATGTAATTAATTGTCCATATTCAACCATATCTAACATCATCTGGGGAGGGGGTTCACAGAATAAAGTTGGACTAAAATTCATGTTTAAGGTAACAACACATGCTATGCTTGATATAATCTCATTGACAAATGCAAGTGGGTCCCATGGGAGTGATGCAACCAATACAGTGATGTGCTTCTTGCCATACCATCTCATGGGGAAGTGTGTGTTTGTTTTTTTTTGAAGGGGGGAGGGGGGGTTGCACTTATATCTTTGTAAAACAACTCCTAGGTTAGCAAAAAGAATATGACATTATATCAGAGCAAGAAATATGTAAATATTTCTATTTTAGCAAACCATGCCAGATAAATCATCAATCAAATACAAAATCTAACAAATAATCATGTTTGTGAATAACTTTTTTGCCCTTTTCATGTACATATTAGTAAATTCTACTCATTTAAAACATCAATGCAATAAATTCACATACAATTATTTTTGAACTAGATATATCACATAATTACATGTATACAATAAATAGACATTTCTGCAATACTGTCGAGCTTTATGTATTACAATATAATTTATACCAATGATAAAATCAATTTGACTAGTCATATCATTGATAAGAATACTAAAATAATCTAATAATACTGTGGTCAAAGTATAAAGAAGAATACATGTTTTTTGTCCTAAAATGAATTATTGTACATTCCATGACATCATGCACCATCAAATATTTCTATTTATAATCATTATCACATTACAGACACAGCAGTATGATTTCTAAGTAACATTTACCAGAATCTTCTATGAATAACTTATTCAATGGAATATAACTCCACTGTGTGAATTTACATGTCACATATATTAAATTTGACTTTCCATGATAATAATAATCTACATATAGCTGTAATGTTTCCATAATTAAACATTATCTTGACAGCCTGTAAGGTATATCATCATGGTTCATACAATCAATAATTACTAGGGATCAATATATATATAATTTCAAGTATAATTTCAATCAAACAGTGCGATCATCATTAGACATATAAATTCATATGTTCCATTTGTATTACGCCCAAGTAAAAGTCACTGACATGTTGAAAATGGCATATAAATCATCTAATCTGCAAATAAAATGTGCTATATACAAAATATCAGTAAGCATATTTTGAACCGACTTTAATATCTTCTCAATCTAGATACCTAAACAGTGTAGAACTGAGCAGCAGCTGAAGATCAGATCACAATCTGTCTTATTTGGGCCGTAAATTTCTTTAATCTCTGCCCCCAAAATTGGTAACATTTCTCTGACAAGCTGCCTATACTGTATAAAATTGAGTGGCTGCAGAAGATTGGATCTCAATCTGTCCCATTTTGAATTGCAATCTCTTGAGCCATTTGAGTAGTGTGGTAGAATGGTACGATGTTACCTCCCCTTTCATCAGACTTGGAGGTGGAAAGTTCTCACAATTCTGCAGTCTCACCTGTAGGCTTCCAGGGAGCTACCATTACAAAAATGGGGTAGAAATCAATCATTGTAATAAACATTACAAATATAAGAAATAAAAGTAATTAAAATACAACCATCTGTTGATGTTCAGATCAAACTTTATTGCTGTTATTTCATGTTTCACCAAACCTTAACAAGATGAATAATCATATGCCGAAAACAAATTTCATTAAAATACTTAATTTTACATGTACATGCAAAATTACTGAGTGAAAGTTCACTGATATGCTTTTAAAGTATTTTTAAGTACTCAATTAACTTGCTACAATTTATAATATGGTTGAACTTTTCCTTTAATCATATAAGATTTCAGGCTACCGTAACTTTGCATATTGAAGACATCAAATTAATAAAGTCAATTCAACAGAAAATGAGTGAAAATATCAAACTTACCTTGGAAGGATAGCTAAACAAGATTGGAGCCCACATAGGGAAAAGCTATAAAAAAGATAACATAATAAAAAATAAACATAATATGAGCCATTGCATCCCTCTTGATTATTTACAATACATTAACTGTCTATGCGCAAGGTTAACAGGTCAAACTTAAAGTCTGAAGCTCATCGATAACAAAGTAAATGTATCTAAAATAGATATATATGTACATATATCCCAAATTTATGATAAAAGCACAAATACATGATTAATGATGAATGATAATCAGTTTTACTAATAGAGCATGAGAATGGTTTGATATAAGAGAAGTCAGCATACATGCAAAGATCCTGAGAGTATAAATCACATATCTTCCTGTTTAAATCATTCATTCCTTGTCTACGTGCCTATATTTAGAAATGATCTATCTTCCAGAAACTAAGATGAGAGTGTGTTAAGCATGAAAACACATGGCCTTATAATACTGTACGGCAACCACTTGAGCCTATCAGATCACTTCAATTAACATAAAATCAGACAGGTAACTTTTTTTATGTTTTTTTTTCTTCAAAGAATCATAATCATTTGTAGTGTTAGAAATACAATTTTAACAGTAATGATTATTATATAAAACATGTACATACAAATGAGTAATGAAAGTGCCATGACATGATGTAGAATTATGATTTAACTGGAGAAAAGTGATAAAAATGTATAAAAGGGAATGGGAAACAGTATTAACCAATAAAAAGAGCAAAATTTCAATTGTTAATAACATTCATTTTTCATATAAACTCCTCACTTTGATTGATAATCCCTCCTCTGTTTTAGTGAATATCAAAGTGTGATTGATACCAATTAATAGATCATATAATTCTCTATAAGATAATACCCTAAATGATATGATTATGGTTCACATGGAGGTGCAGTGCCTTGAAATGTGGAGCGAGGTCAACATTTAAAAGTTGCAAAATGACACAATATTAAAGGGACTGAAAATCACTGTAATTTTATTTTCTGTGGGGATGAGCGAGTGTCTCAGCAGTTTCTTGTTTTCACCCTCCTTAACATCACCATCAACATGAAATCAAACACACCTCTGTACAAGCAAACACATAACAAACAAACAAAAAAGCATGGGTATTTCAAATCATGTTATCTCACAGAAACATCAATACATAAACCACAACAAAACATCAAACATGAAGAAGCAGGATTTTCATCTTTATTGACACAGACAAAAGAACCATGTTCTGTATTGACCCTTCATGACTACTTCTGCTCATTTTACAGCTTTTCAATTCAGACTTCATCAAACACTTTTGAATCCTGCTCTTTTCGTGATGGCATGATCATGGTATCATTTTAAAGAAAATTAAATGATCTTTTGAATGATATCAATTTTGCATTGTGTAAAATTGGGAGCTGGGAAAAATTAATGGTCAAACTCAGATTTCCAAACTTGTTTTGAGGGGAAATATTCTTAAGCAGCAAAAAATGGCAGCATCCATTAAAGTGAAGTCAGTTTGTTTCATTCTGATGAACCACAATCATTGCATTCCTAGGCAACTTTAGAAATATCATATATGATCAATAGATTAGAGACAAAAAAAGGCAAAACTATCCTATATGAATGAACTTGATTCAGGCAAAAGCCTCCACATTGGCATTTCAGGAGTGATCCATTAGCTTGGTATGACCTCATCTTGCTTCAATCCCAGATTGATTATCATCATCCATTTTTTCCCCTTCTGTACCATAGCATTGCCTTGTATCTAAAGCACAACACATCAATCCTTCATATATCAGAGTCCTCAGTCTATGTCTAAACCTGTAACTGTACTTAAAACTACAGTTATACTTAAGCTCTATAATATTTCCCCCTCTTTTTTCTTTTTTTTGATCTTTCGCTCCTCATTTGTTCCTTTCTCTCAATTACAAGTTTTGCTTTTTGTTGACCTCTCTTTTCCAATAATACTCTTGAAGTTTTTAATACAATGTGTCAAAAAGACATCTACCTTGTTTGATGACAAAGATAGATTAAAGTATCATGTTTGTTAAATTCTGCTATTTTTATTAAAAAGATGAAAAAATAAAGACCACAGATATTTTATGTCTCAGAGTCATGTTATGTTTGAAATAAAACAAGACTTGATAAGTTTACCTTGGCTAAAACAGAAGAGTTGCATTCTTGGAGAGCTTCCATCAAGCTTAAGAAGTGAAGGTTTACCATATCAGCCAACTATCATCAATAAAATCACAATAACATTATAGTTAAGAAAAAAATAGAATAGAAATAGGATTTGAAACAAAACAAATTAAGAATTAACAATTTTCAAAGCTCTTATAACCTAGTTATGTGACAAATGACCAACATGAACATATATGTCAAGCTGACATATTTAGGGCAATGGAGCAGTCAAGCTTAACCTGTCAAGATAAACAATTATTTAATTCTAATAGACATCGTACTTGGACCACTTGGTTGGATAAAAACATAATGTTGATAAGACATAAATGACTGATATCAAATGAGGAGCCAGATTTTTATAATCTTAATTTTAAGTAAGATAAATGAAGTAATAAGATGGATGAATATGATGAGGTGTATTCTTACCACTTTAGAGTGTGATAGAAGCTGTAGTACACCAGGAGTTACTCTACTCCAGAAATCCATGATACTGAATGTAGCTGATGTATGAGCATCTGAGTTTGGAGTATTCATACATGCCATCTGCTCACAATACATTGTCCAAAGCTGTTGATAGATAAAATAATTATGTAATCAACAATGATACAAACATGGGCAAAGGTACTGTAAAGCATGTTATAAACTGATTGTACCAACTACTTGTGTGCATTGTGGTCTAGTGGTTATGACCCTCATCTTTCAATCTGAGAAACGTGGGTTCAATTCCCAGCGATGGCATGTTTTCCTTCAGCAAGAAATTTGCCCACTTTGTGCTGCACTTGACCCAGGTGAAGTGAATGGGTCCCCGGTAGGAAGAAATTCCTTGAATGCTACCTGCGCCTATATGGCAGCACAGCTATAGCCAGGGTAATAATAGCAGTGCTTTGTATCCTCAAGCAAAAATCCCTTTCATTATTATCATCACTATCAGGAAACTTTTAAATTGCAATATTCAGAAAAAGTATGAAATATGAAATACGGTTAAGATTATCAAGCAAACAAGCAGATACACACTTTTATAGATACAAACTGACAAGAGATTCCTTTTCAAAAATTGAGCAGACTACAGCAATGATTGTTCTAATCGTTCAATGTAGGCCCTGTGTAGAGGAGAGTCACCACCTTTGCACGTTAAGAACCCACTGCACCATACATTAAGAGTAGGGGGAAATCCCGGTGAAGTGGTCCACCTGCACTCCCCCAATCAGTTGTATCGGGAGGAGAGACCTGCGGGTCATAGTGATTCAGTTTGCTTTTCGCCTCCCAGGCACAGGTGACGCCAAACAAATAATATTAGGTGCTTACCCAGGTACAGACTACCTATCAACAGTGCAAGTTATATGAAAGATGATGTCATTAATGGTTTTCTATAGTTAAGATTGATTTGAACCAATAACAGGTGAATACGTTAACAATAGTTGAAGAGCCTCCATACCTGACATAGGATGAATGCATGGAATAAAGATGACATATGAAGAACTGAAGCCTTAGACTGCTCAGCAAACCCTGCTAATATAACCTGTATATGATCAGCAATATGGTTACCAGCATCTAATGGTATAGGCTGACTGATCAAACCACTGTTAGTGAAGGATGGTGGGCAGAGGGCTGCATGGGTCAAAGAACCAAGTAATAACCAAGACAACAGACGGACATGGGCAATGCAGTCTATGAATTCCTTGGGTCTGCAAAAAGAAATGGAATAATCATGAGATTAGTTCTAGGAATTGGAGTCTTGCAGAAGCACTTATTATTCATAACTGGGATGTATATACAAACTTCATTTGATAATCATCATAAAATTCATAAATAGTGATATTTCCTTATGTTGCTTACTATCACTCTACTACGAAGTAAAAATAATGAGCTATAATGTGCCAATTGAATCTTCGTGCTTGATGGGACCCTATGGCAGGCATACTAAAATATTCATTTACATTATTCTAATATTCAGGAAAAAAAGAGATCTCTCATGTGAAACAAGAAATGGATCACAGAGGGATTTACCAGAAAAAGTGAATTAGAGAAAGAAAGAGAGTTAAGGATTGATAAAGATGCTACCTGGTAGAACTCTCTTTATGAGAATGCAAAGCTGGTGATCACCATCTACAGACAACATTATATCAAACAATAACTTTACACTCTCCTTACCCTTGTTGAACAGCGGATGGTGGATGATAGAGCCATGGTAGATATCTTTGTATAGCCTTTGGTCCTTCCCGACCGTTAGCTTTGGTGAACTCTAAAGCAACTATCTGAGCTACTCCAGCTTTCAGTTGACTACCCAATGTATCCTCATTCAAATTCTGTGATCCTCCTCGAAGATTATTCTACAAAAGAAATCATACAGATATTCATGATATGGGTAATGTCACAGAATACTATTTCACAGAGAAAAGTCCTGTTACTTTCTACCAGAGTTTTTAAGTCAATAGTAGAATTATTCCAACTTAAGTTTTCAATTTTTACTGTAGACTATTTTATGCAACATCATGGTGATTTATCTATCGAAAGTTTGGTAACATTTTCTACAACATCATTATTAAGAACTTAATGAATTATTAACATGATAATTGTAGAGATAATTAAAGTAGAATAATTTCCTACCTTTACTTTAGTGAGTGTATGAAGATCTCCTATGTATTCGGTAGCATCACTGATGTATTGTCTCATGCAGTCTGTGGCTCCAGTTGAGTTCTGTAAATCAAATAAAAACTAGTTGGATTCTCAACAACACACAATTGAAATTAATGCCTCTGCCTTTCATATTCACACTGAGAATATATTACACAGAAATTACAAAGAAAAGTACTTATGTAATTCTTAACTGAATAGTCACACCATGTGCATAACTTGATCTGTCAAACATTTTTGGTTTTTGTAATATGATTGTCAATTTATAAAAGTCAATAAAATCACACCATATCCAGTGTGCCATATGGGCAAGTGCTTTTACCTTTTTTTTTATTAATTTGATTTTTTTGTTGACCAAATTAAATGAGCTTTTACTCTTATTACTATGGAATTATATTGTAATCACCTTCCTTCTGATTCTCAGCGAGGGTTATCATCCCATCTACTTATCTACACAACCCTTACTAGGTTGAATAGAAACTTAACTTACCATAACCATTTCAAATGTTTCCAAGGAGGTTTATTATCACCTGCATTGATTTAATTATGTGCTTACCATAGCCATCTCCACCTCTATATCAGCCTCCATATGACCAAAGTCACTCATCTTCCCTCCTGCATCCATCACAACAAATTGAACTAATTGAATCAGGTTGATATCAGGGAGATTGGTCTTAAACTTCAGAGCCTGGACCAGTTCTAGAGTCACTACCCGTGCAAATGACTGCTTCTCCCTCTCCTATATAAAGGGAAAAATAGTTCATGATACAACATACTTTCTATGAATGCTGGAAAGGAGGTTGGTATAACATTATCTACCATAAGAATCTTTACAAACTAACAGGGTAATTCACAACCTAACTTGCAATTATAACTGACATGCACTTTCACATACATAAGAGAAACAAAGAGAGATATGACGTGGAGAAGTTGTGACAAAATTGAATGAGAAGGATAGAGCGGATAGAGAGAAGAATAATGAGAAATAAGTTCAGAGAGGGATGCAGAGCTTAAGCAATCATGAAGAAAAAAAGCAATGAAAAAGTACATCTTTAATGAATGTTCAATTAATGGAGGAGCATGAATAATGAAAATATGAAATAAAATAGTTGATGGATTCAATATGAATGGCTAATAACAAAAATAAAGCTCCCGTTACCTTTGCAAAGATCCGATTACAGAGGGTACAGATCTCTAATAGATGAGTGAGCTTAAACCGAGCTCTCACTATGGCAAAGCTAATCAGTTTGCCCATAGGGTCCAACAAGGTGGGTAGACTCTTTGTGGCTGGACTACGCAGAAGGACCTCAAAGATTCGGAACAGATCATTAACATCACACTGCGACAAAGAGAGAAAACATATATTACAGAAAGGTAAGTACAATTTTTGAATCACATTATTTATCATTAAGATCTATAAAGGGGTAAATTGATATTATTCTTCGTAATTCACAGTAAATAAAAAACATATAAAAAAATACATATTTTTTCAAACATATACCAAATATATTTTCCAAGTTTGTTACTTGTGGTAACTTCATCTCTTCATTAGCATGAATAACAAAAAAATTTTTGTTCAATATCTAATTTTCTGGAGTACATGATAAACTGGCCAAAAGTATTTAATGAATGCATTTTCTTGCTCACTTACATGAAAACTTGAGCATTGAAAAATTTAGAATACAATATCAAAATATGATATACAATATAAAAAGAACACATCAGTATAGAATAGGGCGGTCATAAAAAACCAAAAGGAATTGTCTGGATAACCACCTTTGATAATACAATATAGAATTAGACTAACATGCCAGGTGGGTGTTTCATAAAGCTGTTTGTAAGTTAAGAGTGACTTTAAGAACGACTGGTGATCCCTTCTCGCTGTAAATGGTATATTAATTGGCGATGGTTTAGCGTGTAAGAAAGGATCACCAGTCCTTAAAGTCGCTCTTATCTTATGAACAGGTTTATGAAACGGCCCCCAGAAGTATCTAATGAATGCACTTTCTTGCTCACTTCGAAACAATATTAATAGAATGGACTTTCAGGTCTAACAATTAAATTCATTTCCTGAATAAATCCCATCATTTCTATAGACTATACAGTTTTATAAACATGTGGTTTATGGGCAAATGAAGAAATGATCTACAAAGGTTCATATGCATCTAGTATCTTGATAGTAATTATCAATTGGTATGTATAACTTACATTTTCTGGCATTGATGTAAGTAGTTTCCTGAAGAAGGTATCAAAGAGGGGTACCAGATTACCCCAAGCTGTAGAACCTTCAATGGGTAATGAATCCATGTAGTTTGCCATGTTCATTAATACTAACATGGTACGTAGCGGTGGTAGGTTACGTCTATCATTCAGTCCCTGCACAAATACAAGTGAGAAAGGAATACATTTAAATGTCATTGATTGACACAAAATGAAGCCTTGTCTGCTGAATTAACTTTGAAGGAAAAAAGGCAATTTAGGACGTAACATATTTTTTCAATATTTTTTTTAATTTTTGGTAATCCAAGTACACATGCCCTTTTGATATCCAAGAAAAAAATCCTTTTGTATCCACTCTCAGTTTGTTGATTTTGGTTAGATCTATTATTTTTTTTCAGATTATCTTTCTTGAGTCATGTCTACTTACTTTGAACTTCTTCTCTACACTGTTTCTCAGAGCAAAGCTCATATATGGTTTAATACATTACAAGTGTAATCATACTGAATTATGATACTGTAAGAGAATGTAAGTTAATGTAAAGAGTGAAGACAAACCTCAAGCAGATGAATGATAGCATCTGTTGGGTTGAGTTCATTGAAATCTTGAAGAGATGACGCCATCGTAGGTAAGAAGGTTTGATCTAAGATATGTAAATGATGAAATTGAACAAAAAATGAAAAAGAATACCATTCTATGTAAAGGAAAAAAGGAAAACATTTATTCAAATCAATGGATTTTATCTAAAGAATCTGTTTAGGAAAAGAAATCTTCATCTGAACAATGCCATGCATTTGCAGGGACAAAATCAGGGTTGAATACCAAGTAAGGAAGATCTGACATAAAGTTTAGTATTTAGCTTTTAAAAGAAAAACAGTAAATGCAAAGATAAAGGGTCCGCTTGTGTCTTCCACATGATTTAAAAAAAGCATTAATCAAACACTGTTGATAATGACCCAAACTGATGAAATCATCTTGAGAAGTGGGATAATGAACTAACCTTCTATCTTGCTGAGGAAGAGTTGAGGGAATACCCCGTTAGGTGCTAGTTGATGAAGGGTACAACGTAAGAACTGTTTAGCCACAGTACAACAGTGTCCAGGTGGGCAACCAATACTGAAGAAACACAAGAATACATTCTATTAAATCACATGTATTATACACAGTGGTGCTCAAAAGTTATGAACCCCAGTAGAAAATGAGCATATTTAAAGTGTTGAAGTTCTGTTATGTTTTTAATATTTAATTGTAAAGTCAGGTGATAAACTATTACATTCAATAAAGTTTCTCTGGGCTCGCTGAGCATTGCAGTGTTGTTGTCTACATCCAACGCTCTGCAAAAAGGAGTGCATTTTGTTCGGGTTCACAATCTCTGAGCACAACTGTTCATCTATGTATTAAATTTCTTGGTTGGCAGCTAATACTGAATAAACACAAGATTACATTCAGTTTAATACAATGTATCATGCAAATACATGTATGGAACCAAAACATTAGTTTGATGATAGATTTCTCATTTAGACTACATTTTATTTATAATTGAATGGTAGACGTATTCTTACCTTTCACTCTGCCAAGGATAGAAAGTAGCTGAGGCAACTCTGTGTGATAAATATTAAAGAAAAGTGAAATATACATTTTTAAATACATGGAATATTCTTTGAATTTTTCATGTAGTGATACAAGTTTCTATACTATGATGTTCAATCAATTACAGATTTGAATTCCAAAACAATATATTGATCATTTTGACAGGATAGTTGCAATTCCCTTCTCCTTCTATGAAAATGTCTTCAATTCTACAGCTATAAAAGTGAGCTGGAGTCACACCAAACCCATATCTTTGTGAAAACCTCCTCCTTCAGATAAGAGGGGGAGAGGGGAGGGGGAGAGTCTCACCGGCCTACAACTTGTAGCATCTCAAGTAGGAGAGGTGCAGCTAATTCAGGATCACGGTGTACAAATGTTGATAGGACTACTATAGCCAATGAGATTGTATCATCATCATACTCCTCCAGTAAAGCACCACAATCAGTACACCTGCAGACAATTTAATAGTATACAAATGAAAAATAGCCACGAGTGTGATTGGGCAACATTTCAAGAGGTAAAAGAAATATATGCTCTAATCAAACAAGGAGACAAAGATTGCAAGATACCCTACCATTGCACAAAGAGGAATACTTTTGTGTGTCTGTCTAAATGATTACCAAAAATATGAGTAATGCGAAGAATAATCACACATCGAAGAGCAATTTAACCAAAGCATACGGAGTATGTAATGAACTCTACTCGAAACAGAAGAGATTTAAGAATCAAACCCATACATAAACATAAAATAGAAAAAAAAACACCAGGGGAAAATTAATTTGATCAGAATAGCGACTCCAATAAGCAGAATTTTTTCATACACTCATTTCCAGTTTAACATTAAGGTTGCTTTGTGCGTGTTTCATGTATTGATGTCTACAATTAAACATTGGATAAAAAAGTGATGATTGAGACTTACTTGGTAAGAGCCATAAAGTTTTTATCTTCATGATATCGTCTGACAGCTGAGTAGACACTGCTTCGCTTCTCTGGTGACTTCTGGGCTTGTTCTTTAAGTTTCTGAGATCTTTTCTTATTCTTATCTCCTCCTTTTCCTCTTCCACCAGGGGAATCTACTGGAAGATCAAATTGTACCCCATCCCCACCCCCTCCTACTGCTGGTGAGTTCTCTCCACTGCTCTGATTGGATGATGACATGATGGTGGCCACGCCCATCTTACGACGTTTCTTGGTACGGAACTTAGGTTGGATTGTCTTAGGTTTGGTCTCTGCTACGGTAGCTGTCTGGACAGTAGCAGCTTGGATGACCTGAGGTTCAACAGTCAGGCTCTGCACAGTAGCTGTCTCTAATTCAGTCACAAACTGTCATTTAAGATATAAGAATAAGAAAAACACTGAAATCTTAAAACTTGTAAGGACTCTCAGATTTCTATACATTCATATTTAGTCAGAGCTTTGTACCAATCACAGAAAATCTCTGCATGTATGAATAGTTTTAAATGTTGTGCATAACAGTGCTAACTAGACGTAAAATGTTTCCTAGGTAATTGGTTATATACCAGCTTGGTGTTTACCAGCAAAATGCTGTCCTGCCCAGTTCTTATGGGAGTTACCATAAAACAGAAACAAAAAAACAGAAACAATTGATTATTAGAAGGTATATACCTGAGCTGCTGTATGTGTAACAGTCTCAGGTTGCTCTGCTACAAAGGTAGGAGTAGCTTTCATTGGTTCCTCAGCTACGAATGTAGCAGTAGCTTTGATAGGTTCAACCACTGAATCTAAGGTCTGAAGAGGTTGAATCATTTCAAAGTCTTCAACTACCTCAAGCTCTGGTTCAGGCTCTTCTTCTTCTTCAACCTAAATCAAATGAATAAATAAATACATATTTCTGAAGTGTTCTATAAAGATATCTTTATTGTCTATATGTCACGGTACATTTGTCACAAGCTCTGCTTACTGAGTTGCCACCTCCATTGTATTTAACTTATATACATGTATTAAGGCTTATATCTTTGGAAATAAATGTTGAATTGAATATGAATATGAATGTTACTGGCAAATGACTGGAATAGGGATACTCTTTAATCAAACAAAAATAATCATTTTTTTTGGTAATCTCCAGTCACATTTTGGTGCTGTTTAAGTTTTATTTCCATTGAAAAAAAATATTACTAATCATGCATTGTTACTTGCTCCTGTAAATTAAATAAAACAGAAATATTATCATATAAGCATAGCAATATGAAGAGCAAAAATGAGGAAAAAAATATTCCTTGAAATAACAAGAAACAATAACTATTTAAATTCAAATAAAGGCAAAACAAAAAATGCTTTGACCTGAAAAATGTGTTCTACCAGTTGATATGTTCATCAAATCTGCAAATTCACCTTGATATTGAGACATACATTTGGCTTCCAAGACCCCAGTTGTTTGAAATTGAAATAGGTATTCAACATGATTGAGTACACAATTTGATGTTCTTACCTCAAGAATAGTAGATGCAACAAAGTTCCTGCTTGAAGAGTTGACAGGTAGATTAATAACCTCATCTTCTGACACAAAGAGCATCTCAGGCTCTAGCTCCAGTTCCTGATGCTGGGGTACACGTGGATCCTCCTTAGGAACAGCCACCCCACCACCTGTTCCTCTACCACCTCCACCTCCACTACTAATAGTAGTAATAACTTGACCAGGGGTAATAAACTCCACCCTAGGGGTAGGAGAGGAGGGCGTGTCACCTGGTGGGCTGCTTGGTTCAGTGGTCTTGATAGCAGTGGTGGTGGTAGTGGTGGAGGTAAGGAGAGGGGTGTTGGGACCAACTGATGAGATGGAACCAAGTTCCTCACTGATATCATCCTCACGAGGAAGGCTTGACTCTAAAAATATGAAAGGTAGTTTATATCAAAAGTTGCTCATATATAAATGCAGGAAGAATCCATACAACATTACACAGATCTATCTTTTAGGCAATCTGTCATGTAAACACAAACTTAGTAATGTTGTCCCTACATTAGTCATTTCCCTGTTCAATCACTGTCACCACTACTGACTTACTTTGTATTGATGATTGGCATGTAGCATGATAGATGCAGTTTTACTCATGCACTTTTCCTTTACAATACATTTTAAACACATGTATGCAGGTGTTGTTTCATTGTTTTTCAATAATTCATGAAATTACCATGATTTCATGGGAGGCCACATCTTCCCAAAATCACCCATCAGCTTTAAATTTCATAATGCTCAGTGCAAAGTCTTCACTGGAGTTTATGAATCTAGCATATGAGTCTAAATCAGTTTAATCTAGAAACGTTTACTAAGTATGTTCGAATATATATATTTTGCTTAACATGAATTCTCTTTAAAAATTTTGAGATTTTTCTTTACAGATTTATGTAAAGAGTCACCTAGTAATGCAGAGAACTACAAACTGTGTAGAAAAATTGGGAAATGTATTAACAGTTTTATTGGTGGCTGCACAAAGAATTCGTCAACATTTTGTTCACAGGTAATCCAAGGTGAGTGACTTCACTGACAATGCTTCATTCTTTCATTCCATGTGATGTGATACCTGATTTGTTTTTGTTGGGCATGGTAGCACCCCAGATATCCTCTGGTTGCGGTGGCTCTGGTCTCTTTGGTTTACAGATATGACGTTGTGATTCTAATACATTCATAGTGATACGCACTAAAGCCTTCAGTGTGGTCTTCAATTCAGCTTGGTCTATGGAATACTGGGAAAATAAGGAGGGAAAACCAATGGTGGTATAAGTTCATACCAGTTCTAAAGATTTGAATCATTAATAGGTTATACTACTATTTGATCACCTCATTACTTAATGAGGTGTTAATTCACACTTGCTATATGGCCATTTCAGATCAAGGATTACTTAAGTACTTTGATGCCATACCAATAAATAAGTTTAACATGCCTAGAGAGATCATCTGAAGATATCACAATAATGAAATCTTTTATTGTAATCAAAATTATATAGGGGAAGGCGGGGTAAGTTGAGCATAGGGGCAAGTTGAGCCACCAGCCCCAGGCCAATAATGAATGAGTAAGACATTGTGGTGGTGTCATGTATTGATGACCCATAGCATAACCCCTAACCCCACCACATTGTTTTCAACTTTGAAACAAAAAGTAGTTTTTTAGAGGGAAAAACATGAATTTCAGCCAAAAAAGTAAAAAAGAGTGTGAAATAGATAAGTGCTTTATAAACACACACGTCTTTGAATATAATAAAAACATGATAACAACATTATTAGTCCAGGTATGGATCTTCATTCTTGTCATAGTCATTTATATGATGGATGCATAATAAATGTGTGGATACAAAATTATCGCACTAAGTTCGGACTGGGGTAAGTTGAGCCAAACAGCATGGGGCAAGTTGAGCCATGGTAATTCCTATGGTAATGTATCTTAAAAAAACAAAAAAAACATAAAAATCGATTGAAATGCTGGCTGAAAGGAGCAAATTTACATGACTGCTCTTTTCCTTTTAAAGGATGTTAGTATTTATAGAGAATTAGCAAGTGAAAAGACTTTAAACAAAAAATTGACATGCTGGTTCTCCCCTCATACATTTGTACATAGTTTTTGTGGCTCAACTTACCCCAGAAGGTGGCTCAAACTTACCCCATATATGGGGCAAGTTGAGCCATTTGACATCGTTTTTTTTCAAAGGTCACGATGACTTTCAGTGTGGGGATAGAAATTTATATATAGGTGGAAAATATTTCAGAAGAATTAAATTTCAAGGCAAGGTACTTATTTTGACAAGATTATTAATCATATCAATTCTAACATGCAAAAAGCAAAAACTGTCACAACTTACCCCGCCTTCCCCTACTGGTGTGCAAGTGTGTCTGCAGTAAGGTTCAAGTAACCATAGGGTGTGAGTTTTAAGGTTTCTTCAAAAGACTTACCTTGTAGAGTACAATAAGTAGAGACATAAACCAGGAGTATCTGTAGTAAGGTTCAAGGAATCATAGGGTGTGAGTTTCAAGGGTTCTTCTAAAGACTTACCTTATAGAGTACAATGAGTAGAGACATGAACCAGGAGTGTCTGCAGTGAGGTTCTAGGAACCATAGAGTGTAGTCTGGAGGGTGTGAGTCCTGAGATGATTTCTGTGGTGAAGGGCAGTACTGTAGGAGACTCAATACCATAGGTAACACCATGTTTCCAACCTTTACATTGTGATCCAACATCTGAGAGTTGAGAGAATATTATAATCAATGATGAAAGAAGCCTGGACAGCACTTGATAGTTGTTTTCCATCAGAAATTATCCTTGGTATAAAAAAATTGATTTTCAATCAAGGTTAAATGAAGAAGCACATTAAGTATGGAAGTGTCATACACAGCCATCTATAACACTAAACACCAAGGACAGTACAAATACTGGAGGTAGTATCTGTCGCAGTACTAATATTAAAAAAGGTGAGAACATTTGTGTAGGTCAAGCTTGGTCAAGCTTAATTTCTGATGCATTTAGTTTGTTTCTTACATTAGCTCTTTCCTGAATAGAACAAATGGTAGCCATGTGACTGTAAGTAAGCTTTATAAATTACCAGTTTAAATGCATCTATTTGTTATGATATGTTGGTATGTTTTGCGAGACATTGTTTAAATATTGTTCTGTCTGTTTTTTTTCCTTCATACTTATCGCATCATATGATATTTAAGCATAAAAAAAGTTTGGTGAGAGAGAGAAATTGCAATCAATGGCAATTCACCTCTCCACTTGTTTTTTTTTGTCAATACTAACCTTTGGTAATCCTGCCATGAATGCATAGAAGACTGCTGATTCTCTCAGTTGATGGGGTGGAAGGTTGAAGGTCTTACTCACTTGGTTGTAACCTAGCAACACTGTCAGGTGACGTAATACAGTATTCTGCAACGTCAAAGAAATTAATTAACTTTGGTCATCAGGGTAATGGGATAATCTTAAGCTTCACAACAAAACTGCATACATATGGAGATATCTTTCAAAGCAAAGCTATAGAAAGATAGTGTACACATATAATATTCTGACTTTTTATAGATGCATAAGCAAACAATGTTTTATCTATTTCTGGTGACCAAGGAAAGCAGAGAACAGCAAAATCAAGCTTTAATTTAGACATCAACTTACCATAGCTCTTCCTGAAACTTGATCGTCATCCATACTGGTTGGTCCTGTCATGAACTGAAGATATAACATACAAATATTGTCTTATCAAAATATGAGCCACTATATCTACTTCTATATATCACCAATCTATAGCAATGAAAACTATCAGATGTTTTCCATTGCTTTTTCAAGAGAAGTTCAGTTCTAAATCCAAGCACTCATGTCAAAAGTTACTCCTTAGGGCCAAATCATTATCTTTCTTTTTCCTTACACTTATATTGACTACACTTATAAGCTGTTAATACCATACAAAAGCGCAAATGAAAAAAGCTAAAATTGTTCAAGCTCATATATTGTTATACAGACAAAGTACACTAAAAGTTAAAAACTCAAATAGCTGAAATCAGCTTAATAGCTGAACTCTCACACTCCTATAATACATTAGTAGATTTTTTATTATTTCAAGATGATGTTCATACTCACTATCATGAGGAGTGTAATGAGCTTATGTACAGTCTGTTTATCAGCATTAGTCAGATCAATATTGAAGGTTGGTATCTCTTCTTTCAGCTCTTCTTTTATTCCTTTCAGGTGACCATCTAAATAAAAAACAATCAAATACATTATCATGAACATGCTTGATGTTAAACTTAAATCATTTATTACCTGTATTAATCATGGAATGAAAACATCACTCTATTCTAATATAAATTGTGAAAATAAACAGACTTTTTTTACTAAAGTTTTCATTTCTAACGACTAATAATATTAGAGAGTCAAAAGGAACCTAAGCTTTCGATCCTAGCAGAATCTTCTTCGGAGGCAAAATGACAAACATATAAAGTGGAACAACCATAATATAGACCACAGACATACAACAGCAACTCTAGAAACAAGGGGACAAAAGAGGCATTAGTGAGAAGAGATGACCAATCAGGTTAATGAATGGGATGAAAGAAAAGGAGTATGCAGACACAAAGGGAAGTTAGTGTAAGTAAGGCCAAAGAAAGACCTCAAGACAAGAGGGATTAAGATATGAGGCAGGCAACATCAAACAGGATCTGGAACAAAACAGTGATAGAGGGTGTGAGGAAGAGATGAATAACAAGAGAATTAGTGAGAGGTGGGTCAAACAGGTAACAAAGAAAGGCATAATAAACTGGTGCATAAGAGTGGGGGAAAAAGGGAAAGAATGGAGAACAACTGATAATGTGCAAAAGACATAAGTATGTATGATAGAGCAATAAACAAACTAAGAGAAGAAAGTAAGTGTAAAATTAAATCTGTAAGTATAAAATTATATAAATATATCCAAAAAGGAAAAATATATAAATACAAATGGTGTAACTGATATTGTAATCCGCTGGGTGTGAGGGGAAAAAACAGAAGACTATACAGAAAAAAAAACAAAAAACCCTGTATATATGGAAGGGAAGCAAATAGCCTAAAAGGGTAAAAGCAAATAAAGAAACTGATGCTGTATGAGAAAAGGGGTGTATTAAGAAAAAAAACCATAGTAAACAGGAAAATAAGCAAAATAAATAAGTGGTAAATCTAAGAGATGAAGGGAGAGAAAAAAATATATATTATAATAATTATATCACCTGAATAAGAGAGGAAAAATTGGAGCTGAGCTTATAAGAGATATGGGAGGAAAGTAGAGGCAAAACTATGATGTAACTAATCTAAAAGAGCTTAGGGGGAAAAAATATGTGTGTACAAATGGAAAGTGGATAAGAAGGATAGATCAGTCGTTCCCCTCTTGGATGTTCAGGCCATGAGGTTGGATGGTGCGACAACCGCGTAGCCAGGATTTCATTTTGGAGGGGGCGGTAAATGCACGCGAAGCGTGCAAACACTTAAAGAGCGCGCGAAGCGCGCTCCCTAGGGGGTGGGTGCAGGGAGGGGGAGTTTCCCCCTCCCGCGCGAAGCTTTTGGTGTTTCATAAATTAAAATGAAAAGGAGCCGTCTCTCTTGTCTCTAGTGCCTATTTCAGCTCCAATTCAGTTGACTCATTGTGATTTTGAACATTGTTTTCATGAACCTTAATTTGTTTTCAAAAAGTGATTGTGAACGCACAAAAAAGGAATACATTGGAGGAAATTAAAATAATAATACCCTCGCGCGAAGCGCGGAAGCTAAAGCGTTTTATCAGTTTTTTGCAATGAAAAGGGTCCCGACTAAAGGGTCTTCTCAAAGATATATTGAATACTTCCCTTGGAAAGATCAGATTTGATTACAAACAATTTAGCGACAGTGCATATCTTTAACTCGCAAAACAGAGGAGAAGAAGTGTATATATGCCGGGAGAAAGATTTTCAGCCCCGCGCAGAGCAATGAAACTGTGAAATTTCAAAGGGCGGACGTTTCATCAAAATAATGCAGATACGTCTAATACCACCATCGGCTCTAATTAAAATGATTTTCTAAGATTATTGAACTTCTTTATGAGGAAATAGTGCGCAGAAAGTTGAAACTTCTGTGATTTATTGAAATTAATTTAAAAAAAGAAGGATTCCTAATTTCTTTGACTTATCCTGAAGTGCTTCATTTTGAATAATAAAGAAACTTAAGTGTCATTCAACATTTCAAACTGAGGGCGCAAAACAGGGCAGGAGATGAATGTGAAGGGAAATGACATGAAGTTTAATAGAATTTGATAAAAAAATATATTGTACTTCTTTATTTAATACGACGCAAATTTTAGGAACCTGTTTGCCCCAGAATTATGGTTGTTTGGTAATGAGCTGAAAAGCAGGAGAAGTTGACTTTATGGAGGTGGAAACTGATATAAAATTTTACCCGCCCGGAGCCGACCCGACCAGAAGTTGCACGATCAATTAAAAAAAAAAAGATAACTTCATATACTTTGGCGTAGCCTTACTCTAATTCCATGCCCTAATGGATACATTTGAACTTTAACCGGTAAGAAACACATATACCTGAGGTGGAAAAACAGGGTTAGAGAAAGGGTGGGGGAAACAATGGAGAATTGCAATATTGTCATTTAACCGCGCGCAGCGCGGAAAAAAATTCATATATAAATTTAGAGCAAGAGTGATGGAGTTTCTCTTTTAAGAAAAAAAAAAACACAAAGCTACCTTTCTCCCCTTTCCTCCCTTCCCTTTATCTTTTCTCCGCTCTTTTTTCCCTTCTTTTTTTTTTCTTTTTGGGGACGTTTTGGGGGGGGGGGCGACCGCCCCCACCGCCCCCCCTGGCTACGCGACTGTGGTGCGAAGTCGTCTCATCCAGAACTTCTCTCTGCTAGTACGGACTGAGTCAGGGCGGGTACCTAAAGATTTGATGACCTGTAGCATCATGTCAGTGATAGAGTGGTTGGGAAGGTTAAAATGGCGGCAAACTGGAGTGTCCAGCTTTGCTGTGTTGACGGTTGATCTGTGCCCGTAGAATCGTTTCTTGAGTGTGGTCTTGGTTTCCCCTACGTATTGTACCCTACAAACTCTGCAAGTGATGAGATATACAACATTAGTGGTAGTGCATGTGATGTTGCCCTTGGTTCGGTGAGAAAGGCTGGTAGAGTTGCTGGTGAGAGTGTCGCCCTCGTGAATGTGTATTTCACATATAATACACCTGTTGCCAGTGCATTTGAAGGTGCCATGCTGTATGGGAGAATGGTTAGTGAGGGAGGGCAATTCAGCACGAACAATGAGGTCCCTGAGATTCGGTGGGCGTCGGTATGCTAGAAGGGGAGTATCGGGAACGTCCTGTTGGAGACGATCAGAAGTGTGTAAAATGTGGTGGTTATCACACAGGATTTTGCGGAGAGGGGGTAGATTGGGATGGAAGGTGGTCACAAGCGGTATTCTGTCGGTAGTCTTCTTGTTACTTTTAGGTTTGAGAACTTCAGATCTAGGGAGAGAACGAACTTTGTTGATTGCCAGTTGGACTGCCTTGGCCTTGCAGTGACGGGGGTGGCAGCTGGATGAGTGGAGGTACTGGTGGGTATCTGTGGGTTTAGTGTACAGGGTAGTGGTGAAATCAGAAGTGAATTTGATGGTCCTGTGGAAGGAATTGATGTGGTCAATGAATGTGTGGAGGCTATCTTCCTCCCTGGTCCAGATGAAGAAAATGTCGTCTATGTAACGCCACCAAATCCATGGGCGACAGGGGGCGGAATCTAACATCTGCTGTTCCAGCTTGGTCATGAAGAGACAGGCGAATGAAGGAGCCATCCGGGTGCCCCTAATAATATTGTAAGACATCTACTACATTACAAAACATAAGTAGTAGAGATCAATTTGCCTACAGTAGAAGGGTATTCTAGATTTCTTTTAAAGGGGATGAAGTAATGATATGATTTATATTGGTACGATGAAATATTTGTAATATACACTAATGATATCAGGCAAAGTGTAAAAGTGTACAATTAATCTCCTCCTTGGCTAACCTATTTAACATGATTTGATTTCAGTATGGTACACATTTCCCACAAACCCCTGTTTGATACATCTTAGGCATAGGACTCAATGGCTTAAAAGTATATAGGCATTATGAATCTGTGGACAAGGCTTGAAGTGTGAACCATAAAGTCAGGGGTTCAAGTCCGACCACAGCTACACACATACTTCACCAGACGCAGGTGTACCAGGTAGGATTCATTCTTAGAAGAATTGAGTGCTGTATTACGATTGCTTCAACTAAAGTTAATGGTACTTCTCATCAAAAAGCCTGAACAAGTTCATTATCTTATAATAATGTACAAAATGTTTACACTATATTAGAATGAGACCTAACTCACCATGGAATAAGCTATTAACCAGCAACCCATCTCCAATCAGAAAATTATCTCCTCTGCAGTTAGCTGGCCTACTGTATGTTGATCGATCAGCTAAGAGAAAAGAGAATGATGAAAGCAAAAAATTAGTAAGAATGTCATGGAACTATGTCCCTTTTATTCCTTTCTTTTTTAAATCTACCTGAAGGAAATTCCTTTATTTTATTTCTGACTGACTACATATGGATTAAAAGTAGTGCCTTGTTTTGAATTGCAAAATGTTGGGCAGGGAAGAGTTGGTTTCATGGACATGACAGCTACACTTCAAAATAAAGTGTATTAAGCACTATACAAATAAAACTATTATTTTTAATTAAATTAGGTCTACAGATGTTTGTATCAAATCATCATTACATTGGGAACATTAGTATATGCCCATTCTATCTTATTAAAGGATGCAAAATATTCAAATGTGAAAGAATAACTCCATTTTTGTAGACAAACGCAGCCACTTCTCTAGCCAAATTATATCAAGAATACATACCGGATCATTACTACATAAAATAGTAAAAAATTTTCAATTTATTTTCTTTGATTAAATAAATCAGAGGGACATTAAATGATGTGAAGTATGATGCATTATACACAATTGTGTTTTATCATTATTTACTCACACGGTGGGAAATTGAAGCGGGCAAAGCCGATACCGGTGGGCATAGACTTGCTCCTAGCCTTGCTATCCTGTTTACTGAAGGCCGCAGACAGACGTCGAGGCTTCAGGGTTCCTGAAAGCTCAGACTGGGAGCGAGCTAATCGAGCTCGGTTCAGCTTGTTCATGAAGATGTCTGTTCGGTCACCAAGGCCAGCACTGGAACGACTCGTGTCTAGCAAATGGATGTCAGAAATTATGAGGTAAGTTAATTTTTTTTTTTTTAGTCCTACAAATTATTTTGTTTGAATACAAGAAACTGATCAAAATTAAAATGTATACTTGAGAGTGAAAAGCAAACCAATATAAACAACACAAAAAAGGAAGGAAAAAATGAATTAGAGGAAAAAGAGAAAGAGGAAAAACAGAAAGAGGAGAAGAAAAGTGGAGAGAAAAAGGGGAGGGGAGGGAATGAAAGTGAGAGAGAGGGCAACAACAATAAAGGGTATTAAGAGATAAGTAAAGAAAAGAGGAAACTGCAGGGGAATGCAACTGGATGATCTTGATTTTGCAGATGACATCGCCTTGCTCTCACACACTCACAAGCAGATGAAAGATAAAACTGACATCATTAGAGATAAGTCAGGTCACCTTGGACTAAATGTTAACCAAACAAAGAGCAAGATCTTAAGAATCAATTCCTCAAATCAATCTGCCATCAGGTTGGAAGATAAATCACTGGAAGAGGTTGAAAGCTTTACATATCTGGGAAGTAACGTGGATAAACAAGGTGGGACAGATGCAGATGTAAGAATAAGGATAGGGAAAGCAAGGAGTGCATTCCATCAGCTAAATAACATATGGCGATCTACAAAACTACCAAGGAACATTAAAATACGCATCTTCAACACAGTTGTCAAGCCGGTCCTCCTATATGGTGCAGAAACATGGAGAACTACTGTTGCCATTATTAGGAAAATACAGACCTTCATCAATACTTGTCTTAGGCGTATCCTCAGAATTTTCTGGCCTGAGGTAATTAGTAATCAAGACTTGTGGGAGATTGCTCACCAGCAACCCATTGAGGCAGAGCTCTTGCAGAGACGATGGCGGTGGATTGGCCACACCCTACGGAAACCAATGCCTAATATTACTAGACAGGCATTGACTTGGAATCCTCAAGGAAAAAGGAAGAGGGGAAGGCCTCGTAACTCATGGCGCAGAGACATGGAGGCAGATGTTAAGAGGATGGGCCGCACATGGAAAGAACTGGAGACGCTGGCTCAGGACTGCTCTGCCTGGAGGAACTTGGTTGACGGTCTATGTCCCAGGAGGGGCGATAGGCGTAAGTAAGCAGGGGGTGTTTCATGAAAGGACTTGTCGGACATTTTATCCGACAAGTACCAGTTTATCCGACAGTTACCATAGGAACAGAGCCTCTCAGCCAATCAGAATCAAGGAAAGATGTCAGATCTGACAACTTGTCGGATGAAAATATTGATGGAATGCTCCCCAGGAGAAGCAGATGACAGGAGAATTGGGTAGAAAAAGACTGGGTGAATAAATGAGAGAGGTAGTCAAGGGTTTGAAAGGTAGCAATCTTAAGTAGTAACTTACCCATAGGGAATGGAAACTCCTTGTTTTGTTCCATGTCCACCTGTGCTTCAAGAGCTAGAGTATCGAGACGATTCATAAAGAATTCCCAAGAGAGTACAGGAGCTACTGGCATGTAATGATGTAGAAGACGTAGCTTGGATAGAATCAAGACACGATCCTCAAGGACTGAGTCCCATTGAAACTCAAGACAACCTACCAATACCTGATCATAGTTAGAATATAGAGACAGGAGCTTATCAATAAGTGGTGTATGAAGGAAAAATATATCTCACAATGAAATATTGATTGGTGAGGGAAAGTGATTTCATAATTTCTCTTATCAAACTATTCACTTTTGCCACTACACACTTTATTTATTATCAATGACCACATCCATCAATCACCTCTATGGAAAGGTCTACCATGAACGACAACTATTGGTCTAGTTCCTGCATTTGTGATAACACATTCGCATATCTTTGTAAATTATCATCTCAGCTTAAACAATTTAAAGTCATTAAATACCAGCTGGTTAAATCCCAAAGTACTAAAACTATGAGATACTAAAACAGTCAAAAATTTCAAATCTATTGCATGCATTCTTATGCTTACTGTGTTATTGTCCATACCTCAATGATAACATAAACTGTTCTACTTCTTATTCACAGACAGTAATGAATGATATGGATGCCATATGAGCTGATTAACTGAACCTTTACTGTTAAAGATTTGTGTCACAATTGGCATTTCAAAGTCGATCCACAACTTCAGACCAGAAATGACATAAAACCTGAGTTCAGAATATAATCCTATATGATGGTTACCTTGATGACTTTCATTGGAATACTCTCAATCATCAGTATAGCCCTAGCTGATACAGCAGGACAGATATCTTCTGTAGCAACCACCAATGAACTGAAGGCATGTGCAAGAGATCCCATAATAACAGTGTTGTTTCCAAGAGATTTCTTCTCTACACATCTCAGCATCACTGTCACTCTCTCAGCTGTCAATACAAACGAGCGAAGATAAATAAAACAATGTCATACACATTAGAACTGACAAATAATCATGCTTGGATGAAACAATCTAAGATTTTCTTCAGAAGGATTTCACTCAAATAATATTCAAATTACAAGTTTCTTTCGTTTGGAAAGCATTATGTTATTTCAAGGTATTAGCAAGACAAAATTAGTTAACTTCATGTCTGTCATAACACCTACACACAAACAAGTGATATTAAATGGCAAACCAGTGTTCATTTCTAACCTTTAATTCATTAAAAAGAAAGCACTCGAAAAGAGCAAGGGCAATATGTGAGCATAAATAAAATATCATCGAATTTATCTTATTGATTGATTGAGGCTTTGAAATATTTGTAAAATAATGAAACATACAAATTAATGATGAAAAGATGCTTGCCTTGTTATGATAGAGGTACTTACCTGCTCTGAATCTAGTCTGCCAGCTTTCACTTTCCACCTCATTATCAACCAATCTCCACATCACATCAGCTCCACAAGGAAGGGCAAAACAATGGAGGATCAGAGGCACTAAGAGCTCAACAACATGAGATAACTCTCCTTCCAACAGGTTCCAGAAACTGAAATCAAATTGATATGATATGTAATCATCTCATCGATCATCATCACCATTTTCATCATCATCATCATCATCAGTAGCGGACCGTGACCCGGCAGAGACAAAGCATCGGGGGGGGGGGGGGCACTGCATTGTTTGTGAACAATGCTGTGCCCCCCCCAATGCTTTGTCTCCTCCGGGTCACGGTCCGCCACTGATCATCATCATTAGTAGCAGCACTGCTATGAGACAACAGTGAAATTGAGAAAATTGCAAAGGCATAATTACCTCAGAAAATGACACAGATCTTATTTAAAAGTTGATAAGAAAGAATACAACATTGGAGATATTATCAGGTTATCAAAGAGAATTCATCAATCTCAAAAGAAATAAAAGAAACAAATACCTTCCTGTCATCTCATGATCTAATCATGTAAATAGCCTCTTTATTATCAAAGACAATGGAAATGAAAGAGTTAAATACCTTGGAATGAGTAAATTCTCCTGTGCATAGACCAGGAATCCTACTTGATCCTTAGCAGCTTGTCTAAGGCATTCCGCATTCAAACACAACACTTTGACACAGTTCAAAAGATTCAGCAGAACATTGGGGTCTGGATGCTTGGATACCTCCTGAAAATTAATCAGAAATTCACTATGATAAATATCTAAAACCAAAAGGATGCATAGTGACACATTTTATCCTTAAAATAATGGCCTTTATTTAAATATTAATATTTGATCAAGCTTTAATATATCTGTATGTTATTTTTTGTCACATATGTTGATTTATGATTTTCAATTGTTTTCTATCAGGGCCAAATGGAGACAAGAACTTTGTGATACCATGGATGACTGATTGACACATCAAAAACAGGTCTAATCATTTTTTGTTCAGATGGTTCCTCTTAATTATCAACTTTAATATCATTATTTCTTCAATCGGATGTCTATCTTATTCAATGTTTGGATCAATTGACAAGAATGTTTACTTTCCTTTCTTAAAATGATTCAGCATAATCCTAGAAACTGAGGATTATCTTCTGTTACTGGGGGTGCTGTGACAATGCTCAGCACCCCCAGAATAATTCTCTGTGGCAAGGTCCATGCAATTCAGTACCAAGAGACAAAGTTTTCTGGTTGCCTGTTTTATATCATCAACGAAGCTCAGTGTTTGGGATCCAGTTTGGATAAATTGAGTGTTGCTATGCTAGACAGCACTCTACTATTTAGTTTTGAGTAATTTAATCTGGACTTGCTGTTTGGGTGGTTTATTTACCTGGAGTAACATGAAGAGAAGTTGAAGTGATCTTGGAAGCTCTTCTAGTTTGATGGTAAAATCACCATGTCCTGTATGCCATGTGGACTTGTCTTGATCTTTCTTACCAGGTTTTCCTTTGTCTCCTTTAAACAAATCAAATTAGGAAATAAAGATTTTATTCATTTGAATTTTTTTGAATAAACATAAGTGATTTTTAATAACAACTGAAAGAAATAATGAAAACTTTCATGACACAATAAAAAAAGAAGCCAAAATGATGCGGGCCTGAAATGAGAAGCACAAGAAATATAAAGCGTTCCGAAGGAAAAGAGAAGAGGATAACAGATAAAAAGAAATAGAAGAGAGAGAGAAGAAAAAAGGATAAAAAGAGGAGTATAACAAGAAAAGAAGGAATAAATTTTAAGAAGTAAAAGAAAAAGTTGAAGAATCAGTACAAAAAACAGCAGAAGAAGAGCAGGGGAGCGTTTCATCAACATATTTTGTCCGACAAGTTGTCAGATCTGAAAACTTTCCCTGAATCTGATTGGCTGACAGGTACTGTTGCTATGGTAATTGTTGGATAAAACAAGACTTGTCGGATAAAATCCTTTCATGAAACGCTCCCCAGGAATAATAACAGCAGAAGAAATGCAAAAGAAAAAAAAGAGAAATAAAACAGACACAGAAAGAAAAATAGAAATGGACAATGAAGGGAGGACAAAAAAGTTTGACTACTCTTGTACCTTTTTGTGGTTTGAGTCCTCCTGGTTTCTTAGCTGCTCTCTCTTTCTCTGCTTTAAGATTAGATACAGCTGAGAAGGCTTGAACTGTTTCAGCTTTCAATACTTCATGTCTAACCTCAGTAGCAGCTAATAGACCCTGGGCTGTTGAATCAGTCTTGTTCTAAACAGGGATCAATGAATGGCATAACATTTCATAACTAAATAATGTTCAAATATCATTTTAACATGATAAAGCTCATCTTATGATCAGATTTTACATGAAATCAGTAGATGAAATTACTACAGATTATTATAGATTAATTTGTATTTTGATAGAAAAAATTCTTAAGTGATTCATATGAGACTATAGGTTGCATGAATGTAATGATGATGATGGTGGTGCTGATGATGATGGTGGTGATGATGATGGTGATGATGATGATGGTGACAATAATGATGATGGTGATATTGGTGCTGATGATCATGACGATGATGGTGATGATAATTATGGTGGTGATGATGGTGGAGATGATGATGACGATGGTAATTGTAATGGTGATGGTGGTGATGATAATGATGATGATGATGATAATGGAGATGATGATGGCGATGATAACTCTGGTGATGGTGGAGATGATGATGATGGTGAGAACGGTAAATCTAGGCAAAATATTTCATCTTTAAGTTGTCTTTATTAAGGAAATACTGTAATTGATAAGATTTGCTTAATGATTATGGACGAGTGATGTCAGATTAGTCAGGATTGTAATATTAGTAAAGTCAATAAAAGGAATGTGAACTCTGCTACATCATGTATGTACAAGATGTGTAAAAATAACAAAATGCATGAAATATTTCACTTCTTTCACATACTTAATTCAGCTTTATCTGAATGTACAACTGAAATAGTTCGATGTCATGATTCAAGACATAATTGTTTGACTGTGCAGTCAAAATCTAAGTCTCTGCTATTGACAGATCAAGAATATATTAGAAACCACCTAGGTTTTGTAAAATTTTGAAATAATGACATCTTTGACCTGTGACACTAATAATGACTCCAAACTCTAATCAGATTGGCATTCTCATATGCATACATAAGATGGCTTTGAAGTCAGTCCCTCAAATAGCTCTTTGGTTATCATAAGAACAAGACATTTCAATATAGGAATTTTGAGGGCTATGAGATTAGATCCCAATTACACCCCAAAATGAATCAGATCATAATCACAACTGAATACATTTTGACCAAAAATATTTCAAACAGTTTTTCAAATATTATGAGAACCCAATCAGAGAACAAGAATGAGAAAGTTGGCCCTACAGCATAATACTTACAGCAACCAGTTACCATCGGTGGAAAAATTAACAAAATACAAATGAGATCATGCAGAATAACATTTTGTCATTCCTTCATGATTTAAACTTTTTTCAACACAAGTTGCTTTTCACCACAATTTTAATAAAAATTATTTCAGAATTCTTTGATAAGGGATATTTGTCAATAATACTTGACAATATCTACATGATTAAGTTTCTAACTGCTACAATCAAGCACTATTCCTCCATACAAATAAAATACATTTAGTTTAATTTCTGAGTATAGTCACAAATGTACAAAGGCAAAGGTATTAATTTGATGCGGTAGGCCTACAATTGTACATCAAGGTAACAAATTCATTTGTTCGTTAGAATGTGAGGTACATTGGACCAACACTGAACATTAATATATTTGTTGTGTTAAATGCTGCCTACTTGGATTTTCAGGGACTTGCAGGACACGATTAGACATTACATAAAGACAACAACAACAAAGAACAATCATCACCATTCTCACTTGTGGGTGATTTCAAAGGTTTCACAGGGATAAAATAATAATTACTGATACTTTAGTTTTCTTTATTTTAAGGCGTAAAATTTTGATTAGTTGAATGCTTGTTTACTACACCAAGTAGGGAACATAATTATAATCGCTTTCATATATTCTATGGGAGAACTTCATTCAATTGTCTTCTGAAAGTTGGAACAAAAAAACAGAATACAACACACTCCAATATCAATCTTCCAATTGATTCAGAATTCGCTCTCCCCCCCAAAAAAAAAAAAAGATGGAACATTTTGAAGTATTCTGCTATAGAATCAGAATAAAAATTAATAACCTATAAGACTAAAGATTGTTTGTATCATGGTGAAATTGAATAAAGAAAAAAAAATTAAAGAAATTCCAATACAAATTTGGTAAATAATGTACAATTTAGATTAGGCAAATTTTTTTAAACATTGAATTGTTTCAAGTTTTGTTTTATAATGATGATCCCCAGCATTTATTTTGCGCCATATTTCTGTTAAAAACTTTCAGAGGCGCAGGCTCATCCAATCAAGCTAATTATACACATCTGCTGAAATAAGTGAATTTTGAGAGACGATTTTTGAAGGCACATATAAAGGTATTAATAATTTGATAATGACGTCTAAATCTTCCTATAATAAAATGAAAGTAAGGTACATTTAAGACGATATTTTCATCTCTAAAGCAAGAGCATGAATCATACAAACAAGAAACACTTTGAACAAACAATATGACAAAGATAACAGTCATCTAGGTTCCATCCTCCATGTCTTACAGGCCAGCAGTCAGCTATGGTGCAAAATACTGGTCTGAATACTAAGACTATATGAAGTGCTAGGAAGTGCTGGTTGTGAAAGCAAAGGTCATGGGTCAATATTCTTTGAAAAAATAGACATAAATGAAATGGAGAAAGACAGACAGAAAGAGAAAGAGAAAGAGAGGAAGGAAAAGTAAGAGAGGAAAAAAGGTAGAGATTAATATAGCATGACAAATATTTACCTCAGGGACAGTGAGCCCCTGTAATTCCAACCCACAGAAGAGAAATAAAAACAAATGGAAAGAGTCATGGAAAGGTGAAAGAAAATGTGAGCATGAAAAACAGAAACTGAAACAGAAAAAAAAAACAGTGCAAGATGAGATTTGTGAAAAAGAAACTAATCAAGTTGAAATTGACAGAGAATCATCTATGAGATTTAAAAAATGACCGTGATGAGATGTAACATAGATTGAAAGAAACTACAGTATATCATGAAGAAAGAAGTATAAAGTAACTCAAATCTACAAACTTAAAGGCACAAATTCACAAAGGTGGTTTTTAAAACCATCTGTTAAGCCCATGGTTTATGCAGATTTACTGTATAAATTATGCTTATTTACCATGAATATATAAAAAAATGTCCAATGCTGATGCATGCTTTTGTCACAGTGCGCCAAAATGACGCTATTTTATTCACGAGTCCACTGTTTTGAATTAATGAGTCCGCTCTTCAAACAGTGGACTCATGAATAAAAATGCCTACTTAACGATGGCAACAGGCGTCAATTCGGTGCACTGTGACAAAAGCGCACATCAGCATTGCACATTTTTTTATACAAGCTGTAAATAAGCGTAATTTATACAGGAAATGTGAATAAACCATGGGTTTAACCAATGGTTTTAAAAACCACCTTTGTGGATTCAGGCCAATGTATCTCTGGAATAGTAATAAAAACAGTATATTATCAATAACAAATTTATCTATATCTAGTGAATTACAGAAGTCCAAGGAAACTTGAGATGCTCTTAAACTGCATACATTAACAAAAAACTACCAAAGTAGTATGGATCTGCAAGTCTACAAAATAGAATCAACTTGATGTGCTCTTTTTGCATATACAGAATACTATATTGCCGTAACAGGAGCCGGGATAAATCAGTTTGTAGAGCATTGGTTCAATGCCCTATTGGGAAAGTGTGATATCTTTTTTTTTAACATTAATTTTCTATGATTTTGTGTTGCTGCTGGATGAAAGGCAAATCAATAATGGACCTGATAAATTGATGTTTTCTAATCTATAACTGTCACAAAACACTAAGTGTGGGACAAATACAAAGTAACAATGAATGATGTCAGATTGAGAAAATATGTTCAAAAAGAATATTTGATGTTTATCAGGGACCAGTTACAAAATGCATTGAAATCAAACACAACTTGATTCTTAACCAATAAAAGCACACATTTTGGAATCTTGTGATAATTTTTTTGAGTTGTGATTAAAACTAATATTTTCTGCAACATGCCTCTGAAGTTCTTTTTTTTTATTGGAACTGAGCTAAGAATGACAGTGCCAAATTCTAATGATCTCCTAGACAAAAGAGAACAGTATGGACATATAAAATAACAAGATGACACACAAAAGAGAGAAAAGCTTTAACAAACGATTCCATAATTCTTTAAAGTTTTTTAAAGTTGCAATCATTGTTTTTTTTGTAATCACAAGCCAACACTCACCTTGGTTATCCTCTTATGTTTGCTCATCCCTCTATCCATTATACTCTTGTTCTTCTTGCTCTTGACATCATTTGTTTTACAGATTGTAAGGGCTTCCTCCAGACTCTTCTCAAACTGATACTCCGACACATCAGGCATGTCACAGACCTTAGTCTCACCACCAGGAGCGATTCGTTCAAGGAGTTTGAGAGATAGTTGAAACCACAGTGCCCAGAGCTCACATAGACTACATGACATCATCTTAACACCATTGGTTCCCATTGCCTGGTGATAGGAATAGAAAGGAAAGGTTTCATGAAATGATGTGGTAGTGATTAGATGTGTATTAGCTATACAAGTGGAATGCCTCTGGCCGTCTCACCTGCATCACGCGGTTCAATATAGCATCAGTGCTGACTTTGAAAACTACTCTAATTCGCACAAGATGTTCAGTGATACATGGTTACTCTTATGTCCACTTTTTATGAACTAGACCAATAAACTTACAGAGATATGATGGTTATTCAACAAAAAAACCCAACATGGCCAAAGTTCATTGACCTTACATGACCTTTGACCTTGATCATGTGACTTGAAACTCGCACAGGATGTTCAGTGATACTTGATTACTCTTATGTCCAAGATCATGAATCAGATCCATAAACTTTCAAAGTTATGATGGTAATTCAACAGATACACCCAATTCGGCCAAAGTTCATTGACCTTTGACCTTGGTCATGTGACATGAAATGCGCACAGATGTTCAGTGATACTTGATTACTCTAATGTCCAAGTTTAACGAACTAGACCAATAAACTTTCAAAGTTATGATGGTAATTCAACAGATACCCCCGATTCGGTCAAAGTTCATTGACCCTAATGACCTTTGACCTTAATCATGAGAGCTGAAACTTGCACAAAATGTTCAGTGATGCTTGATCACTATTATGTCCATGTTTCATGAATCAGATCCATAAACTGTCAAAGTTATGATGGGAATTCAACAGATACCCCCAATTCGGCCAAAGTTCATTGACCCTAAATGACCTTTGACCTTGGTCATGTGACATAAACTCACGCAGGATGTTCAGTGATACTTGATTAACCTTATGTCCAAGTTTCATGAACTAGGTCCATATATTTTCTAAGTTATGATGACATTTCAAAAACTTAACCTCAGGTTAAGATTTCGATGCTGATTCCTCCAACATGGTCTAAGTTCATTGACCCTAAATGACCTTTGACCTTGGTCATGTGACATGAAACTCTAATAGGATGTTCAGTAATACTTGATTAACCTTATGGCCAAGTTTCATGAACTAGGTCCATATACTTTCTAAGTTATGATGTCATTTCAAAAACTTAACCTCAGGTTAAGATTTGATGTTGACGCCGCCGCCGCCGTCGCCGGAAAAAAAGCGGCGCCTATAGTCTCACACTGCTATGCAGGTGAGACAAAAACCATCTTGTATCAGATCTTTGGGTAAGAACAAAACTGGGCTTTGGGTAAAGTAAATAAAAATTTGACATATTCCTTGCTATTCCTACTCTTTTATCCCTCTTTTTTCTTGCATGATAATCAATTCTTATCGTTCCTATGGATAAAGTGGAGGAGCCGTGGTGTAGTGGTTCTGACACTCGCCTTGTAAACAGAGGGTCGTGTGTTCGAATCCCACCGCGGTCAGGCGTCCTTTGGCAAGGCGTTAATCCACACTTTGCCACTCTCGACCCAGGTGCAAATGGGTACCCGGTAGGATGTGAAAGTCATTGTAGCTTAACCAGTACTGTGTGCGCCTCACAGGCGACTGACTGGAATACTCCCCAAGGAGTGGAGGATGTGCACACATTGTGTGCGGGAATGACTGATTTAATCTGATGACCGGGGTAATAATATATCTGTAAAGTGCTTAGACACGTCGTTCCGATGGAATAAGTGTTATATAAAAGCGGATTATTATTATTATAAAGTGTTTCCTCTCCTGCATGCAGCATTTAATACGCAATAAAACTTTTTGCTCACAGGGTGGTTGGTATAAAACAATAAAAGATGTGATGTGAGGACTCACTATACTAAAAAGAAAATTATACATTAAAATAAAGTCCAGTTAAAATATGTAACCAAGCTTTTACAATAAGGGCTCAATATAAGTCAAATTAATAAAATAATGATGATACAAGTGCTTACTTCATAATTAGCGGTACACTTATGACCAATAGACTTCTTTCTGTACTTCCCAGCATTGGCGCAATCTGATTCATGTTTGGCTTCTGCAGCTTTCTGTTTCTCCTCTTTCTTCTCCTTTCCTTCAGCTGAATTGGTTTCAAACATATTCTCTGTTACCCATGGTGTTTGTAGCATGGTGGTTAACAGAGCTACAAAGTCTTTTGATTGGCTATGTTCTAGACCTTGATGGAATGGTAGGTACTGGAGATCACTCTGTAAAAATCAATTAAAAACATTGATAAAAATGTAGTAGAAGTGCACATCTCACTGCAAAGCATATATATTCAAAGAACAGAGCAGACATTCATGACTTTCACTTTGACTTTGACTTTAGCATGTTCATAAGGTGTAATATTAACATTTTGTTCTAGTGTGCAGCAATGATTATATCTAAGATTGAAATGCAAATTTCTACTTGTGTGACAAGCAATATATATGATAAAAACAACAGAGCAAACATTTTTAACACCAATGAAGAGATAAATTGATACAAGATTTTTAACAGAAAAATTAAAAACATAACCAAAATACTAAAAAATTACTCAGGAGTAATTCTAGTCTATTCTAAGCGAAACATAGAGAGTGAACTGTGAAATGTACTACAAAATACAACTATCGTATATGAATTCTATTTCATAATGGGAATCTGGTGACACAAATATCAAAATGCGTTATGTAAAAAAAGACTTGTAATGTTGTTCGTTTTCTTTTTTGGAAACTGAACTAGTTTCAAAAATAAAATTTTAGGTATCTCAATGATTCAGTACTAAGATATTGTCAATTATAAATGTACCATAAAACAAATTCTCATGAGTTTTAATGGAAAGTGCACAGGAATTTTATAATGTAACAAGACTCAAGACTTCATGTAAACTAAATCAAGAGAAAAGTGAGCTTTTGCAATGTCAGAGAATGCTATTGTGTTTGAATGATCATAGCTTAACAATCCTTGGTTGTATTATAACATTATTTCTGTTACCAATAGTTCTCACTTTAATGCTTCTTTCAAAAATAAAAAAATAGAATATGGACTGATCCTTTAAGTAAATTTTCTAAATATAATCATATGTATTTTGTATTACGATATCTAATTGAGAGTAATATACATGCAGTACCGGTAAACAATCATGCAAGACCATCATGCATACCACTATAGAAGACAGAACAAGACACATATTGGAGAGGAGAGCTCATTTCATCTTGATGAACAACTGTCTAACGACTGCAAACATGCACTGAAATATAAAAAGGAAAATCACATTTTCTTATGAAAGAACATTGATCTTTTACATATATACAAGTTATGAATATTTCAGCCAGTCACATGGAAATCAAACTTTAAAATTGCATTTAAATTGGCATTATCATCATCAGCATCATTATAGCTGTCATCATCATGAACAGTCTCATTCATCAATATGCTACTAATTTCCAAAATCACTATTTTCATCGTCAACAACACCACCACCATCATCATCATCATCATCAGCAGCATCATCATCATTATCACCATCATCAATACCATCACAATCACCACCATCACCACCACCATCATCACCATCATCATCATCATCATCATCATCCTCCCCCATCTAATCACTGAATAGAATCTCACCTGCATAATCAGCAGATCCAGCATCAGCACGAAACATCGTAGCACCTCTTCCTCTGTCTGTTCCATCTTAGCCTTCTCATCTTGATCAGGACTCAAAGGAGAAGGATCAATTGTCACGTGTGGAGGTTCTGCTGGTAGAGTACCCCCTCCCCCATTGGTGGGCAGCTCTAGGGGTAGGGTCTTTGGGGTGCTAAGGACACTGGGCTTCAATGGCTCAACTTTCTTGGGAGTCTCATTGGGTTTGGGTATCTCTGTAGGTTTCAGAGCATCAGGTGGCTTGAATGGTTCTGTAATCTGTAGATAAAGGATAAAGCACTTGATAATTTTCCAATCAATCAATAAAATAATTACTACGAAAAACTATATTGAAAAGACATGAACCCCTCTTACACAAATAAGGTTTCCACAAATGTCCATCTTGGACTATGTTCAATGTTGATTTTCAAAATTAAACAGCAACGTGAATCATGATCAAAAACTCATTCCAAATCACCGAACACAAATCATGATCAGCGGTGACCATTCAGTGTTGAAAATATAAAGCCATTTATATGTTGATCGTCTTTAAATTTCCCACTTTCATTAGCGCAGCTTTAGTGCTCAAATTGACCCATCACAAGAAAGGTCAGTTCTGGCACCTGTTTGTGTAGGCTTCCACTGACAGAGAAAACTTAAAGACATTTCAAAATGCAATTGTGTTTTGTAATCATGTTGTCAGTCATGATCCATGTTGCTGATTGAAATTTGGAAACCAACATTGAACACACTCTTGGTTCCGTACACAACACATTCACTTGTGATCCTACATAATGTGGTCTCAAACCTATGGTAATGAAACAATTACTTCTATTTCTTCCAAGTGTAGTACATATCTCTTGGTGGAGCATTTTGTACTGTTGTGCAGTACTAAAAAATATAATGTCATGCTACAATGTTGATCCTTGATAGAATTTCAATGAAGTTACAGATGTACATGAATAAAGTAAAAATGCTCCCTGTTCAAGTAAAATAAAAATAGCTTCTTTTCCATGGTACAGTGGTATCCTATCCAGCTGGCCATTAAACTGTTTCAGAGAAGAAGTGGATATTATACTGGCAGATATGAAGTGTTATTGAAAGTAAGAATGTCACAAAGGCAAAAGAATGAAAATTACCTTCATGACTCCATTTCCTTTGTTCATAGTAATAGGAGACGATGGCATCAAGGTATCTGAGAAGAACTTGATGACTTGTGTTGGTCTTCCACTTTCCTCTTTCTCCTTGACCTTACTACTATCCTTGGATGATCCTAAGTTTGGTCCTACTACCACGGTAGCAGCACTGTCTGGTGAGAGGGATTGTTTGTTGGTAAACATGGCTACCTTAGCACGTTGGATGTCCATGATAGAGGCTAGGCCTTCATTGAAGATTGATAGCAGAAGCTTGATGGGAATGACAATGTCCATCTCAGAGAGTACCTGGGGATGAAAGTTTATTCAAGAAACTTCAGAAATCTTATAACACTGGTTTATTCAAATATCCCAAAATCTTATTAGAGATTCTTTTCAAAAATATTTCTACGGACATACAAACCTCTCTATATTCAACAATTTTTGGTTTTCCATTCCCAACTGGCTTGGTTTGCAGCAACATAATATACACAGTCATTGTAGATTCTAAAGGTAGTTACTGAGGCTTCAAGAACTTTGAAGAATGATGTTGTAATGTCATTGAACAAAGTTGAAAGTGACTTCATAAAATAACGGATTGGCTTCCTTTAGCCTGTTGGCTGGTGGATTGAGTTAGCCCCAATTATACCTACGGAATAGGTAGAGTTTAGGGGTTAATTTCTTTATGTTCATACCTGAAGCCAAAGCAATGCTTTCTCCTGTTCCTTGGCCTGTGAAGACTTGAACTTGATGGCAATGAAATGAAACATCTTATCAGATGAGAATGGCAAGGGACACATGTCAATGTCAAAGAGCTTGCAGAGGATATCCTGAAGCTGTGGCAGGTCTTCTTCTGTGATCTCTTGAGAGATAGATTCCATCCAAGCTGGCATGATGTGATCCCATACCTACAAACATTTGAGAGGTTCAAGATATTATCAGGGACTACACAAAATGGGTGGTTTCGAGTAAGGTGTTCAAAGTGGATATTGTTGAGGCAAAACAAACATAAGGGGTTTCATTTCTAAAAGATGTTTTTAAGTTCTGCACAAGTTTACAAATGACTTTGAAACTCTTTATTTTGCTTAATAAGATTACCCAAATTTTCCTAAAAACTCTAGGGATGTCAGCAATGAGATTGAATATCATGAACACATTAAAAAATGGCTTCTAGTCTTCTTTTAAAACACCTATTGGCCATTTTTGGTCAAGTCTGTCTTTTAACAAGAATTTTTCATTCTTATCCTCCCAGCCCTGCATAGACAAAACAATGAGGGATTGAATTAATATTCACTATGATGGATGCCAAGCAAAGCTGGGAAAAGAAAATGAATGTCACTTACTTCAACCTCAGTGTTCATAGAACATTCTGTCTTAATTGTTTACTGTTTATCAATATAGTGAAAATGTCATCTCACCTCAAAGGTGATTGTGTTGTACGGTGTAAGAGCAAAGACGTTCTTCAGTCCATCATGGAGTTCTGTAATCCGACTGCATAAGGTGTCCCTGAGAACAAAATCATAAAATATGATAACTGTTCAGTGCTGATAAGGTTTATGAAATATTACTAGGCATACAAGATGATAATTGCTGAGTGAAATTAAAGCACAATATGAGATACTTAAGATTCCTTGTGGCACAAGGGCGTATAAGGTACCTCTACAAAATCACAATCACTTTTAACTGTATGATAGTAGGGATCCTGTCCAGCATCTCACATTTTGGTATCTTCCGGCAGACAAAACATTGCACAAGGTACCAAAACAAAGGTCAGACTTTGTTGGCTGCCTCTTTTAACAGTAATCCTTCTCAGTTTATTATCCCTAAAGACTATACACAGACAGATCATGAGAGTTAATGCTGAATCTTGAAATTGGCAAAGACAGAAATAATCTGATAGACATGAACACTTATTACACCACCTTAGCCAAAGTTGGGTTAACCCAAGGGTGATCAACCACACCACTGAGAGGGTGAATAAGAAAAGAGACAGTGTTTGCTTACCAATGACCTCCTACTTTAGCATAATCTGCTGGGGTTGGCATCAAACAGGATACAAACACACTGAAATTGGTGTTGAGTAGCTTCAGTAGCCAATTGGTTACATACTGTCAAGAAATCAAAGAAAAATGATACTTCTTAACAATGCTACAGTCACATTAATGATGCCGACTCTAAACCAATCGATGGCTTGTCATTGGAAGGAATTTCATGGATATGGTTGATCTGAGTGAGCTTTGCCTGTGTGACTGTGGTATAATTGGGATGAAATGTGACTGTTTGTAATCCTTCTGGTGAGTGAATATCCTTAATGATAATGGATTTTCTGTTGAAATCATGGTAGCAAATGACAGGACAAATGTGAAAGGTCTGTTAGGTCTATGTGATGTAATTCTTGCTACCTCTATCTCATGCAATTGACAGGTCCTGTCATGTGAACAATCACTCAGAAAGAAAATACAGGAAATGCATTTTTTTCTAACAGTACAGAAATCACCATGTAAGCAAAATATGACTAGTGATACAAATTCACTGAATCATCCAAAATGTAATAAATTTTATAAACTTACATCTTTCTTCAAGCCTTCCAACACAATACTCTCTGGAAACAAAGGAAATGTTATAAAAAAAGTATTAGATATAAAAATGTGTCATGAAAAATGATTGAAAAAATGAAACATTTGCATAAATGTGATTCCATATTATAATCCATAAGAATTGACCCCCCCCCCCCTTAATAGAAAGAAACAAATTTCCATGGAGTCAATTTGACAACTTTTTATTTGTACAAATTTGACATATCAAAATAAAATCTTCTGTCAAAATATGAAATTGTGAAACTGAACCAAAATGAGATACAAAGACTATTTGGGGGCAACCATTGACAATCTCAACAGATCTTGCACATTATGCAGGTATGCTTGAGTTAGCACTTAACTTCAGACCCCATTTTCTTTTTATTCTGTTAATCTCTCCATGAGATTAACAGAATAAAATAGTTGAATCAAATAGTTATCAAAATTGATATGAGAATACCACCCAAAGATATCTTGAAGCATACTTACCCTGTGTAAGGGTTGCTGTAAAGCCATACCATTGGAACAGCATACTCAGTAATCTACCAACAATCTCACAAGGTGTTCTATCATTCGGTGTACATTTCTCTATTAGAAGCCACAAGCCATAGCGACTCAACAAACGAGAGTCTTCCTCAGTAGATTCTAGTTCAGACATATCATTCTCACGAGGAGCCTGTCAGGAAAGGATCATAATATGAGCATGAAAGCACAGCATTGTAAATCGCAACCTGATTCAAAAGTTTGAAAACTAATAGCATCATTAATCATGCAAACTTTTACACAGCAATTGAAATTAATTGAAGTGTACCAATCGCTAGTCCTCATCCAAAGGCAAGGATAACAAACGAATGTGGTCATGCTCCAAGGCACCAAAACAAATTCTCTGCCACATCTTCAGTGGGAATGCCGCTATATAAAGGCAGGATGCTTTCTGACAATACTTAATGTTCTGTCTTTGATGACATGTGAGGATTAACAATCAAAAGACTCTTGAAGGATTCCTTCATGAAAGACATCGCTTGATGTTTGGTAAGTTGCCAAAGCTCTTAGATGAAAAAAATTGTGTGATTGAAAATAATAATAATCCATTCTAACATGTATATCAATAGGAATAAAATATAACTTAAAGGAATGGTCCGAGCTGAAAACATTTATATCTAAATAAATAGAGTAAAATTCACAGAGCAAAATGCTGAAAATTTCATCAATATCAGCTGACAAATAGTGAAGTTATTGAATTCTAAAATTTAGCAATATTTTGTGAAACAGTTAAATGCACATCGTCATGAATATTCATTAGGTGGGCTGATGATGTCACATCTCCACTTTCCCTATTGTCATGTTATAATATGAAATAAAAATGTTTCCTTTTTTATACATGTGTAAATGTGTCTCCATTATGATGAAATAAGTTGCGGCAATAAATAACTAATGTACTTTATTCATTTGTCAATCCAATTGTTTTAGTTCTTGGTAGAAAAATTTCAAATAAACCTAATTTCATATAATAAAATACAAAAGAACAAGTGGGGATATATCAACAGCCTACCTATTGAATATTCATAAACACATGCCTAGAACTGTTTCACTGGAATAGTGCAAATCTTTAAAATACAATAACTTTGTTATTTGTTATAGATATCTCCAGCCTGGACCATCCCTTTAAGTACATTCAAGAGTGAAAGTAAGCATGCAAATAATTCAAAATTCGATCAATACTGGATTACAAATAATTACAGCTGGAGCACTGAAGGCTTTAATCAAGATTTATTAAAATTAACATTGATTGTAACATTACAATAGACAGTCAAATAATTGTTAAAATAAACGATATGACTGGAATGGAGGCTGACCTGTGAGAATTCATCAGCAGACTCGGGTTCATCGACCTCAGCAGCAGCCATCAAAGGATCTTTCTCTATCACATGGGCTTCCTTCAAAAGACTAAAGAAAAAAACAAAGATAACTTAACATTATCATCTCATCGTTTATTATACAATTTCTAAAATCAATTATGAAATATCATGAGATGTTAAAGCAGTGTCAAACTGCAATCAAAGACTCTAGGATGCACAAAATTGTGATGGGTTAAAAGGGCTTCTCTACCTCTTAGACTTGGACATGAAATCATTTTTCTTCACCATATTTTTGTAAATATCCACTTCCTAATAAGTACATTTAGTACAATTAGAAGTAAATTACCATCATCTTCATCATCAACATCAACACCATCATCACTATCATCATCATCATCATCTTCTTTATCATCATCACTATCATCAACATCTTCTTCATCACCATCATCATCATCATTGTCATAGTCATCTCATCGTCATCATCATTATCTAATCATCATCATCATCATCTAATAATCATCACCATCATCACCACCACCACCACCACCAACACCACCCTCATCATCATTATCATCATCACCAACACCATCATCTTCATCTCAACTACAAACCTGATAATTGCTTCCACCAGTACAATCTGTGTTTCTTTATCACATGACCATGGATCATGAGGGAACTCCTGTATGACATGTTCACTATCCCTAGGATGTATAGCATGATGACAACATAAGCAGTAGCATACTGGTTTATTCCCATGCTGCCCTGTACATTCTGATGCAAAGCAGGTATAGAGGGCAGTCTTGTCATGTGAAGCACAGTTCTGTAAGAATATACAATGGATGAAAACATTACTGCAATATTCAAATGATTACAGGGTGTATTAAGAAAATGTGAAATTTCCAAAATATTTTCATTTAATCAACTATAATTTCTTAACCCCAGTGGAACACTCAATCTTATCAAATGTGTTTTATGACAAACAAATATTGCATTGTAAAAAAAAGAATATAAAAATGTAATCAAAATCAAAATATCAAATGGATTTTTTTTTAGAATCACACATGGCTTTTAAAAATGTGTTCAGTAATACAAAAATTATGTGATTGACTGAATCATCAATTCTGATTGGTTTCTTGTCAGGTTTTGAAAAAAGATGTGCATGCAATAGTGATCATGATCAGCCATTACCGTTTTAAAAATGAGTAACCAGTGTTAATGGCGCATTCAGATTTCACCAACGATGGCTGTATGGAAAGTCGAAAACAGCCATTTTATCATTTTTGTACCAGTTTCCTGAAAGTGGTTCATGTAGAAATCTGTAAAACAATTCTTTTAATGTGCGGACACCACAATAAGTTCTATGAGATATTTGATCAATTCATTTTACCTGTATATTTTGCAATTTCTTATCAACACTTCATGTACTATCATGAGTATAGATTGAGGCCCTACCTTGTTTTCACAAGTTCTGGATACATTTTCCAGGGGTGTAAGTACATTCTGCATTGGCTTAGTAAGTTCTCTAAAGGAAAAAACAAATATATAACAAACAGAAATCACAGTAAAAAGTATCATAATCAAACTGAACAAACAGAAATCATTGCTACAGACAAAATTTTATATTTTCTCCAATATAGTGAGTGTACATTTCAAATTAAAAAAGTACAATATAATTTATACCATTTCAAAGAAGGTCTTTCTGTCTCTAAAACCTGTAACTATATTTCAAACGTGATATAAATTGGACATTCTGTTCTGTCATAAAAAATGTACTTAGAAAATAAAAAATTTATTTTTGCAAAGTTCAATTCAATGAATTTTCATATAAAAAGTAAGAACCAAAACAGATTTTTCATTTTAATTTCCCAGTAAATTGAAAATCACTCTTCAAGTACATATACTGGATCAGTCTCTAAAATGAATACATACCTGCTGACGTACTCACTGCAGACAGAGCAGAGATAGAGGGGAGGCGGCTGCTTGCTATGTTTACCTGATATGGATGGATCCATACACATCTGTATTCAATAATAAACATGGATGGTGGAATGCTTTGATTAATTACCACACAAATAGTAGAGAGGCTAATACTATTCCAAGAGATTGTTTATCATCACCTCTAGTCTGACATTTGGCATGAGGTTATCATTGCATAAATATCATACAATTTCAGGGAATAAATACCATCTTGGATGATTTCATAGAACAGTTCTGAAGCTACGCATAACTTTACAAAGAGCTGGGATATCTCATTTTAATGACCACCTGAAGGTTTTATCTTTATACAACCAATTTTTTAAATCAATTTTATTTAAAGTTTTGAGGTGTCAAAATATAGTTTGCAATAAAAAAATGTATTTTATATGAAATAATAATCGACATTAACAAATTCAATTGCTTGTCATTTTTTAGTTTTAAAATTTGAAGGTAACTTTACTAATGCTGTATCAATCACATGCAAGCTATCAATTTATATCATAAGGATCAAGTTTAGCACAATTTAGATATTCACAGCAGGGAATAAACATTGTGGAGTAAGATTCAAACTCGTAACTCTTTGATAAAAATAGAGCACAACACCATACCACTTCCACAAATAACAATGCAAACTCTACACTTCTTTATGTTGGGTAAGTAGATTTCACAAAAAAAAAATAAAAAGTGAATATTGGTTAATTAAAATAAATGCAATACAGATAATATACCTTTACAGCAGCATTGTTGACTGGTGTCAAACAGTTAGATCTTTGACACAGGATTGGCTTCCAACCTAAACATACAATGATATCAATTAGAGTTACGTTAGAACTGTGTTAGTTGTTACCATCACATGAAGTTAACACTGCAATATTATTTGATCAAAAAGTTATTCAACACAATTATGCAATATCTTCATTGAATCTGATTGGGACATCCAGAATACATCACTACAGTGCGTATCAAAAAAAAGTTTACACTTAGAAAAAATCGTGTAAAATTATATATTTGTAATATCCTGACGATGTTTCCACATTTTAGCATTGGTACAGATCCATTTAAGCAAGTGACGATATAACTGTCGAAAAATATTTCCGCTTGAGTGAGCACCACTTACTTTTGAAAAGTTGGTGAAAAATGATTTGCGCAGAACTTTGAAATAGTTATGCGAATAAAAGTAGACCTTAATCATGAAGAACACGTGGAAATTAGCTAGTAAAATTGATTTGAAGATATCTTTTACCTTTTTAAACTTGTTTCCTTGCCCAAAACAGTTCGAAGAGTGCATTGCGCCCCACCCCACTCCCCCACACACCGAGTCCATCGTGACGATATTTGCTTTACACTGAGCTGTGATTTACATGAAATGGCTTAGGCTTGATTTTCATTTTGTTAATCATTGCCAAGCTTGGAAAAAGTGTGGAGAAACAAGTATTAAATGAAAAATGAAATGTAAACCAACTTTAAATGATAAAAACTTAGTAAAAAATGCTGGAGATGTCTGATATAAAATTTTGTTCAGATTCAGTTATGTCCTCAGATCTAGCTGGCACAAAAGGGGTAAAGGTTGTGTTGAAATTTCAAATTTGGGCGGCAAAATTGTTACAAAATGCTTAAATGTATCCATTTTATTTCAATTGGCTAAAAGTGCTAGGGAAATTTATGAGAAATGCTTTGCAGGTTTAGTTTGATTTCGCCCTTTCCCCTTGACACAGCGTGAAAACAAGCATTTCTGCGCAAACAGATTTCTGCGAGCTTTACAAAAATGGACAGCGCTCACTCAAGTGTAACATTCTGTCAAAACTTTTACTTTCATTGGATAGATGAGACCCAAACCCATAATTATATGTGAAAAAATTACCCACATGTTGTATATTTTTTAATTCCCAGGGCTTTTTCAAAGTGTAAACTTTTTTTTGATACGCACAGTATAAGGACACCACTGCAAGGTCTATATCAAGTTTTAAGAAGATTCATCCTTCATTTGTTTCATTGAGAAATCTTGCTTTGTACTCTTCTGCACTAATTCGCTGATTAAAGTTTGGTATTGTAGTATTATGTAAAAGACTTGATATATAGATCTCAATATAAAGGAAAAGACAGGTCTTATAGAGGTTGATATCCTCAGTCTTTAGTGACACTGAATTTCTTATGGATTTAATTATTTTAGCAGTCCATCTGTCTGGAAGAAATACACCAGTGACTAGCAGCATCGGTCAATTATGTTTAGGCTGACCATTTTATCCCAGCTACAATTATGTTGCATGAACAAACAAACAATTTGTCAACCCCTCTATATGCAAGGAAAATGAAATGAATAAATTTGAATGAACTCACATGCGTAGGTAAACTCCCTATTATCCATACTAGAAGGGACCAATGCTGGCCAGTAATGGAAGAGAAGATTAGCAGCTGCACCTCTAGCTGTCGACGGTCCAAAGGCAATAGTACACAAAATGTCCTAATGAAAAACAATAAAAATATATCATTTACAGAACTTACAAACTTCAAAAGAGCAAATTAGTAATCTGTAGTTCCAATAAATTTTGATCAATATTTTTTTGTAATTGACTATACCAACCACTCCCCTGAAGTTCAAAAGCACATCCATTTTGCTCAATATGATGTAAATGTAAACTATGACTACATTGAATTCTTGGTCTAGACATTAAAACTCAAGTTATTATATCAAATAGCTTACAAAAATCCTTTGGACTGCTCTTTCTCTTCAGGAATAAAACAATTTCTGTGTCTGATTTAGATGCAATGCTACTGCCATGGTCAGCATAACACTTACTGTGTGGTTTTAAAGTTAAACTTTCTTCTCAATCAACTTTCTTTACTTCATCTTTCTTCTTTTCCCCTTTTTCTGCCCAATATTCATACATTTGAAGCCTTATCATACTTTAGAAATTCTCAGTTTTGGTAAAAGGTTGGCAACTCTGCATTAATCAATTTGGGGGACTGCCTGCTAACTAAAATAAATTCTCTCTCACAACTCTCTGAAATTAAAACAAAAATATTTTCTTGGACACAAAGGGTGATTAAATTCAATCATATGCTACAACAAGCCTAATCAGACTACCAAAGAATTGCAATTAGGATCACCAGGAACTAAAGAAAACAGCTACATGTAATGAGGAAAGAAGATCAATCATGAGAAAATCATAATGATGACAAATGTTTGACCCCCATTGGGTTATAGAACCAATAATTTTACATGTATTTGAAAATGGCTGTCGATCAAATATTTGATAAATTTTACTAACCTTAAACACTTCAGGCTTGTATGTCATAATGCATTCAACCAGCAACGCATGGTGAGCTAAATTGGAAAAGAAACGTTACAGGTCCCGTAATACAAAGTTAAGCACATGATTAATGGGCTGATTTTTATGCTTGATTACATTAATCATTGTGTGCAATCAAGTATACAAATCAACCCTTCAATCATCAACTAAGTTTTGGATCCTGCCCTTCCTGTTGATAAATTTCTTATTAAAGCAAGACCCAAACGTAATATCAAAGCTAAGAAATTTGTAAACTTTGATGCTACTAATGTGGTAGAGAAACAAGTTACAAATAATTCCAAGTGTTTCTCAATAAGACATTGTAACACAGAGCAGTTAAGAAATTCTTTTTTTGTGAATACAACGTTGGCCTGGAATCAACTCCCTAACGAAGTTGTCAGCAGTACATCACCAGAGGTGTTTAAAGCCAAGATCGAGGAAAGCCACCTACGTTTCGACTAAACTCATTTGCGCCCTCTCCTAACCCGGTGCATTATACCTAACGGTCCTGCACTGTACTACATCCAGATCCAGAAGTTTGTTACTGGCCCCGATTAATACATGTTGGCATGGTATATGACAAATGACAGAAAAATAAAGACTTATATTTGTTTTCAATTGTATAAATGGTAAGCTGGTTTTAAGGACAATAACTGTAGTTGCAGCTATCAACGATTTCATGAGAAAGCATTTATAATGAAGATCAAATTGTCACTACATCATCATTTATAGATGATATTATATTGGATGGCTCAGAATGAAATACTAGAAATATTCCAAGAAAATATTTCAAGAATTGCAGATGAGTGGAATATAGGGAGTGGAATTATAAAGTTATTATTACCTATCCCAGTATCCCCCCCCCCCCAAAAAAAAAAGGGAAAATGTGATTGCAAGTCATATCACTAATAGCATCATCACTTTCTAAAGTATCTTTGATCAATTGTTGAAATGCGACTTAAATGCAGTTCATTATGATGTCATAGAAAATAATAGTACTCGATCTAATGCTGTGCATCTCATTGCATTAATTTTTGTAAGTGTTTCACGCATTAGCGCATGAGCACTAGACTGTTGAATACGGTCTCATATTGAACAGCAAGTTTTGTACAGGAGCCTATGAGATATTGCTTGTTTTGGGTCCTTTTAGGGATACGTTCTGGTATTGAACAGGCATTTGATGCAGACCAAAATTCATGTTTTTAATCCATCACTTAAACACTATATAAACATAATTACATTTACCTAACTGTGAAAAAAAAATGTAAGCTGGAAAATACCATGGATCAAACATAGTTGGAGACGTTTCGTCTGCAAGCTGCTAGACTTTGTCAGGCACTGAAGAGAGACGATAATTTCATATCAACTCTGAAGGACTATATTAGGGTGTGTTTATGCTTCCATTGCGAGGACAGAATCAGCGATTTCAAACGTTGATTAAAAACGCCGATAGTAAACGTGGTTCTGGGAGTGCTGTTTATGCTTAACTTTTCAGAGCAAATCATGATCTCCAGCTGGCTTCGCATTGTAAAGCGAGGTAAAATTGGGCGTGCCTTTTTTTATTGTTGTTATTACGTGGAGATAACATGGAGCAATACGACTGAAGCATGTACCAAATGACGTCATTTAAACACGTTAACGATCGTGGTTCTGTTTATACTTCCCCAGAAAGCCTGATTCTGGTCAAACGACGTTTACAAATGCACCTTTTGGCGTTTTGAAACAGCGTTTAAATGAAAGTAAGTAAGCATGGACGCAACCGTGTTTTGGACTAATCACGTTTGGAAACGCTGATTCTGGCCTGAAAAGTGGAAGCATAAACACGGCCTTATACTGTCAATGAGGAGGACTTAACAAAGTAGGCCTAGAATAGTGCATTGACTTGGGGGTTTTCAGGGTCAGTCGATCACAAGATCAGCACTCTACAACCACTTATATGGATGAGATGCATCTTAGATATTACACTTGCACGAAAATAGTCTGTTTAAACAAATTTTGTAACTACAATGTTTGTTCTTTACCTTTGTTTTTACAGTGTTGTAAGACAAGCATGATGACAGCAGACATAGACATTGTGGCATAGGTCTCACCTTCCCAGCCCATCACTTCAGCTGTTAAAATAAAACAAAAACATATCGATTAGTTTTATCAAAATTATTACGTTGAAACCTCTGTAAAATCACAAAACCGAGCATAATGACAAGAATCCATGACTTTTCCACAGGAAGCCACGTGGCTCTTTGTGTTGAGAGTGATAAAAGCTTATCTCCAGTCATGGCAGTGAGCAAATATTTGTATAGAATGCATGGTATACAAATAATGAATGTTATATCAGTGCAATGGACAGAATACTTCATGAGGTGAAAGATGAAGTATTCTGTCCATTGCATGAATGAAAAGAACATTCATTATTTGTTTTATACGACACCTAAAAGTAGATCCTTTTTACATTTACAAATTTGAATAGAAGAGCATTCAGTCAGAAGACGGTCTATTGATTGACGCATACATCTAACACACGCACCGCAAACACACAAGTAGCCCCGGTGGTCTTGGCGCACATGCAATGGACAAAATTATATAGATCCAAAATTGCATTGATGATGATTGTAAAATGGGCTGCTCAATATTAAACAGCCAATCAAATGACAAGGATCTATCTTGAAGCGTCATGTAATTTAAAATAATGACCTGTGACTTTTATATAGAAACTTCTGGAATGGTAAAAAAAATGCTGTAATACAATGGAATCTAGACTGTAATCTGACTATGCTGTAAATAACCAACACAGGTATAAGCAGCTGTGGGCAAGTGAATTGCTATTGTATGAAATTATACTCATCAACCCAACTGAATGTCAAGCTTGTTTTACTTGACTAATTTTCTACCACAATTAATAAATGTGTTTAATGTGATTTGTCTCATCATATTGAAGGAGTACTGAATAATATTGCACAGCTTTGTTGCATCATATCTACACAATGCTTAAGACCTTAAATACTACAAGGGGAGTTGCACTAACCCAATCAAAGATGGTTCTTTTGATACTCACTGAGACATATTGGAAGTAATGTAGTACATAGAAGGTCTACTGTCTCTTTCTGCAGTGATGATTGGAATACTGCCAATGTAGATGCCACTGTATGAGGGATGGTGTCAATAGTTTCAGGTTCCAAGAACCATAGAATACATCCAAACAATTGTAAGATTGCTTGACCAAAAGCTGAAACATCAAAATGAAAATAAAGTACATATGTTCATCAACGATATTTATTTATACTCTTAGATTAGTGTGTGTTCATAACATCATATCATCATAATTTACACTGTATGTGAATTCTAGGGTAAATTCTAGGGAAAATTTCTCTTAAAAAAACATTTGATAATAGAAGGTCTGAATAGAAAATCAAATGTATATTCATAACCAATGTTCATTTAGACAATAAATAACCTTTAGTACATGCAGTCCGCATGAGTATGCATGAGTTCACATGAGAAGTGAGATGGAAACTATATTATTTTGGTTTGGTGTGACTGTCTGTTGTGCATAGTGTATTGCTATCCACCAGTCTCGTCCCTCTGATTTACTTCAACTCCACCATCTTCAGAGGGTATGAGGTAAATAGACTAGGGTTGCACAATAATTGTCAAGCAATGTGAAGATATGTTCACAACCCACTTCTTTAAGCTAAGGCTAATAAAAACAAATTAGATGGGAACCAGGATGGATGTCATTCTTCTGATCTGGGAATTTTGTAAGTTGAATTGGGGTGAGGATTTTAAACCATTTCAATGCAGATTTCTAGTTTGGAACATTTTAAGTCCATCATTGTGTACTTTCATCATGAGAGGTGATGTACTAATACAATCTATTCACTGAATTTTCAATGTCACAATATTTCAGTATTTATCATATTGTACAGTCCTAACACTCCTGATGGTTGAACCTCATACACTGTACCAACAAGTCAAGTTATCTCATCATTTCTTACCAAATTGTCCATACTGCACCAATGGTACGATATCAACCAGTCCAACCAGAGTCTCATACAAACCAAGATAGTCTAGGCTTGGGTAGTGAGGGATGCGAAGATTCACTCGCTTTCTTGCTGTTCCAAATTTGGGTTCATCTACAAGAATGTCCACATCTCCTGGGCCTTCTTTGAGTATACTATGGCAATATAGAATGAAAACAGCAACAAACATTTGCTACATCTTTGAACCTGTTGAATTTCTAATATATCCCCAATACTTTTTCAGATCCACATTAAGGTTTTGGCAACTGAAATGAATTCTTACTTCGCCAGTACCTATTATATACCTACATGTACATGAACAAACTAAAATCAGAATGACTCGTAGGCAACAGAATTGTTAATTCCTACTTATTACAAATCTATTTAGCTGGTGATGATATTAAATGGCTCTAATTTGAGAAACATAAACAATGTTACGGGAAAATAACCATATTCTTGATTCTTACTGAATCAAATTTGATTTAGCCTTTTTCATGAAATTTTTCACCTCTCTTCTCATTCATGTGCTAATATAACTTTGCGCAAAAGTCTATGGGAGAGGAGGGCTGAGTAACAGGATTTCATGTTAATGTCTTTATTGGATTAAAATCTAAATTTCTTTGTTTGCCAATAATTTTAGATTAAAATCTAAATTTTAATCTAAATATAGATTTGAATAAAAATTTATCTATTTGCCAATAACATTGAAATGTCATATGTTGCAGGCAACATACTGGTATTTAATGGGATCCAATGTTACCCCAAAGGCATATTAATGTTATATGAAAGCACTAATAATTGACAGCCTGATCTGAACCATTGTATTAGTCAAATTTGGTTTAATAAAATTGATTTTGAGATTTTGGCAAAAATTTTAGGCAGAAATTTATTTTATTTTCTGAGATAAGTGGGGATTTTATTTTTCACGATGATGCCATACAAATTGTTATTAAAATGCATAAATCCTTTTGAAACGTGTCTTCTTTTTGAATAAAGCAAAATAAAAAACAGCTGCACACACTTAATATGTAAATACACGGTCAGCCATACTGTCGGATCTGCACTGCATTGACTTTGCACTTCAAAGAGCGATACAACATGAAATCGCGGTCAGGGGTGTTGTATCCCCTATGTTGTACAGGGAAAATCTAAAACACTCAAACCAAAATTTACAGTAAAAATTTAAATTTATGTAGGTCTTTTGTGATATTTTCATGATTTCATGATTTTGTGTAAAAATAAATGTCAAGCAATTATCTTGGTCTTTCCAACCAATTTATAGTGATGAATATGTTTTAAGGCTGATCAATGTAAATAGTGCGGAAATTATTGTAAAATTTGAAGTTTATTTTTTCTGAAACGGGTTGCACTGTCGTATGTGTAGGGACAGTGATTTTCCGCGATCGAGGAAAACGGACGGAATTCACGGAAAGGGCCTTTTGAAATGGAAAGTGGCATTTCAAACGGAAAATCACGGAAAACGTATTTTCCCTCAAAATACACAGAATATCAACAGAAATTACTCCAAAATCACAACAAAATGAGAATATTAAATGGCCACAAAACCCCAGAAAACACGATCTCACTTTGCTACAATCATGACAATTCACACATCATGACTTCTCTCGACATCAGCACACTCGATTGTACCCCGCGGCCGTACCCGGCCGGCCGGCCGGGTTGAGCTTCATATGCACACATATCGTTCCAACTACACGGTCGTGTGTTGCTGCCCTCTATGTTTGAAGATGTAACAGCACGATATCGTGGTCTTAAAATCCAAGATGGCGGATTACCCAAAGTCGTTGACAGATGATAACGATGTCAAAAAAACCCCAAAATAATTGATGAAATATCATTTCATCGTAAAATAATGCTAATAATGTGAAAGGTGAGGATGTATGCATGCTAAATATGTTCATAAAAATAATTTATGCACTCGCATAGATCCGATTAGAACGGATTCTATTGTGTTGTTGGTACAGTAACAGATACAAATTTTGACCAGTGCGAGTGTACGTGTTTTGATTTTGCTATTCAATGTGTAAACGGAATTGCCACTTTTTTGTGTGTACAAAGTCTATGGGGGAACGGAATTTCCGTTTTCTGACATGCTGAAACGGAATTTGGGATTTTCTCAAACGGAAAAGGCATATTTTTGAAATGGAAAATCACTGTCCCTATATGTGTGATATGACAGTTCAGATTACCACCGACATTTTGTCCAAAACAACATTTCTCAACATTAATCAAAGAATTATGTACTTATGTAACTTACTTTCTCAGTGTATGAATGAAATACTTAAGAGTGTTTGATATATCTATGCCAGTAGGAAGGGGTGCTATATTATACAGGATTCGGTTCTGATAATCCTTTACATTGCGAATCTTTGCAGCAACTGGAAAAGAGAGAGAGCGAGAGAAAAAAAAGAATGACAGGAATATATAGATTTAGATAAAGATAACAATGTTAATCATAGTAGACCTACCAGTAGTATGGTAGTGGATTGTATTACTGAATACTTTTCATGAATTCAATCATATCAAACACAATATTCTCATAAAATAAGGTGTGCGTTCAACAATCACTCAATATAATCTTTTTCTACAGAAATAAACCCAGATCTATAATAATAATAATGATAATAAAAATGATGATGATAATTGAATGACACTTATAATAATAATAATGAATACTAAGAAGAATGGTAAGAATTAAAATCCCAATAATATATGCTGGCAGTATTTTTTTTTTCATTCTTTATATTTGTCGATCATTACATCAGCAGTGAGATGTAAAACTATACCTATCCCTAGACCAAATACTAAAACCAAATCTTGGTTATGCTTCTAACAAAAACAAAATCAGTCATTTTTTGGCTCATGCACAAAATATTTGTAACTAAAAATAAGATGTAGATCTAAGGGAAGTAGAATAGACACCCACAGTCACAGAGGAAGAAATCCTGAACTTACACTGCTCTACTTTTGTTGACATTTTGCCTTGTAGAAAAAATACAATTCGGCTGTATTTAAATTCTCAGAGCTCAATCACTCTCGACTGTTTTCAATACATCGCATCATTGCATACAGTCCAGAGGCGCCTCCATCAACTACACTGCACTGTATACGGTAGTAATTGGACTTTCGTGTGTTGTACGCGCGCTTCAGTGAATCCAGCTAGCTGTTGTACCCTGGTATACCGTTGAACATCAACAATGGCGACATGGACGTAACGTTCCCTAATTGCGAGTGAAATTTTCCAATCCTACTAAATGTTCACATCGAAACAAATACCAGACATATATGGATCTCAGAACAGCTTTCCCTTGAGAATGTCCGATGGATGAGATCAAATGCAGCAACTTGCATTCTAGATTATACCATCTTTCTCTCCTCCGTTACTCCGGTCTCCGTGCACCAGAAATGGCTGCATCCATATTGACCTTGCTTGACCTTTAAAGAGATGCCGATCATCATCCGATCCCACTGCTGGTAGATTACTGTTGAAATTCTTTTCTCCACAAAGTAACATATTCTTTGTGAATTATTATTTCGGTCGTGTAAATGAAAGCCTACTAAAAATACCGATTAAATCTTATTCGAGGAAGAGAATAAAGGGAGGGGTGTTCTTTGCAGATGTTGTGTATTTTTTGCAGTTTCCGGGGCAGTTTCACTGTTTTAGATGATTTAGACGCTTTCGTTCGCCAGTTTGTCATCTTTTGATTTATTTCCCTTTGTTACTTATCATGGACCTACATGTATCCACGGAGGATTATCTACTGTTACTGGGGGTGCTGTGACAATGCTTAGCACCCCCAGTAACAATAGATTAATCCTCTGTGGATAGATCCTGTTAATTATCATGCTAATGTATTTTCAGATGATTTGCGGGATGATTTATTCCGGGGATTTATTCTGTCTCACTCGTTCTTTCTTTTTTTTCCCGCTTACCTTCCTTTTCCTGCATTCTTTCGGTTTTCCATTTTTATGTTTGTTCTTAGTTTTCTTTTCACTTTTCACTTCCCTTTCTTTCTCCCTTTTCTCTTTTTCACGTCCTCCCAGGTGAAATCCGCCAGCGGGGGGGGGGGGGGTCAGCCTGCCCCCTGTTCCCGCCTTTTACGCCACTGTTCATGTGTATTTTACCTGGTTTCTCAGGAATTAAGAAATCGAATAGTTCTAAAAATCTTGAAGTTTGAATCTGTATTCCCGGGAAAATTTATTTCCTTGGATATATTAACTTTTCGTCCAAGGGTCTGACTACACGTTTCAAAGTGCAGGCTATACTTTCAGTAAAAAATAAATAAAGCAAAGTAAATGAATGAATAGATAAATATAATATAGTATTCATTTTCCGTATAAAAAAACACACAAAAAATACAAAACGGATGGATAGCCCATATTCAGTTTAGTCGACACTATACTGACTATACTGTTCTTCCATGGGGTCCATAAATAATAAATGAATGAATTAACAGATAAATAAATTATGAATAAATAAATAAAAATAGATAAATGAATAAATAAATAACTAAATGAAAGAATAAATAATAAGATACATAAATAAATGAATAGATAAGTGAATAAAATAATGAAAGAATAAATAAATAAAAATAGATAAATAGACAAATAATGAATTAATAAATAAATAAATGAATAAATAAATAAATAAGTTAGTATATAAATAAATAAAGTGTGCACTAAAACGATTTCAGTTCGGGACGGCAACAGACCAAAGGTCCTCATGACAAATTATTTTTCTCTTTATTATTTCCTTTCTCTGTTTTTCTTGTCACCTTTCTTGTTTTTAGCCCATCACATCATAATCTCTCTGTGTAAAGCCTGAATGAATAACATGGTCTAGAAATTTATCACTGTGAAAATGATCTTTCGATTAGTCAACGGTTCGTGCACCCCAACATTTGACTCAGAGTTTTGACGTAATATAACTTTGGAAGTGCATTTAGAATCCAGGGACTCGACCATGGTTTATGCATGCATAGTTCTGACCAATGATTTTATAGGAATTCTTAAGCTATTGTGTTTAAAAATGGAAGGGCTGATACTGATTATAAGATTTAGTAATCATTATAGTGTATCTCTGTTGAATGCCACATCTAAGCGGATAAATAAGATCACCCTATAAAGTTTTCCTTTTGGGGAAGTATTCTTTTCTCCTCTCTTCTCTTCTTTAAAACAATTTTATACAGAAAATTATTATATGGACAAATGCTAAACCGTGGAGGTAGAATAGATCGACAGTTTCATCCTGCAAAAATCTATAAAAAACAATGCCTCCAATGACAAAGAAATAAGAAAAATATATGACATACAAAAAGGGTTTGGGTTGCCAAAAGAAGGGCGGGGTTGGAGTGGTCGCTCGAATCCCCTGAGTTTGGTAGCGGCCTTATGGGTATATAGGCCTAAAAGTGTATACAGCATGATTTTATACAAAAAATGGCGTTAGTCCAGAAGTCCACAAGAGATGAATTGATATCTAGCGTGAGAATGGACGTAAAATGGTATCATTCTTTTTATCGATGATGAGCAGATGTCTGTTGAAAGTTAAATTGATATGAATCGCGTGAGAGTGGTAAAGAAATGACATTCAAATCATCAACTGTCATTCAGGTATATCCGATAAAAAAATTAATGGAGCATCCCGATATTTCGTCCTCTCTCCATTCTCTCACTCATCCTCTCTATAACTCTCACTCTCTCAATCATTATTATAATAAGTTGTCCCCTCCCCCTTCACATCATTCCCTCATGAAACCAGATGGTGTTGTTAATCTAAAGGATAATTGTTTTTTACCAATATGAAGCTTTGTAATAGATGAATGTAACATGCAAACCAATTTCGTACAAAGTAAATGATTACAGGAAGGTACCGAGTAAAGAAACATTACAACATTTGAATAAGAGTAATCAGATCTGTAATAAGGTTTCATCACGGAATCAGGGACGATTTTGTTTCTCTCGCATGGAGACCTTAGCAATAAATCAAAACTGATTAATGGCAAGGTCGTGTTAAGAGGATTGAGGTATTTAATGTCACAGGAGAAGAGTGATTAGGGGAGATGTCCTAGATGTGAATTAAACTTTGAGATTACGTGGGATCAGATTTAGACTACTTAACGCGTTAAGTGAATTTAAAGGAAGAATTGATATTGGTATATGTGTGTCGTTTTTTCATTATGGCAGGAGATTAACAATAATATGAAACATAAAACTGATACATTAAAGTATCGAAAACATTGGATCTTTATTTTCTACTTGAATGTAGAATATAAATGTATATTTCAAATATTTTGCTGATTGAATGATTATTTTTGGTTTCAAATGAATGGAATACAATGTCATGTACATTAAAAAATTGAAAAGAAACCATTACCAGTTTCATGAATCTAGGTCAAATGTTATTAGTTTGTTTTAAAGTTCACACAACCCTAGATTACACATTTATTTTCTGTATATGATATGAACGAGTACAGGGTGAAATGGAAAAAAAAAATCACACACCTGATAAATGATATTTGTATAGCTCAGGTATCCAACTTGTTAGATGCTCAAGGCTCTCTTATAATTACCCCGGCTTAGCTAGTCTACCGATTCTGGTGCTAACAGCTTTTTTTGATATACCTCCTTAGCTACCTGTACCCATTTACCTCTCCTGGGTTGAGTGCAGCACAATGTGGGTAAACTCTTGCTGAAAGAAAACACGCCATGGCTGGGAATCGAATCGACGTCCTTCAGATTGAAAACCGAGATTTCTAACCATTAGACCACGGCGGTGTTAGCCTATAACGCCAAACCGGTGTCGATTCAAAACCTATCTGATGTGGAGCGATCATAGAGATGTATACTAATCTAGTAATACAACTCCATGGGAGCGATACAGATACCAAGCTTGTGTTAAATTAACACCGGCGCAAGTAGGGATGATGGGGGAGCAAAATGACACGTTTTTTTTTCATTTCAAACTTCTGACAAACAGCTCCTGAAAGTAAAAGGAACCACATTTTATGTTTGATTTCTCGTTGGAAAAGCGACAAGGGTGAAAAAAATCAAGCAATCCAATTGAATTGCCTTGGTAAAGTGTAATTATACTCACGTTTCTATAGGAACACAGCAAAGACTGCGGTACCGGTGTACATATAGAGGACCACACCAGTTATTTTACACCGGTGTGGAATTGACAGTGTTAGTTTAGCACCTATAGGTGTTATTACAACGCCTTTGGTTGTTACATGTACAGTCTTTGGTGTTATATTCAATCTCTAGGGTGTAATTTTAACACCAGAGGGTGTGGTCCTCTATTAACAACAACTGGTGTCAGTTTTAACACCAGTTTTTACAGAGAAGTTGCAGCGGGGCTTCTCAGGCTTCCGTAGCGCTTTTGTTTTATAGCCGATTTTGGTAGGACTACTTTTTTATTAATGATCCTCTCACTTTGCTCATCATTTTCAGGCTGATTCTCTTTATGGGTTTTGGTTTCCTTTAACGCCTCACAGCTTTTATCAGGCAGTGGTACAATCACCCATTTGAACTTATATCATTTTTTTTTTCATTTTTCTCTCTATTTAATTGTTTGTGGCACTGTTAGCTCCAGGATGTGCCTCCAGTGCTTGGTTCGTTATTCGAGAAATTTATCACGTCGGTCATCCATTCAACACATGGGTAGGGTGTAGCACATTAAGGGACAGTTTCTTGCTGGATGGTAATTACACTACTACTGTGAGAAGACAACATGATAAATGATATATCAAATATAACCTCGGTTTAAATCTAAATAAATTACAAAATAAGAAGAATAAACAGTTTTGTGAAAGAAATCATTTTATTTCATGATCCAAATTCACAATAACCCAGAGATTTCTGGTATGTCATATTCATTTATTATTTTATTCATTATTCATGCCGAATTTTACTTTGTCACGTGAAATATTTTACTTTTACAAGCTGAGCAAGCAAACGACATCATAATAATTTCTATGCATTATGATTCATCACTTAAATCCACCCAATGCTTTTATCATTATGTAATGATGTTTGTCATCTCGCTTCCTAGATATTAATGATAATGGATATCCAGTTACTCACATAAGACTGCTGCCTGAAACCGCCGTTAATTTAGATTCTACGAGTAAGCGTAGCAAACGAGAACTTCTCCTTTGCGAAAATAATCGAATATTTTTATCTAATTTAGAAAGTCATAGCACGTATTTCACAAAGTACATTATTTACCACATCCTTTTCTATTCCATTGTGTTCTGGAATATCGAATTGAAATATGTTTATTTTTTTGATGTAAAACGTTTTCATCAAAATATTCAAACTGCCATTTTTATCTTCTCCATCCCTTATACATCTTCTTACATTTTTTACTGCTACTATAGGGCCTACTTCATCTGTATCATTTTGGCCTCTGACATATTATACTTTTTGTTACCTCTGATATTATTGTTAACCTTTAAACAAAACCATCCCTTTTCTTGCTCAATACAATACAATACGACACACAGTGCTTTTTCATCGGTTTCAACATAGGTCCATGGTTTCAATGACTACCTCCAATATGTTACATGGAGTGGTCCCGGAGTAGAGCAAGACACCTTCATATTTCAGGCCTGAGGCATTATTTCTGTTGAAAGACGGGTAAATATCAAGGCAGGAAGCAAAGGTATTCATTTCCTCTATAAATGTAGGAAATGATGAAAAAAAAACTTTGGTTCTACCGACAACAAATAAAAGTGTAAAAAAAGAACAAAACGGAATAACAAAAGTAATGTTGTGTTGGGATCGTTCATTTCAAATTGGGAGCATTAATGATGACACAGGAATGTTCCATGTACAATTTAATCAAGAATCTTTATTAATAATCGATCCCCAGCAGTATCACATATAGAGTTGTGAAGAATATTATAATGTCAATGTAGATCTTAACTCTGTGATGATCTCAACTATTATCTAACCCTCAACTATGGAAGCTTAAAAGTGCCACCGAGATGTTGAGATAATTATATCGGGAAGTCGACATCTTGATAGCAAAAGATAAGATGACGAGATCCCAGATCTCATCATGCCGACATCTTTTAGAAGAGAATTTATTATGAGATGACAAGATCCCGAATCTCATCATGTCAACATATTTTAGAAGAGATGATGAGATGACAAGATCCCGGATCTCATCATGTCAACATCTTTAAGAAGAGATGATGAGATGACAAGATCCTGGATCTCATCATGTCAACATCTTTAAGAAGAGATGATGAGATGGCAAGATCCTGGATCTCATCATGTTGACATCTTGTAGAAGAGATGATGAGATTACAAGATCCGGGATCTCATCATGTTGACATCTTGTAGAAGAGATGATGAGATGACAAGATCCCGGATCTCATCATGTTGACATCTTGTAGAAGAGATGATGAGATGACAAGATCCCGGATCTCATCATGTTGACATCTTGTAGAAGAGATGATGAGATGACAAGATCTCGGATCTCATCATGTCAACATCTTTTAGAAGAGATGATGAGATGACATGATCCCGGAACTCATCATGTCAACATCTTTTAGAAGAGATGATGAGATGACAAGATCTCGGATCTCATCATGTTGACATCTTGTAGAAGAGATGATCAGATGACAAGATCTTGGATCTCGTCATGTCTACATCCAGTGGAAGAGATGATCAGATGTCATGATCTCGTAACTCGTCATGTCTACACCTTTAAGAAGAGATGATTAGATGACATGATCATGGATCGAAGATGTTGTCATCTGACCATTTCTTCTAAAAGATGTCGACATGACGAGATCCGGGATCTTGTCATCTCATCATCTCTTCTAAAAGATGTCAACATGATGAGATCCGGGATCTTGTCATCTCAACATCTCTTCTAAAAGATGTCAACATGATGAGATCCGGGATCTTGTCATTTTATCATCTCTTCTAAAAAATGTTGACATGATGAACTCAACAGTTGGGTGTACACCCAATATATAATCAAGCTTCAACACGAATTATAATCCAAGGGATTGGGTGTAGGACAAAAGGGGGTGGGGTTAATTATTGGAAAGGGGATGGCACTTCTTTGTTCTCTGATTAGGGGTTGTTTGAAACTATTAACAATAAGGGTTTTATTGGCTTGGATTAAATTAATGAATAAAGGTTCTTAGAAGGAGTATGGACATCAAAGGGATGGTTCTAAGTGGGGTATATACATTATGCGGTCTAGACTATGTATGTAGTGATTTTTACAATCACTTCATGACAGTAAGTATACACCAAAAACCTTTGCTCCAGTCTAGAAAATGAATGATATATTTTTGTTTATATATTTCAATATTTCATTTTTATTCATTTATTCATTTAATCATTCATTTTAATTTATCATTATTATCAGTATTGTCGTTTGGAGGGGTGGAAATAAAAATAAATTTAGTTTGTGAAGATTTATGAAAGACCCAGTGGGCAAGGTTTATACAACAGTAATCGTCATTCTGAAGAATATTGATTTTTTTTGTCTTCGCTTTTTCAAAATAGCGCATAGCATCGTTCGGCTTTCTCCCAGATTTTGCCTCATCGTCACGCATATGGACAGAGTTGCAGGGAATATACACCCATTCGTATTCTGAATCATGCCTTTTTTTTTTACCAAGTTGTGTTTGCTACCTTTCAATATACACTGAACGGGAAAATGGAATGTGAGAAAAATAGTATGTGCATGCTGTTGAACTATATAGTGAACAATTTTCTTTCTGAAATATCTTGTTTTATGTCAGCTTTCACTTATATCAATCACATTACTGGACTTTTGGTGTACACAGTCATGGTTATGAGTGTCATCCCTGACAAGTACTTCATTAGGAACATGCCATTATATATGACGAGCTGCTTATTCGTGAGAGCTAAGAGAATGTGAGCAAATACTACTGGTTCAATTTGTGGATTCGCGCGCTTGAAAGCAAATACAATCCACACTGACACAAAGCTATACGAGCAGTCGACTGAGCATGCGTATCAAATCTTGGTCGACGTAACTCCAGAGATAATCTTTTTAGCTTCACTTAAACTGCAGGTGCAGAGGTACTTTGATATGGTATCCATGAATTTCTCTTATTTACGCCTTAGTAGTTGATAAGTGTGAACTGTGAGTCTCTCAAGCGATTTTCGACTCAATCTGTAGAATGATCACAACATCCTCGTTCTTCATCATGGTGGTGCGTCGCAATGTGATATTAACGCTATTAATCACCAGTCTAGCCGCTCATATCAGTGGTAAGTGCGCTTCATCAAAGTTATTGTGATTGGCCGAAAATGTCCATTACCTTATTCCATTTATAGTTTCAGAAAAGCATGGTCTGCAATATCATTTTTATTGATCATCAATCATTTCTAAAACTTGGCTGCCAATAAAAAGATGTCATTTGAATTGACTGAATCTGTACGGGTTAAAGATATGCATGTCAGAATAAAATTTTGTTAGTAAATTAAGAGGCTGTTATAGGAGGAGATTAAAATTTTGTTAATTCGATCAAGTACCATTGCAGAAAGAAGTCTGTCTATATCATCATAGTTCAGAAATGACAGTCGAGAAAGATTAGAAAGATATTTAGAAGGGCTAGAATTGAATGGTTTAGTGAATCGAGTGATTTATGAATATTATCTATCTGCCTTACACTCTAAAAACTGATGCTAAGTGAATATTATTTTGGAAGGTTTGAGGATTGACAATTAACCTTGTCTAAATATGGTTCGACCCAACATTTAAATTTAAAGATTCAGCTTTATGCATGATTTGATGTAGAAAATTTGAAAGGTTGTCACCCCTCTAACGATTCATTCATTTCTGATTTAATTTCAGTTTTTAGTGTGTAGAAACCATAAAAATGATATCTATAAGGGAGGGGGTGGGGCTGTGACGTCGTTGAATATTCCCCATGTTTCTATGAATTCTACAGTCGACTTGCAAGAGGTTGATTGACCTCTTTGGCCTGTTGTTCTATTGGCCAAGGATATTTACCAGCATATAATTATGATGTTGGACATTGTA